>NW_027507748.1:291847206-293304706 GCF_037356315.1 Lithobates pipiens
TGCCAGGAAGGGAGGGGGGATGAATCATAAGAGGGCCAATGAGAGCCACAAAGCTTAAGGTGTGCCTCTGTGTGTCTGTGTAAATCCAGGAAGTGAACAGGCAGCAACTTCAGCTGCCCACAGTTAAAATGGATGCAGCCAGACTTAGAACAGGGAGATTCCTGCAGCATATTTGGCATGTACAGAATCACAGTATATATCAAATAATATGCAAAGGGGTTGGAGGAAGCTTCAGAATGGCAAATATGTTTTTATTACAAATTACAAATGTGAGCAGACTGCAGTTCCTCTTTAACAAAGAAAGCCCCTTCCCATTTCATGCCAGCAATGGCACCACATGGAAGAGAACTGGGTCTGAGAAAGAAAATTATTTATTTACACAAGAAAGATGAAGGCTACAAGATCAACAAAGCTTTACTTACCAGTCAGAATACTATAGCAAAAGTGATACAAAAATTTAACAAAGATGGAACTGCAACCATCTCACAGAGACGTCTAGGCTGTCCACAGAAGTCTGATGAGAAGGGTTGAAGAAAATCGCCGTGCAAGTTCACTGTAGTTAACTAGAGAAGTAGAAAGCCAAACTGGGGTGATTGTTTCCCGTGACACAATATGGAGTATTCTGCAGAGTAATGATATGAATGGGTGTCGTCCACTAAGGAAGCCTCTCCTAAAGCCCATTCACAAAAAAGCCCACCTAGAATTTGCCATGGCCAATGCTGAGAAAGAAGAAGACAGCAGGGACTCTGTACTCTGGAGGGATGAGACCAAGATAAATAGATATTTTTGGAACTGAGGGCTTCAAAACTGTATGGTGTTACAAAGGTACAAAAAGTACAAAGAAAAATACATGGTGCCTACAGTGAAACATGGTGGTTGCAGTGTCCTTCAGTGGGGCTACATGAGTGCGGCTGTTGTTGTGGATCTGCATTTCATTGATGCTATCATGAATTCACAGATATACAGCTCTTTACTGAAAGCGAAGAGGCTACCATCACGCCATGCCCTTGGTCGTCATGCGCTTTTCCAACATAACAATGATCCAAAACACACATCTAAGGCCACTGTTGCATTTCTGAAGAAGATCAAAGTGAAAGTGATTCAGTATGTCTCCAGATCTGAACCCAAACAAACACCTATGTGGAATTCTGAAAAGACAAGTTTAACATCACTCTCCATCCAGCATCCAGACTCATTGGAGGCAATGGTACTGTTCCAGTCGGTGCGACACTGATTTTGCGGCACCGCACCAATTTGCAAAAGTAGTTTCTGCACTACTTTTGCCTATTTCAGGTGCGACTTCAATAGACTTCTGTAAATGAAGCCACACAGATGTCTATCAAGTAGCAGCTGAAATCGCGCTGACCTTGCTACGTTGAAATCGTGCTACTTCAAGTGAAGTAGCGCAATCTCAAAGTAGCATCAATGTGAACCAGGGCTTAAGTATGGAAAAAGATAGATGTTGCAATGTGTCGCCAACTTGTTCATTTCATGCCTAGAAGACATGGTGCTGTCCAAATCACTGAGGTTATACAAAATACTAGATGTAGTAGTTTTTGTTGTGGGGTGTATTCATTTTTGCATCAACTAATTTCAGTAAGACTGAAGATATTGTAATCTAAGTTCTATTACTAAAGTGATTGTAAAGGTTTTTTTTTTAACCGCTTCCGGAACGATCACCGTACATACTGTATACTGCGGCAGGGTGGCCCGGCTCTGCAAAACCACCTACCTGATTTTGTGCACGCCGTGATTGGACACAGCGGGAGCTGATCGTTCTGTGGAGATGGATCAGTGGTGTGCCTATGTATACAAGGCAAACTGCTCATCTGTCAGGGAGCAAAGGAGAGATCTTTGTGTTTCAGCTAAGCTGAAACACAATCTTTCTTTTACTCCAGTCTGTTCCTCCCCCACACAGTTATAAAACACCTCCCAGGCACACACTTAACCCCTTCCCTGCCAGTGTCATTTATACAGTGATCAGTGCATTTTTTTTTAGCACTGTACACTGTATTTGTTTCAATGGTCCCCAAAAAGTATCAATTAGTATCCAATTTGTCTGCCGCAATGTCACAGTCACGCTAAAAATCGCTGATCACTGCCATTACTAGTAAAAACAATAAAAAATAAATTAAAAGAGTCCCTAAATCTATCCCATTTTTGGATGTTATAACTTATGCACAAACCAATCAATATACGCTTATTGGGATTTTTTTAACCAAAAATATGTAGATTTTTTTTTTTTTTTTTACTGGGAATGTTCTATAGCAGAAAGTAAAAAATATTGTTTTTTATTCAAAATTGACGGTATTTACTTATTTATTTATAGCGCAAAAAAATAAAAACCACAGAGGTGATCAAATACCACGAAAAGAAATGTCTATTTGTGGGGAAAAAAAGAACATGAATTTTATTTGGGTACAATGTCGCATGAGCATGCAATTGTCAGTTAAACCAATGCAGTGCCAAAAAAAATGGTCTGGTCAGGAAGTGGATAAAACCTTCCGGAGCTGAAGTGGTTAAATAACAACCATATCATACTTACCTACTCTGTGCAAGAGTTTTGCACACAGTGGCCCTGATTCTTCTTTTCTGGAGTCCCCTGGTGGCGGTCCTGGCCCCCCCTCTTCACCGAGTGCCCTCCACGGAGAGCTGATTTCCAATGGGGCACTCATGTGTTCGCCTATTGACACAGACAGCAGGATTCAGCCCCATCCCCAGCTTCATCCCTGGATTTGATTGACAGCAGCGGGAGATGGTGGCTGGAGCTGCTGTGCTCATGCTCATCACTGGAAAGATCTGGTTCAAGTAAGAAAAATGGGGGCTCTGGGAGGCAGCTGCAGTACAGAAGGTTTTTCACCTTAATGCATAGAATGCATTAAGGTGAAAAGACTTGAGGGTTTACAACTCCTTTAACCTTACTTTCATATAATGGGCTAAACAAATATTCTATAAGACTAATGCCGCGTACACATGATCAGACTATCCAGCGGACTTAGTCTGGCAGACAAACCGCCGTAAAGTACGCCGGACTGCCCGAACGAGCGGACCTGCCCACACACGGGACTTTCGACGGACTATCCACCGTACTTTTGAAATGATTGGACTTGCCCACACACACAGAGGAAAGTATGTTCATTTTGAGCGCGGCTCCAGGTAGCCGGGACTAGCGAAGGAAGTCAATGTCGCCGCCGAGATTGACGCGTCGCTGGCCCCGTCACCTGGTATGGACTTAAAGGGGAAGCCTTACGCCGAAAAAACGGTGTGGGGGTCCCCCCCCCCAGGTCCATATTAGACCTGAGCACGCTACCCGGCCGGTCAGGAAAGGGGGTGGGGACGAGCGAGCGCTCCCCCCCTCCTGTGCCTTACCAGGCTGCGTGCCCTCAACATGGGGGGGTGCTTTGGGGAAGGGGGCCCCCCCACCCCAAACCACCTTGTCCCCATGTTGATGAGGACAAGGGCCTCTTCTTGACAGCCCTGGCCGTTGGTTGTCGGGGTCTGCGGGGGGCTTATCGGATTCAGGGAGCCCTCTTTAATAAGGGGGCCCCCGGATACCGGCCCCCCACCCTATGTGAATGAGTATGGGGTACAATGTACCCCTACCCATTCACCTGTGAAAAAAATGTAAATAAAACACAATACACAAGGGTTAAAAATAGTTTATTGCACAGCTCCGGGGTCTTCTTCTGTCTTAGGGGGTCTTCTCGCCGGACTCCTCTGCTATCTTCTGCTAGCTCTTTTACTAGCAGAGGAGCCTGGCTTTCTTCTTCGCCGCCTCCCGGGGGTCTTCTTCCGACTTCGGGGGTCTTGTCCCCCTCTTCAGTTCTTCTTGCCGGGCCTCCGCTCCTTCTTCCAGCTCTTTTACTGGCAGATGCCTTCTGTTCTTCTCTTCGGCTCTTTTTGGCATAGGGCTTCCCCTTTAAGTACATACCAGGCGACGGGGCCAGCGACATGTCAATCTTGCCGCCGAAGGCGGCGACATTGACTTCCTTCGCTAGTCCCGGCTACCTGGAGCCGCGCTCACAATATATTAGTAGAGGGTTCGTTCTTTCTTCTTCTTGCTATAACTTCACCAGGTCTGTAAAAACCAGTGTTTGTCTACTCACACACAGGGCAAATGAGAGACAAGTGAGACCACCTTGTCCAATCATTCTAGCCTGGTAAAACAAGAACTACACTCTAGGTCAGTGATGGCGAACCTTGGCACCCCAGATGTTTTGGAACTACATTTCCCATGATGCTTCACTACACTGAAGAGTGCATGAGCATCATGGGAAATGTAGTTCCAAAACATCTGGGGTGCCAAGGTTCGCCATCACTGCTCTAGGTCATCCTCCTGACATTTTTTCACTTAACTACTAGCCTCTACGTATAGGCAAGGCTTTGTTTTCTCAGAAAACAGGTGGAGGAACTCAAACATGAGTGGGAGTGCAGGGTTCAGGTTGCACTGCAAACAGAGTGCACAGTTCAGGGGTGCTGTACACATAAAGAGTAGGATTCAGCCTCCTTCCATAGCTCCTAACCTCTGCATTCCACATCTCACTTTCACCATTCTTAAGCTCTGACCTCTGCTTGCAACCCCCTCTACTGCCCACATATTCTCCCCCTCCCTTAAAAGCTCCACCATCTTCCACTTTACTTTTGTTGCTGTATTAAGCTAAAAAATGCATCCGGCTCTAGTACCTCCCCACACACTGTAGGTGGCTCCACCTCTCTCACTTGCAGGGAGATCATCCATTGGGGGGCAGCCTCATTCCACCCCGGAACCTGCATCTTCCTTGTGCCAATCCTGTTCTCAGTGGGAACCAATCAGGAGATCGGATCTACGGGAGTCGCTGAGAGCCAAACTGTCACTTGTAAACACAGAAGCCGGACTTCTGTGTTTACAAGTGATAGTGGTGAGCAGGGAGCAGAGGGCCTGAGCCAGAGGTGGTGGAACTAAGTTCCACCAAGTTCCACCTGAAAAAAAGCCCTGTGTATAGGCATGTCAAAGTAGCAACACACTGAATGCACACAGACATCTGCTGTCAGTACCTTTCTGCTTACTGTAGGGGTATTGCATATATCTTTATAGAGCATGCGTATCCTCCTGTCTGCTCTCCTAAGGCTCAAAAACTGGCTTTAAAAAAATCGCTGCTTCTACAGGAGTGTGTTCTGTCTGTAGAAGCAGCTCAATATTATCCTATGTGTCTATGCACATTAGGACAGTTCCAGGCATATTTTGCGCTCAAAGTTTAGAGGCAGAAAAAAAGCCCTCTAGTTTGCATTTCTGATTGGAGCTTACTGGCAGAAAAAATGCAAAACTCTCCTAAACTTTGTACAAAAAACACTATATAGGAGCGCTTTTTTCTGCCAAGAGAACTGTCATTTTTTTTAAGCCCATTGTGCATGGAGCCTTAAGCTGCATACACACTATCCAATTTTCTGTAGATTGTTTCCTTCAGATTTACCAAAACCATATAAGATGAGATCAAATCTTAATGCCGCGTAGACATGCTCGGAACTTCCGACCGTGTGTAGGCTTCATCGAATATTTGCTGTCGGAATTTCCTACAACAAAAATTTGAAAGCTGTTTGAGAGCAATTCCGATTTTGTGTACACAATTCCGATGCACAAAATTCCACGCATGCTCGGAATCAAGCAGTAGAGCCGCACTGGCTATTGAACTTAATTTTTCTCAGCTCATCTAACGTCTTGTACGTCACCGCGTTCTTGACATTCGGAATTTCCGACATTTGTGCGATCGGGTGTATGGAAAACAAGTTTGAGCCAGCATCCTTTGGAAAAAAATACAGGATTTTGTTGTCGGAATGTCCGAGCGTGTGTACGCGGCATTAGAGTTTCAATTTGTATGCAATCAGGCAAGCCCTTGCACTACATGGTTTTGGTAAATCTAAAGTAAATCAGAAAACAAAAGTTGTATAGTGTGTATGGGGTTTTAAGCCTCGTACACAAGATCAGATTGTTGGCAGACAACGCACCAAACTTTTGTCCGAAGTGCCTGTGCCGTGAACTTGTCTTGCATAGAAACGGTACACAATTGTCAGCAAACAAACACAAATGTAGTGACGTGCTACATGGAATTGCAGCTCTTGAGCACCAGGAATTGCAGCTCTTGAGCACCAGCCTCAAGGCACCTTCTGCTAATGTCGTGTTTGGTGAGCATTAATTCCAAGCATGCGTATTTGTACTTTGGACTTTTGTGTGACGGACTTGTGTACAGACGATAAGAAAATCTGCCAATGGACCGTTGTCCGACGAAAATTTACTAGCCTGCCATCGAACATTTGTTGGCAGAAAGTTGGCCAACAATTGTCTGATGGAGCGTACTAATGGTTGGATTTTAGGCCAACAGTCTGACATCACACAATTCCCTGCCAAAAATCTGATCGTGTGTACGAGGCTTTAGTTTTGCCTCACCCTCCCAGCTCTTCTTTGTAGAAGAGCACTTCTTGTTATCTTTCAGCAGTACTAGAGTGTTACTGCACACATTTGGCTTTCTACCCTCATTGCTCATGCACAACTTGTATCTCTTCTTTCCTCCCTAGTGTTGTTTCTCTCCTCAATATTTTATTTTCTTGTGTATCTACTGGTTTTCCTCTCAGTTGTCATTTTATGCCCTCACTGAATTATAAAGATGACTGCAACCCCAATAAATGAAGGCTGTGGGCTGCTCCCCTTTCAGCTAAATCATTCAAGTGTAGTAATTTCTAAAATATAAGTGTTATAAAATTGAGAATCTGACACTTGCTGTTTTTTTCTGGCGCCTTTAACTCTGCAGTTACTAAAAGATACATCACTGAATATCAAATACAGGTAATCTTTTAGCAATGCCTTGGTAAAGTAAGCATATAAGCTCTGTTGACAGGGTCTCTTTTAGGTCTCAACTGTCTTAACTCACTTCACTGTTTTAACATGCATGATTACCTTAAACATTCCTATTTCAGCAACCTCCTGACATCACTCCTAGACTTCAACAGGTATAATGAGAAGTTCCACATGCTACTGCACCTTGAGGAGAAACAAATGGAGATTGATATCAGAAAATATGACCAGAAAAAACAGAAAATGGAACGCCATCCAAGAGAAAAACAGTTCCTAATACTTGAAGTAATTGTATTATATTTTAGATAACTAGAGAGATCCAGTTATTGTTATGATTTTAATATGGCTGTTGACTGTATGTTTTGTTAAACGCCAGTAAAATTTCAGGATAAACCTACAAAAAGTTTAAAGTGCCACTATGCCTAGACCAAAGTCTGTATATGTTTGACCTGTGTATGTCAAGCTCACACATATATGCGGCACAGAGGTGGGACCAGGGCCGTCTTTAATGTTGACTGGAACCTGGGCAAACATTTTCTTGGGCCCCCTATTCCACGCAATTTTGCTCTCCACATGCTTTGAGACATACAATAAATAGCAGCTAGACTCAAATTCAGTTTACTGAATCAGATCAGGCAGTATTTGGGATTGGTTGCCAGAGGTTACAGTGTATTATTACCGCTCACTGACTGGCTGCTAGAGGTTACAGCACACATTATGGCTCACTGTTATTTTCTAGAGGTTACAGCACATGACTTCTGCTTGTTGATTGGTTGCTAGAGATTACTGTACCAATCAATACTGCTCACTGATTGATTGCTAGAGGTTACTGAACATCTATACCACTCACTATTTGGTTGTTAGAGGTTACTGCACAGCATTACTGCTCACTGATTGGTTGCTAAAGGTTACAGCACATCATCTCCTCACTGCCTGCCTTTGCAAAACAGGCTGATGTTAGGCTTAATGACCACAGTTGTAGGCAGGACTTTCAAGCATGCCCCTTTACTTCCCCAGTGGGCAGCATTCAGCAGAAATAATGGTTGATGTGACCTCAGGGGGACATGATATACATATGAATGCCGCCTCTATTTACATATCAATGCCACGGTCCACGGATATTTGCATATCATTGCAGCTACATTTTACATAGCAATGCAAGTTATTTACATTTAAATAGAGGGTCTGCAGGTAATTTATCTGTACATGGCAATAGGGCAAAGCTGGGCAGCAGCAGACGTTTACACTGAGATATCGGGACACAGCACAGGACTAAATCTTCAAGGGATAAGGAAATTTAAACTGGGATAGTTAGAAAGTATGAGGCAGCTGCTTTGGGCACCACTACAATGATGGGGCCCAGGGCAGCTGCCCCTTTTGCCCTGCCTTAAAAACGGTCCTGGGTGGGACATACCCACAGGTGAGGCACCACATGTATGTGCTTGGCTTTTGTGCTGGAAGTTTGCTCCACAGAGTGATCCCAGCATGAAGATTGAGCAGTCACCAACAGATCTGGGCCTCCACGTTATGATGGTTGAGATATGTAGTTTTATGAACACATGGCAAAGTCGCAAAGCTTGGTTTAGGCGTTAGGATTTGTTTTTAATCTTAGGCATGAAGGGGTTAACAAGCCCTCACTGATCTATATAGTTCCAAGTATTGTGAAGTAATTTATCCTCAAAGATCACAACATAGACTTTGAAGGAATCCTCCCCACTGTGTTGTAGCATTCTGACAGAGGGCTCTCCTCCACTGTCAGAATACACTGATTGGCTGCAAGGGCTGTTTGAATAAAAATTTTCCAACGTTCCTGTTAGATGAACTATTTTCAAGTGGGAATGTGCCTGCTGAACCGGCTTAATTCCGATCCATCTATGGCTAGCTTAAAGCGGAGGTCCACCCTAAAAAGGACCTTCCGCTCATCGGATTCCTCCCCCCCTCCGGCGCCACAATTGGCACCTTTCAGGAGGGAGGGGGGTGCAGTTACCTGGATAATCCAGGTAACTGCACCCACTTCCGGGCTAGCTCTCTGCGGAAAGGGGCGTACATTACGCCCCTTTCCGCAAGTGCCCGCCCCCTTCCGCAAGTGCCCCGCTGCCTGCTGGGAAACACACAGATCCCAGAGGCAGCGGGGACCGTCCTCATTGCGCAGCGTGGCTCGCGCATGCGCAGTAGGGAACCGGGAAATGAAGCCGAAAGGCTCCATTTCCTGATTCCCATACCCAAGATGGCGGTGGCAGCACTCGAGTGTCGATCTAGAGATCGGCTTCGGGTGCCGACATCGCGGGCACGCTGGACAGGTAAGTGTCACTATTTTAAAAGTCAGCAGCTGCAGTATTTGTAGCTGCTGACTTTAAAAAAAAAAAAAAAAAAAAAACGCGGAGTCCCGGCGGACTCCCGCTTTAAGTAGGCTGTCATTGTTGAATTCAACAACCTGGCAGCTAGCATTTTCAGAAAAAGTTCACAATAAAATCCTCCATATTTCTCTTAGTAGAGGGGTCTGTCAAAATGTATAATCAACATTTCCTCCTACACTTATGGCAAGTGACAGCAGAAATTGTAAATAGGAGAAACATATAATGTGTACTTTCCCTCTGCATTCCTCTTTTAGTCATCCAGCATAACTAGAATAGGGTGTGATGAATATTCTTTATATTTGAATGGCTCGTATAAACTTGAAAGGATTATAATGCCAGTGTGTTTTTTTTCTCCCTGCCATAGGTCCCTGGTGTGGCTGAAAATAGACCTTCAGTATTAAAGGGAGACCACCTTTTTGTGAGTTTGTCTGATGAGCCAGAGTCACCTGAAAAGGTTTCTTATAAAGGTTATGTGCATGGTGTTGAATTAGAGAGAGTCAAACTTGGATTTTCTCATCAGTAAGTTTTCTCCTTTTTTGTTCTAATACAGAATAACGAATTACATTTTGTTGGCATTCCCGAATTTCCATATAAAAAAGCATGCCTCATCATGTGCAGTTAATAGAGTTCTTTACATGCATTTTTACATGTTTTTGCACTTTTATATATTTCTTTTTTTTTAAATACACATGCAAAAATGCATGAAAGCAGAAAACCATGTACTACAATCTTCAAAAACATTTTAAAATACATGTGAATTATGTAATGATGTTATCATTTTTAAATATATGTGACAGTTATGCCACGTACACACGATCGGACTATCCGGTGGACTTAGTCCGGCGGACAAACTGCTGGACTTTTCAAACTAGTGAACATGCCCACACACGACTGGACTTTGCTGGCGGAGTAGGTCCGGCGGACAAACCGCCGGACTTTTGAAATGAACGGACTTGCCCACACACGGAGAAAAGTCCGTTCATTTTGAACACGGCTCTAGATAGACGGGACTAGCGAAAGAGGTCAATGTCGCCACCTCTATCGGGGAGATTGACACGTCGCTGGACCCGTCAGCATCATCTGGGACTGTGACATCATAAGGGGGCAGGGTCATCATGTGACATCATCCAGTGACCCCACCCCTTGTCCCTATATAAGTCGCCGCACAATGCGTCCCTGTCATTGCGGCCAGAGAGAGCATCGAGTCAACATCTCAAGGAAGAAGAAGAGAAGAAGAAGAGAAGAGAACAGAAGAGAACAGAAGACCGGGCCACCGCTAGTAAAAGAGCTGGAAGAAGAAAGCGGAGAAGAACTGAGGAGGGGAACAAGACCCCCGAAGTCAGAAGAAGAGGCGGTGGCAAAAGAAAACCGGGCCACCGCTAGTAAAAGAGCTATAGGAAGATAGCGGAGGCCCGGCAAGAAGAACCGAAGAGGGGGATAAGACCCCCGAAGTCGGAAGAAGACCGCCGGACGGCGGTGGCGGCGACGAAGAAGAAATCCGGGCTCCTCTGCTAGTAAAGGAGCTAGCAGAAGATAGCGGAGGAGTCCGGCGAGAAGACCCCCCAAGACGGAAGACCACCGGAGCTGTGCAATAAATTATTTTAAAAACACGTGTTGTGTTTTTTTCTTTACACTTTTTTTCACCAGCTGGATGGTTAGGGGTACATGGTACCCCAATACTCATTCACATAGGGTCGGGCCCGGTGTCTGGGGGCCCCCCTTATTAAAGGGGGCTCCCGGATTCCGATAAGCCCCCCGTCCGCAGACTCCGACAACTAAAGGCCAGGGTTGTCGGGAAGAGGCCCTTGTCCTCATCAACATGGGGACAAGGTGCTTTGGGGTGGGGGGGCCGCAGCGCCCCCCCTTTCCCCAAAGCACCCCCCCATGTTGAGGGCACGCAACCTGGTACGGACGGCTCAGTGGGGGGGTGCTCGCTCGTCCCCACCCCTTTTCCCGACCGACCGGGCTGCGTGCTCGGATAAGGGTCTGATATGGACATTGGGGGGACCCCCACGCTGTTTTTTCGGCTTAGGGCTTCGCCTTTAAGTTCATACCAGGTGACGGGGCTAGCGAGCTGTCAATCTCGCCGATGGAGGCGGCGACATTGCCTTCCTGCACTAGTCCCGTCTACCTGGAGCCGCGTTCAAAATGAAGACTTTTCTCCGTGTGTGGGCAAGTCCGTTCATTTCAAAAGTCTGGCGGACTAGCGCACAGACGGCCGGATTGTCCGCCGGACTTGGGTTTTGAGTCGTGGCATTAGTGTGTGTGGCACAGCAGACTCTTCATCCAGGAAGTGGGCTTAAAACCTGTGAGGTGTGTGTGTGTGTGTGTGTGTGTGTGTGTGTGTATGTATATATATATATATATATATATATATATATATATATATATATATATATATATATATATACAGTGGACATAAAAAGTCAGGTTTCTGTGATGTAAAGAAATTAGACAAAGATAAATAATTTCCACCTTTAATGAGACCTATAGACTTTTTCCACCTTTAATGAGACCTATAAACTGTACAACTCAGTTGAACAACAAACTGAAATCTTTTAGGTGGTGGGAAGTAAAAATAAATAAATAAAATAGTATGGTTGCATAAGTGCGTACACCCTTAAACTAAAACTTTGTTGAAGCACCTTTTGATTTTATTACAGTACTCAGTCTTTTTGGGTATGAGTCTATCAGCATGGCACATCTTGACTTGGCAATATTTGCCCACTCTTCTTTGCAAAAACACCCCAAATCTGTCAGATTGTAAGGACATCTTTTGTGCACAGCCCTCTTAAGATCACCCCACAGATTTTCAATGGGATTGAGGTCTGGGCTCTGGCTGGGCCATTCCAAAACTTTAATCTTCTTCTGGTGAAATCATTCCTTGATTAGGATGTATGCTTTGGGTCATTGTGAAGCTATAAGATGAAGTTTCTCTTAATGTTCAGCTTTCTAGAAGTCTGAATGTTTTGTGCCAATATTGACTAGTATTTGGAACTGTTCATAATTCCCTCTACCTTGACTAAGGCTCCTGTTGCAGCTGAAGAAAAACAGCCCCAAAGCATGATGCTGCCATCACCATGCTTCACGGTGGGTATGGTGTTCTTTTGGTAATGTGCAGTGTTGTTTTTGCACCAAACATATCTATTAGAATTATGACCAAAAAGTTCAACCTTGGTTTCATCAGACCATATGCTTTTGGGAGACTTCAGGTGTGTGTTTGCAAAATTTAGCCAGGCTTGGATGTTTTTTTTTGTATTGCCACTCTTCCCCATAGCCGACATATGAAAAATACAGGAGAGTGTTGTTGCATGTACCACACCGCCAGTGCTTGCCAGATATTCCTGCAGCTTCTTTAATGTTGCTGTAGGCCTCTTGGCAGCCTCCGTGACCAGTTTTCTTCTCATCTTTTCATCAACTGTGGAGGGACGTCCAGTTCTTTGTAGTGTCACTGTTCTGACATATTTTCTCCACTTGATAATGACTGTCTTCACTGTGTTCCATGGTATATCTAATGCCTTGGACCCTTCTCCTGACTGATACCTTTTACCAATGAGATCCCTCTGATGCTTTTGAAGCTCTCTGCTCTCTTTCTCTCGGACCATGGCTTTTGCTGTAGGATGCCACTAAGAAAATGTCAGGAAAGACCTACTAGAACAGCTGAACTTTATTTGGGGTTAATCAGAGGCACTTTAAATGATAACAGGTGTGTACTGACTACTATTTAATATGAGTTTGAATGTGAATGCCTAATTCTGAACACAGCTACATCCCCAGTTATAAGAGGGTGTACACACTTATGCAACCACATTATTTTAGTTTTTTGTTTTTACTACCCCCGCCCCCCCCCCCCCCCCCAAAAAAAAAAAAAAAGATTTTGGTTTGTTTTTCAAATGAGTTGCACAGTTTATAGGTCACATCAAAGGTGGAAAAAGTTCTGTAATGATTTATCTTTGTCTCGTTTTTTTACATCACAGAAACCTGACATTCTACTGGGGGTGTGTAGACTTTTTATATCCACTGTGTGTGTGTGTGTGTGTATGTGCGCGCACGTATATATATATGCTGTGTTCCAAGCCTCTCTCCACGCCGGGCGAATGCCAGCTGATGTCCCACTACTGGACTTCACTACCCAACGTGCACCACACCGCTCCTTCAGAAATCTAACCATTGTATGGGCACACAGCCAGGAGCAGGACACCCCCCCCCCCCCCCCCCCCCCACAGGCTAAGAGCAGAGGCATTCCAGTCTTTTCTTTCATCTACCAACAGTGAGTGAGTTTAAGGAACACAGTTCCTCTTACCTGCAACTTGCAAGCATTTTTTCCATCAAGCACCGTCACCTTCCTCCTTTAGGTGAGGACCTTATGTGATTAACTAACCCCCTGTGCCCTAGTAGGTGGCGGAAGTGCAGTTGTGTCGCCTCACAATCACAAACATAGACTATAGGTGAGGTTCATCACTAACAATCGTGACTCTATGTTACAATTGATACATTTTTTGTTTTTAAGATCCCAGGAGGATCGGATGTCTTTGTCATTGTCATTGTTTTTTTTATCCACCATTCAATAAATAACTTTTATGTTTTATCATATCATAAGTTTCTTTGGTGCACTGTATTCTGCTGGTTGTTTTTGCGTTTTATCCCACTAAGTCCAAAGTGGTTAAACTGCGGCACATTGATACAGACTATAGGACATCGATTCAAACAGCTAGTAGTTTGTCATATGGACATCTACCCTCGACAAAAGGAATGTTCATTTGTGCACCAATTACTTTTTTGGTTTACGTGAGCTTTTCTCTGACCTAGAAGGTGACAATTCTGGGGAAGGAACCCTGACTTCCCCCCGTGGCATGGGTGATAGCCCTGTCAAGCTTGTTCCCGAAGAAGGAAGAGCCCTCAAAGAGAATCCTGCACCATACCTGTTTAGAGGCAGGATCATCTACCCAAGGGCGCAGCCACAAGGCACGTTTAGCTGTGACTGAAGACATCATGACGTGTGCTACCGGCAAACAATGTCAAGGGAGGCTTCTCCCAAAAAGACCAACGCCATCCTTAGTTCATGTATCGGTATGCTCCTGGCCATCTCCTCAGAGACGCTTGCCAAGATGGAATCCATTTCACCTGTCCAGGCCTCTATCGCTTTGGACAGGGCTGCAAGGGCCAAAGCTGGCTTACAGGCCATACCTGATGTAATATATATATATATATATATATATATATATATATATATATATACACATATGTTTGAGGTCTGTATCTATCTTCCTCTCCAAACCATCCTTAAAGGAAACAGTGTCTTCCAGAGGGAGTGTGATGTGCCTCACCAACCTAATTAAGGCTGCGTCGATGAGAGCTTGAAACTCTATGTTTCACATCCTCACTTTTGAAAGTGAGGATGTGAAAGAAACATTTTTGCTATTTTTAATTTAGTAGCAAGTTTTTTTTTTCCATGCCACCCCATTCATCTGTAATGATTTCACCAAGTTCACCCAAAAAGTGGAAGTTTGGGCACTCCGTCTTGAGGTGTTTGAAATACACAGGCTCTACCCACCTCAAAGCTTCTTTAACTGCCTTGACCAATTGTGGTACTAGAGAAAAATCAAAAACCTGTGCCAGGGTTAACACCTTCCACTTCACCGTCTGAGGCTTCACTTTAAGGAGCGCTTATGCTGAAAGGGACCCGGAGCCTCCGGGTCATCCTGCACAAGGACTGGTGCTGGGTTAACAGGAGGAATGATGTTACGGCTGGAGTCAGATCTGCTCAGGGATTCCTGGACCCCCTTGCTGACCAGTGCCTCCACTTGATGGTCTCCACCTCCTCTTTCCCTTACGGCTTGGGAATAACATGGCTCACAGAAAGATTTGCCTTCCGGGACCTGAGCCCTACATCCTCAGCAAACTTTTTTTTTTTTCCAGAGCGGCTGGAATGGCGGTGAGAATGGTGCCCAGATCCAGATTTAGACTCTTTACTATGCTGTCTAGATGATGATCTAGGAAAGAAAAAAGGGAATAAACAGGCTCCAGGTGAATAACCAAAACAGGCAAGCGGAAGGAAATGATTCCTATCAGCAGCGTAAGAGTTGGCCACTGAGGGGCGGTGACACATCTATATCAAAAGCTTGTTAACTAAAAAAGATCAAACCTATAATCAAAACAGGTAACACAAGCCATAGCAAGTCATCATCAACCAGCAGCATAGCTTCCTACCTTAGTGACTTCAAACAAGTGCACCAGGAAGCCGCTGCCTGAGCCCGCAGGACATTTCAAGTAATAACTGTATCTTGCAGCCATTTAAACTTGGAGCAGACGATGACGTCACCGCTCCCCGGCGCTCCTACGATGGGGCCGACATTGCCCAGCGGAGCTCGCGCACACGCGCAACCGCCGCCATCTTACCGGGACTACGCATGTGCGAACCAAGCCTCGATCTAGGACGAGGCTCGCAGATGCACAGACAACCCAGAAGAAGCGGCGGCCTGGAACACAGATGCGCTCCAGCCGCCATAGAGCCAGAGGAAACAAACGGAGTCAGGTAGACAGACACTGCTGCCATGTATATAAAAAAGAAATATACGATACCACCACGGCACAATCTGATCCAGCCTGGAACTGGGAGCGATCACTCCCTGCACTACCGGAGCGTTTTAGGAAGGGCCTCCTGCTAATAGCTAGGATGTTTGTCCGGGTTACTGCTTGCCTGCTAATGGCCAGGCCAGTAAGCTCTTCATGGCATCGCATTTGTCGCCCATATCCACCCTGCTAATAGCTGGGATTGCTGGACTCCAGAAAGAAAAACAGCCATCAAAATTCATGCAACCAGGACTGGACCGCAAAAACCTTCAAAAGGTAAGACATCAACCTTGGTCCTAGGAGGAGGACAAAAAAGGAACACGGTCTCTGACTAGAAGCAAAGATTTATAGGAGTGGGGTCCTATGAGGTATGAGAGGCGGGATTAACCCATACGTATGCTGCCATGGAGTCTGTCAGGAAAAATGCCTTTTTAAAATTGGTACCAGTGTCAGTATATGTTAGGTAGAATAAAAAAAAGCAAAATGTGCTCTATTGTTTTTGGGCTCTACTACGGGCACATACAACAAATATCATACACATATAAGGTATCGCTGTTCTCGTCAAAATTTATTTTGGTACATTTCTTGGTAATAGGTTATAGAAGTAGCAAGAAATATACAGCTAAATTAAAATGTTTTTTTTTTTTTAAACCTTTTTGAGACAGTTTTCTTTTGGTAATGAAAGAAACAAAAACAAAATCAGATATGCAATTTACCACCACATCCCAATTTGTCCTAAAAAAAAAAAAGAAGCAAAATCCGCCTGGATAAATAAAGTATTTGTGATGATATGTACAGTTTTACTAACTCGTCACAGTTGCAAAATTTAGACTGGACATTTAGGCCTCATGTACATTGCTGCTGGTAAACGGACGTTTAGGAGCAGTTTTGTGGGGGGTTTTTTCAGCTGCCCCTGAACTCTCCTCTGTTATCTTATCAGGACATGTACACGGGGTCGTATATAGTAGTTTCTAGGCAGTTGGGTTTAGAAGCATTTTTTGGAAAGCAAAAAAAATTGTTCAGGATGGATGTTCAGAGGTATTTGAAACGCCAAATGCCTGTAACAGCTTGTAAACATGGTAACTCGCGTTTAGCCACATTTTGTTTACAGGCGTTTTTAATGCAGATACATTTTTGACTATTTGAATAAAACAAAAATGCTTCTAAATGCAAATGCGGCTAAACACGGTAACGCTGTTGTTTTTAAACGTGGGTTACTATCTTTCAAGTTAAATCATTCAGGAGAGGTTTTAAAACATCCCATGTACATTAATCCTTAAAGTGTTACTAAACCCACAACAGTTAAATCTGTCTGTATATGCAGCACAGCATGCTTGTTCTAATCACTGTGAAACTTAAGGGGTTAATCCTCTGCATTGTGTAAAAAGGCTGTTTGATCCTGTATGCAGAGATCCTTCCCTCCTGCACTGTCTATCTGGGGAAAGCCAGCTAACACAGGCAGAGTAGCCAACCTGCACATGCTTAGTTGTGCCTTTTATGCTGGAGAGAATAATTACTTGTTCTCAGAGCTAGCCAGGTCACATGATATTGACATGTGGGCGTGTATACAGGCTGAAGTTGATATCTCCTCCTACCCGAACTCCCAGTACTGGATAATCTGTGCAGTTTATCACTGACCGTGTATACAGAATGGCCAAAAAGCTATATAGTGGGAATATTTTAATGTAAAAAGATTTCTAAGCTGTGGGGAGGGTGGCAGATGTCATATTACAAGGTTTAGTAACACATTAAGGGTTGTGTTACCTTTGGACATGAAGGGGTTGAGGTATCGAACTGTTTTTTTTCAGCAGGCTGAAAAGAAAAACAATGTAAAAAGTAGTCAAAAGCTTTACCTATCAGCTAAAAAAAAAAAAAAGATTTTATTTACCTGGTTAAATTTCATTTTCAGGAATGATTTTATTTTTATTTTTTCACCAATGCTTGCCTAGTGATGGCTGCATTTTTGCATTTACTTTGCTATTTTAATTGTGTTAATGGCTGATATTGCAACTGGATTTTATTTCTCTCAGCGCATGATGCTGGTCATCATTGTGACCCCAGGTGCAAGCAATCAAATCCTTATCTTATCACTAGTCCTGCAGTAGCTGAAGTATGTTCCTCTGAAAATCACTACACCGCTGAGCCTATAACATCGGCGTTGGATTTGCAGCACATTTCGGCCGCTAGTGGGGCTTTTACCCCCGCTAGCGGCCGAGAAAGGGTTAAAACCACCCGCAATACGCCGCAATAGCAGCGTTTTGCCGACGGTATAGCCGCGCTGCTGCATTGATTTCAATGGGGAGCAGCGGTGGAGGAGCGGTAAACACACCGCTCCTTCACCGCTCCAAAGAAGCTGCTGGCAGGACGTCAGGAAAAGTCCTGCCAGCAGCTTCTTTGGAGCGGTGAAGGAGCGGTGTGTTTACCGCTCCTCCACCGCTGCTGCCCATTGAAATCAATGCAGCAGCGCGGCTATACCGTCGGCAAAACGCCGCTATTGCCTCGGGGCTTTTCACACTGGAATGAATGGTGCAGCAGTTTGAGGGCGGATTGCTCGAAGGCCTGATTCACACCTATACATTTTTAGTGCTTTTTGCATTTTGCAGATTTGCACTACAGCCCATTTAACATGGTTTTCAAAGGAATACGTTCTGTAGAGCAAATCTGCAAAATGCAAAAAGCAGAAAAAATGCATAGGTGTGAACCAGGCCTTAGACTCCTTTCACACGGGCTTGTCGTTTGACAGCCCGTTCACACCTGAACGTTTTGTAGCCCTACGCCTGAAGCTACAAAACGCTGGAGGGGAAAAAATCCATTATTCTCAATGGAGATGGTTCACATCTCCACTCCATGTCGCCTGAAGCCCTACGCCTGAAGCTCAAACAAGTTCCGGACCCTTTTTTGTCGCGCGAATTGGGCTGATTTGGGCGTTTTCATTCCCATAGAAACTAATGGAAACGCTCGATTCGAGCGTTTAGCGCGACAACGAGCGTTTCTACGGGCGTTTTGACGCTGTATCTGCTCAAGAAAAAATAAGCAGATGAAAAATATTTTTCCTATTGGCTGAAAAAAAACGCCGAAGTTAAAAAACGCTCGTTGTCGCGCGTTGTAGTGTGACAAAACGCTCGTTGTCGCGCGTTGTAGTGTGACAAAACGCTCGTTGTCGCGCGACAAAACGCCGGTAAAAACGTTCAAACACGCTGCGCTCAGGTGTGAATGCAGCCTGATGGACTCTGCTTGCTCAGCGGGGGAATTGATCTGCTGATCCCTGCTGAGCCAGCGGATGACAGGTCCTTCTCCACTCACTGTGCTTAGACAGACCTATCAGAGTCCCACTGTCCTCTATTGGGAAATCGGATGAAAACAGACAGCCTGTCCATTTTCACTTGTTCCCATCCGATCCGATCCACCAACTGGATGGAAAATAAGTCTATGTGAAAGGCCCCTTTCTAGCCAAAAGAGAACCAGAAAGAAGCATTAAGGCTACTTTCAGATTGGGGCTTTACCACCATTTAAGGCTTGATTGACACTAACGTGTTTTTTTATGCATTTTGCATTTTGCAGAAATGCAAGGAAATTTTTTAACATGGGTTCCTATGGAACATGTTCACATCAATGCATTTTTGTGCCTCTGCGTTTTTGGAAAGGGTCGGGGACTTTTTTTCATGCAAAATGCAGCGTTTTGCATGTAATAGAAGTCAATGGACCTGCATCAAAAATGCAAGTACCGCTTTTTTACTGCGTTTTTAACGCGATTTTGCTGTGATTTGCGTTTTGCGTTTTTTTTTCTTTTTTTTTCACTGTATATATCTGGTTGCTAAGCAACCACAGTGTAAAAAACAAAACAAAAAAAACGCAAAACGTGGTAAAAACGCATGTCCAAAAACGCAATAAGCACAGCAAAAAGTACTGCAAAAACGCTCAAAAGCAACATGCATAGATGTGAATTTTATTTCTTTCATTTTTTTAAATGACATTTTTTTTTATAGCATTTTAGTGTAAATATGAGATCTGAGGTCTTTTTGACCCCCAGATCTCATATTTAAGAGGTCCTGTCATACTTTTTTTTTATTACAGGGCATGTTTACATTCCTTGTATTAGGAATAAAAGTGACACAATTTTTTTTTTTAAACGTTGTAAAAATAAAAGGTAAAATAAATAAGAAAAAAAAATGTTTTTAAATGTGCCCCGTCCCGCCGAGCTTATGTGCAGAAGTGAACGCATATGTGAGTAGCGCCCGCATATGAAAACGGTGTTCAAACCACACATGTAAGGTATCATCACGATCGGTAGACCTCCTCTGTAACGCAAAACATGCAATCTGTAGAATTTTTAAATGTCACCTATGGAGATTTTTTATGGTAAGGCTGGATTCACACCTATGCATTTTTAGTGCTTTTTGCATTTTGCAGATTTGCACAACAGAACGTGTTCCATAGGAAACCATGGTAAATGGACTGTAGTGCAAATCTGCAAAATGGAAAAAGCACTAAAACTGCATAGGTGTGATTGAGGCCTAAAAGTTTGTCAGAATTTCACGAGCGGGCGCAATTTTGAAGTGTGACATGTTGGGTAACAATTTACTCGGCGTAACATTATATTTCACAATGTAAAAAGAAAATTGGGCTAACTTTACTCTTGTCGAATTTATGTAATTCAAATAAGTGTATTTTAAAAAAAATAATTGCGCTTGTAAGAACGCTGTACAAATATAGTGTGACAAAAAAAAGTATTGCAAAGACCGCCATTTTATTCTCTATGGTGTTAGGAAAAAAATGGATAATGTTTGGTGGTTCTAAATCATTTTCTAGCTTTTTTTTACGCATTTTTATGGGCAATGATGAGGATCCACTGATAGGGTGGCACTGATGATCACTCACTAATGGCACTTATGGGCACTGATGGCACTGATAAGCACTCACTGATGGGCATTGATGTGGCACTGTGATGGCACTGATGTGGCACTGTAGGGCACTGATGTGGGACTGTGATGGCACTGATGTGGCACTGTAGAGCACTGTGATGGCACTGTAAAGGGCGCTGATGTGGCACTGATGTTGCATTGTAGAGCACTGTTATGGCACTGATGCTGCACTGTAGGGCACTGATGTGGCACTGTAGGGCAATGTGATGACACTTATGTGGCACTGTAGGGCACTGTGGTGGCACTGATGTGGCACTGTGATGGTACTGATGTGACACCGTAAGGCACCCTGATGGCACTGTAGGGCACTGATGTGGCATTGATGTGCACAGAAAAATCAAGCAGCCTCATGCTGCTGCAGCTTCTCCCTCTCATCTCCTCACACGCTGTATCGGTGTGAGGAGAGGAGCTGAACTGGACATGACGCCGATTTGTTGACAGTGATTGCTCCATCATGGGACGAAGCGATCACATGGTAAAGGGGCGCTGTCATTGGCCCTTTACCCCAATCTATGATGCGCTGGGTCCCAAGGATGCTTTCGGATGTGTGCCCCAAGGGCTCGTTCACAGGAGGCCATCATATAATGAAGCTACTTAAAATCTACAAAATTACCGTATATACTCGAGTATAGGCCGACCCGAATATAAGCCGAGGCCCCCAATTTACCCCCAAAAAAACTGGCAAACTTATTGACTCGTGTATAAGCCGAGGGTAAGACATGCCTGTCCATCCCTGTGTGTGTGTCCGTCCATCCCTGTGTGTCCGTCCATCCCTGTGTGTCCGTCCATCCATCCCTGTGTGTGTGTGTGTGTCCATCCATCCATCCATCCCTGTGTGTGTGTGTCTCCATCCATCCATCCATCCCTGTGTGTGTGTGTCTCCATCCATCCATCCATCCATCCCTGTGTGTGTGTGTCTCCATCCATCCATCCATCCCTGTGTGTGTGTGTGTGTGTGTGTGTGTGTGTGTGTGTGTGTGTGTGTGTGTGTGTGTGTGTGTGTGTGTGTGTGTGTGTGTGTCCAGCCTACCTGTGTCCTGAGCCTTTGTCCCGAGCCTCCGTCCCGTGCCGAGCCTCCTTGCCTCCGTGCCTCGCCGCCGTGCCTCGCCGCCATGCCTTGCCTCCGGTCCCGTCCCGTCCCGTCCCGTGCCGTGCCGTCCTGTGCCTTGCCTCCGTCCCGTGCCCTCTTCGTTCGTCGGCGCCTCGGCGGCCATTGTAAAATTCAAAAGCTGCGCCGCCGCCTTCGCCTGTGATAGGCGGAACACTGAATTTCCCAGCAGCCTGTGTTCCGCCTATCACGTACATCGTATCATCCTCGTCCGTAGTACGAGGATGATACGAAGTCCGTGATAGGCGGAACACAGGCTGCTGGGAAATTCAGTGTTCCGCCTATCACAGGCGAAGGGGGAGCCGGAGGCGCGGCTTTTGAATCAGAATGGCCGCTGTCTGTCTGCTCGACACGCTGATCGAGCGGGCAGACAGCGATGACTCGAGTATAAGCCGAGGGGGGCACTTTCAGCCTCAAAAAAGAGGCTGAAAATCTCGGCTTATACTCGAGTATATACGGTACTCCTCTCTAGCAGGTGTCCTCTCTTGTTTTTACGATAGAAGCTGAAACGCAATAGAACCGTACAAGGCAATATACCCTGATTGTTGTGATTCAGTGCATTGACACAATGTTTTTTTATCATTTTGTCTTTTCATAAAAATACTATTATTATTATACAGGATTCATATAACACCAACAGTTTACACAGTGCTTTACAATATAAAAGGGAGACAATACAGTTATAATACAATAAAATACAAGAGGATTAAAGTCCCCATACACACTATCAGATTTTCTGCTGATTTTTTTTCCTTCAGATTTACCAAAACCATGTAGTGCAAGGGCCTGCCTGATTGCATACAAATTGAAAATCATAAGGTTTGACCTCATATTAACGGAAAATGTATATCAAATACTTACCGTAATTTTCCTTTCCTGATGGACTCCATGGCAGCCTACGTATGGGTTAATCCCGCCTCTCATACCTCATAGGACCCCACTCCCATAAATCTTTGCTTCTGAACAGAGACTGTGTTCCGTAACTTAGCCTACTCCAGCAAATGGGAGGGAACTCCTGCTGCTATGGAGTCCATCAGGAAAGGAAAATTACGGTAAGTATTTGATATTAATTTTCCGTTTTCCTGACAGACTCCATGGCAGCCTACGTATGGGAAATAACTAGCCATACACACCCGGGTGGGAAATTGCTGGTTAACAGAAAAAAGGTTTAATTGGCACCGTCAACAGATAAGACATGTAAACCAAAATTAACCGAAGATAAAGAAGCCGGCTCAACACAATAATGTGTCATAAAGGTATTAGATGATGACCATGAGGCCGCTTTACAGATCACTTCTGGAGAAACATGACGAGCAGCCGCCCATGATGTTGAAACGCTCCTGGTAGAATGAGCTGTCACCGCCTCTGGAGGAGCCAAACCCTTAGCTTTATAAGCCCCTTGAATAGCCTGAACAATCCAAGCTGCAATGGTTCTTGAAGAAGCATGCAATCCCTTATTCTTTCCATGGAAGTAAACAAAGAGATGGTCAGAAGTCCAAAAGGGAGCTGTGGTTTCTAAGTACTGTTTTAGAACTTCTCCAACATCTAAAGGATGAATGTTAGAATCTCCGGAAGTCCGAAAAGTAGGAAGAACAATCTCCTGGTTCTCATGAAATACAGATGTGACCTTAGGATTTGACCCTAACATGGAAACCAAGACCACACGATCCGGAAAGAACGTCAGAAAGGGTTCTTTGAAACCCAGAGAGCTGATCTCGGAGACCCTCTTGGCCGATGTTATGGCCACCAGGAAGGCAGTTTTGAGAGAAAGAGCCTTGATAGATGATTGAACCATATGCTCAGGCCTTTCCTCTGAAAAGAAATCCAGGACAAAAGGAGGATCCCACTTGGAGAATCTTGTTTTTTTCTGGGGTCTGAGTCTTATTGCTCCCTTGAAAAACTGTCTGATAAGACGGTGTTTGGCCCAGGAAACGCCAGTAAATGCAGAAATTGCCGAAATTTGAACTCGTAAGGAACTCACTGTTAGTGACAGGTCTAGTCCTGTCTGTAGGAAACCCAAAATGTCTTGAATCTTCGGATCACTACAGGAACTGCCAACGGAAGAAATATAGTCAGCAAACTTCGCCCAGATTCTTTGATAGACCTTATTAGTACCTGGCCTTCTAGCGTTCAGTAGAGTAGCGATAGCAGTACTTGGACATCCTAATGCTTCCAACCTTCCCCTTTCAAGAACCAGACCATCAGATGAAGATGGGCCGGGCATGGGTGAAGAAATGTTCCCTGTAGCAGGAGATCTGCCCTGGAAGGGAGAGGAACTGGATCCCGAAAACTCAGTTGCATTAGGAGCGGAAACCACGGCCTGTTGGGCCAAAATGGAGCAACTGTCACCACCTTGACCTTCTCCCACCTGAGTCTTGAAAGGAATCGCAGGATGACCGGAACTGGGGGAAAGGCATAAGCTGTGCGAAACTTCCATTGATCCGTCAGTGCATCCATACCGAAGGCCTGGGGACAACGACACCTCGTATAATATTTCTCCAGCTTGAAATTGCACAGGGAGGCAAACAGGTCCACTTCTGGCAGGATCCCCAGAGACAGAATCCATGTGAATATCTCGGGATGGAGAGACCACTCGTTGTTGTCCAGGGAGAACCTTGAGATGAAGTCCGCCTGGACATTCTGAATTCCGGGGAGATAAACCGCCGTCAGATTTGACAAGTTCATCTGAGCCCAAGACATGATCGGGCTTACTTCCTTCAGCAGAGAGAGACTGCGGGTGCCTCCTTGTCTCTTGATATAAGATACTGCTGTCGTGTTGTCCAGCCTTAGGAGAACCGAGGTCCCCAAAATCAGGTGAGAAAAGGCTTGAAGAGCACGGAGAGCAGCACGAAGCTCTAGAATATTCGAAACAACGTCTTGGGCTGGAAATTCCCATACGCCCTGGGCTATTTCTGACAGACACAGGGTGCCCCAGCCCCTGTTGCTGGAGTCCGTCGTTACCGTGATCCAAGAGACGGGAGCTATGGAATGGCAATTGAGGAGGTTCTTTCGTTGGAGCCACCAGAAGAGACTCTCCCGCATGGAGGGGGTTATCCTGACCAGATGGTCTCGAGACCCCTGGTCCCATTGTAGAAGAAAACCCTTCTGAAAAGGACGCATCCTCCATTGTGCCCACTTTATCATCGGGGCTGTGGATACCATGGTGCCAATTATCTTGAGGCACTGCAAGGCTCTGAGAAGAGGAGAATGCAATGCAAGCTGAATCCTGTCTCGGATCACTGGAATTTTCTCCACCGGCAGGGAAATGGTACTTTCTACCGTGTTGAACTGGGCTTCAAGAAAAATCAAAGACTGAGTTGGGTCCAAATGACTTTTTTCCCGGTTCAACAGCCAACCGAATTCCGTGAGTGTCGAGATGACTTGAGTTCCATGTAACAGCAGCTGTTCTCTGTTTTGGGAAAGCAACAGTAGATCGTCTAGGTAATGGTGTAATCGTATACCTTTGATCCTGATTAGTGCTACTACAGCCAGTAAGAGCTTCGAAAACACTTGAGGCGATGTTGTAAGCCCGAACGGGAGACATACAAATTGAAGATGTAATTGGCCCACTGCGAACTGAAGGTACCTCTGAAACTCTTTTGCGATCGGAACATGGAAATAAGCATCCTTCAAGTCTATGGAAATCAACCAGTCGCCCAGTTGTATTGACTGACGTATTGTTAGTAATGTCTCCATCTTGAATTTTTCCTTCTTGATGAAGGAGTTCAGATGCATTAAGTCGATGACTGGTCTACAGGAGCCATTCTTTTTGAGGACCATAAAAAGGGGGGAGTAGACCCCTTGAAATCTCTCCTTGGTTGGGACCGGATTGGCAGCGCCTTGGGCCAACAGGGAATCTGTGTAAGACAGGAGTACCTTTTATTTTTCTTCCACGAGTGGTAGGATTGTAGGAACAAACTGATAAATGGGCGGACTGTTGAACACCCAAGAATGACCTGAGGAGACTGTCTTGACAGTCCAATAGTCTTGAATCGGGGCTGCCCAGACGTGCCGGAAATGGAGTAGCCGAGCCCCTACTTGCTCCGTCTGGACAGGCCCCACATCAAAAGGACTTAGAAGCTTCTCTACCCCCTGATGTAGTTGACTTAGAGGATTTTTGGCCTGAAGACTGAGTTCTTCTCCAGTTCTTCCTAAATTCCCGACCAGGCCTGTAACGGCGAGCATCTCTAGCATGCTCTTGTTCTTGTCTGGGCTGAACTTTCCTCTGACTCAAGAGGCGACGATCCTGGGGTAAGAACCCTGATTTACCTCCAGTAGCACGGATAATGGCAGAATCAAGCTTATTCCCGAAGAGGGAGGGCCCCTCAAAGGGAATCTTACACCATGCCTGTTAAGAGGCAGGATCTGCAACCCAAGGACGAAGCCACAAAGCGGGCTTCGCAGTAACTGAGGAGGGCATGACACGTGCCACTTGGCGGATAATATCAAGGGATGCTTCTCCCAAAAAGACTGATGCTAACTTCAGTTCATGTACTGGTGAACTCCGGATAAGTTTTTCCGAAACGCTTCCCAAAGCCACACCAACATCATCCGTCCAAGACTCCATGGCTTTAGATAATGCTGCAAGAGCCAGAGCTGGCTTACAGGCCATGCCTGCAGTGATATAAATACGCTTTAGGTCGGTGTCAATCTTCCTCTCTAAACCATCCTTGAATGAAACGGTATCTTCAAGAGGGAGTGTAACATGCCTGACCAGACGCATTAGTGCCGCATCAATAAGAGGGGCTGAATCCAGATATTTAACGTCTTCACTTTTAAACGGGTACATTTTGGCAATCTTGGAAATCAAGGAGTTCTTCCTCTCTACTTTTCCCCATTCGTCTGAAATAATCTCACCGAGCTCACCCAAGAAGGGGAAATCCTTCTTAAGGTGTTTAAAGTACTGCCTCTGTTTAGAGGGTGCTTCAACTGGCTCTTCCCATTTTAGAGCATCCTTGACCGCTCTGACCAGCTGCGGAACAAGAGAAAAATCAAAACCTGCAGTCGATTCATCAATTGCACTGTCCGAAGACTCACTTGGAGAGACACTGTGTCTGGAGGGACCCGGAATGACAGGGCCTGCGTCTACATCGACTAGAGCTGTAACGGAAGGAGGATTAAACATCCGATCAGACTCTGCTTTGTTCAGAGATTCTTGAACCACCTTCCTGACCAATGCTTCCACTTGCTGGTCTCCGCCTCCTCTTTCCTTCATAGCTCTGGAATAACAAGACTCACAGAGAGATTTACCCTCTGGAACGTGAGTTTTACAACCCCAGCAGGCTTTCTCTGAGCGGCTGGAACGGTGGGTTGAATGACGACCAGATCCAGATCTTGACCTATCTTTATGGTGTCTGGAGGGTGATCTAGAGCGTCTAGAACTTGACGTAGAATGACGATGTTGTAACCTAGACTGGTCAGTATCTTTGCGTGCCGACAAATGACGTTCAGACCTAGAAGGGCTAAATAGAGAAGAAAAAGACTACAGCAAGAAAAACAAAAGTAATTACCCAAATTAAAACCAGCAGAAGGAAATAATATTCCTACCTGCAGCGTAAGGGTTGGCTTCTGGGGGGCAATGATACGTCCATAATGAAAAAGTCTGTATGCTGGAGAGATTCGAAAACACCATAAGCATCCAACAGGAATCAAATAGTAGAGCTTACTGGCGAACAGAACATACCTCCAAGCAAGACACACAGCACATCGGGAAGCCGCCGTTCTCCCGCAGAGCAATCCCAACCATAGCTGTATCTGACAGCTATTTAAATGTTGGCGCCAATGGTGACGTCACCACGCACCCCGGCGTCGGTCAGCGGAGTTCGCGCGCATGCGCGATCACCGCCGTCTTCCGAAAACTGCGCACGACCAAGCCTCGATCCGAACGAGGCACGCACCTGCGCAGAACGTACGGAAGAGGAGGCAGCCTGGAACGCAGATGCGCTCCAGCCGCCATACGTACCAGGTAATGGAAAAAAGGAGATGTCAAACAACACAAAAAAACAGGCTGCCATAATGATAAATGATTAAATCAATACGATACCGCCACGGCACGATCCCGATCCATCCTGACTGGGGGTACTCCACCCACTGCACGAACGGGACATCAAAACAGAGGCCTCCTGCTAATAGCAAAGGATGTATGGCCAAGTTGCCGCTTGCCTGCCAATGGCAGGTTAGTAAGCTCTTCATGGCATTGCATATATCGCCTGTCTCCACCCGGCTAATAGCTGGGACTGCTGGAATCCATAACCACCCTCAGGATCTTCGTGCAAAACAGGACTGGACCGGAACTCTTCATAAGGTAAGCAAACACATTGGTCCTAGGAGGAGGACAAAAAAGGAACACAGTCTCTGTTCAGAAGCAAAGATTTATGGGAGTGGGGTCCTATGAGGTATGAGACGCGGGATTAACCCATATGTAGGCTGCCATGGAGTCTGTCAGGAAATATGGTTTTGGTAAATCTGAAGGGAAAAAACAGCAGAACATCTGATAGTGTGTATGGGGCTTAAGAGAGTCCTGCTCAGAAGAGCTTACAATCTAATAGGGTGGGGCAGGTGGTACAAAAACTTAACACATCTATTATTTAAAGTTCTCATAATGTTGAAAAGTTATTGCAGACATGACTCTTGGGCCTCATTCACATGGACGATCCGATCAGGTCCGCCTGTCAGTTTTTCACGCAGACCTGATCGGAAGGTCAATACATTCTTATGGACAGGTGAGTGTAATTGCACTGTGACCAATCACAGCTAGCAACACAATTGTATATTCATTCAACCTGGCTAGTATTAATGAGATTGCTAAACTTTTATCCAACAAATGCTACGCTCACCCTCTGACTCGATTCTACACTCTCTAACTCACATTTTCAACCTCTCCCTCTCTTGTGGCATCTTCCCAAACTCTCTAAAACATGCACTAATCACCCCCATACTTAAAAAGCCCTCACTAGACTCCAAGAATCTTAATAACCTACGCCCTATCTTTTTACTCGCTTTCTCCTCCAAACTTCTTGAAAGACTGGTCTACAACTGACTGAGCAACCATCTGACCATGAACAAACTTTTTGATCCCCTTCAGTCTGGATTTTGCCTTCAACACTCCACAGAAACTGCTCTCCTTAAACTCACAAATGACCTACTAACGGCTAAAACCAACAGACGCTATTCTGTACTACTTCTCCTGGATCTCTTGGCTGCCTTTGACACAGTGGGCCACCCTCTCCTCCTCAAAAAGCTCCACTTCTTTGGTATCTCTGACTGTACTCTTCACTGGTTCTTATCCTACCTATCCCACCGCTCCTTCAGTGTCACTTACAACTCTACTTCCTCCACTTTTTCCTTTCTCCTTCAGGGTCCCCCAAGGTTCTGTTCTTGGACGTCTCCTTTTCTCAATCTACACCACCTCCCTGGGTCAGTTGATTGCCTTCCATGGCTTTCAATATAATATCTATGCTAATGACACCCAAATCTATCTCTCCAGCCCCAGCTCTCTCCACCTGTCTCCTCACGCATTAGCAACTAAAACCAAGCTCATGATATTTCCTCCCCCACATGCCAATTTTATTGGGACTTTATGTGATAAACCAACACAAAGTGGCACATGATTGTGAAGTGGATGGAAAATTATAAATGGTTTTCAATTTTTTTTACAAATAAATATGTGAAAAGTGTGGCATGCATTTGTATTCAGCCTTCGTTACTCTGATAACCCTAACTAAAATCTAGTGGAACCAATTGCCTTCAGAAGTCACCTAATTAATAAATAGAATCCACCTGTGTGTAATTTAATCTCCGTATAAATACAGCTGTTCTGTGAAGCCCTCTCAAAGAACCTTAGTGAACAAACAGCATCACGAAGGCCAAGGAACACACCAGACAGATCAGTGATAAAGTTGTGGAGAAGTTTAAAGCAGGGTTAGGTTATAAACAAATATCCCAAGCTTTAAACACATTATGGAGCACTGTTCAATCCATCATTCAAAAATTGAAAGAGTATGGCACAGCTGCAAACCTACCCAGACATGGCCGTCCATCTAAACTGTCAGGCCGGGCAAAGAGAGCATTATTCAGAGAAGCAACCAAGATGCCCATGGTAACTCTAGAGGAACCACAGAGATCCACAGCTCAGGTGGGAGAATCTGTCCACAGAACAACTATTAGTCGTGCACTCCACAAATCTGGCCTTTATGGAAGAGTGGCAAGAAGAAAGCCATTGTTAAAAGAAAGCCATAAGAAGTCCTGTTTGCAGTTTGCAAGAAGCCATGTGGGGGGCACAGCAAACACGTGGAAGAAGGTGCTCTGGTCAGATGAGACCAAAATTGAACTTTTTGGTCTAAACGCAAAAAGCTATGTGTGGTGGAAAACTAACACTGCACATCACTCTGAACACACCATCCCCACCGTAAAACATGGTGGTAGCAGCATCATGTTATGGGGTTCTTTTCTTCAGCAGGGACAGGGAAGCTGGTCAGAGTTGATGGGAAGATGGATGGAGCCAAATACACGTGGCAATTTTGGAAGAAACCCTATTAGACTTGAGACTGGGGCAGAGATTCACCTTCCAGCAGGACAACAACAGTAAAGATACAGCCAAAGCTACAATGGAATGGTTTGTATCAAAGCATATTCATGTTAGAGTGGTCTAGTCAAAGTCCAGACCTAAATCCAATTGAGAATCTGTGACAAGACTTGACAATTGATGTTCACAGACACTTTCCATGCAATCTGACAGAGCCTGAGCTATTTTGCAAAGAAGAATGAGCAAAAAGGTGACTCTCTGGATGTGCAAAGCTGGTAGAGACATCCCCAAAAAGATTTGTGGCTGTAATTACAGCTAAAGGCGCTTCCACAAAGTATTGACTCAGGGGGGCTGAATATAAATGCACCCCACACTTTTGTTTGTAAAATTAATTGAAAACCATTTATCATTTTCCTTTCACTTCACAATTATGTGCCACTTTGTGTTGGTCTATCACATAAAATCACAATAAATTACATTTATGTTTTTGGTTTAACATGTGGAAATTTTCAAGGGGAATGAATACTTTTTCAAGGCACTGTATATCCTATGAGGCATAATGAGTCTTTTGAACATGTAATTTTTTCCACAAGTTTTTGGAAAATGTGGAAAGAAAATGAAAACGCATTTTTTTTATGTGAAAATGTCAATACATAAGATTTTTCTAACATATTACACATCTAATTTCCTGACTAGTTATTACATTTCAAAGGCCCTAGAGCACTAAGTCAATGGAGTTACCCACAAGCAGATGTTGATCACTGGGATAGATGTTGATCACTAGGACAGATGTACGCAGATTACAGATGTTGATCACTGGGCTTGATGTGTGCAGATGTTGATCACTGGGACAGGTGTGTTTTACTGTTTGGGGGCACTGTGTGGGGACACTTTGTGGGAACACTTTGTGAGAACACTGTGTAATCAGTGATTGTAATGCTGTGCAATCAGTGAGTGTAAAGTGCTATACACTCACTAATCCCCGCAGGCAACACAGACCAGCCCGACGTCTCCTAAATGACAGGCTCCGTGTGAAGAGAAGTAAAGCCGATGAACTGACAGCTGACTCTGTTACATCACATGATGGCTGTGATTGGACACAGCCATCATGTGATCAGAAGGGCCAATTAAAGAGCCCTTCTGCTGATCGGAGATGCACCATGTCTGGGGGACACGAGCGCATAAGGATTGTGCCGCTGAACGCTGCCTCGTTATGAAGGATGTTCCTGAATGTCCACTCAGAATGGCAAAGTGCCCACCCTGTCATTTATGTGCAGTGGCCAGGTGGGAAGAAGTTAAAGTGCCACATTGTAAGAAATGTCATTTCATTTTTTTGACATTGAGGGCCTTAAGATCTTCAGCTATTACTTTCTTGAACACATCCACGAATTTGTTATCACTCAATTGAGGATTGAACACAGATCTATTTCACAAAGAGCTATGTGCAAAATCTTGATCCATATCAGGTTTCTGTGTCTTTATGGGGTTACTTATCATGTACTTCTTTATGTTCAAACTCCTGACATACTTTTGAATATTAACATATGTCTGAAACTTGGATATTTACTATGCATCCTTGACTACTTATGTGTTTTTTTTCTTTGTCATTGTAATTATGTATATACTTTTTCTCTTTATATAATAAAAAAACATTTTTATATTTTTCTAATATTGTTGACATGGTAGCACCTATAAAGTCCCAGTGCTAGGGGGTTTCTCCATTCTTACAGCCATGCCCAGTGCAGCCTTGCCCAGTGCCTTTACAGCCTTTCCCAATGCAGCCTTGCCAAGTGCAACCTTGCCCAGTGCCTTTGCAACATTTCTAGTCTAGTTGCAGCACTGCCCTGATTTAAAATTGGCGCAGACTGAGCGGAGAGGAGCGAGCGCCGACAACATACAAAAAGCATAGTGTACTTCGGCTAGTCTCTGCTCCTCTCGCAATCAGTGGAGGTGGGCAGGACTGCGAGAGGAGCTAAGTAAAGCCGAAGTACGCTCGGCTTTCTGTAGCTCCTTTCTTCAGAATCAGCGTGAGTTCGACAGGGATTGGCGTATAACACGCACCCACGATTTTCCCCTGATTTTAAGAGGAAAAAAGTGCATGTTATACGCCGATAAATACAGTATATTTCAGTTAGCATGTTCAATACTTTTTTTTTTTAATTTCATAATCTTTATTCATTTTCAACATTCTTTTACATAATAAAAGCAAGAAAAACATTCTCTATAGCATGTGTAGCACTTATTTCACCTTTACAAATACAGTAATACTTTAGTGAGTAATAAAAACCTTTAGAAAACATTCCTATCCATGATGTGTCAATATTTCTTCTATCTAACCCCTCTTTTCACTCATTGCTCATATATTCCTCCTTCCCCTCCTACTTCCTCTCTCTCTACCCAGCTTTCACCTCTCCCATACCTCATTCTGGGTATCTCATTCTATCCAGCCAGGGTTTCCACATCTTTTTAAATTCTTTAAAATTTCCTCTCCTCAAATATATCACCCTCTCCTTCCATATTGTCTCCATAATTGCTATCTGCCAGTCCGCTACTGAAGGAGCATTTTTTGCTTGCCACCTTTGAGCTAACAATTTTCTTGCCTGAAACAAACATCTCAGTATTGCTTTATTGGTATGTCGCGATCTCCCTATTGCTTCACCCAGGCCCAGCACACATATCCTGGGATCCCCCCTGATCGTTACACCAAATGTTTCATTCAAGGTGATAACAATCTCTGACCAGTAACGAAACAATTTTGGGCATCGCCAGAACATGTGAGCTAGGTCTCCAGACTCTTGACATCTAGGGCACCTATCATCTGCTCTACGTCCGAAACTAAACAGTCTTTTTGGTGTATAATAGGCCCTATGCAGCAGCATTAAGTGTGACATCTTCTGGGCAGGCGAAACTGAGATTGAGTAACCATCCTCCAGTATTTTCCTCCACTGTTCATCCGTGAATATTCCCAACTCCTCCTCCCATTTCCTTCTGCATTTGAACCCTTCTGGGCTTCCTATACTTCCTTCACATATAACTGGATATACATCCGCTATAAATCCTTTTGTCCTCACTGGGGCCTTTAATCTGCTAAAAATAGGGGAGTTATTCCACACAGGACCTTGCCTATTAAATTGTTTCCCTAGGGCATGTCTAATTTGAAGGTATTTATAAAATGATTGTTTGGATATATCAAACTCTGATCTTAAAGCGCTAAATGTTTTTAATATTTTCCCTGTATATAACTGGGCCAACTTATCTATCCCTTTGACTTCCCAATCTTTATATACCCCTATTTCTTCCATTTCCTGCAGGTTCCGGTTGTCCCACAATGGGGTGTACTGAGTTAAGCCTCCCAGGCCTTTAATCGCCTTAACTGCCTTCCACACCTTTACTACTAATTTTATTGTGGGTATTTTTTTTTTGGGAAATGAGTTTGCCTCCAGAGCTTCTACCATATTCTTATGGGGTGTCTCCATTAATATTAAGGCCTTATTAATTCCTCCACCCATCTCCTCACTCATGTCCAAGTGTTGTAATTGAGCAGCTAAAAAGTAGCTCCTTGGATGTGGAACTGCCATTCCACCTTTTCTTGTAGGTGATTGCAAAGTTTGTAGAGCTATCCTGGATACTCCCCCTTTCCATATAAGTTCTCGGAATAGTACCTCTATTTTCCTAAACCACATTATGTCTACCCAAATCGGGGAGTTATGTAACACATACAATAACTGAGGCATCCATACCATTTTAATCAAGTTACATCTCCCTGCATTCGATAATGGGAGTCTTTTCCAGATTTCGATTTTCTTCTTGAATTTAGCTATTAATGGAACCAAATTATCATTTATATATTTATTAGGATCTTTTTGTATGTGTATCCCCAGGTATTTCATGCGCTCCACAACTACCAGCTGCGCGCCTGTCCCTGGGCTTTGGGCCCTACTTTTATCCAATGGCATAAGAACTGATTTTTCCCAGTTTATCTCCAGGCCTGAGAACCTCCCGAAATCTGAAATAAGTTTCATCCCTTGTCTGAGGGACTGCTCTGTGTCCCCCAGAAAGAGGAGAATATCGTCCGCATATAGCGCTATCCTCTCTTCCCTCGTCCTCCTTTGGAAACCGACCATATTCCTACTAGATCTAATTGCAATAGCTAATGGTTCTATTGCTAGGGCAAAGATCAGGGGTGACAAAGGGCACCCCTGTCTTGTCCCCCTCTCTAGAAAAATCCTATCTGAATATTCATTATTAACCCTAATTCTAGCACTAGGGCCGTTATACAGGGTTTTTACCCATGCAATAAGATTAGGGCCAAACCCAAATTCCCTCAGTACCCGCCAGATATAGGGCCATTCTAAACTATCGAAGGCTTTGATTACATCTAAAGCCATTATTGCCTTATTGCCATCATTCTCTATAGGTACCTGCATATTAAGATATAATCTTCTTATGTTTGTGCTTGTAGTTCTGCCTGGGATAAAACCTGTTTGGTCGGAGTGTATCAGCCTGGAAATAATTTTATTCAATCTAATGGCTAATACTTTGGCTAATATTTTAGCATCCGCACAGAGAAGGGAAATGGGTCGATAGGACTGTGTTTCCAATGGGTCCTTCCCCTCCTTGTGTAAGACTATTATTGTTGCCTCAGTCATTGAAGTCGGCAATCTCCCCTCCTTTTTTGCCCAATTAAATACTTTAAGGAGCTCTGGAAGCAATATTTTACTGTAATATTTATAGGTTTCCAAAGGAAGACCATCTGGCCCTGGGGATTTCTTATTAGCCATTTCTGCTCCTCAATTGTTAATGGGGCTTCCATTATCTCATTCTCCTACTTTGTTAGGGAAGGCATTTTGATATTCGAAAAGAACCTATCCATATCCTCGCCAACCTCTGTCCCCCGTGAAGAATACAGTTTGGCATAGAATACCCTAAAGGTATCAATAATCACTGAGCTCTGTGCTGATATTTCTCCTTTCTCAGTCCTTATCACTGGGACAGTGGATGGCGAGGAGTTACTTCTTACAATCTGTGCCAACATCTTTCCTACTTTTTCCCCTTCCCCATATTCCACTTGTTTCTGGAACAATCTTTTATTCTCTATTTTCCTAATAACGACTACCTTGTGTTCCAGTTGTTTCTCTAACCATATTTTTTTTTTCTCTGGGGTGGGGTTTTCTATATAGGCTCTCTCTGCTATTACTAGATCCCTTTTAACCCTATTCTCCCATTCATTAGATGTTTTCTTAACATTCGCTACCTGTTGGATAAGAATACCCCTAAGATAGGCCTTCAATGCGTCCCATATTACTCCTATCTCTGCAGACCCACTGTTAAACTCCACAAACTCTGCCACACTAAACAGCACCCTCTCGGGGTCCCCAATTAGCTCAAACCACACTGGATTCATATTCCATACTCTTGGGGGCTTTATCCCCCCTAGATTTACCGAAACTGTCACTAGCGAGTGATCTGACACCCCTCTAGGTTGATAAACTATTTCCCTTACTACACGGCTTGCCTCCTCATTCCCAAGGACTAAATCTATCCTTGAGAGTGAGGAGTATGAGCTTAAGAAACATGAGTATTGTAACTGGTCTGGGTTACGCATTCTCCATATATCAGACAGGCCCCCCTCCCGCAAAAATCGAGACAGCCGGGTCTCAGCCTCCGTTTGCATATATATTCCTGGTGGAAACCTATCCTGGCTTTTATTTATAACCTCATTAAAGTCTCCCATTACTATAACAGGAATCCCCGATTTATCCGCTATAAATTCCATCAAACAATATAAAACTTCCATTTTAAATGGGGGAGGAATGTAAACATTTGCAAAAACATACTCCTGATTTTCAATTACACAGTGTAAAAAGATAAACCGCCCTTCTTTGTCTATATTGATCTGCCGACAGGAGAACGCCACCTCTCTCCTTACCAACACGGCCACTCCCCTCGAATAAGAGGTGTGGACTGAATGGTACTGGACTTGAAATTTCCTACTCTGAGTTTTTAATATGGTTTCTTTAATTAGGTGTGTCTCTTGTAGGCAGATCAATCCTACTCCACACTTTTCCAGGGTGTCAAACACTACTGCTCTTTTTACAGAGGCTCCCAGCCCTCGGACATTCCAAGAGCCAATATTCAAAACTCTAGACTGCATAACTCTAGGAAGTGTGGAAAAAGAAAAAAGAAGAGCGAAAAAGGAGTAAAACCTGGAGGCTCAAAATTAACATTTAAATTCCCTGAATTCCCTGACGTTGAGCAGAAATAATCCCTGCTTCTCCCTCTATAGTTCATACCGAGGAGGAGAATGCAAGGGGGGGATGTAAAAAGGAAAGTGCAATCCCACTTAATGAGTACTTTGATAAAGCTATACCATCTTTTATACTCCCTAGTGTCATCCCTTCTCAGTCTCCTCTTGTGAGCATGAGATCCAAACCTTCTGTCTACACACACCATTACCCCGTGTTTACTCATTACTTTTAAATTAACATCTATAACTGTGCAAGTATTACCCATTTCCTTTTCCTGAATTTTGTATGCTTCCATTTTCCCTGTTCCCTCCCCCCTACCCTCTCCATACCTATCTAGGTTACCCCTAGGGGTTTTTTCCGTGACCGCTACACTCCCACACGTACCCTCATGCTCCCCCCTCCCCCCTCCTTCTCTCATACTTCCATCCCCACCCACCTCCCACTCCCCCCCAATACTCAACAACCCCCCCCTTTGACCCTCCCCTTTCTCAAGCATAAATTCTTACTATATTGTGTGTCATTCTCTACACCCTGACTTTAGTGTATCATCTTCCCTTTCTTCATTTACAGAGCACCCGTTACATCCCCCCTTCGCTAATCTTCCCCTCTCCCGATAAGAGAGGGAGGGGAAAGGAGAGAAAAAAGAAAAAAAAAAGAAAAAAAAAGAAAAAGGATAAATGAAATGAAAAGGGGGTCATACACATACATATATAAAAAAGAAAAACACATCACTTCTTCAATAACTGATCTCCCTTCTCCTGCATCCATGCTTCTACCCTTGCCGGCGTGTCAAAAAATAAGGTCTCTCCTAATGCTACTACCCGTAACCTTGACGGATAGAGCAGAGCATATGTAATGTCCAATTTCTGGAGTCTGCGCTTGACTTCTATAAACTCTGCTCTGCGCTTCTGCAGATCAGGGGAAAAGTCAGAGTAAAACGAGATTTTGGCGCCCTTGTAGATGACACTCCCCATCTCCCTGGCCCTCCGAAGCAAAACAACCTTATCCCGGAAATTCAAAAATTTGATTAATACAGATCTAGGCTGACCCCCCCGATGCATGATTCTAAGCGGAACTCTGTGTGCCCTTTCAATAGCAAATTGTTGGGAGAAAGACTCTCTGCCAAATACTTCAACAAGCCATTTTTCCAGAAACTCAGCTGTGTCAGAGCCTTCACACTTCTCGGGGAGGCCTACCAGTCTTATATTGTCCCTGCGGAGTCTGTTTTCCAATTCATCCAGTTTCCCTTCATATTTGCCCATCTGTATTTTTAAATCTTTGACCTCTTGATTTAATGGATACACCTCATCTTCAATCTGAGAAATTCTACCTTCTGCTGCTGTTAATCTGTCAACCGTTAACTGAAGTTCCTGCCGTATAAAGGCCAGCTCTTCTTTAATACTTCTTGTTTGATCGCATAGCTCCAATAATGATTGTTTACAAACGTTAACAGCCCCAAGGACCTCCTTCAGCGTCGGCTCTTCTTCACCATTTATTGGGTGTACCAGCATGGGATCTGTCTCTGATCTTCCAATTGCTCCCGCATTTTTGTTATTTATATGTTTTACGCCTGCTTGTGACGGTTGCCCTTGACTCTTTCTATCCGTTGGAGGTTTCACTAGACTCCCCTGTCCCCCCTTGGTTGGCGTATTATCGGGAGTATGAGCATGGGCATATTTTTCCAACTTGGCCGCAGCAGCTATCCCAGCTGTTGTTGCAGTAAACTGGGGGTCTTTTTCTTTATCTTTTTCTTTGGCAGATCTCAAAGATTGCGCCCCCACATTTTCCTGCCTGGCATGCTCCTCCCCCCTCCTCCTTGCAGACATCGTTCAAATCCGCAAGTGTCCCCGAGAGAAAAAACAAAAAAAACAAAACAAAAAAACAATATCTCTTTTGAAGGGGGGTAAATTTCCCTAGGCCAAGGCAAAAAAAAAAAAAAAAAAAAGAAAAAAAGGAGAGGTCAGCTTCAGCTACTCCGCAGTTAGTCCAGAACTTTAAGAATGAATGAGCTAATTTGAGCTAATTTCTTAAAGGGCAAGCAGCAGCAGCAGGAGCTATTTTTCCAGTATATGTATTTATATATTTCTTTCTTTCTTTACTGCAACACTTTCCCCAAGGATAATACGGCGTTCACAACAACTCCCCTCTTACTTCTCCTTTAATTCAGCTCAAAAGGGGCAATGATGGGGGGGATCTGGCATGAAATAAAACGTCTCTCCACAGTCACTGCATAATAATATATCTATGCCTTTAAATTTCTTCGCTGGGTTTAGCTGACTTTTACCTGGAAGTGGCTGTACCTCATCCCCAGTCTCAGTGATGTGGCTCCTCTCTCGAGCGGATCTCACGGGGTTTCACCTCCAGGGGCTGAGCTGAGAAATCTCTCCTCCGTTCACACTCCTCCACACACCGCCGGTGCTCGAGAGACCCCACCGCTCCGCCACTCCGCCACACTCTGCCTCTCCCGACCGTCAGCAACCACTGCTGGGCACCGCAGATCCCCCCAGCACACCAAGCCAGAGCCTTCTCCGTTAGGGAGATCAAACGGGGATGTCACGGGCGCCGCTGATACCAGCTCCCGTCAGCGTGCAGTGAGAGCACACATCTCTCTCGCACTCACTCCTCACACTTCGCCGCCATCACCATCCGGTCACGCCCCCCCATGTTCAATACTTTTACCTTTTTTTTTCTTTTTTTGAAAAGCCTGTGGCGTGCAAAACACACCCAAAACCTTCCACCTGGTGCCAAAAAAAGTGCACACACATCAAGAGTGAACACAAAAACGTGCAACGGGTGTCCTACTGTCCTCCACTAGGAAGGACCTTACCCTGATCCCCGGTGCGTTAGGCTCCAGACGGGGACTGAGGTACCAATACATGGCCCATCTGGCCGAAACCAGACGACTGCTTTTCTCCGGAAGGTGTGCCGAAACAGACCCACCCAGGTACTTGGGTAGGGGCTCCCCCGAAGGAAGACCCCACAAAGAGAAGGTGAACCAAGCCAGAAGGCCTATGTCCACCCTCCCACAAGACTTTCAGGGTTGGCCCGAGGACCCGGACCCTACTCATCAAACGTGCAGGTGACAAACATAAAACGTGACAAAACACACACAAATAAAATAAATAAAGTGGGAAAGGGATAGTGAAAAAGGAGAGTGAAAAGGTGGCCATTGTGTAATACAATGACCAGGCCCCCCGGCCAGGAATCAAAAATTCCTCTGGTCCTAGCCAAAAGGCATGGCCCTAGAGGCAGGTGTGAAAAGATGTGTTATAGTAACGTGACCAAGGTGCCAAACATCAGAGTGATTAAATCACAGTGAAAGTAAGGCACCCCTGAACTGCCACTTCAGGGGCACATCACCATAGGCTTTTCAATAAAAGCATCCTGGCCCCCCAGCCCAGACCACAGCAGCCCCCACCCCAGCCAGAAAGGCATGGACATCCAGGAGCTTAGTGAGAGCCCTTTGCCATCAGGCCTCACCCTCGCTCCCATCACTCCTACCTAATTACATTCAGGAAGTACTGGCCGTTCCCCCGGTGGGAGAAAAAGGAACCAACGTTCCCTCCCGAAAACTGACCGGAGCTAAAGCTACCCCAATCCAGGCCAGAAGGCAGGGTCCCCTCCCCTGGCGCTGACCAGTGGTTCTCCATCCTCATCAGAAGGCTTCCCTTTCGGCTACGAACCGCTCCAGGTTACCTTCACACCAGCAGGTTTTGCATAGCAACCGCCACCCCTGCTCCACCTCGCTGTAGAACAGGGACGGAAGCAAGCGCCACCTCCTGGTAACTGATAAGAACAGATACTACACTTGATCTTAGCCAAAAGGCAGAGAAGCGATACTTTTACCTTGTGTCATTCAATTTTATTACACAACACTTCATTTCTGAAGGTATTTGTGTGGTTTCTTTGTATGTCTGGATTGCATAGGTTGCTACCGACATGTGGTGAAAATTCAATGTCAATAGTACCTTTAGTAATATATTTACCTAGAAAGATTATGATGTGTTCAATAGTTATTTTACCCGCTGTGTTTTAGATTTAATCCCTTCCCGCCAACATACGCATTTATGTGGCCTCAGCTTTCGGGGGTCATACCGGGATGATGCCCGTAGCTGCAAGCATTATTCCAGTACCGTTTTTTTAGACGGGGCGGGCAGCTTTCCAGGGATAACAAACGATGCAGCTAAAAGCCGCTCAGTTGTTATCCTGGAGGAGCAGGAGGGGACATCCCCCCTTCCGCTGCTCTTACTGGGCCTCCCGTCCCACCGGGAGACCCGATCCTCGATCCGCCACTTCCAGGGGCTGGAGACAGACTGGCACAAAGCTGGAAATGGCTTTGTTCTAGTCTTCTTTCTGTAAACACGGAAGTGACATCACAACGTCACTTCCATTTTACTCGGCTGCCAATGGCGCAGTTTTAAAAAATATATACAGTATTCAGAATCGCCGTTTTCGCCAATATGAATACTTTGAAGTGCAAAGGAGGGATTTGGGGTATTTTAGACCCCTGATCCCTCCATAAAGAGAACCTGTCACCACCTATTACTTTCACAAGGGATGTTTACATATGTTATGTATATGTAAACGGTGTTCAAATCACACATGTGAGGTATCGCCACGATCGTCAGAGCGAGAGCAATAATTCTACCACTAGACCTCCTCTGTAACTCTAACCTGGTAACTGTTATTTTTTTTTAAAATGCCTTATGACTTCCGGTTTGTCCGGTTGTATATGTGGATACCATTGTGACATATTGGTGACGTATTCTATGTAATTCCTTGTTTGGCCAGAGGAGTCAGTGTTGGCTGTTTACTATGTCTCCATGGTTTCCTTTTACCCACAATGCCTCTAATGATCGGCGTCGTCATTATAGGGTATTAAAAGCAGGTGATGTACGTCACTCCATCACCGCTGAAGTCCCGCCCCCTGGGATGTAACGCGTACGGGACCACATGACCTACATGACGTCACCCGCATCCTCCGTTCATCCTCGTGGAAACTTTGCTGTATATCCTTAGTACTGAGGGACAGTGCATGTTTTTGTAAGTGAAATCTTTTTGATAAATACATTTTATTGCATCAAACAGAGAGCACTATTTGTACCACTATTATCATTTTATGTACGAACATGATGGAGCCTATGATCAGGATGCATGAGACCTTACGTTACTAGTGTGTACACCTGTCTCCGGTGATCCAGTAATTGGGCGGACCAGTATATGTACCCTTGTGAAGGGGCTGCCTGTTTGACCTAACTGATTCACTCAGGGGTCCATACATTGAGGTGAGCGGTTAGTACTTACTATCGGTGGAGGCTGTCACTGGTTTGAACGTTTACCATGCCTGTTATTTATAGGATCACCACATATGGACACTTGATGGTGCTCTCTTATGGACTTTTATATGTTTTGCTCTAATTGTTTTGTTTACACTGTTTATATTATATTTTTTTAAATGTCGGCTGTGGAGATTTTTAGGTACCGTAGTTCGTCGCCATGTCATGAGTGTGCGCAATTTTAAAGAGTGACATGTTTGGTATCTATTTACTCAGCATAACATCATCTTTTTACATTATACAAATTGCAATAACTTTACCATTTTGTTTTCTTTAAATTCATGAAAGTGTCTTTTTCCCCAAAAAGTTTAAAAGAGCATTTAAAAGACTTCTGCACAAATACCGTGTGCCATAAAATATTGCAACAATCGCCATTTTATTCTATAGATTCTCTGCTAAAAAATATATACATAATGTTTGGGGGTTCTAAGTAATTTTCTAGAAAAAAAATACAGATTTTAAAGCGGGAGTAAACTCAGTTTCAAAAAACACTTACATTCCCAGCATGCCGGAAATGGTAACTTTCACATTGGTTGTGCTCTCAACCAAACTTTCAAACCATCCAATGGCTGGTTTCATAACTGATCACATGTGCAGAATTATGGCAGTTGAAGAATCATTAGAGGTCAAGATGGCAGCTTCCTTGACTGAAAACGATAGAGTGGTTTACTTCCACTTTAACTTTAACTAAACACCAAAATAGGCTCAGTCATGAAAAGGATATATATATAGTTGGCATTTTGGTATTACAGGGAATTGATTTTGTAGGGAAATACTCCTGCCCAGCAAGTCCTTTTTGAAGTTCCTAGTGGCGCCAACTCTCCTGCCCTCTGATTGGATCCAATCTGCACCTCTTACTGTGGGTGTCAAGTGCAGGCACTTTCTCACAAAGCTGCTCCAACAACACAGTGGCAGCGAGGAGAGGAACTGGCTCTAATTCACACAGCTCCACCCTGGTGGGGGAGGCAGCAGGGAATTCCCAATTTTATTTTATAAAACAGCTTGTAAAATTGTTATTCTCTTTTTTTATGTAATTTGTCCTGGAAACATGCATGCCATATTGCTAATGAACATTGTATTGTTTTTTTTCCCTTTAGACTTTTGAACAAATTTATAAGTGGGATGCTCTTTGATGTTACATTTACCTTCAACCGGTTTCCATTGAAGATACAGCACAGAGCCGTTGACCTTGCAAAAGAGAAAATGTTGAAAGATGCCCTATTCCCCACATATTCAAACAAGAAATGCATTGTTAACATAGGAAGGCTAAGGTAAGGCTCAAGCTTACGAAACACATTACTGTTGTAGCACTAACCCCCGAAGGAGTTGCTGGTTATTTTTGGGCTTACCGTTACCTTCTGTTCTCCTTGTGGCACATCTAGGGGATGTCCCGTGGTAAATAACCCAGTAACTTGAGACTGACAATAGATCCACTTGAATGGATTTTATTTGCAAAACTCAAACCATTGAACAGTCTTTCAACTTGGGATCAGAGGGTTGGAAAGGAAGTTCAGGTACTCTTATGTCAAAGTCCAAAAAACATTAAAAAGCTTGCTTTGACTGCATCCAGAGAATAGCCATTCGCAGCTCGATGAACACTCAGGTTGGACAGTCCCTCTCTCACAAGGCCTAGCAGCCAACAAGGTGCTTATCAGGAACAAAGTCTTTGTCACAGACGTTGTTGCAGAACACGTAGGGAATCTAAGCTTTAGAACACTTACAGGATACCTGGATCTTTCAGCCTGCTTGGCGATATCCACAAGACCGAATTCTCTTGGTTGCTTCAGCCCTTCCAGGCTCTTGTTAAGAAAACCAACCCGTACGTGGTGTTCTTCTAAAGAGTCCTCCCCTGGAGTGCTTGAAGTACACTGGGTCTCTCCCGGACCGGAGACGGCACCCAACCACCACCTCAGAATCCTCCTTTAGTTTCCCTGCCTCGGGCTAGCTAGCCCGAGACATTAAAGTTGGGTGGATCCGCACCCCAGGCCATAGCCTTCCTGGGGGCTGGTCAGGAGGACCAGGACCATGTAGCACTTCATACTGGACCGGAACCCTGAATCACGTGACATCCGCATCTTAAATACCCTCTCCCAGAGGGCACAGCGAGAGGGCCACTCCCACTGACCTGGCCCCGAAAGAAGAGTAATTTAAGCACCTGACCAGACCATAGTTCCACGCCTGCCAGAAGAGACAGTGGCCCCTGTGACCAGGCTGAACATTTCACAGTCCAGTTGGACTGATGCTGAAGTCCAATTTAGACAATTATACCTAAACCAAACTGCAGTTTAGACAACTTTAATTTTAGAAAAAACGCATAGCGCATGCTCTTCAGAAGCCGCCACTACACTGTGATTGCAAATTTTGGTCTTCTACTTTTTAATATAGCAATACATCAGGCACATTTCTTTGCATTCTTGTGGTTATTTGTACTCTGTGGAGAAAAAAGCTGTGTGTACTGTGAAAACTTTTAAAATATTGCTGTCCATGTTTTCAGTATCTAAAGTAAAATCCCTTTGCAGGAAAAAGTCCCGCCCCTGTCACTAAGCCCCATTTTATCTGCCAAACTCCTGTACCAAAAGGACATATTTACGTAAAGGCTAATTTTAGTTAAAAAAAAAAGGGACATTTTGTATCCTTCTATGTATCTGGTGTGTCTCTTGTGCTGCTGGTCCTACTTTCCGTCCCCTGATTCCCTCTACTACCCCCACTGCTGTAGTCTTCTAGTTCAGGGCTGATTTTTAATTTTTTTATTAAACTTGGACTATAACCTCCCACATGGGGAACTAAATTACCTCTTTTGCACTCTGCCAGTTTAACGTGGTTGTAAACGTTTGTTTTCTTTTTTAACCACTTAACAACCGGCCATTGCCGATTAACGGCATCAGGGCGGTTGTTTAACTCTGAGAGGCCGTTAATTAACGGCCTCCCAGAATTCTGCTCTCGCGCGCCCCCTGGGGCGCGCACACGAGAGCATCCGTGACCGCTGGGTCCAGTGGACCCGGCGCATCACGAATCACGGTAAACGGCCGCTCATCGCGGCCGTTTACCACGTGATCGCTCCGTCAAATGACGGAGTGATCACTTGTAAACAAGCCGGCGTCATGTTATGACGCCGGTTCCTCCCTCCCCCTCTCTGTACCGATTGGTACAGCGGAGGGGGAAGAGATCGGTGTCAGCAGCGATGTGGGCTGCATCTGCAGTGCCCACATCGCTGCTCACCGAAAATTAACCCCTCAATTCCCTGCAAATACTCTGCAATACTCTGCAATTCCCTGCAAATACTCTGCATTACTCTGCAATTCCCTGCAAATACTCTGCATTACTCTGCAATTCCCTGCAAATACTCTGCATTACTCTGCAATTCCCTGCAAATACTCTGCATTACTCTGCAATTCCCTGCAAATACTCTGCAATGCCCTGCAAATACTCTGCAATGCCCTGCAACACTCTGCAATGCCCTGCAACACTCCGCAATGCCCTGCAACACTCCGCAATGCCCTGCAACACTCCGCAATGCCCTGCAACACTCCGCAACGCTCTGCAATACCCTGCAACACTCTGCAACACCCGCCAATACCCTGCAACACTCTGCAATGCTCTGCAACCCCCGCCGATACCCTGCAACACTCTGCAATGCTCTGCAACCCCCGCCGATACCCTGCAACACTCTGCAATGCTCTGCAACACCCGCCAATACCCTGCAACACTCTGCAATGCTCTGCAACCCCCGCCAATACCCTGCAGTACTCTGCAACACCATGCTCTGAGATACCCAGCCATAGTCGGTGATACCCTGCAATACCCAGCCATAGACATCTCCCGCCGCCCTCCGGTGCTTCTACCGAATCGCTAATACGATCAAAGCCAGAATCTTTTTTTTTTCAGGCTTCCCAGCTTAGAGGTGAGATGTGGGTCTTATTGACCCCACATCTCACTGTAAAGAGGACCTGTCATGCCATATTCCTATTACAAGGGATGTTTACATTCCTTGTAATAGGAATAAAAGTGATCAAAAAAATAATTTTTGGGGAAAAAAATGTCAAACTAAAATAAATAAAGTAAAATGAACAATAAAAAAAAATGTTTTTTTTAAAGCGCCCCTGTCCCCATGTGCTCGCATGCAGAAGCGAACGCATGCGTAAGTCCCGCCCACATATGAAAACGGTGTTCAAACCACACATGTGAGGTATCGCTGCGAACGTTAGAGCGAGAGAAATAATTCTAGCCCTAGACCTCCTCTGTAACTCAAAACATATAACCAGTAAAAAAAATGTAAATCGTCGCCTATGGGGATTTTTAAGTAGCGACGTTTGCCGCCATTCCACGAGCGTGTGCAATTTTGAAGAGTGACATATTAGGTATCTATTTACTCAGCGTAACTTCATCTTTCACATTATGCAAAAATTGGGCTAACTTTACTGTGTTTTTTTTTTTTTAAGCACAAAACAGTTTTTTTTCCAAAAAAAAGCATTCGAAAAATTACTGCGCAAATACTGTGCGAGATAAAAAGTTGCAAAGACCACCATTGTATTCTCCAGGGTGTTTGCTAAAAAAACATATATAATGTTTTGGAGTTCTATGTAATTTTCTAGCAAATAAATGATGATTTTTACATGTAGGAGAGAAATGTCAGAATTGTCCTGGGTGCTCCAGAACACCTGATGGCGCTCCATGCATGTTGGGCCTCTGTATGTGGCCACGCTGTGTAAAAGTCTCACACATGTGGTATCACCATACTCGGGAGTAATAGCAGAATGTGTTTTGGGGTGTAATTTGTAGTATGCATATGCTGTGTGTGAGAGATAACCTGATAATATGACAATTTTGTGAAAAAAAAAAAAAAAGTAAAAAGAATCTTGATTTTGCAAAGAATTGTGGGAAAAAATGACAATTTCAAAAAACTCATCATGCCTCTTACTAAATACCTTGGAATGTCTTCTTTCCAAAAAGGGGTCATTTGGGGGGTATTTGTACTTTTCTGGCATGTTAGGGTCTCAAGAATTGAAATAGGCCGTCAGTCCTTCAGGTGTGATCAATTTTCAGATATTGGCACCATAGCTTGTGGACTCTATAACTTTCACAAAGACCAAATAATATCCACCAATTTGTACTTATTTTTACCAAAGATATGTAGTAGTATAAATTTTGGCCAAAATTTATGAAGAAAAAATTACTAATCTGCTAAATTTTCTAACAGAAACAAAGAAAAATTCGTTTTTTACAGAATTTTCGGTATTTTTTCTTTTATAGCACAAAAAAAAAAAAAAACCCAGCGGTGATTAAATACCACCAAAAGAAAGAGTAATTGTCATTCAAAATGCGAGAGCACCGAAAGTTGAAAATTGGTCTGGTTATTAAGGGTGTTTAAGTGCCCAGTGGTCAAGTGGTTAAATAACAAACATGCCTATACTTACCTGCTTACCTGACAACATTGGTTTTGCGCAGAGCAGCTCCGATCCTCTTCTTCTGGGGTCACCTGCCAGTGCTCTAGGCCCCTCCTCTTCATCGGGTGTGCCCACAGAAATCCACTTTCCATGGGGGCACCCGTGCAGGCTTGGCCCCGTCCCTCGCTCCCATGTCACAGCTTTTGTTGACAGCAGTGGGAGCTGTTTGCTCATGCTGCTATCAATCCGTCCAATGAGGAGAGCAACAGCAGCTGCAGCCACTGCTCTCGTGTACATCGCTGGATCGCAATCAGATCAGCCTCAGGTAAGAAAAAGGGTGGTCTAGGGAGGGAGCTGCAGCACATGTGGTTTTTCACCTTAAGGCTTTACAACCACTTTAAGGTCCCTTTTCTTAAAGCACCCACTTACATGCAGGTAATAACTTAGCCGGAAGCTTGGCACTTTTCTGGTGGTATTATGAAAGGGAATATGCATATCAGAAACAATTAAAGTTTACCTTTGAAACAACAGTTCAGCTGCTGATCAGTGGCAAAGTCTTTATAGACGGTTTCTGCTGTCAAAAACCTTTTTGTCTCCTTTCTCCAATATGCTTGTGGTTAAGGCAGGTGTGTTACCAAGACTGTCAGTCCAACATTCCATAACCAATGACAATGCCTCTATAGCCCCTCATGGTTTTCAGAACAGTTAAATCCACTAACCCTAGTGACTTGGCCTAACACTAAAATAAAAACTCAGCTTTTTTGTTCAGCATGAAATATTGGTACAGGAACATCACCACCCATCTGCCATCTGAACTCTACCTTATGTTGTATCTAAACTAAACAACGTCAAACCATAGGCTCAACTTCAAACTACTTAATGTGTGTGTTTCCTCTGTGTACTCCTCCCACACTCTAAATATATTATGGCAGGCTAACTGGCTCTTGTCTACACTGACCCCAGTATATGTGTACATATTACCCATACATAATGTGTCACCTTATTCTACATGCCAGTCCCACACCCAAGCAATCAGGGAGTATCGAGGGAACTAAACCTGGGAACCTATTTCATTTCGTAAACATTTACCAAGAGAATTCAATCAAGTGTATCAAACGTGGTGGCCAAAGGTTTGCTGAGTGTCAGATATAACAAAGTATGCTTTAAAATTTGCAATCATTGCAGTAATCATGATTATCTTTGAGTGAAACCAACAAATATGAGTGGATATAAAATGACCTTTTCCATAATGAATAATATGTTAGCTTGAATTCAAACTGTCATTCATGTAGAAAAATGTACTTCAAAGCAGATACCAGTTGTATGTAAAACCCAAGTTAATGTGATTGTAAAGTCTTGTTTAAAAAAAAAAAAAAAGCTAGCAGCTTTCTATGGGGACACCTGAGCCGAGTCAGAGCTCCATGTGTTCATTTAGACACCCTTGTCTGGCTACACCCCCTTTCTCCCTGATTGGCTGACTGACTTTGACAGTCGCAGGAGCCAATAGCGCTGCTGCTGTGTTTCAGCCAATCAGCAAGAGTGTCCCGAACAGCTAAGGCCGCGTACACACGCACGGACTGTTTGCCCAACCTTGTTCGTCAAACAGTTTCGGCAAACAGTCCGCTCAAAATTTGCATGAGCGGACTTGCCCACACACGAGCGGACTGTTTGACGAACAAGGTTGGGCAAACAGTTCGCTCAACTTTTGAAATGAACGGACTCGCCCACGTAAGGAGGAGGCAAATCCGCCCATTTCGAGCGCGTGTACAGGTAGGCGGGGCCCGCGAAGGAGACGTCGCGGGCTCCGCCGCCTGGAATGGGCTTAAAGGGGAACCCCAACGCCGAAAAAAATCGGCGTGGGGGTTCCCCCAAAGTCCACACCAGACCCTTGTCCGAGCACGCTACCCGGCCGGCCAGGAAAGGGGGGCGAGCGAGCGCGCCCCCCTCCTGAGCCGTACCAGGCCGCGTGCCCTCAACATGGGGGGTGCCTTGGGGAAGGGGGGGCCGCGCGGCCCCCCCACCCCAAAGCACCTTGTCCCCATGTTGATGAGGACAAGGGCCTCTTCCCGACAACCCTGGCCGTTGGTTGTCGGGGTCTGCGGGCGGGGGGCTTATCGGAATCCGGGAGCCCCCTTTAAGAAGGGGGCCCCCGGATACCGGCCCCCCACCCTATGTGAATGAGTATGGGGTACAATGTACCCCTACCCATTCACCTGTGAAATAAAGTACAAAAAAAAACACAACACAGGGGAAAAAATATTTTATTGCACAGCTCCGGGGGTCTTCCGTCTTCGGGGGTCTTCTCGCCGGACTCCTCCGCTATGTGTGTGTAGCTCTTTTACTAGCGGAGGAGTCCGGCTTTCTTCCTCCCCGCCGCCGGCCTCTTCTCCCGACTTCGGGGGTCTTGTCCCCCTCTTCGGTTCTTCTGCCGGGCCACCGCGCCTTCTTGTAGCTCTTTTACAGGCGGTGGCCCGGTCTTCTGTCGCCGCTGCCTTCCGTTCTTCTGTCGCCGCCTTCGGTTCTTCTGCCGGGCCACCGCGCCTTCTTGTAGCTCTTTTACAGGCGGTGGCCCGGTCTTCTGTCGCCGCTGTCGTCGCCGCCGCCGCCTTCCGTTCTTGTTCTTCTTCTTCTTCTCCTGGAGATGTTGACTCGACGAGCTCTCCGGCCGGAATGCCAGGGACACGCTCCGCTGCCACTTATATAGTGACAATGGGGCGGTGTCACATGGTATATGTCACATGGGTTGGTCACATGGTGACCCCGCCCCCTTACGATGTCATAGTCCCCATGTGACATCAACCCATGTGACCAACCCATGTGACATATACCATGTGACACCGCCCCATTGTCACTATATAAGTGACCGCACAGCGCGGCTCTGGCATTCCGGCCGGAGAGCTCGTCGAGTCAACATCTCCAGGAGAAGAAGAAGAAGAACAAGAAGAAGAACAAGAACGGAAGGCGGCGGCGGCGACGACAGCGGCGACAGAAGACCGGGCCACCGCCTGTAAAAGAGCTACAAGAAGGCGCGGTGGCCCGGCAGAAGAACCGAAGGCGGCGACAGAAGAACGGAAGGCAGCGGCGACAGAAGACCGGGCCACCGCCTGTAAAAGAGCTACAAGAAGGCGCGGTGGCCCGGCAGAAGAACCGAAGAGGGGGACAAGACCCCCGAAGTCGGGAGAAGAGGCCGGCGGTGGGGAGGAAGAAAGCCGGACTCCTCCGCTAGTAAAAGAGCTACACACAGATAGCGGAGGAGTCCGGCGAGAAGACCCCCGAAGACGGAAGACCCCCCGGAGCTGTGCAATAAAATATTTTTTCCCTGTGTTGTGTTTTTTTTTGTACTTTATTTCACAGGTGAATGGGTAGGGGTACATTGTACCCCATACTCATTCACATAGGGTGGGGGGCCGGTATCCGGGGGCCCCCTTCTTAAAGGGGGCTCCCGGATTCCGATAAGCCCCCCGCCCGCAGACCCCGACAACCAACGGCCAGGGTTGTCGGGAAGAGGCCCTTGTCCTCATCAACATGGGGACAAGGTGCTTTGGGGTGGGGGGGCCGCGCGGCCCCCCCTTCCCCAAGGCACCCCCCCATGTTGAGGGCACGCGGCCTGGTACGGCTCAGGAGGGGGGGCGCGCTCGCTCGCCCCCCTTTCCTGGCCGGCCGGGTAGCGTGCTCGGACAAGGGTCTGGTGTGGACTTTGGGGGAACCCCCACGCCGATTTTTTTCGGCGTTGGGGTTCCCCTTTAAGCCCATTCCAGGCGGCGGAGCCCGCGACGTCTCCTTCGCGGGCCCCGCCTACCTGTACACGCGCTCGAAATGGGCGGACTTTCCGAGCGGGAACAGTCCGCTCATTTCGAAAGTACAGCGGACAAGCCCACACACGGGCGGACTGTTCGCTCAAACACAGTTTCAGCGGACAGTTTTTCGGAATTTCCGAAAGACTTTGTCCGTCCAACTGTCCGCTGAAACTGTCCGCTGAAAGCCCACACACGGGCGGACTGTCCGCCCAAACACTGTTCAGCGGACAAGGTTGGGCGAACAGTCCGCCCGTGTGTACGCGGCCTTAGACATTCGTGGACATCACTGGAGAGAAAAGGGGTTCAGGTAAGTAATTAGGGGGTTCTGGGAAGGCTGCTACACACAGAACGTTTTTTTTTTTTTAAGATTAAAAAACCTTATTCCTTTACAAGTCCTTTAAACCTTCAACTTTTAGTGTAACCCTTTCTCATCCTGTACTGTGCATGTCCTGTGGATTCTGTTTTTATGCACTCTCCAACAGTGGTTTTGCCTTACAGGCCACTAAAATGATTAGACCAAAGTACGTGCTGCTATAATCAATCTAAATACAAAGGAAGCTGGAACATCACAGGAAGATATACAACCACATTTTTATATGTAACTGTTTGGGTATTCTTACACCCTTCTGAAGCATTAGAAATTTATAAACCATCCCAAATGTAAAACAATATTACTATTGATCAAAAACTAGTATTTTTCTCTACTGTTTCAGATTCAACTTAATTAGAGAAAAAAAATGTGAATACCCATCACGCGGCATCAAAGCTATTAGCTGCTCTGTTTACAATCAGTTCTAACAAAAACTGTCATTATATTCACATAAACAAAATATGGACAATTAAGATGCAAGTTGTCGATGGATGCTATAACAGAGTATTTCCGAGTGATTCTGAGTATTTACGAATGGCTTCAAACCATTTCGAGTGTCAACGGGGCCCCTGCACCGCTGGCCAAATGCGGTACTGCACACCACATTAGCTTGAATTCTGCTAGTTTTGCGAGACAACAATCGCAAACAGAGATTTAACCACTTCATTACCCGCTGTGAGGGGTTAGCTCGGCAGCGGGTGTGTGTGACCCCCTGGATGGGTTCACAACACAAAATCAGGCACAGCAGACAGCGTTGTAGGTGGAAAAAACAAAAGGTGTGGTTTATTTATGCTAAATGCAGTGAAAAATATAACAGTCAAACAAAACAAAAAAAAAAAACATGAAAATAAATCCTGGTCAGCTTGACCTCTAATTACACACATAGATTCCCTGTCTAACAACTGAGTGCAGCCTTGTGCTGCACCAGTCCCTGTCTCTGTTGTAGAGGTTTGCCACACAGGCGTTAACTCACCGCACAGAACAGGTGTCACACTCCCCAGTCTATACAAACACAAAACTGGTTCCAGGATGGAGCATCTCCCTAAGCATGCTGGGGTTTTTTGTAGAGGTCTTAATGAGCCCACTTACTTCAGCTGGGCTCATTAACTCTTCCCCTATAGGACTCCCAGCACTCCCCTCTAGTTGTACAAGTCCGCATAAAGCCTGAATCTAGGGCATACATATTTTCCATCCTGGATACAACTAGGTGATTTTACCTGCCTGCTGCCACATACCCCCCCTCTTGTTTCAACCTTGGGGTTGTAACACAAGCAGTCAGACACGCATGTATCCGAGACAAAGCATCCACATTCACCATTTTAACACCAGGGCGATGCTTAACTGTAAAGTTAAATTCCTGTAGGGCCAGGAACCACCTATTTACCCTTCTATTGGTCTCCTTGTTTTGAGCCATCCACTTTAAAGGCGCGTGATCAGTCACCAGGTCAAAGTGCCTACCTAGCAGATAGTACCGAAGGGAATCTAGAGCCCACTTCACTGCTAAACATTCTTTCTCAATCGTGGCGTAATTTACCTCATGGGACTTCAACTTCCTGCTGAGGTAAATGACTGGGTGCTCTTCCCCGTTCCAGACCTGGGATAACACTGCTCCTAACCCAACGTCTGATGCATCAGTTTGTACAACGAAGTCCTTAGAGAAGTCTGGTGAGTACAACACTGGCTGGCTACATAAGGCTGTTTTTAAGGACTGAAATGCTTCTTCAGCCTCTGGGGACCATTTAACCATGACAGACTCTTTCCCTTTTGTCAGGTTGGTGAGGGGCACAGCCTGAGAAGCAAAATGGGGAATGAATCGTCGATAATAGCCAGCGATTCCCAGAAAGGCTCGTACCTGTTTCTTGCTGTTGGGACGTGGCCAACTCTGTATGGCGTCGACTTTATTGACTTGGGGTTTTATCACCCCCCTCCCAATAGTGTACCCAAGGTATTTGGCCTCCTCCTGTCCAATGGTACACTTCTTTGGATTGGCCATAAACCCAGCTTCCCGGATAAAGTCTAGGACTGCTTGTACTTTTGGCAAATGTGAGACCCAGTCTGTGCTATGGATAATCACATCATCCAGGTAAGCTGCAGCATATTTCTGATGGGGCCTCAGAATCTTATCCATTTTCCGCTGGAATGTTGCCGGTGCATTCTGTAACCCAAACGGCATTCTCTTATATTGGAATGCCCCATCTGGGGTTACAAACGCAGTTTTCTCCTTGGCTGACTCGGCCAGGGGAATTTGCCAATACCTTTTGGTGAGATCAAGAGTTGTCATATATCGGGCTGTTCCCAGCCGGTCAATCAACTCATCTATGCGCGGCATGGGGTAGGTGTCAAATTTTGTAACTTTATTCAATTGTCGAAAATCGTTACAAAACCGCCAGCTCCCATCAGGTTTGGGCACTAGTACGATAGGATTGGACCAGTCACTCTGGGACTCCTCTATCACACCCAATTCCAGCATCCTTTGAACCTCCCCACGTATTGCCTCCCGTCGGGCCTCTGGTATTCTATAAGGTTTTTGTTTTACCCTTTCTCTTGGCGGGGTGATAATGTCATGCTCTACGCCAGATGTTTGTCCCGGCAGCTCAGAGAAAATCTCTTTGTTACGAAGTACAAACTCTTTAACCTCCTGTTGTTGGGGTTTCGATAAGGTGACTGCTATTCCAACCTCAGGAACTAAGCAATTAGACTGGGCTTGTGACAAAGTCTCTGCGACTAGGGATTCCCTATCCCTCCAGGCTTTCAGCAGATTGACGTGATAGATCTGTTCTGGCTTTCGCCTTCCTGGCTGTCTAACCCTGTAGTTCACCTCACTAATTTTTTCAATTACTTCGTATGGACCTTGCCATTTGGCCAGAAATTTGCTTTCAACCGTAGGGACTAGCACCAAGACCCTTTCCCCCGGGGAAAAAGTACAGGTCTTGGCCCCACGGTTGTACACTCTCTGCTGTGCTAACTGCGCTTGGGTCAAATGTTCCTTTACGATTGGCATTACCTGTGCAATTCTATCTTGCATCAGGGCGACATGCTCAATCACACTCCTGTGAGGAGAACTCTCATTTTCCCAAGTTTCCTTGGCGATATCCAGCAGCCCTCTTGGGTGTCTCCCATAGAGCAACTCGAAGGGTGAGAAACCCGTAGAGGATTGGGGTACCTCCCTAATGGCAAACATCATATATGGTATTAGACAGTCTCAATTCTTTTCATCTCTATCCACCACCTTCTTTAACATTTGTTTTAGGGTTTTGTTGAATCTTTCAACCAACCCATCTGTTTGGGTGTGATACACAGATGTACGCAATTGTGTCACTTTGAACAACTTGCATAGTTCTTTCATAACCCAGGACATAAAGGGTGTACCTTGGTCCGTAAGCAGTTCCTTACAAATACCCACGCGGCTAAAAACAGAGACAGCTCTTTGGCTATGGTTTTGGCCGAGGTATTTCGAAGAGGAATTGCTTCCGGATAACGGGTGGCATAGTCCAATATAACCAAAATGTACTGATGCCCCCTAGCGGACTTCATTATCGGACCTACCAAATCCATTGCGATCCTCTCAAAGTGGACCTCAATGATAGGAAGAGGTACCAGTGGGTTACGGAAATGTGGCATAGGTGCCGACTTCTGACACACAGGGCAGGAGGAACAATAATTTTCTGTTTCCTTCATGACCCCAGGCCAATAGAATCTCTGCAATACCCTCTCTCTGGTTTTCACAGTCCCCAGATGACCTCCCAGAATGTGCCCATGGGCCAATTCTAACACCAACTTCCTGTAAGGTTTGGGCACCACAAGTTGCTCAATGGTTTCTTCTGCTCTTTGAGACACTCGATACAGCAGGTCCCTTTCCATAGTGAAGTACGGGTAAGTGCAAGTCTTATCTGGGTTCACTAACTCGCCATCTATTTTCACCACATTTCCCGTGCCTTTATTAGGGTGGGGTCTTTTAAGTGTTCTGTGGAAAAAATTTTCCCTGTGAACCTCAAGATCGGAAAACTCCACAGACGGCATGTTTTCATCTGAGGATGTTGGCTCCTCCCCAGTTTCTTGAGTTTCCCCCGCCACTACCGACAAGGGAAATTCAGGAGTCCTCACCACTCCCAGAGGAATTTTGGTCATCTTCCTGGTCTATAGGGGCACCAGTGGGGGGCTCAGGACAATCCCAGAACTTTGGAAATTCCCTTCCCACAATAGCATCATGTGGTAAGTGAGACACTAACCCCACCTGATGAGGGAGGTTACCTTTGGGGGTCTCAAAAAACACTGAAGTTACAGGATACTCTCGGGTGTCCCCATGCACACAAATAACAGCCAGCTTGTTCTTCCCAGAGACCTCTGTAGTAACTAATTCAGCTTTTATCAATGTTACCAGGCTACCTGAATCCAGCAACACCTCAACATTTCTACCATTAATACACATTTTACATAAATGTTTCTCAGGTCCCCGAATGGCAGTGCATGCAACTGTCGCAAACAGCGACTGACGTCTCTCCCTTATAAAGTCACATTGCATAGGCTCATCCACAACTGGGCAATTGGCTGCAATATGTCCCTCTTGCCGGCAGCGGTAGCAAATAATCTTTTTCGCTGCCTCTTGCAGCCTGGGCTTCCCGGGCTGCTCCCGCCAGACCTTAGGTAGAACTCCCACCCTCTCACTCTCTCCACCCTCACTCCTTGGAGTCATCTAACCCGCCACTGGGGATGATCTGGTCTTAGGGTGGAAAGTGCGTGAGTCCCTGGAAGAGGTGGTCAGGTTCTCTGTAGCCAAGTACCTCTCAACCAGATCCACAAGTTTATCTGCATTTCTGGGTCTCCATGGCTTACCCATTTTTGGATGGCAGTAGGAAGAGCTCTCAGGAAACGATCCATAACAACACGTTCCACAATGTTTGGTGCGGTCAAAGTCTCTGGCTGCAGCCACTTCCTGCTCAAGTGAATGAGATCATACATTTGAGACCTGGGGGGTTTTCCAACCTGAAAAGTCCAATTATGCACACGCTGAGCCCAGACGGCCAGGGTGACACCCAACCGTGCCAATATTTCTGTTTTTAGCACCACATAGTCTTTTGCTTGGTCAGGCTCTAGGTCATAATAAGCTTTCTGCGGTTCCCCAGTTAACAGAGGGGCCACCAGTCCAGCCCACTGCTCCTTAGGCCACTTTACCCTTTCAGCAGTTCTTTCAAATGTGGTCAAAAACACATCCTCTCCAGTCATTTTTGTCAGTAAACGGCTTACATCAAAGGATGCGGCAGCGGGTGTGTGTGACCCCCTGGATGGGTTCACAACACAAAATCAGGCACAGAAGACAGAGTTGTATGTGGAAAAAAACAAAAGGTGCGGTTTATTTATGCTAAATGCAGTGAAAAATATAACAGCCAAACAAAACAAAACAAAAAAACATGAAAATAAATCCTGGTCAGCTTGACCTCTAATTACACACATAGATTCCTTGTCTAACAACTGAGTGCAGCCTTGTGCTGCACCAGTCCCTGTCTCTGTCTCTGTTGTAGAGGTTTGCCACACAGGCGTTAACTCACCGCACAGAACAGGTGTCACACTCCCCAGTCTATACAAACACAAAACTCGTTCCAGGATGGAGCATCTCCCTAAGCATGCTGGGGTTTTTTGTAGAGGTCTTAATGAGCCCACTTACTTCAGCTGGGCTCATTAACTCTTCCCCTATAGGACTCCCAGCACTCCCCTCTAGTTGTACAAGTCTGCATAAAGCCTGAATCTAGGGCATACATATTTTCCATCCTGGATACAACCAGGTGATTTTACCTGCCTGCTGCCACACCGCCCATAATCATATGACGTCCGCAGGAGGGATCTCCCATCCTGGGCGGGCGTCAGATGACATCCTCGGCTTCCCGGCCACTAGGGGGCGTGCGAGTGCTGCTGCGTTGCTTGGGACCTGGTGCCCGGCACCCGCTATGTCCACCGGGCACCCACTGGAACACAGGAGGACCATGGAATTGTGTGTGTGTGTGTGTGTGTGTGTGTGTGTGTGTGTGTAAACACACAGATCCAGGTCCTGTCAGGGTAGAGGTGTCCGATGGTGTTTTCTCAGTACAGAGGAACATCGAACGGTCTCCTCCCCTTGTGAGTCCCCACCCCCTACAATTAGAATCACTCCCTAGGAAACATAATTAACCCCTCGATCACCCCCTAGTGTTATTTATTTTATAGCACTGATCACTGTATAAATGTGAATGGTCCCAAAAATGTGTTTAAAAGTGTCCGATATGTCCGTCGCAACGTCACAGTCACAAAAAAAAAAAATTGCAGATCGCCGCCCTTACTAGTAAAAATAAATAAATAAATAAAAATGCCATAAATCTATCCCGTATTTTGTAGATGCTATAACTTTTATGCAAACCAATCAATATATGCTTATTGCAATTTTTTTAACCAAAAATATGTAGAAGAATACATATCGGCCTAAACTGAGGAAAAAATAATAATAAAAAAAAATTTGATAAAGTCACGAGGTTGTGACGCAACGCATCAGGGAAGGAGCTAGGTGTTACGCATATTACTTCCGGTCGCGGCCGAGACCGGAAGTCGGTGTCGTTACGGATTCGTTTTTATCTGCCTATATGTAAGTGTGGATATCGTTTTATTAAAGTTGTGTTTTTACATACTTCACATGGGAGCCCCCCTTGTCTTTCTTCCATTCTCTATGTACCATTTACTTTATTAACTGGACGCATGAGGAGAAATTGGTGAAGTGTCACCTATACATGTACAGCGTTATAGATCTGAGGCTGGACGGATAAGGACGAAGTGGCATCTGTTTATATACAGCGCTTTAATGCTATATGTTTGAGGTGAGAGGCTGGGGGAAACTGGTGGTGCACAAGTTGAGCACTGAAGTTTGTGGTGGATTGTCACGCATTGGAAGCTATTGCATGGACTTTGCTTTATGGTCACTATTTACCTGCATGGACTTTGTTTTATGGTCACTACTTACCATTGCATTTGGCACAGCATTGCTTATTAAGCATCTTCATTTATTTATTTAATTTCATGTGTTTCACATATGGACTTTTGGTTACTTATGCACTTATATGAATATTGATTATTTATTTTATTATATTATTCTATATTAGACGTATTATATTTATTTGCACGATTTGGATTTATTGCACAATATACCACTTAAGTGAGGTGGATATACTTTAGCACTTTTGGTCTGCAATTTGTTGCAGTATTTGCACTTTAGTAATTATTTATTTATTTGTTCTGTATTTAATAGGTTAGGTAGCGCCGCATATTTTTTTATTTTTTAAAAAAAATTGTGATATTTATTATAACAAAAAGTAAAAAATATTGTGTTTTTTTCAAAATTATCGTTCTTCTTTTATTTATAGCGCAAAAAAAATAAACAGCAGAGGTGATAAAATACCACCAAAAGAAAGTTCTATTTGTGGGGAAAAAAAATAATATTTAATTTGGGTACAGTGTTGCATGACCGCGCAATTGTCATTCAAAGTGCTACAATGCTGAAAACTAAAAATTGGTCTGGGCAGGAAGGGGGTGAAAATGCCCTGTATTGAAGTGGTTAAAAAAAAGTTGCCAGACATCTCAAGTCTCCCGGGATTTTCGGGAGTCTCCCGCATTTGACTGCGGGCTCCCGGACATCCGCGATCGCAGGGTGATCTCCCGGATGAGCCTGTCACTCAGGGTTATCTCGCCGGATCGAGAGAGGCGCCGCTGCTCTTCCCCTGCGCACTCCAGTATCTGGAGGAGTAAGAATTGTGTTGTCTTGTGAGGCAGGCAGCTCCGGAATGCCATAGCCCAGTGCACTGCACCCGCATGTGTCCTCTGGGAACCGGCACTGCAATCGCCGGTGCTGGCTGCCTATCACGAGTTACTACATTCCTCAGACCGACGGAGCCTAGGCTCCTCCTCCACACTGACAGTTCATTAACATCAGGAGCCTAGGAGGAACATTTGTGTGGACAGAGCGCGCTGAACTGAGGTCTGTGACTGTAGGGAGAGGACATACAGGGGGGTTACATTAGGGGGATTGCAGGGGAGTTACATTAGGGGGATTGCAGGGGAGTTACATTAGGGGGATTGCAGGGGAGTTACATTAGGGGGATTGCAGGGGGGTTACATTAGGGGGATTGCACAGGGGGTGTTACATTAGGGGGATTGCAGGGGGGGTTACATTGGGAGATTACATAGGGGGTTCCATTAGGCAGATTGCACAGGGGGGTTACATTAGGGGGATTGCACAGAGGGGGGTTACATTAGGGGGATTGCATGGGGGCATTACATTGGGTGGATTGCACATTGGCGTTACATTGGGGGGATTGCATGTTGGCGTTACATTTGGGGGATTGCATGTTGGCGTTACATTTGGGGGGATTGCACGTTGGCGTTACATTCGGAGGATTGCACGGGGCGTTACATTAGGGGGATTGCAAGGGGGAGTTACATTAGGGGGAATTGCACGGGGGTGTTACATTAGGGGGATTAAAAGTGAAAAGTGGTCCTGCGCAAATCAACCAAAATCATAAATAAAGTGCTATGTGCTAATACACAAAATTAATAATACAAATAATTAAATATATAGAAAGCAGGCAAAAACAAAGTCCATATAGTAGATCTCAAATTCTTGTTGAATGGCACCAATTAGGAAAACAGCAGGCAAAAAGGTACTTCTAAAAATCGGGGGGCTAAGGGCTCCCAGAACTCTCACCTCCAACTGTAGAAAAGTAGGCACATCAAGCAAAGCAGACAACCTCCATTCTCGTTACCAGCCACTAGGGGGTCCTAAGCCAAGGCCGACTAGGAAACAGTCATCTCCGCATTGGGCCACAAGGGGGCCATGTATTACTGTGTAGACTGTACTGTAGCTACGAAGAGGGTTTCCACAGGAGTGTGCAGCTCAAAAAAATATAAACAGAGAGAGAGAGGGAAGGCTCTGATAGTGTAGTAATTCTTAAAATTCTAAAGTTTAATCAGTAAAAAGTGTATAAATCGGACTCTCACATCTTAAACAATAACACAGCACATTAAGTAAAATGGTGTCCTGGCGTTTTCCGCCAGTCCTACTTCACTTCCGGTACAACGTTACGGCCACTCCCTACGCGTTGCGTCAATCACGTGACTTCTTCAGGGGATGCCCTGTCTGGCTTTACACAGGCACAATCTTTTAGGAGGGAGGAGGGGGTTAAGAGAGAGGAACATCTGCAAACTCACACACAGGAGACATAGGCAGTGTCAGCTGCAGTTTGTCTCCCTTTTACACAGACAAACACAGGACATGTAATGCAGCGTACACACGACAAGACTTTTCGGCAGACTATGTCCCATGGTCTTCCCGATGGACTTTTGGCGGAGTTCCGAACGAACGGACTTGGCAACACATGTACATTCGAAAGTCCGTTTGTTTTGAATGTGATGACGTAAACGGGACTAAAAAAAGGAAGTTCAATAGCAAGTAGCCAATAGCTTCCCTTGCATCGTATTTGGTCCGTCGGGCAATGTACGGTGATCTCCGAGTGCATGAAGAAAAATTCTTTGAGTACGGATGTCTGTTAAAAGGTAGGTTGATCTCCTCAACCACGCAAAAGTTTGTACAATCTGAACAATGTGTGATAGATTATTTACCTACTAACTTGTCATATTCTATCCTACAGTTTTTATGAGTTGCTTGGGTTACTCTCTGCACATCTGCAGAGAGAAGACACCAATTTTCAAAACAGTATTCCGCTCATCATCACACTGAGGTAAGCAACATCAACACACTTCCCCACCACACTCCTCATACCCTCTTTCCAAACCCCCATCTCCCACTCCCACTACCTACCCCTCTCTTCTCTCTGGGACATGTTACATGTTCCACCTAGGGTTGCCACTTGTCCAGGATTCACCCAGACACTCCGGTTTTGAATCATGTATCAGGGTTTCAGTCCACCTGAATCCCGGACACATTATTCAGACAGGGCTGTGGCTCTCCGAGTAACCAAGCTAGTCACATAAAAAATCTGTTGCCATCTGGGAACTGTGGGCGGCTGTCTGGGGACAGGTTCAGCATTACTGGGGGGCAGGGCGATGATGTCAGCAAGAGCAATTTGGCCATATGCACTGTTCACCACGGTGCACTTCATGCTCTGCATTACTACTATTCTAGGGCTACCCAAAGGTGTTCCAGGTCTTTTATAATACTATAGTGTATACTATGAGAAAAAAATTGCCCTGCACTGCTAAAGTGTTGGGGCTTGGCTTGGAGAGAAGGTGGCAACCCTAATTCCACCCGATGTGGGAACATGCAACACGTTCCCAATGCTGCATCTGCTGCCCCCCTCCGGCAGCCATATGGGGAGAATTTCCCCGTACTAGCTGACACTAGTAGTGTGGCAGTGCGAGGCCGCACCCATATAGCCACTTCATTCAACGCACAGCTCCGTGTGAATGACCACAAAACCAGACCAGTAGTAGTTCTCAATGAGCTCAGAACTGTACTGGTAAGCTGATACACTGAGAGTGTGCCAGGGACCTGCATGGCATCATGATCTGGTGATCGCTATGCAATGATAAGCTCCTGTATGCAAACAAAAAGTAAAAGATGCCCTTTTTTTAACCTTTAAAAAAAAAAGATAATTTTATTAATATCCCCCTAATCTACTCCCCTGCAACCCTAACTACCTACTCCCAACCTCCTCCCCTACCCACTATGAAGAAGAGACACATATACCCTGATGTTGCTTAAAGTGTACTTGTAATGCACACATTTATTTTTTAAACTGTATGGTTTATTAGTATATAACATAACATAAAATAACAATAAAGTCAACTCCCTTCTCACCTTCCAGAGGAGAATGGGCAGACTGATAGAAAGGCAATAGTATAACCATATGTTAGAACCAAGATATGTAGAATACCAACTTTTATTATCACACAAAACATTGTACCTAAGGCAGATCTATTGATGGTGTTGAGAGTGGCAACCTCTGCCTGGACCAGGCCTGGTCCATGCAGAGGTTGCCACTCAACACCATCAGTAGGACCACATGGATGTGCGGCACCAGGTATCAACTCCCTTCTCACCCTCTAGCCAGAGGAGAATGGGCAGACTGAGGTAAGGGCAAAAGTAACTTAAATAACCATTCGTTAGAACCTAGTTAGGCAGAATCCTAAATGCACAACAAAATTTAATTAAAGAAGATGGGCTTCAGCAGCAGAAGACCACACCAGATGCCACTCCTCCAAAAGCTATATTTAAAAAAAAAAACGACTTAAAAGATTCTCAAATCTGCGGGGTGAGGATATTGGGCATTGTATTTCATCATTCATTCCCGTGGCTGATCCAGTAGAAGGAGCAGGATAGGAGGATTTAGTCAGTGGGCAAAGAGAATAAGGGAGAAATCGATGATGACTGTTTGGAATTCTGCATGTACGTTGACTGTTGGAATGGACGTGTAGATGTTTGTGAGGGATGCGTGTAAGTAGATGAATGCGTGGAAGTCGGTTAAATGGACTGCATGGCAGAGTGAGGGTAAGAATGAATTGGACTTGAAAGGTGGGGTGTATCCTGGCAAACTGATTGAAATGTATTGGTGGAATAATGGTCTCATTGGTATGGGGATGGAGGAGGGGGATAAGAGCTGGGTGGGTAATGTGGGTAATTAGTGTAGGGAGCAGGTGGTGGTATTAATGTGTATGATGATGATGGAGCATGGTGATGAGGTGTAGGATAAGGAGGACTTGTACTATAATGATTTGTTTATGGGACAGTTGGGAGTTAGGAGGGTGGGGTTTTGGGAATGAATGATGAAACTGTGTTCAGCACTGCATTTCTACCTGCCTAGATTGGGCAGGCAAGCATTACGAACTCATTCAAGCTTTTCAGAAATAGAATGCTTGTGCTATCCTCAATTATTTTAGAGAATTCATCCATATAAGTCTATGAGATGGTTCAATCTGTCCTGCCCCCTGCCTCAAACGGCCCTTATCCATGAAAGGCGAACCACTCCAGCTGGAGGGGTGGCCACTCCAGCTGGAGGGATGACAACTCCAGCTGGTGGGGTGACCTCTATAGCCGGAGGGGTTACAATAGAAGAAGACATTGATGTGGTTTTCAACATTTTCTAGTGGCATGTGAGGCATTGACTGGCTGCCTTCTTCATCAGGCAGCTGCTGTCTATATACAGTACTTTATATGACATACTTTCAAATCAGCATGACTTAGCAGCTCATTTCTAAAACCAGCCTCAAGAAATCTAAATCCTTTGCGTGGATGTAGAGAGGGGGATAAAAGGCAGCCTGTCCACTTTTAAATTCTCTCACTTGCCTCCTATATTGTGTGTATGAATTCTTACATAGTTATATAGTTAGTAAGGTTGAATAAAGACACCAGTCCATCTAGTTCAACCTGAGTGAGTGTCTACAATTGTCCCTATCCCTGTACATTGCACACTCACATCGGTCCCTACCCTCAAGGAGCCCACAATCCAAGGTCTTACTGCTAGGCGAGAGTGCTGCCCACTACACCACTGTCCCACCCAGAGGCTCTTGAGGCTCTTCCGTTTTCTTTTCATAATGATTACTGTAAAAATAATAAAAATTATAATTTTTCTTTCTCCCACAGGTACTTAGCTACTGGACAATCATTGGCCAGTTTGCACTTTTCTTTCATAGTTGGAAAATCTACAGCGAGCTACATCATTTGCGACACGTGCAATATAATCTGGGATCTGATGCACAAATATGGTGATGGCAAAGCCAACGAAGGAGGAATGGGCATCAATATCAAATTTTTTTTGGGAGCGGTGCAATTTTTCAAACTGTGTTGGAGCCATGGATGGAAAACATATTCACATCATCCAACCAAATTCAATTGGAAGCAAATACTTTAACTATAAAAAATACTTCTCCTTTGTCCTACTGGCAGTTGTGGATGCCAACTACTGCCTTTGATATGTGGACATTGGCTCCTATGGGGGTAGTTCGGACTCCAGCATCTTTGCCAATTCCTCCTTCGGCCAGATGCTGCGTTCCAATGATCTGGACTTGCCTGCAAACTCTCCGCTACCAAGAACCAATCGTCCACCTGCACCCTACATTTTCCTTGGGGATGAGGCATTTATGTTAAGAGAGCACCTTCTAAGGCCCTACTCTAGTAGAAACCTAAACACTGAGAAGAGGGTGTTCAATTATAGTAGGCTGACCAGAGGAAGAAGAGTGGTGGAATGTGCCTTTGGCTTACTTTCCAACAAATGGCGTTTTTTTGCACAGCGCCATCAATCTAAATATACAGAATGCCATCTCTGCAATGAAGACAGTGCACAATTTTGTAAGGCAGCAGGATGGCGTTTGTTTTGAAGATGCCTTAATGCACCCTATGCAGAGGGCTGAATGGAGCGGGAGCCGTGGAAGTACAATTGACGCCCATATCCGGGATGATTTCACCAGATGACAACTGTACAGATGGAAGCCATAGAAAAAGAATAATATGCCAATTTCTACATTTGAAAATAAGGAATTCCAATACCATTTTCCTGCACTGCATTGTATACAAAGTATTTAAATTAATTTCAGTGTTATGGGTCTTTAATTTTTGCATCAGTCTTTTTGACCATTCGATTTCACTGCAGGTCACACACCCGAACTGCAATTTAGCATGCGTAGCGGGATGCCATGCATTCTGATTGACACCTACACACATGTAAATGGACAGGTCTGGACCCACAGTAAATTTGCATGGTCTTTTTGACCATGCAGTTTCACTGCAGGTCACACACCCGAACTGCGATTTTGCATGCGTAGGGGGGATGCCATGCATTCTGAATGGCACCCACACACATGTGAAATTGTAGTGTCAGACACATTCACAACGTCAATTTTGGAGTGCTGTAGTGCATTTCTCTACCCCCTCATGTTAGACTACATGACTACAGTGCTGAAACATGTCTGTATGTTCAGCTTTACAACTGTGCAATACAAGCAGCAGAACAACAGGAAAGACATGACACGTGAGAAGAAAAGCAAAGGCAAAACATGGCTGCAGAACACATACCTTTATCATGCTTCTCTTGGTTTGTGAACGTGGACCATCCGACAATCATTTTTGCTGACATTTCCTCCCATATTCTTGTTTTGTAGTTGATCTTTTTGTATTGTGGGTGCTTGGTGTCATAAAGACAGGGATGTGCCCTCAGCTTCATGCAGCAAACTGATGTCCTCCATCTTGCTGACCATGTGCTTGATTAAAGGTGTGTGATTACAAGGGGTGGAGACAAATGTTGAGCTTAAAAACGCAGCTGAAACGCCGGTAAAATGCCAATGAAGCTCTATTCAGCCATTTCTATGCATTTCTATGGGACCTAAAAACTTTTGTAATCAGTCCAAAAGAAGCGACAGGCGTTTTGCTAAAGGTGACTCAGATGTGAACAGGGGCCATTGAAATTAATGGGATTTTGCTTGTTTGGCGTTTTTGAACTTTTGAGATGAGCATTTTGCGCGCTGGAAACACTCAGGTGTGAATGCAGCCTTAAGGGGGATAGTGGGCTTGGTCATTCAGCATTCCTCAAGCTTTACATCAGGTAAAACAATACATATGACCTTATATGGCTCCTTGACCAAGAATTTGAGTTTTTAAATGCATTAGTGAGCCACTTTATTAATAAGGAAATATAAAATATACAGTTTTCTTATCACCTGCTTATACTGTATGTCATTTTTCTTGTCTAGTTTGTATGACCGGAATCTTGAATCTAATCCAGAGCAATACATGGCTGTTGAGCAGATTGTAAGTGGCAAATCCAGACCAGCACCTTATCTCATATTTGGACCACCAGGCACTGGAAAAACTGTAACTTTGGTGGAAGCTATCAAACAGGTAAAGAAAAAAAAGCATTTTTGTATTTTCCTTGATATCTGTATCATAAATAAAAAAAAAAATATACAACTTCAACAATATCATTGTGTAATTATGTTGGTGAAATTAAAAATCCGAACTTTTATTGATTATTGTTAGTCCATTTTACCCCTGCCTTTCCTAGCTAACTATTACTTCACTAATATTAATGGTCAATTTCACACTGCTGCGACTTGAAAGTCATGTGATTTTGCCATGATTTCACAGGCATGATTTTGCTGCAATTTTAGGGAATGCCTGTGTAAACTTGAGGTCTATGGACCTCAACTCGCCTCAAAGTCAGACCAGACTAGTACAGGGACTACTTTGAAGTCGTTGAGACTTGAAGTCCCACAGATATGACTGGTACTCATTGGAAATCATGGGGTACGACTTGCTATGTGACTTTGCAGTCCCAAGTCGCAGCACAAGTTTCACAAGTGTGAAATGGGCCTTAGTGAGTCACAAAACAAAGGAAACAGATACGTGGACTTTATGATGCTAACCATAATCTCAAAGAAGAAAGGAAACAAACACAAATGTCTAAAAACACATCATTTATTACAATGTATTGTTTAAAAAGGTTGTAAGAAATATTTAGCATGCAAGCATATGAGCACCACAGTAACTTCCCTGATAGAACACTAGTCCTATGTGGCCCAGACAATCATAAATACAAATATCATAAAACTAGTTATAACAATTTAGGGGCCAATGGCACAAGAAGGGGTGCAGCAGTCTTGACACGTTTCACAACTGGTTTGCTTCATCAGGAGACTATATGGAGACCCCAATATGCCTATGTGTGGACAGCGCTGTAACCAATGGGATAATATTCTGCTAAGTGAGACATAGCTGCATGCAAGCCATAAACAAGATAATTTTGAGACCATGCTTTAAAGCCGGTCTAAACCTAAATTAAAATTAAATATATTGCAGCATACCAATCTTAAAGGATAAGTTCACCTTTTAAAAAAATAAATAATAAATGCACATTTTTTTGCAGGTAAAAAAAATGTGCATTTACTATTTTTTTTTTTTTTTAGGAGCCTGGAGAGCATTGCACCAGTGATCAGCAGATTGTGAGTGCCATGCAAGTCTCCTGCAGACTGCCAGTGTAAGCTCTCTGCCAAGGCATACGGGTCTGACTCATACGGGGAGGCTGTTTCACACTGACAGGAAGAATCCATGAACTACCAACAGCGATCATGAGTGCCTTGGTAGTTAATTGAGAACTAAAAGCCAACAGCCGCAAAGACTCAGTGGTTGTAGTCCATTCATTCACAGAATTGTGAATGAATGATGCCGCCGGGTGGGGGAAGCTCTGCAATTTTCTTTATATTGTGGCCTTGAGCTGGGGGGAGAATATCACCCGCTTGTTGCCAAAATGGGGAATCAGGGGTGTAATATGAGTGTGACAAAGGGTCAACTTTATCATTTAAGATATGATGGCCGTAATAGTATTAATATTTCAGGCTAAGAACATTTTTAGCAAGTATAGAAAATGTGTTGATCTTGTCACAAATGCAGTGTCCTTGTCACTTTCTATAAGCTGAAAAAAAAAATACACACATTCCTTGTGAAAACTACTATTCCCATCAATCCACCATATGATGCACATCATCAAAGGCAGGCATGTTTAAAGTTCGGCTATATGACAATCATGGCCTCTTCTCTATAGGTATAATTGAAGATTTAGTGTAGACATACAGGAAGCCTGTTTTTGCAAGTAAACCTAAATTAGCAGGTTAAAATAAAGGCAAAAAAAAACGAAAGTAAACCAAAAAAAAAAAAATTAATTAATACAGCAACCTTATTTAAGGACAGGTAAGCTAGATATGATTTAAAGTGTTTTTCCCAGCAATTTTTAAGCCTTGGATTGAGTGGGGGGGGGATAAGATCCCCTGTCTTGTTTTTACAAAGGCTCAATTAAATAGTTTTACGAAACTCCGCAGCACAGACAGAAGAAATGTTTTTTTTTTAGTAAAGTAGGGAAAGTATAGAAACTCTGTCAGCTATATTTATTGCTGTGTCCTATTGCAGATATTCCTACAATTACTGTCTAATGAAAATATTGTTATTAGGACAGTGAGTAAGGGAACTGCTTACTCCATTGCCTGACGGGGCAATGTATACTGTAACAGTTGTGGGACAGCTATAGAGGAGGGAGGGCAGCAAGTAACATTTAGTAGATACCAATTGGTAGAGTTAACTTTTCATGAAATAACTGTGTAGTACTACTGTCTCTTTAGATACATTTATTATTTTTACTGTCAACCCTAATTATTAAATGTTTTTTTTTCAAGGTAGGTATATTTTATGCTTTTTGCCTGATTATAGATCTGACTTTAAAATGTATTTTGGCATTCTGTAGTTTTTGTGAAATTTCCTAAGCTACAATGCAGGGAATATTAAAATCACCTACAGTAATTCAATATGCACACAAAAATGGTCATTGTGCAGTTGGATTTCCTATCCTTTGTCATTCTTCTAGTGCAGGGGGGTCTCCCTCAGTATGAGGACCACATCATATATATTATATATATTCATGGGATAAAAAAAGAGAGTCCCCTCAGCGGAAACCATAGGCAGCCTATGCTGACCTTAATCCTCAATCAGTGCATATTGAGGACATGCCACAGATTCTAGTCGTGGGATGGATGAAATGTTTTAGCGAGCCGGTGTGACCTGCGGACAATAGTTTGGAGACCCCTGTTCTAGTGGATAGTTATCAGGCTGTGGAGTTGGTAGCTCTCTATTTCTCTCAAATTTCTGAGATGAGGGGGAAAAAGGGCATACCCCCCCCCCCCTCTGAGGTATGTAGGCAATGGACACATCCCTGCTGTGAATCCAGTTACACAGAATGTAAATTAAAGCGGTTGTCACCATCAGTGCTGCCTCCTATTGTAGTATCCCCCTCTGTGTGTGATTTATAAAAATAAATGCAGAAAATACATCATTTCACAGCTGAGATTGTGATCACATGACTGGCCAGCTTTCTCCTTTCCTCCTCTGAGAGATGCAGTGGGCGGGGCTAAGATTCCTCTGCTGATGTCAGTCTGGAGGGGAGGAGGAGAGCAAGAAAGAACTGGCTGGTCATGTGATCGCAATCTCGGCTCTTAAATTAGGTATTTACAGCATTTATATTTATAAATCATGCACAGAGGGGGACACTGCAATAGGAGGCAGTGCTGATGGTGTATACAGGTTATGAGAGCAGCAGGAAGGGGGAGGGGTGGCTCAAACACAGACAGAGAGGGGAGAGGGGAGGAGGACACAGGAGCATAGAGGAGAGCAGGTAGGCACGTAAACTGACCACAGTGTCTGGTCTCAGCAGCCGTGATACACTGTGGTCAGTTTACAGAGAGGTGAGGAGAAACTGTCAGGATCAGCCAGGTTTTTTTTAGGTGTTACAGGGGGCCAAATGACACAGGACAAGCACTGTGTCATATAACATGCTTTAAAGGAGCAGGATCCATTTTTTTGGGGGTGTTAACAAATGCTTTAATACACACAAATTGTCCCTTTTCACTATTACTTTTACTTTATAACAAACTAACACATGCAATAATATAGGTATTTATTGAAATATTTATTGTAAAACACTTTTTGTTGCGTTAAATAAAAGTATGTCCTTTTGACAAAAGGGATGACTGAGATAAAAGGGGCAGAGCGACTTGGTTCCAAAGAAGGACCAGTCCCCTCAAAAAGGAATGGCAATTAGTAAGTCAAGTCAACTAACTTGGTCAAGACCTGTGTAGAGGATGCTTTACTTAAATACGAAATCTAGCTCGCTATGCATGAAGAGTTTTGTTTTATATAGTTTGGCTCTTCTCTAAACAATTACCCAGCATCAAAGATTCTTCCAGACAGACAAATGTCAGATCTTGTCTGCATGAGGAAAAAGATCATTTCAGTAAATGTCCCTCAGCCTCTCTAATTAGAGATTTTCAGAATGCTGCCATTTTTTTCCATTGTAGTAGTTTTGTTGGTGAGAATTATTTGTCCATTGTGATCGGCACATACAAAAATCGTCAACACAGACAGAAGTGTAACTAGTGCCTTTGTACAACTGCAGAGAACAATGAAATTACACAGTACTGAAAAGGAAGGGAACAGAGACATTTGCTAGGTTCAGTCACAATTGCTGTAACACTTCTTTCCCAACCATTGTAGAAGAAACTCATTCCTTTGTACAAGTCAAACAATTTGCTGCTGGCATTTATAGCCAATTGTTGTTTACAATTAGTGCTTGTAGTTTCTGTTTATTTCATTTTTATTCTTAAAATCCATATTTTTTTTTTACAGGTGATAAAAAACATCCCTAATTCCCATGTACTAGCATGCGCTCCTTCCAACAGCGCTTCAGACCTCCTGTGTCAGCGTCTGATGAAGCATCTAGACAAGAAAGACATCTACAGGTTGTTAGCTAGAAGTAAGGACTTTCGATCTGTGCCAGAGGATATTAAGGTATTATTATAATGTCACATTCTTTGAACCTGTTCTATAAAGAGGCTTTCCATTTTGGGAACACTAACCCACCTTCAAATCCACATTCAAATACCCCATTAATCAACTGTTTTTCTTAAGTTACTGAGCAGATCCAAGGCTACCAGAGCTGTCAGCAAGGCTGCCTGGCTTCCTTTGGGTGTCATAGCCTGCATTTGGAAACTCACTAATTCCAAATACAGGCTGTGTCACAAGACACACAAACCTTATTTTACAACCTGCACATAATTTTTTTTTAAAACAGGGGCTCTCCTTTAGCACATGCCACAGTTGAGTAATGCCCCATATACACGGTCGGATTTTCCGACGGAAAATGTACGATCAGATCATGTTGTTGGAAAATCCGATCGTGTGTGGGCTCCATCTGACTTTTTCCGTCGCACAAAGTTTGAGGGCTGGACCTAAAATTTTCCGACAACAAAATCCGATCGCTTAAATTCTGATCGTGTGTAGACAATTCCGACGGACAAAGTGCCATGCATGCTCAGAATAAACGAAGACAAAAGCTATTGGCTACTGGCCCGTTTATAGTCCCAACGTACGTGTTTGACGTCACCTTGATCTGAACAATCGGACAGATTTTATCGTCTGAATGTCCAACCGTGTGTATTTGGCATAATAAAACATAAATGCATATATTGCAACATAAAAGAAGATATGAAGTAAAAGGTTCCCTCTTAGAATCGAACATAATATACTTATACTTATGTATATAAAAAAAAAAAGGCCCAATGTGAAAATCAAAGGATAATGCAAAGTATAATACAATTCTCCTCTTAGATGATCCTTAAAAAAAACTTTATAATATAAATTGACACTGTTCCTTAAAGAGGAAGTAAACTCTGATGAGTTTACTTCCTCTTTCATTCCCTGCAAAGGCAAAGCATAATGGACCACTATGCATCGCATAGTAGCCCATTATGTGTCACTTACCTGACACAGGAGCCAGCGATGTCACCGCTGTCCCCTGTAGTCCAGCGCATCCATCTTCTCGGTGGGGTCTCGCAGCTCCGCTGCTGTCATTCGGCGAAGCCGCAATGACGTCACTCCCGCGCATTGCGCGGCATCTTCGTCATTGAGGATGCCACGCTCAGTGCGCCTGCACGCCGCTGTCTACGGTGCATGCGCCGTAGACAGCGGTGCCCGTCTTCGGGAAAATATCTCCTAAACCGTATAGGTTTGGGAGATATTTCTTGGACCTACAGGTAAGCCTTAATCTAGGCTTGCCTGTAGGTCAAAGTGGTTTGTAAGGGTTTACAACCACTTTAATGATCCTTTCACCTTACAATAAAGATTGCATTCGCCAAAAGAACATGCCTGTCTTTACTTAACCACGTCAATACTGGGCACTTTCACCCCTTCTTGCCCAAGCCAATTTTCAGCTTTCAGCGCTGACGCTTTTTAAATGACAATTGCGTGATCATGCAACACTGTACCCAAACAACATTTTTATCATTTTATTCCCACAAATAGAGCTTTCTTTTGGTGGTATTTGATCACCAATGGGGGTTTTATTTTTTGCTAAACAAATAAAAAAAAAATACTTTTTTTGTTTCCGTTATAAAATTTTGTAAATAAGCAAGTTTTCTCCTTCACTGTGGGGCACTGATGAGGCTGCACATTCGGGCACTAATAAGGCGGCACTGATGAGGTGGCACTGATGGGCAATAATTGCAGCACTGATAGATGGCACTGATGGGCACTGATAGATGGCACTGATTGGCACTGAAAGGCTGCACTGATGGGTACTTATGGGTGGCACTGATAGGAGGCTCTGATGGGCACTGATAAGTGGCACTGGGCATGAATGGGCACTGATGGGTGCGACTGATGAACACTGATAGATGGCACTGATGGGCATTACTGATAAGGAGATACTGATACTGATTGGCATAGTTAATGGGCACTTCCCTGGTGGTCCTGGTGGCATCCCAGGTGGTCCTGGGTGGGCATCTTTTAGGGGGCTGTGCTGATAAACAATCACGCAGACCCCCCTGTCAGGAGAACAGCCGATCGTCTCTGCTCTAGTCGCATCTGTCAGACGCGATAGAGGAAAAGCCGATACATGGCTTTTGCTGTTTACACTGTGATCATCTGTGATTGGGCACTGATCACGTGGTAAAGAGCCTGCGTCAGAGGCTACAAATACTGTAGCTGCTGACTTTTAACATAAGGACACTTACCTGTCCAGGGAGCCCATGATGTCGGCACCGTAAGCTGAATCATCCATCGGCTCCGGGTGCAGGTGCTGGCATCCTTACTAAGGAAAACAGGAAGTGAAGCCTTGCGGCTTCACAGCCAGCTCTCTACTGCACATGCACAAAGCATGCAGCACTTTGTGAATGGCTCGGTGGCAGGGAAGGAGGAGGGGGGCTAAACTTCCGGGTGACTTCACCATGGCTGTGGCGAAGTCCCCCTGCAAGTGGGAGCAGGTACCTGTCAAAACCAGGTACCTGTTCCCCCCTCCCCCTGAAAGATGCCAAATGTGGCAGTGGAAAGGGGAACGAAGCAAACAATTGGAGCTTCCCCTTTTGGGTTTAGCTCCGCTTTAACATAGGCAAACTTTGCCTGTGTTAAATAAAAGGAAGTGATCCTCCCCTCTCTGCATGCAACACTGCTCCAGGGATCCAGGAGGATAGATGAATGAATGGCCACCACAAAAAGAAACTTCAGATAGTGTGATATTGTTTAGGTCCCGTTCACACTGGAGCAATGCTACTGTGGCACTTTCTTGTGCATTTTTTAATTGTGTTTTTGGAGCAGCACCATCACCATTCATTTGGGTCTTCATCTGCTCTAAAAACGCACTAAAAATGCTCAAGTACCAAATTTTGGCACTGGACATTGCACAGAAAATGCGCAGCTGCTACCAGCATTAGAGGTGCCATTAAGAAATAATGGTACTGCAAGCGCGTCGCACTTTTTCCTTCTGTTTACACTTTTGCAGTATCGCAGGCAGCAACACGTGTTTCTGCTACACCCAGGTGTGACTGAGGCAAAAGCATTTATTGTAAATACATAGATGAACTCACAATGATACATTGTTGCAGTGCAAATGAAATTCAGAGAGAAACTGCCTCAGTAAGACGGGCAGTGAAAGAGCGATCCTGGCCTCCCCTAGGATCCATCGGCACTGTCTGCCTCTAGGTTTTTTAGCTTAAATATTTTCTTATATTTTATTTTGTGTATAAAAATATCCAGAATCCTAGATGGGATTGTCTGCTTAAAGCGGGAGTCCACCGGGACTCCGCGTTTTTTTTTTTTTTAAAAGCCAGCAGCTACAAATACTGCAGCTGCTGACTTTTAAAATAGTGACACTTACCTGTCCAGCGCGCCCGCGATGTCGGCACCCGAAGCCGATCGCTAGGTCGTCTGTCGGGTCCTGCCGCCGCCATCTTGGGTATGGGAATCAGGAAATGGAGCCTTTCGGCTTCATTTCCCGGTTCCCTACTGCGCATGCGCGAATTGCGCTGCGCAATAAGGACGCTCCCCGCTGCCTCTGGGAGCTGTGTGTTTCCCAGCAGGCAGCGGGGCACTTGCGGGAAGGGGCGGGCACTTGCGGAAAGGGGCGTAAGTTACGCCCCTTTCCGCAGAGAGCTGTCCCGGAAGTGGGTGCAGTTACCTGGATTATCCAGGTAACTGCACCCCCCTCCCCCCTGAAAGGTGCCGATTGTGGCACCGGAGGGGGGGAGGGTTCCGATGAGCGGAAGGTCCACTTTAGGGTGGACCTCCGCTTTAAAGCTTCTTGTACACGGCCTTTCGGCGTGCAGAGCCTACATAAGGCCTTACCTGGGACCTTCTGCTGATGTGTACATTCGCCCATTGAGATGAACAGGAAGAAACAGTTGTACACAGTTGTGCACTGCGGTTTGCGTAAAAGCACCCGCATGCGCACTGACATATGCTCCAATCACATAATATCTGTGCTCAGTGGGGGTCTCAGAGGAGGCATTACAAAGGCTCTGCACCCTGAACGGCTGTGTTCCTGAATCTTTACACTGTTGCTTTTAGTATTATTGCATACATTGAAATATTTGTACATTCTTTATAGCCGTGTTGTAACTGGAATGCCACAGAACAAGATTATGAGTATCCTAGTAAACAACAGCTGAAACAGTACCGAGTAATCATTACAACTCTTGTTACTGCTGGAAGGTAAGATGCACAATAGTTCATTTTCATCTTTATATTTGTGGGAAGTGGAAAGAAGAGTAATGCCGCGTACACACGACCGAACTTTTGGACTGCAAAGGTCCGGCGGAACGAGTCCGTCGGACAATTCGATCGTGTGTGTGGGCTCCATCGGACCTTTGCTTGCCAAAAATCAAGCGGACTTTAGAAATAGAACATGTTTTACATTTTTCCACTGAAACTCCTCTGGACCGAGAAATCCGTTCATGTGTATGCTAGTCCGACGGATAAAAAACAACGCTAGGGCAGCTATTGGCTACTGGCTATGAACTACCTTATTCTAGTCCGGTCGTATGGTCATCACGTTCGAATCCGTCGGACTTTGGTGCGATTGTGTGTGGCCAAGTCCGTTCATGCGGAAAGTCCGTCGGAACTCCGCCGAAACTCCGTCGGAAAGACCGTCGGACCTAGTCTCTCGAAAAGTCCGCTTGTGTGTACGCTGCATTACTTTTAACAACCCAAACTCCCTATAGCATTGTGTGATTCTGAACTTGGCTGTGAACTAAGCTATCTGTTTCATTAATCTGAAGTATTCAATTAAAGTTGTGCAGGGCTTTTTGCACCAATAATTTGGCACATTTCATGTCAATGCCAATATTTTACTCAGATTCTATTTCAGTTGCTTTGATAATTAAAGAATGTTTATTTTTCACTGTTCTTGAAAGCCTGGGCCAGGGTTCTGGTTGTTGAAACAATTAAGCCCCATACACACTACTGATGTGTGTATGGGGCTTCATTGTGATTTTTCTCTGTCTGAATGTTCAATAAAAATGATTGAATGTAAAAAAAATGCAGCAGTAGTGCTTCAAACGTTTAGTGCTTATGTTTTTGATGCATTTCTGCTTCATTTCCATTGAAGTCTATGGAACCCAAAACGCCACCTGCTGAGGGCAAAAAAGTTCCTGACCCTTTCCAGAAAACGCACAGATGTGACTGTGACCTATAGGAAATCGTGTTAAGTGGACAGTAGTGCGCAGTGCAAAAGGCGTAGGTGTAAACCTACCCTTACAGATTGAAAACTTGTAAGCACTTTCTCCACCAGACGTTTATTACAGCAACAACCAGTACACATAATCTGATGTTATATAGATTATTGATGATTTTGTATTAAACATTATGCCTTTGTTCACTGGTATGGTTTTTTTTTTAGACTTGCATCTGCAAAGTTCCCATCTGACCATTTCACTCACGTGTTTATTGATGAGTCTGGCCATGCAGTAGAGCCAGAGTGTGTGATAGCTGTGGCAGGTACAGTAACGACAAATCACCGTAACTAGAAGCCAATCTCCATACTCAAAACAATAAACCAGCAAATGTATTCTGAATTTCATTTTTCATTTAGAAATTTACATCTGATGACTGGAAAACCCGATTGGTGTCCTATCACTGGCGTCATCATTTTGATACAATTGAGTATTCTTTTAATCATCAGCTTAATTAATCAACTACTGTGTAATAATTACTACTTTGTATTTTTTTTTTAACCCCCTTTTGCCACCTTTTGATACTTACTTTACTTACATTTTTAAAGAGAAACTGCAGTCTTCTCACATAATTTGTAATAAAAACATTTTTTCCATTCTGAAGCTTCCCTCCAACCACTTTGCATATTTCACATATATTATGATTCTGCACTTGACAAATATGCTGCAGAAATCTCCCTCTACTGAGTCTGGCTGCACTTTTTTTTTCTTTTGCCACCTTTTGATACTAACTATACTTAAAGGGGTTGTAAAGGTAAAATTTTTATTTTCTACATAGGTTCCTTTAAGCTAGTGCATTGTTGGTTCACTTACCTTTTCCTTTGATTTCCCTTCTAAATGTTTTTTTGCTTTGTCTGAATATCTCACTTCCTGTTTCTCCTCAGTAAACTTCTCACCATCATCCGAGCTGGTGGTTAGTCAGCCAGAACAGCTTACTGAACAGCTTACTGGGGTGAAACAGGAAGTGAGAAATTTAGACAAAGAAAACAAAGAAAAAAAACATTTAAAAGGGAAATCGAAGGAAAAGATAAGTGAACCAACAATGCACTAGCTTAAAGGAACCTATGTAGAAAATAAAAAAATTACCTTTACAACCCCTTTAAGTTTTTAAAGAGGAACTACAGTCTGCTCACATAATTTGTAATAAAAACATTTTTGCCATTCTGAAGCTACCTTTCAACTACTTTGCATATTTTATTTATACTGTGATTCTGTATTTACAAATATGCTGCAGAAATCTCCCTCCACTGAGTCTAGCTGCAATCATTTTAACAGTGGGCAGCTGGAGATACTGCCTGTTCACTTCCTAGATTCACACAGACACACAGAGGCACACCTTCAGCTCTGCAGCTCCCATTGACCCTCTTTAGACTCACCCCCCCCCCCCTTCTTGGCAAAGACTCACAAGAGTGAGAGAGAGCTGTGTATGTCATACACCCTAGGCATTTTACCAGACAAGAAACAGGAAGTGGGCTGTATAAGGTATTTACAGAAAAATGTTTTACTATCCAAAGTTAAAACAACAAGGGTAGAAGATTTAATGGAAAGATGAAAAAAATAACTGAAGTTCCGCTTTAAGTTCTCGGTGTTATATTTGTGATGTTTTCTAATATATTAACATTTCTAATACACAGTATATTGTTATGTAAGTACTACACATTTTATGTACAGCAAGGTTTAGCAATGTTTTTGGGGTTTGTGAGATGGTTTTGTGGGAGGGTAGTTTATGGCATCAAGTTGAACTCCAGTCAAAACCTTTTTCTAATTTTGAATGTAATAACGAGGGGTTGGAACACACATCAGTATTTCATTGTAGTCTGTATCCCAACCAGGGGCGTGCCGCCAATAAGTCGAAGTGAGGCAACTGCCTCAGACGGCACTCGATGAGGGGCGGCACTTTGAAGGAGTGTCAGTTATGGTCATGCATCCTTGCTTCAGTTCAATAACATTTCCTTGTATACAAAGGGCAGTCTTGCTAAGCTGGTTGCTAGGCCCAGTACCTGGTGGGGCAGCAAAAATGGGGTGGCACTGGGTGGGTCTGGCACTGGGGGGGGGTGGGGGGGTCTGGCTCCTAGGGGGGCATGAGAGGGTGAACAAAACAGCCATCTCAAATGGCAATTAACATCAAGACTTGAGAAACTCAATGGGAATCCCAGTTTTGACAGGTATAACTACACGTCTTCACTGGATTATGTTTACCTCTTTTTCTGTTTCAGCGGTGACTGTAACATTACAATGATCTCCAGGACAGAACCTGAGGCTGAATATCAAATCAGCACAGACTGAAACAAAAACCTCATAGAAGTTTCAACGCTTCCCCCTTAGATCCCAAAATAAAAAAACAATGTTAAGGCTGATATTTTGCTTTAAAGGAAAAAAGCAGCAGAAGCCTACATTTTGTAAACCTTCCACTCTCTATATGTTTAACTTGTGTAGCCCTCTTTTTTGGGGTGGGGGTGGGGATATGAGAAATTGCCCTCCCCAAACAGGATATTGCGCTAAACCTATAGGTAAATAAGGAAAAACAGAACCTTCGGTAAGTGAAAAAGTGGGCTTGATAATAAGGTTTGCAGTGCCTCCACCCAAACAGGGCCTCTATGAACAGAGTCCTGGAAAATGAATCGGTATTCTAAACAAAGTAAATGGAAGCAGAGGAGCTACTGTAACTAGCGTATAACATTAACCATAAGTACATTATATTGTCAAAGTTTTGGGACAGCTGCCTTTACACGCACATGAATTTTAATGCCATCCCGGTCTTAGTCCATAGGGTTCAATATTGAGTTGGCCCACCCGTTGCAGATATCACAGCTTTAACTCTTCTGGGAAAGCAGTCCACAAGGTTTAGGAGTGTGTCTATGGGAGTGTTTGACCATTCTTCCAGAAGCACATTTGTGAGGTAAGGCACTGATGTTGGCTCGCAGTCTCCATTCTAAGTAAATGCCAAAGGTGTTCTGACGGGTTGAGGTCAGGGCTCTGTGCAGGCCAGTCAAGTTCCTCCACCACAAACTCACTCATCCATGTCTTTATGGACCTTACTTTGTGCACTGGCTCTCAGTCATGTTGGAACAGGAAGGGGCCATCTCCAAACTCTTCCCACAAAGTTGGGAGCATGAAATTGTCCAAAATGTCTTAGTATGCTGATGCCCTAAGCCCTTGTACACACGGTCAGACATTCCGATGGACAATGTCCGATAGGACCGTGTTGTCGGATAATCCAACATGTGTGGGCTCCATCGGACTGTTTCCGTCGGAGTATCTGACGGACCAAGTTTTCCAGCTGGGCTATAAAATTTTCCGACAACATGATCTGATCAGACTTTGTCCGATCATGTGTAGAGAATTCCGATCTGTCAAAGTGCCACGCATGCTCAGATCAAATTCCTAGACCAAAGCTATTGGCTACTAGCCTGAACGTAGTCTCGTCCTAACTAAATAACGTCATCACAATAAGTACGATCGGATTTTCTGACAATTTTGAATAACTGTGTGTATGCAACAGTTTCGGACAAAAACCCGTCGGACAAAATTCGATGGATTTGGTTCTCGGAATGTCCGACCGTGTGTACAAGGGCTAAGAGTTCCCTTCATTGGAACTAAGGGGCCAAGCACAACCCCTGAAAAACAGCCTCATACCATAATCCCCCTCCACCGAATGATTTGGACCAGTGCACAAAGCAAGGGCCATAAAGACATGGATGAGCGAGTTTGAGGTGGAGGAACTTCACTGGCCTGCACTGTGTCCTGACCTCAACCCGATAGTACATCTTTGGGATGAATTAGAGCAGAGACTGTGAGCCAGGCCCTCTCGTCTAATATCAGTACTTGACCTCACAAATACGTTTCTGGAAGAACAGTCAAACATTCTCATAGACACACTCCTAAACCTTGTGGACAGCCTTTCCAGAAGAGTTGAAGCTGTTATAGCTGCAAAGGGTGGGCCAACGCAATATTGAACCCTACGGACTAAGACTGGGATGCCATTAACGTTCATGTGCGTTTAAAGGCAGGTTTCCCAATACTTTTGACAATATAGTGTATATAGATACACACCATTATGGAAATACAAGTGTTATATAAGAAAATGTATAATCGTACATACATCCAATGTACAAATATGTATTATCCACAAAGGGCCCAACAAGTGTTCTGTTGGCATTGTTTACATATACCCAGGTGTATATATAGTTTATAATAAAGATACCTCCAGATGAATGTTGCAGCAAAGTTCAATTGCAAGGGCCCCTGAGGATGATAGGGTGATCTACCAACCATTGTCCAACCATCCTGCAACACAGTTTTTCACCAGCAGAAACTGTGGCATGGCACTGGAACTCAAAGTCAGCCTATTTACTCTGTGTCTTAGTCCCTAGTATCAACTAATCTGTCATGCAACCAGACCTTAAAGAGGTTGTAAACCCCTCTTTGTGATTTTTACCTACAGGTAAACCTATAATAAGGCTTACCTGTAGGTAAAATGAATATCTCCTAAACCTTCACGGTTTAAGAGATATTAACCCTGCATGCAGCCACTGATGTCAGTGGCGCACATGCTCTAAAGGTCTGTCTTATCATGCTGGAACTTCAGAGCTTCTTGCCAAAACTGAGGACACCATCGAAGCTCCGGACACTCACAGCATTGGAGCCATCGATCCCCAAAGAAAGGACAGGAGAAGACGTCAGACCTCTCAGCGGTGACCGGGCGCTGCTGAGAGGGCTTCGTTCTAAGGTGAGTATTTCATAATGTGCTAGTGCGTGATGCATAATAGCACATTATGCCTTTGTCTTTCCCCTCAGTTTACAACCACTTTAACCACCATCGGATGCCCAACCTGACTGTAACCTTGCTGGTTATTGAACCCCAAGCTAAAACTATCTATAGAATCCCAGACTAGAAGGGACAAGGTTAACTAAAATAACAGGAGTATTAATATGGCTCTGTAGTTGAGGGTAAAGTGTAAAGGCACCACATACCTCTATAAATATGTATTTTTGGAGCAAAGGAATGGTATTTTACAGGTGTCAGCTGAGTCCACCAAATAGATATATTTAACACATATAATATTTATTGTAATCCATATTTAAAAGTTAAAAGCCAAAAGAGAAACTGTTCCATATACATGATTAAACAGTGGGTGTTGATACATTTTACTGGATTCCAAATGCTCTTGCTTCTTCTACATGTTTCACCAATCTTAGCTTCTTCAGGAAGTATTAAAGTGTAATGCCTTGTACACACGGTCGGACTTTCCGACCACAAAATCCATCAGATTTTTTCCGACAGATTTTGCCCGAAACTGGCGTTGCATAAACACGGTCGGACAAAGTTGTCGGAACGAGGTGACGTTCGTTGCGTACGACGGGACTACGTAGAGTCCAGTAGCCAATAGCTTTTGTTTCGTAATTTATTCTGAGCATGCGTGGCACTTCTCTACAAACGATTGGAAAAAGTCCTCTTGGATTTTGTTGTTGGAAAATTTTAGATCCAGCTCTCAAACTTTTTCCATCTGAATTTCCAACTGAAAAAGTCCGATAGAGCCCACACACAATCGGATTTTCCGACAACATAATCCGATTGGACCTTTTCCATTGGCATTTCCGACAGTGTGTACAGGGCATTAGAGTACAATTACATGTAGAAAAAAAATCAGTCAGGTAATGTATACACAGATCAAATGCATAGGTTATCCTAGAGGGGCTGTGCTTCTTTGCTGCATAACATCTAATCTCTGTGGGGTTGGAGTCTTGAGAGCATTGGTATGTGACTAAAATATGTGTTTGGTATAACCTATGCATTTGATCTGTGTATACATTTACTGATTTAATTTTTTTCTTCATGTAGTTGTATTCTAATCCCCTGTACACACAATGGGATTTTCCGACAACATATGTTGGATGTGAGCTTGTTGTCGGAAAGTCCGACCATGTTCTGCTCCATAGAACATTTGTTGTCAGAATTTCCACCAACAAATGTTTGAGAGCCGGTTCTCAAATTCCGATCGTGTGTACACAATTCCGACGCACATACGTCCACACATGCTCGGAATCAAACAGAAGAGCCGCACTGGCTATCGAACCTCATTTTTCACAACTCGTCGTACATGCTTCCACGTCACCGCGTTCTTGACGTTCGGAATTTATGACATTTGTGTGACCATGTGTATGCAAGACAGGTTTGAGCCAACATCCATCAAAAAAAAATCCACGGTTTTGTTGTTGGAAAATCCTATCTTGTGTACAAGGCATTACACTTTAACACTTCCTGAAAAAAATCAAGATTGGTAAAACATGTAGAATTAGCAAGTGCATTTGTAAACCAGTACAATGTATTAATACCCACTGTTTAATCATGTACAGCATGTGAAATTGTATTTCTCTTTTTGGCTTTTAACTTTTTAATATGAATTACAATAAATATATGTTTTAAAAATATCTATTTGGTGGACTTATCTGGCACCTGTAAAATCCCATTTCTTTTGCTCCAAAAATACATAAAATAACAGAAGCTGCATATAAACTCTATTCTATTGCAATACTGGAGACAATGTTATCTACTGCAATCAACCGGTTCACCTACTATTATACTGGAAGGTGACAACTACACACGTACAGTATCACAGACCTAGGTATCTGGCACTGTGCATGTCACAAGGGTTGAGATACACACTCAAGAAGCTATTGACAGCTGCAGTTAAACTATTAGAACATATAGATAATTGCCTAATAGTCTCTGCTCCTGGTCTGGGTGAAATACAGCAGCAAAAGCAGCCCCTGTGTTAGGTCATGTAGCTCAGTTCCTCTTTTTTTCTTGCAACTTTCTTCTGGAGTTTCTGACCTCCCTAGCAGAGACAGGAAGTACCTGTCTACAACCAACTACCTCTGTGTTAATCAACAAACAGCTATTTACAAATACAGAGGATAGCAGATCCCTATAATTGTATGACATTGCATATAATGCAGCAGAAAATAGGAAATGCTTTCTGCCGAAGGATTAGTAGAAATGCTTTTTTAAGTTTAGAGCTCTCAACACTGAAGTGCCTGACAGAGGCGGAAAGCTGGTCAGGGGTAATTCTGTTTTCACCCATAACAGAAATAGTTGTTTTTGATGGACTGATGTTTAAATATCAGCAAGCCTTCATAAGGCCCGGTTCAGACAAGGGTGACTTGTCAGGCGACTTAGGCGCCTGACAAGTCGCGTTCCGTTCTGTACCATGGAACCGTTCTAATAGGAACGACTCAAGTCGCTCCGACTTAGAAAAAGGTTCCTGTACTACTTTTGGAATGTCTTCAGGATGACTTGCATTGACTTCTATACAGGAGTCATTTTGCAAGCCGCTGCTGAAGTCGTGTGCAGGTCGCTTTACAGAGTCGCTCTGCAAGTCCGGCTACCCCTGTGTGAACCGGGCCTAAGAGCTTTGTTTTTAAATCATTTATGATATTTCAATGCGATTATTTATTTTAAACTAAGGCTGACATTGTTACCAAGGACAGGATCATGAAAAGGGGAGTAAAAATACTCAACTGTTTCCACAGCTCACTCCTTTGCTGCAGGATCACCGCTAAGAGCAGTGCCTCACTCATCCAAGCATCTATGGAGTGACCTGTTGAAATGGCTGAGTACTTCTCAGTCTTGCATAACAATCATCAGCAACAGGATCACAAATGTGACATGGGCCTAATGATTAAACCTGCCTATGGTGGACTGTTGGCAAAGCTACAGTATGTGCAATATCTTTCCCCCTTTAAACTGTGAATTTTAATATTTGTTTGTGGAAGTCTCTTTTTTATTTTATTTTTTTTACAAACTCATTACATGCCTCTTGATGGTATGAAAGTGGTGTGCTCACTAGGATTATCAGTTGTTTAACCGGTTCCCGACCAGTGCACGCCGATGTACGTCGGCAGAATGGCACGGGCAGGCATATTGGCGTACAGGTACGTCCAATCTTTAATGCCGCCCTGCCATTGCGAGCGCGCCGCCAGCGGTGCACTCGCCTGCTGGTCGGGACCCCCATGAGTCCGGTCGCGGGTCCCGCAGACTCGATCGCCGCGGGCATACCCGCAATCGTCTCACGGGGTGGCTGAACGCGGAAATGCCGTTGTAAACAGCATTTCACCGTTCTGCCTACTAACTAGTGATGCTGATCTCTGCTCCATGTGATTTGAGCAGAGATCAGTGTTCACTAAATTAAAGCCCAGCCACCAACAGGTATTAACACACCCCTAGGAACACTTAACCCCTACACTGCCACCCACTGGTTAACACCTTCAAATACGTTTCTGGAAGAACAGTCAAACATTCTCATAGACACACTCCTAAACCTTGTGGACAGCCTTCCCAGAAGAGTTAAAGCTGTTATAGCTGCAAAGGGTGGGCCAACGCAATATTGAACCCTACGGACTAAGACTGGGATGCCATTAACGTTCATGTGCGTTTAAAGGCAGGTTTCCCAATACTTTTGACAATATAGTGTATATAGATACACACCATTATGGAAATACAAGTGTTATATAAGAAAATGTATAATCGTACATACATCCAATGTACAAATATGTATTATCCACAAAGGGCCCAACAAGTGTTCTGTTGGCATTGTTTACATATACCCAGGTATATATAGTTTATAATAAAGATACCTCCAGATGAATGTTGCAGCAAAGTTCAATTGCAAGGGCCCCTGAGGATGATAGGGTGATCTGCCAACCATTGTCCAACCATCCTGCAACACAGTTTTTCACCAGCAGAAACTGTGGCATGGCACTGGAACTCAAAGTCAGCCTATTTACTCTGTGTCTTAGTCCCTAGTATCAACTAATCTGTCATGCAACCAGACCTTAAAGAGGTTGTAAACCCCTCTTTGTGATTTTTACCTACAGGTAAACCTATAATAAGGCTTACCTGTAGGTAAAATGAATATCTCCTAAACTTTCACGGTTTAAGAGATATTAACCCTGCATGCAGCCACTGATGTCAGTGGCGCACATGCTCTAAAGGTCTGTCTTATCATGCTGGAACTTCAGAGCTTCTTGCCAAAACTGAGGACACCATCGAAGCTCCGGACACTCACAGCATTGGAGCCATCGATCCCCAAAGAAAGGACAGGAGAAGACGTCAGACCTCTCAGCGGTGACCGGGCGCTGCTGAGAGGGCTTCGTTCTAAGGTGAGTATTTCATAATGTGCTAGTGCGTGATGCATCCTCAACAGGTATGGGGAAGATGTATCATAGAAATCATTTTTTTCTTTTAACATTCCTCTTTAAATCCATCAAATATCCAGAAAAGTTGTTGGATAAAATATTATTTTAACTTTATTTTCTTTTACACTGTAGGTATTTTGGATGTAACGGCGGGAGGACAGCTCGTACTTACTGGTGATCCTAAACAGCTTGGACCAGTATTAAGGTCCCCAATTGCGATGGAACATGGATTAAGTTAGTAAAGTTTGAAATATATACAATATTAAAATAATAAAGCAGTATATACTTTGTTTTTTTCTTTCTTCTTCTACTCTCACTTTACAGCTTTTAATTTATAATGTTATCATTGCAGGTATGTCTTTGCTTGAAAGACTAATGACCCATAATCCTTTGTATGCAAAAACTAGTACCGGAGCTTATAACCCTGAGTTTGTTACCAAGCTTCTATTGAACTACAGGTTTGTCAGTGTTTTGTAGAATAAAGTTGTCATTCTGTTAGCAGAACCTCTTTTAAGAGCCTGCAATCTCACTTTACCAGCAACAATGTTTTATGAATGTTTGTTATGAGTACTGATAAAGTGTTTTAGTGTTTTCATAAGTACAAAACATAAATGGGATTTTAAGGATTTTCAAGATCATTTAACAAAGTACCAGACTGCACTGTGTAGGTAAGGTTCCCTTTCTGGGAAAAAAATAATAATATTGGTCTAATGATCTATTTTGTATAACCCTACGTTCATATCGCTGCGTGTGGCTGCGGTTATGGGAATTGCAGCAATTCCTGAACCCGCCTGCAGTGAAAATACATCGCTCTGTAGCTCTGTAGAAACTTGCGGGGCTGACATTTATTTTGAATGGCACCTGTGGCACATGTAAAATTGCAGAACGGGTGCGGGAGCTGCGTTTTTTTGCAGAAGCGCAGTCGCAGCAGCCCATTCATTTGGATGAACTGTCGTGGCCGTGCAAACGAGGCACGCACAAACTGGAACTAGACCCTTTTTTTTTTTTTTTTTTTTTTTTTTTTTTTACCAGCAAGAGCTGTAAAACCCTTACCTATGTGTAGGCAACATATGAATTTTAAAGCAGTTTAACATGGCGTTAAAAAAAAAAATCCTACTAGCTATACTAAAGTGCAGTCATACTGTTTTCTTTCCTAACAAAATTATTTAAAAGATATTCAGCATTATGTAAATGCATTACCTCTTCATTAAAGTGCAAAGCAAGTCAAAACCTAACTAAGCTTAAATATACTCCCACCCCCATTATAAATCTATCTACCCTGTAAAAGGAAAGATGTTTATGCTTACCTATTCTGAAGTCGTTCTGGTTTTGTCACAAGATCTCTACAGCGCTGGCTTTGGTGTAGAGGAGAGATCGCCGACAATAGCTGCTGAGCCTGTGAGATAACATCACCTTACTATGGGGCACCCGTTGTTGGCTGTCCCTCCTATACACTGAAGCTGGCTCTGGGTCATGACCATGTGACCAGACCGAAGCAACTTCAGAAAAGGGAAGTATAGGCATCTTTCCTTTTACAGGGTAGATAGAATAGGCTTAGAATTGGGGTGGGAGTAGATTTAAGCTTGGTTAGATTTTAACTTGAAAAAAGGAAAAATACTGCACTCCTAACTAAATAAAAAATTAAATTAATTAATTAACCTACCCCAGCTGTGGCTACTAAAGTGTGATACACACCAAAAGTATAAGGAAGAAAAAATTGTAGCTGCGCTAACAGTGACTATCACCTGTAAACTTCAATTAATATGTGACTTATCCCAATGGTTTAAACGTTAAAAAAAGTGATAAATAAATCATTAAATTTATAAATAATTGAATTAATAAATTGATACCAAATATGTTCCCAGAAAGTTGAAATCAATAAATATATATATATATATATATATATATATATATATATATATATATATATATATATATATATAAATATACTAAATAATAAATGTGCAAATACAAATGAATCCCTACATCCAAAAGTGAATGAATTCAAACGAAAGTCCAATTAATAAGTAAATATCAAATATGTTCCAAGAGAGTTGAAATGAATCAATAAATATATATATATATATATATATATATATATATATATATATATATATATATATAAATTATGAAAATAAATATACTAAATAATAAATACAAATAAAAAATGCAAATGCAAATAAATCGTGAAAAAAATATAATTAAAAAATATATAGTCCCAACATCCAGAGGTGAATAAATTCGAAATGCTTGCCTTCTGGTAAGCGTGCATTCCTAGTGGTGTTCAGCACTGTTTGGTGGCGGAAGATTGCACGTTTTATCACAATATTGATTGGATATTCATTTGAATTTATTCACCTTTGGATGTTGGGACTATATATTTTTTAATTATATTTTTTTCACGATTTATTTGCATTTGCACATTTTTTATTTATATTTATTATTTAGTATATTTATTTATATATATATATATATATATATATATATATATATATATATATATATATATATATATATATATATATATGTATATATATATATATTTATTTATGTATCATTTGTTTATTGATTAATTTCAACTCTCTGGGAACATATTTGGTAGTTACTTATTAATTGGACTTTCGTTTGAATTCATTCACTTTTGGATGCGGGGACACATTTTTTTCACGATTCATTTGTATTTATTTATATTATTTAGTATATTTATATGAATTTTCATAATTTATATATATATATATATATTTATTTATTGATTGATTTCAACTTTCTAGGAACATATTTGGTATCAATTTATTAATTCAATTATTTATTAATTTAATGATTTATTTATCACTTTTTTAACGTTTAAACCACTGGGATAAATCACATATTAATTGAAGTTTACAGGTGATAGTCACTGTTAGCGCAGCTACAATTTTTCTTCCTTAGATTTTAACTTGCCTTCCACTTTAAGGGCCCATTTGTACCATGGTAGTTCATTAAGGGGCATCAAATGCATTATCTCATATTGCATTTAGGCAACCTATCCATTTGAACCACAACAACTGAAAATTACAACTTTTTATTAACTCAGCATATCTCAATAAAATACACTGTAGTGTGTTACCATGCGTTGTGGTTCAGTGCAACAGAATGGCACAGAATGCACTGAAAGTGCACTTGGAAGTAAAGTCGCTGTAGATATGAGGGGGACATGCAAGGAGAATAAAAAACAGCATTTTAGCTTGCACGTGATTGGATGATAAAATCAGCAGAGCTTCCATACATTTCAGATCTACCCCTTAGATTTAGAGCGAATGCACTTCCAAGTGCACTTTCAGTGCACTTTCAAGGGCACTTGCAGTGCAAAGTGGATTTGCCTTTCGTGAATAACCCCCTCGTGTGTCCAGTAACAGCTGCTATCACTCATGTCTACTGTAATGCATTTTCAATCATGTTTTTTAAACTGTAAAATGTGTAAATTGGCATTCACAATATATTGCTGGAGCTATGATGTTGATGTAATATCCTCAACAACATTAAACAGATCTCAATGGGAATGGATGCAACATTTTCCCTTCTGTTTCATTTGTTTTTATGACTTTTAGTTATATATTTCTGTTTTCTATCAGTGACTTTATTAAACTATTGTATATTATTGTTTTATTAACTATGGGTATATTATTTGTTCAATTAGATCTCATCCCGATATCCTTACTATTCCAAATGAACTGTTCTATGACAAAGAGCTACAGTCCAAAGCAGATCAAATGGTTACACATGCATACTGCAACTGGGAAAAACTGCCAAAGAAGGTAAGCATTTCTGCAAAAAACATGGCTCTCAAATTTATGGCAAAAACTTTGATTCTTAATTATTGATTATCTTTTGTTCTCACAATCAATAACCTCCTTCCATAAATATTAGTTTGTCAAAAGACTGCTACTGTTCAAAATCCGACTGCATGCCTTCTTCACCTTACTGGGCAACCTAATGAAAAAAACAAACCACCTGGTAAATTTATGTGGTATACCAAACTGAACGTGATTATATATATGGAGGACCTGTCTTCCACTTTACACAATACGGAAGAAAGGTTTAGGAGACCCTGAAATTGCTTTAAAACTATGGATGAATATCTCTGGGTCCTGTCCCAGCATTCTAAATCAAATCCATTATATAAATGCTCCAATGCCTAATTAGCACAGGAACGCAGCTCACCCTTACTAGAAATGACCACTACCCCATGGGGAACCTATTCGTTTTTTACATACTTCCTCATTACCTGCAGGTATAAAAAAGAAACGAACACCCCCCTTTTTTTATTTTTTGTTTTCTCTTCTTCTCCCTCACCCCTCCATATGTCTCCTCCCATCCTCTCCCCTCTAATTTATTCTCAGTTATCCATATGCCACATAATCCATACGCCTCATAAACTATCTAGGGCAGTGGTTCTCAACTCCTGTCCTCAGGACCTACTAACAGGAAAAGATTGCGAGATAACTGAAATACATCACAGATATAATTTTATGCTCAGTGATTGCAGTACTCTAGTCTGCATCTGCAGGGCAAGACCCCTTTCACACTGAAGGCGCTTTTCAGGTGTTTTAATGCTAAAAATAGCACCTGAAAAGCGCCTCTCTAGTCTCCCCAGTGTGAAAGACTGAGTGCTTTCACACTGGGGTGGTGCACTTGCAGGACCCAAAAAAAAAAGTCATGCAAGCAGCCTCTTTGGGGCGGTGCGGGAGCGGTGTATACACCGCTCCTAAACCACCCCTGCCATTGAAATCGATGGGCAGCGCTGCCGAAGCACTTGCAAAATGCTTTAGTAGCGGCGCTTTGCGGGTGCATTTAACCCCTTGTTAACCCTTTCTTTGGGGTTAAAAACGTTCACTCCCACCCACACAGCGCCGGTAATGTACGGCTAAAACTAGCGGTGCTTTACCACTAACACGACCCATGCTCCAGTGTGAAAGGGCTCTAATACTTCAAATCTGGCCTGTTAGTGGCTCCCTGAGGACAGAATTTGAGAACCACTGATCTAAGGTGTATTCGCTATATTATCACATTAGTTTAGGGTTACTTCTGTGAATCTATTAACCATGAAACCGCCTGGCCACTTGAGAGCCCCTAAGGTTGATGTTCAAGAAACTGATTCAGTTGCACCCTCCACTATACTTCATTCATTATGATGCTTATACAGTATAGTGGTGCTCATATGCATGTTTGGCCCTGTCCATCCCACCACTTTCTTTTGTATAACTATATTAATGTTGTTCCCCTCATGGAAAATGTATATTGGTGCTGTCTCTCATCTTTGCAATGTACTTGGTAATATATACTACCTTTTTGATGTTGATTTTTGAGCACTGAATAAATAAAGTATAATAAAAGCCTACTGTGACTTTTTTTTGGGTTAGAATGACCTCTGTCAGAGGTTTCTTTCCACAGCCACCGCTGCAAATATAGAATTGCCATACCAATCAAATGGACTTCTAAAAATCGACAGCTGTGCTCATAAGTTTACATACCCTGGGAGAATTTATGATTTCTTTGCCATTTTTCAGAGCAAATGAATGATAACACAAAAACTTTTCCTCATGTCAGCACGCCGTGGGTTAATCCTCCTTAGGTAACTCCAAGGACGACCTCCAATACATAGTAGAATAAAAGACCCACCCTCCTAATCCCTGGTGTTCTTCATTTTTGGTTGCTCCATGCCACCTGACAAAATTTTACAGATTGGATGGATGTCGGTGAGCAGTATCCCCCCTACCGCACCTCCCCCCAGGTTCTCTGCCTCTCCTGGGTTGGAAAACCCTGTGTGTGGGTGGGATATCCCCTGTAAGCCAGGGTACCCTTGTGCCTGGGTCACGGGCATTGTTGCTTAGATAGCATATTATTTACTGCCCTATGCGGTGCTTTTCAGGGGTCGCTGTGGCTGCACTCCTTGTTTTTCTCCCATACTGTGTCTCCTTAGCAGCGTGCCAAGCTCTCGCTCTCGTCCTTATCCTGTTTATAGGGCAGTTCCCCTCCATTCACCTGGCAACTGATTATACAAAAGGCAGAGAGTCAGATGGCCTGAGTGGCCGTGCTTTCTGTTTTCTCTGCATCTTAGTTCCAGGTAAGACAGTATCTCTCTTCCTCCTTTTTCTTATCAGAGAAGATGTAGTTTAAGTGATCTTTCTTTTCTTCTTTTAATCTTTGACTGATTAGTGACCTGCCTGTGGACTTATTAAGCCGCCTGCCCGTTAAACCCCGCTGCCTTCCCTCACTGTAAGCTGTTTAAAGGAGACATGACACAAAAAAAAATTAAGGAGAAAAACAGGGGGTGGGAAGAGAGTTTCTCTCTGTGCCCCCTGTCTCATGCAGTGATTATTGATGATTTTTTTAGATGAGCACACCACACAGGTCAGAGGCACGAAGATCTAAAGAAAAATACGAGGGACAGCATGGGACAATGGGGAAAAGAGTGCTAACTGTTCGCTCACGGTTGTCTGTCTTGGCTGTTTTGCAGGAGCCGAAGCCCAAAACACAGACACTCATCAAATCATAAGTCCCACCAACATTCTGTGTCACTGCCGCGCCATGAATCCCGTCCATCTGTACGAAGGTTCTCGCTTTCTTCTGACCCACATGCACTGGATGTCCAGACATCTACCTCTGCCCAGACCCAAGTGCAACATCTTTCATATGGTCTGTGCTGGGCCTGAAAACTCCCAGCCTTGCCTGGAAAGCTTATCTGCAAGGGTTGCCTTGGAGAAGTGGCAGCAGATAAAGAGGATGATGCAAGGAGGTTTAAAGACTAGGCGGTACAGGAGAGGCTCCAGGACATGGCAATGAGCACTCTTCCCATAGGCTTACACAGCCAAAGACATGTTGCGCCTCATCTGAAGAGAACGTATCAGAGTTATCCTCAGATCCTGGGGATGCTGGGCCTGGGAACTTTGATTATAATCTGGTAGGCCCATTTGTGCAAGCAATTAAGGAAGCCCTGGATTGGGAGTCAGAATCATTCCCCCCACAAAAGATTTGTAGGTTCTTTCCTAACCTGAAAAAGGAGGGACCTACCTTCCCAGTATTTCCGGGGGTTCAAGGAATTAATTGAGGATGAATGGGAGAAACTGGATAAAAAACTGAATTTGCAAAACAAACTCTCAAAACTGTATCCCATGCCTTCTTCACAGGCTAGCCATTGGGAAACCCCACCAAATGTGGATGCAGCCTTGAAGCATTTGGCACGGAATGTGTCCTTACCTTTGGAGAACATGGTTACTTTCAGGGATCCAATGGATCACCGGGTGGACGTAGATATTAAAAGGATTTATTCCGTGGCTGGATCAGCCTTTCGCCCAGCCATAGCCCTGACAAGCTTGTCAAGGGCCTTGAAGACATGGCTTGCCAATGTTGAGACTGCTTTAAATGCAGGGGTAGACCCCTCAAAGATTGTTACAGCATTGGAGGAGCCAAACATTTCAGCGGTTTTTCATGCGGAGGCATTGGTAGATCTAGTAAAGCTGTTAGCCAGATCTATGGCTAGTGCTGTTGCAGCAAGGAGGGCCCTGTGGTTACGACTTTGGACAGCAGAGGGAAATTCCAAACAGGCCTTGGCAAACATACCATACAACAGCAAACTACTGTTTGGAAAGACCTTGGATGATGCAATGGCTGAAAGAAACCACTTGGACAACCCAGTCAGTCAACCTACAAATGCTGCCAGAACGAAAAATGGTACAGGCCAGGATGGGAGAGACTTCAATGGAGAGGGACTCAAAGTTCCATTCTCTGGGGCATCAAATCTAAGGCAGCAAAGGCAGCCAATACAAATGAAAAGTCCTTTTGAGGCTTGTCCAGTGGGAGCAAGGCTAAGCTCCTATTGGACGGTCTGGGCGGCGAAGGTTTCCCGATCGCTGAAGCCTGGACACTGTAAAAAAAATGGATACTCTATAGAGTTCTTACACCACCCTCCAAATTCCTTTGTGAGAACTCAGTGGCCAGAGTGTCCTGAGAAGAAACTGTCCTTGCGAACCTATATAGATGAACTCTTCTCCAAAGGGGCCATCAAGCATGTACCAGCAGAAGAGAGAGGGGGAGGTTTCTATTCCCCAATCTTCCTGGTGCCAAAATCTTCAGGCCTTGCCCACCAAGGGGGGACAAGGAGTCTAACGCTCCTTCACCTGTCGGCAGACCTCTTTGCCTGGGCAGAGGAGTATCTTCAGGACCTGACAGCAGCATAGCTCCCAGGAAGTCAGAATCAACTGACAGATCAGCTGAGCAGACATTTCTCTGAACACAGCAAGTGGTCACTCCAAACGTGGTACCCCTGGATAGTTTTCAGGAAGTCTATTTAAGGGCTTGGGGACTGTCCTAACAGGTGGTACAGACTCTAATAAAGGCTAAAAAGACCTCAACCAACCGCATGTATGAACGTGTTTGGATGAAATTTGTAGAGTTTGAATCTCCTTCTCGGCCAAATATACTAGATTTCCTGCAGTCAGCCCTAGATAAGGGGTTAGCATATAACTGGATTAGGGGGCAGGTCTCTGCCCTATCATTTCTCACAGGGCATAAGTGGGCTGAATATCCCCTAATCAGGCGTTTTCTGCAGGCAATTCGTATTAAACCACCAAGGAAATGCCTTATACCTTCCTTGGATCTCGGCTTGGTCCTCAGGTCACTCACACATCCTCAACTTATACCTCCGGACTCTTGCTCCTTATGGTCCCTAACTGCAATGTCTGATTCATCCAGTCAGTCATCTCCACTATCCCCTCAGCCCATTGATGAGGTCTCAGCCACATCACCTGATACCACCTCTTGTTCCTATTTAAACAGCTGCCGCCAATGACTCATCGTTCGTGCTAGGAACCTGTTACCAGGCCTAGTGCACCAGCCACACATAGCTGTTTTCTTCTCCAAGTTTGGGCCGGACAGAGCCCCACTTCATCCTCTTCATTTGGGCTGGATAGAGCCCCACTTCCTCCTCTTCGTTTGGGCCGGACAGAGCCCCAATTCATCCTCTTCGTTTGGGCCGGACAGAGCCCCAATTCATCCTCTTCGTTTGGGCCAGACAGAGCCCCAGTTCATCCTCTTCGTTTGGGCTGGATAGAGCCCCACTTCCTCCTCTTCGTTTGGGCCGGACAGAGCCCCACTTCATCCTCTTCACTTGGGCCAGACAGAGCCCCCAGTTACTACTCTTCGTTTTGGGCCAATGAACGCTTCACCGCCATCTCTCCAGACCTACGGAGTGTCCCCATCAGCATAACGCAACTCACTGCAAGTATATCTGAACTGCATAGACTTTTTACTTCTGAACTGCTAATGCCTTGCTGACCCCCCCTGATACCTAAGTTATGGCTGTATATAAACCCCAACTAATCCTTCAACATACCTTTGTTCCTTTATCTGTAATTTGCCATAAGGTGTAACCACTTAACTACATAGTATGTATATAAGTCCAAAGCTGTAATCCTCTGCAAAAACGCTACTAGCACACTGCCTGAAGCATTACACTAACCTTAAAAATTGTGTTTTTGGTCACTGTAGTCTCGGCACGGAGAGGTTCAGAATTGGCGGGTCTGTCCTGCAAAGAAACTTCCTGTATGATCCTTCCACAAAATGCCATTCTCCGACCTGCTCCAAGTCTGAGGTCTAAGGTCACATCTAGCTTCCATGAGAATTGGGAGGCAATCCTCCCAAGTTTTGACCAAATATCTTCATCTAAACTAACAGAGGATTTCAGCTCACTGGATCTGGTGAGCCTGCTGTCAATGTATCAGAAAAGATCTGCTCCTATGAGGAATGTGGATAACCTTTTTATCTTCCCAGTGGGCGCCAAAAGGGGTGAGGCTGCAACGTCAAGAATTATCTCTTCCTGGGTATCAAGGGTCATCACCCTAGCCTACAAGAACCAAGGTCTGGCTCCTCTAGAAGTGACACATGCTCATTCAACACGAGGGATGGCAGCCTCCTGGGCAGCATACGCTAAAGTTCCACTAGCAGACATATATAGGACTGCCAGTTGGAGTTCCTGCACAACCTTTTGCGTGCCGCTATAGCCTGGATATTCAGGCCACAGCATCTGCAAAGTTCAGGTCAGCAGTGGTCTCGGCAGCCTTACAAGAGAAATAAAAAAAAAACGTTCCTTATTATGCAGCATATCTTGGCTAAGTGTCCTTTTTTTTCCCACCCTTCTTCTTTATTGCTAGTTAAGTCCCATGGTGTGCTGATGTGAGGTTAGCCAGGAATATGGAAAATTGTTATCAAATACTTACTGTAATATTTATTTCCTGGCATACCCTCACATCAGCACAACTTTCCCTCCCTGGTGGCCTGTCGCTATCAAGAACACCGGGGATTAGGAGGGTGGGTCTTTTATTCTATCTATCTATTGGAGGTGGCCTTTGGGGCTACGGAGGATTAACCCATGGTGTGTAGACGTGAGGTTACGCCAGGAAAGGAAAATTACGGTAAGTATTTGATAACAATTTTCCATATTCTTTCACTCATGGTTAGTGTTTGGCTGAAGCCATTTATTATCAATCAACTGTGTTTACTCTTTAAATCATAATGGCAACAGAAACTACCCAAATCACCCTGATCAAAAGTTTACATATCCCAGTTATTAATACTGTATATTGCCCCCTTTAACATCAATGACAGCTTGAAGTCTTTTGTGGTATTTGTGAATGAGGCTCTTTATCTTCTCAAATGGTAAAGCTGCCCATTCCTCTGGGCAAAAGCCTCCAGTTCCTGTAAATTCTTGGGCTGTTTTGCATGAACTGCACGTTCGAGATCTCCCCAGAGTGGCTCAATGATATTGAGGCCAGGAGACTGAGATGGCCACTCCAGAACCTTCACTTTATTCTGCTGTAGCCAGTGGCAGGTCGATTTGGCCTTGTGTTTTGGATCATTGTCATGTTGGAATGTCCAAGTACGTCCCATTCGCAGCTTCCTGAATGATGAATGCAAATGTTCCTCCAGTATTTTTTGATGTACCTTTCATCATAGGCCTTGTTCACTCCTCTCCAAATGTAGCTTTTATGGTTGTGGCCAAAAGGCTCAATTTTGGTCTCCTCACTCCAAATGACTTTGTGCCAGAAGGTTTGAGGCTTGTCTCTGCACTGTTTAGCGTATTGTAAGCAGGATACTTTGTGGCATTTGCGTAGTAATGGCTTTCTTATGGCGACTCGACCATGCAGCCCATCTTTCTTCAAGTCCCTTGTTATTGTGCATCTTGAAACAGCCACACCACATGTTTTCAGAGAGTCCTGTATTTCACCTGAAGTTATTTGTGGGTTTTTCTTTGCATCCCTGGCAGTTTGGCTGAAATTTTAGTTGGTCTACCTGACCATGGTTTGATTTCAACAGAATCACTCATTTTCCATTTCTTGATTAGAGTTTGAACACTGCTGATTGGCATTCTCCATTGCTTGAATATCTTTTTTTCATACAGTTCAACTACTTTTTCCCACAGATCCTTTTTTTTTTTTTTTGCTAATTAAAAAAAATCTTTAATACGATCAAACTATTATTTAAAATCTATCAAAAACAAACTTGAAATAGCATATTAGGAAGTCGTCTATGCATTCCAATCTGTTGTGACTTTCTGTACTCCACCAAAAAAATAATTTAATCAAAAACATATCTATATATTCATGTACAGTACATTTTTCTTTTTTTTTTTTTACAAAAGATATTTCCATGTGCAAATACATATTTCCTGTCATTATACAGCATTTTTTTACGTTAAACATAGGTTTTTATTAAACATACGGTGCATACATGGTATATTGACTTCATATGCATACTCAAAGAAGATTTTGCATTGCATAGTTCAGATAAGTTTTAGGGATTAGCATATATTACAATAAATGGAGCATCACATTCAACTGTACATGGCACAGTAGTTGCTTCAATTTACTGTGATTTTGCTACGCTACACACAGGCATCAGACTCTTGTAACCAGCGATCCCATATCTTATTGTACTTATCGGGGCAGCCTCTGTTAATGTATATACATTTTTTGTATGGTAAAGTAGTATTCACTTCAAGTTTCCACTCTACCAAGGGGTGATTGTCTCATCCATTTTTTGGCTATTATTTTCCTAGCTGAGAATAGTGTCTCATGCAGAAAGATTTTGGTGTACTTGTCAATGGTATCAGGAAGGATTCCAAGGAGGCACTGTTTTGGGTCAAGTGCTAGGGATGAGCCCATAGTGTCATGAAGGAATGTTACTACTTGCTTTCATAGTCCCTGGATCTTGGGACAGGCTCAAATCAGATGGAAAAAAGTGCCTGTATCCAGTCCACAAAGCAAGCACATTGTGAACTGAGTTTGTTTGTACCTTGCCACCCTGAGGGGTGTAAGATACGCTCTATGCAGAATATAAAGCTGTGACAAACGGTCTGACAATTTAGGGGATACTGCCCTGCATGTCTCCAATGCCTCTCCCCACTCCTCATCTGTCATTGAGCCCACCTCCCTCTCCCACCTAGGTTTCAAGTTATATGCAATTTTGGTAGATATGGGGGTGGAGAGCATTTTATAAAATGCTGAAATTAACTTATGGGGGTCTGTGCCCTTAATCACTGCCATGACGGCATTAGGGGCAGATTCTGGGTTCCCGCAGATCCTTTGACTATACTTTTGCTTTCCACGTGACTCAGAATCCAGAAACGTCAGTGCAGCACTGGATGAAGGATGCAAGGGTCTGTCAGGAGTCCAGAAACTCATTGACCTTTTATACACACACACACACACACACACACACACTAATTACAAGCAAATAGATGACAGGTGAGGATGGTTACCTGTGCATGTTATCAGGCCAAAATCACCAGGGTATGTAAACTTTTGATCAGGTTTATTTTAGTAGTTTTTGTTGCCATTATGATTTGAATCAATGAATGACTTCAGACAAACACTAACTATGAGTGAAAGATTTTTTTTTTGTGTTATCATTCATAGTCTCTGAAAAATGGCCAAGAAATCATAAATTCTGCCAGGGTATGTAAACTTAAAAGCACAACTGTATATGTCTGTTATGGATGAGCAGAGTGATTTTGGTGAAATTGAGGTTGCTTTAAAATTGTGTAAACTCTCTAAATGAGATGTCAAGACAAAATATGCTTGAAGAAAATGTATATTCATTTTTAACATTTATTTCGAGATTTTGTGTTTTTTGGTATATTTAGTTATTTAGTTATTTCAATTTAGCATTCATTTGTGTTCTATTTTTTTTCATTATTCATGTACAATCGTTTTATATATTATTTTTTCTTTTTCCCTTCTGCTGAAAAATGTAAAATGATGAGCATAATAAGGAGCCTTTTTGCAAGTTTTGAAAGGAGCATCCATAACCCCCAGGAACCATTTATAAAGTCTATTGCACCCTTTAAAACCTATTGACTTCCAATGTATTTCATCAAAACTTAGTTAAAATCTTCCAATTTGCTCCAAAAATTCAGATTTCAGAATTTGAAACTTCACCCATCCCTAATTTTTCAGCAGTGTACTGCTCTCTGGAAACTGTTTGAATAAGTAAACAGCATTGCACTTTCACCAAAACAGACTTTATAAATATCAGTTTGTGTTGAATCCTGCATAAACCCTTTTTATTTTGCATATTTAAAGGGATTTCCGATCATTTTCCATGGTGTGCTGGGTAAAGATGAACGAGAAGGAAATAGTCCATCATTCTTCAATGTGGAGGAGATTGTGGTGCTCATGTCTTATGTCAAAGCTCTGCTAGAGACACAGATGAAGAAAGGAATGGCAAAAATCTCAGCCAAAGAAATTGGTATAATTTCTCCTTATAGGAAACAGGTACAGTCAATGAGTTTTACATTTTCTTATTTAACAGTGATATATGCTGTCGGTTAACGTTGACCTTTTATTGGCTTGCTTTGATGTTGATTAATCACATGTACCACATGAAGAAGATAAAATGATAAGGTTATAGCACATGTGTAAAACACAAGGCCCGCAGGCCAAATCTAGCTCATGAGGCCATTTATGTGGCTGTAACATCTCTCCTGCAGCTGTGGGACCCCCATGGTCTCTGCCCCCTTCTCAGCAGTCAGCAGCAGAGACTAGGGCAGACCCCCTCCTACAGATCCTATGCCTCTCTGTGCACCCCCTCATCTCAGCATTCAGCTGATTCCAGCCCTCCTGTGGTCCTCCTCCAGGCCCTGCACTATTTGCTTCCAAGCTATGCCAGAGCTTCTTCCCAGCAGCAGCAAAGGGTAAGGGGGGTACACTGTGATGAGGGAGGGTGGGGCTTTCTTGACTTTTGATGGTTGGGGGGCTATTGGCATCTGATGTAAAGGGGGGGGTATCTGCCTATAATTATTATGAGAATAATACAATTATATGCCAGCTATAAAGGAGGGTCACACACTGCTGGTATCATCCACGGTAAACTTTATTGGAGACTGCTCAGATAGAAAATGGTTCTACCATGGTGTTCTGTCTGAGCTGTCTCCAATAAAGTTTCTTGTGGATGATCTCAGCAGTGTGCAACCCTCCTTTTCAGATTTGCATCCCCTGCTACAGGAATGTGAGTGGGCTCTGTGCCAGTCTGCAACTGCCCTTCAAAGCTTAACTATGTTCTTACAGATGCAACCGGCCCTTTTGAGGGCAACAATCATGCTCATAAGGCCCGCAATGAAATTGAGTTTGACACCTCTGGGTTAAAGCAAACATTTGGTTTTACAAAAATTGTATTTAACAAGAGTTTTCAAACTTTTTCATGTAAGGTATAGTTTGGAGCTTTTTCTGCAAGCAGAAACTGCTACTGCTGTGATTTTTAAAGCTGAATAGAACCAGCCATCTCTTCATAAACCAGTGCATAATTCACTACAGTGTACTAAAGGGCAGCCAGTTCCTTATTGTACTTCGAACAATTCCATTGCCTGTAGTAATGAGTAATGTATGAGCTTTCTTTCAGTTTTGGAGCTACCATAGAAGAATTCTAGTAAAGGTATTCCTATATTTTTTAGGTGGAAAAGATTCGGAAAGCGGTAGACAAGGAACTTAAAGCTGTTCCGGACGTTAAAGACCTTAAGGTAGGATAAAGAAGCATCATTATGGAACATTGAAACATATCTTTTAAATAAGCATGTCATATTGTCCAACACTGAACTGTTAATAGTCAGATTTGGATATGTGCCCAAATTTAAGTGCCGTTAGAAGTCTGCCATGTGAGGAAACTAATAAATTGGGGTTTCTGCATATTATGTGCTGTGAATTGTTCAGTTCATAGGGAATTCCTCAACATGTGTAGAAGCTTCTGTGTTGAACAACAAGTATTAGAGGTGCAGAGGCATACTTTGTCACATGACACCAATACCAGGCTGGAGAGGCTCCTGCCATAAGCACAGTGGTTGGATTTGGGAGAGAGTGAATCAGTTTGGAATCTTTGTGCCAGAGGACCCTGTCCTTGGAAATGCAGGATACCCACATCACATAACACTGGAGTGTTGCTTGGGGGAACAGGAGACTACTGGCTTTATGGAGGCATTTTGGGGACTCCAGGAATGAGAGAACATTTTTACAGGAGCAAAGTAGAAGTCCAGGGCAGAGCAGGAACTAAAACATGACCTTGATGCAGAAAGAAAGGATGGCAGATACAGAATCAGTGAAGACAGAAGCATACCTTGTTTCCAACTAATAGTAAATGGTTCCTGTGGGGGTGCAGGATTCAATGTGGACGTCCCAGAGCTGGTCTTTCTCAAAGCTGTTAAAGCTACAGAAAGACTGTGTTTCGGCAATAAGCCTTAAAGTGGTTGTAAACCCTTACAAACCACTTTGACCTACAGGTAAGCCTAGATTAAGGCTTACCTGTAGGTCCAAGCAATATCTCCTAAACCTATATGGTTTAGGAGATATTTGCCCGAAAACGGGCACCGCTGTCTACGGCGCATGCACCGTAGACAGCGGCGCGCAGGCGCACTGAGCGTGGCATCCTCAATGACGAAGATGCCGCGCAATGCGCGGGAGTGACGTCATCGCGGCTTCGCCGAATGACAGCAGCCGAATAAAGCCAATAATGATCTCGGATCATGCCCCGGTGGTGGCGGTGATTTTCCCTATATACGCGGGTCACAAGGAACGAACGTGGAGATTAAACGAGTCATTACTGGATAATAAAATAATACTAGAGGACCTCCAACATAAATTAGAGGAGTATTTTGATTTAAATACGTCAGAAGAAGTATCGGAGCAAACTGTGTGGGAAGCCCACAAAGCGGTAATTAGAGGAGAATTAATAGCACATGGAACGCGAGTAAAGAGGGGAAAAAGAAAAGAGATAGAAGATCAGTTGGAAAGAATAAAGGAATTAGAGAACAAACACAAGAGTACTTGCGAACCAGGAGATGCCAGGCAGCTGGGAATTATGAGGGAGGAGCTCTCCAGGTGTCTGGATAGAAGGGTCAGGGATAAATATAGATTTATAACACACAGATTTTATGAGCATGGGAATAAATGTGGCCGATTACTGGCTAGACAACTAAAAAAAAAGAGGGAATTATCCCATGTACATGAAATTAGAGTGGAAAATAAACAAGTAAAAGACACAAAATTAATAGCAAAGGAATTTCAACAATATTATAAGAAGCTATATAATATACAACCCATTCTGGAGCAGGCAGAAGATAGGGGGAGGATAGAAGAAATGAGAGATTATATTAGTAGCTCTACAATATCAAAGTTCCCCTCCAGGATAATAGAAAAATTAGAAGAACCAATAACCAAAGATGAAATAAGAAAAGCAATTGAGAACCTGCCGAGGGGGAAAAGCCCAGGACCCGATGGGTTAACCAATGCATACTATAAAAAGGTTTGCCCAAATTTTAGAAATACCTCTGTGCAGATATTTCAATAATATTACTGCCTCTAACCCAATGTCCTCAGAAGCACTGCTAGCATACATAACAGTTTTACCGAAACCAGGGAAGGACCCACAGGAATGTGCTAATTACAGACCCATATCATTGCTTAATTCAGATACTAAATTAATGGCAAAAATTATAGCTAGTAGAATACAAGAAGAGGTAACACAATTGGTCCATCGCGACCAAACGGGTTTCATGAAAGGCAGAGAAACCAAAGATAACACCATTCGAGCCTTACATATACTTTATTGGATGCAAAATGGCCCAGATAAATTACCCAGGACAATGCTATCAATGGATGCCGAAAAGGCATTTGATAGAGTGGACTGGGACTTCATGAAAGAAGTGCTGAGAGCAATAGGTATGGGAGAGCGAATGATGGGATGGATAGAAGCCCTATACGCAAAACCCAGGGCAAGAGTGAAGGTAAATGGTACTCTATCAGGATGCTTTGATATACGAAATGGCACAAGACAGGGGTGCCCCCTGTCCCCAATACTGTTTGCCTTGACTCTGGAACCATTTCTGTGCAGGGTGAGAGAAAATAAGGGAATAAAAGGGATAAGAATAGGATCTGAGGAGCATAAGGTATCAGCATATGCTGATGACCTATTATTCTATCTTTCAGAACCACAGGGATCAATAATGGCACTAATGGAGGAGGTCCAGAGATACGGAAAAATGTCCAATTTTAAAATAAACATGGAAAAATCCATAACACTACCATGTCATGTACCCCCATTGATGTCAATAGTAATGAAGGATAACCTCCCATTTAAATGGGAAAAAAAATCATTATATTATTTAGGAGTACATATTACGGCGGAAACTAAATCATTATATGAACTTAATTATGGAACTCTAATAATAGAAATAACTAAAGATCTAAATAGGTGGAAGGGTCATTCACTGACATGGTTTGGAAGGATAAACACTTTGAAAATGAATATATTACCTAGAATAATATATATCTTAAATACTGTACCTATAGCAGTGCCTCAGGTCTTTTTTAAGAGAATACGTAAAATGTTTATATCCTTTATATGGAACGATAAAAACCCTAGAATAGCATATGATATCCTGCGTAGAAATAAGAAGGAAGGTGGAATGGGGCTTCCAGATGTCTTCATGTATTATAAAGCAATGTCTATGGTACGAATACTAAACTGGTGTCATGACTCCTCAAATAAGGCATGGGTTTCGGTAGAAGAAAGTATGGCGGGCAGAAATCTAGCAGGGGCTCCATGGATACAGGCCACAAATAGAGCTTTAGCAAAGTGGACATCACCACTAACACGGAATACGTTAGCAGTATGGGATAGAATGAACAAGAATGGAAAATATGCCCCACGCACATCACCAATGGCCCCATTAGGGGGATATCCATGGTTTCCACCAGGGGAAGAAAAGGGAGCATTAGGTTCTTGGGGCTCAGGGGGTAATACAAGGTGCCTAAGATACGCTCCATTGGGAAGTTTACTCCCTTTAACAGAATTAATAACATCACAAGGAGAAATACACATGTCGAGATGGAGATATTACCAAATGAGAGATTTTTTTAATAAATTAGAACCCCAAGTGAGACCCCTGAGCTCCCTTACCACATATGAGAAGATGTGTATGAAAATAGAAAAACCAAATAACTTACTATCCCAGATGTATAAATTAGTGCTTAGTGAACAAAGTAGCACAATTCCTTACTTTATAAGAGAGTGGGAGAAAGAACTAAAATGCACATTTAGACCAACACAAATAAAAAAAATTATGGAAATGACGCATGAGACATCAATAAGCGCAGCAATACAAGAAATGTCATATAAGTTTATAGCTAGATGGTACCGAACCCCAGCCAGAATAGTAGAGATATATCCAACAGCGGATGGGCAATGCTGGAGAGGATGTAAGGATAAGGGGACATACCTTCATCTATGGTGGGACTGCCCAAAAATTTGGATTTTTTGGGAGGGAGTGGCTAAATGGATAGGGAGGATAACAGCAAAACCAATAGAAATGACACCCCTACAATTTCTGTTTCATGGGACAGAAGGATCCATTAAATCTTATAAAAAAGGAGTCATACCACACCTGCTGAACGCAGCCAAAATATTAATACCTAGATATTGGAAGCAGATAACATGTCCCACTCTATTGGAATGGAAGGGGGAGGTAGATAAAATAATGGAAGCTGAAAAATGGATATACGATATAAAAGAACAACAAAAAAAATATAAAAATATATGGGCAGGCTGGAAGCACCACTCCCGAGAAATAGAGAAAGAGTAAGTTATACCAGATTAAAAAATCCCTCCGGAGTCTCCCAGAGATCCCTGACAGGGAGAGGGAGAAAGGAAGGGAAAGAGAAAAAATTAAGAAGCTGCTGTGCAAACTCGTGCACTCCAAAGGTACATCGTACAAAGGGTAAAGGGGTAATACGAACCCAAACCACAACTTAAAAATTTTGTTGTTTGTAGTATGGTTGAAGGTATATGGGAAGTGAATAAATGATGGAAATGTAATTGGAGGGGGGGCCTGAGGGAGGGGGATAGGAGGGGAGACAACCAGTGGGGGAGACACCAAAATAAACAACACAATTTTTAGGAAACATAAAGGAAAGCTGAGGACTTTCCTAAGCACAAAACACAAACAACACACCAAGGGGTCACAAACGGAATAAAAGCACGCAATAATGATTAAATAAGAAAAGACATTTTTTTTTTTTTTTTTTTTCTTCTTTTTATATATAAATAAAAGGAACCACAAAGACACAAAAAAACACATAAAGAAGGGAAATAACACTGGGGAGAAATTTAAATTTCCCCCCCACTTCCTTTTTTTTTTTTTTCTTTTTTTTTTTTCCCCTCTCCTATACACGGGTTGACTCCACTCCAAATATCCCCTCCTCTCGGGCCACCACCTAATATTGTTATAGATATGTAGTGGAAAGTACATATGTAAATGTGAAGACAATGGGGGACTTGTGTAAACCTCAATGCCTCAGGACTGAATGTAATTGTAACTGTCTGCTGAATTTATATAAGAAAATAATAAAGATGATTTTAAAAAAAAAAGACAGCGGCGCGCAGGCGCACTGAATGCGGCAGTTCCAAAAATGGAGCTGCCGCATTTGTCGACGCGCATGTGCGGGAGTGACGTCATCGCGGCTTCGCCGAATGACAGCGGCAGAGCTGCGAGACGCCAACAGCAAGATGGATGCGGCGGACTACAGGGGGCAGCGCGACTTCGCTGGCTCCTGTGTCAGGTAAGTGACACATAATGGGCTACTATGCGATGCATATTAGTGCATTATGCTTTACCTTTGCAGGGAAAAAAAGAGGAAGTAAACTCATCAGGGTTTACTTCCTCTTTAATGATTAAGACTTATTGCCAAAACGAGTAAGCCGCTGTAATTTGTACACTCCACTTGATGTATTAAAGTGAATTTTTCAGAAGGATGAGTTGCACTCATCTTTGCAGATCCACTCCAAGTCATTAAGGTTTTGAGACTAACGTTTGGTAACTCGAACCTTCAGCTCCCTCCCCATATTTTCTATGGGATTATGGTCTGGAAACTGGCTAAGCCACTCCAGGACCTTACTGTGTTTCTTCTTGAGCCCATCCTTTATTGCATTGGCTGTGTGTTTTGGGTCATTGTCATGCTGGAATACCCATCCAAAACCCATTTTCAATGCCCTGGCTGAGGGAAGGAGGTTATCACCCAAGGTTTGACGGTACATGGCCCCATCCATCGCCCCTTTGATGCAGTGAAGTTGTCCTGTCGATTAAGCAGGAAAACACCCCCAAAGCCTAATGTTTCCACCTCCATGTTTGACTGTAGGGATGGTGTTTTTGAGGTATAGGCAACATTCCTCCTCCTCCAAACATGTTTTCTTGGCGACCATAGTCCCAGCTGCCTTGAGATCATTGACAAGATTATCCTGTGTAGTTCTGGGCTGACTCCTCACCGTTCTCATGATCATTCAAACTCCATGAGGTGAGCTCTTGCATGGAGCCCCAGACTGAGTGAGATTGAAAGTTATTTTGTGTTTCTTCCATTTGTGAATAACCACACCACGTGTTTAAGTATATATAATGGTGCGCTCCGGTCAACTTCCTATTACACAATCTAAGAAGGAAAAATGCGAGGCTAATAATCCTGAGGCTGTTATGAGGGTATGTGTTAAACACAGTTCTGTGCAAAAAATACAATAATAACATGTGCAAAATAAGCAAAGAAAGAAGAAATACATTTAAGTGCAAAAAATACTATGCACTTATCACAAAACGTGTGCAAATGGGCAATAATAGATGTAGTAGCGAAAAAGACTCATTCACATCCAGTACAAAGTGCTATTGTGCTGATTACTGTTCCACCTGACTCAAGAACAGCAAAAACTACCAATCCCAAAGCTACTTTGGGAAGGGATATTGTGTGAAATTACAATAGTGCCATATATATATATATATATATATATAAGTAAAGAATTAAAGTGCATATAGTGTAGTGTAAACAATTATACCAAAGTGCAAACCAAATTGTACACTTATCACAAATGAAGTGCAAATTAACAATAAATGCTCAAAAACAAGAAAAACAATAAAAAGTGCTGTGGCGCTTCTTGCTATTCAACCTGTTTCCTGAACAGCCTATAGCGTCCCAAAATTAAGCAAGTATCAGGAACATATAAAAAAACATGTAGCAAAATCATGTAAAAACAATCCGATGAAAGTTAATACATATTGATCACAGAAAGATAGATATCCTAGAGAAAAAAATATACATATATATTAGATAGTGTTATTATAATAAACACCACCTACTGAGCGTGCTCCATACCAAGATGGTTATTTATAACACTACATGTACTGAATACTATATCACTTATAAGGTGCGGTCTCTGATTTATAGGAAAAACAAAGTCCCACCACTATCATAAGATAGTTTGGTTTGCGAACGTTTCTCACAGTAGAAAGGAGAGGAAACTTTCCGGGACACTATAACTCACGATCGAATTGCTTCAGATCCGATCCGATCAGGGCACTAAATGAAACAACACTTTCATTGCGCAGTGATTGTAGATTCTGAGAGCTACAGTCACACCAATTTCACTCACATAACCCAAGCCGATACGTAGCGCTTGAAACAATCAGCTGGATAAGGTGAGAGGCGTTTCCCAGACAAGCCACCTTGCTTGCTAGATTCTCAAGAGGCTCGGAACGAAACGTTACTGGCTCCACCCGACGCGTTGCATCATATGTCACATGACTGAAGCAATTCGATTGTGAGTGATAGTGTCCCGGAAAGTTTCCTCTCCTTTCTACTGTGGGAAACTTTCGCAAAACAAACTATCTTATGATAGTGGTGGGACTTGTTGTTGAGTCAGGTGGAACAGTAATCAGCACAATAGCACTTTGTACTGAATGTGAATGAATCTTTTTCGCTACTACATCTATTATTGCCCATTTGCACTCGTTTTGTGATAAGTGCATAGTATTTTTTGCACTTTTGCTTAGTGCACTTAAATTAATTTTGCACTTTACATTCTTTGCTTATTTTGCACCTGTTATTATTGTATTTTTTTGCATAGTACTGTGTTTAACACATACCCTCATAACAGCCTCAGGATTATTAGCCTCGCATTTTTCCTTCTTAGATTGTGTAATAGGAAGTTGACCGGAGCGCACCATTATATATAATTAATCTTTATGGTGACAGAACACTGACATGGTTGCAGCCTAGTCATTTGGGTGTTTCCTATACATGAATGTTATTCCTACATATTAATATTAGAGCTAAGGTTTCCCTTTATTAAAACACAACACGTGTTGTCACCCTCTCACCAAGCTACTTGGTCTTGTAGCCCATTCCAGCCTTGTGTAGGTCCTTGGCCTGGGCCATCGTGGAGAGATTGGAATCGGATTGATTGCTTCTGTGGTCTTTTATACAGGTAAAAAGCTGAGATTAGGAGCACTCCCTTTAAGAGAGTGCTCCTAATCTCAGCTTGTTACCTGTATAATAGACACCTGGGAGCCAGAAATCTTGCTGATTGATAGGGGATCAAATACTTATTTCACACATTAAAAATGCAAATCAATTTATAACTTTTTTGAAATGCGTTATATCAGAATATTTTTGTTGTTACTCTGTCTCTCACTGTTAAAATAAACCTACCATTAATATTATAGACTGATAATTTCTTTGTCAGTGGGCAAACGTATAAAATCAGCTGGGGATCATATACTTTTTTCCCTCACTGTAGTTGCCATGGATAACCAGGAAGGAAGTGCAGCTACATCAACCAGTCATTTGACATGGTACTTGGTTAGGGGACAGGTCCTCTGGTAGCAAGGAGGTTGGTGCTCTGACTCCCTCCCTAGCTGTCTGTCTCCTCCATTCACTAAGAGCAGACTAACATTACAGAGATCTAAGGCCTCATCATGGGTACAGGAAGGTAAGAGTTTAATTAGGGCATGCATGAGACCCATGCTATGTGCCTGATGGGGTTTCATTCCATTACTGGGAGTGAGGTAACAGGGGTAAGCTAGACTGGTGGAGTGGGCAAAGGCTTTGCCTTTTCCTCTGAATGCAAAGCATACAAGTTACAAGTGTGTAGTGACATGGGAGCAAACATCATCTTACACGGATGACTCATTACATTAGTGCCTCAGGTCTTGAGTTGGGGGCTGCCTTAAAGTGGTTGTAAAGTCAAATAAAGATTACTGCCAGCCCCTCTGCTCTACTAAGCTATACTATCCTGTGTACATGTTTATATAAAATTGTGCCTGTAAATGCCTTATTTCAGTTTGTTTCTGGCCGGTCACATGACCTCCAGCTGCTCTCCTCCCCTGATCTCAGGGCTACAGCAGAAGGGGCAGAGATCCCCCTCTTACGTCAGCTCAGATGTCACGTGACCGCTGGTGTGCCGTGCGCTCAGCTCCTCCTACTGTAGCCCTTAGATCGGGGGAGGAGAGAGGACGGAGGTTACGTGACCGGCCAGAAACTAACTGAAATAAGGCATTTACAGGCCCAATTTTATACAAACAGGTACACAGGGTAGTATGGCTTAGTAGAACAGAGGGACTGGCAGTAATCTTTTTAACTTAGCAGGAGGGGAGGGGCAAGGAAAAAAATCAACTCACACACACACACAGGAGTTGACAGGCAGGGAGAGAGGGGGAGCGAGAGAGAGGAGAGCAGTGGGATGATGCTGGCACGTAAGCTGACCATAGTATCATGATTTAGCAGCCATGATTACCATGGTCAGCACACTAGGGGGGACACAGCAACAGGCAGGATCAACCAGACTTTTTACATCATACAGAGGGACAGATTAGACAGCACAAACACTGTGCGGTTTAACCTGCTATAACAACCTTTTTAATGTTTGTCTTTTCAAATTACCTCAGCCTCTACCTGGTCCTGGGCATTGATGAGCACACCTTCGGGCAAGGTGTTACCCCACGTACACGGGCGCATTAGACCCTGCCCACAACAGATCAGAAGCAAAGTTAAGAGTTCTGATAATAGTATCATATCGGTACGGGCTAACTCACTTAAATGCAAAAACACTGGCTGCTGAGGGTGGAGACCCCAAATAGCCACAAACAGAGAAAAATGAGACACGATGAAGACAGACTGATAAAACTGTCCTGAAAAGGCAAGCACACCAGATTTGAGATTGTAAATGCACATCAGACGCCACATAGGATATGCTTCTCTAAAAATTGAGCTTGGAAAGACTTGGATTCTGTATTCTTACAACAGGTTGGCTCTGTGGAGGAGTTTCAAGGCCAGGAACGTAAGGTAATCCTCATATCCACCGTACGAAGCGCTAAGGATTATGTCAAATTTGATAAAGAATTCAGTCTTGGCTTTCTGACAAATCCTAAGGTAGGTAGTCATTTTCCTTTTTTAATTTTTTAATTTTTTTTTGTATGTGGCAATACCTTAATAATTGCACATATGGTTCTAAATCATGTATGCCCTAAATATCATGGGTAAGAAAATGTTAAAAACCTAATTGCACTTGTTTAGTGTCAAAGTTATTAAAATAATTACTTGCAGAGATTTAATGGTGGATTGTAAGAATATTATTTGATTTGTGTTTAGTTTGTTAAACAACTGCAAGCATATAAGAGTGCATGCAGTGTTTTTTTATTTTTTTATTGTACAAATATTGTCTTGCCTCTCCAATCAAGTCATTTGTTTTAACTTGCCATAGTTAGTCACATTCAATTGTACTTTTTTTGTAATGTTGAAAACTTTTTATTTCTTCTCCGAGCTGCTACGTCAGTTCCAATGAGTAGACAATAACCAAGCATTTATATCCACCTAGGTAGCACAGACATCTATAGAATGTATATCTGTTGCTTGTCCACAAATAGGGTGGAACAATTGTGGAATCCTGTTCAGGGATGGTTGTTCCAATTTGGCATAAATTGGCCTCTTTTACATATTGGGAACCAGTTTGTCCAAAATGTGCAACTCACTGCCCTTAAAGGAGTGTCCCTTTTACTTTAGGTAGAACTAAAGGCAACATTGTAGATAGAGTAAGAGAGGGTTATAAACCCTGTCATTTTTTGCCATCTTTTGGTGATAATGGTAAACAGGACACAAAGAGTGTGAGTGCACAGAGAACAATAAAACCTGACAAGAGTTCTAAACCCTCACCACTCTGTTAAAACAAAAAGCTATGCCTTTAGTTATACTTGAAGGTTAAGGAAAATTGCTGAACTTAACCTGTGGAATTTGCCCTACTATGTTGGGTCATTTATTTGTGGAGAAATTGTTTGTCTACCTAATGTAGAGGTCTTTGCACCGCTCATTACACTTACCTCATTATACTACACTTCATACACCAAGTTAATTTGTTTATGTTGTGCATTGGGTCTCAATGTATTAATGGGTTCGAAGGGCACATGGATGCAATGTTTGTTAACCACTTCAATACTGGGCACTTAAACACCTTCCTGCTCAGACCAATTTTGAGCTTTCAGCGCTGTCACACTTTGAAGGACAATTGCGCGGTCATACTACATTGTACCCAAATTAAATTTTTATAATTTTTTTCCCACAAATAGAGCTTTATTTTGGTGGTATTTGATCACCTCTACGGTTTTTATTTTTTGCTAAACAAATAAAAAAAAGACCGAAAATTTTGAAAAAAAATATTTTTTTTATTTCAGTTTCAAAACTTTGTAAATAAGTAAGTTTTCTCCTTCACTGATGGGGCTACAATGACGGGCACTGATAAGGTGGCACTGATGGGCACCGATGAGGTGGCACCAATGAAGTGGCACTGATGAGGTGGCATTGATGGACACTGATATGTGGCACTAATGGGCACTGATAGGCAGCACTGATAGGTGGCACTGATGGACGGCACGGATGGGCACTGATATGTGGCACAAATTGGCACTGATAGCTGGCACGGATGGGCATGGATAGGTGGCACGGATGGGCATGGATAGGCGGCACAGATGGGCATAGATAGGCGGCACAGATGGGCGTGGATGGGCACTGATAGGTGTCACGGATGGGCACTGATAGGCGACACGGATGGGCACTGATAGGCGGCATTGTATTGTATGTAATATACTGTACTGATGGATACCAATCCGTGCCAAACAATAATGCATGCCAATCAGTAATGCCCATTGTAAGCACTGATTGGCACTTATTGTGGGCACTGATTGGCATCCATTGTGGGCACTGACTGGAATCCCTGGTGGTCTAGGGTGGCATACCTTGTGCTGGGCATCCCTGGTGGTCTGGTGGCGTCCCCGGTGGTCCAGTGTGGGCATCCTCAGGGGGGCTGCGCTGATAATCGATCAGCACAGACCCCCCTGTCAAAGGAGCAGCCGATCGGCTCTCCTCTACTCGCATATGACAGGCGCGAGTGAGGAAAAGCCGATCACCGGCTCTTCCTATTTTACACTGTGATCAGCTGTGATTGGACACGGCTGATCACGTGGTAAAGAGTCTCCGTCGGAGACTCTATACCCAGATCGTAGTTGCGGGGTGTCAGACTGACACCCCGCAACAACGATCGCCACGATGCACGCCGCCGGTGGCGTGAAGCGGCTCAAAATCCTGATCACGTCATATGACGTCCGGTCAGGATTTTGAAACCACTTTGTTGCGGCGTTTCTGTTATAGGGCGGGCGGCAAGTGGTTAAAGATCCTTCCAACACTCTAGCTACATACAGGGTGACTATATTACTCCTTGAGTTCTTCTTCCCTCTGTTTGATGGTTCCATGATTTTACTTTTCCTTGTGAATGTTTTGACAAAAGCCTAGCCAAGATAAACCCAAACTTTCAAAGCAATCCTGAGATGTATGCGTTCTTTCTCTTTAGATGCTGTGCCACCTCAGACAATGCTGAAAAGGTCTAATAGTCCCCTGCAGGGGCGGACTGACAACTCATGGGGCCCCCGGGCAATAGGAGATTATGGGGCCCCCAGGCAATCAGAGATTATGGGGCCATATAGTATACACAAACACACACACAGTATACAATCACCCACACAGTACACACAGACACGTTTCTATTGGCTGAGAAGGTACAGGAGAGGTGGGGCAGCTATAATCTCGGGATTTACATACTGTCCCTGGTTTTACTGAGGCTGGCAACCCTGATGGGGCCCCCTAGTGGCATGGGGCCCTCGGGCAGTGCCCGAGTAGCCCAATGGTCAGTCCGCCCCCCCTGGTCCCCTGAGCTCCAGTGGGTGCAGGGAGTCAAAAAGCAGATACTGTTCTGTTTGGGTAGATTTCCTGTACACCTTAATGTCACAGTCACCAACCAACCTACTTGGTCTGGCTTGAGTTACATAGTTTGGTTGAAAAGACAAGTTCATCTAGTTCAACCAATAGAAAAGGTTATGTGCTTTTAAGTTGCTAATGAATCAGGTTTTTATGCAGAATAACCACACCATTTGCTTTACAATCAGTCAAGTAACTGACTGCATATTGGATGGCCAGTTTAGCTGTTCTGTTTTTGCATGTAAAACTCTTGAAGAAACCTACCCACACTGTTGTATAAAAAGGATATAATAGCACTCCTTTCAATAATGCAGAAACCTATCACACTAAAATATGCAAATATCAGTTTATATTATTTCAGATGAGACTGGAAATGGTGAACCATGAAACTGGGATATGTAGCAAAATGAAAAAAAAGAGAAAGCAATTGAAAGGAAAGCTAGGTACTGTAGGTGGAGGGGTAAGGGAGAAGAAAAAGAAGCCAAGGGCAGAATTGAAAGAAGGGAGGGAAACACTGGGTAAATACCCCATTACACGTAAAGCAAAGTGCTTAACTATTCTGTTTAACTGTCTCTTTTCTGCAATGTTTCACAGAGGTTTAATGTGGCTATAACTAGAGCAAAGGCCCTCTTAATTCTGGTAGGAAACCCAATCATACTTTCCGAAGATCCTTATTGGGCACGGTAAGTAACAAATGAAATATATAATCATACTGTTTTTTTGATTGACGAAGTAGCTTCCCTTTTTTTTCCTGCACATAACTACAGTATATAGAGTATTTTTTTAATATACTTTGTATCCTTCATAGCCTAATTTTATTTATGGCTGGAATTCATATAAACTGGAAAATCTACAAGGCCATCTAGGAATGAGCCTAGGGCCAGGCGGATGTCCAGGGGGCCCAGCTTCAACTTTTGTGCTTCTGCAGTAAACCAGGGGCCTGTCCATTCACAAGGCACTTGTAAGTAGTTGGTGTGTAATGAGGCAGTCCACGCTAGTACAAGGTAGGACAAGGTAGATGGTGGGTGGCTTCCCTGTGCATGCATACATTCTCTTGCATTAATGTAAAAAATTACCCACTACCTGTTTCCCCACCCAACCAAAATACTTACCTGATCTCTCAATCCAGCACTGTTCATCTGCAGGACAGGAGAGAGCAGGACACAGGGCCAAGCAACGGTATGTGCGTATGTGTCTATGGACACACACAGCCTGGCTCAGAAGCGCTCCCACACGTGTGCGACCATAGCAAGAAGCTTGCTATGGGCGCACACGTAAGAAAGGAGGAGCAGACAGTGCCAGTGAGAAGGTAAGGGAACGCTCTGTGCAATACTATACTGCACAGACCAGGTAAGTAAGTATAGACCTCCCTTTTGGGGGGGGGGGGATAACCTTTTTCAACCATTTTAATCTGTCTCTGATCTATATTACCAATTTATCAAAAGTCAATCATACTTAGAGAAATGAGGTTTGTAAAATCAGACATTTACAGTTACAGTACTTGCCTTCAAAACTGTGTCTCTGAAAATCCTGGGTAATCTCTATATACTTTAAGGATATTTTAATAAATATATTTGTTTCTTTCAAATTGTCTTAAAGTGACATTGAAGGTCACTTTAACCACTTCAGCCCCGGAAGGATTTACCCCCTTCTTGACCAGAGCACTTTTTGCGATCCGGCACTGCGTCGCTTTAACTGACAATTGCACAGTCATGTGACATTGCACCCAAACAAAATTGACGTCCCTTTTTCCCCACAAATAGAGCTTTCTTTTGGTGGTATTTGATCACCTCTGCGGTTTTTATTTTTTGCGCTATAAACCAAAAAAAGCGTGCATTTTGGAAAGAAAAGCAATATTTTTTACTTTTTGCTATAATAAATATCCCCCAAAATATATTTAAAAAAACACATTTATTCCTCAGTTTAGGCCAATATGTATTCTACATATTTTTGGTAAAAAAAAATTGCAATAAGCGTATATTGATTGGTTTGAGCAAAAGTTATAGTCTACAAAAAAGGGGATAGTTTTTTCGCTTCTTTATTATTATTTTTTTTTCATTAGTAATGGCGGCGATCTGCGATTTTTATCATGACTGCGACATTATGGCAGACACTTTTGACACTATTTTGGGACCATTGTAATTTATACAGCGATCAGTGCTATAAAAATGCACTGATTACTGTGTAAATGACACTGGCAGGGAGGGCGTTACACACTAGGGGGCGATCATGGCGTTAAGTGTGTCCTAGGGAGGGATTCCAACTGTGGGGGGGGGGGTGGGCTACTATTCACATGACAGCGATCACTGCTCCCGATGACAGGGAGCAGTGATCTCTGTCATGTCACTAGGCAGAACAGGGAAATGCCTTGTTTACAAAGGCATCTCCCCGTTCTTCCACTCCATGACACGATCGCGGGCACCCGGCGGACATCTTAAAGGGGACATACCTGTACGCCCATTTGCACAGCCAATGTATATCATCGTGTGCTGGTCGGCATGTGTTTAAAACAAAAAATAGCAAACATGTCATACTTACCTGCTCTGTGCAGTGGTTTTGCGCAGAGCAGCCCTGATCCTCCTTTTTCCAGGTCCCTGCTGGCACTCCTGGCTCCTCCTCTTCAGCCCCCCCCCCCCCCCCCCAATGGCAAGCTGTATGCCCTCTCGTCATTGGCTCACTAGATGTGATTGATAGTAGCAGTAGCAATGGCTCTTGCTGCTGTCTCAGCCAGTGATGCACGTTTCTGGATTTAAAACCACTTGAGGTTTTAAACCACTTGAGGTTGAGCTAGCTACAATGTGCAATAGTATTTTCACATTGTTGAAGCTAAATTTCTTCTAAAATGTTCTCTCAACCATAAACCTTAGTATAAAAATTCAAATGTAGTGTTTTTTTTTTTCCTTTTTCTAGATTTTTGAAATTCTGTTCTGAGAAGGGAGGCAGCACTGGCTTCCAAAATGATATCCTTGATGAGATTAACGAATTGGAGTTTGCAGATCTTTTTAAACACCTTACTGTCAATGAGCCACCAGCTGGTAAGCATGGGCAAAGTGGTCAAGAGACCCACAGTTCTCTAACTTTATGTACATTTTAGTGATTTATTTATTTATTTTTTTAATAATCATGTGCCACACCATATGAAAACAACAACCCAGGTTGGCTTTAAAACAGCATCAGGAAGTCAGATCTATATATGTGTGATCTGATATGAAATGTAAACACTTGCGGATTACTACACTGCTGTCCCTACAAACATACAAATATGACTGCCCATTAACCACTTCAATACAGGGCTTTTATACACCCTTCATTACCAGACCAATTTTTAGCTTTCAGTGCTCTCACACTTTGAATGACAATTACTCAGTCATGCTACACTCCACCCAAACCAAATTTGTATAATTTTTTTCTCACAGACAGAGCTTTCTTTTGGGGGTATTTAATTACTGCAGTTTTTTCTATTTTTTGCAATATAAGCAAAAAAAGAGACATTTTTGAGAAAAAAACAAACTTTTTTTTAGTTTCTATTGTAAAATTTTGCAAATAAAAAAATTTTCTTCATAAATTTGGGCCAAAATATATACTGCTACATATCTTTAGTAAAATAACTCAAATAAGTGTATATTATTTGGTCTCTGTGAAAGTTATAGCGTCTAAAAGCTGTGGTGCAAATCATTGAAAAATTATCACATCTGATCACACCTGATGCACTGAAGGCCTATCTCATTTCTTGTGAACCTAACAAGGAAAGTACAAATATCCCGCAAATACCCCTTTTTGGAAAGCAGACATTCCAAGGTATTTAGTAAGAGGCATGGCGAGTTTTGTGAAGTTGTAATTTTTCCCCACAATTCTTGGGCAAATTATAATTTTTTATTTTTTGCACAAAATTGTCATAATAACAAGTTATTTCTCTCACACAGCACATGCATACTTGCAATGACACCCCAAAATACATTCTGCTACTCCTCCTGAGTATAGTGATAGCCACATGTGTGAGACTTTTACACAGCCTGGCCACATACAGAGGTCTAACATCCAAGTAGCACCGTCAGGAATTCTACGAGCATAAATTGCACATCTCATTTGATGACAACCTATCACATTTTTGAAGGCCCTAGAGCACCAGGTCAATGGAAACGCCCACAAAATGACCCCATTTTGGAAACGCATTTTTTTTTTTCAAAGTTGTCCATTTATTAGATATTTCCAACACATAGCATATACATAGCAAAACGGACAAAATGCATTCTGCTACTCCTCCTGAGTATGGCGATACCACATGTATGAGACTTTTACACAGCCTGGCCACATACAGAGGCCCAACATTGAAGTAGCATCGTCCGGTGTTCTACAAGCATAAATTACACATCTCATTTCTCAACCACATATTATAGTTTTGAAGACCCTGGAGCACCAGGACAATGGAAACACCCACAAAATGACCCCATTTTGGAAATCTAACACCCCAACGTATAATCTATGAGGCATAATGAGTCTTTTGCATGGTTCATTTTTTTTCCAGAAGTCTTTCCTACCCCTCCACTTCACAGCCAATACTTCCTCATTCCTCAAGCTTGCCGATTCCCCCCTTTGAATGGTTGTGGCGACAAGACGCTGTGGGAAGCCCTTTCGGTATTTCCTTGTTGTACCACAGGCCAAAGTTTTTATATGTACAGGTGGCAGAGAAGGGGCAAACTAGTGTAATAGTTATCCATATAAATATGATACCCCTTTTGGAGGAGTGGGAATGCCAACTCCCAAACTATCTTTCCACTTATTCCCATGTAGGGTGGACACTCAGGGGGCTGGAGCTGGGTATCTTTGCCTTTGTACACGTGGAATGAGTGCACATAACCAGTGGCACTTTCGTAGAGCTTGTTAAGCTTCAAGCCATACCTCGCTCTCTTACGGGGGATATATTGCTCGATTCCCAGCCGGCCTGTGAAATGCACCAGGGATTCGTCCACACATATGTTTTTGTCAGGGACATAAAGTTCGGAAAACTTCTTGGAAAAAAAATTAATTAGGGGGCGAATTTTATATAGTTTGTCAAAGTTCGGATGATTTCGGGGGGGGGGGGGCACTGTGAGTTGTCACTAAAATGCAGGAAGCGCATTATAAGTTCGTATCAGGACCTGAATGATGAAAAAACTGGCATATGATGGATGGGTTTGATCGACCAATACTAATGCATTTCATTTTTTTTGTAAGCCCCATGTTGAGCCTTAGGCCTAAAAACTATTTAAGCTCCACCGCTGTTAGGGGTCGCCATTCAAAAGGGCGGGCATAGCTGGAGCTGGGGCTGTGTGCAATAAATTGTTGTGCAAAAAGGTTGGCTTGGTCCATGATGCCTTGAACCAATTCGTCGGGGAAAAAAAAAATTAAAAAAAGTCCATTTGGGAAAAACCCGCAGTGTTGATCTGCACACCTGGCTGTGCTGTAAAAGGGGGGATCGTGGCTGACCCTGTGGTAGAAGGCAGCCACAATGGGTTTGCCAAGCTTTCTGGAAGCTGGGTTTGGGCCCTTATTCTTTGGCGTGTACTGGGCCTTTCCTCCTGGGGTCTAGCAACGCTTGTACCGGGCCTCTCCTCCTGGGGTCTACCGATGTTGGCACTGCTGGTAACTGCCTGGTGTTCAGACCGTCTTCTTTTAGGATGGACTGCTTCCTCCTCCAATTTGGATCCTGATGGGCTGCCTTCAGGGGGCTCATATTCTGAAACAGACTCAATAGAACTGAGCGGTGAGAGCTCCCTGTTGCTCTCCTCGGTCAGACTGAGTATTACGTATGCCTCTTCTGGGGTGTACACCTTTCTGGACATAGTGGCTGTAGGTACTCTGGTGGCAGGTACTCTGGTGGTGAGGTGGCAGGTACTCTGGTGACAGGTACTCTGGTGGCAGATAGTGAGGCGGCGGGTACTCTGGTAGGTACTCTGGTGGCAGGTACTCCGGTGGCAGATGGTGAGGTGGCAGGTACTCTGGTGGTGAGGTGGCGGGTACTCTGGTGGCAGGTACTCCGGTGACAGATGGTGAGGTGGCAGGTACTCTGGTGGTAGGTACTCTGGTGGCAGATGGTGAGGTGGCAGGTACTCCTGGTGACAGTTACTCTTTATTTAGGGGGGCAATCTGGGCACAGTAAAACATATACTGGGGTACAGTAATGGTAACTCACTGTTAGCTGATCTCCTCCTCACACAGGATCGGTGTGTGAAGAGGAGAACCCAGCAACAGGAGTTACACACACCTTTTGTTTACATTTAGTGACAGGCTGTCATTGGCTTTTTACACTGATCGGGGCTGGGCTGTAGCTAGGGGAAAAGCTTCAGCCAGCCTCAGCCCAGATCACTACACAGCTCCTCCCCCGGAGCGTGCACATGAGCCATGCATGCAGCTTCCAGGATATAGATCTGGATATAGATCTGCAGCGCTGGCTAGTGATGGATCACAGCCAGTAAAGCTGCTCCGCCACTCGCCGCCACTTCAGTACCACCATCGGGGAACCGCTGTGTCCCCAGGGACACACCGGATCCCCGATCGCCGCTCCGTGGGCCTCCGGGGGCCCGCAGTAGCGGCGGAAAGCTGAGGACGTCATATGACGGCCACCCAGGATGGGAGATCCCATCTGTGGCCATCATTTGACTATGGCCCGGTATTGAAGTGGTTAAAGTTCCTCCAAAAATGAAAAAAAAAATGATTTGTTCAAAAATCGACTTGTGTATAGCCACCTTAAGAAATAGTGCTTAGATAACAGTGATAGCCAGCAGGCAAAAGATATTAAAGATTTTTTGGACTGGCATAGCTGCAATAGGCAAGGATTATTTTAGTGATATTTCTTGTCAGGGAAAAAAAACAGATCAGCCATTTTTACCCCTATGTTGTAGACATAAAATCGGTTTTGTGTTTATAATGAGAAAATATTTGTATGCTTTTTTCAGGAATATTTTAGCCCCAGATAGTTAAGTGTAAATGCAGAAGGAAGAGAATGACAGTTGATAGTAGGCTTTCCAACATGACTTCCACTTCATAAACAAAAAATGTTCTTCCCTGAACTTCTTTAGTTTTCTTTTCTTATTAGGATCACCTGATCTTAGTAAATTACCTCTTTTCAAGGGAGTTTTTTTAACCTCTTGCTGCCCACGTAACATATGTGAGATAGCAAAGAAGGTGGGCTTTAACACGTCCACAGGCAGTCGCGATTTCTATGCTGAGAGCATGCTCACTGCGTGCTCCAAGAACAGTGACCGAGCTGTCAAAGATCTCTTGGTCTGTAATAATTATCAGGAGTTGATGAGAACTGCTCCTGATCATGTGACCACTGTGACATTCAATCACAGTGGTCACATTTTCAACTGATCCTTTTCACCCCCCGAATACAAACCCTTTTAAATGGAAGCCAGGGCTGGGCAAGGAGGGTTTAAGGAAACCCCTACAAAGTTTTTATGCAGACTGCCATTTCTGTTTACCTTCTGAAAATTTTTGTTGCGTGACGGTCTTTGGCTTTACTGTTGTTGACCCAGGACAAACTTATAGTAAGTAAAATAGGAGGGAAGGTGATCCTAATAGGAGGGAAGGTGATCTTAAAGTACTGAAACCATTGAATCGTCATTATAGCTAGTCAACAGACTATATCTGAAAGGAGAGTTCAGTGATGGTAACCTACATATTTACCTAAGGCTTTTTCACTGAAGTGTTAGTAGTGGTGGCAATACATAAATACTATACCACCTGGCTTGGTAGAAAACAAAAATGTTAGCTGATGCTTTATGTACCAGTCAGGGCTACTCACTACTTTCCTAGTTTGAATTCTTCCAAATCTTTCATTTGTAACCTAATATGTATGTAAACCCTGACAATGGACTCTTATCAAACAGATAGAAATGATATGATAGAATCACAATGTAAAATAAGTGCAAAAATTACCCGTTGACCATGTCACAAACTCAGACCTGTCTCATGTCTTGTGCACACTTCCTGTGTGAAATCTTATTAGTCCTCTTAGTTCTTTTCTTGGGACTACACAATGATTGGTGTCCATGTTGTAGAGATGAGAGTGGGAAGGTTTAAGTAGTTTAGCAACAAAACGGGGCTGAGCTGACACCACTCTATAAAAATGCTATGTGTTGTCAGCCGAGTTAATTTTCGTCAGATCGATACATTTTTGTTGTACCTGCAGGGTCTTTACAAGGATAAAATACTATAATATGGAGAAATATGCATTAAGTGCAAAGGTGTACTGCATTTGATTTTTTTTTTTTAACATTTTATTCTTTGCTGTACTTCACAGGGGAAAGAAGTGGTGAGAGTGTTGTGCAGCAGCAGGCAGAGCCAGCCTGGAGATTTGAACACTAACCTTTCACTTGAGTGTTACTCATAACGTACCTGCAGAGGACACCCTGACCTTTACTACTGGTACATGGTTATGACATTCTTCAGCAAGCTATTATGTCATTGGGACTACCGATCTTCTTTGATGCAGACTGTCTTGTCACATTTGCTTTAAATACTTTAAAATATTTTTTATGAACCACTTTAAAAACAGCTCAGGCTGAACAGAGAAATTGGATTTTACTCCAGCTGCAGACTTGTTCATAGTTCATGCTCACACATTTGAGATTTTGTAATAGATAAATTTTTTTGTGCACAAAGGTGAATAAGCTCAAACCTAAACAGAAAAAATTACACGTAGACTGTTATTAATTGACCTGTTTTTAACTAAAACTCTGTACACACAGTTCAAATGTCAGAAGACAATGGCCGGTTCAAAAGTAAGCGGCCGACATTCGGCCGTTCAGCTAGCTTCTATCAGACATGCATGCTTGAAAACCAGCTATCGACACTCCCGAACAGCGGTCTCAGCTAATGGCGGAGATCGCTGATCGGAATGTTCTAGCAGGGAATGTTCTAGCGGCTCAGTTGGGGAGATCGCTGAACTAACCTCACATGGTTAGTACAGCATCTCCGACCAGAGCTGTGTTTTTTGTCATGCAGCCCTCTGGATTGCACGAAAAAAACTGTAGTGTGTACCCAGCTTAACGTTCCTTTTGCACAAAAGAACACTTTTTGTTTTGATACACATTTCTCCCAAAGTTTGATCCACAATTCTGACTCCTCCATGGAAGGGTTCTCCTCTTCGTGTAGTTCCCTGGATTTATATGAGAGGCTTAGATTTCACCCACAGCACCAACTGCTGGTGACTACATTCAGATATAATGGTGCCTTTTACTCACCATATATCTAAAGTGTCTATAGTCCACTTTATAATGTAAACTAAAAATGAGGGACCCTTTTTCTTACATTATGGCGGATGAAGGTAGGAATCCCTCCTTGTTGTCACACTTGTTTTTTACTGAAAACACTGATTAAAGCAGATCTGTTATTTGGCCATACACACAGTAACATTTGTTTACTTTCGTTGGTGTCCTTGAGAGAAATTGTGTTCCATTGTTGGTACCATTAGGGGGCATTGGGCCCCATCGTTAGTGCCATTGGGAGAAATGGTGCCCCATCATTGTTATTAGTGGGAGGAATTGTGTCCCATTGTTGGTGTCATTGGGCCCCATTGGTGTTGTCAGTGGGGGTAATTATGCCTCATTGCTGGCATCAGTGGAAGAAATAGTGCCCCAAGGGCCAGCTAAAAGCAAGCAAAGGGCCATGCCTGGCCCCCGGGCCGCAGTTTGGAGACCAATTTACACCATGGCTTAACTCACATGATCACACTAGGCGTGAGCCTGTGCAAGGGAAACTGTTTATGTTTTTGTAGTTTATCTGTATTCACATAATTAAAAGTTTAGCACTTAATGATGGATACATTTTAAAGGTATTGCAGGGGAAAAAAAAAATCACTTCACTGATATAAAATATTTAAATTGAATTGTAAAAACGTTTGTGGAAATGCTTTGCTTGTACTAGGATAATAAAATGTTAGTCATTTAGTTCATTGATCTAGGCCACTTGGGAAATGTGTTCTTTGGTTTGGTTAATTGTATGTAAACTAGTGGGATAATCGTTCAATCATTTTATTGTTATACTGAGATTTGTAAAGGTTGCAAATACATTTTTATATTTGTGCAAATTTAAATATTAAAAGTACTAAAGTTGTTACTTTCTGGAGTTAACTGTTTTGGTCTTTGCTGCAATTGGAAAGATCTCTCATGACTTCTGTCCTAACATGAAGAGGCAAAATCTCCACAATCTGACAGAGGCTCTAACCTTTTCCTGCTCCTTATAAAACAAATTGAAAAGTTCTGTAAACCCTTCCTGCCCACCTCGTCATCCCTTTAAAGAGTTTAGAATGCCCGAGGGGAGGGAAGCATCACTGATAATGTGACCACTGTCGCAGTGATCACATGATCCAAAGCTGGTCCCGCCGACTATCAATGTTTAGCCTGGACCGAGAGCTGTCCTCAACAGCTCGGTTTTTGTAGTGAGGACGCACTTAAACATCAGCCGCCCAGCAAAGCATATGTGTGGCATGTGGGCATCAAAGACCATACTTTAGCTGCCACACATATGTTTTGGGCAGTTGTAAAGGGGTTAAAGAGTCACTGTTATTTTTCCCATTAAGACATGGGCAGAAACTGCGGCAGATGTTAATATCTGAAAGAGGTTCTGACCCTTCCCTATTTTGTTTGCGAAAAATGAAAAGTCTTAACTAGAGTTGGGCTTGAGAAAAATGCAAGGTATTCTGTGACTGGACTGATTAATAGTGCGCTAGAACCTATAAACATACTGTAGTGAGTCACAGTGATAAATATATCCACATGTAATGTTAATTGTCCAATATATATTCAATTACCACCAATCTTCACGAGAAAACAAAAAATAAAATAAAAATTTAAAAATTACGGAAGATGAAAAAAGTCCAGACAGAGAGTCACCACCACCTCAATGTGAACTGCCTTCTCATCTTCCAGAAGTTTTCAGATACAAAAAGTCTTTATGGTAATGGGCCTGTGTGTGTTCCGATCCTGGGACACAGTGCAAGCCCTTTTTTCCTTAATGTCTCCAAAAACAATCCAGCGTCTCCAAGAAGAGTTGATCACTCAAAACAATTTAATATACATCATTGCGCAAGATTGCTATTACAATGGTTGTCTCGTCTAAATACAAAATAAGCACTCACATTTGCTCTAAAATATACTGCATATTGTACGATCAGTTTAGCGAACTTAGCTTTCCTCCTCACTACACATCCAGCGTGTTCAGAAAACAAACGCTCGGACGTGATGTCACCGGCTCCTCCCGAAGCATTATGTCACAGGTCACGTGACTTTCCCTCTATGATCTTTGGTGCAAGCAAAGGCCTTGGCTGGGCAATATCCACATGCTGGTTTTGCTTGCCATCTACCTAGTAAGCAAGTTTTTCTTCAGGTGGTGGCACACTTATTGAATTATACTCACTGTGGTGTTAATTGAACCTATTTTCCTAATGATATTTCTTGGGCATTATACAAGGCACATGAGAAACCACCTTTTTTCAAGACATGCTAGAGTGATCAGGAATCTTTAAACTATGACTCTTATATCAGAGCCACCTTATATCAGAGTACGCACAGACCTCCCCTTATATCAGAGCCCCCTTATATCAAAGTCCGCACAGACCCCCCCCCCTTATATCAGAGTCCACACAGACCCCCCTTATATCAAAGCCCCTTTACATCAGAGTCTGCAGAGAGCCACCTTACATCAGAGTCCACACAGACCCCTCTAACAGAGTCCCCTTACATCAGAGTCCGTACAGATCCCCCTTAGAGTCTGCAGAATTTCCACTTACTGTAAGGTGGAGCTCTGTGGACTCCAATGTAAAGGGGAACCCTTATTTAGGCTGGGTTCACATTTCTGCAATCCGAGAACCCTGTGAATCCACTGCGGGTTCCCGCATCGCACCCAGCTTGCACGCAAGTTCACACTGCCATATGCGAACTGCTGGAGAGTGTCATACTACATTAACGACGCTCCCATTTCAGCTCGCCTATTGCACTGCGAAATGACAGTTCAGACATGAATCGGATCGCATGGATGTGAACACACATGTGATCTGATTCTGGTGTGGACCAAAAAAAGTGTCCTGTGCGTGTTTGGTCTGAATACAGTGCGATTTCAGCCATACTATTTGTATGGCTGAAATCGCATTGCATGAACATTGCATGTGATATTGCACAGTGCACTAGTATGAACCGTGCCTTAAGGGGGATCTTATGTAAAGTGGTGTTCTGAGGACCCTGATTTAAGGCAGGTTCACACTAGTGTGCTATGCGATATCGCATGTGATTTGCATTGCAGTGCAAATCACATGCAATGTCCGTGCAATGTGATTTCAGTCATACAGATAATATGGCTGATATCGAAATGCATTCAGACCAAACATGAATAGGACACTTTTTTTGGTCTGCATCAGAATTGGATTGCATGGGTGTTCACACCTATGCGATCCGATTCATGTTCTAAACTGACAGTTGTGCGATATGCAAGCTGAAATGGGGGCGTCGTTAATGTAGTATGACACTCCGCAATCAAGCAATAATAAAAAACAGCCAATAATGTCTCTCAAATTTTTGCCCAGAATAAGCCAACTTTCAGCATTACCCCATGACTTCCCAGCAGCTACTGAAAGCCTCTCTCCTATTTGTGAGTCCTCCTGTCTTTAATAGGCTGGTTTAGGGGTGAGTACCTGCCCTCCCAAATTAACCCCTTATTAGCCATGTTCCAGGCTAACTCTCTATAACTGCTGTAAGCATCTAATTATTTTTCTGACAGTGCCCCACAGAGATCATTTATTAATGCCATTAATATCAGGATGTGATATTAAGCAGACCCCAATCTAACATGTTGGGAGACATTCTCTAACAACTGAACAATTTCTGTGAGCACTAGAGATAAGCAAACCTGTCAGGATTCACTTTTAGCCAGGTTTAAGTGAACTCAGTGGGAAGTCAGCAAACCCTGAGCTTAGTGTCAAACCCCAGTGAAGTCTATAGGAAGAGAAAATACCTGTTTTCTTTCTGGCCTGTTTTAAGATGTTGAAAAAAAGACATGGGTAGCTGGGCACTGAAATGAAGCAGCATGTACCAATGGAAAGCTAACAAAAAAAAATTCTCTCAGCAGAGAGCAGTTTTTTCATGTGGCACAAATGGCAACATTAGAAATACACACATTCTTTAAATAAGATGCCTTGGGGGGTATTAAATTACTACAGAATTCACAGTGGGAGGCAGGATAGAGGGTGATCTTACTCACCCCAGGAATGAAGGCTCAGGCACAGACTCTGCTTCCTTCACATCTCCCCGAGTGTGTGGGGGCGTGGCAGACACAGAACTAGAGGGGCAGGAAGAGGAGGAGCTATTTGAGTGGAGAGCGGAGGCTGAGCTGTGTGTGAGAGATACACAGCTCAGCCCATGCGCCGGAGAAGACACATGCACGGCCACCTCATAGCGATAGGTGAGAGGCGGCCGCAGGCCTGTGTTAACCCCGTCCAGGCCGCCGCTTACCTCCTGCTGTGCGGCCTGGACATCAACAGGCCACAGAGCGGGCGGCCCCAGCCCACGCAGTCCCGGCCCACCGGGCAAATGCCCGGTCTGCCCTATGGCCAGTCTGGGCCTGCTGGTAGGTAAATTGGCCCTTATATTTATGAATGTGTGTTAGGGACCCACACAATCACCACCCCATGTTAAAAAAAAGCAAAAAAATTGCTTAATTTGCAAATAAGGATCATCTCTTCCTCAGAGAACAGTGAGCGGGGCATGGTGGTGGGAAGAAATTAACAGCAGTACAAGCAACTTCCTGTAGGGGCGTGATGTCATTCCTGTGTGCTGTCTGGCGCTTCCAGGAACCAGATATGCACCACAGGCACATACCTATGCGCATACAGCACTTGTGCAACTCACATAGACAGCGGTCTCACATCTAGGTGTATTTAGCTGCAGTAATCCATATTTTGATGTAAATTAATAGTAAAAAATTTGCACATTTCCAGGAATGTTTCTAGTGAAAGGCAACTGGTGTTTTACATTAAAATGGGCCATTGACATGCATCACAGTTGAACTTAGGACTGTGTCTTTGCAAAGTTAAACTAAATGAAATCCTGTCTTATTTTTGCTTGGGATAGAGGGCAGAGGAATTAGAAGCCTTGTTAGTTTTTGGAGATGTCTGCATCCCAGATAGGGTGAAGACGCCTCCCAAATTTTGCCACTCTCTCGTTCAAATTTATTCACTTCCTGTCACATAGCCAAACAGGAAGTGAGGGTAAAACCCTACCAATGTCTTTCCTTGAGGACACACAGTTCAATCTAAATAGTTTCCCCATTAGGTAAATTGCACTCTAGCATTTTGCTCTGTACACTCCAAATTACCGTATATACTCGAGTATAGGCCGACCCGAATATAAGCCGAGGCCCCCAATTTACCCCCAAAAAACTGGAAAAAATTATTGACTCGTGTATAAGCCGAGGGTGAGACATGCCTGTCCATCCCTGTGTGTCCGTCCATCCCTGTGGGTCCATCCATCCCTGTGTGTGTCCATGCATCCGTGTGTGTGTGTGTCCATGCATCCGTGTGTGTGTGTGTCCATGCATCCGTGTGTGTGTGTGTGTCCATGCATCCGTGTGTGTGTGTGTGTGTGTGTGTGTGTGTCCATGCATCCGTGTGTGTCCATCCATCCCTGTGTGTGTGTGTGTGTGTGTGTGTGCATGCATCCGTGTGTGTGTGTGTGTGTGTGTGTGTGTCCGTGCAGCCTACCTGTGTCCAGCCTGCCTGTGTCCGTCCAGCCTGCGTCCGTCCAGCCTGCGTCCGTCCAGCCTGCGTCCGGTCCGGCCCGTCCCGGCCCGGCCCGGCCCGGCCCGTCCCGAGCCGAGCCTCCGTCCTTCAGCTCTTCGTCGGCGGCCATTCTAGGATTCAAAAGCCGCGCCTCCGTCGGTGATAGGCGGAACACTCAATTTCCCACTGACTGCTGGGAAATTGAGTGTTCCGCCTATCGGATGTCCGTGATAGGCGGAACACTCAATTTCCCAGCAGTCAGTGGTCCGCCTATCATGGACGTCCGCTCATCCTCATACTACGGACGAGGATGAGAGGATGTCCGTGATAGGCGGAACACAGACTGCTGGGAAATTCAGTGTTCCGCCTATCACCGACGGAGGCGCGGCCTTTGAATCCTAGAATGGCCGCTGTCTGTCTGCTCGACACGCTGATCGGGCAGACAGACAGCGATGACTCGAGTATAAGCCGAGGGGGGCACTTTCAGCCTCAAAAAAGAGGCTGAAAATCTCGGCTTATACTCGAGTATATACGGTATTAGGTATCTTGGACTTTGGGGTTTATTTACTAAAGGCAAATCCACTTTGCACTACAAGTGCACTTGGAAATACAGTTACTGGAGATCCGAGGGGGATATGCAAGGAAACAGCATCTTTGCTTGGACATGATTGGATGATAAAATCACCAGTGGTTGCCCTCAGATTTACAGCGAGTACACTTGTATTGCACAGTGGATTTGCCTTTAATAAACCCCAAAATACCTAATGTGGGGTGTACACAACAAAGTGCTAGAGTGCAATTTGCCTAATGGGGACACAAGGAAAGACATTGGTAGGGTTGTACCCTCACTTCCTGTTTGGCTATGTGACAGGAAGTGAAGCCAATTTTAAGAAAAGGGACACAAAGCCCAACCTAAAAAAGACAAACAGGGCTTCTAACACTCACTTGGTTTCCCTCAAATTCCCACTATTAGAATAGGATTGTCTGGAGCTCGATTTTAGCTCAGTGCTCTAAATCAGTGGTTCTCAACCCTGTCCTCAAGTACCCCCAACAGGCCATGATTGCAGGTGTTCCTTCATCTTGCCTTAAATCACAGTCAATGGCTTTGTATTTTGGGCAGCTATTTAAGCTAAGATAAATTTCTGTAGGGGGTTCTTGAGGACTGAGGCTGAGAACCACTGCGCTAAAATGGAAAATGTAATACTTACCGCTCTGTAATTTTCCTTTCCTGGAAAATCCTATCCATGGCAGCATACACACAATCCATGCTACCATGAAGGCAACAGGTAAGTTGCTTGTAGATAAAAACCTTTTTTTGTTTTGCCATGCCAATCAGCCTAGTTAAGCTTCAGCTGGGAAATCTGTTGCATGACCAGTAACAAAACACATAAAAATGTGCTAAAAATGTTATTGGTCAACAAAACAGGACTTAGAAGAGAGCAAGGAAAGCAAAAACACATGTATGTTAATTTGAGACACCAACAGAATATGGTTTTTGAGGTCTGACCATTTTGCATTGGAAATTAACAGGAGTTAAAAGGACTGCATCCAGAAATGGATATCTATTAAGGATTTAAACATTAGTCACAACATCTTGAGAAATATTTTGCTAAACAATGCAGCGCAGACAATTAAATCAACGTGAACAACCTACAAACAACACACATTGCCAGCATCAAAAATATTTCAGGGGAAAATATCCCCTCACCCAAAAAAATACAATAAACCAAATTAAAAAAAAAACTTGCTCGAAAAGACATCTGTTTTGCAAAGACATAAACAAAATACATGTGTTACAAACTCGATAAAGACACCCAAATGTACTCTCTTTTTTCTTTTACAAACTCATCAGATCAAGACAGCATTTTCATTTTAGCATTTCTTCCACGAAACTTCAATATACATGGCCATCTCATCATCATATTAGTTCTGGAAACCTGTCCTACCTACACCTTACTTACCCTCACCTATGCTTGACCCTGCAATCACTCTCTTCCTAACCAATACTCTATCCCTACATACCGCTCTTCAGTTTTCATTCACTAAGCTATACCTAGCCCTGCCACTAGAAGGCTACAATAACCATCCATACCTTTGAACAGAAAATTAAGGTATGGTTTGAATCCTGCCACCCAAAACTCAGCACTTGCCCACTCACAACCTCCGCCTCCCTACCCTAATAAAATAAAAGGTCATCCACTCATCATCCAAACACACTCATACCCTAACTTACAACCTTACTCATACCCTATTACCTCCCTTCCTCCTATACTAATACTCTTAGCCAAAAAAGCTCTCATACTACAACCTAAACCTCATATTATAACTCATATGACTCGCATCCCTTCCTCCTACCTCATCTTATTCCTTCAGGTCACTTCTTGCCGACTTGGGATGCACGACCTCCACCGCCGTTTCTTCCACATCCCTTCCATGTAATCTACGCCTTCTTTTTCCAAATCTCGAAGACAGAACAGGTGCAATCTTGCCAGCACCAAGTCCACACATTCCTCCACTGACAGTACCGCATTTTTCCTCACATGCAGATATCTAACATCCTACAACACCTCATTCATAACACTTGAAAACGTCCAGACTTCCTTCTGAAGCTCCTTTTCCCCACCCACCAGATCAAACTCCCATACTTCCATACCTAAAGTCTGCACACCAATCACCTCCTTTACAAACTTACCCAACCGCCTCCTTACTCTACAAGCAAACCAACAACCCCAAAAAACGTGGTACACAGATTCCAGAGATGCACAACCCTCCCTAGAGCATTGGTCCGATCTACTCAGGTCTCTTGAGTTTAAGAACAACTTCGTCATCAGACATTCATGGAATGTCATCCAGGCAATTTCCCTCTGCCTATTGGAAGCCCATTCCCTCCATTTCAACCTTGACCACACCTCCTCTGCCACTTTAGACTTAAAATTGAACATATTACAAACTGTCTTGCCTCTTGTCAACCACAGCTTCAATTTCTTCATATCGGTACAAGCGCCTCCCAACCCCTCGAAAACCAAAATCCTCATAGAACATTTTGGTCTCAAATAAAATATGGGAGTTATTAAGGACATAAGCTTTGATAGGTCCCTCTTGCACCACCCCCATCTTGTAAACAACCTCCCTGCATGGTATTTCATAATACTTGCAGCCCTACAGTTACTCACCACCGATCTAAAAGTGCCAAGCCAATATTGCATATCAACAAAATTCCCCACATTTGGAAACTCATACCCTCTTTTACTCACCCTCCTCTGCACCACCTCTCTCCGGAGCCTCTCAATCTTGGAGCCCAAGAAGAAGCGCTAAAAGGCAGGCTCCAGTTTCCTACACCAAATCTTATTAAGGGGAAATAAAAGGCAAAAAACACAGCCAATGGCAGAAAGACTGCCTTTGCGATCAATGTCTTACCAGTCAAAGTCAGCGACCTTGATTTCCAGAAATTCCCTTTGTTTTTGATCTTATTTACTGCCACCTCCATGTTAACCTGACTTTTGAGGTTCCTCCCAAAATACATCCCCAGCACCTTCAAAATTTTCATCTTTGAAATCACATCTAACCTGATATCTGGGGTCGCACTGATAGCCCTGACACACCCAAAAAAATCCAGAGTGACAGGGCCATTCTATTAAACTCTGCCTGGGACCCACGTATGAACACCAAATCGCCCATATAAGCCAATATTTTGACATACTGGAAGAAAACCCCCCTTAATTACTTTATCTAAGTACATGTCTAAGCACAGGTTCCACTGCACAGATGAATAATATCTGGGACAGTGGACAACCCTATCTGACAGCCGATTTAATCTCAACTGCTGCCCCATTTACTACCAATCGACTAGTGATACCAGTATACAGTATACAGGCTCTTTAAAGTGGTTGTAAACCCTTACAAACCACTTTGACCTACAGGTAAGCCTAGATTAAGGCTTACCTGTAGGTCCAAGAAATATCTCCTAAACCTATATGGTTTAGGAGATATTTGCCCGAAAACAGGCACCGCTGTCTACGGCGCATGCGCTGTCGACAGCGGCGCGCAGGCGCACCGAGCGCAGCATTCTCAGCGACGGAGCTGCCACGCGTGTCGGCTCCCGTGCACATGCGCGGGAGTGATGTCATCGCGGCTTCGCCGAATGACAGCGGCGGAGCTGCGAGACCCCACCAACAAGATGGATGCGGCGGACTACAGGGGACAGCGGCGACTTCGCTGGCTCCTGTGTCAGGTAAGTGACACATAATGGGTAGTAGTCCATTATGCTTTGCCTTTGCAGGGAATGAAAGAGGAAGTAAACTCGGGGGGGCGTGGTCTGGACATGGCCGTGTAGAGACGCATCTGTACAGAGCTCCCGGCCGCCTGTACTCACGCCGGCACTAGCGTCTATTGTACCGCAGGATGCACGCTTCCAAGAAGAAGAACGGGAAGCGGAACAGATTACAGACCAGCCCGGCGGTTTTGACGCCGGCTGGAGGTGACATACAGCGGCTTTTCAGGACACCTAGCGCGGACACCCGGAGATCCAAAATGGCGGACCCGCGTGGTGAGTGCTCGGAGCCTCCTGTGGATGTGCCTGCACCCTCGGAGGGGTCCCGGAGTCCCCTCATCTTCCCCAGCTCGCCCATCCCTCCGGACCTAGAATCAGGGGGTCCCTCACAGCTACCACTCACCTTCAGAGCAGATGCGGAGCTGCGAGCAATTCTGCAATCATTGCCTACTAAGGCAGACATAGAGGGACTGGTGGGGAGAGTGGAGGCTGCTCACAGGAAGGAAATCCAGGCAGTGAAACAGGACGTGCGGGCTCTGGATGACAGGCTTATATCTGAGGAAACCAGACTGGCAGCATTGACACAAAGGGTCATCGCTCTGGAATCCCAGCATAAAGCCCAGGCGGATTCGGCTACTGAGCTTCAGCTCCGCATGGAGGAGATTGAGGACCGCAGCAGACGGAACAATCTTCGGCTGCGGGGCTTGCCAGAGGCTACAGGCTCTGCGGACTTACTTGGCACGGTGACGGACATCTTTAAAAGACTTGCGGGTGCCCAGCTCCCGGAACGCTTTGAGATTGACCGGGTCCATAGGGCCCTTGGCCCCCGCTCCCCGGACCCTGCCAGACCGCGAGACATTATCTGCCGCCTGCATCACTACACCCATAAGGAGGCCATAACTCGCAGGGCTTGGGAGGTTGGGGAGGTCGTTTTTGACGGGGCGCCCGTGAAGATACTGCCAGATGTTTCCAGGCCTACACTTTACCGCCGAGCCCTGTTGAGGCCCCTTCTGGAGCTGGCGAGACGGTGCGGGGCGACCTACCGCTGGGGGTTCCCCCTGTCGGTCACCTTCGTCAAAGACCAGAGGCCATTCCTGCTGAGATCCCGAGAAACACTCCCGGCCCTCTTCCACTTCCTTGGCACGGATCCGATCACTGTGCCAGACTGGCTTGGCTACCTACCGAGATTCCAGGGTCGTCCGGATGCGACAAGAGCTCCCGGCCCGCAACCACAGAGAATGCCACGTTCCAGACGCCGCTCACGGACACCGTCCAACGAGGCGGCTCGTGAGATGTGAGTAGCTCCTATTTCCCTGGCCCACCCTGACCCCTATGTTCGTGTGGCCACCGGCGCGCTTTCACCCTCACTGTCCCCATATATGCAACCGTGGGGCCGTGGCTCGGTCCCTTTCCCTTCCAGCACGAGATATTGGGGTCTGTGGGGGTTGTTGGGATGCCTCTGTCGGACGTTGTTGCCTGCTGTACTTTCTATACCCTTTTTTTTTTTTTTTTTTTTTTTTAGCGGGCTATTGGTCGGACATTACCATCCGCTCAGATGTACAACCGGGAGAGGGCTTCAGTTTTTTGAGCCAGCATAGTCTACCTGGGACTCCTGCTTGGGGGGTGTCTGCCCTCTCCGGGACCCTTTACCTCACAGACACAGAGATGTATACGCTACTATGGAGAGCCCTTCCCTCCCCCTTTTTTTTTTTTTTTTTTTTTGGAACGTCCCCATGCACTATGGACCTGGACCCCTGTTGGCCCGTACAAGTGACCGTGACTCGTGATGGGGGAGGGGGTGGGCCAGCAGAAGTCCTCGGGGGTCGGGTTGGAGCCCAAGGGCCTGGTGGAGGTCTCTTTTACTTCTCGGTGGCCACAGTAGACACCTTGATAATGTGGTTGGGGTCGTTGCTGGGGAGATGGAACGCCGCTGCGTTCTCTGCTGCGCTATTGGAATCCTTTCTGTTATTTGATGTTTAGTTATGTCACTCTGTTTACATGTTTTAACTTTCCTCATGGTTTTCTTGACTGTTTTCGCTTGATTAAGTTACTAATGGTGCGTTTGATATTCTGCTTCCAGGACCACCTATATTTGGATGTTGCCGGTGGGGGTTGGTGGCCGGGGCTTTGGTTCCCAGGCTCTGTCCACCCACTCTCCACCTAGATCAGTGCGTGACCAGTTTAGGTCACGCGCGTTTCAAGTGTTAAAAGCTTGGTTAATTAGCTACCCCTATACGGGGCTGTGGGGTGTGGGGATATCTCCGACTGGTCGGGGCCTCCTCCCACCCCCCCATTATTTCATTTCTTTCCTTTCTTTTTCTTTTACACCCTTCCCCCCCTCCTCTCTCCTGGTAACAGAGAGTCCCATCTCCCCCCCCCTCTGTTCGCTATCTCTTCCTTCTCCCTCAATCTCTTCCCTGAGACATGGTGGTGGATGCCATCAAGGTGACCTCTCTCAATGCTAGAGGCCTCAACACGCCCGAGAAGAGGCGTATGCTACTTCACGATCTTAAAAAATTTCGCTCGGATGTGGCCTTCATCCAGGAGACACACTTCAAGAGTGCCAAATTGCCATTCCTACAGAACAGATCCTTCCCCCGGGCATATCATTCCACATACCATGCGTCCAAGACTCGGGGGGTCTCGATATTGCTTTCAGGTAGATTGTCGTGGCAGTTAACGGACAGTTTGGCCGACCCTGAGGGACGCTACCTGTTCCTCAAGGGGCAGATATGTGGGGTGCGTTTTACGCTGGCTACGTTGTACGCCCCTAACGACCGCCAAGATAGGTTTCTCAGCCAGGCGCTGAGCAAGTTGCTGGCATTTAGAGAGGGACAGGTTTTGCGATTTTAATGTCCCATTGTTACCCGCCTCAGATACTTCATAGGGCACCTCATCCATATCTTCGGCTTGTGGGAAACGAGTGGCACATATGCTCCACGAAGCACAACTGCGCGACGTGTGGCATCTACAGCATTCTGGTGAAAGGGATTATACCTTTTATTCGGCCCCCCACAAGTTGTACTCAAGGATAGACCTTTTTCTAATCCCCCATGACCAATTACACCTAGTGCACACCACAAATATAGGCCAGATAACCTGGTCGGACCATGCTCCAATCCACCTGACGTATACTCTCACCGACCGACCCTCACCCAGATCCTTATTCTGGCGCCTGAATGAGAGCCTCCTTCAGATGCCAGAAGTGTTGTCAGACGTGTCCAAACAACTGGACCTATATTTCAGAGAGAACGAAATCGGGGACTGTGACCCCGGGGTGCTGTGGGAGGCTCATAAGCCCGTTATACGAGGCGTTCTCATAAAACATGAGGCAAGGATTAAAAGGGATCGGAATGCAATTTTGACCACTTAACTCGACAAACTGTCTTTGGTGGAAGCTCAACATAAACATGCCCCCACGCAGGCCGTGGAGTCCGAGCTGAAGACTCTCCGGTCCCAAATAGCGGACCTGCTTCAGTTCAGGGCGAAGGCAGCCCTGCAGTTTTGCGCAGGTTGTCATACGAAATGGGGGATAAGTGTGGGAGGAGGTTGGCCCAGTCGGTTAGAGAGGTTAAGGCGGCGTCCTACATACCACAGATAACACGACCGGACGGGTCGGTGGCCACTGCTCCGACTCACATCTCGGACGTATTCGCCGAATTCTATTCTGGCTTGTATAACCTACCGAGCCCCACCCCCACCCAGCTAGCTATAACTAAATACGTTGTTGACTCGCAAATGCCGACACTCTCTTCGGAGACGAGCGCCTCCCTGGAGGAACCCATAACTTTGACCGAAGTACAGGAGGCGGTTGACTCCTTGAAGATTGGCAAAGCCCCGGGACCGGACGGCTTTACCGCTCAGTACTACAAGTCCCTGTTCCCTATTTTGGGCCCACGTATGGTGACACTCTTTAATGCTTTGGGTTCGGGGACTGTTTTCCAAAGGGACACTCTTAGGGCCCATATTGCGGTAATCCAGAAGGAGGGGAAGGACCCGAACCAATGTGGCAGTTATAGGCCCATCTCCCTACTGAACCTGGATTTGAAGATCTTCTCGAAGATCTTAGCCAGGAGACTGACACAACACATGCAAGACGTGATACACTTGGACCAGGTGGGGTTCATACCTTATAGGGAGGCCAGAGACAATACCATCAAGGTACTCAATCTACTTCGGGTAGCGCACACTACTAAGACACCATGTGTCTTTGTGAGTACCGATGCCGAGAAGGCATTTGATAGAGTGAACTGGGAGTATATGTTCTCTGTCCTCCGTCATCTGGGCCTGGGTAACAAGATGCTACGTTGGATAGGCAGCCTGTACTCTAACCCCTCAGCTCAAGTAAAAGCTAACGGGGTCCTCTCGGGTGCATTTTCTATCGGGAACGGAACAAGGCAGGGATGCCCGCTGTCCCCCCTTCTTTTTGCCATTTCCCTAGAACCATTTCTAAACACTGTCAGGTTGAACCCGGACGTCTCGGGCCTTGTGGTCGGGGATGTTGGCTACAAGATATCGGCGTACGCTGACGACCTTCTCTTCTCCCTGACCAACCCCAGAATCTCTCTGCCGAACCTGCTCCGAGAATTTAAGATATATGGCGCATTGTCCCATCTTAAAATAAACTTCTCGAAGTCAACGGCTATGTGTGTAGCAACCTCTCCCCAAACGCAACGTGATTTGCGGGACAACTTTGGTTTCCAATGGACTGACACGGCTCTACCGTATCTGGGCACACGACTACCTCCTGATCTGAACCGTACTTTTGACCTCAATTTCCAACCACTTTTGACAAAGACCCGAGAATTGCTAGAGAAATGGCATTCGGGATTTCACTCCTGGTTTGGTAGATGTAACCTTATCAAAATGAGCATACTTCCCAAGTTCATCTACCTTTTTCAAGCATTACCCGTTCAGATTCCGCCCTCCTTCTTTAAGCAAATCCAAGCCCTTTTTACCAGGTTTGTGTGGGCCCACAAAAAACCCAGATTACGGCGATCGCAACTGACGCTCCCCAAACATTGCGTAGGTCTGGCACTGCCCGACATCCGCCGATACTACCTGGCCTCACATTTGGGGCGCATTCTGGACTGGAGACGGAATGGGTCTACCAAACTGTGGACGAAGGTTGAGCAAGCCCAATCCCAAATACCATTGAAGGGAGCGCTGTGGTGTTATGACGACCTCCCACATGACCTGAAACTGCACCCGTTACTGGGGGTTACTTTGAGACACGGCCACCGGGTTGCTATTCAGACGTCCCTGACGTCGGGGCGTTCCCCACTGTTTCCCATCTTGGGCAATCCAAAATTTCTACCAGGTCTGCGGCCCACGGCTTACCCTACCCTCGGGGAGGGTGGACTTGACTGTGCGGGCGGGTTCGTGGAGGACGGACGGTGGCCACCCCTATCGAGACTGACCGACCCCGCGGGGCCCTTTTGTCTACCTTTCTGGAAGGCACTGCAACTGCACCATTTCCTGCATTCACTTCCCGCACCCCAGGACTTTGCCCGACAACCAACGACGTTCGAGGTCCTGTGCGCGGACGAAGGCCCTCTGACCCACGTTCTGTCTCACACCTATTCTTTGCTTAATACACCGAAAGAACAGCCTCACTTGCCGTGCCTCGCCAACTGGGAGAAGGACTTATCATGTAAATTCACACCAACGCAGACGCAGCGTATTATTTCATTTGCCCTAAAGTCTTCGCGATGCACGAAGACACAGGAAACAAATTTCAAGCTGCTTACACGCTGGTATTTAACCCCGGTCAGGCTGCAGCGGTGCTTTCCCTCGGCCTCGAATCGGTGCTGGCGCTGTGACGAGGAGGAGGGAACGCTGCTCCATGTTTTCTGGTCCTGCCCTAGGTTGAGGGAGTTTTGGGGGGAGGTCCGTCGCATCTCCCAGCAATTCACGGAATACATTATACCTGATGACGCGGCTTTCTTCCTCCTGCACCATTCCACAATCTCTGCTAACATCTACAAAAAGTCGTTATTGCGACATTTACTCAACGCAGCTAAAGCCTGCGTCCCCTTGCGATGGAAGCAACGGGCTCCCCCAACAGTGGTACATTGGCTGCGGAAGGTGGAGGAGGTAAAGAAAATGGAGGACCTCACCTCACAGCATAAGCAGGAAACCCACAAACAGACTTGGGACATCTGGAATGCCTTCATCTACTCAGCAGAGGGTCAGCGACTGCTGGGGCGATGACGAGACCCCCCCCGTTAGGATCTTTCTTTGCCCATGTGCCCTCTGTCAATCTTCTTTTTTATGATTGATTTCCACCGCCGTGTCTCAGCCTCATCCCCCCCCTGTCTGTTCCTTTCTCTCCTCTCGTCTGAACTTTGCTATCCTTTTCCTTCTTTGTCTTCCCCCTCCCAACCCTCCTTCTCCCCCCCACTTGTCTTCTTCCCCCTCATGGTACTTCCCAATATGTCCTCTTTGTGGGCCCACGCCCACCCACCTTTGGGGGGGGGTGGAGGTGGGGGGGGGGGTGGGCCCCCGGAATCTCATTCTCCAAGCGGAGAGTTTTCTCCCCTTCACGCGATATGACCGCCCTGCTTGTGGGTACATGTGACACAGGAGATTGTTAATGACAGTTATGCTGTATTCTGCAAAGTACTTATCTTGCATATGTGATTTGACCTGCATTTGTTCGGTCTTGCTTTTTTGTTGATAACTGTTCCACTGTCTGTATCGCAGGGTTCCCACCCCAGGTTTTGGGAGAATAATAATAATAAAGATTTATATTTGAAAGAGGAAGTAAACTCATCAGGGTTTACTTCCTCTTTAAGATCTTAGTCATATGTTCTTGGATAACCAACTGTTTTAGGCATTGGAACAAGAAAAGAAGACATGAAACACCTTGTCATACGCTTTCTCCATGCTAATCACTGCCAAAGGTCTGTTATTAGCCTGCATATGAAATATTAGGTCCCCCAACAACAACAAATTATCAGTCATTCTCTGCCATGGTACTGCACAGTTCTGCCAATCTCCTACCAGATTCCCCACCACCTCTCTCAATTGGTTTGCCATCAATTCGGCTAAGATTTTGTAGTCACAATTGAGCAGAGTGATAGGTCTCCAATTCCTAATGTCTTTTGGATTTCCTTTAAAAAAAATCAAAGTGATGATTCCTTTTTTCATGGACTCTGAGATGCAGCAGTTATCCATACAAAAATGCATAACCTCCAAAAAATAAACCTCCACCAATGACCAGAATTTAACATAAAACGCTACTGGCAGACCATCGCTACCCAGAGTCTTATTAGGTGACATTGATTGAATTGTTTTCCATAATTCTGGAGACATTACACCCATCTCCAACTCCTCTGCCTCCTCCTCGTTCACTGATTTCTACAAAACCATGCAATACTCCTCAATCTCCTCTTCCTGAGGCCTGCCTTGTCCACTATAGAGGTTCTCTTAAAATAACTTTTTCTTCCTTCATCTCTTTGCTTTTTACCTCCCTCCCTTGTGATTCAATAGCTGAGAAGAAACCCCTTGAGTTAAGGGCCTTTTTAAAAAGGTATTGTGTACATTTCTCTCCCTCCTCCATATCACCTACCTTTGCCCTAAAAATTATTTGTCTAGTCTAGTCTTAAATCTTTGTTTCTCTCCATCCTCACTTGCTGTATCTCCTCTTCCACATCCAGCCCCAGGGCTTTACATTTATAGAGCAAATGCAGCTGGGATACCAGCTTTGCATTCTTCTACCTCCTCTCTTTAGCTTTTTTAATGCTCACCTTTTGAAACCACTCTGCCACCCTCTCCTTTACCCAATCCCACCAAAGGCGAATATCTTCAAACTTGCCCCTCTCAGCGGCCAATTCGGATACAAAGGATGAAAAGGTTCGACAAACCTCTTCATCTTTAAATAAGGAAGTGTTTAACTTCCATACTCCCTTCCCAAAAGAAAGCTTCCCTATTAGCGCCACATGATCGGAAAAGGAAACTAAAAGTGTTACCACCCTGTACTTGGAAGTTTTGCCCAACCAAAATAAAATCTATGCCGGACTTACAAACCCTCCTATCCGAAACCCTATCTTCCACCACATCCTTCAAACTTAAATCCATAATAATCTCATGAAGTACTTTAGAGGAGGCATCCAGTTTTCTCTCTCCCACACCTACCCTGTCCTCCTTAAAACGGATACAAATTAAATCTCCTGTGATGATACAAGGCCCCCTCCCTGGCAGATACAGCTTTAGGTCTCTTAAAAGATCCCTCCTCTCTCCTTCATTGGCATGACCATAAACATTAAATAATTAAAGCGTAAAACCATAAAACTGTTATATACACATAAGGATCCTGCCAGGTATAATAATCTCCTTAGACACAATTTTAATTTCCCTATTCTTACATAGGATGCCTACACCCTTTGAGAGTCTCACGCAGGTGCCCACACCGCATCCCCTAAATCCCACTCTTTTCACTTTTGTCACTTTTCTGGCAGGCCTTCCAAGTGACACTCTTGAAGACAAAATATGCCAGCATTCAATTTGTTAATCTCCTCCAATACCACAGCTGTCCTCCACTTCGATCCCACACTCTTAGTATTAATAGTACATACCAAAAGAGCCATGATTAATGGTACCAAAAAGGACAGTCATAATTAAATCTGTGGTTTAAAGATTCTGTCCTTCTCATTCCACACCACCAACCTGACTGCTCGGTTTTCTAATGGACACAGGGGAATCCACCACCCCCCTGCCCACCACTACTTGTCTCTCCAGCCCCTAGGTCCACCGACATCCCCCAATCAGGGTTAGCTTTAATCCTAGCTTTCTTAGTACTACTCTTTGCCTCCTCTTCTCCCAAATGTTTATTTGCTTTCTGTCCACAGGCCAGCGCATACTCACTCTCCTCTTCTTCTTCCTCCTCCTCATCTATCTCACTCGATGAAACATCACGTATTACCTCAGACAAGGACAGCGGGCTAGAGTCCACTCCATCCTGCTGCTGCTCAAACACTTGATGAGCCAGTGCTCCAGTATCCATACTCTCGATCTTAGTGGAGCCAGGCCCATTGCCCCTCCCCTCTTCTACCTGTCCGTCCAAAACCACAGGCCCCTGATAGTGAAGCATTGGCTGCACCAACCCCAGCCCCACGCTCAGTGGCTGCCGTAGCTGGGCCGCTCTCTCCTGGCTGCATAGAGGTTTCCCCCTCCATCACAATCACCCAGCCTGATGCCTTCTTCCTCCATTTCTCTCAGCTCAATACCTCCGCAAAGGATGCCTCCCTAGCATTCTGATAATTGTCACACTGATGGACATAATGCCCTGCTTGCTTGCAGATATCACAAACCCTACTCTTCTTGCACTGTGCAGCCTGATGCTCTTTACTTCCACAATGCCAGCACTTAAGCCCTTCTTCAAACTCTAAACGAGTATGCCCATAGGTGAAACACCTACGGCAATACTAAGGTTGTCCAGGTTAGAAAAGAAAGCCGAGGGGTGTGTCCTGGACATGGCTGAGGAAGATCGCGTTTAAACCGAGCTCCCTGCCGAGTCCTTTCCCAGCCGACTCACGCAGCTCCTTTGCCCGCAGAATGCTCTCTGCCAAGCTGCATTTATCGCAGAGGAACAGAGGTACTCACAAGCAGACTCCCCGTACCTCACCTCCGGGAGGAATCCAGTGACTCTTCTGCCGCAGCCAGCCGGGCGCCGAGGAATCCAACATGGCGCAGGCACATACACTGCACGTGACAGACCCGGACCACACTGCATGGCCAGTATCTCCGGCGAGCTCTCACAGCCCGGAGATCTTCCCAAACACTCCATATGCCTTCTCGTTGGACCCCTGAGGAGCCCCGCAACCAAGCCTGACCTATAGAGCGGATGCTGAGCTGGGAGCCATTCTTAAAGCGCTTCCAACCAAAGCGAACATAGAAGCACTGGTGGGTCGCGTGGAAGCGGCCCACCATAAAGAGCTCCAGGTAGTGAAACAGGAGGTACAGTCGCTCTCAGGGAGACTTTAGGCGGGTGAGTTGACCCTGGCGACACTAGACAGCAGGGTTGCTGCCCTGGAGGCACACGGGATTTCACAGACAGAGCACAACTTTCTATGGAGGACAGGAGCCGCGGGAACAACCTGCGGCTTCGTGGCCTTCCCGGGGCCACGGGTGCGACCGACCTTGAGGCCACGGTGGCAGACATCTTCCGCAGGGTCACTGGTGACCAAATCCAGGGCCGCCTGGAGTTCGACTGGATCCATAGGGCTCTGGGCCCCAGGTTGGAGGACCCAGCCAGGCCCAGAGACGTGATCTGCCGCCTGCATCATTACGCCCATAAGGAAATCCTCGCACACAAGGCATGGGAAGTGCGCTCATGAAACCACTGCTGGATCTGGCAAGAAGTTGGGGGTTCACTTACCGCTGGGGTTTCCCCCTGGCGGTGAATTTCCGGAAAGATCATCGATCATTTGTCCTTCGATCACCGGAATCTCTGCCAGCCCTATTCACCTTCTTGGGTACAGAGCCGATCAATGTCCCCAACTGGCTTGATTTCCTGCCAAGGCACCAAGGCCGCAGGAATAACCCCGTGCGGATGGGTGGTTTATCCCCCAGACCACAGAGGAGCCGACGATGCTCACGTGTGGAGTTGCCAGGAGCAGACAGAGAATTCTGAGTACGTGAGGGCTGCATCTTCCCCGGACACAGGGTCTAACAAAGGCATCATCCCGCATTGTCCCAAATGCTTACGTTCCACCACTGACTTCCTGGACCCGCAGGTATGATACCCTACTGCTCTTCAGCTGCCTTGCAGGTTTTATCCCCGCTCCCTCCCCCTGCCCTCTACTCTCTGGTACCAATGGACGTTACTTACTGCACAGAGGAACACTTTTCGGGACCCCTGCCTGGCCCCGCAACCGGACCTCAGGTACCTGCACCCTCGGGTTGGTTTGACATGCTCGCTGGGGAGATCGAGGTCCAGCAAACAAAGACAGCCTTAGTAATTTTTATGAGAATGCCGTTTGTTGGGCTTAGCTGGGAGGGGAGACTACATTATGTTAGCTACTACTTAGTTAGGTTGAGCTACCGGAGTCTCCATGGGTGGCAGAGTGAAGGGTCATGCATAGAGGTTTGTCACGGAGGTACTGTTTGGGTATCTGATGGCGGTGCCCCCCCCCCCCCCGCCCTGCCCGAGCTCTGGCCATGATGCCGGGCATGGTGGGGACCTTTGGAGGGAGCTTAGAGCCTTGGCCCCCCTCTGACCGGGGGAACTCTCCAGAGGAGTTCCCCTATACCAGAACGGTGGGTGCCATGGCCTAGCACCGGAGGCTCCATCTTCTTTTGCACATCTGAGGGGTGTACGGGGGTCCTTGGGCTCTGAACGCATCCTGGTGGGAGATGGGTGGTCCAGTGGGGGTGGCGGCGATGGTGCCCGGGTTGGGAGTGCGGCCATGGGGAGTGGCATGCTTTGTACTTCCATAATAGCATGGGGGACCCTTGGGTGGTGGGAGCAGTAGCCATGTACCACTAAGTTAGCGGGTAGCTGAATCTGACGCATAAGGAGGGAGGGGGTTGCTTTTGGATGGAAGCGCCCCCGGTACTGGGACACAGTGGGGCCCTAAGTCAGATAAGCGTATCGGAGGTGGATGCACATACACCGTGAGTCCGGGGGGATGCTCTGGGTACTATTGAGCTCTTGCTACGAGGGTTCACCTGTCTGTATATTCTGCATGCATGCGTTAGTAGGATCTATTCTGTTCTCCTTAATCTGTAGACGATTGCAAATGTTACTTAATGTTGAAACGCTGTATCAATCACTCATGTGCTGAGTCGGTTGGGTGGGACGGCTGGAGCCCTACACTTTTTCCGGTCACAGTCCGTCTCCGCCCCCAAATGGGCCCGCACTTACTTCCACTTTAGTTGGCGAAGGTACTGTGCCTTTTCAAGTTTTTACTTGTATCTTTAGCTAGCGGGTCTCATAGCTGGGACCTGCACTACATTGCCCCTTACTTTCATTTTCTTTACCCCCTCCCTCGCCCCCTTCACCCTCCCCCTTCTCTTCCATTTCGCTTTCAGTAGCCAGGGCGATGGATTCCTTAAAAATTGTATTAATTAATAAAGGGTCTGAATACCCCAGAGAAGAGACGCGTATTGATGAATGACCTCTGTAAATGCGGACCTTGCTTTCATCCAGGAAACACATTTTAGACAGGAGAAATACCCGATCCTTAAAAACAGATTCTTTCTGACTGCTTATCACTCCACTAATCCCTCAGCCAAGTCTAAAGGGGTCTCCATCCTAATATCAAACAAACTTCCCTGGCAATGCCAAGCAGCATTGGGAGACCCGGAGGGTCGTTTTATGTTTATTAAGGGTCTGGTGGGAGGTACTCCTTTTACGCTGGCCTCCGTTTATGCACCGAACGAGTATCAGAGAGCCTTCATAGCGCGGGTCCTAGATAAACTTGGGGATTTCACCACGGAACAGCTGATCCTTGGGGGGGACTTCAATGTCCCGCTGATCCCCTCCCCAGACACATCTTCGGGACACTCTTCGATTCCCCCACTGCATAGAAAACGCATAGCTAAATCCGTACATAAGGCCCAATTGGTGGATGTTTGGCGCTTAACGCATTCTAGAGAACGTGACTACACGTTTTACTCGCACACCCACAAGCTTTACTCTAGGATCTACTACTTCCTTGTACCTCATAGTCAGCTACACTCGGTAAAAAACGCCTCCATTGGGAATATCACATGGTTGGACCACGCTCCCATTACCCTAGAATATACGCTGACAGGGAGACACAGGGCTAGAAAACGCCACCCCAGACTGCGACTTTATGGGAAGCACACAAAGCAGTCATCAGGGGACTTTTGATCAACCATGGTTCATGGATAAAGAGGGAGCGATCGGAACAGTTGACCAGGCTGCTGTCCACCATGTCCTCACTGGAAGTATGCCACAAACATGCCCCCTCCCGGTCACTTGAATCTGAACTAGGGATGGCTCGTAGGCAGATAACCAATCTGCTGTACTACAGAGTTAAAGCAACGCTCCAGCGCTATCGGCAGACTACATACGTGTCTGGTGACAAATGCGGTAAAACCCTGGCTAGAGCGGTACGGGAACAGAAACAGGCCTCCTACATCCCCCACATTATTAATCCTGACGGCCAAAGAGTCACCCTACCTAAGCAGGTATCTGACGAGTTTGGGCGATTCTACTCTAAATTGTATAATTTGACGTGCAACCAGCCTTCCCAAACCGCTATAGTCGACTACATTGCGACCTCCCAAATGCCTTCCCTATCTGCAGACATACGGGAAGAAATAGAAGCGCCTATTACCATGGAGCAACTCCACACTGCCATCGGACACATGAAACCGGGTAAAGCCCCGGGACCAGACGGATACCCGATGTCGTACTATAAGACCTTCCTCCACATATTAGGCCCGCATATGGTGCCCTTCTTCAATGCAATCGGGTCTGATATAACCTTCCCTAGGGAGAGGCTGAAAGTCCATATATCCCTGATTCCCAAGGAAGATAAAGACCCCACTCTATGTGGTAGCTACAGACACATATCCCTGCTGAATGTAGACTTGAAATTATTCTACAAAATCCTAGCGTCCTGCTTAGTGCACCATCTCCAATCTCTAATACACCAGGACCAAGTGAGTTTCATACCCAACAGGGAAGCCCGAGACAACACGATAAGAGTCCTCAACTTCCTCCACATAGCCAATAAAAGGAACTCCCCCTGTGTATTCCTGAGCACAGACGCTAAAAAAGCTTTTGATAGGGTTCATTGGAATTTCATGCTCGCAGTACTCAGACATATAGGCCTAGGAGATAGGATGTTCAATTGGTTAAAACAAATTTACTCAAACTCCACTGCGCAAGTGAAGGCGAATGGAATTCTCTCACCGCTTTTGGCTATCGCTACTGGCATGAGACAGGGATGTCCCCTATCACCTCTCCTTTTCGCCCTATCACTGGAGCCGTTCCTATGCAAGGTAAGACTTAATTCGGACATCCAGGGACTTACGCAGACAACCTGCTGTTCACCCTATCCAATCCCACGATATCCCTCCCCAACCTTCTTAACGAATTTGACACATACGGTGGGCTTTCAAATGTAAAGATCAATTTTTCCAAGTCTGTTGCCATAAGAATCGCCCCCCCCCCCCCCCCACCGAGCTTTACTCTCCATGCAAACGCATTTCCGCTTTAAATGGACGAGTGAAGCGTTAAAATCCAGTCTAGGAATGCTTATCCCACCTGATTTTGCTCTGAACTTCCCACCCGTCCTGACAAGGACTTGTGTCCCTTCTGGAAAAGTGGAGTAGTGGATTGCACTCCTGGTTTGGTAGGTGTAATCTACTAAAGATGTGCATCTAACCTAAATTTTTGTATCTCATCCAGGCTCTCCCTATACACATCCCCCTGTCCTTCTTCAAGCAAGTCCACACAATGTTCACCCGCTTTGTCTGGGTGAATAAAAAAAAACAGTATCGGCAGATCCTACATTTCCCTGCCGAAAAGACAGGGGGGGTCTAGCGTTGCCAGACGTTAAGCAATACTACATGGCCTCACACTTTGGTCGCATTCTAGACTGGAGGCGCAACAGGCAATCCAAACTCTGGGTAGAAATTGAGCAGGCCTAAACGAAAATCCCATTAAAAGGTGTGCTCTGGTGTTACGACTCCATTTCTGGGGAACTGAGGAGTCATCCTCTGATCGGCACCACTCTGCAACACAGTAGACAGTGCACCCTCCAGCTTTCCCTTACCTCAACACATTCACCACTATACCCGGTGTTGGGTCACCCGGAATTCCCGCCGGGTCTAGAGCCCAATGAGTACGGCAACCTGAGGGATGCCGGCCTGGACTGTGCTGCTGCTTTTGTGATTGACGGGCGCTGGCCCTCTATAGCGGAACTGACTGCACTGACAGGGGGGATCCGACTTCCCTTCTGGAAGGCAGTACAGCTGCATAATTTTCTTCACTCGCTAACTAATCCTAGGGATTTCACTAGACTACTGGTGGAATATGAGGAGTTGTGCCTGGGTACTGACTCAATATTGAAAACCTTATCCAACATGTATTCCATGCTCAGCAATGCCATGTCGCCACCACACTTACTCTACCTTACTAAGTGGGAGAGGGACCTCAACGTCATGTTTTCCGAGACACAAAAACAAAAGATTATCAGTTATGCCTGCCAAACATCCACATGCACCAAAATACAAGAAACAAACTACAAAATTATGACGCGCTGGTATCTCACACCCTCTAGACTGAATAAGTGCTTCCCCAACACCTCAGATCGCTGCTGGCTGTGCGGGAGGTAAGAGGGCACACCGCTTCACGTGTTGTGGTCTTGCCCCAGCCTACAGGAATTTTGGAAGGAGGTTAGACGCATCACTCAGAAGTTTACGGAATACGAAATACCAGAGGATGTGGCTTTCTTCCTTCACTTGTCCGAAGTGCCGATCAAAAAATATAAAAAAATCTCTGAACCGCCACCTGCTCAATGCTGCGAAGGCATGCATACCTCTGCGTTGGAAACAAACTAGCCCCCCTTCGGTAGTAGATTGGCTGGGGAAGGTGGAGGAGGTCAGTAAGTTGGAGGATCTGGTCCTTACAGCGCTGCACAAACACGATAAATACTTAGAAATCTGGACAAAGTGGAAAATCTTCATCTATTCGGATGAAGGGACCGAACTGTTGAATCCTTGACTGATCATACATTGTTTATGTTTCCAAAGACCCGGAAACAATGGTAATATGCTCGCCCACGCCCTGGCTGCACTTTCCTTCTCCCCCCCCTCTCTTCCCTTTTCTCTCTCTCTCCACCCTTGTTCACTCCCGTCTTCCTACTTTACTTGCATTTATTTCCTCGCTAAGTTTGTCAGAAAATGGAAAATGTAGGGAGGAAAACCGGCTACCACCAAACACAGACTATCTAGTTGATCCTTTTTTTTTTTTTTTGCAGCCGAGTTTTTGCACTTTGTCTATACCATCACCAATTTTGATGTATTTGGACTGATGTTTGTTGCCATGTGGCTTATGTGATCTGTAATATGTTACATGTTTTCAGTCGTCGCTTTCTTTTTTCTTTCTGTATCGCTGGGAGTTCTCCCTTAGTCGGTGTTCAATAAAAATGGTATATTTGAAAAAAAAAGGAAAGCCTCTCTCCCCTCCAATAGAAAACACTGCCGGTGGTCTCCTCACCCCACCCAAACAATTGGGATCTTGTTTAAACTTCCCCATAAAGCGATATTTCCCGAAACATATTCCAAAGTGGTTAAACACCTTCTCACCCCCCATTAGATCATCACAATATATACTTAGAAAAGCTCTCACCAGATGCACGTCCGTGAAGGGGTTGTATAAATGGAGGGTAATAATTTTCTCCTCCTCTATGAAGAGTGGGCTCATGTCAAACTTATGGACAACTGGCGATTCCTTTAACTCCCGAGCTCTTTCATATACGGTCCAGCAGGTCCCCAAGGAATCAAAAGTTACATCGTAAATGCTCTGTCCTGGGAAATCTTGCAGACAAATAAACTGTTTTACCTGAACTTTCAGGACATCCTTCAGCAAAACGATCACCATGATCTCCAGATTGACGTTCTCCCCTGGCTTAACCAGATACCGAATGGAGTCACGCAATCCGTATCGCACCATCTTACTCCTATTAGTCTGCCGCCAAACCTAGCAAAAGACCCGTTCCCTAACTCATTAACCACTGGCAAAGCCTTGCCCAAAAGGCATGGGAGGATGCACCCATCGGTAACACCCCCAGGCCACACAAGGCTAGTGCCTTCAGAAACTCTCTAACTCAAACACCCAAGATCAACACCCAAAACACACTAATCAGGATTAGCCAACCACACACAATCTTGCCATCGTCAAGCTTTATATAACATTGGTTTGTGTGCTAATGAGATAACTGAAAACACATGCACAGTCCATGAAACATACAAAATGCAAGTTCACCCAGTGTAGAGACTGAACTTCAAAGTGGGTATACCTGTTAATGATGTCCTTAAATTACTAACCTAAAAAACACATTCTCCGAGCATGCCCAGAAACATCCAAGTGCTGTTCACACACACAAAGCACAAAAAAAAGTCCCTGAGCATGCCCAGACCAACCCAAATGCAGCTAGCACAAAATAAGCCACCCCCTGTCCAAAATTAATCTAGACTGCGTTTCTATGATGTGAACTAGCCCTAAAGCCAGTAACTTGGGAGGGGGGGTTACTCTGCCTGTAAAGTGGTGCCTCTGTAGCATGTATCCAAAATGCTGCTTCAAAGATGTACAGCTATAGAAAAAAATGTACACATCAACATTGCAGCTGCAAGATTTTAACCCAAAAACAAAAATAGCCTGCCCCCCCCCCCCCAATACATGCAAAGCCATTTGGGTCTGTAAAGGCTTAAAATGAGAACCCCCACATGAAAAATACCACCCCAAAATATAAAAATATTGTGCCCCTCCCACACACTAACAAACCCCTAGCCCAGTGATGGCGAACCTTGGCACCCCAGATGTTTTGGAAAAACATTTCCCATGATACTCAACTACACTGCAGAGTGCATGAGCATCATGGAAATTGTAGTTCCAAAACATCTGGGGTGCCAAGGTTCGCCATCACTGCCCTAGCCAAGGGCCAGGGCGTCTCCTCCCTCTGACGAAAGTAATGACTGAAACACGTCAGGGCGTAGTCACGCAGCTTACCTGATTGAACGATCATTGGATAGTCTACCCTTCCCGGGAACACCGCGGACGGCGGTGTAAGGTTAGACCATACTGATCAGATTATGAGTTTTAATTTTATGCATTATTCAAGATATTTATTTTGTGAGTGCGCAATTTTACGAGTGTTTTTAATATAAATAAATCTTTTGATACGAACGGAATTACGCTATCTAGTTTCTCCATTCCTTTATATGTGCAAAACTCCTTCTGGGAAAGTGACTATTATACAGCCGATGAGATATATCCGATGCCCCATTATACGTGAGAGCTAATGATACGTATCGGTCTTCCGGTGATATGAGATGTGCTTTTAAACCAGGTTTTTCTGGTAAGTGTATAACCTATAGGGATTTGCACAGGAGGTGTGGTGGTGGACTACTGTGAGTCTGAACGATCTGCTAGCAACATTTGCCACTTTTTTATTTACAGCACTTTATATTAACAGGATTTGTGCTGAATATGAACTATTATTGAAACATTAATGGACTATTTTTGTTTCTGGCATATGTGATATTATTTACGTTTTCAGTTTGAATTTGATTATATATATTATAAGGTTTCTTACTGTGTGCAGTTTGATATTCTGTATTACATTTTAAATTTAAACTTATAGAGTGACGCTTAAGTTTTAAAAATAATAAAGCGCTGCTAGGGTCTTAGTGCGGTTCACCATTGGTGACTGTCTTGGGCTCCATGTTATATATTCTATTAGGGGCTAAAGTTTGAAATTCTGAATTGGTAAAACTATAAACTTCTTTGGCCATTTTTCTTCCATTTTGTTTTTCATATTGTTTATGAGTTTAGTTCTTGTTCTCCTTGATACCCCTTGCAGGGTCATGCATGTCTGGCCATGCACTCTATAATTGTGTATTTGCGTAATTGTGGTAGAATATTGGTAGATCAAATGAAAGTAAGCCATGGGTCAATCAGTGAAGAGCAGGACGTGTATATCCAGAAATCTAAACAAAGTGAGCCATGTATAATGCACTCATTAGTAAGTGAAAGGTGACAGTTAAAAGACCGTGTTGCTTCCTGGACAGCATACACCCTAAAATGGTATGTTCCGAGAGATGAAACGAGATGTAAAGAGTTCAGAGGTGGTAGGTAAAACTCAATGTATAGTTAATTTAGTTTGTGTGGTTGAATGCTATTATATTAGTACTACAATGGTTTTGGGGCTTGTAGCACCTGGAGGATTTGCTTGCTGTGAATGTCTGGTGAATGTTAAATTTACTGCTTTATAAATATGCCACTTAAAGTGGTTGTAAACTCTTACAGACCACTTTTTGCTACAGGTAAGCCTATAACAAGGCTTACCTTTAGCTACCCAGGATATCTCCTAAACCTGCACGGTTTAGGAGATATCCCCTGTATTTGCATGTGCCGAGGTCGCCGGCATGGGCACTGAAGCAATGGCACGTATGTGCCGTTTGCTTCAGTGAGTGTGCCGTTACTGGCGGCTCTTACATGCATGCGTGGTAGTGACGTCATCACGGCCCCGTCCCATCACAGCCCCGGGAGTGATGTCGTCCGCCGGAGTGGTGAACGGGCACCACAGAGAGGACTTCGATCTCAGGTGAGTATTACATAATGAGCTAGTTTGCTATGCATATTGGCTCATTATGCCTTTGTCTTGCAGGCATAAGTTTGAAAAAAAAAGTGGGTTTACAACCACTTTAAGGCTGGGTTCAAACTACTGCTAATTGAATGTGGGTTTTCCTGCTCTGCATGGCACTGTGAACCCAGCTTAAAGTGTATGTATATCCACAACTTTTTTTTTCTTTTTAAGTTTAGAGTAGGGAAGGGTTAAAATCCCTGTTGGTTTATTTTTGCTCTCTGTGCATCTTTGGGGTAATTTCCCTATACTTCCTGACCTGGAAATGTGAAGCAAGCTAAATTCTTTCCAAAGTGAGAAAGATGCCTCTAAAGCATGGTATACATCGACTAAAAATCGGCCAGTTCAGCAGAAACCAGCTGAATTTCGGTCAAGACAAAGGAGTAATGAGCTAGTATGCATAGCATCATAGGCATCGTTAAGGGTGGGCTATTGAGGCTGAAACCCCGAATGTGGGCTCAATAGTCCCGAGTGTCTAAGCGGGTCCATAAAGAATGCACAGCAGTGGCAGCAGCTGCATTTTTCTATCTGTGTAATGCAGACATTGCGGTGCCGTCCACTGCACTGTTACTGGCGGTGTGAATCAGCCACGGCCACTGATTCCATATCTACATGTGTAACAGTATGAGTCCTTTCCGGGGCGAGTCGCTGTGCAGTCCTGTGGAGGAAGAGAAGGAGGCGCAGGGATCTTGTCAAAACCTCCATCCACTAGTTGTTGGGTCAGTGAGTGGATTCATGGATGTGGTCCCCTCCACCGGCTCCTCGCCTTCTCCAGCGTTCTGAGGATCTCCTAACATGTGCAGACATCGGGGAGCCAGTCTGCCGGAGTCTCAAGGGACATACAGCATGTCCTGCTGCCTGACACTGACACATCCTGTGATGTCATTCTCTGACCGAGGGCGCCCGAACATCCCTGCTATAAGGCGCCTGTCACCTTACACACACACACAGCCATAATGATATGATGCCATCTACTGTCCCCTGTCATCATCATGATGCCCCTCGTTTCCCTGTTCCTGGCATCCCACCACACTACCTCTGATTCCTGTCATCAAACTTTTTATCATCTTTACCCCCTGCCATATGCATCCCCCTGTAATCATCCCCCTGCCATATGCACCCCCAGTCATCACCCTCCCTGTACCCCCTACCATATGCATGCCCCTGTCATCATCCTCCTGCCATATGCATCCCCCTGTCATCATCACCCCCCTGCCATATGCATCCCCCTATCATCACCCCCCCTGCCATATGCATCCCCCTGTCATCATCACCCCCTCGTCATATGCATCCCCCTGTCATCATTCCCCTGTCATCTGCATCCCCCTGTCATCATCACCTCCCTTGCATCCCCCTGTCATCACCCCAGCCCCCATCATATGTATCCCCCCTGTCATCATCATCCCCCCTGTACCCTCTGCCATATGCATCCCCCTGTCATAATCCCCCCTGTACCCCGTCATATGCATCCCCCTGTCATCATCCCACTGTCATCATCCCCCCTGTACATCCTGCCATATGCATCCACCGTCATCACCCCCCATACCCCCTGTCATATGCATCCCCCTATCATCATCCCCCCTGTACCCCACTGTCAGTTTCCTACCACCCCACCCCCTTAAATTTACGGGTGCACATCACATATGATGGACGCGGGGACAATTTTTTTCTTCCAGACACCATCAATGGGCAGGGACCTTTTTGCTTTCAGTGACACCAAGTATGCAGGTGCATTCTCCCTCCAGAATCACGCTGTGTATATGGGCAGCAGCCAGCAGGAGAATAGAATAACGGCTGTGGTGGCTGGGACAGAAGAGAAGATAAAGGTATTGAGATGCTTCTGGTGTCTCCCTTACTCTCCCCCCTCTCTCTCTCTACCCCCCTCTCTTCCCTCCCCATCCCCTCTCTCTCTCTCACCCCTCCCCCTTCCCCCACTAAATAAGTAATATTCAATCAGATTTAGAAATACAATGGGTGCTAATTTTGTTGCTTTTCATGGGCACGGTGACTTCATTTGACGGGCACAGTGGCTTCGTTTAACGGGCACAGTGGCTGCATTTGATGGGGCACATAAAAAAAAAGCCTGCGCTACATACACCCATCCCCTCCCCCCCATTGCCGGCCTTGGACTTCGGGTTGAAGCCCCTGGTCTTTTTGCCACCTAGCAACGCCCCTGCATAGCATACTAGCTCAATATGTAATACTCATTTGAGATCAAAGCCCTCGCTGGGGTGCCCGTACACCGCTCCAGCGGCCGACTCCCGAGGGTTACTTCAGGGTATCGCGGCTCCAGCCCTGTGATTGGCCAGAGCTGCGATGACGTCATTCCCACGTGGGAGTCACCGGTAACGGCACACTCACTGAAGCAAATTGCACGTGGCACGTACGTGACATTGCTTCAGTGCGCATGTCAATGACCTCGGCACATGCAAATACAGGGGATATCTCCTAAAACTTGCAGGTTTAGGAGATATCCTGGGTAGCTACAGGTAAGCTTTGTTATAGGCTTACCTGTAGCAAAATGTGGTCTGTAAGGGTTTACAACCACTTTAAGTGGCATATTTATAAAGCAGTAAATTGAACATTCACCAGACATTCACAGCAGGTGAATCCTACCATTGTAGTACTAATATAGTAGCATTCAACCACGCAAACTAAATTAACTATACATTGAGTTTTACCGACTACCTCTGAACTCTTTACATCTCGTTTCATCTCTCGGAACAACATACCATTTTAGGGTGTATGCTGTCCAGGAAGCAACACGGTCTTTTAACTGTCACCTTTCACTTACTAATGAGTGCATTATACATGGCTCACTTTGTTTAGATTTCTGGATATACACGTCCTGCTCTTCACTGATTGACCCATGGCTTACTTTCATTTGATCTACCAATATTCTACCACAATTACGCAAATACACAATTATAGAGTGCATGGCCAGACATGCATGACCCTGCAAAGGGTATCAAGGAGACCAAGAACTAAACTCAAACAATATGAAAAACAAAATGGAAGAAAAATGGCCAAAGAAGTTTATTGTTTTACCAATTCAGCATTTCAAACCTTAGCCCCTGTAAGAATATAACTGAAAAAGTTGCTCAGTCATCATTGTTAAAAAAACAAAAAAACACATGTGGACTGATTTACGAAATGTTTGTGCCATCAGTAGAGGCGCACGCCAAGGCACAAAGTACAATTTCATATTTACAAAACATTTGCGCCAGTAACAGAGTGCTAATCCCCATTTACTAAAGCAATCTTGGTGCACGGGAGAATGAAATCTGTGCGCCACTATGGACTTGGCGCACACCATCTCCAGTTCAATATTAACAGAAGATGGAGGTGCCAATATTATGGGGTGATGTGAGGAAGTGTAGTATCAACTGCCCAAGTAATATGCCCAAAATAGAATAATAAAGTAACTTTTTTTGAGCAAGCCTGCTGTGCCTGCAAGTACTTTTAGAACTGTGTGAGATCAATGTAACCACTGTGCATGCGCAATCGGCTGTTGTGCTTGTTCACATTTGTCACCTTTCAGGGTGGTGCAGATACCTGTACAAGACAGGTATTTGCACCCACTTCCGGGCATAGACCCGGCATAATCTTCAGGGGTCTACGCCACTCCCCCCCCCCCCCCCCCCCCCCCCCCCCCCGCTGTCTGCTGGGAGACACACAGGTCCCAAAGAGAGCAGGGACCATTCGGATTGCGCAGCGCGACTCACGCATGCGCAGTAGGGAACCAGGAAGTGAAGCCGCAAGGCTTCACTTTCTGATTCCCTTAACGAAGATGGAGGCGGCACCATCCAAGGACCGAGGTACGGTTCGTGTCTCGGGTCCTGACATCGCGGGAGCCCTGGACAGGTAAGTGTCTCTATTTTAAAAGTCAGCAGCTGCAGTATTTGTAGCTGCTGACTTTAAAAAAAAAAATTTGCGGAGTTTGTTCTGGAGACAAGACTGTAGTGTATATACTAGAGTGTATATAGAAGTCCCAAGCAAGTTGCACTGAATTTCCTGGGCATCCCATAATTTCCCATTTCCCATCCAAGTTCAATCCCCTCAATAAAAAAAGACAAAAACAAAGCTTATTGGGCTGTTCTATGTCTCTGATTGTCAGCAAGACAGATGTCTGGCTGGGCAGGGTGACAGGTGAACCAATATATTCAGCAACCCCTATGGGCGCATTGCTACACTTAGGAGCGTCATCCAAGGACACCTGTTCACAGTTAACCTGACAGTCATTGCCTCTAGAAACCGAGATTGATCAAGATGGGGAACTGCTTTGTTCTACCACCAATTGAGGAATTAAAACTTGGAAAAGGACTTATGTGCTCTGCCTGCCATTCAGTGCTATGTAACAAGTGTCATTGCCCATATCACAAAGTTGCTGTTTGCTCACCGAGTTGCCCCAACCGCAGCTGGGGCAGACACTTTTATTAATCCTGCAACTCAGGAACTGTTTACCATGTGCCATTACCCATGGCAACCAGCAGTCAGCTATGGCTGGGTGTCCTAATGTGGATTACAAATATGTCCAGCGATCTGCTATTGCTGAACATTCTGAACTTTTGCTTCAAATTCATGCTTTGAATAGTAAAGTGTGCCTGGAACTTTTCTACCATTGCCCGGGGTGTTTGGGGTAAGCCTGCGGGTGCCTGTGGGCGGGACTGTGCTAAATGTGTTTCCTTCAGTGAGGCATGGGTTACAAACTTTATTGTTGCTACCGGCAACCACCGAGGAGGTCAGTGGACATCTGCCCTTAGTTCCTTGGGCACAGTCATTGCCAAGCGACATGTCTGTACCTTCAGTTTTGCCATCAAGGGAGAATGGCAACAATGAGACGACTTTCAAAAACAAGATTTTACAGGTGGAGGCCAATCTAGTGCACCTGTTGTTAATTTAACACCAAAGCAACTGAAACTTACCACGTTTATTTAACAACCCCCTCTGCTACTGAACAGGGGGCCTTAGTACAGTACACTTAGTACACTCAGTACATACTAGTACACTTAGTACCCCGCTGCCTAGATTGACTAGGGGAAGTCCGAAAGGAAAGGAAGGCGCATGGCCTGATGCATGAATCATAATAAAGAGTTTATTATAATAAATAAATGAGTTAATACAGGGGTAGATACTACGTATTCAAAATTAAAATAATAGTAACTAACGACAATGTTGTCACTAGATGGACTGACATAAAATTATACCCATACAAGTGATAAAATGAAATGGATACTCTGCTAACACGTTTCGAGGGTTTTCCTCTTCATTAGAGCCTTGGCCTGCGTGTTATAATACCCCTGTATTAACTAATTTATTATAATGAGCTACTATATGATGCCTGCAAAAAAACTACAGGAGGGCAGATTCAAAACCAGTCACCCTGCACAAGGAGAGAGATTGGCAGTAACCAGTCTTCATTACAGGAAACTCCTGCACAGAAGCTACGTGTGGGAGTTGTTTTATGCTGGATTTTTGAACAGATCTGGAAGAGATACACAGAGGGCATTAATATTCAGGTGCCTCTTGTATTTAGACAATATATGGTTAGCCCAGATTTCAGCTTTTAAGTCTGAATTTACAGTTATGCTTTTTTTCCTTGATGCACATTAACCACTTCAGCCCTGGAAGATTTTACCCTCTTCCTGACCAGAGCACTTTTTGCGATTCGGCACTCGATTTAACTGACAATTGCGTGGTCGTGCGACGTTGCACCCAAACAAAATTGATGTCCTTTTTTCCCTACAAATAGAGCTTTATTTTGGTGGTATTTTATCGATTCTGCGTGTTTTATTTTTTACTCTATAAACAAAAAAAGTGACAATTTTGAAAATAAAACACAATATTTTTTACTTTTTTCTATAATAAATATCCCCCAAAAATATATATAAAAAAAAATTTTTCTCAGTTTCAGCGATATGTATTCTTCTATATATTTTTAGTAAAAAAAATCAAAAAAAAATCACAATAAGCGTATATTTTGACACTGTTTTGGGACCATTGTCATTTATACAGTGATCAGTGCTATATAAATGCATTGATTACTGGGTAAATGACACTGGCAGAGAAAGGGTTAACCACTAGGGGGGTGAAGGGGTCAAGTGTGTCCTAGGGAGTGATTCTAACTGTGGGGGGGGGGGGGGGGCTGGGCTTCAAAACGCAGGACAGTGATCACTGCTCTTGATGACAGAGAGCTATGATCATTGTCCTGTCACTAGGCAGAACGGGGAAATGCTTTGTTTACAAAAGCATCTCCCCGTTCTTCCTCTCGGTGGCATGATCGCGGGCACCTGGTGGATATCGAGACCGCGACTCCGCTTCTTAAAGGGGACGTACTTGTACGCCCTTTTGCCTACCAGTGCCATTCTGCCAACGTAAATCGGCGTGTGTGGGTCGGCAAGCAGTTAAAACATGCCTATACATTCACTGAAATGCTCTTCAATGCATATTGCACATTAAAGTGCTTTAAGATTTGCGGACATGTCATATGATGCTTGTTGACCTGAAATGCAAATGCGATTGAAGGCAGGAATGCCTGGACACAATTAAAATAAAGCAAATAGACCAAATATTTGTTAAATAAATAACTGTATTGGATATACCTTGGCCGCAGCAATATTATTGGATTATAAACATATTTAATAAATAATAAAAACCATACTTATTATTACACCATAGAAATAACTCAATACAAGGGAGGGGGGGGGGGGGGTGAGATGTAATGTTGTAGCTTCTCCTCAGGTGACTGGCCCTGGACCCTAATGATTAGCCCCTTATATAGAGAACCCCTGGAATTCTAGAATATTCCCGGGGTCATCTGACCCCATTTGACGTATCCTAGACCTAGATACCTTTCCTTCCAGAATATTCCCAGTCAGCTGACCTGGAGAACCAATCCCAGATCCTCCTGCCAATTCCTTACAGCAGGGGGACCTGGAAACTGCTCCTGCCACAATCCCATAAGGAAAAGGGGAGCCTTAAGACAGGCTAATCCCCTTTTCCCCACATTCTTTGCAAAACTTGTTAACAACTTTACAACTGCATAACACAAGGGCAGCAAGAGGGTGGGCTTTCACGTACACATGCTGCACATATGCCTCGCTGGACAGCCGATGTTTGTGTACTGAGAGTGCACTCACAGCAGAGAGACCAAGGTATGAAAGATAGCTCTTGGTCCCTCTAATAATCAGAAGCCAATGGGACCTGAATCCCATCATGTAACCATTGTGACAATCACAGTAGTCATGTGATCAGCCAATCTCCCCTCCCCCCAGCATTCAGAACTTTTTAAAGGGAATGCGGCAGCAGGCAGAAAAGGGTTAAAATGCATGGCAGCTCTCTTTGTCATGCGTTTTAGTTTCAAATACAAGGGTAAAATGCATAGGTGTACAGAGGCCCTAACTGTAAGGCTGGGTTCACACCGCTGCGGGGGGAGAACCGGATGTGATTCGCACAGCAAATCACATCCGATCTCCGTAGCACTGCGAGTTCAGCCATACAGATAGTATGGCTGAACTCGCAGCTGTCCCGCAGCAAACTCGCACAGGACCCTTTTTTGGGTCCGCAACGGAATCGGATCGCATGGGGGTTCACACCATGCGATCCGATTCCTGTGCGAGTCGGCAGATCGCACTGCGATATGCCGACGGATCTGGGGGTGTCATTAACATAACATTGACACCCCCAGCCGTCCGCATAGGGCAGTGTGAACTGCCGGCGGGAGGTGAGCGATGCGGGAAAACGCCGCGGATTCGCGGCGTTCCCGCATCGCAATAGTGTGAACCTAGCCTAAGTGGTATCATCTACCTGACTGTGCTGTGTAAGCAGGTTTGTAAATATCATGAATGGATGAATACATAATACATAATCATTTGGCAGGTACAACTAAATTTGACAGGTAACAACTACGGTATATATATATATATATATATATATATATATATATATATATATATATATATATATATATATATATATATATATATATATATATACACGCACACACTACTGTGCACAATTTTAGGCAGGTGTGATAAAATGCTGTCAATACAGAATGCTTTCAGAATTACAAGTGTTAATAGTTAACCACTTCAGCTCCGGACCAATAAACACCTTAAGGATCAGAGGTCTTTTTGCAATTTCGCACTGCGCTGCTTTAACTGGTAATTGCGCGGTCATGCAATATTGCACCCAAACGAAATTTGCGTCCTTTTCTTCCCACAAATAGAGCTTTCTTTTGATGGTATTTGATTGCCTCTGCGATTTTTTTTTTTTGCGATATAAATGGAAAAAGAGCGAAAATTTTGAAAAAAAAAAGATATTTTCTTCTTTTTGTTATAAGAAAAATCGAATAAACTAAATTTTAGTCATACATTGAGGGCAAAATTTATTCAGCCACATGTCTTTAGTAAAAAAAATGTCAATAAGCGTATATTTTTTGGTTTGCGCAAAAGTTATAGCGTCTACAAACTAGAGTACATTTTCTGGAATTTACACAGCTTTTAATTTATGACTGCCGATCTCATTTCTTGAGGTGCTAAAATGGCAGGGCAGTACAAATCCCCCCCAAATGACCCCATTTTGGAAAGTAGACACCCCAAGGAAATTGCTGATGGGTATGTTGAGCCCATTGAATATTTATTTTTTTTGTCCTAAGGGATTGAATAATGACAAAAAAAAAAAAAAAAAATTTTTTTTACAAAAAGTTGTCACTAAATGATATATTGCTCACACATGCCATGGTTATATGTGAAATGACACCCCAAAATGCATTCTGCAACTTCTCCCGAGTACGGGGATACCACATGTGTGGGACTTTTTGGGAGTCTAGTCGCGCACGGCACCCCGAAAACCAATCACCACCTTCAGGATTTCTAAGGGTGCAAATTTTTGATTTAACTCCTCACTACCTATCACAGTTTCGAAGGCCATAAAATGCCAAAATAGCACAAAACCCCCCCAAATGACCCCATTTTGGAAAGTAGACACCCCAAGCTATTTACTGAGAGGCATGTTGAGTCCATGGAATATTTTATATTTTGCCAAAAGTTGCGGGAATATTACAAACTTTTTTTTTTTGCACAAAGTTGTCACTAAATGATATATTGCTCACACATGCTATGGGCAGAAGTCAAATTACACCCCAAAATAAATTCTGCTGCTTCTCCCGAGTACGGGGATACCACATGTGGGGGACTTTTTGGGAGCCTAGTTAACTAGCTACCTAGCGACACTAGCGACACTGATGCAGCGTTTAGAAAAATTATCGCTTAGTGACACTGGCAAAAGGGGGTGAAAGGGTTAACTAGCGGAAATCAGGGGGTTAAAACCATTATTGGGTAGTATATCGGGGTACCTAGCGCTATAAAAACCTGGCGGTGAACCTAAAAAAATAACTAGCTACCTAGCGACTGTAGCAACACTAATGCAGCGATCAGAAAAACGATCGCTTAGTGACACTGGCAAAAGGGGGTGAAAGGGTTAACTAGCGGCAATCAGGGGGTTAAAAACATTATTGGGGGGGGGTTTGTGTGCCTGTGTGTACCTACATGTCAGTGTAGTGTTCGTGCAGACTTACTTTTACTCTTCTCCTCGTAGTCCGGTCAAAAAGACCGCCCCGAGGAGAATGACATCACTTCCTCCTTCCTGTGTAAACAATACACAGGGGAGGAAGCTTCTCATTGGCCAGGAGCGATCCAGAGGGGGTGGCCGAAAACGAACGGCCATCCCCTCATCACGGAGCGCTCCTGGACCGAATCGGACCACCGTAACCAGCGGGAGGGGGTCCGATGGGACCCCCCACCCGCTGGAAGGCAATCACGTAGATGTACGTGATTATGCCTGCCTGTGCCATTGTGCTGACGTACAATGGCAATACGGCGGTCCTCAAGTGGTTAAATAAATAGTTTTTATCAACTAACAAACTGGAAAGTAAATGAACAGAAGAGAAATCCAAATCAAAGCAATAATTGGTGTGACCACCCTTTGCATTTAACCACTTGCAGACCGGACCATTTTGCTGGTCAAAGACCAGACCACTTTTTGCGATTCGGCACTGCGTCGCTTTAACTGACAATTGCGCGGTCGTGCGACGTGGCTCCCAAACAAAATTGACGTCCTTTTTTTCTCACAAATAGAGCTTTCTTTTGGTGGTATTTGATCACCTCTGCGATTTTTATTTTTTGCGCTATAAACAAAAATAGAGCGACAATTTTGAAAAAACGCATTCTTTTTTACTTTTTGTTATAATAAATATCCCCCAAAAATATATAAAAAAACATTTTTTTCCCTCAGTTTAGGCCGATACGTATTCTTCTACATATTTTTGGTAAAATTTTTTGCAATAAGCGATTATTGATTGGTTTGCGCAAAAGTTATAGCGTTTACAAAATAGGGATAGTTTTATAGCATTTTTATTAATAATTTTTTATTATTTTTTTTTTACTAGTAATGGCGGCGATCTGCGATTTTTATTGTGACTGCGACATTGTGGGGGACGCATCGGACATTTTTGACACATTTTTGGGACCATTGTCATTTATACAGTAATCACTGCTATATAAATGCAGTGATTCCTGTGTAAATGACACTGGCAGTGAAAGGGTTAACCAGTGGGTGGCAGTGTAGGGGTTAGGTGTTCCTAGGGGTGTGTTACTAACTGTGGGGGGGTTGGGCTTTCATTTAGTGTACACTGATCTCTGCTCCAATCACATGGAGCAGAGATCAGCGTCACTAGTTGCTAGGCAGAATGGAGAAATGTTGTTTATACAGCATTTCCTCCATTCGGCCGCTCCGTGAGACGATCGCGGGGATGCCCGCGGCGATTGAGTCCACGGGTCCCGCGACCGGACTCACGGGGGTCCCGACCAGCGCGGGAGCGCGCCGCTGGCGGCGCGCTCCCGATGGCAGGGCGGCATCAAATATTGGATGTACCTGTACGCCAATATGCCTGCCGGTGCCATTCTGTCGACGTACATCGTCGTGCGCTGGTCGGGAAGTGGTTAAAACAGCATCAATTCTTAATAAATTACATTGGCTGTATGGTTTGGGGTCATTGTCCTGCTGGAGAATAAATTTGGAGCCAATCACACTCCTCTCTGATGGTATGGAATGATGGATAACCATCTGTCGGTATTTTGCATCATTGAGGACACCAGTGTTCCTGACCAAATCTTCAACTCAATTTGCAGAAATGCAGCTCCAAACTTGCAAGGAACGTCCACCATGCTTCACTGTTGCCTGTAGACACTCATTGTACCGCTCTCTTGCCCTTCAGCAAACAAACTGCCTCCTGCTACAGCCAAATATTTAAAATTTTGACTCAGTCCAGAGCACTGGCTGCCATCTTTCTGCACCCCGGTTTATATGTTTTCATGCATAGAGTGGCTTAGCCTTGTTTCCATGTCGGAGATATGTTTTTTTGGCTGCAGTTCTTCCACTGCTGAACATCTTCTGATGTCAAAGGGAAGTAAACATGGTGCGTCTTTCATCTGCTGCAATTTTCCTTGACTGACCACTGCGTCTACGGTCCTCAACATTGGCCATTCCTTTGTACTTCTTCAAAAGACCTTGAACAGAAGATCTTGAAACCCCAATCTGCTTTGAAATCTTTGCCTGAGGGAGACCTTGTTGATCCAGTATATCAACCCTGTGTCTTGTTGCTGTGCTCAGTCAGGTCATGGTGTGCGACTTGTGACATTAAAACTGTCTTCCACAACCTCACCTTAGTAGCAGAGCCTGGCTGTTCCTCACCCAGTTTTATACCTTTCAACCTACATATGACATTTATGATAATTAGCACTCACTTGGTATAATTAATTAATCATACCCCTAACTTCAATCCTACAAAATCCCTGACTTTGTGCAAATGTACAAAAGTGTGCAAGTAACAAAAGAAGTGAAAAGGTATAAGCTGTGACTTTGAGGGCTAAAGAATTCACTTCTGAAGAAGTCCATGGATAAAACGCGTCAATCAAGTGACGTCATCCCATCATTCAATCTGGATTTGGAACCTATGTGCACCTAAGCCGATCTACAGCCAGTTGGGTTTTGACAATAGCCGGCTGGCTCTCCATCTGGCATAAAGAAATACACCAGCATCGGAAAAAGAAATCCACGCTAATAGCGTTACTTGCAGCATAAATGTCCATGAATACTTTTCCTGACTGACCAAGATTCCAGTATTTAACTAACTGAAATAAATATCAATCATTTGGACAAGCTGAAGCACTCGAGAAGTTGAATAGTGAGTAACTATTTAGCGGAAAACCTCCTGTAAACCTTTTACAAACACTGAACTTCTATCTACATTTTCTGTCATTGCTTGTTGAGTATAGCACGAAGATTGTTGTGAAAGTAGCCTGTATATCGATACCTTGGATACTAACAATTGTTTCATAAGGACATTGTTAGTTTGATTGAGTGAAGGGAACTTTCTGTGGAAGCAACTTTATGAAGCCAAAGATCTACCATTTCCCTGTTACACTCACGTAGTCAACTTCAAGGCTTTCTAAAACATCCTGTGCTGTTCATGTTCACAACTAAACACACCGGATTACTATGGATTTGTGTTTACATAACCATTAACTGCAGCTCTACTAGAGCACTTGGTAACAACACTGTGTGATTATATACAGACATACAATTTGCCTATGAATACACATTCCTGGAGTCACCTCCATTCACTTATAACGGCACATCATCTCAACTAGAACTTTGAACTCTAATTCACTGATGTCATATGTGAAGCAACCTTTGGGGGTTGCCAACATTTAATTCCCCATAGTTCTAGTGAATTTATCAGAGTCTGATTAATGACCATCATTAGCCCTGGACATTTTTACCCGATTTTATTAGAAATTTTCCAGCACGCAGGGTAACAATCCAGTCTTTGTATTAAATGTATTTGTATGTATTGTGTTTTCAATGTTTGAAGGTGATAACATATGGAAGCTACCATTTATATTTTTTATGTTCTAAAATAATGGAATTAAACTGCTTGATTGCCAGTGCCTACCTTTTTGACAGTGTGCTTCTATCACGGTCTTCTTTTTCTTTTTGCCTAAAAGTGTGTAGGAACTGATATTGGTTTAAAGCCAAAAGGTGGTCACACCAAATAGTGATTTTGATTTTTCTTTTGTTCGCTCACTTTGCATTTTGTAAATTGATAGAAATAAGAAGTTAAAATATATACTTTTTAAAACATTCTTACCATACAGCATTTCTTTACATCTGCAGAAAACTTATAAACTCATATATTTATATATATATATATATATATATATATATATATATACACACACACACACACACACACACACACACACACACACATACACTTATGCCAAGTGCACACGATCAAACATTCCGACAACAAAATCCATGGGATTTTTTCAGACAGATGTTGGCTCGAACTTGTCTGGCATACACACGGCCACACAATGTTGTTGGAAATTCCGAACGTTAGGAACGCGGTGACATACAACAACCCGAGAAAATTTAAGTTCAATAGCCAGCGCGGCTCTTCTGCTTGATTCTGAGCATGTGTAGAACTTTGTAATTGTGTATACACGATTGAACTTTCTGGCAACGGATTTTCAGATCTCAAATTTTGTGTGTCAAAAATTCTGATGGAAAATGTCCGATGGAGCCTACACACGGTCAGAATTTACGACAAAGAGCTCGCAACAGCTCCCGAACATTTTCCGTCGGAAAATTTCCACCGTGTGTACGTACAGAAAGCAGAAAGCAAAACAACAGTCCAATATAAAGTTTCCCATGCAAGGGGAAGCTTCAGCAGAATACCAACACCATAAAATGCTTAGCCACCTAGCTCACAAGCTCGCTCAGCTTCAACTGTACCTCTTACCAGTCTCTCTTGGATATTTGGCTCTCTAGCCATTAGTCACAGGGCCCTGCTGCGCGGCCCATCCATAGGCCATCTCTGCCCTATGGATTGGGGTTCTCCTGACACTCCAATAGGAAAGGACCTGACTCCTGGAACTGAGACCTCCGTGTCTGTTGGCTTTCGGCTGGGCCCTCTGACCCCTCCCCCTCAATGAGACCTTCCATCTCCCCCACTGGGAGCGGTCTCCAAACTGGGAGCTCTTAGCCATCTTAAGACTTAAGTATATATATATGTGGAAAAAAAAAAAAAATATATATATATATATATATATATATATATATAGTGACAGTACAGTTCCCTGTCCTAGTAATTGTTGCCCAGGGTTCTCAAATAGGCAGGTTGAGGGGCTCCAGGGGTATTTAATGTGGAGCAATCTGTTTTATCAGTTTCCTCCAAAGTTTGTAAAATCCATTTGGGGACCTGGAGCCCGGAGATTCCATAGCGTTATGGGTGGGAAGGAATCTCCAATCCTGTGACCGGGTTTTGGGAACAGTCAGGAGTCTGGCTGGTTGGTTGAGCAGGTGGGTCCTAGGATTATAGCAGAGTGGGGATTAGGGTTATGGGCTCCACCCAGAGAGACACGAGGCCTCCAGGGGTCTATAGAGTGCATGTGTGCACTAGTGAAAGCCAGAGACCCAAGTCTGAGGATCAGAGCAGTGAGGGGCTGCTTCTAGATAGATGCTGTGTGCATCTAAGGAGACAGATGAGAGCCTGAAGTGGAAGACCTGAGCAGCAAGGAAGCTGAAAAGAGGTACAATAGTTCTATGGGAACCTTGCTATATGGCCAAGAGTGCTGAAGCATAAAGCCTAAGTGGCAGTACTGCTGAAGATAGCCAGGTGGCTCGGCATTTTTAATTTATTGTTTTTGGGAGAAGAACCCCTGTCTGGGCAACCAAGTGCATGTATGAACTTTATTTTGTTCCTTTTAATAAAAGTGTGCTACCATGCCCTTAAACTAAAGTTCCTGTTCACTGTGAACATACTGAAAAGGCATCTACCACTGAGTAAAACATCCCCCAATGTCACAATATATATATATGGACCAAAGCACTAAAAGGACTACTAACAATATAAATCACCTCATGTATGCATTAATATCATGGATAAAAATAAAAGTAAAAATGACCACATGATTTGAGCAGCTGCAGTGTGAAATTGGTGTAAACAATTGATGATAAAAAAGAAATAATCAATATACCGCACTGAATGCTATATGCAATATATTGCTACATACAGAAAAATAAATGTAAAATACTGAAAACAATCAATAAATAAAACAGTCCCCAGTGAAAAGTGCTGATGCTTGTGGAACAATGATGAAAAACTCATATACAGTGCTATGACTTGATAAGTAGTTCTGTGCTCCTTATGTGCTTAAATAGGGTTCCACCCTAGTAGATGTACACTCACCCTTGAAATTGGACCAACTATTGCTAGTTAGGTCAAATGCGTGTGTGGGGCGACCCCTGTAAATATCCTCTGGAACCATTGGTTAACTATGATGAATGTTCCTCATATAGATGGATACAATAGAGGGAAACCTCATTGTGAATTATCGTTTAAAAATAACTTTAATTCCAAAGAATTAAACGATTTGCAACTCACATGTATATGAGTGCCTGATATCCTGGCACCTGGACTGAACAGCAGGTAAAAATATCATCTGTGAAATCTGCCTGATGAAGTTCATGCAGCGAAGGGCTCGATTTCCGGTTATGGGCAGAAGTTGTCACAATCACGTAAGTATATAATGTCCGCGCACACTTGTTTACTTGGCCAGGTTGCAGGTGTCTAGCAAAACCCAGGCACAGGATTGAATACTCTGATCCAGAACTACAGAATCCAGGGAAAGCCAAATACACAGCTTTCTCTGCCCAGAAACACAACTCTGGATTATCACATTTAGCCTAAATGCAAATCCTGTGTCATATTTTCCTATATTTTCCTATATTTTCACAGTAACAATGGCTTGTATGGTCACAATTTATCAATATATATATATATAAAATGTTTGGGGGTTATTTCCAGTAGCTTAAAGTGATTGTAAAGTCTCGTTTTTTTTTTCTATAAAATAACAAACATGTTATACTGTCCTGCTCTGGTGCAATGGATTTGAAAAGAGCAGCCTGGATTCTCCTCTTTTCGGTTGCCTCTTCTGTGCTCCTGGCCCCTCCCTCCTGTTGAGTGCCCCCACAGCAAGCAGCTTGCTATGGGGGCACCCAGGCCAAGCTGCAGCTCCGTGTGTCCATTTAGACACAGAGCTGTGGTTTGCCCCTCCACCCCTTAATATCCTGATTGGCTAACTGACTTTGACAGCAGCAGGAGCCAATGGCGCCACTGCTTTGTCTCAGTCAATCAGACGGAGAGTCCCGGACGGCCAAGACACTTGTGGGCACAGCTGGACAGAGGTGGGGCTCTGGTAAATATCAGGTGGGCTGAGGGGGGCTGCTGCACACAGAAATCTCTTTATCCTAATTCATAGAATGCATTAAGATTAAAAAAACCTTCTGACTTTACAACCCCTTTAAGTGTAGAGCTCACCAGTGAGAAAAAAAACACGCTAGTTCTGCCGTTTAAGGGCTTGTTGGTCTACTTTTATTAAACAAAAACACACAGTCCACCCAGGATTCCCATGCAGGGGTTTCAACTTCACATAGCAATAATGTTAATGAAAAATACCAAGCCACCTGGCTCTCTGGTCAGCACTACTGCTCAGGCTTTGGCCTCGGTTCTCTTGACCCTGTAACAGTGTTCCCGTTTGGTACACACTCTGTACCTCTGCTGTACTCTCTTTCACAGCTTCTTTGCAACTCTAGCCCACAGGCTTGGGCTCTCTGTTTTCTCTGTCAGACTGTACTATGAAGGCAAATACAGAAGAGTATGTTTAATATGCACATAAATGCATGCAGTAATTCATGTTACCACATACAGTATATGTAGGTTTGAGGTTTCAAAGAGCTACAAAAAACACGTATGTTTTACTGTATACAAAGGTACCAATTGAGGGTGAGTTGAGGGGCCTGCCCTTCTACTTATGCTTAAATGCAGACACAGGCCCCTTTAACTCAGGCCCCTTGGGTTCCTGGACATGCATATTCTGTTTCAGAAGCTAGGAGAGGCCACACCAATTTGAAGTTCCACAAACTGTTAAAAGTGGTCATAGCACGTCAGGAACAGAGAAGTGCAGGCTCAGACACACTTAAAGGATCACTAAAGATATTTTTTTTTTAAATAACAAACATGTTATACTTACCTCCACTGTGCAGCTCGTTTAGTACAGAGTGGCCCCGAACCTGGTCTTCTGGGGTCCCTCAGCAGCTGTCTCGGCTCCCCCCCCCGCAAGGACTCAACACCTTCATGCTCCCTTGCATGGTGTGGAGTGCTTGCGGGCACGCTCCCGTGATACAGCCGGCGGCCATAGCTGCTCACTGTATCACTCGGCCTGCCCCCCGGCATGCCATGTCATTGGGTGTGATTGACAGCAGTGCGAGCCAATGGCTGCGCTGCTTTCAATCCATCCATTGTAACCAATCAACGGCCAGGCTGAGTGGTGAAGAGGATGTCAGGGGCGAGCACGGGACTTTCGAGGGGTCTGGTAAGTAAAATGGGGGGGCTGGGGGGGCGGTATTGTCAAATGTTTTTTCACCTTAATGTATAGAATGCATTAAGGTGAAAAAACACATACCTTTGCAACCCTTTTAAGACTGGTGTAGGTTAGAAATCGATGGAACTACCTGCAGCTGTATAGATGGCTCTAAGGGAGTAATCTTCTGAGGGCTAATGAGGGGATGCCCCTCGTGGAGAGGGTAAACCTCTTCCTTGGAGGTAGACAAGATCACCATCCTTATGCTTGGGCTGTCTAGTTGAGCCATCTCCCGAGAGACTGCCCGAACCATACACTGATGTGCCTGAAGACAGAGATGTGCCATCTCTTGTCCCGGAAGGTGGAACCAAGACTCACTTTGTGCAGGATGAATTTGAATGGCCTACAAACTTGCCATTGACAGTATGTTTAAGTGGAACCGTATGTAGTAGAGTGCCCATCCACTGACAATGCTCAAATGCGATCCGCATTCCCCTTGATATTGTTTTCTCACAACTTTCTATGTTCCTAGCTATGTACCAATTTTCTTGCTTCCCTCCCTCATCAGTTCAGAGGGACCACACGGGATGGAACAGAGGTAGCTAGGCAAGTGATCCGCAGTCAAGCAAGAGGCCTTATCTGTCAGAACTGAAGTTCAAATAGCAAATAGCCTCTCCAGTGAGCCCCTTCCTAGTTGCTAGTAGATTACTCCAGTTCTAGTGGCATAATGCTTCTTCCTTGGGCCTTGGATGCCTGCAGCTGTTCACCTGTGTTACCAGAGCTACTCTTGGTTTCATTGTATATAATGCTTTTATAACACTATCGGTAACCAGACCTGGCACATTTGGCTCTTCTGATGCCCAATAGGTACATGTGAATGTCCCAGACCCACTTACTTCGTGATAAATGTCCCAGGCACATTCCTTTTCAGGGTGAAAGTCCTTTTTTCTGGGTGGTGGTGGTTTAATAAAGGGCACCAGTCACTTTGAATACATTTTAGATGTTTTAATAATGCACATGCATGAAGAGTGGGAAGCAGGGTGGAGGGAACACAGGATACCTGAGGGTTCCATTAACAATACACAGTCTCTGGTCCCATGAATGGTTTTCTCACTAATATCAATCCTTCTGTCACAGAATTCTGCTGGATGGAATACATCTCATAAATGTAGCTCCTTGTTCACTGAGGTTCCTGTGTATTCTCAGTCTTAGGATACAAGGCAGGACAGCAGTGGCAAGGTTCATGTGGTGCTTTCCAGCTCAGTCTAGTCGATCACTAACCATACCTGTGGTAGGACAACCGCAGCTTTGCTTTCCCAATGTCCAGTAGCACTTCATCTCAGCCAACAGCTTAGGGACACCTCCCATGACAGGAGATCCCTCAACACTCCATACCTCTAGGCCCTAAGGCCCGAGGCCTAGACAAGTGGATCACACAGACATCCTCTCAGCATAGAGAAAGAGCGGGAAGAGACTCAGAAACTTAATAGTTCTCCCAGCATGCACAGCAAGCCCCCCAGGCCTGTTGATTGGCCAGGTATTAAATATCTATAATGTGAATTAATATCTCTAGCACACCCTGCTGAAGAACACTCACACAGCATGTGACTGAGAATAATCACTGGACACTAATGCCGCATACAAACTTGTTGTCGGAAATTCCAACTGTGTGTAGGCTCCATTAGACATTTGTTGTCAGAATTTCCAACCAACAAAAATTTGAGAGCTGGTTCTCAAATTTTCCGACAACAAAATCCGTTGTCGTAAATTCCGAGCATTTGTAGACAATTCCGACGCACAAAATTCTCTGCATGCTCTGAATCAAGTACGAGATGGAAGGGCTCGGTCTGGTAAAACTAGCGATCGTAATGGAGATAGCACATTCGTCACGCTGCAAATTTTTTAATCTATTATTGCTGCGCATTCTCTTCTTCTTTATATTGCTAGAATAATTAAGTTGTTTTGCTGCTGATATTCACACAGAGTTCTCACAAACAGATTTTTTAATTATTTCTCGTGATCTCTTGAATAATATTTGTTATTTTTTTCATTAGATCTCCATGATAATGTTTATAATTAATTTTTTTATTTATTTTTTTATGAAGATCTCCATTTTATTTGATTTATTTTTTGTTTTTTTATGAAGATCTCCTGTTTTTTTTATATTTGTTTTTCTACTGATCTCCACAATATTTTTTTATCATTTTGTGTGTCAAGTTACCACAACACCATTATTAACTTGTATTTTTCAACCTCAAGGAGGTTGTTTGGTGTTGGTGTCCCTTGTTAATTTGACATTGTATTTTTGAAATGTACCTGCCTACTCAGAAACAAAACTGTCCTTTTTGAAGTAAAACATATAGGCAAGTATTTGTGAAAAAAGAAATAGCCATTTATTGTGGGTCATAACCAAATAAAGAGGAATGAAACGCTGGATAAACTAGTGAAATTTGCAAAGCCTTTGAACCCCAGGTCACACATCAACTATTTTACAGCCAAAATTGGTAGCATGAGGAGTCCATATAATAGTGAGCACAATCCGGTCCGGGACTCCGAGAGATCAGGAACAGCAGCAGATGACATATCTGTCCCCAGGCTGTGGTCTTACAACAGCCTGCGTCTTTTGTCAGACCAGACCAAACCCAGGCCATCACTTTCTTGTCTTCCTTCCATGCTTCCTTCCACGCTTGCTTCCAGGTTGTGGCTCTGGTGTTGAAGTTGTGGCTGGAGGAGGAAGAGGAGGAGGACAATGGTCGAACTCACAAACCTGGCTTTGGATTGTGAGTTCGCCCCTCAGCTCATTATTTAGGGCTTGTAAGACAATTTCCTCACATAAAAGGCGTTGGCCCTCTTCCATTTCCTGCATTTTGCAGGCTGCCATGCAGGCATAGTACTATTACATATTGGGTGGGGGTCTGAGGAAATAGCCCAAGTGCTGCCTCCTCCAGGTTACTCCTCTTCCTGGGACTTTGTTTTTGAAGGAGGAGGGGAGGGACCTGGGATTTGGGCAGGCTACTGGGCTCGGCCATCTCCTGGCTGCCACTTACCTTGCCACCTCCTGGCTGCCACTTTCCACAGCCTCCTCCTGGCTGAGGCTTTCCTGTGTATGAAAATGGGACATAGTTTTAGTTTTTTGTTCATCAATCACACAGAATTTTCAGTTAATGAATGTTGCAAATTGAATGTTAATAAATAGAAAAGACTATCATTCTGACCCCAGCATTTTTCATTCTTGTCCCAATCATTTGTGGCCACTACTGTCTATTGATATGTAAAACATTTTGTTAAATCAGAAATTAGTGATCAATAATAACATCTAGTTAACATCATTCATTTTTGGATATGAAATATGTTGAACAATGCTATACCTGGCTCAAGCTGGGCTCCTCCACTTCTTCCTGGCTGGAAGGCCCAGGTTGGACGTCGGAAGACTCAGCTGAGGTGGAAGGAAGCATTGAAGGAAGACTGGAGAGTGCCGGCCTGGGTTCCCTCTGGCCTGCCAGAAAATTCAGGCTGTCATAGTACCACAGCCTGGGTGCATAAATGTCATCTGCTGCAGCTCCCGATCTCTGGGAATCCTTGACCTTCTTGTGCTCCCTATTATAAGTGCTCCTCATGCCACCAATTGTGGCCTTCAAATAGTTAATGTATGCCGTGGGGATCTGTGGCTTCACAAATTCCAGCAATTGATCCAGCGCTGCCTGCCTCTTTCTTTTATTGGTATGAAAGGGGTGGTTTACCTGCCACAGATAGGGCAGCTCCCTGTACGTATCAATGAATATGGGGATAAAGTCCTGATCATTCAATGGATCAATTTTCTCTGCAAAACACAACACAAGACAAAAACCCTAATGTCAGGCTAAACTCTCCTAATCTTGTCTCAATATAGGCCTCAATCTATAAGCAGTATAGACCCAAGTTAAAATTGTACCTTCGGTCTCATGAACAGTGGTTCCGATACTCCTTCCTCTGCTCACAGATCGTACCTATGACGCACATGTGTTACGCTTTATATACACTGTGCATGCGTGAAACTCCGCCCGCCCCTGACCTTCTATCTAATATATTCCCTGCCCCTTCTCTTTCAGCACAGTGGGAGAGCACATGGCGGAGAAAGAACAAGTGCATGAAGACAGCAGCAGCAACGAAACCCCAGAGCCACAAATGTCCCGATCCTGGAGGAGATTTTAGGCCTCAAATATGGCCTTTGTAGAAATGGTGGACATCTTGAAGAGGGCTGACTATGATGGGAAGCATGGACCTTACCCAAACTCAAATGTGAGAAAGGCCAAGATCATGACTAAACCTGTGAAAGTCTGCAAAGGAATTTTGGGGTAAGATGATACAAGGATCAATTGAGGAAACGCTGGTGATACCTGAAATTGAGGGAGCACAATCAGTGCAGAAGGAACAAGAGAGTTCTTCAAAAAAGTAAGTATTTTGTTGTGTGTTCCTATTATTATTACACTTGTGCTGCTCCATGTGCTTTTCTGATGGTTAACTACATTTGTTAAGGCCTATTTGTATTCAAAGAAATGTATTACATTGTTGTCTAAATGGGTTTGTAACTAGAATGAAATGCAAACTTGATTCAGTGTAAGGAGAGGACACTCAGCAGCTGTTTACACATCTGAATGGAGGAGCACTAGTGTGGGACACCAGAACAAACTTTTTAGGGTGTCCCACACAGGTGCTCCTGTGGATACTAGGAGTGTCTCCATGTGTGAAACTTGACCAAAAAAGGTAAGTATTTCAGCTTTAAGAAAGGGAAAAAATCGTGTCTTCAGCTTGGAAACAGACAATTGCACACAACACTTCCAAGCAATGTTTCCTATTTCTGCCTTCAAATATCTGTGTGCCAAGTATACCTTTTTTTATTCACATAGGGGAGGCATCAGAGAATACCAGGGAACCCCCACCTCCTAAAGAAGGGGAAATCCCCACACCAGCCTGAGGATGTGGAGGAAGGAGAGGTTTATGAATTGTGACCACAACAGGTGAATGTCTGAGACCACAGATTCAGGTAATAGATGGACACCTGGATATTTATAATATGGGATGTGTTTTTTTGTTTTAGGTGATGTGGAGGTTGTGGAAGAAGAAACACATTTCACAAGTGCAAGTGCCCAAGTCCTAATCAGGGAGATCATGGTGTGCAATTGTGATTTACAGAAGATTAAGGAAGACATCAATGATGTTGAAAAAAGACTCAAAAACATCATAGATATTTTAGGCACAATCTAAAACACACCAACATTTTACTAATTGTTTTTATTTTTCTAGAATATGTTTAAAATTTTGAAAGCCAAATTTTGAAGATGCACACAGTGTTTTTTTTTTTATACAAAAAGCAAATTCATTTTGCGCTACAAGTGCAAACTACAAGTACAAAGTGCACTTGAAATTTCACTGAAAGTGCACTTGGAAGTGCAGTCGCTGTGGATCCAAGGGGGATATGCAAGGAAAATAAAAAAACAGCATTTTAGCTTGCACATGATTGGATGATAAAATCAGCAGAGCTTCCCCTCATTTCAGATCTACTCCTCAGATTTACAGCGACTGCACTTCCAAGTGCACTTGTAGTGCAAAGTGGATTTGCCTTTCGTAAATAACCCCCAGTGTGTCAACATGTGCTATCTGCCATCAACAGAGTAAAACATTTTATACTCAACAATGTGTGGCGTCTTCTTTCAATGCTCAATAGCAGTTTTTTGCGTAAGTTGGTGTTTACAGTGACAATATGGGTTATTTACTAAAGGCAAATCCACTTTGCACTACAAGTGCACTTTCAGTGCAGTTTCAGTGCACTTTCAAGTGCACTTTTGCAGTGGACTTGTAGTGCAAAGTGGATTTTAACACCCACGGTGCTTTATAATTTGCAACAATCAGGCCATTTTCATCACTCCAAAAAATGTATTCATGGTGCTGAAAAGAATGATTATTTTTATCATTAATGCATTACATACATTAACCACAAAACAAGCAGACCCACAGCATAATAGTTAGCTGAAGAAGAGATTGTCATCTCCAGTATCAAAGAAATTACATTTGCACTATTGAAGAAAATGGGCAAAAAGAAAAGCCCATTGGATAACCTAGGAGAAAGCTAAAAGAAACACAAGCAGTAAATCAAAGGAAATATTTTTCAGTTTAAAATAAAAATGTATGTATGTTTGTTAAACATTTTCTGACATATCAATGGCCCCCCTACCCGCAAAGTACTCCATATATTTTAGACGGACCTCGCGGGCGCTTTGGGGGGGCAAGCCAGGACAGCCAGCTTCAAGCGCTGTCAGTATTTGGTCTTGAAATACGGCCTCAGGCCCAACTGAGGCCACATAGTTCATCTAATTTCTCCTTAAAAAGTTCTGGAGAATGCAGCATGAAAGGATTATATGGTTAAGTTTATATTCCGCCATGTTGATTGGCATAAGGAATAGGTGGAACTGGCTGGCCATTATCCGGAAAGCATTCTTCACCACTCTTTTGGCTCTGGCCAGCCGGTAGTTAACCACTACAAAACAGGACACTTTCGCCCCCTTCCTTCCCAGCCCAATTTTCAGCTTTCATCGCTCTAGCGCTTTCAGTGACAATTGCGCGGTCATGCTACACTGTACCCAAATGAAATTTTTATCATTTTGTTTGCACAAATAGAGATTTATTTTGGTGGTATTTATTCACGACTCCGTTTTTTATTTTTTGCGATATAAGCGCAAAAAAGCGGAAATTTGGAAAAAAAACAATATTTTCTTTTTTCTATTTTAAAAGAAATCCAATAAAATCAAATTTTGTCATAAATTTAAGCCAAAATGTATTCTGCTACATGTTTTTGGTAAAAAAAATTCCGTTAAGTGTATAATAATTGGTTTGTGTGATCACGGACATATGTACGCAAATGATCATGTACATATGTGTGCAGGTGATCACGTACATATGTGTGCACATAATCATTGGGACAAGTGATTTTAGTGGGACATATGTGGGGGACATGTTTTTATTATTAGGGACATGTGTTTTTATTTTTTGGGGACATGTATGTTTTGGGGACATGTGTGTTATGGGGACATATGTGGGGACTGTGTTTACACTGTGTGGTGTGTTGTGTGTTTACACTAGACTGAAGATCAGTGAGTAAAAAGCTGTAAAAAACAGCTCATACTCACTGATCATCAGCCGGCTGCAGCAATCTGCTCTCCTCTCCTCAGCGATGACTTCTGTGTGAGGAGAGGAGGAGCTGATTGCCTAGCAACCGGCTGTTTGTTTACATCACATGACGGCCGTGATTGGACACGGCCGTCATGTGATCAGGAGGGCCAATCACAGAGCCCTCCTGCCGATCTGAGATGCGCCGTGTCCCGGTGACACGGGCGCATCGGGATCGCGCCGCTGCGCGGGCACGCGCGCGCGCGATCCCGCTCCTCCTGATGGACGTTCCTGAACGTCCTAACAGGAGTAGACGGCTCCCACCCGGCCATATATGTGCATTGGCCGGGTGGGAAGTGGTTAAAAACCCTCTAGTCTGGGCTGAGGGTCTTCATCAGGAACGGCCGCATCAGGTGATCAATCAGCCCAAACATCAGCGACAAAAACGAACGGCAGACCAGCCACATTGTCTTCCGGAGGTGGCAATCCCAAGCCACCACTCTGGAGCCATCTGTAGAACTCGGTCTGGGCGATGATTCCGACATCCGGCCATTCTTCCCCACGTCCACATAGAGAAACTCATATGTCGCCAACACCAACGCCAACATCACAATACTATTAAAGCCCTTATAGTTGTAATAGTATGACCCCGAGTTGGGGAGGTGGGACTATATGGACGTGTTTCCCATGAATTGCCCCTCCATAGTTGGGAAAGTTCCACCGCTGGGTAAATTGGGAAGAAACAGTCTGCCATTCCTGTGGCATTAAAGGAAACTGTGGAGTGAAACAAGAAAAAAAAATGTAATTTTGCACATAACATTGCAAGCAGATTAAACACAAAACATTCTTGGCCAACATAAATTTAAAGCGGAGGTCCACCCTAAAGTGGACCTTCCGCTCATTGGAATCCTCCCCCCCTCCGGCGCCACAATTGGCACCTTTCAGGGGGGAGGGGGTGCAGGTACCTGTACAGTACAGGTATCTGCACCCACTTCCGGGATGGCTCTCTGCGGAAAGGGGCGTAGATTACGCCCCTTTCCGAAAGTCCCCCGCTGCCTGCTGGGAAACACACAGATCCCCAGAGGCAGAGGATCCATCCTTATTGCACAGCGCGACTCGTAGGGAACCGGGAAATGAAGCCGAAAGGCTCCACTTCCTGATCCCCATACCCAAGATGGCGACGGCCGACATCGCCGGGCGCGCTGGACAGGTAAGTGTCACTATTTTAAAAGTCAGCAGCTGCAGTATTTGTAGCTGCTGGCTTTTAAAAAAAAAAAAAAACGCGGACTCCCGGCGGACTCCCGCTTTAACATTTATTTGAAGGAGTATTAAAAAAATAAAAATCTAAGGTCCACTTATCAGATTCCTCACCCCCTCTGATGGCCCATTGTAAAAATGTTAGGGGGGAAGTGTTTTGGACAGGTAACCCTCTCCACTTCATTGAGAGCTGAATGCATAAATAATGTGTATTACTTTGGCCAGCCCCTCCTTACTTAAACTATTATCAGCCCACTGGACAGGTAAGAATTGTCACAATACAAAAATATAAATACACACTGTACAAATTGAAGCACATTTTTACATTCTGAAATTACCAATCCAGATAATAGGAGAACAAAACTTTAAACAGTACCATTTGAAAGGATTCAGGGAGGCCCTTTCATAACATGCATTGGTGCTTTGGCAAAGTCAGCAGATAGAGGATTGGTATTGGTTGACTTAGCGTTTGGGGGTAGGGAGGGTTCCAAATGAGTTTGGGACCCCAAAAAAAAGCCTCTGGCACTCTGCCTCAATTTTAGCACACAAATAACATTTGTACACATTTTAGGGGGTTCTTAGGGAAAAGCACTACAATGGAGCTGACAAAATACATTGCTAAGTGACTAGGTTAGGCGTGTATGGGCCCAGGATAGCATGCTGGGGAGGTTAGTGAAGGCAAATATACATGAAGGAAAAAAAGAAAGTTTAAAAACTTCCAGCATGCATGAGGATAAAGGGGACATTCACAGCATATTGCAATCATGGTACTTAGGGAATGATGAAAGAAATACAATACATTAGCATTACAGGGCCTGTATGATGGCAGAACAGGTCTCTGGAATAATGATTCCCAGAGCCTGGGGAGAGATGCCTGTCAAGAACTTGATGTCCTGCAGACTTCTCCCTGTTGCCAAGTACTGCAACGTGGTGACTAGCCTCTGTTCTGCAGACTTCTCCCTGTTGCCAAGTACTGCAACGTGGTGACTAGCCTCTGTTCGGGAGTGATAATTTGCTGCATGCGAGTGTCCTGCTTCATAATATAAGGGGACAGAGAAGCCAACAAACTGTGAAAAACAGGGGCCGTCATCCAGAGATAATTCCTGAAATCATCAGGAATAGTCTCATGGATCTCCCACAACAAAGCAATGTGAGAAAATTGGTCATGCTGGAGTAACCAATTCTTCATCCATGAACTCCTCCCCGTCCTGTTCATGGACTGGGCTTGGGTCAAAGTAAACCCCAACACAGAGCCCCTGCACAGCACGAACTCTATGATTAATACGTATCCGCAACATGGCTTCAAATCGGTCGGCTGGTCAGAATGAACTAACAGAACGCACTGAAACTCAGAAAGGCCTGAGAAGAGTGAGCTGAAAATCAGAAACAAGCAGACAAGAGCACACTGGAAAACAAATACGTAAAACCAGATACGAACCCACAAGCACAAACTGAAGTGCAGTAACAATCTGAAAAGCACGAGGCTCAAAAGCGCAAAACGTCTCTCACCAAACTTCTACTAACACGAGATAAACACAAGATTAGCAGAAGGAACCCAAAGAGTGGCACACTGGCTATTGAACTTCCTTTTTATAGTGCCGTTGTACGTGTTGTACGTCATTTTTTAAATTTAATCCCGGGACATATTTTTTTTTTATTGGCAAATGGTAATTTATTTAATAAGCATATGGAGGGCTAAGTAGTGCTCAGGAGCATGCTACATAAATAATGCAGGGCTCAGGAGTGTGCTACATAAAGAATGCAGGGCTCAGGAGTGTGCTACATAACGAATGCAAGGCTCAGCAGTGCACTACATAAAGTTTACAGGGCTCAGCAATGCGCTACATAAAGAATGCAGGGCTCACCAGTGCCCAGCAAAGCAGCATCACCAGTGCTCAGCAAAGCAGCCTCACCAGTGCCCATCTATGCAGCCTCACCAGTGCCCCTCTATGCAGCCTCACCAGCTCCCATCTATGCAGCCTCACCAGCGCCCATCTATGTAGCCTCACCAGCGCCCATCTATGTAGCCTCACCAGCGCCCATCTATGCAGCCTCACCAGTGACCAGCAATGCAGCCTCACCAGCACCCATCTATGCAGCCTCACCGGTGACCAGCAATGCAGCCTCACCAGTGCCCATCTATGCAGCCTCACCGGTGACCAGCAATGCAGTCTCACCAGTGCCTGTCTATGCAGCCCCCCAATGCCCATCTATTCAGCCTCACCAGTGCCCAACAATGCAGCCTGACTAGTGCCCATCAATGCAGCCTCACCAGTGCCCATCTATGCAGCCTCACCAGTGCCCATCAATGAAGCCTCACCAGTGCCCAGCAATGCAGCATCACCAGAGCCCAGCAATGTAGCCTCACCAGTACCCAGCAATGCAGCCTGAAAAGTGCCCAGCAATGCACCCTCACCAGTGCCCAGCAATGCAGCCTCACCAATGCCCAGCAATGCAGCCTCACCAGTGCCCATCTATGTAGCCTCACTAGTGCAGGGGATCAGAGAGAAGAGAGGAAGAGGAAAGCCAGCCGGATCATCACACAGGCCGGCATCACCAGCTGTGACAGCTTTAATTTGAATCGCCGGGCACCCGCTATCACACAAGTCCCACCTCCTGGATCAACTTCTACCTATGATAGACAGCACATGTCCTGGCATTGGACAAGTGTGCTGTCTATCAAATGAGCCAAACCAGGAGATGGACAGCGATTCAAATTAAAGCTGTCATGGCGGGCAACTCCGGCCTCACACCCCCAAGTGTGTGTCACCCGGGGTGGATCGCCCCCCGTTGGTATGCCACTGGCTTCGGTGCCCCCCTCTGCCTCAGCACCCGCCCAGGATCGGTCCTGCACCTAGTGCCGCCCCTGCCTGCTCTGGGACTCCAGGGACAGTGTCCTCAGTCTGGGGACAGTTTCCAGAGACCAGGGACATCTGGTCACCCTATTCTATAAGAATAATCACAAGTAGCTGTTTTTGTTCAACTGTTTTACTAAAGTATTGATTCTCAGCTATACTCTGTTGTTATACTATACTAACATACTATGTTGTTATGAAATCTTATACAGAGTATAAGGTGCAAGGTGCGGCTACTCTCTATTTGGCTGATTTGACTTGCTGCTAAAAAGGAATTCCCCAACGGCAGCAAAGAAAGGAATTAAATGTTTTTCTTAGTGTAGGGAAAGGTTAGAACCCTTTTTAGATTTTTATTGCTTTCTGTGTTTCTGTTGAAGATTTTTCCTCATTTCTTGTCTAGTGAAAGCAGTCTGATTACGAAAGGAACAAAGGTCTCTGGCGGTCCTCCAATAGCAGTAAAAACCAGATGGGAGTTATAATCTTACCTTTTTTTTTATCAGAACCAGAAAAAAGTTAATTGGGTGCAATTGTGTTGATCTCTGTGATTGGTCACATTAATCACATGGTAAAGGCAGGGCCAATCACAGCCCATCTGTACCAAGTAATTAGCTGTGGCCAATCACAGCTAACCACAATATTACACATGGAATGAATCTATTTCATTCAGTAAAAATGCTTGCTTATAACAGGGAAATTCACTGCTATAAGCAATCAGAATGTGTAAAAAAAAAGAATCCTGATCACTTCCCCAGAGTAGTACAGTGTCCGTATGGCTCTGGTCACATTGTGTTAAAAAAAATCATTAAAAAAAAGAAAACAAATGTAATAAAACATAAAAAAAAAAGAAAACAAATTGAAAAAAAAGATTATTATTATTTTTTTTTAGTTTTGGGTACCATAGTTTTTCACAATTTCATTTTTAAGACCTGATATGTTTAGTATCTATTTGACACAAAAATTATGTACAAATATCGTGATTGTTTTCACTAAAAATGATTTTAGTGTATTTATTTTGAAAATATGCATTCATTAAATAGCTGCACAAATATGGTGCGACGTAAAAAAATTTAATTGCCACCACTTTATTCTCCATAGTCTCTAATGTAAACTGGTGCCATCAACTCAAGCCCACAGCTCAGCTTTTTATGTCACATGTTGTGTGACTCAGCTGCTTCTGCTACACAAAGTTTCACTTTCGTTTCACTTTCACAAGCGTCGTCCTTTCCAGTCTCCTTTCTCTCTAAGCCACTCCTGCTTTGTATATATAAACTGCAGATTATCTCTTTGTCCATTGATTCTCAGGGACACAGACTATCTACAATTTCACCACTACACTGGAGCATACTAACTACAAAGAAGAAAAATGCCACGAAAAAGTCTGAAAGCTGGTGTCCAATCTGGAAATAAATTTCTACAACATCTGGAAGAAACAGACAGACTAAATATTACCAACAAAGAAAAACTGAAAACAATCTATATTGAATTTCAAAAGACGTAAGGGCATTTTGTTATTTTTATCATTATGGTTATTATTATTATTGTTACTAGCAGCAGTAAAAGCAGTAAGTTGTATTATGCGTAACCAAATTCATTTTAAATTGTTTGTGCCATTTTTTGGGCAAATCTAGACAAGTTTCACATGCTCAGAGCTATTCTCAACTCTGCAAAATTCTAATCACTAGCATGATTTTAGAAAACAGTCCTTAAAGCAATTGTATGGCAGGTCTAAAGTTTTTCAAGGGATGACCCTCGGCAAGTCATACATTATAGGACTAATTTGTCTTAAAGTATAACTAAAGGCAAAACATTTTAGCGAAAGATAGAGGGGAGAAGGATTACAACATCTGTTTGTTTTATACTGCAGTCTGTGCCCCATTTATTCCAAAAATCCCAAAATGTGGGTTGTCACTATAACAGGAATAGACAAGAGATCTTCAAACAGTGACACTAGTATCTGGTGACAACCAGGGATTCCCTCACTTTGGAGGGATTTCCTCTCACTTCCTGTTTTGGCTATGGGACAGAAATTAAAGGGAAAAGGGAAACAGGTGGCAAAAAACCTGACAGGAGTTTTAACCCTCCTTTTCTGTAACCAAAATAAAAAAAACGAATGCTGCGTACACACGATCGGAATTTCGGCCAGCAAAAGGCAGATGAGAGCTTTTCATCGGAAAATGTGACCGTGTGTATGCTCCTGAATTCCCGCCTGCAAAAATTTGAGAGCATGGTCTCAATTTTTCAGATGGAAAAACTTTCTATCGGAAATTCCGATCGTGTGTATGCAATTCCACGCAAAAACTCACACATGCTCAGATTCAACTACGAGATGGAAGCTATTGGCTACTGGGTATTGAACTTCCTTTTTCTAGTCCTGTCGTATGTGTTGTACGTCACTGCGTTCTTGACGGTCGGAATTTGGTGTGACCGTGTGTATGCAAGACAACTTGAGTGAAATCCCGTCGGAATTCCGTCGGCCAAACCATCAGAGCTTTTTCTGACCAAAATTCCGATCGTGTGTACGTGGCATTACAAATAATATTTTGTTCAGGTGTCTTCCCTCTGGGGGATCTGGAGGTTGGAGGAGCCGGTAATTAGGTGCTGTAATGACTCTATATCACCTGCATTTTGTATCAGGGTGCCAGAATGTAAATATTTTATGCAAGAATGGTTTTAAAAGACTTTTGTGGTTTGAATAAAGTATGTGCTGTTTTTTTTTTATGATACTATTCTTTTTGCCTTAAAAAGTCTCATGGGAGGAAATGGTATATTTTTGCTAAAAAAAAAAGAAGTTGTGCCTTCATTTCTACTTTAAACTATAACGTATAAACAAGAGTTTGATAAAAAAAAAATCTCCTGTGAACTATTGTGGAAAGATCTACTGTCAATGGAAAAATGTAAAACTGTTGTCTGACCAGCTACATGTCACAAGTTTAATTATGGGGACTTGCTCCTAGTGTTGAAGCTAACACAGAAATATCTGGAAATTTAGATTAAAAACAGTTCCAGACTGTTGCATGGACTTTTATTGTTTTATATTATATGAAGGATCATAGGTGGCCTGTCCACAGAAAAATGGAGGAGGTGCTAATGAATGAATATCATCCTCCAACCACAGAATGCCTTATATTCTGTGAAAACAATTTAAGGCTTTTTCTGATTGGATGAGGTACCGAGCGAACGGTCCACTGTGACCAGTGTACTGCAGATAGAACTACAAGTCTCAGCAGTGGACACTCAGCACTGACAGGAGACTGTGGGCTGAAAAGTAAGGGATTTAACAAATGCTTCAGTAGCCAGAGATTGTGCACACTTCATTACAGATTATTTATTTCCACTGTGTAAATGTACTAAAATAGCTTTAGGCCATACTCCAGCTTTAAGGTATTGCTTGTATAGAAAGATGCATGTATGGCACTTGCAGTTGCTCTTAGTAGTTCTTTGTAAGTACATGTTAACAGTAAGGCCCTATGCTCGCTGCACATTTAGCCCTGGTTTATGCGGCTCTGGCCTTTAGGTGTGGGTGAAATCCACAAGTGCACCGTCTAGCCGCACTGTGAAACTATATGAGAGACTGACATCTGCTGTGGCTGGACAGTGCACCTATCAGTACTTGTGTTTAGGACAGCGTGTGCATAGAGACGAATTCCTAGAACGCAGAGTGCCGTCTAGCCACACCTAAACGTTGAAGCCTCATGCATCAGAGCTACAAGTCCAATGTGCTTGGAACCTCAAGCAAATACTGCTGATATATTTTAGCAACAAGTATAAAAGCGACACATTCACTATTAATTATTTTGCAAGAAGTAGCAATAAAAGCAGTGTTTCTTTTTTATGATGTGCTGTATTGTAGTGCCCATGATTTCAGGACTGATGTATTGCAACGTATTGCGGCTGTCGTGTCACCCAACAAAATTATAACCTTCCTAATAACCAGGCGGGTGTGTCCATTTTTTGCCTGAAGCGGTGTGTGCACCCTTGTTCTGTTTCCCGATAACCAGGCAACTGGAAACATTCTTTTGGGGTTGAAAGACCATAGCAGCCATTTATTAAATAGCAATATACAAAATGTCAATCTTTTTAACCAAATACATTTTGCATTATGAGAACATAACAACAACCCTATCAATAACTAACCTCCTTATAGGTCTCGGATCTTTGAAGCCACCTGTATTTTACTTATTGGCTGTATTTGCCATAATTCCATTTCACGGCCCACATCCGCAACTACATCAACTTGAGGACAATTTAACTACAGTGCCTTAAAAAAAGTATTCACACCCCTTGAAATGTTTCACATTTTGTCATGTTACAAATGTACCGTAAATGTATTTTATTGGGATTTTATGTGATAGACCAACACAAAGTGGCAAATTCTTGTGAAGTAGAAGGAAAATGATAAATGGTTTTCAAATTTATTTTACAAATAAATATCTGAAAAGTGTGGTGTGCATTTGTATTCAGCCCCCTTTTCTTTGATACCCCTAACTAAAATCTAATGGAACCAATTGCCCTCGGAAGTTACCTAATTAGTAAATAGAGTCCACTTGTTTGTAATTTAATCTCAATAAAAAACAGCTTTTCTGTGAAGCCCTCAGAGGTTGAGGAAGAGCTGCAGAGATCCACAGCTCAGGTGGGAGGATCTGTCCACAGGACAACTATTAGTTGTGAACGCCACAAATCTGGCCTTTATGGAAGAGTGGCAAGAAAAAAGCCATTGTTGAAGGAAAGCCATAAGAAGTCCCATTTGCAGTTTGCGAGAAGCCATGTGGGACACACAGCAAACATGTGGAAGAAGGTGCTCTGGTCAGATGAGACAAAAATTTAACTTTTTGTCCTAAAAGCAAAATGCTATGTGTGGCAGAAAACGAACACTACAAATCCCCCTGAACACACCATCCCCACGTGAAACATGGTGGTGGTAGCATCATGTTGTGGGGTGCTTTTCTTCAGCAGGGACAGGGAAGGTGGTCAAAGTTGATGGGAAGATCGATGGAGCCAAATACAGGGAAAACCTAGAAGTTCAGACGAAGCTACGTGATTCATTTTTTCGAAACGTGTTGACATCACCAGGGTTACATGATGCCTTTCCTTTTCATCATGTCCAGGAAGTGAGCCTACGGAGAGCCAGGGAGTCTGGATGGATGCTGCACAGCACAAAGAGTGCTAAGAAGTTTGAATTTGGAGAAGATATATGCGCTGTTCAGTGCCCATACCGAGGGACAGCTGGCGGATTTGTGGACAAAGAACATGAGGTCACTATCCAAAGCTGTCTTACCGTGAAGAGTTTTGTTTCAGGAGGGCACTGTATGGCCGGCTCCTTTACTTAACACTGCTTGATATATCACACTGAGTATGGTGAAGCCAGATCTTTGTATACGTTACATTGCATAATGACTGCAAGTTTGCGCTTGTCATTGTGATGGATGAACAGAGATGCAGTTCTAATATAGACTGCTTTAGGACTTTAATTGCAGTGTGACTCACGGTTGTCTCGGGTTTACTCCTCTGGTTGCCCTAGTGATATAGTCCTAATTGCGCACGTGTAGAATACCACACAGCCCTTTATCAGACCTGGCTTAGGACTTCATGTCTACACCACCAACATACTAGCAACTCCTTCCCTATGTAACTAATCATTATTCATTAGCGATTAATGTTCTCTTACTATATATCCATATCACCATTTTGTGGGTTTTCTCCATCTTCAGCCAGCAGTTACTTTATGCTGTTCATCAGTCCATCCCATCTCCCTTTTTCCACCTGTACACAGTAGGCTCGAGCCCCCCAGGGACCTCTGCACAGATGTTCACAGATGTGCAAACGACATATCAGTCGTGGCATGGATATCGGCGCATAGGTATCTGGTGTCCGGATGATTGTTTATATGTTTTTTTTATTTGTTGTTCTTTTGTTTTTTGTCCTGTGCTGTGTGTTGCCATATCCTGTGGCCATTTAATGCAGTGGCCTTCGGATATACTGTATGTCATGTTCATGTGTCTTAAAGCGGGAGTCCACCGGGAGTCCGAAGTTTTTTTTTTTTTTTAAAGCCAGCAGCTACAAATACTGCAGCTGCTGATTTTTAAAATAGTGGCACTTATCCGCCCAGCGCGCCCGCGATGTCGGCACCCGAAGCCGATCTCTCGATCGTCTCTCGGGTGCTGCCGCCGCCATCTTGGGTATGGGAATCAGGAAGTGGAGCCTTTCGGCTTAATTTCCCGGTTCCCTACTGCGCATGCGCGAGTCGCGCTGTGCAATAAGGATGATCCCCGCTGTCTCTGGGATCCGTGTGTTTCCCAGCAGGCAGCGGGGGACTTTCGGAAATGGGTGTAGATTCTGCGGAAAGGGGCATACCTTCTGCAGAATCTACGCCAGAAGTGGGTGCAGATACCTGTACTGTACAGGTACCTGCACCCCCCTCCCCCCTGAAAGGTGCCAATTGTGGCGCCGGAGGGGGGGAGGATTCCAATGAGTGGAAGGTCCACTTTAGGGTGGACCTCCGCTTTAACTATTATCTCCCGTTGGGTAGCTTATTGAATTTTTAACTAATCAATACATTTAATATTTTTTCTAGTGCCTACGCTGATGCAATTACCTAGTCAGGCATCGGTTCACTTAAGCACCCGCTGAACGGCTACTATTGTTCGTTTCTTTCCCCCCTTCTATTATTGCAGGATGAATCCTGTACCCAGTTCACTGGACCTTCCTATGATTGTTCTCCCCAAGTTAATTGTTGACCGCTTGAGGTCCGACTCCCTGTTCCAAACTCCCCAACCATATCTGTCAGTGACATTGACACGTACTACTCCTCTGAGCATTACTACCAAATCTTTGACTCTACTCCTACCATTTACACTTGGATGGCAACGAATAGCCCTACTGCTTTGGAATGAACATTAAAATTATGTCTCACAATGTGAGAGGCCTTAACAGCCCCCATAAACGTAGAACACTCTGGAAATCTGCTATCGACATGCACTGCGATATTCTTTGCATACAAGAAACTCACTTCCCCAGTGCTAACCCACCTAGATGCACACATGGCAAATTCCCCCATGTATTTACTGCTAATGACCTGAAGAAAAAAAATGGTGTATTAATCGCTGTGAAGGACACTGTCACTTTTTCTTTGTTGCACGAATATATTGACCCCCGTGGTCGGTATATTATATTGATTGCTGAATTTAATCACTCTGTTTATACGCTGGTAAATCTATATGCTCCAAATGTCAGATCTGCACGCTTTGTCCGCAAAGTCGTGCAAAAGGCGAAATCTCTGCAAAAGGGTAGCCTAATATTATGTGGTGATTTTAATATAGTACTGAATGCTGATCTTGACTCCTCCTCTGTGGCCCTCAGGCAGCGTCCCTGTCTAGACAGCTTTTGCCATGAAGAAAAACTTTTTGACCCTTGGCGCTGCACCAGGGCTACGGAGAGGGACTACACGTATTACTCTGCAATGCATAACAGCTACTCGAGGATTGATTATTTTCTCACGGATATGCATGTATTACAAAATGTGGTTAGATCGGATGTCCACAGCATCACCTGGTCAGACCATGCACCTGTGACACTTGAGGTTGTGGACTTTAATAAGACTACTAGCAGACCACTCTGGCGTAACAATACCTTTCTCCTGTCTCGCCCCATTATTAGGGACGAGATAGAAACAAAGGTCAAGGAGTTCTTCCAATTAATTGATACTGAGGAGTCCTCCCCAGCCATGGTATGGTGCGCTCACAAGGCCTTCACCCGAGGTGTCCTCATACAGATAGCTTCGAGGGAACGCAAAAAGAAAACCCACCGCATAACACAGCTCCATGATAAAATTGCTGAATTGGAGAGTCTACACAAAAACCCGACTCTCACTTCCCCCACCCTACTCCAACAGCTCACTCAATGTCGTGAAGATCTACGACAAGAGATTAAAGTTAACCACGACTTATACTTTAAGAGACTGAAACTATCCTATTATTCACAAGATAACAAGGCAAGTAAGCTACTGGCTTCTCAACTTAAAAAAAGACAGGCTAAAACGAATCTACCATTCATCAAGCACCATAACTCACAACAGGTTTTTCGCAATCCTAAAGACACCGAAGCGAACGCCTTTAAAGATTACTACCACTCATTATATAACCTTGACCAGGACCCTGACACTCACCAGCCCTCTGACACAGAAATTGATAATTTCCTTCATAATCTTAAATTGCCAAAAATAGATACCCCCACACTGCTTGCTTTAAACTCCCCCATTACCTGTGAGGAAGTGACCGCAGTAATCAAAACGTTGCCCATGCATAAATCCCCAGGGGCGGACGGCTTCTCGGCCAAATACTATAAAGCACTTACGACTACTCTGACCCCCAAACTAGCGACTGTCTTCAACTCTGCTATGTCCACAGGCTCCTTTCCCAAGGAAATGCTACAAGCTATCATAGTTACGATCCCGAAACCAGGCAAAGACAACTCCCTCCCCCAGAACTTTAGGCCAATCTCACTCTTGAACTCCGATTTAAAAATATATGCTAAAGTACTAGCAAATAGACTGATGAATGTTACCCCTACCCTCCTAGGTTTAGATCAAGTGGGCTTTGTTAAAGGCAGGCAAGCACCAGACGGGACAAGGCGTATGATCGACCTCCTACGATACACTGAAGTTAACAACCTCCCTAGCGTATTTCTAGCCTTAGACGCAGAAAAGGCCTTTGATAGGGTAAACTGGCCATATCTATCTAAGACCCTATAGAAATTCGGACTATCAGGCCAAATTCACACAGCTATCATGTCCTTGTACTCCCATCCATCAGCAAGAGTTTATAACTCAGGCCTTCTCTCTGACCCCTTTAATCTCACTAATGGCACAAGACAAGGGTGCCCACTGTCCCCCATAATTTTCTCGCTTGTCATAGAACCATTAGCGGAGAGTATCAGGAGCGCTGCAACTGTAAAAGGAATTAAGATAGGTGCAGAAACCCATAAAATAGGACTATTTGCTGATGACGTCATTCTCACTGTCACAGACCCTGTCACATCCCTTACTGGAGTTCAAAATCTGATAAGTAACTTTGGGAAAGTATCCTTTTATAAGGTTAATACTAATAAATGCTATGCACTGGGTCTGCACTTATCATCGGTTACCCAAAACAACCTAAAAAATATTTTCCCGTGTAACTGGAACCCTCCCTCGATCACATATTTAGGTGTACAGCTTCCCCCCCCCCCCCGCTTCTGACACATACCTTCACAACACTACCCCCCCCTGCTGAATAAACTAGCTGACGAAATGAACCACATAGCTAAATTACATCTCTCCTGGGTGGGAAGAATAGCGGCCTATCAAATGCAAATATTGCCTAAACTACTATACCATTTCAGGACGTTGCCAATCCCTATACCCTACAAGTTCTTTGCTCAATTAGCCAAACATTTAAACAAATTTATATGGGCAGGTAAAAAACCTAGAATAGCCTTAGCGAAACTTTACAAGCCTAAATACCTTGGTGGAATGGGACTCCCTAACGCACATGCTTACTATCATGCAGCTATATTGGACCAAATGAAATACTGGTTCTCCTGTCAATCTGACAATAAATGGTCGGACATAGAACGTACTATCACCCCTGGGCACGATCTTCCAGCTCTAGCTATGGTGGCTAGTATACACCACAAATCAGCTACCCCCAACTACCCCACTGTACAAGCCACGCTTAAGGCATGGTCGGCACTGACTCAAAGGAAATTCACTGACATACCGATGAGCAAACTACAAATTCCCTTAGCAAGCTACCAATACCTCATACCCAATTTCTCAACACATCACTGGAAACAATCAGGCAATCACTTTCTTGCACTCCTTGACGGGCAAAGAGATTTAGCAGACCTATATAGGCTATACCAAATTAAGCATTATAATGTGTCCAATGCAACTAATCCTGTAGAAATTCCGCAAGCACTATGGGGTTTCCTCCTAAACAAACGCTGTAACTGCAGAAAGGGGATTTCGCTTTTTTATAGACTAGCAAACCCTCTGTACCTGAACTCCAAATTGCCCTGCATGTTGCATTGGGAAAGAGAACTGGGGAAGGAATACTCATTCTCGCAATGGCATATGGCACTAAAATATAATGGAAAATCCTCTGCCTGTATAGATCATTGGGATAATGCCCATAAAATACTCCACCGATGGTATCTAACTCCACTACGCATCCATAAAATGCACACAGACACAACCCCTCTGTGCTGGAGGAATTGCCAGCACACTGGGAATCTTCTCCATACATTATGGAGCTGTGAAATTATCACCCCATATTGGAAGAAAGTAGAATCCTTGATCAGAGACATCACACAATCCAGGTGTAATCTCGACCCAGGTTTGGCACTCCTCAGCCTTTCAATAGAACAATTCCCCCCACTGCTGCGAAAAATAGTGATTAATATCCTTTATGCTGCCAGAATTTCCCTGACAAGACAATGGAAGTCCCCCACACCCCCTTCCTTAGAGGAGGTAATAACCAGAGTAAACAATATATACCTCATGGAAAAACTGTTAGCATACAAAGAAGGAAGAACTCCGGGTTTCCATAAATACTGGGAGACCTGGGATTCTTCCAAATACGCCTCTCTGCATTTGTGATCTAGGTCAAAGATATACATGTTGAACCATATCTTGGAACTAAGTTGCCATAATTCGGAACACGTTACATCCAGTTGCAGTGTAAGTAGAGGTAATCTCACCCATTCTAACCCAGGGGTAGTACCCAAAGATGAAACTGTATCTTTGTTGTATTGAAGTTTCTTGTTTACTGTTTTCCCTATGCGTTATGAACAAGTTTTGCTGTAATAAGTAATAAATCTAATGAGATGCATACTTACCTGAGCCATCGCCCTTGACCCTCAGTAAGGTCAAAAGGAACTACTTTTCAGTTAATCCTACTCCAGTGTTAAGCCTGCTCACAGTGTGTACCCATATGGGGTGACAGGCTGGGCCTCCTAGTAGGCCATTTGAGGTTTTAATCCTATAATAGCTCTAATAGGATACTGCAGTTTCATTTCTTGTGAGTATGCGGAACATTGTTTTAATTGTGTACAACAATGCTACATTTCTCCATGTCTAATGTTTTATACTTGTACCATGCAAACTCTAATAAAAATTTTTGGTTAAAAAAAAATATATATATTTTTTCTATTTATCCCAACATTGTATGCTGTGTCACTCATTTGGTCCTCTGGTTCCCCACTGTCTTGGTGGGGACAAAACCCCTTCTTTTTTTATATGTATGCAATCTTAGAAGAAAACCTGTTAGAGTCTGCAAAAGACTTGAGACTGGGGTGGAGGTTCATCTTCCAGCAGGACAACAACCCTAAACATACAGCCAGAGCTATCGTGGAATGGTTTAGATCAAAGCATATTCATTTATTAGAATAGCCCAGTCAAAGTCCAGACTTAAATCCAATTGAATACAAATGCACCTCACACTTTTCAGGTATTTATTTGTAGAAAAAAATGAAAACCATTTATAATTTTCCTTCCATTTCAGAATTATGTGCCACTTTGCGTTGGTCTATCACATAAAATCCCAATAAAATAAAAAAAAATTGTTGTTGGTTGTAACATGACAAAATTTGGAAAATTTAAAGGGGTGTGCATAAGTTGGCCAACACAAACAAGAACATAGGGAGGGCAAGTGGGAGAAGCTCGTCTGCCACTGTCACAGCTCCAACTGACCACAAGGCCAAGCCACCTCCCTGTTATCACTCCACTATGGTCCCATCCTGCCCCATCCTGCTCTCTCCAATCAGGTAGGATCTTGTAACTTTTTTAAACAAAACTCACTGTTAACCCTATGGGTAATTCAAGTCTAACTGCAAATCTATTCACCTTGGCCTTCCACTTAGACATGGGCGCCGTCAATAAATTTGTTTTGTTCCGTTACGTTCCGGTTCGTGTTAGAATTAATTCGTACTTTGTATTTCGTGTCCGAAATTCAATTTTAATTCTTACGAAATACGAATTGTCGTTAGGTTCGTAAACTTGTACGAACGTTCTTTACGATGAATTTAAAGGAAAAAATATATACTTCAATATGACAATATGTCCAAATTTCGTTACTACGGAAACAACATGTGACTTGGTTGACCAATCAGAGGTTTTCTTCTGCTGCTGAGGCCTACAGGGCAGGCCCAATCATATGACTTCCCTTTGTGGGTTAGTTAGTGTAGTGGAGCAGATCACACGATTATTTGTCTGTGCATCTGAGCGAATATCTTTGCAATCCTTAATTTTTCATTGTTCATTTTAGTTTATATCAGTTGTAGTTTGCAAGTGTATCATCTCTTAGTGTTTAGTTTCTGGTTTTATTGGTTTTTTGGTTGGTTTTGAGAGATAATTTTTTTTTTCATTTCTTGTTTTATTTAGTTAATATTTTGTTATTTTCTGTTTGTATAATATTTTTTTTGTACATTTGGTGATTTTGGTGTTAGTTTGCTGCAATCAAAATCATATTTTTTTTGTCTACATTTTTCTAAATTTTAAAGGAAAAATGAGCAGCAAACAAGGCCAAAAAAGCAGTAAGAGTGCTGCTGGGAGAGGGAGAGCTATGAGCTGTGTACATGAGCAGCAGGTGGGATGTTCTGTCTCTGCGTCCTCTGAGCTCAGCTCACCTCCCATAAAGCTGAGGCGACTGGGAGTGAAGACTGCTGAAGGTAAAGAGCCTGGCAAACAGCAGACATTTGCATGTCGCCAGCTGTTCCAGGATTTACCTCATAGAACCAGCAGCACAATTCATAGCAAAAGTGGCGCTACCACCTCTGCCACTGCTGTTGGTAACATGCTGCCCATTGGTACCTTTTATGGAAGAGGGCAGGCCAAAGGGGTTCCCAGTGCACATACATTTGTGCAGCCAAAGCTGGAGATCCTGGCCATGCAGCAGGAAACATGTCAGGAGGCCGAGGCTCATGATGATGTCACCACCACCATTGCTGCCAGTGCCATCACCATCAGCACTACAGGGAGCTTGGCAGTGGTCAGCAAGGAGACAGAGTTTATTGCTTCTAATGATCACTGTTCCCTTGGCAATGTGAAAGAGGTGGAAGCAGGCTTTCCTGACATTGTTGTAGACAAATTTAATTTCCAGCCCTCTACCCATGTTGGCACCACCGACAGCCCAGAAAGTATCTCCCCTCAGTCCCCACTACTTTTTTCTCCTGAAAAGACCCCTGCCCAAGTGCTTTCTAAGCCTCCAGCATCAGAATGGGCCAATGCAACCATTAGACCTCAATCCATCACAGAACCCAAAATACCTGGGATGTTCAGGTCTCTTCCTCCCGCTCCTGCCGAACCTCAGAAAGAGAGTGTGACCACTGCAGTGGAAGGTATTCCATCAGGCAGTGTCCGAGGTGGTGGCTGCCGTTCCAGCATTTGGCAGCATTTTAAAAGAATTGGTGTCGGTCAGAAGGCCAAATGCAATCACTGTGGCAGGGAGGTCAGCCGGGGCCGAGACATAGGGCATCTCAGTAATAGTGGTATGAACCAGCACATGCGTGTGCACCACCATGCAGTGCTGTTAGGGGAGAAAAGTATTATGGCCACTCCTCCAGACACCAAAAGGGGAACCAATAGTGGCACCGCCACAGCCACCATGAGTGCCAGCACCACCAGCCAGTATAAGGCAGAAAAGAATGCTGTTACCATCCTGCATCCAATCCATACCAGCCAGGCCACCCTGGAAGATTTTGGTGGCTTTCAGAGTAAGGGTATGTCTTGGGCGCAGGTGCATAAAATAACAAGCCTGATTGGCCAGCTAATTGCAGTTGGAGGAGCACCTTTCAACATGGCGGTGATGGAAGGCTGTCCAAAGTGGTGGACTCTTGTCGGAAGATGGCTGGCCACTTCCATCGGAGTGTGAGGGACAGCCACCTCCTCAGGGTGGAACAGAGGAAGGCAGGCCTTCCAGAAAACTGCCTAAAACAGGATGTGGGGACTAGGTGGAATTCAACCCTAGCAATGCTGGAACGCATCCTTGAGCAGCAGAAGGCTCTCCATGCCATGGCCTGTGATCATAACATTGGCATAGAGAGACTTTTAGGCAGGGAGGACTGGGCCATAATCGGGCAGATTGTGGCAGTCCTCAAACCTTTCCTCTATGTCACAGAACACCAAAGCCGCAAGGATGCCAGCATTGGTCATGTGCTCCCACTCTTCAACCACCTTCAGAGCAAATTGGAGCGGTTCAAGTCGGCTGAGGAACCTTTGCCTGGTGGTGGCCCTCAACCTGATGTGTTGGCTCTGCTAAACACATTTCTGATGGAGTTCGGCAGGCGCACGCAGGAGTTGACCGCCTCTTGCCTAGAACTGATGCTGGCTGCCACGTGTGACCCTCGCATCAAGGGCAAAATGGCTGTGCAGTGTAGTGCTCTGACAACATGGCGGGACAGACTAATCGACAGGGTGCGTCACAGGGAAAGGCAGATGGTAAGTCTGGGAGAAGAGGAAGAGGAGGAAGAAGATATTGAAGACCCCCTCTCCCATGCATCATCTACATCTAGTGAAGTGAGCAGAGCTCCTGCCAGCGGAGCATCTTCTGTCTTGGCTGAGGCACTTGACACCCTAATGGGAACCTCCAGCATAGTGCACCCCAAGAAACCCATATCAGCAAAGGAGGTTGTCATGTCCTATTTGTCAGCCCCACCAGTGCACCCCACCACAGATCCAATGTTTTTTTTGGCAGGGGAAGAGCGAAGAGTGGCCTGCCCTCACAGATATTGCCAAGGAGCTACTGTCCTGCCCTCCGACAAGTGTCCAAAATGAGCGGGTGTTTTCTGTGACGGAAAACATCCTGTCACCCCAAAGATCCCAGTTGTCTCCCCAGCTAATGGAGCAGTTAGCATTTTTGAAAATCAATTTGCCAAAGCTGGGGTACCCCTCCCTCACTCTGAACATTCCTTGAACTGACTGTCTGCAGCAGAGATGGCCATTTGGTCTTAGTAGTTGGTCCCCGTTCCTTCACAGAATCCCTCCCCTCGCTACTCATCTACCCCTATTTGCTTGTGACATCATCTGGGATGGACGAGAAGAGAGGAGGTGCCACCAGGGAGGATCGGAGAGAGAACTTATTACACACGCTTCCTGCGCTACTCTGCATGCTGGCTGGTAAACGCTGTGCCCTGATGTTCCCCAATGTGCCCTGATGTTCCCCAATGTGTCCCAATGTCCTCCAATATGCCCCGATGTGCCCTGATGTGCCCCGATGTGCTCCAATATGCCCCGATGTGCCCCAATGTGCCCTGATGCTCCCCAATGTGTCCCAATGTGCTCCAATATGCCCTGATGTGCCCCAATGTGCTCCAATATGCCCTGATGTGCCCCAATGTGCCCTGATGTTCCCCAATGTGTCCCAATGTGCTTCAATATGCCCTGATGTGCCCCAATGTGCTCCAATATGCCCTGATGTGCCCCAATGTGCTCCAATATGCCCTGATGTGCCCCAATGTGCCCTGATGTGCTCCAATGTGCCCTAATGTGCCCCCACCATTCTTCTCATTTACACATATGACTGCTAGAACAGATAAAAAGACATTTAGGAAAATTGATAAAAATTTGTAGCGAACAGAATCTGGATCAGCTTCTCTTCAGTTTGTTCCGTTAAGATTTGAAAATAAAAGAGAGAAGCGGATTGTCTGCCATGCATCGCTGATTCGCCTGATCACCCCACACTGTTTGGGGTCACCGAGGATGTGCGGAGAGCACATGCTTGGTAACACCAAACAATTTCCAGTGACCCGCACATCCCCGGTGACCCCGTACAGTGCGGGGGAGCAAACCTGGAGCAGCTGTGCATGGCAGCCATGTGCTCATTATGCGGGGCTCCCGCCATCCCTGTGCTGTGCTGACTTCCTCCTGGGGCTGTACCCCTGCTGTGCTCAGTATGTCAGCACAGGAATGGTGGAAATCCCTCATAATGAGCACAGCAGAGGTACAGCCCCAGGAGGAAGTCAGCATAGCACAAGGATGGTGGGAGCCCCTCATAATAAGCAAAATTACTGAGTTGTTGATGCGACGACAACTGATCCGAAATTCGTAAACAAAAGTTCGTATTGCGTACAAAATTCAGACGCATGGCAATTCGTATTTCGGATCCTCCCGAACGTATGAATTTAGGGAAATTCGTACGAATTTGCGATTCGTACGAAACTAATCGCACATGTCTACCACTTATGTTGAGCATCCAGCTCCAGGCCTTCCTCTGTCCTACCAAATATAACTGAAGGGCTTTTCATGTGGCTCAGTTTGCCATTTTTGTTCCATATTTTTTGAAAACTTTCTATAATTTGTATATGTTTTTCCTTAAGTATATGTGAAACCTTACCTTGTAAAATAACCCATTTAGTTTAAAACTGAAATGAATGTAATACTGACATATAATCACACACATAGGATGGACTTGATGGACCTCTGCCACTGCTGCTGGTAACATGCTGCCCATTGGTACCTTTTATGGAAGAGGGCAGGCCAAAGGGGTTCCCAGTGCACATACATTTGTGCAGCCAAAGCTGGAGATCCTGGCCATGCAGCAGGAAACATGTCAGGAGGCCGAGGCTCATGATGATGTCACCACCACCATTGCTGCCAGTGCCATCACCATCAGCACTACAGGGAGCTTGGCAGTGGTCAGCAAGGAGACAGAGTTTATTGCTTCTAATGATCACTGTTCCCTTGGCAATGTGAAAGAGGTGGAAGCAGGCTTTCCTGACATTGTTGTAGACAAATTTAATTTCCAGCCCTCTACCCATGTTGGCACCACCGACAGCCCAGAAAGTATCTCCCCTCAGTCCCCACTACTTTTTTCTCCTGAAAAGACCCCTGCCCAAGTGCTTTCTAAGCCTCCAGCATCAGAATGGGCCAATGCAACCATTAGACCTCAATCCATCACAGAACCCAAAATACCTGGGATGTTCAGGTCTCTTCCTCCCGCTCCTGCCGAACCTCAGAAAGAGAGCGTGACCACTGCAGTGGAAGGTATTCCATCAGGCAGTGTCCGAGGTGGTGGCTGCCGTTCCAGCATTTGGCAGCATTTTAAAAGAATTGGTGTCGGTCAGAAGGCCAAATGCAATCACTGTGGCAGGGAGGTCAGCCGGGGCCGAGACATAGGGCATCTCAGTAATAGTGGTATGAACCAGCACATGCGTGTGCACCACCATGCAGTGCTGTTAGGGGAGAAAAGTATTATGACCACTCCTCCAGACACCAAAAGGGGAACCAATAGTGGCACCGCCACAGCCACCATGAGTGCCAGCACCACCAGCCAGTATAAGGCAGAAAAGAATGCTGTTACCATCCTGCATCCAATCCATACCAGCCAGGCCACCCTGGAAGATTTTGGTGGCTTTCAGAGTAAGGGTATGTCTCGGGCGCAGGTGCATAAAATAACAAGCCTGATTGGCCAGCTAATTGCAGTTGGAGGAGCACCTTTCAACATGGTGGAAGGTGAGCCCTTCAAGCAATTGATGCAGGCTGTTGCATCACAGTACCGTGTGCCATCACGTAAGACCTTCAGCCAAACTGTGGTGCCAGCCTTATACAGGTCTTGTGTCGGGGTGCTTAAGGAGGAGATTGGAAGGGCAGGTGGACAGGCAGTGCACCTGACCACTGACCCTTTGGAGTGCGTGTAGGGCCCAGCATGCCTTCCTGTCCCTGACGGCACATTGGTGGCAGGCCAAGGTGTCCCATGATGTAGTTCAAACATCTGGATCCTCATCAGCAGTTGACAAACATGGGTACCGTTCCTTCCTCCTGCACGCTGAGGTGCTTGAGGAAAAGCACACAGCGCAAAACATCCTGCAAGCCCTGCAGAAAATGTTGTTGCAGTGGTTTGGACAGGCAGACAGCAACTACCGGATTGGCTATGTTGTCACTGATGGAGGCAGCAACATGGTCAAGGCTGTAAGGGATGGCAGCTTTGTGGGTGTGCGCTGCTCAGCCCACCTTCTCCACCAGGTGGTAACCGACAGTTTTCGGTTGGTGGAGACCATTTCTGGCGGTGATGGAAGGCTGTCCAAAGTGGTGGACTCTTGTCGGAAGATGGCTGGCCACTTCCATCGGAGTGTGAGGGACAGCCACCTCCTCAGGGTGGAACAGAGGAAGGCAGGCCTTCCAGAAAACTGCCTAAAACAGGATGTGGGGACTAGGTGGAATTCAACCCTAGCAATGCTGGAACGCATCCTTGAGCAGCAGAAGGCTCTCCATGCCATGGCCTGTGATCATAACATTGGCATAGAGAGACTTTTAGGCAGGGAGGACTGGGCCATAATCGGGCAGATTGTGGCAGTCCTCAAACCTTTCCTCTATGTCACAGAACACCAAAGCCGCAAGGATGCCAGCATTGGTCATGTGCTCCCACTCTTCAACCACCTTCAGAGCAAATTGGAGCGGTTCAAGTCGGCTGAGGAACCTTTGCCTGGTGGTGGCCCTCAACCTGATGTGTTGGCTCTGCTAAACACATTTCTGATGGAGTTCGGCAGGCGCACGCAGGAGTTGACCGCCTCTTGCCTAGAACTGATGCTGGCTGCCACGTGTGACCCTCGCATCAAGGGCAAAATGGCTGTGCAGTGTAGTGCTCTGACAACATGGCGGGACAGACTAATCGACAGGGTGCGTCACAGGGAAAGGCAGATGGTAAGTCTGGGAGAAGAGGAAGAGGAGGAAGAAGATATTGAAGACCCCCTCTCCCATGCATCATCTACATCTAGTGAAGTGAGCAGAGCTCCTGCCAGCGGAGCATCTTCTGTCTTGGCTGAGGCACTTGACACCCTAATGGGAACCTCCAGCATAGTGCACCCCAAGAAACCCATATCAGCAAAGGAGGTTGTCATGTCCTATTTGTCAGCCCCACCAGTGCACCCCACCACAGATCCAATGTTTTTTTTGGCAGGGGAAGAGCGAAGAGTGGCCTGCCCTCACAGATATTGCCAAGGAGCTACTGTCCTGCCCTCCGACAAGTGTCCAAAATGAGCGGGTGTTTTCTGTGACGGAAAACATCCTGTCACCCCAAAGATCCCAGTTGTCTCCCCAGCTAATGGAGCAGTTAGCATTTTTGAAAATCAATTTGCCAAAGCTGGGGTACCCCTCCCTCACTCTGAACATTCCTTGAACTGACTGTCTGCAGCAGAGATGGCCATTTGGTCTTAGTAGTTGGTCCCCGTTCCTTCACAGAATCCCTCCCCTCGCTACTCATCTACCCCTATTTGCTTGTGACATCATCTGGGATGGACGAGAAGAGAGGAGGTGCCACCAGGGAGGATCGGAGAGAGAACTTATTACACACGCTTCCTGCGCTACTCTGCATGCTGGCTGGTAAACGCTGTGCCCTGATGTTCCCCAATGTGCCCTGATGTTCCCCAATGTGTCCCAATGTCCTCCAATATGCCCCGATGTGCCCTGATGTGCCCCGATGTGCTCCAATATGCCCCGATGTGCCCCAATGTGCCCTGATGCTCCCCAATGTGTCCCAATGTGCTCCAATATGCCCTGATGTGCCCCAATGTGCTCCAATATGCCCTGATGTGCCCCAATGTGCCCTGATGTTCCCCAATGTGTCCCAATGTGCTTCAATATGCCCTGATGTGCCCCAATGTGCTCCAATATGCCCTGATGTGCCCCAATGTGCTCCAATATGCCCTGATGTGCCCCAATGTGCCCTGATGTGCTCCAATGTGCCCTAATGTGCCCCCACCATTCTTCTCATTTACACATATGACTGCTAGAACAGATAAAAAGACATTTAGGAAAATTGATAAAAATTTGTAGCGAACAGAATCTGGATCAGCTTCTCTTCAGTTTGTTCCGTTAAGATTTGAAAATAAAAGAGAGAAGCGGATTGTCTGCCATGCATCGCTGATTCGCCTGATCACCCCACACTGTTTGGGGTCACCGAGGATGTGCGGAGAGCACATGCTTGGTAACACCAAACAATTTCCAGTGACCCGCACATCCCCGGTGACCCCGTACAGTGCGGGGGAGCAAACCTGGAGCAGCTGTGCATGGCAGCCATGTGCTCATTATGCGGGGCTCCCGCCATCCCTGTGCTGTGCTGACTTCCTCCTGGGGCTGTACCCCTGCTGTGCTCAGTATGTCAGCACAGGAATGGTGGAAATCCCTCATAATGAGCACAGCAGAGGTACAGCCCCAGGAGGAAGTCAGCATAGCACAAGGATGGTGGGAGCCCCTCATAATAAGCAAAATTACTGAGTTGTTGATGCGACGACAACTGATCCGAAATTCGTAAACAAAAGTTCGTATTGCGTACAAAATTCAGACGCATGGCAATTCGTATTTCGGATCCTCCCGAACGTATGAATTTAGGGAAATTCGTACGAATTTGCGATTCGTACGAAACTAATCGCACATGTCTACCACTTATGTTGAGCATCCAGCTCCAGGCCTTCCTCTGTCCTACCAAATATAACTGAAGGGCTTTTCATGTGGCTCAGTTTGCCATTTTTGTTCCATATTTTTTGAAAACTTTCTATAATTTGTATATGTTTTTCCTTAAGTATATGTGAAACCTTACCTTGTAAAATAACCCATTTAGTTTAAAACTGAAATGAATGTAATACTGACATATAATCACACACATAGGATGGACTTGATGGACCTCTGCCACTGCTGCTGGTAACATGCTGCCCATTGGTACCTTTTATGGAAGAGGGCAGGCCAAAGGGGTTCCCAGTGCACATACATTTGTGCAGCCAAAGCTGGAGATCCTGGCCATGCAGCAGGAAACATGTCAGGAGGCCGAGGCTCATGATGATGTCACCACCACCATTGCTGCCAGTGCCATCACCATCAGCACTACAGGGAGCTTGGCAGTGGTCAGCAAGGAGACAGAGTTTATTGCTTCTAATGATCACTGTTCCCTTGGCAATGTGAAAGAGGTGGAAGCAGGCTTTCCTGACATTGTTGTAGACAAATTTAATTTCCAGCCCTCTACCCATGTTGGCACCACCGACAGCCCAGAAAGTATCTCCCCTCAGTCCCCACTACTTTTTTCTCCTGAAAAGACCCCTGCCCAAGTGCTTTCTAAGCCTCCAGCATCAGAATGGGCCAATGCAACCATTAGACCTCAATCCATCACAGAACCCAAAATACCTGGGATGTTCAGGTCTCTTCCTCCCGCTCCTGCCGAACCTCAGAAAGAGAGCGTGACCACTGCAGTGGAAGGTATTCCATCAGGCAGTGTCCGAGGTGGTGGCTGCCGTTCCAGCATTTGGCAGCATTTTAAAAGAATTGGTGTCGGTCAGAAGGCCAAATGCAATCACTGTGGCAGGGAGGTCAGCCGGGGCCGAGACATAGGGCATCTCAGTAATAGTGGTATGAACCAGCACATGCGTGTGCACCACCATGCAGTGCTGTTAGGGGAGAAAAGTATTATGACCACTCCTCCAGACACCAAAAGGGGAACCAATAGTGGCACCGCCACAGCCACCATGAGTGCCAGCACCACCAGCCAGTATAAGGCAGAAAAGAATGCTGTTACCATCCTGCATCCAATCCATACCAGCCAGGCCACCCTGGAAGATTTTGGTGGCTTTCAGAGTAAGGGTATGTCTCGGGCGCAGGTGCATAAAATAACAAGCCTGATTGGCCAGCTAATTGCAGTTGGAGGAGCACCTTTCAACATGGTGGAAGGTGAGCCCTTCAAGCAATTGATGCAGGCTGTTGCATCACAGTACCGTGTGCCATCACGTAAGACCTTCAGCCAAACTGTGGTGCCAGCCTTATACAGGTCTTGTGTCGGGGTGCTCAAGGAGGAGATTGGAAGGGCAGGTGGACAGGCAGTGCACCTGACCACTGACCTGTGGAGTGCGTGTAGGGCCCAGCATGCCTTCCTGTCCCTGACGGCACATTGGTGGCAGGCCAAGGTGTCCCATGATGTAGTTCAAACATCTGGATCCTCATCAGCAGTTGACAAACATGGGTACCGTTCCTTCCTCCTGCACGCTGAGGTGCTTGATGAAAAGCACACAGCGCAAAACATCCTGCAAGCCCTGCAGAAAATGTTGTTGCAGTGGTTTGGACAGGCAGACAGCAACTACCGGATTGGCTATGTTGTCACTGATGGAGGCAGCAACATGGTCAAGGCTGTAAGGGATGGCAGCTTTGTGGGTGTGCGCTGCTCAGCCCACCTTCTCCACCAGGTGGTAACCGACAGTTTTCGGTTGGTGGAGACCATTTCTGGCGGTGATGGAAGGCTGTCCAAAGTGGTGGACTCTTGTCGGAAGATGGCTGGCCACTTCCATCGGAGTGTGAGGGACAGCCACCTCCTCAGGGTGGAACAGAGGAAGGCAGGCCTTCCAGAAAACTGCCTAAAACAGGATGTGGGGACTAGGTGGAATTCAACCCTAGCAATGCTGGAACGCATCCTTGAGCAGCAGAAGGCTCTCCATGCCATGGCCTGTGATCATAACATTGGCATAGAGAGACTTTTAGGCAGGGAGGACTGGGCCATAATCTGGCAGATTGTGGCAGTCCTCAAACCTTTCCTCTCTGTCACAGAACACCTAAGCCGCAAGGATGCCAGCATTGGTCATGTGCTCCCACTCTTCAACCACCTTCAGAGCAAATTGGAGCAGTTCAAGTCGGCTGAGGAACCTTTGCCTGGTGGTGGCCCTCAACCTGATGTGTTGGCTCTGCTAAACACATTTCTGATGGAGTTGGGCAGGCACACGCAGGAGTCGACCGCCTCTTGCCTAGAACTGATGCTGGCTGCCATGTGTGACCCTCGCATCAAGGGCAAAATGGCTGTGCAGTGTAGTGCTCTGACAACATGGCGGGACAGACTAATCGACAGGGTGCGTCACAGGGAAAGGCAGATGGTAAGTCTGGGAGAAGAGGAAGAGGAGGAAGAAGATATTGAAGACCCCCTCTCCCATGCATCATCTACATCTAGTGAAGTGAGCAGAGCTCCTGCCAGCGGAGCATCTTCTGTCTTGGCTGAGGCACTTGACACCCTAATGGGAACCTCCAGCATAGTGCACCCCAAGAAACCCATATCAGCAAAGGAGGTTGTCATGTCCTATTTGTCAGCCCCACCAGTGCACCCCACCACAGATCCAATGTTTTTTTTGGCAGGGGAAGAGCGAAGAGTGGCCTGCCCTCACAGATATTGCCAAGGAGCTACTGTCCTGCCCTCCGACAAGTGTCCAAAATGAGCGGGTGTTTTCTGTGATGGAAAACATCCTGTCACCCCAAAGATCCCAGTTGTCTCCCCAGCTAATGGAGCAGTTAGCATTTTTGAAAATCAATTTGCCAAAGCTAGGGTACCCCTCCCTCACTCTGAACATTCCTTGAACTGACTGTCTGCAGCAGAGATGGCCATTTGGTCTTAGTAGTTTACCAAATCTACCCCTATTTGCTTGTGACATCATCTGGGATGGACGAGAAGAGAGGAGGTGCCACCAGGGAGGATCGGAGAGAGAACTTATTACACACGCTTCCTGCGCTACTCTGCATGCTGGCTGGTAAACGCTGTGCCCTGATGTTCCCCAATGTGCCCTGATCTTCCCCAATGTGTCCCAATGTCCTCCAATATGCCCCGATGTGCCCTGATGTGCCCCGATGTGCTCCAATATGCCCCGATGTGCCCCAATGTGCCCTGATGCTCCCCAATGTGTCCCAATGTGCTCCAATATGCCCTGATGTGCCCGATGTGCCCCAATGTGCTCCAATATGCCCTGATGTGCCCCAATGTGCCCTGATGTTCCCCAATGTGTCCCAATGTGCTTCAATATGCCCTGATGTGCCCCAATGTGCTCCAATATGCCCCGATGTGCCCTGATGTTCCCCAATGTGCTCCAATATACCCTGATGTGCCCCAATGTGCCCTGATGTGCTCCAATGTGCCCTAATGTGCTCCCACCATTCTTCTCATTTACACATATGACTGCTAGAACAGATAAAAAGACATTTAGGAAAATTGATAAAAATTGGAGCGAACAGAATCTGGATCAGCTTCTCTTCAGTTTGTTCCGTTAAGATTTGAAAATAAAAGAGAGAAGTGGATTGTCTGCCATGCATCGCTGGTCCAGTTTTCGCCTGATCACCCCACACTGTTTGGGGTCACCGAGGATGTGCGGAGAGCACATGCTTGGTAACACCAAACAATTTCCAGTGACCCGCACATCCCCGGTGACCCCGTACAGTGCGGGGGATCAAACCTGGAGCAGCTGTGCATGGCAGCCATGTGCTCATTATGAGGGGCTCCCGTCATCCCTGTGCTGTGCTGACTTCCTCCTGGGGCTGTACCCCTGCTGTGCTCAGTATGTCAGCAAAGGAATGGTGGAAATCCCTCATAATGAGCACAGCAGAGGTACAGCCCCAGGAGGAAGTCAGCATAGCACAAGGATGGTGGGAGCCCCTCATAATAAGCAAAATTACTGAGTTGTTGATGCGACGACAACTGATCCGAAATTCTTAAACAAAAGTTCGTATTGCGTACAAAATTCAGACGCATGGCAATTCGTATTTCGGATCCTCCCGAACGTATGAATTTAGGGAAATTCGTACGAATTTGCGATTCGTACGAAACTAATTGCACATGTCTACCACTTAAGTTGAGCATCCAGCTCCAGGCCTTCCTCTGTCCTACCAAATATAACTGAAGGGCTTTTCATGTGGCTCAGTTTGCCATTTTTGTTCCATATTTTTTGAAAACTTTCTATAATTTGTATATGTTTTTCCTTAAGTATATGTGAAACCTTACCTTGTAAAATAACCCATTTAGTTTAAAACTGAAATGAATGTAATACTGACATATAATCACACACATAGGTTGGACTTGATGGACTTGTGTCTTTTTTCAACCTATCCTACTATGTAACTGTATAATGTGAAAACTTTTGTATATTAGAGATGGGCAGAACAACCCTCTGCCCTGTTCAGTCCAGAACTTTCGAACATAATTTTCAACCTATTTTGAAAACGAAAATGCAAGGTATTGGGCAGACGAAGGGTATGGGGTTCCAGTTACTGCCTGTGGGACATGCATCATTGAAAAAAGTTTGCAAAACAGATCATTTTCAAATGAGCAGGGATTTACTGATCTCAAAGTGAAATAATAAAAATGAAAAGTGCCGGGGGGGGGGGGGGGTCCCCTTAATCTGCCTGTAAGGTGGCACATACAGTATCTCACAAAAGTGAATACATCCCTCACATTTTATTCTATCTTTTCATGTGACAACACTGAAGAAATTAAACTTTCAAGTAGAGAGTGTACAGCTTGCATAACAGTGTAAATTTGCTGTCCCCTCAAAATAACTCAACACACAGCCATTAATGTCTAAACTGCTGGCAACAAAAGTGAATACATGTGCAGTAGATCGCACCGTTTCTGTTTGCAATCTATGTCTGAAGCAGATCAAGCGTGGCCAGAGCCAGAGCAGCACCCACTTGGGCACCACGTGCTTGACAAGACATATGATGACCTACCATGCAGTTTGTTGGCAACAGCACCTGAAAGACCCACATAAGAAAAAAATGTTGCTACACCAGTTGCTGAACCGTAAAAAAAAAGTACTGTCCAAGTCATCCACATGCTTAGTGTCTAAATGCTAGCTTGGCTAAATTGCTAGCACTGCAACTGCTGCCTTTTCAGCTGGTAGACTCTGCCCCCTTTCATGAATTTGTAGAATTGTCAGAAACCAGGAATCCGACTGAGACAGAAGTACAGTTAAATCACACTTGTTTAATAATAATAATAATAATAATAATAATAATGTAAACAGAGTAAACGTAGTCAAAACATAACCAGAGTTCAGGAATCGGAACGATAGTCAGACAAGCCAAAACATCAGGGAGTCAGAGATGAGCATAGTAAAACAGAAAGCAGGATCTGGAGCCAGAAGGAATGTCAGCCAAGCAAGTCTGTAACAGAAACACAGGAGAGCATCTCTAGAGATGTGACCAAGGTGAAGGCAGAGATCATCTGGGCTGGACGGCTTAATTAGGCAGGACTGATGAGCAGGATATCATCAACAGGCAAGTCACTGTGGAGAGAAAGGAACTGGCAATTATCCGACAGCTGAGCGGCCAGCTTTGAGAAGGAAGGGCTGAGCCCAGCCCTGACAGGAATGTGCTGTACCACAGTGGCAGGTTCCAAAACAATATTTTTTTTCAAGTAAGGCCATTCCAGCTCTCTACATTCATGTGGAAGGCAATGTTTTGGCCTCGTTGGACAGGGCAGACAGCAGCAAGGTTCATATTACGTCTGACTCATGGTTCAACAGGCATGGTTAGGAACGTTGCCTTTCCTTCACAGTGCACTGGGTAACTCTGCTGGCAGCTGGGAAGGATGCAGGACAGGGTTCAGTGTTGGAGCTTGTTCCGCCACCACGCCTCCAAAAAGTTGGTGGTGATTCTGCAACATCTCTATGCTTCACCCCTCCTCTTCTTCTTCCTCTATGGCCTCTTCTTCAGAATTGTCATCTGAACCAGCAGTGCTCCCTAAGTGTTCAAGGGGCTATGCAAGCAGTCTGGCTAAAAGAAGCCATGCTATGCTTCAGTTGGCCTACCTTGGGGACAGGAGACACACTGGGGCAGAGATTCTGTCCTCTTTGCAGGGGCAGGCTCAGAGGTGGTTGACGCCATGGCAGCTTGAGCCAGGAATGGTTGTATGCAACAATGGCACCAACCTTCTCTCCACCCTCTGACAGGGACACTTGACCCATGTTCCATGCTTGGCACATGTCCTGAATTTGGTGGTGCAACATTTCTTGACAAGGTACCCAGGCTTACAGGAACTTCTGAGGCAGGCCAGAAAAGTCTGTGGCCATTTCCGATGGTCATACAATGCCAGTACTGGGCTGCCTGACATTTAATGGGAATTCAACCTGCCCACAAACTGCCTCATTTGTGACATGCCCAACTGGTGGAACTCAACTTTGGCAATGCTGCAGCGGCTGCACACACAGCAGGGGGCCATAAATGAGTATCTGTGTGAGTATGGCACCAGGACAGGCACAGGGGAGCTTGGCTTCTTTTTGCCACGCCAATGGTTACTGATTGAGGACTCATCCTTCCTTCGCAGAGGGAGCAGAGGATGAAACAACTTTAGGAGGCCTTGAAGAAAAGTTTGGCCTTTCCAGACCCTGGGAGGTTACCATTTCCTGGTGCTGGACAATGTGTTTCTGAGGCTTTGTTCAGTCAGAGGAAGAGCAGCGGAGAATATGGCCGGCTGACCGATGCCGTTAAACAATGTTTCAGTCATCAACACCAAGGGCTGATAGGTTCAAGTAACCATCGCCAGCATCTGCATTATATGGTGCAGGAATATCTAGGGGCAAGAGAAGACTTGGAGACCTTTCCATCAGAGCATCGACTGGGTCTTGAGGATTGACTACTGGCCAGAACTTGCTCAATATGCAATTGAGCTACTGGCCTGTGCTGCATCCAGTGTGCTTTCTGAATGCACATTCAGTGCTGCTGGAGGGTTTGTAATGGATCACCTGTCAACAAACTCTGTTGATACGCTCACATTTATAAAAATGAATCAGTCCTGGATCAGCAGCTATCAAGCCCCTGATGCTGATGTAACTGATTGAATTTGCTAAGGATCTGGGATCCCTTGAAGACTGCTTATGCTGCCTATCCTATTCCTCCTGAATCTTGATGATGCTAGCTTCCAACAATATTTTTTGTTTAGGGCACCACCAACACCTAAGGCCAAAAAAGACGTGAAAAATTTGAGAGCAGGATCTCAAATTTTCAGACAAAAAAATCTGATCGTACTTTTTCCGATCGTTTGTAGAGAATTCCGATCGTACAAAGTGCCACGCATGCTCAGATCAAATTACGAGACCAAAGCTATTGGCTACTAGCCTCAATGTAGTCCCGTTGTAACAAGCAAACGTCATCACGTTTGTCATCAACTTTGTCTGAACGTGTGTAAGCAACACCAGTTTAGGACAAAATCCATCTGAAAAAAATCTGACGGATTTTGTGGTCGGAATGTCTGACCGTGTGTACAAGGCATTACTCTGAGGGGTTACAGTGTTCTGGCACCACCAACACTCAAGGCCCAATTTTTCGCCACCTGTTTGACTGGGGCATGTAATTACAATTTTTGAAATAATATTTAACAGCAGGGCCCGTTCCTGCGCCCAAGAAGAGTAACTGTGAGGAGGGGTTACAGTGGTCAACGCCTAAGGCCCAATTTTTCTGCAGAGTATATAGTGCAGTCCGTATAGTATATATACTGCATTTCAGAGTATATAGTGCAGTCAGTGTAGTATATATAATACAGTGCAGAGTATATAGTGCAGTGTACAGTATATAATATAGTTTATTGAAGTGGTTAAGGGGAACCCTATGACAGAATTAAGAAAAAAAAATGGCATGGGTCCCCCCCACCCCAGTCCATACCAGGCCCTTCGAGTCTGGTATAGATTTTAAGGGAAACTCCACGGCAAAATGAAAAAAAATTAGTGTGCGGTCCTCCCACAAAATCCATAGCAAACCCTCCTCCGAGCAAGCAGCGAGCGAGGAGTGCCCCCCCTCCTGAACCATACCAGGCCACTTGCCCTCAACATGGGGAGGGTGCTTTGGGGCCTCCCCAAAGCACCCTGTCTCCATGTTGATGAGGACAAGGGTCACGTCCCCACAATCCTGGGCCAGTGGTTGTGGAGATCTGCTGGCGGGGGGCATATCGGAATCTGGAAGCCTCCTTTAACAACTGTGACAGCTGTTAAATAGGCAAGGGTGGGGCCACCCGGTGACATAACTGAGTGAGGGGGCAAGGTCATCCGGTTACATCAGCAGGTGCCCCCACACTTGCCCATATAAGAGCTGTCACAGCGAAAAGACAGCAGTCCATGGGACCCCTCCCATGGAGACCGAGTATTTTAGTTTTTTCTATTATATTTTTCGGGCCCGTCAGGCGGTCCATTTTCTTCATTGATTTTTATCTATATTGCCAGGACTTGGCTATAAATTACATTTGCAAGCAATTTTAAATGAAGTTTTTTCCTTTAGAAATGTCATTTTGCTGTGGAACAGTAAAATACATGGACAGATGCGCCACTTTAAAGGCAGACAAAGGGGAACCCCAGGCACGATATTTAAAGGAATATTTAATTTTTATTGTTTCACATTAAGCATTATTAAAATCACTGCCCTTGAAACAGTCGTTTTAAAAACTTTTTTTTCCCATTGATTCATGTCCCCTGGGGCAGTACCCGGGTCCCCATACACTTTTTATGGCAATAACTTGCATAGTGTCAGATTGTCCCCGATCAGAGTCCCACTTGTATCAGAGAGTCCCTCATCAGAGTCCCCCTTGCATCAGTGTCCCCCATCAGAGTCCCCCTTGCATCAGAGAGTCCCCCCTTGCATCAGAGAGGCCCCCCTTGCATCAGAGAGTCCCCCTAGCATCAGAGTGTTCCCCATCCGAGTGTCCCCCCTTGAATCAGAGAGCCCCCCTTGCATCAGATTGTCCCCCATCAGAGTGTCCCCCCTTGCATCAGAGAACCCCCCTTGCTTTAGAGAGCCTCCTTTGCATCAGAGAGCCCCCCATGCATCAGAGAGTCCCCCATACATTAGAGTGTTACCCCATGCATCAGAGTGTCCCCCATCAGAGTGCCCCACCTTGCATTAGAGTGTTCCGCCTTTCACCAGAGAGTCTACCATCAGAGTGTCCCCCCTTGCTTCAGAGAGTCCCCCTTGCATCAGAGAGTCCCCCCGCATCAGATTGTCCCTCCTTGCACCAGAGAGTCCCCCATCAGTGTCCCCCCTTGCATCAGAGTGCCCCCCCTCACATTAGAGTGTTCCCCCTTGCATCGCAGTGTCCCCCCTTGTACTAGAGAGTCCCCCCTTGCATCAGAGAGTCCTCCTTACATCAGAGTGCCCTCCCTTGCATCAGAGAGTCCCGCATCAGAGAGTCCCCCTTGTATCAGAGTGTCCGCATCAGAGTGTCCCCCTTGCATTGGAGAGTCCTCCTCGCATCAGAGTGTTCCGCCTTGCACCAGAGAGTCTACCTTCAGAGAGTCCCCCTTGCATCAGAGAGTCCCCCCTTGCATCAGAGTGTCCCCCATCAGAGTGTCTCCCTACATCATATTGTCCCCCTTTGCACCAGAGAGTCCCCCATCAGTGTCCCCCCTTGCATCAGAGAGTCCCCTCTTGCATCAAAGTGTCCCCCCTGCATCAGAGAGCCCCCCTTGCATCAGGGGTGCTCCCCATCAGAGTGTCCCCCTTGCATCAGAGTGTCCCCCCCTTGCATCAGAGAGTCCCCCATCAGAGTGGCCCCCCTCGCATTAGAGTGTTCCCTCTTGCATTAGAGTGTTCTGCCTTGCACCAGAGAATCTACCATCAGAGTGTCCCCCCTTGCTTCAGAGAGTCCCCCTAGCATCAGAGAGTCCCCCCATCAGAGTTCCCCCCTTGCATTAGAGTGTTCCGCCTTGCACCAGAGAATCTACCATCAGAGTGTCCCCCCTTGCTTCAGAGAGTCCCCCTAGCATCAGAGAGTCCCCCCATCAGAGTTCCCCCCTTGCATTAGAGTGTTCCGCCTTGCACCAGAGAGTCTACCATCAGAGTGTCCCCCCTTGCTTCAGAGAGTCCCCCTTGCATCAGAGTGTCCCCCATCAGTGCCCCCCTTGCATCAAAGTGCCCCCCCTGTATCAGAGAGCCCCCCTTGCATCAGAATGCCCCCCTTGCATCAGAGAGTCCCCCATCAGAGTGCCCCCCTCGCATTAGAGAGTCCCCCCTTGCATCAGAGAGTCCCCCATCAGAGTGGCCCCCCTCACATTAGAGCCCCCCCTTGCATCAGAGAGTCCCCCATCAGAGTGGCCCCCCTCGCATTAGAGCGTTCCCCCTTGCATCAGAGAGTCCCCCATCAGAGTACCCCCCTTGCATCAGTGTCCCCCCTTGCATCAGAGAGTCCCCCTCGCATCAGAGTGTTCCCCCTCGCATCAGAGTGTCCCCCCTTGCATCAGAGTGTCCGCATCAGAGTGCCTCCCTTGCATCAGAGTGTCCCCCTTGCTTCAGAGAGTCCCTCATAAGAGTATCCTCCTTGCATTGGAGAGTCCCCCTCGCATCAAAGTGTCTCCCCTTTGCATCAGAGAGACCTCCATCAGAGTGTCCCCCTTGCATCAGAGTATCCCCCATTGCATCAGAGAGTCCCCCGACAGAGTGCCCCCCCCTTGCATCAGAGAGTCTCCCTTGCATCAGAGTGCCCCTTCCTTGCATCAGAGAGACCTCCATCAGAGTGTCCCCCTTGCATCAGAGTATCCCTCATTGCATCAGAGAGTCCCCCAACAGAGTGCCCCCCCCTTGCATCAGAGAGTCTTCCTTGCATCAGAGTGCCCCTTCCTTGCATCAGAAAGACCTCCATCAGAGTGTCCCCCTTGCATCAGAGTGTCCCCCTCCCATGTGTACTCACTCACAGCTCTTCAGAATGAAGGCAGCTTCTCCTTCCTCTCTCCAGTCATGTGATAAGTGATAAGGGGAGAGAGGAAGAAAACTCTACTGGCTGTCTATTTCCTCCTGCAGGCTGGAAGGAGCAGAAAGCTTAATCCTCACTCCAAAAAGTGTGGGCAGCTGCTCCTTGGTGACAGGAGTGAAATCATAATCACTCACTGTCAGTGAGGAGCGGCTCCAGGACTGCACCTGACCGGTAGTGATGCCCGAACGGTTCGCCCGGCGGTCGTTTCGCGGCAAATTTCGGCTGTTCGCGGTCCGCCCTTTCGGCGGACTATTGGCGCCGTTTGCCCGGCGGACTTCCGTGTTTACTGTGTAAAAGAACTTTGACCTATGATGACACATCCATCATGCGGTACAGGACAGCCAATTGAGACATTACAGCACATGGACACTTGGACATTCCCCCTAACTTATAAATACACCCGGTCTGGCAGCCATTTTACATTCTTTCTTCTGTCACTATAGGGAGAGGTTGCTGTGTGGAGCAGGGAGAGATTGCAGTGACCCAAATCGCTAGCTATTTGGTACACAAAAGTTCTTTTCAGGACTGGTATAGGTGTTAGGTGTAGTTCAGGATAGGCAGTGCTGTGCTAGTGATTGTTGCAGCAGCCTGAGTGTCCTTTGTCAGTTTAGAGAAAGGGACAGGACGGTGTGTGCTGCAGGGACAGCCAGTTTAGTCATTAGCTGTTACTATCAGGTCCACAAAAGTGCTATTCCAGTTATTGTTCCAGTAGCCTCTGTTTTGTCAGTTTATATAGAGACAGGCAGGAAGCAGTGTGTGAGGCAGTGAGGGTCAGTTTAATCAGTAGCTGTTAATATTAGTTCCACAAAGGTTCTTTTCAGGACTGGTATGGTAATAGGCTTGTACACGTATAATATTCTTTCTTCCAAATATAGAAAGAGTATTATACTTGACTGCTGCCCTTCTGCTGCAGTCTGCTAATCACTCACACACAACCTAATTGTTCCACAAAGGTCCTTAAAAGGACTGGTAATAACCTGGTATAGGGTGCTATAGTACATAGGGTTGAGTGAGGTACATTCTGCTATTCTATAAGGACTGGTATAGGTCCACAATACATAGGGTTGAGGTGCACTACTGCTGACCGCTGCCCTATACTGCAGCAGTCCTTCATCGGTATCGGGACTGACGTACAGTCTGCTAATCACTCACACACAACCTAATTGTTCCACAAAGTTCCTTATAAGGACTGGTAATAACCTGGTGTAGGGTGCTATAGTACATAGGGTTGAGTGAGGTACAGTATGCCATTCTATAAAGACTGGCATAGGTCCACAATACATAGGGTTGAGGTGCACTACTGCTGGCCGCTGCCCTATAGGGAGTGACGTACAGTCTGCTAATCACTCACACACAACCTAATTGTTCCACAAAGGTCCTTATAAGGACTGGTAATAACCTGGTGTAGGGTGCTATAGTACATAGGGTTGAGTGAGGTACAGTCTGCTATTCTATAAGGACTGGTATAGGTCCACAATACATAGGGTTGAGGTGCACTACTGCTGACCACTGCCCTATACTGCAGCAGTCCTTTATCGGTATAGGGACTGACGTACAGTCTGCTAATCACTCACACACAACCTAATTGTTCCACAAAGGCCCTTATAAGGACTGGTAATAACCTGGTGTAGGGTGCTATAGTACATAGGGTTGAGTGAGGTACAGTCTGCTATTCTATAAGGACTGGTATAGGTCCACAATACACAGGGTTGAGGTGCACTACTGCTGACCGCTGCCCTATACTGCAGCAGTCCTTCATCGGTATAGGGACTGACGTACAGTCTGCTAATCACTCACACACAACCTAATTGTTCCACAAAGTTCCTTATAAGGACTGATAATAACCTGGTGTAGGGTGCTATAGTACATAGGGTTGAGTGAGGTACAGTCTGCTATTCTATAAGGACTGGGCGGCACAGTGGTGTAGTGGTTAGCACTCTCACCTAGCAGTAAGAAGGTCACTGGTTCAAATCCCAACCATGACACTACCTGCCTGGAGTTTGCATGTTCTCCCTGTGCCTGCGTGGGTTTCCTCCGGGTACTCCGGTTTCCTCCCACAATCCAAAGACATGCAGGTAGGTTAATTGGCTTCTGTCCAAAATTGACCCTAGTATATGAATGGGGACCTTGGATTGTGGACTCCTTGAGGATAGGGACTGATGTGGGTGTAGCAATGTACAGGGGAAGGGACCATTGTGGACACTCACTCAGGTTGAACTGGATGGACTGGTGTCTTTATTCAACCTAACAAACTATGAAACTATGAAACTATGAGACTGGTATAGGTCCACAATACATAGGGTTGAGGTGCACTACTGCTGACCGCTGCCCTATACTGCAGCAGTCCTTCATCGGTATAGGGACTGAGAGTTTTGTCACAGGGTCATTTAAAAAATGACAGGCAGAGGAAGAGGCAGGCCCTTCCGCAGGGGTGGTAGGGGTAGGGCAGGAGCAACAGGCTTGAGCCAAAGTGGGAAGTTGCAGAAGGTGCGTTCGATTACTTTAAAGGACGCACCAGACTTGGTTGAGTGGCTCGCTCAGCCTTACACTTCTGCACCCTCCTCATCCTCTCGATCTGCACCCTCTTCTTCACTCTCTGCTATGTGCACCCCCAAAGACACTACCACCAACAACACCACCACCACCACCACATACCTTCCGCTTGAGTCACAGGAATTATTTTCCGATCCATATCAAGAAGACATTTCTGATGCGCAGCCACTCTTGGTATTGGATCAGGAAGAGGAGGTAGCAACAACCGCTACTCAGCAGTCTGACGACAGTACCCAGATCAGCCCAAGGAGGAGGTTGGTCCCCGGTGTTGCTGCCTACTCCGAGATTTCTACTTATAGCGGTGGGGAAGGTGACGTTGATGATGACGTGTCTAGTGATGTCACGTGGGTGCCCACAAGAGAGGAAGAGGAGGGGAGTTCAGAGGGAGATATGGACCAGCAGATAGGGAGGAGAAGCAGGAATAACTTACATTGCACAGGAGGGACAAAGCAGACTGCAAATGTATCAGGAGCGAGTCATCGACCATGTACGGTCACATCTGGCGCTCCCAGGACACCGGCACATGGCTCCGCAGTGTGGGCTTTTTTTAACGTGTCCGCTGCTGACAATAGCGTTGCCATCTGCAATCTTTGCAGTCAATGCATTAGTCGCGGTAGCCCAACACTCACCTAGGGACGACCGCCTTAAGAAGGCACATGAGCAGCCATCACCGAGCCGAGTGGGAGCAACGGAACACACAAAGCCACACTGCAGGCTCTCACCGTCCAGCCTCGTCTTCTACTTCTCCTTCTCCTCTCTCCTCACAATTGTCCTCCACTCCACCTTCCATCACGCCAAGCTCACATTTTTCTGCAAAAAGGCAGGCTTCCGTGGGCCTAATGTTCGAGCGTAAAAAACGGTTGATGGCTGGCTTGTCAGAACTCATAGCCCGCCAACTACTGCCATATAAACTGGTGGACTCGGAGGCCTTTCGCAAATTTGTGGCCATTGGAACACCACAACGGAAGGTCCCAGGAAGGAAGTATTTCTCAGAGAAAGGCATCCCAGAGCTATATGGCCATGTTCAGCGGCAAGTGAATGTATCTCTGGCACACATTGTTGGTGCCAAGATACATCTGACCACAGACACGTGGTCTAGCAAACACGGGCAGGGAAGGTATATCACTTTTACTGCCCACTGGGTGAACCTTCTGATGGCCGTCAAGCATGTAACCCGTGGCACCCGTGTAGATTTGGTTTTACCGCCACAGATTGCATGCAGGCCTGACTCTTCTTCTCCTCCTCCTACTCCATCCTCCTCCCTCTCCTCCTCGGCTGACTCCTCCTTTTCCGCTGCTAGCGTCTCTTCCGCTGCGCTGCCCAAGCTCCCCAGAACCTATTCGACATGCCAGGTGAGACGTTGCCATGCCGCGCTGCGTCTGTTGTGCCTGGAAGCCACGAGCCACACTGGCCCGGCACTCCTTTCAGCTTTGCGTTCACAGGCAGATCAGTGGCTAACACCACTCAATTTGACAGTTGGTAAAGTGGTGTGTGACAACGTTGCCAATCTGCTTAGCGCATTGAAACAGGGCAAAATCACGCACGTGCCATGCATGGCACACGTCTTAAACTTGGTCGTGCAGCGATTCCTTGTCAAATACCCTGGGGTCCAGGACATCTTGAGGCAGGCAAGGAAAATCTCGGCCCATTTCAGAAGATCTTACACGGCCATGGCTCGCCTTGCTGACATTCAGCGGCGACACAATCTGCCGGTCAGACGTCTTATTTGCGATTGCCCGACGCGATGGAACTCAACCTTCTATATGCTTGATAGGCTGCTCCAGCAGAAACGTGCAGTTAACGTCTACCTGTATGAACTCTGCGGCAGAACAGGTTCTGGGGAGCTGGGTTTTTTTTCACTGCGCCAGTGGCTGCTCATGTGCGACGCATGCAGACTTCTGCGCCCATTTGAGGAGATCACCAAACTGGTCAGTCGCAGCCATGGCACCATCAGTGACATGGTACCTTATGCCTTCTTTATGGAGCGTGCATTGCGTTGTGTCATTGATCAAGCTGTGGAGGAGCAGGAGCGGGAAGATGAGGAAGTCGCAATGCTGGATGAATTCCCAGGGGGGGGCTACTCTATCTGAGACAAGTCAACAACAGGAGTCTGTAGAGGAGTCAGAGGAGGATGGTGCCGGGGTGGATGAGGAGGAGCAAGAAGAGCATGCTTTAAACCTTTCTGGAATCCCTGTTGTGCGTGGATGGGGAGAGGAGAATGAAGAGGACGACATTATCCTGGATGATGAGCAGGAGCCAGGCCACCACACTGCTTCCAGTTAAGTGCAACTGGGGGCCTTCATGCTCCAGTGTTTTAATAGGGACCCCTGTATAAAAAGCATAAGGGTCAAGGACTAGTACTGGGTGGCAACGTACTTAGACCCCCGGTACAAACACAAAATGGCGTAAATGTTACCGCCGTCACAGAGGGCTGGCAGAATGGAGCAATTCCAGGCCTTGCTTCGAGAAATGCTGCATACTGCCTTTGCGTGCGCTGGCAGAGGAGCAATTCCCACTCCCAGAGAAGGAGTTGCGGGTACCAATCCAACAGCGCCTGCAAGAAGAGGCCGGTTTGAAGATGTGTTGGTGACTTCGGATATGAGGTCATTCTTTCAGCCGATCCATCGACAGGTGTCATCCGGATCCAGCATCAGGGAACGCCTAGACCGTCAGGTGTCCGACTACATCGGGTTAACGGCCGATGTGGACGCTCTGAGGAGTGATGAACCCCTGGACTACTGGGTGGGCAGGCTTGATCTCTGGCCAGAGCTTGCCCAATTTGCAATGGAACTGTTGGCTTGCCCCTCATCCAGTGTCCTGTCCGAAAGGACGTTCAGCGCAGCAGGGGGGGTTGTGACCGATAAGCGTACTCACCTAGCTCACGACAGTGTTAACTACCTCACATTTCTAAAAATGAATGAGGCATGGATCTCGGAGGAATTCAACACATGTGACCAGTAGACCATGTATATGTCTATAAACAATTTTTTTAATCGAGCACAGAGACCTTCTTTCTTCATTTGGCTCACTTCCTTGTCCAAAAAAAGCACACAGTACTATATGCCCGTACCCTCCTCTTTGAAGAGGTTGAGTGGTGTCATATTTCTACTGGGGCTGCTTATTATGAGGGGCTCCCACCATCCCTGTGCTGTGCTGACATCCTCCTGGGGCTGTACCTCTGCTGTGCATATTATGAGGGGCTCCCACCATCCCTGTGCTGTGCTGACTTCCTCCTGGGGCTGTACCTCTGCTGTGCATATTTTGAGGTGCTCCCACCATCCCTGTGCTATGCTCATTATGAGGGGCTCCCACCATCCCTGTGCTATGCTCATTATGAGGGGCTCCCACCATCCCTGTGCTATGCTGCCTTCCTCCTGGGGCTGCTTACGGTGCAGGTATCAGTGCTGTATATCACGGTGCTGATGTCAGTACTCTCTATCACGGTGCTGCTGTCAGTGCTGTATATCACGGTGCTGGTGTTAGTGCTTTATGTCACGCTGCTGATGTCAGTGCTCTCTATCATGGTGCTGCTGTCAGTGCTGTATTTCACGGTGCTGATGTTAGTGCTTTATATCACGCTGCTGATGTCAGTGCTCTCTATCACGGTGCTGTTGTCAGATGACTCTATCACGGTGCAGGTGTCATTGCTGTATGTCACGCTGCTGATGTCAGTGCTCTCTATCACGGTGCAGGTGTCATTGCTGTATGTCACGCTGCTGGTGATCATCTCCTGCACCCTCTTCTTTGCCTACCCTGACCTTCCCTCTCCTCCATTGCCTTCATGCGCTCCACAGTCCTGAATTGTCACAACAATTTCCCATATAAAAAAAGAATGCTTGTAGTTGTCGATCCCAGATTCCCCTCATACATGTGTTATGTCATTGGCCATGTGGTGTGACTATGTTTGCACAGTTATTAATTATTTTGTGGCTGCAAATTTGACCTGTAGGTTTGCGAAGTTCGCCTCCCATTGAAGTCAATGGGGCCCGCCACTAACGCTCTGGTTCACGAACTATCGGCCGCGTTCGCGAAACGTCCCGTCGGAAGTTCGTCCATCACTACTGACCGGGTCACTGAACCATCGGCCCAGTAGTCCCGATGGCTAGTACACTACATGCCTGGGTTGTTGGGTAGTTGAGCAGGTTTGTAGGGGTTAAAAGAGACAGTGAGAAAGCAACATAACAACTCTTGACCACACGTCAAACACCCTCTAAGTAGCGCTCTACCATGGATCACTCTTTAGAGGGCAACACAAGTTTCAATGGGCTGCCATAATGCAAAACATTGTTGGCTTCCTCTGTTTGCAGAGGTGAGGATGTTGCATTAGCACAAATTAGAATTGTTTTACTCTTGTAGCGCAGGGGGGCCCCCAAATCAAAGGTATTTTTTACAAAAATCTTGCAGTTCAATTCTGAACCTGTTAGTAAATATCCTGTTGAACCCTGGGAGTCAGTGTGCTTAAAATCCCAGCATGCATTGTGAGCAGTTGCCAGTAAGTACTGGGAGTTTGCAAAGCTTGTATGTGCTGCCCTTTGATTTAAGGAGCAGTAGTGGATAAACGCTGCATCATGGAAACAGTAAGGTGCATGGCTCAAATTTGATATATGTGGTTTACCTTTCTGTTTGGTCAAAGTAAGCTGCGTTTTTTTTTTTTTACTTTTGTTTTTTTAAGGTCTGTTCGTGACCTAAAACAAGAATGCTGCCATTGTAACCTGAACTACTGTCCTGTATATGAAATCCAGGTCAGGGTCTCGCTAGGCAGTCAAGTCAGGAAGATGGCTCCATATATTCAGCTTTTAAACGCAGTGACTGCTTCCATGTTTTATTTTCATAGGTTCACTTTAATTGCCCTGATTTAGAGCAGACATACTTATCACTCACTTTTATGTCAGTATGGGGTTGTTTTTTTTCAATTGAGTTATTTAATAAACATTTTTTAATTGTTATAGTTACGTTATCCTTAATATGTTGTATTCCTTCAGAAATGTATCCAGTCAAATGTATTAATAAAAAACAAAAAACAAACAAACACAGTCCAAGGAAAATTTTCAGTTGGGCTTAATAGATAATAAAGCCATTAAAGCTTTAGGATTTCCTTTACATGAACATAAAAATGGCAGGTTGGAAAGGATATATGAGCCAAATTGTTTAGTACACAGTTCATGTGCCTAGGACATTGCATTGTGTTGCAACTGATATACTTTTAGGCTTTCATTCCAATGACTTGGGGCCTATTGGGTGAGTAATAGGAGTGCAATGCTATCTAAATCGTCACAGGTGTGTGAAAGCAGCCATAATGAAATATTTTTGTGTAGCTATTGGAAATGTGAACTTGACATTCAGTGGCATTAAGTTTTTATAGAGTTTTTAGGCTACGTTCACATCCATGCATGTACTGTTGGTGCGTTGTTCTCCGTCTTCTTTCTTTTATTTTTTATTTTTTTATATATACACCCATGTTCACTTGCATGTTTGGGAAGTGTTACTGTTGCTAGGAGGAGGAATCTGTTGTCCTGCAAGATAATGCACTGAAAGAGCATGTACATGGTGTTTTTCATGCAAATCCATTGACATCTATAGAGCCAAAAATGCACCATGCTGCACCTTTCCAAAAAAAATAAAAATGCATTGGTGGAAACTGCATAGATGTAAATGTGACCTATAGGAACTAATGTTAAATGGACTGCATTGTCTCTACAAGTGCAATGCAAAATGCATAGTCTTAGACCAGTATTTCTCAACCAAGGTTCCATGGAACCTTAGGGTTTCTTCATGGGTTGCAAGGGGATTCCTTGAGCAACAAGCAATTTCTACCTCTTGGATAAGTTTCCACTGACACTGTTGATCTTTTTTGCTATCTGTAAGGGGATGGTTCTTCCCAGTGACCACATGTGTAAGAAGCATTCTTCCCACTGACAGACTATCACTAATTTATCCCGAGTTGTAGATATAGTAACTTTTAGTAGGGTTCACTGAGACCAAAAAAATTTTTTTCAAGGTTTCCTCTGTGTTGAAAAGCTTGAGAGAGGCTGCCTTAAACCTTGTGTCTGTGTTTAATTGTGGTAGTCCTGACTCAAAGGGCGGTTTCATACTTCCCCAGTGTGGTCCCAGTTCACTTTGTTCAAAGTGCAGCTAACCTTCAGGTTTCATGTGGGTTAGCTGCACTTTCCCATAGATTTCTAAAAATATGCGATTTGGTGCGCTTTGTAAAACCACACAAACACAGCAGGACCTCATAGAAGTCTATGGAAAAGTGCAACTAACCCCTGCAAAAACCACAACTTTGCTGCGCTTCAGCAAAAGCACAGTGGGGCGGTAAATCCTAGACGTGTTAAATCACTCTCCATCCTGCACCATTCTTGTCACTAAGGTCGTTTTGACCCCAGTACCCATTCATTAGACCAGGGGTGCCCAACCAGTGGCCCGCGACCTCCTTCTCTGGGATGGCTGGTTGGCAAGCCCAGATCCTGGATTCCCGACCCAGCATCCCAGAGCTTCAGTGTTGTGAATGAAGCCTGGAGTAGAGGAAGAAATCGGTTGCATAGCAGAGCCACATAAGACAATGCTTCCTGTATAGCACCACCTTCTGTCACAGGCGGAGTGATACCAAATGCACTCTGCCTGCAACAGCTGGTGATACCCGAATTAAGGACTGTTATTAAAGGTATGTTTAATACTATAATCACAGTGTATATATGGGCATATCTGTTCTGCAGTGGTGTAGTGGTTGGTGCTCTCACCTAGCAGTAAGAAGGGTCGCTGGTTCGAATCCCAACCACGACACTACCTGCCTGGAGTTTGCATGTTCTCCCTGTGCCTGCGTGGGTTTCCTCCAGGTACTCTGATTTCTTCCCACAATCCAAAGACATGCAGGTAGGTTAATTGGCCTCTGTCAAAAATTGGCCCTAGTATATGAATGAGAACCTGGGATCGTGGGCTCCTTGAGGGTAGGGACCCATGTGAGTGTACAATGTACAGGGATAGGGACAATTGTAGACACTCACTCAGGTTGAACTGGATGGACTGGTGTCTTTATTCAACCTTACTAACTATGAAACTATGAAACCAGGCAGCTTTCAAACTGCAATAAGCCATAGACCTTCCAGAAAGTTCACAACACCTGCAGGATATAATAGAATTCTATGGCAAAATGCAGCTAACCCACAGAAAAGCCAGAGGTGTACTGCTTTGGGTAGACCACAGCACATCAGTGTGAAAGCAGCTTTAGGCCCCTTTCACATGATTGGTCCGACCCAATCAGACCCTCCATTCACCTCCTATTGAGTGGCAAATGTAAACAGTGTTAGCTAGGGCAGCTACGTGTTGTAACACAACTAGCTAATGCTTATCCTGCAGCAATAATCCTTATTCAGCGATCAAGACCTATATCAATCCGCCGGGGCATGTAATTGCCGGGAACTGCAACGCAAGGATTACCTGGTGTTAGCGCTTCAATCATCCCGGCGCCATGATTGTTATGGTGTCAGGATGATTGAAGCGCATTATTTCTATTATTACATTGTAATATAAAATGAAATCATTCAACTCGCCATAATGCAGAATCAGTGGGAGGCATGAGCATGTCACTAGCCACGTTGCCTGCCACCAGATGCCATCAGGTGCCCCATAAGAGAAACCTTCCTCACATCTGTGTCTCCATCAGCGGAGCCCCTCCTAACATCTGGCGCCCCCTCTGACATCCAGACCACCGTTGCCACGGGGAAAGAGATTGAGCTGCGGCGCTGCCCACCTTCCGCTCCTTTCCATTACAGTCCAGACACTGGCAGCGGGGTGGGCGGTGCCGCAGCATCTCTATTGTAGCCATCCGCCATGCCTTCTGGTCTTCTTTAAAATGGGTCCTAATCCCGCGAATGTCCCCAGGAAATTCGGGACAGTTGGCAACTATGTTGGCAACAATGTAAGTCCTGTCTTTGAAGTTCTGCGAACTTTTGGCTTTACTAGTGGTTTGTCATAGCATTCCACTCTTTTCTGGGGTTGACGTAGACCTCTGCAGAGAAGTGACATTGAAGCTCCAATTTCTGGAGGTTTAGTGGTTGCAGTATAAAGAATTTCCTTTTTTGCCTGTCTGTACTGTTCATGGTTAGGCACACATGAAGTTTTCTCTGTTGCTTTTCTAGTTTTGGAGATGGCAGGCTGTCATATCTCCCTCTTAATATGATGTTGGCATACAAAAAAAAGTTCTGCCACCTTTTACAATGTCTCCTTTTCACATGCGCATGTCACCGCAGCAAAACAGGGCAGCTGACGCACATTTTTTTAACCTGTCAAAACCCGCCGCTGGCCCTATACAGATTGTCTGTCTTTGCTGCGTGGCAAAAAAAATATGGCATGTCCCATTCGGCAGGTGATGCTGCATGCCATTGCACTCTATAGAAGTGAATGGGACTGCGCCACAACTATGTTTAGCTTTAGCAGCGACGCTTGATTTTTCATTAAATTATTATAGCAACAAAGGACGGCGCCTTTAAGTGTAGCAGCAAGAGGTTTCGGAGTATGCTCAGTGGTTCCTTGATGGTTTGACAGGAGTGACTGAGCATGCACTGAAAGGCATTACTGCCCCTTCCTGTGTGATGTCAATTCATGCTTGTACTCCATGCTGGTCCTGGAAGTTCTAACCTTAACCCTAAGGTGGCCATCTTTTCAGCCTTTGGATTACTATGCTGCTGGATGGCTCTGAGGATTGGGGATCCTTGCTGCTGCTGTGGGCTGAGGATGTAGCCTGACCGATTTATTCAGATGCAGACTTTTCACACATCACCTTTTTTGTGAGTGTTCTTAATCTAGTTATAAGTATAATAAGCCCCTTGCTGCTACACTTGTGCTTTTCCTTCTTTCATTTTTTTTTAGAGATCTTCACTCTCTCAAAAACTTCCCAGGTGCCTGGCTGCTCCACCTTTTAGCTGATGGGACATTCCCATATGATTTCCCTTCAGTGCACCCTACTACAATAATATCAATTTTTATATAGACCAGTGGTGGCCCGTCTATAGGGGGGGGGGGGGGGGGCAGGGGCACAGACCCCCCCCCCCCCCCAAAGCTACTCCAAAAAAAAAATGAAGAAAATAAACACTGGCCCTTTAATTGTGTGCAGGGATGCTGGACACAGATGTATGGGAAGCATGACTTGCTGCAATCACTGAAAAAAGAATGGCTCTTTAAGTGTGTGCAGGGTGCCAGACACACAGCTGCTATGGGAAGCATTGGCTTCCTTTTTAGAAAGTCCTCGGGGTTCTGAAGCTCTGTGCACTGAACACTCCCTCTATAGCAGTGATGGCGAACCTTGGCACTCCAGATGTTTTGGAACTACATTTCCCATGATGCTCATGCACTCTGCAGTGTTGTTGAGCATCATGGGAAATATAGTTCCAAAACATCTGGGGTGCCAAGGTTCGCCATCACTGCTCTATAGCATTGTTCCCTGCTGTGGTGTGTGATTGGCGGGTCCTGTGCCTTCACTTCCGGTTTCTGAACCATCCCGGCCGTTCAAAGGTGGATAACAGGCGACTGGCTGTGATGGGGCCATCTGGTGTAGAGGTGGGGCCCTGGTGGGGCTATCTTTTATGTTAACCACTTGCCGACCGCCGCACGACGATGTACGTCGACAGAATGGGACGGGCAGGCATATGGGCGTACCTGTACGTCCCTGCCTTCCCGCGGGTGGGGGGCCCGATCGGGCCCCCCCCCGGTGCCAGCGGCGGTCGGTATCCGTGCAGGAGCGATCCGGGATGAGGGGGCGGCCATTCATTCATGGCCACCCCCTCGCGATCGCTCCTGACGAATGGGAGTGAAACATTGCATCACTTCCTCTCCTGTAATGTAAACACAGGAGAGGAAGTGATGTAATCTCTCCTCCGTGTCGGTATTTTTCGTTCCGGCACCGAGGAGAGAGGATCGGTGAGTTGCACCAACACGACACTTCACAGTAGAACATGCCAGGCACACTCACACCCCCCCCCCTTTACCCCCCGATCACCCCCCAATTACCCCTGCCCCCCCAGTCACAGTGACACCAATTGCATTTTTTTTTTTGCATTGGTGTCATTTGTGACTGTAATAACTGTTAGGGCAGTTAGGGTTAGCCCCCTTTAGTTCTAATGTACCCCCCTAACCCCCCCAATAAAGGTTTAACCCCGTGATCACCCCCCGTCGCCAGTGTCACTAAGGCTGGGTTCACATTGCAGCGGTTTATGTGAACGGATGTGATTCGCACCGCACTGCAGTGCAAACCACATCCGATCTCTGTGTGATTCGAGTTCAGCCATTCGCCGCACCCGCCGCAAATTCGCACGGGACCCTTTTTTTGGTCCGCAGCAGAATCGGATCGCATGGGTGTTCACACTATGCGATCCGAGTTTGCAGATCGCACTGCGATATGCGAACTGATCTGGGGGTGTCATTAACATTTCACTGACACTCCCAGCAGTTCGCATAGGGCAGTGTGAACTGCCGCCGGGAGGCATGCGATGCGGGAACCCGCCGCGGATTCGTGGCGTTCCCGCATCGCTCCAGTGTGAACCCAGCCTAATAAGCGATCGTTTTTCTGATCGCTGTATTAGTGTCACAGGTGACGCTAGTTAGGCAGGTAGGTATTTAGGTTCGCCGCAGCTTAACCCCTAGTTAACCCTTTCACCAGTGATCACCATATAACTGTTACAGGTGACGCTGGTTGGTTAGTTTTTTTTTATAGTTTCAGGGCACCCGCCATTTATTACCTAGTCTCACTAGTGTACCCCTAAATTTAGGGGTGTCTACTTTCCAAAATGGGGGTCATTTGGGGGGGGGGTTTGTGCCATCTTGGCATTTTATGGCCTTCAAAACTGTAACGCCCTTAGAAAGCCTGAAGGCGGTGCTTGGTTTTCGGGGCCCCGTACGCGGCTAGGCTCCCAAAAAGTCCCACATATGTGGTATCCCCGTACTCAGGGGAAGCAGCAGAATTTATTTTGGGGTGTCATTTCACATATGCCCATGGCATGCGTGAGCAATATATCATTTAGTGACAACTTTGTGAAAAAATAAAATAAAATAAAAAAGTTTGTAATTTTCCCGCAACTTGTGGCAAAATATAAAATATTCCATGGACTCAACATGCCTCTCAGCAAATAGCTTGAGGTGTCTACTTTCTAAAATGGGGTCATTTGTGGGGGTTTTGTGCCATCTTGGCATTTTATGGCCTTCAAAACTGTAATAGGTAGTGAGAAGTGAAATCAAAAATTTACGCCCTTAGAAAGCCTGAAGGCGGTGCTTGGTTTTCGGGGCCCTGTACGCGGCTAGGCTCCCAAAAAGTCCCACATATGTGGTATCCCCGTACTCAGGAGAAGCAGCAGAATTTATTTTGGGGTGTCATTTCACATATGCCCATAGCATGTGTGAGCAATATATCATTTAGTGACAACTTTGTGTAAAAAAAAATAAAAAATAAATAAAATTTTTGTCATTATTCAATCACTTGAGGCAAAAAATAAAATATTTAATGGGCTCAACATGCCACTTATCAATTTCCTTAGGGGGTTTACTTTCCAAAATGGGGTCATTTGGGGGGGTTTTGTACTGCCCTGCCATTTTAGCACCTCAAGAAATTAGATAGGCAGTTGTAAACTAAAAGCTGCGTAAATTCCAGAAAACGTACCTTAGTTTGTAGATGTGACAACTTTTGCGCAAACCAATAAATATACAGTTATTGACTTTTTTTTTACCAAAGTCATGTGGCTGAATACATTTTGGCCTAAATGTATGACTAAAATTGAGTTTATTGGATTTTTCTAATAACAAAAATTAGAAAATATCATTTTTTTTCAAAATTTGCGGTCTTTTTACATTTATATCGCAAAAAATAAAAATCGCAGAGGCAATCAAATACCATCAAAAGAAAGCTCTATTTGTGAGAAGAAAAGGACGCAAATTTTGTTTGGGTACAACATTGCATGACCGCGCAATTACCAGTTAAAGCAGCGCAGTGCCAAATTGTAAAAAGAGGTTAAGTGGTTATATTTTATTTTACTTGAAATGTGCATGTGATTGGCCTACTGTGACAGGCACAGTGAGGCTGCAGATGCCACAGCAGTGTAAAATAGGCCAGCAATAGGATAGTATTAAATAGCAAGGCTACGCCAAATTTACTGTAGAAAACGCGCACAAGCCTACAGCAGTGTACTTTTTAAGCAGCAGCAGGACCATTTTTATTCAGGTAAAATGGGTCCTAACATATTTTGTTTTACAAGTGATTGGGGGGGGGCACTTTCTTCTGCTCTTTCTAGTTTTGATCATTGTAATATCTTCCCTATGAAAGTAAAAAAAAACTTTATTTATTTTTTGTTTTAGGCATAATGATTTAACAAACTTTTCCTCAACAATCTATGGACTTGAAATGATCGGAAAAGCTGTGAGAAATGGTAACAAAATTCAACTGTTCAAGGTAGGTGCTCTGTTTTCCAGTTGTATTTTTTGGTAATTCTTACTAGTACTAGGAAGTGGAACCTGGCTTGGAGTGGGACTTCCTGTCCCAATTCCCACTTCCTCCTTCTGACCGCCTAGGCGGTCCCTCCCTCCTGGAAATGTTCTAAGACACGTGATGGGGCTCGCCCGGCTGTGAAACCATAAACTCTCACAGCCAGGTGCCCACACTCACAATAGCGGTGCCGCGAAGAGGTGGGGGAGAAAGAATGGAGGCTTTGGGCGGCCGCATTGCTGGCCCGTGGGACAGGTGAGTGGCTGTTTTATTAAGTCTGCAGCTATACTTTTTGTAGCTGCTGACTTTTAATAACTCCGCTGTAACTTAATATGACATAGTTTACCACTGAAGTGCTCTCATTGGTCTGGAAAACCGCTAATAAAAAATATAAAACTAGTTTCAGAAAGACATGCACACATGGCGCTGGTCTACTGCCTCTTTCATGCACCTCTTGTCTACATGCTTAAAGCAGAACTTTACCCCCTTAATGATCAGACCATTTTTTTGCGATACAGCACCGAGTTACTTTAAATTACATATTTATTCATCTACATATTTTTGGTAAAAAAACCCGAATAAGCTTGTATTGATTTGCACAAAAGTTATAGTGTGTGTGTGTGTGTGTGTATGTATGTGTGTGTGTGTGTGTATATATATATATATATATATATATATATATATATATATATATATATATATATATATTATAAATAAATACATTTTATTTTACACTAGCAATGTTGGCAATCGGTAATTTTTTTGCGGGACTGTGACGTTGCGGTGGACAAATCTGACCCCAAGTGATGCTTTTTCGGGACCAGCGATCAGTGCATAATTTTTTTTTTTTTTGCACTGATCACTATATAAATTACACTGGCAGGGAAGTGGTTAACATCAGGGGCAATCAAAGGGTTATATGTGTTCCTTGCTTGTGCTTTCTTAGTGCGTGGGGGAAGTACTGACAGAACACACAGATCGCTGTTCCTGATTACTAGGAACAGAAAATCTCTATGTTCTCCCCTGTCAGAACAGGGATCTGCCTTGTTTGTGTTTCTTTCAATTTAATATCCCTAAAGCAACAGTTGGGTTTTAGGGTTAATTATACCAAATTATGGTTTCAGTACCAGTCTAGCTGGATTGCACTGGGTTCTACTTGGCCACAGTTGTCGCTGTCATCGCTGGCAAGTGTGAAAAGGCAGTTTAGCTAGGCGTATTGAGTGCCATTCTTTCTCGGAACCAGCCCAGTGGGAGTGTCATCCTGCTGTGCATTCTGGAAGAGGGTACTGACATCTCGTGCTTCTGAGTTCTGGTCCAGAAGAACTTTCTGTCTGGTCCTGGTCCTCCTGACCAGCCCCCATGGCCCTCATGGCCTGGGGTGCGGATCCATCCAATTCCAAGTCTCGGGCTAGCCCGAGGCAAAGTACCCGAGAGGAGGATTCAAAGGTGGTCCGGTGCCGTCTCATCTGAGGAGAGGCCCAGCAACTGGAGAAGCACCCAGGGAGGACATGCACAAGGCTGGCTTCTCAGAGCCTGGAGGCTCAGTTGAAGGACACTAATGGATCTACACTCATACGGTATCGCTGGACCGGCTTCGAGATACTGGTACTGTATGATGGCTCTTTAAGTTTACCTACGTACCTTACGTTCAAGTCTGTGGCAGAGACTTTATTCACAAGTGTTCCACTTGGTGAGAGAAGGTCTATCCGGTATCTGTGAGAATCCAATTGTGAAGGGTAATTCTCTGGATTTCTATAGTGAGAGATATCCTATTTTTGCAGTTCCAAAAAGTACCTGAACTTACTTCCTAACCCTCTATCCTTCATTGAGAGACTGTTATCTGTCTTTTCAAATGAATATCCCAAAAAAAGGATCCAGTGTCAGTTTCTACAATTCTTTGGGACATCTACCTCGGGAAATCCCTAGACACACATGAGGTCAAGAAGGTAACGGTAAGCCCAATAAAACCAACAGCTCCTTTGGGGGTCAGTGCACATTTACATAGGCAGGTCCACGTTCTGCTTCTCTGTGAAGTGATCGCAGGTGGCCAGCGGACATAGAGTCCTTACTGCAATTGTTTACACTCCATGCAGGTGGCTTTTTTTTTTTTTTTTTTTTTTTTTTTTATCTTTCTTTGGTCAGTTGTGCAACAGCATAATTGTCATCTTTAACCCCCTCCTACCGACGGTACACATGGCCTCACAGAAGTGGGTCTTTATCCATGGGACCACATATATGCATTCTTGTGATTGTTTTGGCAATGCTTTCCCAGCACAGAGAACGGGTTCTCACCAAGAACCTTGGTTCCCATACTACAAATTGGGAGGCCCAGTTCCCAATCTTCTGATAGCCAATCAGAGGCAGTCGTAATGATCAGTCACTGTCTATAGCCTGTGTGTGTGTGGCTCTTTACTATTTTTTTTTTTTCATTTGATAAAAAAACAAAAACAAATCACATCTATTACCATTTACAACCAAATAAAAGCCCAATTTGTCCTCCAAAAAAAAGCAAGGTACAAGTCACCGGGATACACTAGGTAGTACAGTTTTTTACGAGCACATGTCAAATTTGTAAAACTGTGTTCAGCCATTAGGATTTGTTTTTTACTCTCCGTCATATTTAGTATTTGGGTGGATATAAGATTTGGGCCCCTGTTTTCTGGGGTAGTGATCCAGCTTTTGTTCAGAGGGTGCGATACAGCATTTGTGTCCTCTTTCTTTAACCGCTTGCTGACCAGGCTATAGACAAATGACATCCTGGTTGACAAGTAAAATACTGGGTTTTGGCTGCAGCAATATGCCATAACCTTGGTATTTTTTTTTTCAGCTGGTGATTCTCTACAACACAGGTGTCAAACTGGCGGCCCTCCAGCTGTTGTGAAACTAAAATTTCCATGAGGGTCACCAGTTTGACACCCCTGCTCTACAAGATAAAAGTGGTCCAATTTGCCATTTTTCCAGGAAACGTTTTCAGCCTTTAAAATCCCTCCTCTTCCACCATAGCCTCAGTTGTGTTTCCTCTGCCATGGTGGAAGCGCTGCAGAAACCAAGGGGGTGTTCTGGAGTCTCTAGCGTCTCCAGCTCAGGGGAGCGATGGCCTGCAGGGAGGACCAGGTTTTAGCTGGGGGGGGGGCTATGATTGCATGGCTGTCGTTTCCGGAGACTGGACTTCCTGTTTGGAGCATGGCAGTAGTGGTTCCAGGGGGCAGGTCCGTAGGCCAGTGTTTTTGGTTCAGGGCCTCTGGATAGACGCTGGGACCAAGAAGTTTAAAAAGCCATGTGGCTTTCTGCAGCACCACGCTGCGCTCTCGGCAAGAAGGAGGGGAGATCCACAGAAAAGCAGGCGCCTCAAGCACCAGCTAGGCCCAGGTGAGAGGGACACAGTGGTGCCTCTATCTTCCCTAAATGGGCTATACAGTACCTCACAAAAGTGAGTACACCCCTCCACATTTTTTGTAAATATTTTTTATGTCTTTTTCATGTGACAACACTGAAGAAATGACACTTTGCTACAATGTAAAGTGGTGAGTGTACAGCTTGTATAACGGTGTAAATTTGCTGTGTCCTCAAAATAACTAACTCACACAGCCATTCATTTCAAAACTGCTGGCAACAAAAGGGAGTACACCCTTAAGTGATCTCTTCCCTCTCCCACCCTACAGCGGAGTAACAGGACATGCCTCGCCATGGTCGGCGAAGACAAGCAGACTAAGAGCATGGATTACTAGAACCATGTCCTGTGGTCTGATGAGACTAAGATAAACTTATTTGGTTCAGATGGTGAGGAGTACAAAGACAAGTGTGTCTTGTCTACAGTCAAGCATGGTGGTGGGAGTGTCGTGGTCTGGGGAGCTACTGTTCATTGTTCATTAAGGGAATACTGAATGCCAACATGTACTGTGACATACTGAAGCAGAGCATGATCCCCCTCCTTTCGGAGACTGGGCCGCAGGGCAGTAGTGCAACATAACCCCAAACGCACCTCCCAAGACAACCACTGCCTTGCTAAAGAAGCTGAGGGTAAAGGTGATGGACTGGCCAAGCATGTCTCCAGACCTAAACCCTATTGAGCATCTGTGGGGCAACCTCAAACGGAATGTGGAGAAGCACAAGGTCTCTAACATCCACCAGCTCTGTGATGTCGTGATGGAGGAGTGGAAGAGGACTCCAGTGGTAACCTGTGAAGCTCTGGTGAATGCCATAATAAATATTTTGGGGATATTTATAATAGCAAAAAAATAGTTTTTTTGTTTATAGTGCAAAAAATAAAAACCAGGGAGGTGATAAAATACCACCAAAAGAAAGTTCTATTTGTGGGGGTAAGTTGCACGACCACGCAGTAGTCGGTTAAAGCGACTCGAATCGCAAATGGTCCAGGGCTGAAGTGGTTAATGGCTCCGTGTTGTCATTTTGAGGAGACAGCAAATTAAGGCCCTTTCTCGCTCAGCGGGGATCGCTCCGTTGTCCCCGCTGAGCCGGCGGCGGACAGGGCGGTCTCCGCACACTGTGCAGGGACCACCCTGTCAGATCTCCGCTCTCCTCTATGGGGGATTGGATGAGCACGGACTGTCTGTCCGTGTTCATCCGATCCGCTCTGCAGACGGATAGAAAAATAGGATTTTCCTCCGTCTGCAGAATCTGACGGTAGCGGAAGCGGACAATAGCGTTCATCCGCAGACACCAGCTATCCCATAGGGATGCATGTATGTCCGTATTTCATCCGCAAACGGATGGATGAAATACGGACATACTGTCCGCATGTGTGAAAGGGGCCTTACACTGTTATACAAGCTGTACACTCACTACTTTACATTGTAGCAAAGTGTCCTCCTTCTTTTTTTTTTTTTTTTTTCAGTCTTGTCACAAGAAAAGATATAATAAAATATTTACAAAATGTGAGCGATGTACTACCTTATGTATGTATAATTATTTTCTAAGTAATTTTCTAGCAAGTGTCAGGATTGCCCCGGTAGGCAAGTGGTTAAAGGAGTGTATGGGTTAGTGACTCTAAACAATGTCCTTCATTTTAGAAAATAATCTATACACATCCACTACTTTAATGGCCCTTTAATCTGTTTTTCGTGGGGGTGGGTGGGTTTCCTTCCGCCGTGTAATATCCTTCCCTTTTTTTTTTTTTTTATTTTATTTTTTTTTTTGTGAGCTCTTGAAACTCTCCTTTCCCTTCTCACTTCTGTTTTCTTGGAATGAGCAGTACATATTCGTTTTGGTCACTTGCACTTCTCTATGCATCTCAGGAGTAAGCGAGAGAGGATGGGACCAGGTTTTCTTTTTCTCAAACAAAAGGTTCTGGAACTCGATCATGACCCCTCCCCCCACACACCCTGCAAATCACAACACATAGTGGGTGTGGTCATATTTCAAACAGTAGAAGGGTCTTGAAGGGCATTTAAATATCGGAGTTGCATTACATACAGAGTGCAGAGTTCATGGGGGTTACCCACAGAGTGCAGAGCTGTCACTTGTAAACACATAAACCAGGCTTCTGTGTTTACAAGTGATTGTGGTGAGCAAGCACCAAAGGGTCTGAGCCAGAGGTGGTGGAACAATGTTCCACCAAGTTCCCCTTGGGGAAAAAAAAACCCTGAGTGGGACAATGAAGAATGAATGTAGCCTCCCAACCAACACCCACAGCAAGCACTCATAGGAACACATAATGCACGTTTGTATCAAACCATAAATGTTGCGCTGGCTGATTACACATCTTTCATAACCCATCAAAATGTATGGAAATCTCAATAAAAATTAATGATATAAAAAATTTTATTTTGATGGGCTATTGCCACAGTTTCATGTGTCCTGGATAAGTAATCCACTCCTGAAAACATTAAGCATAAACGTGATGAATATTTTTAATATAAATGTTCAAATGGATCAAGTAATTGTGTAGCCGGGGTCCACCACCATTGCAAATTTTGCCATATGCTTCCACTTTCAGAATTTTAGTTTGCTACCTTGTGAATACACCACCAATTGCAGTGTCTTAAATGATAGGACCCCAGTTTGTAGGTGGCCTTATAACAGGTTTTATTGTTGAATATCCATTCACAGTTCTGAAACCATATGGTTAATCACGGCAGCAGGATATTCTGTGGCACTTAGGAACTTCTGAGTACAGCAGGAATTCACTGTCTGCACCTCCACTCTGCCATGTGTATAAAGTCCACATACGAAATAAGAGAACAGTCCATAGTGCAACCCACGGGTGAGTGTGATGACTTCAGCAAAACTCCTGCCCCAACACGTTTCAACCGATGGGTCATTCAAAAGTGGGAAATTGGCTTAATAACTAAGAAGTGTTAGACCCTGCTTTAACAAAAATGTAAATTTAGTCCAAGAGTTTCAGGTTTAAAGATCAGTTCTACTAAATTTGATTTCCATAAAATGGGGCTCTGTACTCTGATTTGCACATCAAAAGTTTGAGCCAGCTTGAAACGCAGTATTGCAATATTTTTTTTTTTTTCCATCTGACTGACTAGGGCATCTAAATTGGTGTGAGTGATCGTTACATAAAGCCCTCAGTTGCTCTAAAACTGAAAGTTGTTTAATGAAACCACCATCAATTATGTTTTTTTGTCGGCAGTTTAGATAAGGCTCATTAAATTTCAGCTTGAGCAGGTTACCAATTCAGTTCTGACATCTGTACTAACCTATTCCACTTTTTTTTTTTTTTTTTTTTTATAGGATGCAAGGGTAAATTCATCGCTGACAGATCAGTGGGTTGCCATTCGTAAAGACAATGAACCTATGTTTATTCCCCCTGCTCAGGGTGGGAATAGCTATTCCAAATCAAAAGCACGTAAAATTCTTCAGTGGCTGAAGAGTAACAGGTGATTAATCCTATCATTTGAAATACTATATTTTGGGGGAAATAATAACTGATATAATATGTAAAGTTTTTTTCATTTTTAGACAAGCATTCATCTGTGGGAAAAATGGCATACAGATTACATCAGAGCATGACATCACTAATGGTCGAATAAGGTTTCCTCTACCATCAAATGAGGAAAAGATAGTGCCAATTTCTATTAAAAACACTTCTAATGAGCCAGTGACTTTTGTCCAGTACAAATCTCTACGTAGGATGGGCGTCTTTTCTTTTCACGATGAGCACTGTGTGTGTGCTTCTAAAACGTTACTGCTGAGTCCAGGTAAGAACGGTGTTTTGGTTTGTGTAAGACTCTGATGTCTGGTGGTGTTTGGTTGTATGTTTTCCAAATAAAAAAAAAAAAAAAAAGACCAGAACAGACCGTAGTGGACCACATCTCCTAACAAAATATCAAGTGTAACTTAAGGTGCAGAACAGTATTTTCTAAAGAATGGCTAGTAGGATATGACCAGTGGCGTAGCACACCTAGTCGTAAATTATTACCCATGACAGAAGACAAACTTGAGCAGGCCAAAGAATGTGAATTTATTTTCTGTAACCATGGGTTGGAAGTGAAATTTGCATGAAAATCACAGTGGTGATGGGTGAAACTCTCCTTCTGAGACATTGTATTCGATTCAACGTCCAGCCTTAGTGGAGAACAGTCCTCCAGAACTCGATACTAGCAATGTGCTTGCTTGACAGATGAGCCTATATAAGGGTAGGTTTTTAATTTTACTGCCTATAAGCCACCACTATACACAACAAACTACAGGCATACCCCACTTTTAAGTACACAATGGGGTTGATTTACTAAATCTGCAAAGTACAAAATCAGGCTCACTTCTGCATAGAAACCAATGAGCTTCCAGGTTTTATTACCAAAGCTTAATTGGACAATCTGGGGTTAGAAGATCATTGGTTTCTATGCAGAAGTGAGCCTGACTTTTATACTTTCCAGCTTTAGTAAATAAACCCCATTGTGTACTTAAAAGTGGGGTATGCCTGTAGTGGGGCCTCTTCGGGACACCTGAGGAAGATCCATGAGGGGTAGATCCAGGACACAGAGGTTTTCCCCTTTCCTTGTCTTCCTTCTGAGACAGGGCAGGAAGAAAGGGTGGGGAAAAATGAATAAGACTCGAGCTTAACCCACTAGATAAAGGAAAGCATTTGTTAAAATGTTTAATGTTATACTGGAGTAAAATCCCTTAAATCCATCTAGTTTTTATGTCTGTTAGGGCCACTTCAAAGAGGAACTCCCAGGTATGGATATTTTATGCACAGTTACACTGGTCCAGTGTATATAAAAAAAAAAAAAAATACAAAAAAAGTTTAAAAGGTAATACATAAAGTTTATCTATGGGCAAGATGTAAAATATATTTTCTTATATTTATTTGTTGTATTTCAATTATTTCTAGCTTGGGCTTCTTTTACAGTAGTTTCCATCAAAACTGCCTGTAAAATGCCTATGCGTTAATGAAGCACTTTTGCTGCGTTTGCAGTGGACGTTTTTTTAAAGGACATGTGACTCAAAAACTGCCCAAAATATGCTTATTGGCGGTTTTGAGGTGGTTCCCATTCATTTTAATGGGGAGGAGCATTTTTGGGGTGTGTCTCTCCCCAAAAATGCTACAAGCAGGATTTTTTATTTTTATTTTTTTTTATACCGCAATGGAAGTGCACCACCCCAGTGTGAACAAAGTCATAGATTTTAAAGGGAAGCATTTTTTTTTTTTCTTGAGCTTTTCATGTGCTTTTTTTTTTTTTTTTACCACAAAATTGCTTGCAAAACTTCTCTGTGTGAAAGCAGCCTTAGGCCCATTTCACATTGGTGCCTCCACCTGACAGACTCCACTTGCTCAGAGGGAGATTTTCGCTGATCCCTGCTGAGCAGGTGGATGACAGGGCCCAGTCCCGCTCCCATATGGTGAAATGGGGGGAGAATGGACCTCGGGTCCGTTTTTAATCAAATCCAATCCACCAGACAGATGGAAAACAGGAGGTCTCCTGAAGCAAATGCTTGTGTATAACCCAATTATTGAGTTACACCAAGAACCAGCATCCTGTAAATGAGCATCTTTTTGTACTGTATCAAGTATATGTAGTCACTAATTTTTTTTTTTTTCTTCATTGCAGGAGCTGTGTATGACATTGAGATTCGCTCCTCAACTGCTTTCCATGGATATTTTCCTGTAACCCTTGTGTTTGAATTCATGAAAGGAAATGGTGAAACTGGAGATGGTTTTCTTATTGGAAGGTTTATATCTGCTGTGTCTACCAGTAAATTAGCAGACGATCTGGCTCCAACAACAAGATATGTTCCTTATCAAAGAAATCTTCTTAAGAAAGTAGAGAGGATAGAGGTGGATGGCCTACCACCAAATGGGTCAGTGCCTGATTGAACTTTTTCTCATTATCTGCTCCCCTTTTTTTTTTTTTTTTTTTTTTCTTATGCTTTCTACTTCTTTTAATTACATATAAGTTTTGAGTTGTTTCTATGATATAACTTATCCTATGATGAACGCTAGTCAATATACAGTAATACAGAGTAAGAATAAAAACTTTGGCCACATTGGGATGACACTGACTCTATATTTGTTACATGTCTCCATTCTCCTAGCCTGATGTGTGTGTGTGTGTGTGTGTGTGTGTGTGTGTGTGTGTGTGTGTGTGTGTGTGTGTAAGTAAAAAAAAAAAAAAACCTGATTCACATCTATGCATTTTTAGTGCATTTTGTAGGTTTGCTCCACAGAACGTGTTCCGTAGGAAACCATGTTAAATGGACTGTAGTGAAAATCTGTAAAATGAAAAAAGCATTAAAAATGCATAGGTGTGAATCAAGCCTGAGGGTTTACAACCACTTTAAGTAAAAGCTTGACTATAGAATGGCCAGTAAATCTAAAACAATAACTTTTTGTTAGCTACTGTATTTACAACATTCAATATGTAATTTTGTGTACGTGTCTTTAATGCCACCATATTAGGGATGAGCCAACGGTTCGGCAAGAGCAGAGGTTCGGACCAAACTTCTTTTTTTTTTTTTTTTTTTATTTGGTCGTTTGGCGAATATCTGTACAAATGAACGACCGTTTGTTCAGCCCCCCCCCCCCCCCCCCCAACCACAATGCATTGCGGCACTGAACAATGCATTGCAAGCCCTGATTGGCTGAAGCGGTGAAAGCTTCAGCCAATTGGTTCACAGAGCACTGTCAGAGTCGTGATTGGACACTGTCATCATGACTTTATCCAATCATGGCTCATTCCGGCCTCACAGTATAAAGTGTTACTACCAGTTTAACTGCACGCCGACATACGTCCTCATTTTTAGGATGGCTATCGTTGTTATGGCAGCAGCTAGCTGTCATAACTCCGGTATCTCCGTGTTCAGCCGGCGGCTTCACCGCAAGATCGGTGGTGGGAGAAGGGGGGGGCCCCCTCTTGCCGCGATCCGCTGCCCTCTGCCATTTAGCGGAGCAGTCAGCGGCAGCAGCGGAGGCTATCGGACCCTTCCCGTGGTTGTGCGAGGGGAAGATGGCCCCCACCTGTCTCCATGACACTGCAGGGCGGAAGTGACTTCAAAATGTCACTTTCACCCATGGCTCTTAGCTTTTTTTTTTTTTTTTTTTTTTTTCTCATATTTCTAAGAGGTCCTGTCATGCTTTTTTTTTCTATTGCAGGGGATGTTTACATTCCTTGTAAAAGAAGCAAGTTTTTATATATATTTTTACACGGTTAAAATTTTTATATAACGCGCTCTGTTCACCGAGCTCACGTGCAGAAGTAAACGCATACGCGAGTAGCGCCCACATATGAAAACTATGTTCAAACCACACACGTGAGGTATTGCAGCGATCGGTAGAGCAAGAGCAATAATTCTTGCCTTCCTCTATAATGCAAAACCTGCAACCTGTAGATGGTGTGTTTTTTTTTTATTTTTTTTTTTTTTTTTTTTTGGCACCTATGGAGACTTTTATGGGTAAAAGTTTTCTTTTTTTTGTGTCGCCATTCCATGAGCGGGCGCAATTTTGAAGCATGACACGTTGAGTATCAATTTACTCGGCATAACATTACCTTTCACAATATAAAAAAAAATTGGGCCAACTTTACTGTTTTTTTTTTATTTTTTTTTTATTTTTTTATTCAAAAAAGTGTATTTTTAAAGTGTGCTTGTAAGACTGCTGCGCAAATACTGTGACAAAGTGACAAAGTATTGCAAAAACTGCCATTCTATTCTCTAGGGTGTTAGAAAAAAAATGTCTGTTAGGGTTGGTTCTTAAAAACTTTTTTTTTGCTAGAGAAATTACTATTTTTTTTTTTTTTTTAAACGACTCCTCTAAAAAGGAGGCCTGGTCCTTAAGTGGTTAACGCCATATAGCTATGTGTGTCGCTGTACGTTTTTGGTGCATTATATTTCAGTATAATATAGTGTATTTGTGGAGTGTCTGTGTAGTGTGAGTACTCAATTTAAAGTGCACCAAACACCACTTTACATTGATTAAAGAGCATCTAATGTACAGATTTCTACTTCTTTATATTTACTTATAAGCACTGCCCCCTCCCAATAATGTCTGGGAGGACAACAAGGAGAGGCAGACATTTCCTTGACAGTGTAAAGGGGCCAGCAACAAATGTGTCCAGAGGCAATGGTGGACGTTGTGGTCAGTTTTCATGCAGGGCATAATGTCCTCTGTTTAGTGAGTTTGCCCGTGCTATCCAGCCACAGCATGCAGAGAAGGTGGTGGATTGGCTTACTAAACCTTCCTCATCCTCTGTCAAGCAAGCAGAGACAAGTGTGCAGTCCCCTGCAGTTGCCAGAGTGGATAAACCTGCCTTCTTCTCCACATCTATTCCTGCCATAGCCTCAACATCAGCCATGGAGGTGTCAGCTGAGTTATTTGACCACAGTGTCAGCCACTTGCTCCTTGATGATGCCGAGTCATTACTGGGTTCAGATGTTGGTTCTAAGGTTGAGAATGACAGGAACTTGAGCCTAGAGGGGAGAACACTGGTAGACAGACTGGCATTCATGTTCCCCCATTTACAGTGTATAGCCAAGTTGTCTCCAATGGTGATGAGGCCACTGATGTGACTTGGGTGCCAGAGCAGAGGAGGAAACTGAAGGCGAGGCAGCATAACGCAAAGGAGGGCAACATCGAGAGTAGAGAGCAGCCACCCTATTCCATCACATTCTGCAGCTGTTGTCTCCCAGCCTGCTCCCCAAAGCTCAGCTGTCTGGGCCTTTTCAGCACATCTGCAGCAGATCACACTGTTTCTATTTGCAAACCGTGTCTCGGAGACATTCAACGTGGCAAAAACACCAGCCTTTTGGGTATCACATGCTTACCAAGGCATTTAACGTCTGACCACTCAGCCCATTGGAAAGAGCACCTAAAAGCCACACAAGGGGCACAAATCTGTCCCTCCTCCTCCTTGCCCACTTCAGTCTGCCCCTGCTATACTGAGTCATTACCTCTCAGCAGCCTCCACTGACAGGGATGATGGTATAGCATAGGGTGTCCCAGGTCCCAGTGGCTCATCTGCCAGCAGCACACCACCAGCTGTAGACTGCAATTTTCTCTGCCCCATCTGTTGCAGTGGAAATAAAAATCAGTCCCTGCCACCCATGCCCAGCGTCTAAATGCAAACTTGTCAAAGCTGTTGGCTCTCCAACTTCTGCCTTTTAGCCTGGTGGCTTCTGCCCCCTTCTATGAATTTGCACAATGTGCTGTACCACAATGGCAGGTTCCCAATCGCTACAAATTTTCACGTAAATGCCATTCCATCTCTCTACAATCCCTGTTGTGTTCCTGCTGGAACAGACTCTGTATGGCATTATGGACAGGGCACTGGAGGCAGAGCAGGAGGAAGAGGACTTCCTTTCCTCTCGAAGGCCCACTGTATCCAGACACCATCATTCCTATGTTGCAGAACACACGGGAGGCGAGAAGGGAGGAGGAGGAGGATTCTGGCACTTTTATAGGCTTTGGAGAAGAGTAAGCCCTTGTACACGTGGTCGGAGAATCCATCAGAATGTGTCCTATCGGACCGTGTTGTCGGATAATCCGACTGTGTGTGGTATGCATCGGACTGATTCCGTTGGAATATCCGTCGGACCCAATTTTCCAACTTGTTGGAATTATTTTCCGACCAACTGGTTCGATGGGACATACTCCGATCATGTGTAGAGAATTTTGATCGGACCAAGTGCCACGCATGCTCAAATCAAATTCCTACATCAAAGCTATTGGCTACTAGCCTGAACGTAGTCCCATCGTAACGAAATTACGTCATCACTTTCTGAATGATCGGATTTTTCGACAACTTAGTCCGACCGTGTGTATGCAACAGTTTCGGACAAAAATCCGACGGGCAAAATCCGACGGATTTGGTTGTCAGAATCTCTGACCGTGTGTACAGGAGGGGCTAAGACATGCGTCAGCATGTAAGCAATGGCTGCCCAACCCCGAGATCCTTGGGAGAAGTACGTGGCTGGGAGGAGGAAGTTCCAGATGCTGTCAATCTGAGTGACCCTGAGGAGTCTGCTTCTCAAGCCTCTGCAAATTTTAAGCGCATGGACAACCTCATGCTTCAAAGCCTGCGAAAAGACCCAAGAATACGTGGCATAAAGGAGAAGGATTACTGGTTGGCAACCCTCCTTGAGGTCTCAGAACTCTTCCCTTCCCCACAGAGTGCAGAAGGTAAAATCTCTTGGACACGTTAAAGGAATTTATTGAATTGGTTACAGTGTCATGGAAAACATTGTTTTGAGTCTTCTGTTGGTCAAGAGAGGAGTTTTGGAGAAGGCATATGCCTAAGTGAGGCACTTCAGAATTTTTTTTTTTATTTTTTTTTTATTCCTTTCCGCCCAGGGATGTCGGCTTTCACATCCCATCGGCAGAGTCTGCATCACATTGTGGATGATTATCTGGGGGCCAAAACAGATGGAGAGCTTTCCAGCTGACGATCCACTGACTTTCTGGATCGTGAGAATAGACCAGTGGCCAGAACTTGCCCAGTATGCTATTGAGTTGTTGGGCTGCCCTGCATCCAGCATGCTTTCAGAACGGGCATTTAGTGCTGCAGGAGGTTTCGTTACGGCTCCTAGAATGTCTGTCCAGACTCTGTGCACCGTTTTTTTTTTTTTTTTTTTTTACTTTTTTTTTATAAAAATGAATCAGTCCTGGATGACCGTCTATGAAGCCCTGATGCCAATGTCACCGATTGTCTTTTTCGGATGTGGAATCTCTGCAGAACTTTGAGGGTGTGCATTCATTTCATTTGGAACAATGTTTTGTTTCATGGGCACAATTAACACCCAAAGACCAATTTTTCAACACCTGTTTGGCAGGTGCATATCATTGCAAATATATTTTATTTTTTTTACAGCAAGGTCACTTCCTGAGGATGGCCAATCTCATAGGCCAAAATGCACAGTGGTTGAGTCACTTTATTGTGACACACACTTCCGCCTACGCATTCAATCCGGAAATCAAGCCTTTACTGAGCCAGCAGCTGCATTAACCAACGAGGCGGATTTCACGGATTTACTTATACCTGCTGTTCACTCTGGGTGCCAAGACATTAGGCACTCATACATGTGAGTTCAATACCTTTTTATATTTTTTGTAATAAAAAGCACTTTATCGACAGTACTGCGCAATGAGGCTTTTTCTATTATATCTATTTTATATGAGGAACATTCTCCGCTGCCAATCAATGGCCCAGAGGATATCCATAGGGGTCGCCCCACACACGCATTTGACCTAACTAGGGATAGTTGGTCCACTCCCAGGGGTGAGTGCACCTCTATTAGGGGAGCACCCTATTTAACCACTTAACAACCGCCCCATAACCGAATGATGGCTACAGGGCGGTTTCTTAACTCTGAGAGGCCGTCATATGATGTCCTCCCAGAATTCTGCTCTCGAGCGCCCCCTGGCACACTCACTCGAGAGCATCTGTGACCGGATCCAGTGCATCACGGATCACTGTAAACAGTCGCTCATTGTGGCCGTTTACCACGTGATTGCTCCGTCAAATGACGGAGTGATCACTTGCAAACAAACCGACGTCATGTTATGACGCCGGTTCCTCCCTCCCCTCTCTGTACCGATCGGTACAGCGGAGGGTGAAGAGATCGGTGTCAGCAGCGCTGTGGGCTGCATCTGCAGTGCCCACAGTGCTGCTCACCGAAAATTAACCCCTCAATTCCCTGCCAATACTCTGCCATAAATTGCAATACCCAGCCATACTCGGTGATACCCTGCAATACCCAGCCAGCTGTCATATGATGTCTTTGACTGTGCGGGGATATCTGAATGATAGGTGTAGCTACAGGCATCATTCAGATATCGGCTTTTTCAGCTGGCGATTCCCTACACCATAAGAACAATCATAGCGGCTGTTCCGCTGCTTGATCGTTCTTACAGGAGGCGAGAGGGGACGTTACCCATCCCACCCCCCTCCCCCCCCCACCCCCGCCGCCCTCCGGTGCTTCTACCGACTACGACCAAAGTCAGCCTAGAGGTGAGATGCAGGGTCTTATTGACCCCATATCTCACTGTAAAGAGGACCTGTCATGCCATATTCCTATTACAATGGATGTTTACGTTCCTTGTAATAGGAATAAAAGTGTAAAAAAAATATTTTTGGGGGAAAAAAATGTCAAACTAAAAGTAAAATGAACGATAAAAATTTCAAGCGCCCCTGTCTACATATGTATGCGTTCGCTTCTGCATGCAAGCACAAGTCCCGCCCCCATTTATGAAAATGGTGTTCAAACCACACATGTGAGGTATCGCTGCAAACGTTGGAGCGAGAGCAATAATTCTAGCCCTAGACCTTCTCTGTAACTCGAAACGTGTAACCAGTAAAAAAAAGTAAAGCGTCGCCTATGGGGATTTTTAAGTAGCGACGTTTGCAACGACCACCATTGTATTCTCTAGGGTCTTTGCTAAAAAAAAAAATATAATGTTTTGGGGTTCTATGTAATTTTCTAGCAAATAAATGATGATTTTTACATGTAGGAGAGAAATGTCAGAATTGTCCTGGATGCTCGAACGCCTGATGGTGCTCACTGCATGTTGGGCCTCTGTATGTGGCCACGCTGTGTAAAAGTCTCACACATGTGGTATTGCCATACTCAAGATTAATAGCAGAATGTGGTTTGGGGTGTAATTTGGGGTATGCATATGCTTTGTGTGAGAAATAAACTTATAATATGACAATTTTGCAGGGGGGAAAAAAAAATCTTGATTTTTGCAAAGAATTGTGGGAAAAAATAACTTAAAAAAACTCATCATGCCTCTTACTAAATACATTGCAATGTCTTCTTTCCAAAAAGGGGTCATTTTGGGGGTATTTGTACTTTTATGGCATGTTGGCTATCAGTCCTTCAGGTGTGATCAATTTTCAGATATTGGCACCATAGCTTGTGGACTCTATATAACTTACACAAAGACCAAATAATATCCACCAATTTGTACTTATTTTTACCAAAGATATGCAGTAGTATACCCTTTTTTTTTTTTTTTTTTTTTTTGCATAAAAAAACCCAAGCGTTAGATGCCACCAAAAGAAAGCTCTATTAGTGTGAAAAAAAGAACAAAAATGTCATATGGGTACAGTGTTGTGTGACTAATTGTCATTCAAAATGGGAGAGCACCGAAAGCTGAAAATTGGTCTGGTTATTAAGGGTGTTTAAGCACAAAAAGTACGCACTTTTTTTTTTTTTTTCTTTCACTGGGGACTGTTTGGTTAATTTTATTGTTACCAGTGTATCATTTATTACCTGTGTACATTTTTTTTTTTAGCATTTAGCGCGGTATACTTTTTATCAAGGCCAAGTCTTGCTTTCATCAAGAGAACCTCTACAGGGTTAGGGTGGGAAGGCACCACCGACACCCAAAGACCAATTTTTACACAACCATTACTGATATCCAAAGTCAGTGACATCAGAATGTATCCAAAAAATCTCGAATCTTGTTCCCAGTGCACTACTGATCATACACGCTGGCTCCCCAGCTGTTGCTGAGCAAAATAAAGGCAGCTTGCATGGAAAATTATTTATTATTAATAATATAATTATAAATTTTTTGGCTTTATTAATTCAATTATTGCTGCAGCAGATTCTAGACATGGTACACATCTGCCACTTTACAGGTAGAGTAAGGGGACCCCCATGCACTAATATTGGAAAGAATTTTTAATTTTTATTCTTTCATTTTAAAAATTAAAATCACTGCTCGTTTAAAAATTACGTTTTTTACCAACTTTTTTTGATGCATGTCCCCCAGAGCAGGGCCCGTACCCCTATAACATTGTATGCCCAATTACTTGCATATAAGCCTTCAAAATGCACTTTTGATTTTTGAGGTTTGGGTTTGTTATTCGGGTCCGAACGTTCACGGTGTTAGTTCTGGTGTGAACTGAACAGGGGTTCGTTCAGCCCATCCCTACATATAAGGTACTGTACAGAATACATACAGCGGTTTTTTCCTTAAGGAGCTTATATTCTGTTCTCTATGGTCTCTACAACACTTACCATGACATACAATTTCACTCAAGAAATTTGTTTAAACACCACATAACCTACTTGTATGTTTTGGGCCATATGAGGAACCTAGGGCACATCCACACAGGTGTAGAAACCTACATTCAATCCAACTGGTGTGCCTAGTGCAAAACGAGTGGTTAACACTTGCTCACTATGCTATCTGTATCAGCATTCTGCAAATGGATACCTTGAAAGTATTCATACCGCTTATGAAATTTTCCACATTTTGTCATGTTGCAGCCAATGTATTTTATTGGGATTTTATGTGATGGACCAACAAAGTGGCACATAATTGTAAAGTGGAAGGAAAATAATTTTCACTTTTTAGGGATTTGTAAAAAAAAAAAAAAAAAAAAGTGCAGTGTGCATTTGTATTCAGCCTCTTTATAAATACAGCTATTCTGTGAAGTCCTCCAGGTTTGTTAGATGACCTTAGTGAACAGACCACATGGAGGCCAAGGAATGCACCAGACAGGTCAGGGATACATTTGTGGAGAAGTTTAAAGCAATGTTAGGTTATAAAAAAGGGAATTGAGAGATGCTTAGTCTGCAAAAGACTTGAGACTGAGGTTCACCTTCCTGCAGGACAACAACCCTAAACATGTAGCCAGAGCTACAATGGAATGGTTTCGATCAAGGCATATTCTTATGGCTCAGTCGAAGTCTAGACTTAAATCCAATTGAGCATCTTTGGCAAGACTTGTGCCCTCTGCCACACTTGCAAGCACTAAAATGTGATTGTGCGGTCCATTGAACAGTACAGATCATGAATGAAGGTATAGAGCCAATGAGTGTGGCCCAGTGGTCATTAAATGCCAACAAAAGAAGGCTATCTCTGTCTCCATTATATGAAAGCCATTTGTGTACAGTGTTGCATGAGTCAAGTAATTGTCAAAGTATCAGTGCTGAAAACAGAATAATGGCCTGGGCAGGAAGGGGTTGTAACTTGCCTTTTTTTTTTTTTTTTTTTTTTTTCAAGTGGTTAAAGACACCATGACACCACTTTTATTCAGATGGCGCAGCACTAATTAGAAATAATAAACAAAGTCCCAAATCAACAATTGGGATTTGGGACCAGTAGCACCTCACCAATCCTCATATGTTCGTTTGTGATGAAACGCATAGGGTGGGGCCTACGATGGTTATGTCATTGCGCTATACCTCCAAAAGGCTGACACAGGAGCAAACCGCGAAGCTCGCAGGGACACCGCGGGTTCCTCTCACGTGCTTTTAATTTATTGCATGCCTTGAAGCCTTCATTTTCTAAGTGCAAACTTTTTTTTATAGTTGTGTGTGTGTGTGTGTGTGTGTGTGTGTTGGGGTGTTTTTTTTTTTTTTTTTTTAATTTCTGCTTTTTGAAGTACTGCACTATGGGAGGATTTCTTTGCTTTTGTTTTCAATTATTGGAGTTCCATATGAGCAGTGGGGAGTCTAGCAAATATAGATACAATAAATATAAATTTAGATAAGGTTCCTGGGGAGACCCAAATCCCTGCACTTGGTGAGACCATTTATTTAGTGGTCGCGGAGTTCTGGTAAGCGGGATTAAATTACTCTCACCCAGGTGTGCATAAGGATTTAATGTAGTGGAAAGGACGTTTTCTCCTCTTCAGCCTTTATACCTACATGAAGCACGGATAGTGGCCTTTATTTTTCCATTTACATCAGAACTGCTGATTTGGGACTTTTCATTAGTATATGTGTGTGTGTGTGTATGTATATGTATATGTATATGTATATGTGTATGTGTGTATATGTGTATATATAATATATTACAGCATTAGCCTTTTGGGTTTGGTTTTTACCTTATTCAGGGCACAGCAACAGGGTATGTTTTAAAATTTATGGCCTGACCACCTTTAAACTTCCCTTCAAGGTTTCCCCACCACTCACTTGTCCCAAAATACCAGGTGCTTCCAGATATGGGAAGAAAATGTGACCTAGTCCCACAATGCAGTGCTTGCAAGTAGCAACCAGTCCCTAGGCCTGTCATCTGGAAGAGGCACCGCTCCCTTCAAAGTTTGACACTGAAAATTGTTTGTGGTGGCCACCACAAAAGACAGAGTGGTGGGGTTGCACTGTGAAGGTGTAGTTTTAATCAAATGCTTACATTCCCTTTTTATATATGATCATTTTATTGTTAGATATTGGGATCTATTTTGGTGTGAGCTTCTCAGAAAATAGGAGATCTGGTATTTAGATGTAATGTGACGTTGTACTATCTAGGATTAATGAACCATAGTCTGTGCTCATGATTCGGATATATTTTAAACCTGTATAACCTAAATCCGTAAAGACGTACTTTGACTTGAATATATCTGTGTGTATCTATCTAGGTCTTTCAGTTCTGAATTGGAAAGGGAAGTTCCCCTTGGTGACTTCCTTCTATCTTTACGCCTGAAGCACAGCATAAGGGCAGGAATGTTCTCAAAAGAAAAAATGAAAACTAATTCCACGCCAGCACATACACAACAAAGGTACGTTTCTTTAAAAAAAAAAAAAAAAAAAAAAGTGTCTTTGTGCGTTAGAAATGTTGGAAAGGCAAGGTGCTGGATACAAAACTTAACCCTTATTGCTCTATTGGTAAAAAACGGGTACACAGACAGAAAATTACATTAGCTTTTCTAGGAAGAGCATTATATTATACAAGCTTTAAAATGATTCAGCCACCTATTGGCAGAACTACTAATCCTAGTAAAATAAGAGACTAGTTGTTGCACCTATGTCTATAAACAATATGCTAACGCCTCCACACAGCCTCTACCTCTTATCATTTGGGGTGTACTTGCTGCAATGAAGTATCTGCTCAATCTGGCAATGTAATGGTAGCAGTGTATAAAAGTGCCTCACTGCGTCTGTACAGTCCATGGATGGGCAGAAGATTTTAGAACTTTTGTTAAACTTTGCAACTTTCGGCAAGCTATTTTCATTGTTTTTACACCTTTTTGAATTCTACAAGTTCCCAAGCTAGGAGTTGGTTGAAGGATGTCATGTCTTCATCTGCGGATTTCATTTGTATTGGCTGTGTAGTTTCTTTTCTGCTTGCTTAGACTGTGGGGCTGTACAAACCATATGACAATCTTGCAGATTTTCTGACTGAGATGGCAAGTGGTTCTGCAACCCCCACCGCCCCCCTGTTGTGTTTTTTTTTTTTTTTTTTTTTTTTTTTTTTTTTGCGGATACTAAGGCTATATCGCTGACAACCATTTCAGTGACTGTTCCTTTTCTGGTGTGACCGTGCTGCCACTTCATGGGATTTTTGACATATAAGTGTTTTGTTAATATCATAAGTATACAAGTGCATGATTCAGAGCTTGGAGGACTCTCATTTAAAATGAGACACTGTAGGCAGATGCAATAATTCAAAATTGAGTCACTCCCCAAGCCTTCCAGAATAATAAATCTCTAGAAGTATCTTGAAAATCAGTGCTTGCCACTGATTAAATTTGTGCAACAGAAAGATGACCTTTCTTTCAGGGATCTGTATGATATTGCAACAACCATCCCTTTTGTTAGCAATTTTGTCAGGCAGCTAGTTTATCCTTCTTTCCCCCCCCCCCCCCCCCCCCCTCCCTTTTTTTTTTTTTTTTTTTTTTTTTTTTTTTTTTTACTTCTGTGTGCTAGCTGAGCATTTAGTGACGGGCTACCTGGAAAAATCTCGGTGTGCAGTAATTGCTCAATCCAAACCTATGCAAGGGATCTTCCGCAGAGTTCAGTCTCTGTGTTATACAAGATGTCTGTATCGGAGTATTTATAAAAGTCTAGTCTTGGGGCCAACTCAGAAATCTGGATGTTAGATTGTATCACGGGATACTTGCCTCCTCATGGCCAGCGTGTCAGCACATTGTCTGTAGAAAAGTCTACATACGTATCCGTTTTGAAAATCCTACAATACACATCTATACTTGCTGGAATACAATGGGGACGTGGTAACTACTTTTGAAAGAAATGATGAAGCTAGTTCATGTATATCTTGCCCATCTACAAAATCTATTAAGGTCATCTAGATGCGAGACTATTTCAAATGTGATCCTACTGTAATAACATATAAAACATCAATTCTGCACCAGGCTGCAATCTTTAAAGGCCAAGTTCACTTTTGGCGTATGTTACACCCATATTAAGGGTTTAACATGCTCCAGCACCTCCCCTCAACCGCAGCTCCCCCCACTGATGAGCACCCTTGTAATCCATTGACCCTTCCTGCTTATTTCATACAACCTGTACAAAGGTATGGAGAAGAAAGCTTGAAGTCAAGGCAGTACATTTTCTGTTGGGACCTACTTTAAGGTGACCATATTTTTAAAATGAAATCTGGGGACACTTTTTTTTTTTTTTTTTTCTAGCAATGGCAACAATCGGCGGCTCTCTGCCCATCACCGCCCGCCTCATAGCCTGTCAAGTCTTACTGTTCGGGCCCCGGACACTACTGGGTAGGGAGCGGAGGAAGATCACTTCGCCAGGGAAGGCAAGGAGATAGGCAGGCGGCTGGCTGGGACTTGAGCCAAGGCAGAACATGTGAGCGGAGCTGGATAGGTATGCTCTGGAAACTGAAGAAATATTCCCTCCGCTCCGACCAGCACATGATCATCAGAAAGGGACATGGATAATGGAAAAAATTCACCCCCCTAAGCTAGTAGGAGCAACAGAGTGGGGGTGTGTAATTCAGATTTTTATTTAATTCTGCACTGACTGTCTTTGAAATTGCCCCTGTTCAAATACAATCCGGGGACAAAACCGGGGACAGACTTGGTCCAGAAACAGGGGATGTCTGGTCACCCTAACCTACTTGCTTCATTGCTAAAGATCAGCCCCTTTCTTTTTACCTTATTGTTGAAAGAGGTTTTTTTTTTTTTTTTTGTTTGCTTTTTTGGCTGACAATAAAACACTGATTTTTAAACTGGTTCGTTGGTGCCTGTTTTCCCCCAGATCCCCACAATTGGTGATGGATGCATTGAGAAGATTGAGGGATGCAGGGTATTCTCATGTGGTGTATTACATACACACAGGCTTTAAGATCTACAGACAGAGATGGAATTGCTGGTCAAGCAGCTGACTCTGTTACAGCAGCAACAGGCCCTGGAGAAGGCTGCCACAGCCCAGCAAGAGACTGCTTGATGGCTAAACAGATGCTTAGAATGCTGTGTGGAGAGTCATGTAGATGCGGGATGCCATGAAAAGATCTTTTTTAATCCTTTCCGTTAATTTTAAAAGCAGTGAAATACATGGCCAACACATTGGCTGAATCAATAAAGATAGCAGCAAGGTCATCAGCTCTGGTAAATTCAGCCAGATGTGCTGTCTGGCTAAAAACCTGGTCGGGCGACACCACCTTAAATTGTGTGGTCTACCCTTCTCGGATCTTCTTTTTGGTCCAGACCTGGAAACCATCTTGGACAGGACAGCTGACAAGAAAAAAAGCTTTCCCTGCCAAAAAAACAAACGCCGCTAAAAATAATTTTTGTGCTGTTCAACAGCCCCATAAGAGTAGGGTAGATGACCAGAACCGTTGGGCCTCCTGAAAGGGTAAGGGTAGAGGAGGAGTTCTCTTTAGATCTCCCCCAGACCAGCCCCCCAAAAACAAGTGACAGTCTTGTCCCAGTAGGGGGAAGCTTTTTTGCCTTTCTCCTACAATGTAACAGAATATCTGCAAGCCGGTTCATAAGAAATCCAAGGGTTTTCCCGATAAACTAGTACTACTTTCCAGTAGAAAGTAGGTAACTCGGGCCATATACCTGAAGGTCTGAAAGAAGTTTAATTCCTATTGTACCTATTGTATTTACCTGAAAAAGCTTTCAGGTAAAAAGTGTTGTATCAGTACTTGAATTTCTCCATGATGGAATGGAAAAGGGAATGGCAGCCAGAACCCTAAAAACCCAGTTTATTTTGAAAAAACTCTAACCAAAGAAGTTTTAATTTTAAAATTCTTTAGGACACTAGCATGAAATAGGCTGGTGACCCTCCAAAAATGTTCCCAGCTGGGACTTATCTATTGTTTAACAGGGACTCATGGGTGCTCCGTTTTGAACCTTCTACAGGAAACATCCTTAAAAATTTAGTTTTGAAAACTAGTCCTAGTGGTCATTACCTCGGCAAGAATTCAGCAAGCTTCAGGCCCTGGTAGTCACAGAACCTTTTCTTAAAGTATTTCCAGACCGAGTGATTCTTTGGACAGACCCAGCTTTCCTGCCCAAAGTTTCTTCAATTTTTCACTGCTCACAGGAAAGCTTTGCCCACTTTCTCCTCAGCTCCTGCCAATACAGGAGAAGAAACCTTCCACACTTTGGATGTAAGGAGATGCCTGCTTCATTTATTTATTTTTTTTTCCCCCTCAGTCACTAAGGAATTTAGAAAATCAAACGGGGGGATTTTCTCAGGCTCACGTAAAGGGGAGAAAGCATCTAAGAGCACACTGGGCATATGGCTTAGATGGGCAATTGCAGAGGCCTATGAAGCTAAAAGAGAATTGCCCCCCCCCACCCCCTCCAGGTATTGCTGCTAATTCCACAAGATCAATGGCAGTTTCTTGGGCCGAGAGGGCAGGTGCTACGCCTGATCAAATCTGAAAGGCGGCTACTTGGTCCAACTACTTCAACATAGGTTACTGTCTGCTGCAGATCAAGCCTTCAGCAGGAAGTACTGCAGGCAGTAGTCCCACCCTAGGTTACGTTTCTTGGTTATCCTCCAAGGTTGTCCTGAAAGGCGATTGGAGAAAGGCCTAGTTAGACTTATCGGGGGCGGTATTTCTAAGAGCCTTTCAGGACAACCACTATTTCCCTCCCTTTGTATCTTAGAAGTGGTTTAAAGTGGAAGTAAACCCATGGATTTAAACGGTAGTTAAAAAAAAAAAAAAGCATGTCGGGAATGATAACTGCACATTGGCTGTACTCTCAGCCAAACTATCAAACCATCCAATGGCTGGTGTCATAACGAATCACCTGTGCAGCACCATAGCAGTTAAAGATTAGAGAACAGAGGCAAAGATAGCAGCTTCCTTGGCTGAAAACGATAGGGGAGTTTACTTCCACTTTAAGTGTCTATCATGGTTGTTTGTGGTTTTCTGTGCTTTGTTTTCTAGTATGTCAGAGACCACAATGGTGGAAGACTGATTTAAAGGCTGCATGTGTTTCCTGGAAAATGAGCGGAGTCAGTCTAGTACCCCTGAAGTCTGAAGGACATTAAATGGCCCCCTCTTTCAAAAGTTTGGAGACCCCCTGAGTTAGAGGAACGGTTCAGCACAACCCTAAAGGGGGATTCTCAAGAAAGTGGTTGGAAAAGATTATCGCTACTGCATGTGGTTGCAAACATGAAATGGAGAGCTCATTCTATATGAGCATAGCTGAACACACTGTGCAAATGCAGGACAGAATAGCAAACGTAATGCTCATAGTCAGAGAGCATTTACAGGCTGTGCAAGAAGCTCAAAGCCAATTGTAAAAGTTGTCTACCAAGGTCATAGTTTCAGCCTAGTGATTTATTTTGAGTTCTTATATTTCTAACTTTTGAGAGCAAATTCTAGCAAAATGGCAAGGCCTCTTTGAGATAGTCGAAAGAGTAGGAAGCGTTAACGTTATAAGATCTACCAGCCCTACCAAATCTGTCATGTTAACCTAATCAAAAACTGAAAGAAAAGTGAAGGTGATGTAGCCACATCCAAATGTAAAAAATAGCAGCAATGTCTTCCCTCTGGAAACCTGAGAATTCTTGCAGAAAAATTGTTAAATTTTCTTTGCTAGGTATAACTAATGGAATTTAAGCATGATATTAAGCTGAGATTAAAAATGTCTTGTCTACAAATCTCTACCTCTTAGTTGTCATCCCATGCCTTTAGTGTGTGAGTGCAACCCCAGGAAGGGAAGTCTTTGGGCCACCCCCTCCCTTAATTTTCTAGAACAAAAAAAAAAAAAAAGAGAAGAATTTAAAAGCACCTATAACTCACTACACTGAAAGGTACATCACAGGTGGCAATAGGGAGTACTAAGTTTTAGTAAATGCCTTCGTAAAATGAGAATAAGGTCTGGTGACAGGGTCTTTTTTTAAGTCTCAAATGTCTTAATTTGCCTCACTGTTTTTAACATGTGTGGTTACCTTAAGCATTCCCATTTCAGGAACCTGCTTTTGTCGGCTTTAGACTTCAGCAATTACAGTGAGAAGTTCCACATGCTACTGCACCTTGAGGAATTACAAATGGAGATCGACATCCGAAGATATGACCGGAAAGAACAGAAAATGCAACAGCATCCAAGAGACAGACGGCTCCTCATTCTTGATGTAATTGCACTATATTTTAGATCACTGGATAGATCCGGGATCCAGTAGTTAAGCTTTTAAAATGACTGCCTCTTGGGTGTCAGGCCAGGCAAATTTGGGATTAAACCTCCAAAAAGGAAAGGTTTAAAGTGCACTGTATATGTTCAACCCATTTTACTCTGAGCTCACACGTGTATGGTGTCACTGAGGTGGGCCTTCTCACGTACTACATGTATGTGCTTGGCTTTTATGTTGGAAGTATGCCCCAGCATGGCGATAGAGCTGTCACCAACAGATCTTGTTCTACTTCTGATTGAAAGCCAGGTTGGCCAGCCCTGGATTGGCCATCTCAATAAAAAACCTGCCCCTGTACTGTGGGTCCCTCGCCCCCTCCCTCTCCCCTAGAACAGGGCACCATCTAGGTTACTGTCACGGTTAAAGTTCTCAATCTGTGATGCTTAAGTAGGATGACTTTTTTTTTTTTTTTTCTAATTTTAGCATCACTGTGTAAAAATAAGATAAAGACAAAAAAAATCCACATGTAGGAGAATTTTTTTTGTTTTCGGTGGTGAGCCATTATAATGGCAAGAATAGTATCGCTAATTTTAAGAATTTTTTAGTTTTTTGGCCAGATTTCCTTTTTTCAATTGGAAGAAGAAAAAAAATCCGACCACCTCCATTTATTTTATCACCAAATGAAAGCCCATTTTTTCCTAACAAAAAACATATAATCTGCCTGGATAGTAGTTGAGATAAGATGTACAGTTTTACTAAAGCAAGTCAAAATTAAGGCAAACTATATACTAAAAGCAATTTTATTTATTTTTGTTTTTTCTTCAGTTGAATTATAAAATCTAATTAGATTTGCTACCTCTGCCCCCATTAGGGAGATTCACCCTCTCTAGTTCTTGTGTGTTTTTTGTTTTTCTTTTTTTTTTTTTTTTTTTACTATTATGACTAAACGTGAAAGTAACAGAATTCCATATTTTAGGTTGCCCCCAAAATTGTTAGAGGGTAGCAGACAGGCACATCCTCGTTCCCAGAGAAAAATAAGTGGAAAGTAGCGCTGGTTTCAGTGCCTCTGTTGTAAACTTTTGAAGATAACTCTCTTCACAATGCCTACAGGTGCAGAGGTGAATGAGAGCTACAGATAGTTAATTCCTCTTGCCTTATAATCAGGCCGATGCATTGGTTCAGCACTCTGACTGACTAACTAGTGAGAAGGATACAGGTTGGGTATACAAATTTTGCATGCTTCGTTTTTGTTTTTGGTTAGTGACTCTAAGTACTAAAATCAGACAACCAGGCAACTATCCTTTTCAGAAGATCTGCAATAATGTCCTCTGTTGCTTAGTTTGGGGTTTTTCAAAACGTGCATGCTTTTTCACCTGTGAAGTGACCACAGAAACTGTGTAAATAGGAGTAACCTATAACTACCCTCTGTGTTCATTGTTTATTCATCCAGCAGAATTCGAATTGGGTGTGATGAATATTTTTTGTTTTATGTGGAAATGGCTCATGTAAGCCGAAAAGTTTAAACATTTTGATTCTTCCCCCGCCATAGGTCCCTGGTGTGGCTGAAAATAGACCTTCAGTATTAAAGGGAGACCACCTCTTTGTGAGTTTGTCTGAAGAGCCAGAGACACCTGAAAAGGTTTCTTATAAAGGTTATGTGCATGGTGTTGAATTAGAGAGAGTCAGACTTGGCTTTTCCCATCGGTAAGTATTTACCTTTTTGTGTTTGCATATAGAATAACTAATTATACGTTTGACATTTCTGCTTGCCTAGTAATGGCTACATTTTTTGCATCTATTTTTGCCTTTTTGCAAGATTTTATTTCTCTCAGTGTATGTCAGAGCTAGTGCTATCACTAGGCAGCCGCCTAGGGCACAGTGCTGCCTAGGGGCATCCAGCTGCTGGTTTCCCACCGCATCTGCAGGCTGCAGCATGTTACTAACTCGGTCTCGGGCAGTTGCTCCGTCTGACAGGTGGTGTAATTGGAGGCACAGCACTGGAGCCAGTGCTAGAGGAAGTCGAGCCGATGCTTCCTGTATAGCGCTGCCTCCTGTCACATGGGCAGGGAAAAGGGAGTGGAGCCAATGGGGTTGCTTAATGAGGTTTCGCCTAGGGTGTCAAAATTCCTTGCATCAGCCCTGCGTCTAGTAGTCATTGTGATCTCATTTGCAAGAAAGCAAGTTCTTGTCTTATCCATGGGTTGGCCTTTTCTGCTGATGTTCTCTGGTCATGTTGTCTTGACTAGTCGGACTGGCCAGAAAAAAAAAATACTAAACGCAATTCTGTGACACGAGGTAGCCCTATGTGAAATTTGCTGTTCATTGCATTTGTTCTGGGGGTAAAATGCTGCAGTGGACGTAAGGAATATCTTCAGATAAATAGAAAATGCTGTTTAATCTTGGAAATGTGTGATTCTCAGATATGCTAACAGCTAATGATCATGTACAACTTTGAAAACATGCAATCCTGAGATATGCTAACAGTTTGAATCTATCAGCGAAGGAAACTAAGTATTTAACTACTGTAACACTTTAAATGTTTAAACAAAACAATAGGTAAACAAGTCATTATTTTACAAAAAATACTGGCATGTAACAGTTACTACAAAGGGAATAGCCCCAATGTGTGTTGGTGTTGATGCAAGCAGAACAGCTGTGTGAAGTTGGCACCCCATGTTTGTAAAACCTGAATAAAAATATACCATTCGTTTGTGCCGCGTTTGTGCTGATTTGTGCCGCAAAAATTAGCGTTTGTGCCGGTTCGGTTTCTGAGATATTAAACATTCAATTTAATGCAAGCCCCGCCCACTTTGCACCCCACGTTGCTGAATTTGAAAAACAAACGCGCCATTTGTTTGTGCCGCGTTTGTGCTGGTTTGTGCTGCAAAAATAAACGTTTGTGCCGCTTTGGTTGCAGAGATATTGTGCGTTATATGTTGTGAAACCCCGCCCATTTTGCACCCCATGTTACCGAATTTGAAAAACAAACGCGCCATTCGTTTGTGCCGCGTTTGTGCTGGTTTGTGCTGCAAAAATAAACGTTTGTGCCGCTTTGGTTGCAGAGATATTGTGCGTTATATGTTGTGAAACCCCGCCCATTTTGCACCCCATGTTACCGAATTTGAAAAACAAACGCGCCATTCGTTTGTGCCGCGTTTGTGCCGCGTTTGTGCTGGTTTGTGCTGCAAAAATAAACGTTTGTGCCGCTTTGGTTGCAGAGATATTGTGCGTTATATGTTGTGAAACCCCGCCCATTTTGCACCCCATGTTACCGAATTTGAAAAACAAATGCGCCATTCGTTTGTGCCGCGTTTGTGCTGGTTTGTGCTGCAAAAATAAAAGTTTGTGCCGCTTTGGTTGCAGAGATATTGTGTGTTATATGTTGTGAAACCACACTGACTTTACACCTTGTTACTACATCTTACAGACAGAACTTACAGAACCTATACTCAGCTTGGGTTTCCTTAATGTAAAGCTCCTCCCACTGTGCCGAGCACTGCACTTCATACTGTACCCTGGAAAAGGCAGCATTGGAGCTCGAACAACTTTTTGCTTGATGGTTTCATTCTAGCTCAGGGAATCCAGGGTAAATTTATTTTTAACATCTTTAATTTTACTTATTATTAATAATTATGCAATGTATTCAATTGCAGTGAAAATAATACATTTGGAATAGGTGATCGTGTGTTTGCTGTGTGTATACAAACAATTTTTTTTGCAATACTAGCACATCAACCTAATATAGTGGTCAGGTGGCAACACTAGTTGTGTTAATAACTGATGTCCCTATGTACTGTATACATCCTTTGTTCAGGGGTAGCCAGAATGTAAAATCATTGTAGTAACATACAGAAATGCTTTAAACTAGGGATGAGCCGAACACCCCCCAGTTCGGTTCGCATTAGAACTTTCGAACGGACCGCAAATTCGTACGAACCTTTGAACCCCATTGAAGTCTATGGGACTCAAACGTTTGAAATAAAAAGTGCTAATTTTAATGGCTAATATGCAAGATACTGTCCTAAAAAGGGTTTGGGGACCTGACTCCTGCCCCAGGGGACATGGGTCAATGCCTAAAATGTTTTTAAAAATGGCCGTTTTGGCGGGAGCACTGATTTTAATGACGATTAAAGTGAAAAAAAAGTGAAATATTCCTTTAAATATCGTGCCTGGGGGGTGTCTGTAGTATGCCTGTGAAGTGCCACGTGTTTCCCGTGTTTAGAACAGTCCCTGCACAAAATGACATTAAACGGAAATAACATCATTTAAAACTGCTTGCGGTTTTAATGTTATATCTGGTTCCGGCAATATGGATGAAAATCATTGAGAAAAATGGCATGGGTAGCCCCCCCCCCGCCCATTACCAGCCCCTTTGGATCTTGTACAGATATTAAGGGGAACCCTGTACCCATATTACAAAAAGGAAAGATGTGGGGACACCAGGCCCTATATACTCAGAACAGCAGTATACAGGCAGTGCAAACAAGACAGGGACTGTGTAGGTTTGTTGTGTTAAGTAGAATCTGTTTGTAATTTTCAACTGGTACATTTTTAAAGTGTAGCTCCAGTCAAAAAATCTATTTTTAAGCTTTTTGGAAAACATAGGGAAGGGTTATCACCCCTGTATAATTTGTTTTGTCGTCCATCTTTTTTCATCTCACTTGCTGTTGTCTCCTTGCGTTTGCAAGTAGGAGATGTTTGTAAGTTGGATGTTTGAAAGTAGGGGCCTGCTGTGAACGATTATATCAAGAATTGTAATTACATGCCATTGTTGAACAGTGGTAGAAAAATTGACCTTTGGTGGTTGTGGTGCTGGTGCCACAACACTATAAGTCCTCACCGTTACTCTGGGTGGGCACAGGAACGGGGCCCTCCTGTGAACTATTATATCAAGAATTGTAATTACATGCCCCTGTTAAACAGGGGCTGAAAAATTGGGCCTTAGGCACTGGTGCTGGTGCCACGACACTGCAACCTCTCCCATGTACTCTAGTTGTGGTGCAGGAATGAGCCCTGCTGCAAAGCATTGCATCAAAAATTGTAATTAAACGCCCCTGTTAAACAGGGGCTGTAAAATTGGGCTGGTGACATCACCCAGAACCAAAAATGTTCTTCCAACATATCAGCGGAGGAGGAAGAGGATAGACAATCAACATAACAGGACAGTCACTCAGCATCAGCATAGGTAGTCTTGAAGGGATGTGATATTTCAAAAAAAATTATTCGGTTACATCAGCTTCAGGTGCTTGGTAGCTGTGGGTGATCCAAGACTGATTCATCTTGATGAAGGTCAGTCGATCAACTGAGTCGGTGGACAGGCGCACCCTGTGATCGGTAAAAAAGCCACCAGCAGCACTGAAGGTGCGTTCCGAAAGAACGCTGGATGCAGGACAGGCTAGTAGCTCAATTGCATACTGTGCAAGCTCTGGCCAGTGATCCATCTTCAAGACCCAGTAAGCCAGAGGATTTTCGGTGGGAAAGGTGTCCAAGTCTGACCTTGCCCCTAGGTATTCCTGCACCATGTAAATCAGACGCTGGCGATGGTTGCTGGAACCGATCATACCTTGGGGCTGCGGACTAAAAAATTGTCTGAACGCATCGGTCAGACGGCCACCTTCTCCACCGCTCCTTCTGACCGATGCCTCAGCAACACGTTGTCCAGGACCAGGAGTTTGTAACCTCCCAGTCTCTGGGAACGCGTTGCACAGACCTTTCTGCAAGGCCTCCCGGAGATGTCTCATCCTCTGCTCCCTCTGCGATGGCAAGATAAGGTCGGCAACCTTACCCTTGCACCGTGGATCAAGGAGAGTGGCCAGCCAGTAATGGTCCCTCTCCTTGATCCGAAGAATACAAGGATCCTTCCGCAGGCTTTGCAAGATCAGGGAGGCCATGCAGCATAGGGTAGCTGAGGCATTCGGTCCGGAGTCCTCTGGGTCACTAATGACAACATGATCTGCAGCTACCTCCTCCCAGCCACGTACAAGTCCACGGGTTTCTTGGGACTGTAAATCATCCCTACAAGACTGCTGCTGCTGCTGATGCTGAGTGCCAGCATCCACCTCCATGCTGACACAATCATCCTCCTCCTCCTCCTCCTCATCCTCTTCCTGTGTGATGGGTGGCACAGCAGGAACACTGTCCTGATAAAGGGGGCCTTGAGAGGCTAGGAAGCCCTCCTCTTCCTGCCTCTGTTCTGCCTCAAGTGCCCTGTCCATTATTCCATGCAGCGTATGCTCCAAGAGGTGGACAAGAGGTACAGTGTCACTGATGCATGCACTGTCACTGCTCACCATCCTTGTGGCCTCCTAAAACGGTGACAGGACAGTGCATGCATCCCTTATGCCCCACTGGCGTGGTGAGAAAAAACCGAGCTACCCTGACCCTGTCCTGGTGCCATAGTCGCACAGGTACTCATTGATGGCCCTCTGCTGCTTGTGCAGCCACTGCAGCATGGCCAACGTTGAGTTCCACCTGGTGGGCACGTCACATGTAAGTCAGTTCTTGGGCAGGTTCAACTCCTTTTGGAGCTCAGCCAGCCGAGCACAGGCATTAAATGATCGGCGGAAATGCACACAGACTTTCCTGGCCTGCTTCAGGACATCCTGTAAGCCCGGGTACCTGCCCAAGAACGGCTGCACCACCAGGTTAAGGACGTGAGCCACACAGGGCACATGGGTCAGTTGTCCTTGTCGGAGGGCGGAGAGGAGGTTGGTGCCATTGTCGAAAACCACCATTCCTGGCTTAAGCTGGCGTGGCGTCAACCACCTCTCGGCCTGCCCCTGCAGAGCTGACAAAACATCTGCCCCAGTGTGGCTCCTGTCCCCCAAACAAACCAGCACAAGCACGGCATGGCATCGTATTGCCTGCGTACTTGCGTAGCCCCTGGAATGCCTACGGAGCACCGCTGGTTCTGAGGACCGAGCACTGGAAGAGGCCATGGAGGAAGAAGAAGAGGAGGGGGTGGAGGAGAGAGGTGTGTCACAACCAGTAGTAGCATTTTGGAGGCGTGGTGGTGGAACAACCTCCAACACTACTTCACCTTGTCCTGCATCCTTCCCAGCTGCCAGAAGAGTGACCCAATGGGCCGTGAAAGACAGGTAACGTCCCTGTCCATGCCTGCTGGACCATGAGTCAGCGGTAATATGCACCTTACCGCTGACCGCCCTGTCTAGCGAGGCAAGGACATTGCCTTCCACATGCCAGTAGAGAGCCGGAATCGCCTTCCGTGAGAAAAAGTGTCGTTTGGGGACCTGCCACTGAGGGACCGCACATTGTACAAACTCACGGAAGGGGGCAGAGTCTACCAACTGAAAAGGCAGCAGTTGAAGTGCTAGCAATTTGGCCAAGCTAGCATTCAACCGCTGGGCATGTGGATGGCTGGGAGTGAATTTCTTTCAACGGTCCAGCAGCTGGGGCAGGGACATTTGCCTGCTATAATCGGACGTGGGTGTACTGCTAGCAGAGTGCCCGGAAGCACTTGGCTGTGACACACCTAATTCTACACCTTCATTCCTCTCAGAGCAGGTTTCAGAGAGGACTGAAGGTCTAGTGGGGTTGGAGATGCCAGCTGATGAGGAGCAAGGAGAGGTCCGCTTTGTTCTTTGGTGTGGGTCTTTGAGGTATGCTTGCCAACGAGCTGCATGGCAGGTCAACATATGTCTGGTCAAGCATATGGTGCCCAAGCAGCTAATGTTTTGGCCACGCGAGATACGCTTGAGACATATGTTGCAAATAGCAGCGGTGCGATCTGATGCACTCGTCTCAAAAAAGGCCCACACCAAAGAACTTTTAGAATAACGCGCAGAGGCAGCGCCCTGCACAGGCAGAGCTCTGCGGTGTGATTCAGTCAGTGTGCTGCCCCTAAGCTGGCCCCCGGAGGGCATCCTGCCTCGTTGGACATGTGCCTCCTCCTCCTCCCTCCTATGAGGCACCCACGTGGAGTCAGTGCCCTCATCATCCCCTCCCTCTTCATCGCTGGAGCAAACCTGGTAGTATGCTGCAGCTTGTGGAACATGACTGCCAGATTGCTGTCCTTCTTGAGCATCCCCTCTCTCTGCGCTCACGCTACTGCCTTCCTCTAGCTGAGTATCATCATCAGAGCCTACAAAACACTGGGCATCCTCCTGGAGCATGTACCCAACACTGTGCTCAAACAGTTCAGGAGACTCCTCAGGAGGACGTGGTGGGTCAAGGGAAGGAGTCACTGATGATGACATTGAGAGGCGGGAAGACGATGGGTTGGCAGCTTCTTTGCTAGTACCCTGAGCCTGGGTGAGAGAGGATGAGGAGGATGAAGAGGGCTTGGTCATCCACTCTACCAAGTCTTCGGCATGTTGCGGCTTAACATGTCCAGCTGCCGAAAAGAAGGACAAGCGTGTCTCATGGCCATGTGCTGATGATGACGATGCACCGCGTCCACGACCAGCACTGTTGTCTCTAGACACAGAGCCTGCTTGCCCTCTTTTATCGGCTCGTGTCTGTCTGCCTCTCCTTGTTGGCCTTCCAGACATGGTAATGGCCTGAAGAGAGATGGGAAAACCAGCATTCGGGTAGTGTATATTGTGCTGGAGGCACACAACATCCACTAACTCCTACAGATGGCTCAATTAGAGAAGAGCTATGTAGGTGGATATAACGGTGTATACTGCGTTCAGAGCACGCAGACAGCATGCACAATCTCCTATAACTGACTGCAAGTTTTATTTAAAAAGAGCAAGATAGCTAGCTATATAGGTGGATATAACCGTGTATACTGCGGTCAGGGCACGCAGACAGCACGCACAATCTCCTACAACTGACTGCAAGCTCTATTAAAAAAAGAGAAATATAGCTAGCTATATAGGTGGATATCATGGTGTATACTGCGGTCAGGGCACGCAGACAACAACCACTGCAGAAGAGCAAGAACGAAAAATCGTCCGATAATAAACGGTGTATACTGTGTTGAAGGTACACAGAACACCCACTAACTCCTACAGACGCCAATACACTACACAAGGCCGCTGCGCTGGCGGCCTTATATAGTGTGGGGCGTGTACTACACAGCCTGAGCTATGATTGGCCACAGGCATCCTGCCTGTGGCCAATCATGGCTCTCCTTGCTGTCGGCGCTGTGATTGGCCAAGCATGCGGGGTCACAGTGCATGCTTGGCCAATCATGAGCCAGCAATGCACTGCGGTGGCGCAGTGCATTGTGGGCCATGAGCGCCACACGAATTTGGCACGAACAGCCCATAACATTCGGTATTCCCCGAACGGTCGAACAGCCGATGTTCGAGTTGAATGTATGTTCGACTCGAACACGAAGCTCATCCCTAGTGAACAGTGTAGTGGGCAGTATAGTGTAGCGGACAGTATAGTAGTCAGTATAGTGGACAGTGTAGTGGTCAGTGTAATGTAGGACAGTATAGTATAGTGGTCAGTGTAGTGGACAGTGTAGTGCAGTGGACAGTATAGTGGTCAGTGTAGTGTAGTGGTCAGTATAGTACAGTGGTCAGTATAGTATAGTGGTCAGTGTAGTGAACAGTATAGTATAGTGGTCAGTGTAGTGTGTAATGGTCAGTAAAGGAATTAATCAAGTAGGTTAGTGTAGTGGTCAGTATAGGAATCAGGTAGGTCACTGCTATTGTATTTGAAGGGACTCGGGGAGTGCTAAAAGTCCGCAGGTTAGGGGGTGCAAATTACTTGCCTTGACCCGGGTGCTGACAACCCATGCTACTCCACTGCCGCCCAGTAGATGGCTCACTGCGGGTCGATCAACCAGGGACAGTGGGGAGACAGACGACTGACCAGCTGAGATCCGGAAACTGGGTAGGTAGCAGGTGGATAGCAGCACGTAACAGACCGATAAGCAGCTACCATGGTGGGGGCACAAATCAGCTTTAACACGGAAATTCAGGCTCACTTAGCTTATTCGCTCGGGGGGGATGCCTAGGAGCTCACAGCATCACGCTGCTGCTTGGCGCCATGTAGTAACTCCGCCCCTCCGTCATCTGCACTTCTTTCTGATGAGTATGTGCAGCTGGAAATATCCCCTACTTTGAGACATATGAAGGGTGGTACAGAGGATTCACTTGGAGGAACAAATCAAATATCTGCACTGTATCTCCCACCTGCAAGCTTAGTTCTTCATTTTTTTTGCTTGAAAGTTGTAGATGGCCACTCCGAACCTCTCTCTCCTGCTGGAGTAATGTTTTTCTTGGTTAACGTCTGGTTTAAACTTATGTTAAAAGAGAACTATGTCCCAACTTTTTTTGGCCTTAGTTCTCTTTTTGTTCACAAGGTGACATTTAGTATGTTCTCCTGTGACAAAAAAACTCATGTGCATGTGGCGGGCCATTGCCCACTAAATCCTGCCAGTGCAGATCAATGCTGCAGCCGGTACAGATCCTGACAATACTGTCGAGATCCACCCTGCCGCCTGATTGACAACTGCTCTGGCTCACTAGAGCCAGAGCCATCTGTGCCCGCCCCCTCCCTGTCTGTTCTTCCATTCAGCACTAGAGAATCGGAAAGGGGGGGATCCCTGTGGGGGTGGCAAAACTATGCATATGAAGTAAAACATGTATAATATCCACCAAATCTGCACAAACCATTAGCAAATAAATCTAGTTGTATGTATGATTTAATAACGAGGTGCTAAGTCGTTGTGGTTTGACAATATATACTGCTCAATATCTCTGCAACTATACCAGCAAAAACCTGGCAGAAGCAAATGGCGCGTTTGTTTTTAAGATTCAGCAATGTGGGGTGTAAAGTGGGCGGGGTTTCACAAAATATAACGCACAATATCTCCGCAACCAAAGCAGCACAAACGTTGATTTTTGCAGCACAAACCAGCACAAACGCGGCACAAACGAATGGCGCTTTTTTTTCAAATTCTGTAACATGGGGTACAAAGTGGGCGGGGTTTCACAACATATAACACACAATATCTCCGCAACCAAAGCGGCACAAACGTTTATTTTTGCAGCACAAACGCGGCACAAACGAATGGCGTGTTTGTTTTTCAAATTCGGTAACATGGGGTGCAAAATGGGCGGGGTTTCACAACATATAACGCACAATATCTCTGCAACCAAAGCGGCACAAACGTTTATTTTTGCAGCACAAACCAGCACAAACGCGGCACAAACGAATGGCGCGTTTGTTTTTCAAATTCGGTAACATGGGGTGCAAAATGGGCGGGGTTTCACAACATATAACGCACAATATCTCTGCAACCGAAGCGGCACAAACGTTTATTTTTGCAGCACAAACCAGCACAAACGCGGCACAAACGAATGGCGCGTTTGTTTTTCAAATTCGGTAACATGGGGTGCAAAATGGGCGGGGTTTCACAACATATAACGCACAATATCTCTGCAACCAAAGCGGCACAAACGTTTATTTTTGCAGCACAAACCAGCACAAACGCGGCACAAACGAATGGCGCGTTTGTTTTTCAAATTCGGTAACATGGGGTGCAAAATGGGCGGGGTTTCACAACATATAACGCACAATATCTCTGCAACCAAAGCGGCACAAACGTTTATTTTTGCAGCACAAACCAGCACAAACGCGGCACAAACGAATGGCGCGTTTGTTTTTCAAATTCAGCAACGTGGGGTGCAAAGTGGGCGGGGCTTGCATTAAATTGAATGTTTAATATCTCAGAAACCGAACCGGCACAAACGCTAATTTTTGCGGCACAAATCAGCACAAACGCGGCACAAACGAATGGTATATTTTTATTCAGGTTTTACAAACATGGGGTGCCAACTTCACACAGCTAAGCAGAACACCAGTCAAAATATTTTTCCTGGAACTCCTGACGTGTGTGTGTGTGTGTGTGTGTGTGTGTGTGTGTGTGTGTGTGTGTGTGGGGGGGGGGGGTTTAATCCCCATTGGGGAGTGTTCCACCTGTAGGCTCTGGATGTATTGGGTTGAATTGTATTCTCTGCATACAGTAATTAAGCTTCATTATGAGCTTTTAAATGTACTTGGTATGATGTGCAAAAAAGAGAGCTTTCCTTAGCAACTCTATATGGATAAAAAATTATTTTGTGTGTATAACACATACATACTACATACATACACATTTCATATTTACATTAATACAAAAAAAAAAAAACTTAGAAACACTCTTAAAGGTAATAGTTGATGATTTTTGGGTCAAATTAGTTGGTTTTAAGTAAAACCAAAGCATTGCAGATGCAAGGAACGATACATAGAGTAACAAAAATGTGCCCCATTGTGGCATAAAAGTGGTCATGCAAAGCTGAATGTAACGAACAAGCATTTCGGAAGCTGGGAAAACTAGCATAATTCTACTATTGAGAAGGCCAACGGAGGTACCTCAGAAGCAATTAAGTCTGATAGGTGGTCAGGCTGCAAAAATGGCATGTTGAGTAGGAACCAACAATGATGCTAACAAACATGTAGCGACAATGTTCACGGGTAGGGGTGTAACATTTCTGTATCACAAGAGAGTGAGTAATGGACAGCAAAACAAAGGGTTAAGAGAAAAGTGGGTAAAGATAAAGGCAAGGGGTGAGAGGATACAATAATTCCCCAGGGGCAGATGGTCAACATTTTATGCAGCAGGCCAAAAAATAGCAGGTAAGAGGCTTTACCAAGCCAACAGTAATGAGTCAGTTGGTAAGCAATGTTTACTCCATGGATGCCAAATCTTTTCAAATTTTATAAACGTTATCATAACTGATAGCTTCCATTTTGGCATGGGTCAGTGCCTGGTTCACCCTATGTTTGGTTTCAGCTAAAATAATTGATGGGGTTTTCCAGGCTTTAGCCATAGTTTGTTTTTCAGCTGTAATGAACTATATAAAAAGTTTACATTTGGGTACGGGTCAGGCTACCTGGTTTAAGGTTTAGGAGAGGTCTGGCTGAATATCAGTCTTGAATATTTTTGAGCCAAGGTCAAAGATGGCATTCCAAAAGTCACAGGCCACTTGACAATCCCACTAGATGTGTAGGTGCTGCCCGCATCAGTGCCGCTGGGTAATTGAGATAAATTTTGCAATCCTGACGGGGACTAAGTACCATCTGGTTGAGTACCTTATTTGTTTCAAAGTCCAAAATTTGGAGAGGGTGACTTGTTGGCAGACTGGTATTTTAGCCCATTCTGCTATATCCAAAGTGAGACCAAGATCGTGCTCCCATTTGGCAACATAGGAGGGGTAGACCAGAATCAGGTTTTACTACTAATTGGCTGTAGAGAAATAAGTCCTCTAGTGTGGGGATTGTGTATGCAGATGCTTTAGAAGCTCCATCTGTGTAAAAGTCTCTCCTGTCTTGGCATATAGAAACATCAGATACTCCCTGGATCAAATACCCCTGGTGGTGTTTCCTATAAATGTTAGTTTCTAGGTATATTTTGTACATTTAGGAATGCATTCAGCTCTTTGTTTAAAAAAAAAAAAAATCTGAGATGGAATTTTTAAAAAAATCCTTTTTTTGAAGTGATGCATGTCCTTCAGGGCAGTTCCTGGGCCCCCATACTTACTTTTTTTTTTTTTTTTCTGGAAATCTGCATGTTATATTGCCAACGAGAATTCTATCTGAATAGTATAGTAAAAGTTCTAAATAAAGTGTTGTGATCTTTGACAACATGGACACATGATGATAAAGGAGTGGATAACTGAACCCACTTAAATCTGTGTATATCTATGTCCAAACAAAATACAAGAGTCTATAAAGTGTCCCAAAAAATACATTAGTAAACCTATGTGTATCAAAAAAAGACTTCAAGTAAACTTAGTTCACTCCTGCAAGTGTAATGTTTTAGATCATAAGCTGTGGAGGATACATTACATTAAGAATTTGCCACTTACACTTGTGGGAGTGAGACAAATTTCACTGAACTTTTTTTATTTTTTGATACATAGGTTTACGAATGTATTTTTATGGACTCTTCTATCTTGTTTTTGTGTAGACATAGATATACACAGATTTAAGTGGGTTCAGTTACCCACTCCTTTATCATGTGTAGGTGTTGTCATACATCACAACACTTTTCTAAAAAAAAAAAAAAAAAAACTTTTAATATAGTATTCAGATATGTCACTATCACATTAGGAAATATTGGCGAGGGATTAATTAATATCACCTTAGTGTGTGGTCTAAATCCATTCCCTAATATTGCTAATGAGCACTGTACTGCTTTTTTCCCCCCCCCCCTTTTTTAGACTTGTGAATAGCTTTGTAGCTGGGATGCTCTTTGATGTTACGTTTACCTTCAGCCGCTTACCACTGAGGATTTATCACAGAGCCGTTGACCTGGCAGAACAGAAAATGTTGAAAGATGCCCTATTCCCCACATATTCAAACCAGAAATGCATTGTGAACACAGATAATCTAAGGTAAAGCTTGGGAAACACATGACTGAAAAGTTTTTATTTTTTATTTTTATTTTTTAATCCTGCAATCCTTTTAACAATACATCAGGCACATATCTTTGCAGTCTATGGTAATTTTAACTCTTTAAAATATTGCTGTCCTCAATTTTCAATGTCTGAAGTAAAGGGCCTTTCCCAGGGGCGTACAAAGAGCATTTGGCACCCGGGGTGGATCCTATATCTGGCACCCCCCACCTTAAAATGTAAAAACGCCCCACTGTGCCCCCTGCATACCTCTGCATCCTTCAATATCTTTTTGTCACTACTGTGTACCCCTCTCCACAACTGCACCTCTGGACCCCTTTAAATTACACATCACCCTGCACCTCTGGACCCCTTTACATTACACAGGACCTTGCACCTCTGGACCCCTTTACATTACACAGGACCTTGCACCTCTGGACCCCTTTACATTACACAGGACCTTGCACCTCTGGATCCCTTTACATTACACAGGACCCTGCACCTCTGGACCTCTTTACATTACACAGGACCCTGCACCTCTGGACCCCTTTACATTACACAGGACCCTGCACCTCTGGACCCCTTTACATTACACAGGACCCTGCACCTCTGGACCCCTTTACATTACACAGGACCCTGCACCTCTGGACCCCTTTACATTACACAGGACCCTGCACCTCTGGACCCCTTTACATTACACAGCACCCTGCACCTCTGCATCCCTTTACATCTCACAGCTCTGGACCCCCTGCATGTTACAGACCCCCTACAGTGCAGACTTCCCTACCCTACAGGCCCCCCATCTACAGTGTAGAACCCCCTACAGTACAGGACCCTCCCCCCCTACAGCGCAGGACCCCCCCTACGGTAAAGAACCCCCCTACAGTGCCAAATCTTCCCCTACTGTACAGGATCCACCCTACAGTGCAGACCCCCCCACAGTGCACAGACCCCCTAACAATACAGCCCCCCCCACAGGCCCATAATGTACCTGAACACACACGAAGAGCCCAAGGCAGTGACATTATAGGGGGGAGGTGCGAACAGCACCCGAGTGGAGTGACACCTGCCGACTCAGTGATCCGAGACCCGGCGTCTTGTCATATAACGTCCTCCATCTGATAGTGTCCGCTGTGTACTGGGCATGCGCAGTACACAGCAACACAGATTCCAAAAATTGCAGAGGATGAACGGCGCCTGCGCCGTGAGTCCAGGTTCTATCCCCACTATCCAAGTGGACATAGAGTTAGGAATAAAAAAAGAGCCGAGCGCAGTGAGGCCGAGGCCGAAGCGTGGTGAGCAAAGCTCGCCCACGAGGGGCCCTCTAATATTCACAACCCTATGTCCGCTTGGATGGTGGGGCTACCACCTCCACTCGCGGCGCAGGCGCCGTTCAGCTTCGGAGATTTTCCGAAGCTTCGTCTGCTCCGTACTACGCATGCGCAGTATGGCCGGACACTATACGGCAGAACACCGGCGCAATAATCCCCTTCTCTCTGTGGTCGCGTGACTCGCGTCGCGCCGTTCTGATCAGTCTCAGCAGCGGCTGTCGCTCACAGCCGAGCAGAGTGAAGCCGCCTCCCCCTCCTCCTTTACGTCTACACAGTGCTGTGCATGCAGGAGGAGGGGGAGGCGGCTTCACTGTAACAGCCGCTGCCGAGACTGATCAGAATGGCGCGACTTGACCACAGAGAAAAGGATTGATGCGCCGGGTCCCAGATCACTAGCCGACAGGTGTCACTCCACTCGGGTGCTGCTCGCACCTCCCCCCTGCAATGCCGCCCACTGCCAGTGCCTCGGGCTCTCTCTGTGTGGGCTGCGAACCCACGGCGCTGTCTCTTCAGTTGCGGAGGGGGAGGGCGCTGGCCTGACACCCCCCCCAATGTGCGGCACCCGGGGCGGACCGCACCGCCCCCCACTTAGTCCTCCACTGGCCTTTCCAGAAAATTCCCTGAGGCAGGAAAAAAAAACACCCGACGCCCCTAGAAGCTGCTACAAAAAGTCCGGTGTGCATGTGAGGCCTTATGCAGAAGCAGAGAGATGCATGCAGTTTCTCATGTACAACTTTCTCTTGAACATGTCAAAGTAATGACATCACCAAAACTCACTCCAGATCTCTTAAGACTAGCAGTCACAGGCACCAATGCCTCTACAAGGCAGATAAGCTAGTTGTAAGCAAAGGAGGCATGCTTCCATGCCAGGCAGTACACTGTGCTTTTTAAGAAGGAATTCAAGACTATAAGAAGGTTTTCAGAGACAAGTTTGGTTGTGATAAATCAATGTTTTCATGTATAAACATGTAGCGCACACCCTAGTTTTGTTTTTTTGGAATATTGAATTTGAATAGGGTGAATGGAGTAAGGAACAGCCCAAACTGGTGAAATTAACTATTTGAGGACTCTTCTCTATCTTGCCTGTGCAAAAGTCCCAGTGACAGGGACAGACTTTTTCCCAGAAGTCCAAAAACTGCACACAGTCACTAACTTCCAATACCAGGATCATCTGCTCACATGCCGCGGGATCATCGGTTGCCTCCTTCCTAGTACTGATGTAGCAGGTGGAATATCGGTAAATGACTTTGGACACAGGTCTCGTTTTTTAAGGGCGTTTCATTCCACTCTGGCCAGAGCAGTGGAGACCTGACAGACTCTCCTCTGGTAAAAGTTCAAGTGTGTGTAAATTACAGCATGGACAGTGCATATATCTTTTCAGTATACATTGCGTCACAGGTGACTATTTCTGTTATACAAACATTTAACCTTTTAACAGTCAATCTTTGAACTTTTTGTATAAAAGACAAATTCAGCAAAGCTAATTCTCTTGTACTCTTGCAAAGGTTGCAGGTATGCTCTTGCAGTCTCCTTATCCATCTTGTTAATCAGCTAACATATACTATAACTATAACTCGGGAAGCAAAGTGTAGCAGGTGTCTGTGATGGGAGTTTTTGAGTGAATTCAGTGTCTGACCACTGCTTGTCACAAATATTTTCAACATCAGAAAAGATTCTTAGCTGAAACAGTGTTACTACATACATAACTATGGCCACATAAACCAACCCTCATTGCCACTTCAATACCCTCCAGTGAGCTTCTCCAGACCCAAACAGACTTCATGATTAGGCTTTGAGTATTCCACCGCCATGGGCAAAACCCCTGCCAGGGGTCACCTCCAGCAGGAACTGGACCCAGGAACTCTCCCTCAAACTTCCAGACTATGGGTATTTTCAGCCACCTACTGGGCAGCCCCCCCAGGGGTTGGCTGGATTCTAAGTAAATCGTGTTGCTCTGTTCTTCCTCCCCACTATGATTCTAGAATACAGGGGTAAGTAATCAGAGCAGCAGCCTGTCAGTCACTGGGCAGGCCAGAACAATCAAACCCTGCTCCACTTATTATAGGGGAGCTAGACTAAATTTACTTAATTTGCACTAATCTGGAAGGGTGCTACAAATGTAAGTGTTTGACATGAGTTATAAAATGTGCTGAAATTTCTGGAGCCCTGTCAACCAAAGTTAAAACAGGTTTGCCTTTTTTTTTTTTTTTTTTATTGCACTTAGAGATGGCCTTAGGTGGCAACTAATGATTCTAATAGCAGGCCTTGTACGTTACTTCAGTTATGCCTGAATGCAGGGCTTGCTAATGTGTGTTCGATAATCATTCATCCCCTGATTTCAGTATAAGCATTGTATGGCTTTTCTGTGACTATACCTGTGCCTGCTTATCTGCTTTTTCTTGTCTAGTCTGTACGACCGGAATCTTGAATCTAATCCAGAGCAATACATGGCTGTTAAGCAGATTGTAAGTGGCATATCCAGACCAGCACCTTATCTCCTATTTGGACCACCAGGCACTGGAAAAACTGTAACTGTGGTGGAAGCTATCAAACAGGTAGTGAGAAAAATACCTTTCCTATTTATGTTGGTAAAATAAAAAAAGCTGAACTTTTATTGGTTCTTGTTAATCCATTTTACCCATGCCTCCCTTAGGTAACTATTACTTCATGCAAGATCATTTAGAATTGTAGCATATCGGGCTTTAGATGTGATGGCTACATTAGTGTTTTTTTTGTTTTGTTTTTCGGGCACTTTTAGCAAGTACAGAGAATGTGGTGTTCTTGCCACAAGTGCAGTATTTGTCACTTCCTGTAAGCTGAAATAAATGTATAAACATCCCTATCTTGTGTAAACTACTATTGCCATCAATCCAACATGGGATGCACATGATCAAAGGAAGATGATTGAAGTTCAGCTGATATGACACTCTTTGCTTTCGCTATAGATCGAATCGAGTGTGGACATGAAGTGGGTTATTTACTAAAACTGGAGAGTGCAAAATCTGGTGCAGCCCTGCATAGAAACCAATCATATTCAAAGTTTTTATGCCAAAGCTTAAAGCTAAACTCCATCTTTTTTCAGACTTTACATAGTTTGGGCCCAAACAAACTGTTCCTTGTGAACATGTGAGGTCGCTGGATGTGCAGTATAAACTCAATGTAGCTGTGGCTACATACAGCATAATGCATTGAGTTCTGGGTTCGAGCAGAGACTTCAAGAACAGAGTCTTCCACAGCGGCACTCAGCCATTCATGGGAAGTGGTATGTTCTGTCAAATACAAAGCTTCCTCTAGCAGAGTCGGAGGTTGTGACATCAACCCGCCTCTGACACTGCTTTATGTAAATGGCCCCACTGTGATACACTATGTTCTGGGTATGAGACTGGAAGTTTCGGCTCGAGCCTGGAACACTAAGGTATGCTGTATGTACAGTGGTGTGAAAAAGTGTTTGCACCCTTCCTCATTTCCTGTTCCTTTGCATGTTTGTCACACTTAAGTGTTTCGGAACATCAAACCAATTTAAACAATAGTCAAGGACAACACAAGTAAACACAAAATGCAATTTGTAAATGAAGGTGTTTATTATTAAAGGTGAAAAAAAATCCAAACCATCATGGCCCTGTGTGAAAAAGTGATTGCCCCCTAAACCTAATAACTGGTTGGGCCACCCTTAGCAGCAACAACTGCAACCAAGCGTTTGCGATAACGTGCAATGAGGCTTTTACAGCGTCCTGGAGGAATTTTGGCCCACTCATCTTTGCAGAATTGTCCTAATTCAGTTACATTAGAGGGTTTTCGAGCATGAACGGCCTTTTTAAGGTCATACCACAACATCTCAATAGGATTCAGGTCAGGACTTTGGCTAGGCCACTCCAAAGTCTTCATTTTGTTTTTCTTCAGCCATTCGGTGGTGGACTTGCTGGTGTGTTTAGGATCATTGTCCTGCTGCAGAACCCAAGTTCGTTTCAGCTTGAGTACACGAACAGATGGTCGGACATTCTCCTTCAGGATCTCTTGGTAGACAGCAGAATTCATAGTTCCTTTTATCACGGCAGGTCTTCCAGGTCCTGAAGCAGCAAAACAGCCCCAGACCATCACACTACCACCACCATATTTTACTGTTGGTATAATGTTCTTTTTATGAAATGCAGTGTTCCTTCTACGCCAGATATACTTGGACACACACCTTCCAAAGAGTTCCACTTTTGTCTCATCGGTCCACAGAATGTTGTCCCAAAAGTCTTGGGGATCATCAAGATGTGTTGTGGAGAAATTGAGACGAGCTTTGATGTGCTTTTTGCTCAGCAGTGGTTTTCTCTTTGGAACTCTGCCATGCAGGCCATTTTTGCCCAGTCTTTTCCTGATGGTGGAGGCATGAACGCTGACCTTAACTGAGGCAAGTGAGGCCTGCAGTTCCTTGGACGTTGTGGGGTCTTTTGTGACCTCTTGGATGAGTCGTCGCTGCGCTCTTGGGGTAATTTTGGGCGGCCGGCCACTCCTGGGAAGGTTCACCACTGTTCCATGTCTTCGCCATTTGTGGATAATGGCTCTCACTGTGGTTCGCTGGATTCCCAAAGCTTTGGAAATGGCTTTATAACCCTTTCCAGACTGATAGATCTCAATTACTTTTTCTCAATTGTTCCTGAATTTCTTTGGGTCTCGGCATGATGTGTAGCTTTTAAGGATCCTCTGGTGGACCTTACTATGTCAAGCAGCTCCTATTTAAGTGATGCCTTGATTGGGAACAGGTGTGGCAATAATCAGGCCTGGGTGTGGCTAGAGAAATTGAACTCAGGTGTGGACAACCACAGTTATAGTATGTTTTAACAAGGGGGGCAATCACTTTTTCACACAGGGCCATGATGGTTTGGATTTTTTTTCACCTTTTAATAATAAACACCTTCATTTACAAATTGCATTTTGTGTTTACTTGTGTTGTCCTTGACTATTGTTTAAATTGGTTTGATGTTCCGAAACACTTAAGTGTGACAAACATGCAAAGGAACAGGAAATGAGGAAGGGGGCAAACACTTTTTCACACCACTGTAGCTGCATACAGTTTATACCGCACATCCAGTGGCCTCACATGTTAGTTGGGGACAGACTGTAGTTCATTTGGGCCAAGCTGGCCCAAACTAACTATGTAAAGTTTAACACAAGATGGAGTTCAACTTTACTTGAACAACCTGAAGTTTAGACACTGGTTCCATGTACTGGAGTGACCGATTTTAGTAAATCTTCCCCACAGGGTCAGGAAGAGTGTTTGTTTGTTTATTTTTTTATTTTTATTTTTTTTAAAGTGAACCTAAATTACCAGGTTAAAAGCATAAAAAAAATAAAAAAAAACTACTACAGCCACCATCTACAGACAAATAAACTGCAATATGTTGGCTTGTTGGTGTTTGGTTTTAGATGGGATTTGTGGATTATTATTATTATAATAATAATAATTATTATTAATTTATTATTTTATTTTTTCTTTGGATAGAGTGTAGGGGGATTAGAACACCTGTCTTGTTTTATTTACTGCTCATCAGGGCTCAGTTAAACAGATTTGCAGAATACTCCAACAGCAGCACAAACAGAAACTACACTTAAATAGGGAAAGCCTAGAAACCCTGCCAGCTGTATTTATTGTTGAAAAATAGGGGGTCCTTTTTGCTTCCCACTACTTAAAGCGGGATTCCACCCTAAAGTGGAACTTCCGCTGATCGGATCCCTCCCCCCCTCCGGTGTCACAATTGACACCTTTCAGGGGGGAGGGGGTTGGAGATACCTGTCAAAGACAGGTATTTTCACCCACGTCCGGGCATAGACTCCCGTGGGAGTCTACGCCATTTCCTGCCCTGCCGCGCTGTCTGCTGGGACACACACGGGTCCCAGTGACAGCGCGGAGATTTCCTATTGCGCGGCGCGGATCGCGCATGCGCAGTAGGGAACCGGGAAGTGAAGCCGATTCGCTTCACTTCCTGATTCCCTCACCTAGAATGGTGGCGACAGCAGCCGAGAGCCGAGCGATCGATCGGCCTCGGCTGCCGGCATCGCTGGAACCCGGGACAGGTGAGTGTCCATTTATTGAAAGTCAGCAGCTGTAGTATTTATAGCTGCTGGCTTTTAATAATTTTTTTTTTTGGTGGAATCCCTCTTTAAATTATAAATGTGTAGCACAGCCCCCTAGAAGACTGCTTAGAATTACCTGCTTATCTGCACAGCCATGACCTGGTGAACATTCCAACCCACCTAACACTCTGGGTTCAGACATCCTTGTTTCACTGTGGAGTAATAATCAGACAACTCAGCGTATTTAGGTTCTATGAATATTTTACTTGAACCATAAATGGGGAAACGTTGCTACAAAGAGGAGGTATTAGAGCTGCTGAGTTTTTAAGCAACAGCACCAACTCAACAGAAAAACCCCCTCTAAAAGACAAGACGAGTAATAACAATAATATATATGTGTACACATCCCTAAATGATAACGTTACTCCTTAGACAGATATTTCAGCAACTACATATACTGCCACAATTTAAAAGATGGATCCTAGCCAGCCTATAATGCTAGCCTAAGAAGGGACAGCAGGTCTAAAATTGATAATATAGGGGCCTCTTGTATCACTGATTGCAATAAAATCCACATTGCAGATATGATGTTCTTCACCTCCTTGTTGGAGCTTGTTAATCGTATTATAGTTAGGTATAGTGGAAACAGTAAATAACTTGTAATGAGAAAGGCTAACGATGTGTAAGCACAGTGTTCAAGTAAATGCAGTAAAGTATGCGTGCAAAATGTCTCAAAGTAACGGTGCTGAGAATAGGTAAGGGTCGAGTGATTTTTGCCCTCTCGACAATGACCAGATCGTTTCAATCTCTTGAGGACAGAAATTCATGTAGCGACACTCATTCAGCAGATCCACTCTCTCGTTCTCCGGACGTGAAGCTTGACACCAACCAATAGACAAGCTACCGGAGTGATGTTGGAGATATGTCCGACAACAGCCAGCAGAGTTAGACCTTTCATTTTGCGGATTGGAAGGTGGTATTCCGCATGGTAGGCTGCTTCCTCTCTCTCCCTGTTGCACAGAGAGGTCTGTCTTACATCAGGCCCAGGAGAACTCTCCGCAGGCTTTTGCTTCTTTTTATGGCTACATCTTCCTGACAGCAGCAAAGATCCCTGGGATATGTAGTCCTGGCACATAATTGAGCAAAGCTGACCAAGGGATGGATCCTCTAAAAACTCGAGAAGGAATCCTGTCCAGGGGGACTGAAGCAGATGAAGCTAGTGAGCATGTCTGGGAGATCTCCAAGGAGAAGACAGCCAGGTGGGCTGGTGAGTGTTCGTCGGGGAGGACTGGGTAAGGGCAGTCTGAGATGGATGCATTCGGTCTGGGAGGACTGTAGAAGCTTAGCCAGGAGGGCTAGAGTAAGGGGCAGCTGCAGTCAGGTGGGCTGGCAGGGTCTGAAGAGTTGGTGCTGGGATTAGTAGCCCCAGGACAGCTGGGCATTAGGAAAAAACAAACAATCAAGAAACGGCGCAGCAAAGAAACTTGTGATATGGTATGAAAAAACGCATAAAAATCTTTTATTAAATATAAAAGAACAATGACAAAGACATCTGAGCCTCCTGGGATGTTAGAAGCATAAAATCCATCGAACGTAATATAAAGTCAAAATGTAAACTGACAGATGTTTTGTGATAAATCTCCCCTGAAGTCTTTTACTTGTGACTTTGAGGTAACAAAAAACTGCACTGCCACCAATCAGCTGGAACATGGGGACTTGGTGAACAATCCTCACCCAGAAAGGGGAAATGACAGTACTTGATGGAAAACGGAACTTTGTCAAGTGCAGATAAAATGAACTGTGTTCCTGAAGTCACTCACTGTTAGTAGATGGACTGCGAGACTAGGGCACCGCAGCTCTAAGCCTGTAGGATGGAGGGGAGGTATTTTGTCCTGCTCCGTATGATGGTTAAGACTCTGGAAAGGAGGTGCGGTGCTAACTGTCAAATCTGTCTGCTGTTAGGAATACTAAAAAGACTTCAGGGGAGATTTATCACAAAACATCTGTCAGTTTACATTTTGATTTTGTTATGATCTATGGATTTTGTGCTTCTAAGATCCCAGGAGGATCAGATGTCTGTCATTGTTCTTTCATTTATTAAATATAATTTTTATGTGTTTTTTCATACCATATCACAAGTTTCTTTGCTGCTCTGTTTCTTGATTGTTTGTTTTTTGTATCTTATCCCACCAAGTCCAAAGTGGTTCAACAGCTGCACATTGACACTGACACTAACTATAGGACATAATTTTAAATAACGAGCATCTTGCCATATGGACAACCGTTCCCAACAAAGGGAATATTCATTTTGTGCGCCAATGACTTTTTTGGTTTATACAGCTGGGCATTAGGACTTTCCTATACTATTAAAGGGGCCCACAGTCCCTGTCTATAAAGGGCATTTGCTACCAATCTGAGCCCTTTGGTCAGATCACCCAATGGTGTGCCAGCTAGTCTTGGTAGTTGTAATACTTCAAGCAAGTGTTATGCTGGAGGAGCTGAGGAGTGTGTAAAAGATTGTACAAAGTTGTCCCTTTTTAACGCCTTTAAAATTCAATACCCCTAATTTTTTTTGAGGGGGCGCAAAGAAGTTTTGAAGAAAAATCATCAATTGCAGCCACTGTGCCCATCAAACACTGCCAGTTTGCCCTTGAGTGCCCCCAGTGTGACCCCCCCCCAGCCCGCTCGCCGTCTGCCCGGCACTTACCTTGTCTTGGTGGGGCATTGGGTGACGGCGACGAGCGGGGTCCTCCTGCTGTCCTCTCCTCCTGATTGGCTGTAACAACCAGCGCTATTGAATGCCTATCAGGCGACCGGTAACAGATCCAAGCACCTGATTGGTGGAGAGGCGGTTTAGTGTTAGGAAAGTGAATTTTCATTTGCTTTTCTAACACAGCTGAGTGACCTGCGAGCGTCCAGAGCAGGTCACTTTTTTTTACGCTTATAAGAGCCTATGGCTCCAATCGGGTGCTTTAAAAACTCACCCCGTCACTGTAATTCAGGTGCCCATAAAGGGGCCCAGCGCCTGAATAGGGGGTGCCAGCTATGCATGAATCGGTGATAGAGGGGGTGGCAGGAGAGAGGGGGAAGTGCCCGTGCACCCTTATGGATGCACAGCCACTGCTGCAAGGACTGTTTTTTGGCTCGAGTGCTGTGGCAAATTCTGTGTGCCTGGCTGCGCAGGGTGGGGTATCCCTTATTAACAGTGGCTTCTATGGGGCTAGTGCTACATAACGCCCATATCACCCCCCTGTATAGTTATGGGTCCAATGACCTACAAAAGCTAAAGAGCTGTCCTTCCTAATCGCCAAAGTATGGTGCACTGGCTTATGCCAACTTATAGATGGGCGACAGGGAAACCTGGCTGTTTTACAAAGGAGGGGGTGAGTTGGAATGTGAATTTCATAGTAAACCATTCCCTTTCCTTGATTTGACACTTGCATTGGTACCCTGCAAGCAAATGCCTTGGTCCAGGTCAACTTTTTAGTCCACATCTGGCTCCTTTGATCTTATTGCAGGCCAGTAAATCAATCACTTTTAATCTCCATGCCCCACCGCTAAGGGGGTATGTGCGAATTGGGTAGGATTCTGGTATGCAATCTTTTGTTGCGTGCACCCTGCCATGTAAGCTGATCATCCTGGCATCCCAAGATGACATCCAGCAGACCAGATGGCTCTTTTATATCACATGTATGGCTTTTTGCTGTCTTATTGCCTTCCAACATATCCTATTGCAGAAGTGCCTACAGTTACTAATGAAACTATTGTTAGGACAGTGAGTAAGAGAAGTGCTTTAGTAGAGCCCCTATAGCAGTAAAAACCTGACAGGGACTCCTTCTGCAGTCTAAAACAAAGTTTGGGTTGATTATATACTGTAACAATTGTGAAACGGCTACACAGGAGAGAGGGCAGTAAGTATCATTTAGTTTTTTTTGTAGGTACAAACTACTTTTTATTGAATTGACTGTGTAATACTAATGTCTCTCTTCTGTTAAATTGAATATTTAACCATCAACCCAATTAATTGAAAGGTGGTTTGTTTGTTTTTCCAAGGTAGGCGTAGGTAGGTTTTTTGCCTGATTTTTAGGTGAGATGAAGGTAATTCGAATTCTGTAGTCTAAATGAAATTCTGCAAAGTCCTTCTTTTTTTTTTTTTTTTTTTTTTTTTTGTTCTTTTTACCTACAGGTAAGCTTATAATAAGGCTTGCCTGTAGGTACAGTGAATATCTCCTAAACCTGCACCATTAGGAGATATTTACTTCAGTAGCGCCAGTTAGGTTACCAGCATATGCACACTGCGCTCTCTATGGATGGCATGCCGTCCCATTGAGAGAGCTGTGCCACATCTGTGACTCCATCTTCACCTAGTCTTCCTTCAGGGTTTGCAGGCCCCAGCCGTTTGAATGAAGGCCCTGTCGGTGGTGTTCAGTTGCTGTTTAAGGTAGGTCTTTCATAATGTGCTAGTGCATGCCTTTGCACGTTTTTTGCACATTATGCTTTTGCGTGGAGAAGATAACACAACTTTTTTTTAAAAAAAATTGCTGTTCACTACCGCTTTGAGCTACAATGCAGGAACATTAAAATTGCCTCACTCAATACGTGCACATAAGTGGTAATTGTGTAGCTGGATTTCCTATCCTGCTTGATCATTCATTCTTCTAGGGCAGGGGTCTCCAAACTTTTCCATATGAGGGTCACATTGTATATTTTTGAGGTAAAAGAAAATCCCCATCAGGGTCCCCATCGGACTCTTCCCAGCAGAGACCATAGGCAGCCTCTGCTGACCTTAAGTCTTAATCGGGAGAGAACATGCCACAGATTCTAGCTAGATACAATTCTGCAGCGGGCCGGTGTGACACATTGGACACATCCCTGTTACCCCAGCTACACATAAATAATCATAAATAATTACACATACATTTTCCCTTTTGACTGTGTCTTAATATAAAAATTAAAATAGCAATCAGTAAATCGGTAATAAAGTCAACTAACCAGGTTAAGAAGACCTAATGTATAGGTTGCCTTAACTAAATACATATTTTAGCTTGGCAGATATGAAGATTTTTGTTTTTATATGGTTTGGCCCTTCTCTTAATTTACCCAGCATCAAATGTTCTTCCTGACGCATGTTAAATCTTGTTTGCATATGGAAAAAAATAGTTTCAGTAAAAATCCCTCAGCCTCTCTAGTTAGTTTTTTCATAATGCTGTTTTTTTTTTTTTTCTTTCTTTTTTTTTTTTCAAACACTGAATAATTTTGATCAGAATTCTGATCTGCACATACAAAGATAGTCAAAGCAGAAAGACGTGTAACTGGTGCCTTTTGGATCCCTAATGGGGGTTCCAGGATGTTAAATGCAGAGAAACATGGAATTGCGTAGTGCTGGAAAGGAACAGACTTTTGCTAGGCCCAGTCGAAATTGGCGCAACCCTTCTTTCTCAACCATTGTAGAAGTCCATTTCTCTTGTTCCAGCCAAAAAATTGTGATGTCTGCACCTGGCATTTATAGCCAGTTGTAGTTTAAAATTGGTGCTGGTAGTTTCGCTTTTATTTTTATTCTTGAAATCCATATTTTTTTTTTTTTTCCCCACAGGTGGTAAAGAACATCCCTAATTCCCATGTACTAGCATGCGCTCCTTCCAACAGCGCTTCAGACCTCCTGTGTCAGCGTCTGATGAAGCATCTAGACAAGAAAGACATCTACAGATTATTAGCCAGCAGTAGGGACTTTCGATCTGTGCCAGAGGATATTAAGGTATTATTATTATGTTGTCACATTCTTATAACCTGTTCTATAAAGAGGCTTTCCATTTTAAGCACTTACCCACCTGCTACTGATGGTCAGGGTGTCGCGTTCAGATACCTCATTATTCAACTGTTTTTCTCAAGTTGCAGAGCCGATCCATGGCTACCAGCTGTAAGCACTGCTGACTGGCTTTCTTTGGGTGCCACAGGCTGCATTTGGAAACTTACAAAATTCAAATGCAGGCTGTGTCACAAGACACAGAAATGTTCTAAAACCTGCATATCAAAGCATTTTAAAACGGGGACTTTCCTTCAGCACATGCCACAGTTGGAACTGCATGCATAATAATAAATTGTACAGCAAATGCATGAATTGCAACCTAAAATGAAAATAACTAAAAGGTTCCCTCCTATAGTACAGTACTATCATCATTTTAAAACCATACCAGAGAATCCAAAAACTTATGCTCATGTGCAAAAATAAAACCTGTATAATGCACACAAAAATAATGAAAAATCCACATACATAGAGCTTGGTGATGATTAGTGTCCATGTAACACACCCAGGAATAGAAAAAAAAAAAAAACTCCCATGAGTGGTCCGAACAGGTCCACCTGTCAGTTTTTCAGCTGGACTGTTTTCATCCCCATTAACTGGTGGGTTGTGTCTGCCTACCACCGATCTGATCTAGTCCCATAAATTAAGGTGGATCATATCGGAGGGAGTTGGGTGTAAACAGAAAGCGGAGCCTGTTTACAACTGGCTGTCCATAGAGCAGGCTGCTCCATTTCTGCAGAGGACAGTGCTATCCTCCCACTTTGCTCTGATCGTCAGACAGATCCCCTACTGATTTAAAAGTCTGCCTTGTGTGAAAGGGGCCCTTAGTGTGATATTGTTCAGGCCCCGCTCACACTTTTTTTAAACATTTTTTTATTTTTTAGGAGTGGCAACAACGCCACTTGAATAGGCCTACCTCTTCCAAAGGAACGCACTAAAGCTCAAAGCACCAAATGTTGTCACTGAGCCAAATGCGTTTTCACTCCGCAAAACTACCTGACTGCTACCCACGTGTGGGGGCCATTAAGAAATAATTGCACCGCGAATGTCACACATTTTAGCACGTTTTCAGAAGCGTATATTTCTGCTATGCCCAGGTGTGAACAGGGCCAAGACATTTATTGTAAATATATTGTATTCTTGTATATATCACAATGATGCAATGTTGCAAATGAAATTCATAGCGAAACAACCTCAGTGAAATCCTGCAGCTAGCGGGGGTACTTTCCTCAACAGAGGGGAGTACTGGCTAGTCAGTCAAGGAGCGCTCCTGGCCTGATCCACCTGCACTGTCCTGCTCTAGGTATTTTAAACCCCCGGTATTCTCCCATATTTTTATTTTTGTTTCTGAAAATATCCAGAATCCTAGAAGGGATTGTCTGCTTAAAGGTTCTTGTACAGAGTCTACATAATGCCTTACTTGGAACCCGCTGACAAAATGTACATCCACCCAGTGAGATGAAAAGGAAGAGGCAGTTGTGCACTGGGGTTTTCGTAAAAGCACCTGCTTTTGCTCTGACATTCTCCAATTGCATACTGTGTTTGAAGAGAGTCCTGCGGGAACCATTACACAGGCTCTGCACCCTGCACGACAGTGGACTAATCTTTACATTGTTGCTTTTGGTGTTCTCAACTACATTGATTTAATTTTAAATATTTCTACATTCTTTATAGCCTTGTTGTAACTGGAATGCCAGAAAAGAAGATTATGAGTATCCTAGTAAACATCGCCTGACACAGTACCGAGTAATCATTACAACTCTTGTTACTGCTGGAAGGTAAGATGGGCATATTCTAGTTCAACATATTTATATTAGTGGCCAGTTTGAAAGAATAGTAACTTTTAACAACCAAACTTCCCATTTCTATTTCTCCCCCCCCACCCCTAAGCAGTCTTACTGTGGAAGTCTGAACTTGGCTATGAACTAAGCTAGCTTTTTCACATATCTGAAGTGGCTCAATTTGTAGTGGACTTTCCAGCACAGGGCTTTTGATGACAATTTAGCATTTCATGTCAATATTTTTTCTGTTGATGCACTACGCATCAGCATAGACGAGTGGGGGCCTGTCCATACAGGGCGCATGGGTATCGCCAACCCTATCCATGCATCCAGCCCCCTAAATCTACATGTGGGGCACCGGACACATGGATTCCATTCGGGGTTGTGTGTCCAATAGCGAGCAAATATTTCTATTGTCACACTTATTCTCCTCCCCAGCCAATCCGGAAGCAGGTCATGTAAAATCACTGCAATGGTATCATTTTTGTTGTGCCAGTACAGTCTGGAAAAGGAGGATTTTAGGTGTGATCAATGTAAAACAACTGTTTAGTCTCCTAATTAAAAAAAATAAATAAATAAAAAAAAATAAAAAAAATTGGGCACTGTTGAACACTTTTCCACATATGTAGATGACTTGTGCAGTGTGCACTGAATTGCACATGTTGTGTAAAGCAGAGATGGTATGACAACCTGCTTATCAACTTGCAAATGATCAGATGCTCATATGTGTCACCAGGTAGAGTATTTTCTACTTCACCGAATGTGGTTCAGTGATAAATCTGCAGTCTTTAATTAAGAAATCAGATACACGTAGGACTACCCAGAGTTCCAAATTATGACTATCAATTGCCAAATAATACCCCATTTTTTTATTGCAGCAAACAATCTTTTGCAGTACTATAGCTGCTGTACACAGAGAAACCAAAATTCTCTAATACCCTGTTGTACTCAAAAGTTCTTGGTTTGTCTTTCCCTATCCTTCCCAGATGCTGTACAGAAGCTTTTGGTCCCTTTTTAATATTCAAGTGGTTCTGCACCTTTAAAAAAAATATTAAAAGCCAGCAGCTACAAATATTGCAGCTTCTGACTTTTAATTCACACTTACCTGTCCCAGGGTCCAGCGATGTCGGTGGCAGATGACGAGCGATCGTCTCTCTGCTGCCTCTGTCAGGGAATCGGGAAGTGAAGCATTGCAGCTTCACTGCCCGGTTCCCTACTGCACATGCGTGAGTCGTACTGCGCGTCTCTGCTGGTCCCCGCTGTGTCCTGGGAACTGTGTGTTTCCCAGAACACAATTGGGGGGGGGGGGGGGGCGCTATCTGCGGAGGTCTGCGGGGGTCTTGTCCCGGAAGTGGGTGCAGATATCTGGATTATCCAGGTAACTACACCCCCCTCCCCCCTGAAAGGTACTGGAGGGGGGGAGGGATCAGATGAGCGGAACTTCCACTTCAGGGTGGAGGACCGCTTTCAGTAAAAGATTGTGTGGAATATCAGATATTGCTAGATCAGCTGCAAAGCAAGAAATTTAGAACATTGCTAATGGGGAAAAATTGACTTTTAAAGACTGCTGCTCTTTCTGCGCAAATGTAGCGTGACATTGCAGAATATTTTTGGCAACGGGCGTTACACCGCCAACAACTAATATTTTTTAATATATTATTGGGCATTGTGTAAAAAGCAGTCTGTGGATTTAATTGGCTAGTTTTGTTCAAATTTTTATAATGGCTGCTTTCTAAGAAATAATAGCAGAAGAGCCAATGCTGAGAACAAGAGAAGGAATCTTGCCTGCTACCCCAACATTCTTAGGTGGGCTTAAATAGGTATTCAACAGAACTCTGTCCACTATGCATTTTAAAGCATGATCATGGCAATGGTCAAGGAATAAATCTGTATTTTTAGAAGATTTGACCTTTAAATGCATGATTGTAATTGTGGCATGCAGGACACGACACATTACTGGTGAAATAGCTTTTTTCTAACCATAACAGGAGGTCAGTGCTTCACACAAAATGCTCTAAGGCCCCTTTCACGCTTGTGTGACTTGTCCTGCAACCTGGCACTGCAAAGTCGAACGACAAGTTGTATCCCATGATTTTCAATGAGTACCGTTCATATCTGTGTGACTTCAAAGTAGTCCCTGAACTATTTTGATTTGACTGGAGGTCCAAAGACCTCAAGATTACAGAGGCATTGCTGTAAGTCATGTGTCTTTCAGGTCATACAAGTCTGAAAAAAGCCCTAGTGTAAGTTTGGGCGTACACAAGAATTTTTTTTTTTTCATTCAGGTGGTGTCCCCCCCCCCCCCCCCCCCCCCAAATCAGTCAGTACGGCAGAGTATGGCCAGCTTTAACGTTTTTTTTTTTTTTTTTTTTTATTTATTTATTTTTTGCTGGCAGATCTTTAATCTTGAACAAACCTATTGAGATCCACAAAGCAAGAATCAAACACAGCAGCAAGTGCACACAATCTCCTGTTTATATAGGTTTTTGTTGATTTTTGTATTAAACAATCCTTTTGTTCAGTGATGTATCTTTTTTTATTTATTTTATTTTATTTTTTTATTTAGACTTGTATCAGCAAACTTCCCATCTGCCCATTTCACTCATGTATTTATTGATGAGTCTGGCCATGCAGTAGAGCCAGAGAGTGTGACAGCTGTGGCAGGTACAGTAAAGGCAATTCAACATAACTAGAAGCCAATCTCCATACTCAAACCTATAAACCAGAAAATGTATTGTGAATTAAATTTCTTCAGAAATTTTACATCTGATGACCGGAAAACCTAGTTGGTGTCCTATCATTGGTAACATTTTTATACAATTGATTTTTTTTTTAATCAGCGTAGTTAATCAACCACTTTGTAATAATTACCACTTTGTATTTTGTCTTTCTTTTTCCACCTTTTTGATATACGTATTTTACTAACTTTGTTGTATTTAATGCTTTCTAACATACTTGCCACATTTCTAACCTAAATTATGGAAGTACTGAACACATTTTTATGTACAGCAAGGTTTGGCAATGTTTTTTTGAGGTTTGCGAGATGGTTTTGTGAGAGGGTAGTTCATGGCTTCAAGCTAAATTCCAGTAAAAAAAAGTTCTAACTTTGAATGGCATAAGGATTTTATTGTAGTAGTCTGTGCCCCAACAAAGGACTTGCTGTCAATAAAGCTAAGTGAGGCAACAGCCTCAGGCAGCACTCAGTAGGGAGCGGCACTTGGCAGGAGTGCCAATACCAGACACGACATCCTCAGCTCCGTAACATTTCCCTGTTTTACAGAGGGCAACCTTACTAAGCTAGTTGCTAGGGCACAGTGCACCTGCCTGTACCTTGGCTGGGCAGCAGAAATAGGGTGGCATGGGGGGAGGTCTGGATCCTGGGGGAGGGGGGATGGGGGGGGTGTCCATCTCCTAGAGAGCACGAAGAGGTGGCAAAAACATATAGTCAATTAACCTAGGTATGCTTCTGGTCCCAGAGATGCATCAAGATTTGAGAAAAATGTTCTCTGAAGTGGAAATCCTAGTATACAACTAAACATGTCTTCACTGGATGATTTTTTCATTCTTTTTCACTGGTAACTTTAACCTTTTGGATTTCCCCTCCCTCGTTGATCAGATTACAATGATCTCTAGGACAGAATATGAGACTGAATAGCCACAAAAAAGCACAGATCCAAACAAAAAAACGATATAAGTTCCAACGATTCCCTGTTAGACCCCAAAATAGAGAAAGTTCGGGGTAAAGTTCTGTTTTAAAAAAAAAAAGGAAAAAGGCATAAACCTAAATTGGCTCAGTACACTCAATTGGGTTTTATTTCTATCTTTTTGAAGATGCAGACTTTCTGAAGAACCACCATCTTCTTTTTGATCTTTCACCCTCTAGATGTTTAATTTGTGTAGCCCTTTTTTGGGGGGGGGGGGGTATAAGAATTGGCCCTCCCCAAAAAGTATATTGCGGTAAACCTGTAGGTAAATAAGAGAACCAGAACCTTCACTAAAGGAGTGAGTTTGCTAATGAAGGCAGCGTCCACCCAGGACAAGGTCTCTATGAACATACAGGATTCCCTTTCTGGGAAATTAATCGGTAATTTAAATAAAGTAATTGGATGCAGAGAAACTACTTCAACCGGCATGACATTAACTGTAAGTATACCCCTTTCCCGCCGAGCGTACGCACATCTGCGTACTCGGCTTCCGGGGGTTATACCGGGATGATGCCCGCACCTGCAGGCATCATCCCGGTACCGATTTTTACAGCAGGCGATTGGCTATCCAGGCATAACAACCGATGCGGCTAAAAGCCGCTCGGCTGTTATGCCGGAGGAGCGGGAGGGGACGCCCCCCCCTCCCGCCGCCTCTCGCCGCTGTTACCGGTGCTCCCGCTCGATCGGGAGCACCGATTAAAGATCCGTCGGCTCTGGCTGCTGGGGAGGAACTGGAACGAAGCCGTAATCGGCTTCGTTCCAGTCTCCTCATCGTAAACACGGAAGCGACGTCATGACGTCACTTCCCGTTTACTCGGCTGCCAATGGCGCCGGTTTTAAAAAAATATCCGGTATTCAGAATCGCCGTTTTCGGCGATCTGAATACACTGAAGTGTAAAGGAGGGGTGGGGGGTCTTTTAGACCCCCGATCCCTCCATAAAGAGTACCTGTCACCGCCTATTACTGTCACAAGGGATGTTTACATTCCTTGTGACAGCAATAAAAGTGATCAAATTTTTTTTTTTTTTTTTAAACAATTTAGTCATTTAAAAATAAATAAAATAAATAAAAAAATAAAAAAAAAATTTTCAAAGCGCCCGCCGTCCCCGCGAGCTCGCGAAGCAAAGAAAACGCATGCGGAAGTCGCGCCCGCGTACGTAAACGGTGTTCAAGTCACACATGTGAGGTATCGCCGCGATCGTCAGAGCGAGAGCAATAATTCTAGCAGTAGACCTCCTCTGTAACGCTAACCTGGTAACCGTAAAAAATGTTTAAAGCGTCGCCTATTGAGATTTTTAGGTACCGTACTTTGTCGTCAATCTACAAGTGCGCGCAATTATAAAGTGTGACATGTTTGGTATCTATTTACTCGGCGTAACATTATCTTTCACATTTCGCAAAAAAATTGGGCTAATTTTACTGTTTTGTTTTTTTTTTATTCCTGAAAGTGTCCCTTTTCCCAAAAAGTTGCGTTTAAAACACCACTGCGCAAATACCGTGTGACATAAAATATTGCAACAATCGCCGTTTTATTCTCTAGAGCCTCTGCTAAAAAAATATATATAATGTTTGGGGGTTCCAAGTAATTTTCTAGCAAAAAATATGGATTTTAACTTGTAAACACCAAATTCCAAAAATAGGCTTAGTCATGAAAGGGATACAGATGCACACCAGTATGTAAATAATATTTTATATAAGAAAAGATTAATAACCGTACATGCATCCAATGTATAGACATGTATTGTCAACAAAGGGCCCAACAAGAGTTCAGGTGGAACTATTAATAAATATACCTCCAGATGAATGTTGCAGTAATTGGTATTGCTGAATTGTGGCTTCATTCTTCACATGACTGTGCTATTAATATTAATATTCCTGGCTATGCTCTTTTGGTAAGACAGGGTAAAACGGAGGGGTGGTGGTGTCTGTCTCTATGGTGTCCGTTTTATGAAGCAGTGAAATCTATTCACTGCTTCATTCTCCGGCATTCTCAGAGATCATCTTTCTCCTCCTATGTGCCAGTTTATGAAGCGGAGTAGATCTCTTCACTCTTGGAGGGGTGAAGCAATCTACAAACACTTTGAATGGTGGAGAGCGGCTCCTGATACTGGAATCTCGTGAGACTTTACGAGATTACAGTACCAGAATTTCACTGAAACACAGATATATATGTATACACATACATATGACAGGGGGACGTGGTTACAGTGTTGGGGGGGGGGGGGGGTCTGAATGAGGCATAATGAAGTTAAAAAAAAATCTTCCTCTTTCCCCCTCAGATCCCAGCCACCCCCCCAGATTCTCTCTTTACTCCCCGATTCGCCATCTCTGAGCTGGTGAATCGGGAAGTGTGAATTCTCACTCAGATTCCCAGCGAAGCGCTGAGATCGCAGCTTCATAAACTGGCCATTACTGTGTCAGTCTGAGGATTCTCCATGTGTGGAGATAATCAGCGGGAGAACATGTTCAAACACTTCTCCCCCGATTATATCTGTTTCATAAACTGTTTATGGACTGAGATCAGCGGTGATCCTCGGGATCACTGCTTCATAAACAGACACCTAATGTGAGAGGTGATCTCAAAGCGAATGTGAAAGAGGACCTAGTTGATGGAGAGTGTGATGAGTCGAAAGCATTATGGCTGTAAATGTACATGAGTGTGCATACTACAAAGGTTATAATTGGCATTTGTTATAGACCGCCTAGTGTTAATGTGGAGGTTGAGACTCCGCTCCTTGGACAGATAGAAAAGGCTGGGACAGTGATGATAATGGAAGATTTTAACTACCCATAAATGGAGTAATGGCACTGTTGGGACAGTTCAAGGACAAACATTGATGGACCTACTACAAGATGATGTTTTATGGTCCAGTTTGAGGTCCTGAATAGGAATGATGCTCTACTGGACCTGGTAATCTCAAACCATGCAGAGCTTATTACCAATGTTCATATAAAAGAACACCTGGGTAGCAGTGACCATAACATGATTTCATTTAATGTTTGCTGTAAGCAAGAAGCTTTATACTGGAAATATAAATGCACTTAACTTTAAGAGAAAAATTTTCAAGGATGAGGGCTGCTCTCCAAGACTTGGACTGGGAGAGAATATTGGTATCTATTACACAGAACAGATATGGGAATCTTTCAAAGACTGTATGTGAAATCACTGCAAAGTATATTCCCATGGGCAATAAGTTTAAAAGGCTAAAAATAAAATGTGGCTCAAAAAAAACTATAAAATAGAAAAGGGCTGTTAAATTTAAACGATGATAGTGTTCCTTTATTTCCTTTTTACATAGTCTGTTATAGTCTTTGTAACATATATAAAAATGAAGAATTCAAAATCAAGGAGAGATTGCAAAAGATAGGACAAATATATTAATACTTTAAAAGGTCAGATTTGAGAATTTTTAGGCCTTTTACTAAAAAATCTGGAGTGGGTGATTGGGGTCAAAGAGAAGGCAAAGTAAATATTTTGTGCCGTTCTGTGTATACAAAGGAGCATGTGGGAGCTTGTGTTCATAATGGGGATGGTATTGACGCAGCCACAAATATCCACAATGGCTCAAAAGAGATATGGTCCAGAATATTCTGTCTAAATATAAGGTGGATAAAGCACCTGGATCAGATGGCACCCACCTGCGGTACCTAAAAAAAAAATTGAGCTCTGTCATTTCAAAGCCATTGTTTCTATTTTTTAGGGACTCTTTAATGACTGGAATAGTACCACTGGATTGGCGTAGGGCCAATGTGGTGCCTATATTAAAGGGATTCAAGTGTTTACCAAGTAACTAAAGACCTGTTTAACTTCTATAGTTGGGAAGATGCTGGAGAGTTTAAAAAAAAAGACCACATAGATGAGTTCTTGCTAGAAAAAAAATATTTTAAGCAACAGACAGCATGGATTCATGAAAGACAGAAGTCATCAAACCTAATTTCCTATGAGGAGGAAAGTAACACCTTGGACAAAGTGGTGGCTGTGGACGTGGTATGCTCGGATTTTGCAAAAGCGTTTAGCACAGGCTTGGAAAGATGAGTTTGTAAATGAATAGAAAACTGGCCAAAAGAATTCAGAGAGTAGTGATTTAATGATTGTTACTCTGAATGGTCTGAGTAGGTATGAGCCGAACACCCTGGTTCGCACCAGAACTTTCGAACGGACCGAAAATTCGTACGAACTTTAGAACCCCATTGAAGTCTATGGAACTCGAACGTTCGAAATAAAAAGTGCTAATTTTAATGGCTAATATGCAAGATACTGTCCTAAAAAGGGTTTGGGGACCTGGCTCCTGCCCCCGGGGACAATGCCTAAAATGGTTTTTAAAAATGTCCGTTTTGGCGGGAGCACTGATTTTAATGATGATTAAAGTGAAAAATAAAAGTGAAATATTCCTTTAAATATCGTGCCTGGGGGGTGTCTGTAGTATGCCTGTGAAGTGCCACGTGTTTCCTGTGTTTAGAACAGTCCCTGCACAAAATGACATTTAACGGAAAAAAAAGTCATTTCAAACTGCTTGCGTTTTTAATGTAATATCTGGTTCCGGCAATATGGATGAAAATCATTGATAAAAATGGCATGGGTAGCCCTCCCCTGCCCATTACCAGCCCCTTTGAGTCCTGTACGGATATTAAGGGGAACCCCGTACCCATATTAAAAAAAGGAAAGACGTGGGGTCCCCAGGCCCTATATACTCAGAACAGTAGTATACAGGCGATGCAAACAAGACAGGGACTGTGTAGATTTGTTGTGTTAAGTAGATTCTGTTTGTAATTTTGAACTGGTACATTTTTAAAGTGTAGCTCTAGTCAAAAAATCTATTTTTAAGCTTTTTGGAAAACATAGGGAAGAGTTATCACCCCTGTATAATTTGTTTTGCCATCCGTCTTTTTTCAAAATTGGGCTGGTGGCATCACCCAGAACCAAAAATGTTCTTCCAACATATCAGCGGAGGAGGAAGAGGATAGACAATCAACAGGACAGTCACTCAGCATCAGCATAGGCAGTCTTGAAGGGATGTGATATTTAAAATAAAAATTATTTGGGTTATATCAGCTTCAGGTGCTTGGTAGTTGTGGGTGATCCAAGACTGATTCATCTTGATGAAGATCAGTCGATCAACTGAGTCAGTGGACAGGCGCACCCTGTGATCGGTAACAAAGCCACCAGCAGCACTGAAGGTGCACTCTGAAAGAACGCTGGATGCAGGACAGGCCAGTAGCTCAATTGCATACTGTGCAAGCTCTGGCCAGTGATCCATCCTCAAGACCCAGTAAGCCAGAGGATTTTCGGTGGGAAAGGTGTCCAAGTCTGACCTTGCCCCTAGGTATTCCTGCACCATGTAAATCAGACGCTGGCTATGGTTGCTGGAACAGATCATACCTTGGGGCTGCGGACTAAAAAATTGTCTGAACGCATCAGTCAGACGGTCACCTTCTCCACCGCTCCTTCTGACCGATGCCTCAGCAACACGTTGTCCAGGACTAGGCGTTTGTAACCTCCCAGTCTCTGGGAACGCGCTGCACAGACCTTTATGCAAGGCCTCCCGGAGATGTCTCATCCTCTGCTCCCTCTGCGATGGCAAGATAAGGTCGGCAACCTTACCCTTGTACCGTGGATCAAGGAGAGTGGCCAGCCAGTAATGGTCCCTCTCCTTGATCCGAAGAATACGAGGATCCTTCCGCAGGCTTTGCAGGATCAGGGAGGCCATGCAGCGTAGGTTAGCTGAGGCATTCGGTACGGAGTCCTCTGGGTCACTAAGGACAACATGATCCGCAGCTACCTCCTCCCAGCCACGTACAAGTCCACGGGTTTCTTGGGACTGTAAATCATCTCTACAAGACTGCTGATGCTGAGTGCCAGCCTCCACCTCCATGCTGATACAATCCTCCTTCCTCCTTCCTCTGTGATGGGTGGGACAGGAGGAACACTGTCTGGATAAAGGGGGCCTTGAGAGGCAAGGAAGTCCTCCTCTTCCTGCCTCTGTTCTGCCTCAAGTGCCCTGTCCATTATTCCACGCAGCATATGCTTCAACAGGTGGACAAGAGGTACAGTGTCACTGATGCATGCACTGTCACTGCTCACCATCCTTGTGGCCTCCTCAAATGGTGACAGGACAGTGCATGCATCCCTGATCATGCCCCACTGGCGTGGTGAGAAAAAACCGAGCTCCCCTGACCCTGTCCTGGTGCCGTAGTCACACAGGTACTCATTGATGGCCCTCTGCTGCGTGTGCAGCCCCTGCAGCATGGCCAACGTTGAGGTCCACCTGGTGGGCATGTCGCATATAAGGCGGTTCTTGGGCAGGTTCAACTCCTTTTGGAGCTCAGCCAGCTGAGCACAGGCATTAAATGATCAGCGGAAATGCACACAGACTTTCCTAGCCTGCTTCAGGACATCCTGTAGGCCCGGGTACCTGCCCAAGAACCGCTGCACCACCAGTTTAAGGACGTGGGCCACACAGGGCACAAGGGTCAGTGGTCCCTGTCGGAGGGCAGAGAGGAGGTTGGTGCCATTGTCGCAAACCACCATTCCTGGCTTAAGCTGGCGTGGCGTCAACCACCTCTCGGCCTGCCCCTGCAGAGCTGATAAAATATCTGCCCCAGTGTGGCTCCTGTCCCCCAAAAAAACCAGCGCACTGGAAGAGACCATGGAGGAAGAAGAGGAGGGGGTGGAGGAGAGAGGTGTGTCACAACCAGTAGTAGCATTTTGGAGGCGTGGTGGCGGAACAACCTCCAACACTACTGCACCTTGTCCTGCATCCTTCCCAGCTGCCAGAAGAGTGACCCAAAGACAGGTAACATCCCTGTCCATGCCTGCTGGACCATGAGTCAGCGGTAATATGCACCTTACCGCTGACCGCCCTGTCCAGCGAGGCAAGGACATTGCCCTCCACATGCCGGTAGAGAGCCGGAATCGCCTTCCGTGAGAAAAAGGCGTTTGGAGACCTGCCACTGAGGAACCGCACATTGTACAAACTCACGGAAGGGGGCCAAGTCTACCAACTGAAAAGGCAGCAGTTGAAGTGCTAGCAATTTAGCCAAGCTAGCATTCAACCACTGGGCATGTGGATGGCTGGGAGTGAACATCTTTCGACGGTCCAGCAGCTGGGGCAGGGAAATTTGCCTGCTATAATCGGACGTGGGTGTACTGCTAGCAGAGTGCCCGGAAGCACTTGGCTGTGACGCACCTAATTCTACACCTTCATTCCTCTCAGAGCAGGTTTCAGAGAGGACTGAAGGTCTAGAGGGGTTGGAGATCCCAGCTGATGAGGAGCAAGGAGAGGTCCGCTTTGTTCTTTGGTGTGGGTCTTTGAGGTACGCTTGCCAAAGAACGGCATGGCAGGTCAACACATGTCTGGTCAAGCATGTAGTGCCCAAGCGGCTGATGTTTTGGCCACGCGAGATACACTTGAGACATATGTTGCAAATAGCAGCGGTGAAATCTGATGCACTCGTCTCAAAAAAGGCCCACACCAAAGAACTTTTAGAATAACGCGCAGAGGGAGCTCCCCCTCCTCCCTCTCTCCTCCCCTCCTCCCTCTCTCCTCCCCTCCTCCCTCTCTCCTCCCCTCCTCCCTCTCTCCTCCCCTCCTCCCTCTCTCCTCCCTCTCTCCTCCCTCTCTCCTCCCTCCTCCCTCTCTCCTCCCTCCTCTCTCCTCCCTCTCTCCTCCCTCTCTCCTTCCTCTCTCCCCCTTCTCTCTCCTCCCCCCTTCTCTCTCCTCCCCCCTGGAGCAAACCTGGCAGTATGCTGCAGCTTATGGAACATGACTGCCAGATTGCTGTCCTTGAGCATCCCCTCTCTCTGCGCTCACGCTACTGCCTTCCTCTAGCTGAGTATCATCATCAGAGCCTACAAAACACTGGGCATCTTGGAGCATGTACCCAACACTGTGCTCAGAGTTCAGGGGACTCCTCAGGAGGACGTGGTGGGTCTAGGGAAGGAGTCGCTGATGATGACATTGAGACGAGGGAAGACGATGCGTTGGCAGCTGCTTTGCTAGTACCCTGAGCCTGGGTGAGAGAGGACGAGGGGGATGAAGAGGACTTGGTCATCCACTCTACCAAGTTTTCAGCATGATGCGGCTCAACACGTCCAGCTGCCGAAAAGGACAAGCGTGTCCCATGGCCACGTGCTGATGATGACGATGCACCGCGTCCACGACCAGCACTGTTGTCTCTAGACAAAGAGCCTGCTTGCCCTCTTTTATCGGCTCGTGCCTGTCTGTCTCTCCTTGTTGGCCTTCCAGACATGGTAATGGCCTGAAGGAAGATGGGGAAAACCATCAATTGGGTAGTGTATATTGTGCTGGAGGCACACAACACCCACTAACTCCTGCAGATCAATTAGAGAAGAGCTATATAGGTGGATATAATGGTGTATAGTGCGGTCAGGGCACGCAGACAACACGCGCATATAGCTAGCTTTATAGGTGGATATAATGGTGTATGTGTGTGTTGTCTGCGTGCCCTGACTTCACTATACACCATTATATCCACCTATATAGCTAGCTATATTGCTCTTCTGTAATAGAGCTCGCAGTCAGTTGTAGGAGATTGTGCAAGCTCTATTACAGAAGAGCAATATAGCTAGACTATTAGACCTGTTAAAATGGTTGACTACTCAGTCGATCATCTGCAACAGGATCACAAATGTGACTTGGGCCTAATGATTAAACCTGCCTATAATGCAAGATTTTTAATCTTATGTGCAATTACACTAACATTAAACTGTACATTTTTAATCATGTTTAAAAAAAAAAAAAAGTTTTGATATTTTGGTATGTGTTGTTGCTCAATAGCATTCTCTGCCACTGTTCTAAGATGTTTTTTCTGCAACCCATCCTGGGAAGGAGTAATTGTTTATCCAAACAGACTGCAGTGTGCATGAGTATCATGGCCCTGGAAACCACTGAAAAAGGATGAGCCTCCAAAGGTTGCTCTGAAGAGTGTAGTGATAGTTTTTGAATAGCGCCAGAAACTCTGAAGTTAATTTGACAAGAGATACAACCAGTAAAATCTTCAACAGATATGGAGAAGGCATGGCATTTAAAGCTTTTTTGCTTCTTCTAAGGAAATACAATTTCTCTTTTAAACCCATCAAATATCCAGAAATTGTCATGAGATCTAGGATGTTCTTTTAATTTTTATTTTCTTTACACTGTAGGTATTTTGGATGTAATGGCGGGAGGACAGCTCGTACTTGCTGGTGATCCTAAACAGCTTGGACCAGTATTAAGGTCCCCAATTGCAATTGAACATGGATTGGGTTAGTCAATTTTGAAAATAAAGATATATATACAATTATAAAATGGAGTAGTGTGTAATAATATTATTTTGCGCGTCAGCATGGTTGTTCCTTTAAATGTTCTGTTTACCTTTGCTACTGTTAGATTACTGCTTTTGATTTATTATGTTCTCATTGCAGGTATGTCTTTGCTTGAAAGACTAATGATCCATAATCCTTTATATGGAAAAGCTACTGGGGCTTATAACCCTGAGTTTGTTACCAAGCTTCTATTGAACTACAGGTTTGTCAGTGTTTTGTATAATAAATATGCTTTTCTGTTAGCAGGACTGATTTTGTGAGCCTGCAATCTCACTTTTACCAGCAACAATGTTTCATGAATGCTTGTAATGATTTTATTGCTAAAGTTATTTAGTGTAGCCATAAGTATAAAACATAACGATTAAAAAATTTCACAATCATCTAACAAAATACTAGACTGCAATGTGTAGGTAAATGTTACTTTTTTTTTTTTTTTTTGGGGAGATCATAGCCGTCTAAAGATCTATTTTGTATTAATACTGCAAAAAGATCCATTATTTAAGGCCTGTAAAACGCTTGCGAGATGACATACAGTTTTTTAAATTGGTGTTGCAGAAATTCCTACTGGCTATACTGAAATGAAGTAATGCGTTTTACTTTCCGAACAAATTAAATTTTTAAGATATGCAGCATGCTGTAAATGCAAACCCTTTTCTCTAAGGGCCCATTCATGCTATGCCAGCTCATTGAGGTGCATTGAAGTGTTTAAGGCAATAATACAAGTCTATGCCAGCCCCTCTATTGGAGGCTGGCATAGCACACTGTGTGTTTTTAAAAACGAGCGCTGTAAATACTGAATTTCAGCTGTATATAAGCCAGTCAGATTACTTGCTGCCGCTTTGCCGCTCCGATGGATGCCTTCTGCGCGAGGTGCCGACATCTCCCTCCGACATCTCCCTCCGACATCTCCCTCCGACATCTCCCTCCGACATCTCCCTCCGACCTCTCCCTCCGACCTCTCCCTCCGACCTCTCCCTCCGACCTCTCCCTCCGACCTCTCCCGGGAAGATCATGTGGCTGCTTGTTTCCTCCACAGAAGCCATCCATCGAAGCTGTAAAGTCACAAGTCGAGTCACGTCACCAGCCTGAAGACAGCTGAAATAAAGTATTTACAGTGCTCGTTTTTAAAAACCTACACCATGTGCTATGCCAGCCTCTAATAAAGAGCCAGATTAAGAACATCATGGGCCTGGTGCTGAGGATTATGGTGGGGCTTTTTAGGACTAGGCTAGTTTTTGAGATTTTGGTGTTTACAAGTTTAAAACGTTTTTTTGTTTTTGTTTTTTGCTAGAAAATTACTTAGAATCCCCAAACATCATCTAATATTTCTCTTCTAACACCCTAGAGAATTAAATGGCGGTCATTGCAATACTTTTTTTCACACCGCATTTGCGCAGCGGTCCAGCAAGCGCACTTTTTTGGGGAAAAAAAAATCACTTTTTTGAATAAAAAAAATAAGACAACAGTTAAGTTAGCCCAATTTTTTTTTATATTGTAAAAGGTAATGTTACGTCAAGTAAATTGGTACCCAACATGTCACGCTTCAAAATTGTGCACGCCCGTGGAATGGCATCAAACTTTTACCCTTTAATCTCCATAGGCGACGATGAAACAAATTCTACAGGTTGCATGTTTTCAGTTAGAGGACATCTAGGGGTAAAATTATTGCTCTCACTCTACCAATCGCGGCGATACCTCACATGTGTGCTTTTACCACCGTTTTCATATGCGTCATCTACTCGCATGCATTCGCTTGTGCGCGCAAGCTCGTCTAGACAGGGCACTTTAAAAAAAAAAAAAAATATGTTTTCTTATTTTACTTTTATTTACTGTGGGGGTGTTTTATTAAAAAAACAAAAAAAAATACCAAAAAAACATTTGGGTCACTTTTATTCATATTACAAGGAGTGTAAACATCCCTTGTAATAGAAAAAATATGAGATCTCATATTTGGACTTAAATGCAGTAAAAAAAAAAATTGTCATTTGAAAAAATTGCCCTTTTACCCTGAGCTCACAGCTCAGGGTAAAAAAATAAAGGGAGATCATTCTAGAGCTGATAACATTGAAGATGTTGAATATCATTTTAAGGATCCCCACTGGCAGAACACAAGAACACTGTTGGATTGATTCCCCCATCCACAGGTGAGAAGGTGTTTTGGGACAGGCTAGGGTGAGGGGTCTGTCAGCAGCGGGGTGGGAGTTGGTCATGGAGGGATATCAATCAGCGGGTGAGGGAGTAACTTGGAGTGAGATCTTTTGGAGTAGGGTCTGTTATCTGCAGGTTGGGAAATGGTCACCTATGATATAAACTGAAGGGAGATGGCCAACATGGGGAGTTACCTGGTTGGTGGGTTGTGTGAAATGGATGATGTGCTTTTCAGCGAGTGGTATAGCAGCTGTTCATGAGGTGCTACTGACACCTCCTTTCTTTCTTTTCCTTTTTTTTTTTTTTTTTTTTTTGGACTATGCTGCTACTGCGACCGAGTTTGACAGGCGGTGCTGCCTGTCAAGCTCTGCAGGCTCCAAGCTGTCCATTGAGCTCAGTGCCGCTGACAAGTGAGGAGAGAGACTGTGAGCTCATCCTCTGTCTGCTGCAAACAGTGTGCCAGCTTGTATTTTTAACCACTTGGCATCCGCGCTATAGCCAAATGAAGGCTACCGCACGGACCTGAAATTCCAGGAGGCCAGCATATGACAGCCTCCCCTTGGCGTGCTCCCCGCACTGTGATCACCGAGACTCGGGTGATCACAGATCCGAGTAAGGGACTGGTACCGGCCCCTTACCACATGGTCAGCTGCCAACCAATGATAGCTGATCACGTATGTAAACAAAAGCTCGGTAATTTTATTTTTATTTTATTTTTATTTTTTTTACCGGCTTATGTACAAGGTAATGTAGAATTTAAGATTTTATTTACAATAATAGTAGCCGGAGATGACAGGCAGCAAGGAGGGGGGTGGGGGGGGGGGCAGAAGAGAGCAGGACAGCCTATCGTGGAGGGAGGCACTTTGACCTTTGGCGTCGCTGCCCTGATTATCGTTGTCTGTTTAGAGAGGGGATACAGGAAGTGGCAGGTTCAGGGGTGTGTGTTTGTTTTTTTTTTTGTTTTTTAACAGTTTAAATGGCACAAGCCCTGTGCTGTGTAATCTGCTTTAAGGGACCAGAAGCTATATTTTTTGCATACATTATGGGACACAGGCTAATATTCATTACCTACTGGGTTATACACCATCTCTAAGTGAGTGGACACTGGCAGACAGTCTTAGACAGGAAGTGATCCCCTATATAACCCCTCCCATACAGGGTTATTTTTTATTTTTTAACTAGTGTCTGCAAGAAGGATGGGTATGTTTGTTTTGAGCTCTCTGAGCTCCAGGTCTCTAGTCTCACAAACGGTTTTTAAATTAATCGAGGGACTGACGGATTGGATCCATTTGACACGCTCTATATGCTTAGATAAATGGTATCCGAGACTCGCAAAGAAGACACAATACCCTGCAAGGTTTTGCCTGTAATGCGACCTCTGGGCACTGGACCCTGCAAAGTGGGATCCTGGACACCACAGCACTAAGGCATTCCTGAAGGGTGCTGTACAGCTTCAAGGGAGTGGACCCTAAGCACCAGTTCTTGAAGGTTTGCAAAGTGTACCTTTTTTTTTTTTTCTTGTTTGGTTGTTTTTTTTTACCTGTATGATGGTGCACAACAGTGTGCCATTTCGCCTCTTAGCTTGCCATGGTTTATGTGCATTCGCAAGAGCACTGCTGTGCTCAGCAGTTTGGTGGCCATGGCGCATGCAGCTTCGCCGTAGGCATTATGCTCACACGAAGCCACGCATGCGCCGTAGCCTTATCTGGGTGCACGAATATTCGCCCCATATGCAAATAAAGCCACGCCTATTTTCCAGGACTGAGCATGTGCGCAGAGCGGCTGGGGCCCAGTCATCTTATATAAGCTGTGTATGTCAAGCATGCAGTGCTTCCAGAAGGCAGCTGTGGGACAAAGAACAGGCTCTTAACCAGGCCTTTGCAGTGGTTCATTTCTGCTTACCCTGGCCACGTGAGTCACCAGGTGTTGCTTGGCAGGCTAAGGTGCTTGGCAGGATTGTTGCATAGGGGCTTGGTGAGCCCTATTAAAGGGTCTCCCTTCTAAGGTGTGTGAATACTACACCCAGGTACTCCCTTTTTGTGGCTTGTAAATGTCCTCAAAAAAGAGGAGCAGGACTAACACTACAGGGAAGGGCACACCTATGTCATCAGTAGTTGTATCCCCTGAAAGACCAGAGGCTTCCGGGCAATCTAAGTTGCTGTGACTATCTGGTATTGTGCCTACAGTCAATGCTGCTGCTTCACCCTCTGTCACCAAGGATGAACTGTCCTTGGCCCTAGCTGAGTTAGAGCACAGGATTGCTGGCATAATTGCCTCCATCCTGCAGGGTGGCAATAAGCGTGACAGATCCCCCTCCCCGAGCCTCCTAGTTTGGAGCAGGAATGGTTTGAGGATGGGGAAGAGCTAAAAGCTCAGGTTTCTGTGGCGGATCTGGCGGATAAGTCTGCTTCTGAGCAATCTGGACAAGAAGATATCCAGTTGGTGTCTTCCTCTATCACACAGGCTTTCGATCCACACTTTTACTGAGAAGGTTCGCTCTGCCTTTACGTTGCCTCTTGCAAAGATTACTGAGCCCCCTGGTCCACTTTGGGGTCCCTGAGGCCTCTTCAGGCCACACAGGCTTTCCCCTTACACCCACTGTTGGAACAGGTGGTGTATGCTGATTGGGAACACCCTGACAGGTTTTTTGTTCCTCCTAATGAGGTTTTCCCTTTTTATATCCCATGGATGAAAGGTTCATTAAGAAGTGGAGCATGCCAGCCATAGATGCAGCAGTCTTTCTTAAACAAGAAATTAACTTGTCTGGTGAATAATGCACAGGTCTTGAAAGGCCCTGTTGACGACAAGAAATTTGAGTCATTATTATAGGCTTCCTTTTCTTTGGCCAGTTCAGCTATTCAGCCAGCTGTTGCAGCAATTGGTATCTGCCAGTCCGTAAAGGATCAGGTCAGATGGCCTGACAGGCCTAACCAGAAGGATGATCTTTCTGAAAATAAGATGGGTATTCCTCAAGCACTGTGTTTTGCTGTTGCTGCCTTTAAAGGATTCAGTACAGTAGGTTTCTCATTAAAGATAAAAATTTTATTTGCAAATTAAGGTACAATTAACAACATGGTTTTACAATCGACACAACTAAATCATTACAGATCGTAACAAAGCCGAAAACGTGCCAGCAATGTCTTTTGAACAGCAACAGAAGTGTCATGAATTGAGAACCAACTTCCCCCACTATGGGCCCATTTAGCCCCTGGAGGTTAAATCATTGTCTAACACCTTGAATCTGAATATTCCCATTTGTTCCCAGTAAATGAGAAGGAAACAAAGTTGAGAAGAGTAACAGTCTATAGGAGAAGCAGGATAAAAGAGATAGGCAAAGAAAGAAAAGGAAAATAGAGTGCCTATACCATACAGTCCAAAAATGTAGCACAAGAACTGTAAATGTAGTACTGAGATGTAGGGGATCACAACCCCCAGGTCACAGTGAAAAAGCTGAAGTATCCCATCCGAGATACACATCCAGGTCTGATCACCAACCTCTGGACTCAAACTCCCCCCTGACTCATCATATCCCTATAGGTCTGAGAGTACCTAAAAACGAACCACGGAGACCAGGTCTTATGATAGCGATCCACTCGTTCATTTGATTGGGCCGCCGTGTCTTCCATCTCACAGATGAAGGCGACTTTAACCATTCCTTCAGGGTGGGGATTGTTTTAGATTTCCAGAAAAATGGAATAAGGGAATTGGCTGCATTTAGCATGTGTCTTGAGAGTGAGTTCTTGTACTTTTCTGAAGGAAGTGTTTGATATATGTAGCAAACAACACGCAGCGTCTATCCTAAGTCTGGTCTCCGTGATCTGAATGATCAAATCCCTTACCCCCGACCAGAATGGTTTCAGTTGATCACACTGCCACCAAATGTGGAGCAAAGTACCCTCCTCTTTATCACACCTCCAACATCTGTCGAATGATTGTGGATACCATTTATGGATCTTCTCTGGAGTGGCGTACCAATGAGTCAGTAATTTGTAGGACGTTTCCTGCATTCTTGTGCTCAAAGAACATTTATGGGAGAGAATGCAAGCCCTGTCCCACTGGTCATCTGAGATCGGTGTTCCCAATTCCTGAGTCCACCGCTCCCTGAGTCTGAGGTCCTCCCTTGGACCCAAAGATTGTAGCCAGGCATAAGCGCAGTGGTCTTCGGGGTGGGTTCTCCCTTTAAGCACACTGACTCGAGTTCCGTTGGGTCTCTCGCAAAGTATGTCCTACGGGTAGCGTAGTTAAAATAGCTTCGTAATTGAAAGTATGTCCACATAGGCATATGTGGCAATTCACAGTCTAGTTTAAGGTCTGAAAAATCTTTCACCAATTTGTTGAGGAAGCAGTCAGCCGCCAGGAGCAGCCCTCTCGGATTGATCGGTTTGAGGAAGGGGTTCCCCATTCCTGGGGGAAAGTCTGGGTTGTTTCGTATAGGGGTGAGGGGGCTCAAGGGAGTGGAAAACTCGGTTTGTTTGGCTAGAACGTGAAATATGCAGAGGGTAGTGCCAATGGTAGGGTGCAAAAGCATGGATGTGGGGTATCTAGCTCGTGGAATCGAGGGCGAGAATCTGAGGGGGATTGTGCTTGTCTCTTCCTCCAGGAGGACCCAATCTTTAAGTTGAGAGTGACAATGCCAGTCAATGAGACGTGCAACATGTGTAGTATTTGTAGTCAGGAACGCCCAAGCCTCCCCTGTCCTTGGGTCTGGTCAGTAGGGCCTTCTTCAGTCGAGGTGGCTTGTGTGCCCAAATACATTTCATCTGGAGGGAATGTAGGGATTTAAAAAAGCTCATAGGGATCCTAATAGGTAAAGTGCAAAACAGATAGAGCACTCTAGGCAGTATGACCATTTTACAGATGACGGCCCTGCCAAACCACGAAAAGTACCCCGAGCCCCACTTCTGAAGATCCTGTACTATGCTTTTAAGGAGGGGGGGGGGGGGGGGAGTTCTGCACAAACGTCAATGAGAGTCTTGGAGTCAGCCAGATTCCCAAATATTTAACAGCCGTCGCAACCCATTTAAAGGGACTATTGGCTTGGGCCGTGGTCAATTGAGCATTGGGAAGTGAAATATTCATGGCCTCAGATTTAGAATAGTTTATTTTGAAGTTGGATATATAACCAAAATTAGCAAATTCACTCAGAAGAGAGGGAATGGAGATATGAGGATCTGTCAAAAAGAACAATAGATCATCGACGTAGGCCGCTACTTTGAAGACCTTCAACATTGAGTTGGAAACCCCTGATCGATGGATCTGCGAGGATTTCTTATGAATGGTTCGAGGGCGATGATAAAAAATAGGGGCGACAGAGGGCACCTCTGTCTAGTGCCATTTTTAATAAACACTACGTCTGAAAGTGTCCCATTCACCTTAAGCCTGGCCGAAGGATTCTGGTACAATGTCGAAATCCAGGCCATCATGCTAGGACCCAAACCGGTGCATTTGCATGTCTCCAACATATAATCCCAAGCTACTCGATCAAAGGCCTTCTCCACGTCAGTCGACAGGAGAAAGCCCTCGATCTTTCGCTGGTGTGCTAAATGGATCAAGTTCAGGGACTTTGTCACGTTATCTCTGGCCTCCCTACAGGGCATGAATCCGGCCTGGACGGGTCCTATCAAATCATGAAGTAAGGGTCTTAACCTGTTGGCCAGAACTTTTGCTATAAGTTTGACGTCAACATTCAGGAGGGAGATGGGCCTATAGCTGGAGCAACAGAGCGGATCATTCCCGTCTTTAGGTAGTACAGTAATAAAAGCTGACAAAAAGTCATTAGAAGTCAATCCCTGATTTGTTAATGAGTTCATAGCGTCTTTGAAAGGGGTAAGCAGAATGTCCATGAATGTCTTATAGTAGATGGCGCTAAGCGCGTCAGGCCCTGGGCTCTTGCCCGTTTTCAACTCCCTAATAGCCGTCTTGATTTCCGCATCATCGAAGGGCCTATCCAACTGGATACAGTCCCCCTCGTCTAGCTTGGGAAGATCAGCAGCGTCTAGGTAAGCCTGTATCGCCTGAGCTCGTTCACCCTGCATGTCGGGCGGTTTGTGCATAGTCGGGAGGTTATAGAGGGCCGTGTAGTAATTTTGGAAATGTTGGGCAATTTTCTCAGTATCACTGTCAATTCTACCACCCTTACCAGTGATGCCCCTGATGTAATTGTGGGTTGTCCGGGTTCTTAGGGCTCTCGCTAAGATCTTGCCAGTTTTATCCCCGTGCTCATAATATAATTTCTTCTTAAAAAATAAGAACCTCCTGGTGGTGTTATCCAAGATCTGTTTTAGGGTTTTCCTGGCTTCGAGTAACGCCCCCGCTGAGTCAACAGTAAGGGAGCACTTGTGGAGCGATTCTAAAGTTCGAATTTTTGTGGTCAGATCCATAATCGCTTTGTCTCTCTCCCTTTTTTTACGGGCGCCCATATGGATCAGCTCGCCCCTGATATGACATTTGTGGGTTTCCCAGATCACGAGGGGGCTCATCCCGGGTGTATTATTCAGCTTAAAAAATTCAGTCAGGGAGGAAACTAGGTCAGGGAGTAACGTTTGGTCTGTCAATAGGGATGAATTTAATCTCAACATATTTTGTTTGGTAGGGGTGCTCGTCAGGTCCAGTGAGATGGAGATTGGGGCATGGTCAGAAATAGTTTGCAGTCCAATGTGGGCATTGCTGAACAGTGGTAGGTCCCTCTGCGTGATGAAGATATAATCTATTCTTGAGTGGCGGTTGTGGGGGATAGAAAAAAAGGAATAGTCCCTTCCCTCTGGGTTCAGGTAGCGCCAGGTATCTACTAGATTCATAAATTGTAAGAGCTTCTTAATGCTTAAGGACTTTATAGGTGATAGTAGTCTTACCATTGGAGGTGTCAGCGAAAGGGATGAGAGAAATGAGAAAGAAATAAATAAGGAGTTGTAGGTTACACCCCCTTTAGACGATCGGACCGTCCCGGGGGGTTGATTTTAGTGTGCGTGAACGGGTCCTAAATGAACCCGTCTGGAACACTATTGTGGGGTCCGGGGAGGCCCTCCCTGAAGACAGCAGCCCTCACCGCGTGAAGCACACCAGGTTATCCAACCAGGTGCCCACACCGTGATAAAGAGTAATACACAGTACCGGACTATCACTATGACAATAGTGGGTACTCCACTTATTCAAATAAGAGCCGTTGTGCGCGGCCCAGTTTAAGCATATGAGAAATACTAAATGGTCTGCTGGACGATTAAAGCAATCCAAAGATTAACGATTTGCAATGAGCAGACTTAACAAATTACAAACATAACCTCTGGTCATGTTTAACCTTTAAGAACATTTGGCATGTGATCCCGCCGGGATCTGATCAGCAGGGGATCAACCCCTTATAAGCAGCCCTCTCCACCATGAAATGACCTAGGGGTACTCCTATCCCACGACCATCTTAGAGTCTACACCTCTCCCCGATCCAGACCATACAATCAAAACCACATATGGTCAGGCCTCGGGGAGTCAGTGATTCCCCAGCAAAATATTTAGTCCCACCAGTGACAACTGCCAAAGCACTCGGATGGAAGCTCCGATGAATCATGATCCATTCCCCAAAAACCGTCTTCGTGCACTTTGCTCCCACATAACTCCATGGCGCGGGTATGTAAACAATCATGCGGGAGCACCCCGCTCAGAACGGTAATGGATCTGCGTAGACGTGGTAGGTGGACATTGATCAGACGGAAAAAGGATGCCATAGACAAAGCAAAACCTCACAAAAAAAAAAGAAAAAGGGGGATCCCAGGGAAAATTAAGAAAAAAAAAAAATTTTGCAGGCAGGCATGGGTATACCATGTTCTCTAGGCTTCCATCAGGTTCCTGGAAGAGTGTGGATGGCTTCGGGTGTTCCCCTTGGCGGTGTTTCATTGCATCCCTGTCTCTGCCTCTTGGTGAGATGTTTCTCCGGAGAAGCCAACGGAGAAAAAGGTGGGCTTCTATCCTTAGGTGGCAATGAAAACTCCTGATACCAATCGGGTAAGGCAATCTGCTCAATCTGGAGGGCCGCACAGAACTCCGGAAGATCCACAGGCGTGCGTAGGATGTGTTGTTTGCCACTGTGGGTGACCAGCAGGGCGAAAGGGAAACACCATGAATAACGGAGGTCTTTTTCTCTCAATTTGTCCAGGAGAGGGCGCAGGGCCCTTCGGTTTTTCAAGGTAATTTGGGATAGATCCTGAAAAAGTTTAATGTTCTCCCCATTAAATATAATTTGTTCATTCCCCCGTGCCCTGGACATGATTTCCTCTTTGAGGGCAAAGCTTTGCAAGCAGCAAATTATATCTGGCGGGGGGGGGGGGAGGTAGTAATGTGTCAGGACCTCTTGCTCTGAGCACCCTATGTGCCCTGACAAAGTCTATAGTGGTGTCCTCTGGCCGTTCAAGAAGGGTATTAAAGTCCCTCTGCAGAACTGAGGTGATCTGGTCTGCCATAACTGATTCCGGTATGCCGCGTACCCTGATATTATTGCGCCTCCCCCTATTGTCCAGATCTTCTAAATGTCTATTCATTTCAATGAAATGGAGGCAGAGCGTGGTGACTGCCTCATCTAGTCTGCTTATGGACTTATCCCTCAGTTTCCCTGCAGTCTCTGTGGCTGCCATTTTCTCTTGCAGAACCAGGAAACTGGTCTTAAGATCTGTAACGGCGGCGGAAAACGAGGCTTTAATGTCAGCCGGACATGTCCTCATAGGTAAGTGGGTGAGCAGTGCGGACACTGCGCCTACCGTTGTCCTCCACGGCTGACTGCGAATCTTCGCTGTAGTCCTCGTCCGCATGAACTGGCGCCATCTTGCCTCCCTCTGTTGCCCGCAGTGCTGAGGCCTGGGTTTTAAAGATGTCCAAGATGTTTCGCCCGGTATTAGCAGCCGTAGAGCGGCGGAAACGGGTCTGGTGCAGAAGCTTGTTCTGTTTGCTCATTTTGTGTCGTTCGCTGGGGAGAACAGACGGGCTAGGGCCACTAATCGGACGGAGTGCCTCTGCTAGGCTTCCATCTCCGTTGCGCGCCAAGCCACGCCCCAGTAGGTTTCTTGTTTGTCTCTCTTGTCTGTACATATGCACAGACTTTTTTGGCAGGGAGACAAGGCCCATTTTGGATCTAAGATCTCTGAATGAATGAATGAATGAAATACTTATATAGCGCACAATGCGAACTGAATCGCCTCTAGGCGCTGTGGCGAGCTTTGATCATCTGCTAAAAGAGGAAGGTCTTGAGTTTTTTCCTAAAAGCCAGGTGATTTTCTTCCAGGCGGATGTTTATTGGTAGAGCATTCCATAGCCGAGGCCCTTGGACAGCGAATCTCCGATCCCCCTTGGATTTATACCGGGCTTTGGGCACGAGGAGGAGGTTTTTGTTGGCTGATCGAAGACTGCGGTTTGGTGTGTAATGATTTATTTTCTCCATTAGGTATTGCGGAGCTTCTCTATGCACGCATTTGTGGGTGAGGCAAAGGGTCTTGAACGTGATCCGATTTTTTACGGTTAGCCAATGTAAGCTCCTCAGTGAAGGAGAAATGGATTCCCAGGGTTTTTTCCCTGTTATCAGCCTTGCCGCCGTGTTTTGGATCAGTTGTAATCGCGCAAGTTGATATTGTGGTAATCTTATGTAAAGCGAGTTTGCGTAGTCCAGTCGTGAATTAATGATTGTTCCAACTACCACTGCTTTGTCATTCTTTGGGATAAAAGGGATGAGTCTGCGAAGCATGCGCAGCAGATGGTGAGATCGACTGACTACTGCTCCTATTTGCGCATCCATTGACATTTGTGCGTCTAAAATAACCCCGAGACTCTTGGCTTTGGTCTTTGGGGAGATAGTCTGCCCAAAGACGGTTGGTGGAGACCAGGAGGTTTTGGTTGCGGGCTTATGATTTGGGTGTAAGATAAGAAGCTCTGTCTTTGATTGGTTCAGCTGGAGGGAGTTGGTGGTCATCCAGTCCTCTATTGATTTGAGGCAGTTTTCAAGTTGTTGTTGGTGATCTTTTTTTCCATTGATCCGGAAATAAAGTTGCGTGTCGTCAGCGTAAGAGTGGAAGCAGAGATCTGAGCATCTGATGATTTGAAGGAGTGGGCGAATGTAAATGTTGAAGAGAACGGGTGACAACGGAGAGCCTTGAGGGACTCCGCAGGTGACTGCCCGAGTTTCGGAGAGGAATTTTCCTAGTTTCACTGTCTGTGACCGATTTCCTAGGAAGGACGCGAACCAATGGAGATCTATGTCTTGGACTCCGGCTACTTCTGTGAGGCGGACGAGTAGAGTATTGTGATCTACTGTATCAAACGCTGCACTTAGGTCTAGCAGTACGAGGAGACACGGCTCTCCGTCATCTGCCGCTTCGAGGGCGTCATCCCAAATCTTGAGGAGAGCTGTTTCTGTTCCATGACCCGGGCGGAAGCCTGATTGCAGCGGGTCCAGGAGTTTGTGAGTATCCAGGTGAAGTTGTAGCTGATGTACTACAGCTTTCTCCATGATCTTAGAAATGGTGTTGAGGCTTGTAAATGGCCTACGGTTGTTTGGATCCTGAGGGTCCAGGTTTGGTTTCTTGAGTAGAGGTTTGACGATGCCTTGTTTGAGGATGCTGGGAACAATCCCTTCGTGGAATGATCGGTTTATGAGGTGGGTTATGGTTGGAGCCACGATGTCGGAGCATTCTTTCAGTAGTTTTGTGGGGATGATGTCAATAGGTGAGGTACTGTCACGCAGTTTATTAATGATGTTTTTTGCGGTGTCTACGGTAATTGGGGATAGTGAAAATTTTGGCGGTTGCGGTATGTTGGTGCGGACATCCTCTTTATGTATTTGCTGGCTGAGGTCGGATGTTTTCTTCTGACAAATTGTTTCCCTGATGAACCAGTATCTACTAATCAAGTCCTTCCGGATGGAGTCTGTCCACTCAGTTGTAGTCTACCTTCAGATGGGAGACTTTCTAGCCTCCACGTGTATTTGCACGTACCCATCTTTCAGCCTTATCAGAGGTGCCTACATTTTTTGCAGTAGAGGAACGTCATTTTCAGTTTGTGGCTCTACCCTTCGTGCTTGCGAAAGCTCCCTGGGAGTTCACAAAGATCCTAGCACTAGTACTGGGCCTTTTAAGGGTATCTTGGTGCTCAGGTATCTGGATGACCTCCTGTTCAGAGATCACTCACTACAGGCCCTAGAACAGAGCATAACCTGCACAGTACGGTATTCAGAAAGCTTAGTTTGGGTCATAAATACTGAAAAGTCAGGCTTGAGACTAGCTCAAAGTCTGAAGTATTTAGGTCTGATCTTAGATATGGTCCAAGCAAGGGTATTTTTGCCACCCATAAGGATCTGTGCTATGAAGGATCAGGTGCATTTGATAAGGGTCACCAGACAACCCTCCATTGTTCTCTGTATGAGTCTTCTAGGAAGGATGGTGTCCTCCTTTGAGGCAGCGCCCTATGCCCAGTTCCATTCCAGGCCTATACAACATATTTTGTTAGCTTGGAACAGGAGAGGACAAGCCCTGGATTATCCAATGTTATCTCCTCGGCCATGCTTAAGCCTAAACTGATGGTTGCAGGACCAGAACCTGCGATGGAGAAGATCTTTCCTCCCAGTAACTTGGAGAGTACTGACTACAGATGCCAGTCTCTCAGGCTGGGGAGCAATCTTAGAGGGGCTCACAGCTTAGGGTAAATGGTCAAAGATCCTACCCATCAACGTCCTGGAGTTATGGGCAGTACATCTGGCCCTACGGTCCTGGACGGTGGGGCTTCAGGACTGCCCTATTGGTGTACAGTCTGACAATGCCACTGTAGCGGCCTGTATAAACCACCAAGGTGGTACCAGGAGTCGTTCATCTCTGAAAGAGGTGAACCACATGCTAGCATGGGCAGAGAGACACGTGCCGATTCTATCGGTACTCCATATCCCAGGAGTAGAGAACTGGAAGGAAGATTATCTCAGCCACGAGCAAATCTGCCCAGGCTCAACAACAAGCTACAGCAGTTTGTGTCCCGAACAAGTCATCCTCTGGCAATCGGAGCAGATGCTCTGGTAGTTGCATGGAGCCCCTGGTTTATGCTTTCCCCCTGATCCCTCTACTTCCACGTTTGTTGCCCAGCATTCAGAGAGAGGGGGTTCCAGTCATTCTGGTGGTACCAGCCTGGCCCAGAAGGCCCTGGTTCACGGAGACTGTGAGACTGACAATAGATGGGCCATGGATGCTTCCAAGTCGCCCCAATCTACTCTCTCCAGGTCCTATGTTCCACCCTAATTTACAGTCTCTAAATTTGATGGCATGGCTATTGACGCCAGGGTGTTGGACCATGGCATCTCGGGACCAGTGGTGTCTACCCTAGTGAATGCTAGAAAAGCTGCCACAAGGAAGATGTATCATAAGGTCTGGAAGACTTGTATTGCTTGGTGTGAAGCCAGAAAATGGCATCCTCAAATACCTCATTGGGAGAATTCTCTTAGCTACAGTCTGCTGTGGAAATCCGATTCTTTGAGTACAATTTGAGGTCAGATTTCAGCTTGGTATTCTTCCAAAGGCTTTTAGGTTTACATTTGCTGGTCCAAACATTTTATGCAGGGGGCAACTTGTTTGCTTCCCCCCATTAGGTCACCTATGTCTCCTTGAGACTTGAACTTGGTGCTGTCTGTTACAGAAACAACCATTTGAGCCTATCAGTCCATTAGACTTGCTGTCATGCAAATTGGCCTTCCTGATGGCCATCACCTCGGCTAGAAGGGTGTCAGAGTCCCTTTTCGTGCAGGGAACCATACTTGATCCTTCACCACGAAAGGGTTGTGTTATGACCTGTTCCATCCTTTTTCCCAAAAGTGGTGTCAGCCTTTCATTTAAATCAGGACATTATTTCGTTTTCCGCCTTTTTTTTCTCTCGGCCTCATTTGACGGAAGAGAGATGACTGCATTCCTTGGGCTCAAATAGAAATAAATTATGTGTCGCTAACTGCAGTAAGAAAGTGTGTAGTCAAGTTGAATCAAATGGACAAGAATAATCAGCAGTGTAACATCACCAGACTAAATCCATATGATAAAAGAAACCAATACCAATCAGATGTAACCAATATAGCTCTAAAAATGCATAGCAATAGCTGGATAGCAATCACAAAACAATTAAAAAAAAAATAGCATAAAGTGCAAAAAAAGTCACATAGAATCACAAAGTGCAAGGAGTGGATAACAATCACATAAAATGCATAGAAGTGGGTAGCAATCACAAAACGGAACAATTAACCAAAAAAATTGCATAAAGTGCCAAACTCTTCACATAAAGTGCAAGAAGGATCCAATAGGAATAGTAAGGTCTAAAGTGCATGAAGGTGCAAACAAAACCATAAATAACATTAAAAAAACACATTAAGTGAATGTGACAAAGGAAAAGGTGCAAAGTCCAATCAGTGCAGTAAAGTGCAAACGTGAATGTACTGATTCTTCATCAAATGGTTCATATAGAAGGCGTAAAGTGCATGTGTAGAAAGTGACCAATTTCAGATTCCTCCAATCCAATCAGCAGCAATCCGTGGAGTGTCGCACGTTTCCCCCAGCCTCTTACCTCCAAAGAAGACCCCTAAGGTCAGAATGAGTCTGTAAACTGAAGGCAATGGTAAACCAGCAGTCGATCGATCTCTTACGACCGTCCCAGCACACAACAGATCTCTAGTGGGGAACTTCAAACTCAGCAGATGAGGTAAAGGCATGTGAAGAAGAAAAGCATACCCATTGTGCAGTAGTTTTAAAACTAATTTCATAAGTAAAACAATATATAAGGTTACATCAAAAGTATAGGTAAAACAGTGTTGAACACAGTACTGCCTGATCTCGGCTGTGACCGAGGGTGACTACACCTGACTCCTCTCTGACGTGTTGCGTCACTGCTGACGTGACTTCATCAAAGTGTGATGGAGTCAGGTGACAGATGTCTTTATATAGAGTCCATAATGAAGGCCAGGAAGAAAATAATTTAACAAAAAACAAATAAGAAACGTATCTCGTACAACTGGAATGCGATCCCAATAGATAAATCTATAGACATAATAAAAAGCAATAAGTAAATCTAAAAATAAAATACATTCAAATAAAATTAATTTTATATAGAAAATCCACATAGAACACCACCATCTAGTGGTGACTGATCAGATAAACGCAAGGAGTAGAAAAGTAAGCCATATTTCTCTCTGCCTAATTAAATTAGTTTTCAACTACTGCACAGTAGGGATGCTTTTCTTCTTCACATGCCTTTACCTCATCTGCTGAGTTTGAAATTCCCCACTAGAGATCCGTTGTGCGCTGTGACGATCGGAGGAGATCGATGGACTGCTGGCTTACCATTGCCTTCAGATTACAGGCTCATTCTGACCTTAGGGGTCTTTGGAGGTAAGTGGTTGGGGCAAACGTGTGACACTCCACGGATTGCTGCTGATCGGAGGAATCTGAAATCGATCACTTTCTACACATGCACTTTTTACGCCTTCTATATGAACTGTTTAAAGATTCATTACATTCACGTTTGCACTTTACTGCACTGATTGAACTTTGCACCTTTTTCTTGGTCACATTGACTTAATATTTTGCATTGTATGCGATTTTTATTATTTTATTTTTTTGTATGGTTTTGTTTGCACCTTTTATGCACTTTAGACCTTCCTATTCCTATTGGATCCTTCTTGCATTTTATGTGAAGTTTGGCACTTTATGCAATTTTTTTTTTTTTTTTTTTTTTTGGTTAATTGTTCTGTTTTGTGATTGCTATCCACTTCTATGCATTTTATGTGATTGTTATCCACTCCTTGCACTTTATGAGAAGACTTTATGCGATTCTATGTGACTTTTTTTGTACATTATGCAATTTTTGGTTAATTGTTTTGTGATTGCTATTCACTCCTATGCATTTTTAGAGCTATATTGGTTACATCTGATTATTATTGGTTTCTTTTGTCATATGGATTTAGTCAGTCTGGTGATGTTACACTGCTGATTATTCTTGTTTGTTTATTTGATTCAACTTGACTGCACATTTTTTCTTACTGCAGTTAGTGCCACATATTTATTTTTTATTTGATTGCTTTTTGTGTGGGAACACTTTGGCAGCTTCTGTTGGTCTACGTGTATTTTCTATAGCTGTTCACTTTGGTTTTGCACATTAGTCTGCCTTTAGTTTACCTTGCATTCCTTGGACGTTTATCCAGGCAGTCAAGGTTTATTTGTCTAGATCTGCGGAGATCCGAGGATCAGACTCCTTTTTTTTGTTTTACCAAAAGGACCAAGGAAGGGGCAGGCAGCTTAGCTTCCACTGCCAATTCAGTCTGTCAATTAGTCATTCAGGCCTATGGTCTGAAACGTAAAGTTCTTCCCTTTTTAGGGTGATGGCTCATTCTACCAGGGGTGTAAAACCCTCCTGGGCATTTTGCCATCGGGTATCTGTGGCTCATATGTAAGGCTGCTACCTGGTCTTCAGTGCATACATTCACAAAATTTTATCAAGTGGATGTTCACGCAGCCGTGGATTTGGCTTTCGGCCGCAGTGTACTGTGGGTTGCCATAGAAGGTCTGATGGCTATTGTTTGCCAGGGTGTGTCCCCCCCCCCCCCCTCCCCTCAAGGCTGTTGATCTGAGATGTCCTAGTAGGTAATGAATATTGGCCTAACTCTGTGTTCCATGATGTATGAAAAGGAAAATTAATTTTACAGGTAAGTATGATGAAAAAAATCTTTAGTTAACCCAAAAAAAGCTTTAAACACGTTTTTTATAATGCATTACATTTAGGCAACCCACCCATTTGAACCACAATCACTGAAAATGACAACACTTTTAGTAACACAGCATACCTCAATAAAATGCACTGTAGTGTGTTACTACATGTTGTATTTCACTGCAACGTAGGCCTGATTGTAAAGGTGTTGGGTTGCCATCCATAATTAACCACTTCCGGACCGCCGCAAGCCGATATACGTCCTAACTTTAACGGGGGATATCAATATGGCAGCAGCTAGCTGCCATAACCCGGGTATCCTCTTGTTCAGCTGGCGATCTGCTTCAAGATAAAAGTGGTCTCTGCAGAGGATTCGCTGCAAGATCACTCTTATCGGTGGTAGGAAAGGGCCCCCCCTTCCCACTGCGCTCCGGTGTCCTCTGCCGGAGCCGTAGACAGCGGCGGCGGCGATCGGATGTTCCTCCTTCCTTGGCATGGGGACAAGTGAGGGGAAGATGGTCCCCTTCCAGTCTCCATGACATGGTCGGGCCTTTAGCGACGTCAAAACGTCACTTCTGCCTATAGCTCTTAAAGGGCTTTATTTTTTTTATTACTTTTATTTATTTTAATTTATTGTATTTTAGTGTAAATATGAGGTCTTTTTGACCCCAGATCTCATATTTAAGAGGTCCTGTCATGTTTTTATTGTAAAAATAAATTGTAAAATGAGAGAAAATCCCGCTGAGCTCGTGTGCAGAAGCATACGCACACGTGAGTATTGCACATATGAAAACTGTATTCAAACCACACATGTGAAATATCGTTGCGATCGGTAGAGCGAGAGCTATAATTCTAGCCCTAGACCTCCTCTGTAACGCAAAACATGCAACCTGTAGATTTTTAAAATATCACCTATGGAGATTTTTAAGGATAAAAGTTTGTCGCCATTCCACGAGCGGGCGCAATTTTGAAGAGTGACATGTATCAATTTACTTGGCATAACATTCTTTCACAATTAAAAAAAAAAAAATTGGGCTAACTTTACTATTTTTATTTTTTAATTCAGAAAATGTTATTTTTTACAAAAAATGTGTGCTTATGAGACCGCTGCGCAAATACGGTGTGACAAAGTATTGCAACGGCCGCCATTTTATTCTCTAGGGTGTTGGGGGGGAAAAAAATGTATAATGCTTGGGGATTCTAAGTAATTTTCTAGCAAAAAAGTTTTTAACTTGTAAACAGCATATCTAAAAGAGGCTCTGTCCTTGAGTGGTTAATGGAATTCAAAAATGAATGGCACCACAAGGCAGTAACACGCATAAGGTGCCTTACAAGATGTGCTGGTGTTAAGGAACCTTAAAAAGGCATTCAGCTATCAAAGCCAATGAGGGGTCTTGTCCTGGGCCCCCAATGTTTTACGGCCCAGCTAAGACTGTTCATGGGTCAACCCCCTTCCCACTAGTATCACTCCACTTTAAATAGTTATGCCTAGAGTTGATCATATAGGTTTCTTTAATTTAAAGTTGGTATTCTGGAAAAACATTTACATATCACTTGTCCCACAACTGAGCACAGCTGTATGACTCTTAAAGAAATAAAGCATGGATAAAGATGACCGCCCTGGAATATGAACAACAAATTGGCAATAGTAGTGCCTACATTTCTAACCTGCCATGTACACTGTAAATTGTTTTACAAATAAAATAAACCTTGTGTACCTAAACTGGTAAAGACCACAAGCAGACACCAGTGTATAATATCTTTCTGGGAGCCTCCTGCTTTCAATATGCAAATTGCACAGAGAAGGCAGCATGGTGATGGGCAGCAACAGACCAAAGTCAGTCAGCTTGCTGCTGACAGAAAGCAGTATCATGTGTCCCATTGAATTGGTGGGGCTAACACAGCTGTCTCACTTATCTTGTGGCCCTACATGCTACATTCTTTGAGAATTCTCTGAACCAGTAAATTACTAACCTGAGGTGTCGTAAATATTCCTCAATTAATATAGTCCTAGAAGAACATAATTAAGCAATCTGCAGCCTTTGTTTGTTGGTGTTTTGAGATGCATTTTGGATATCTTTTTTATTTTTCTATTTTTTTTCCCCTAACATATTAAACCTACAGCTTTAAAACACCCCTTTTACATACACAACTGAGCAACTTGCGGTGCTTGCACATAACCTATTTTAATGTTCAATTGGCTTTCCCTGTATATGTGGAGATGACTTGTATCCTAGGCCCAGGCTGTACATGGAGCCTCGATATCTGACAACTCTCCCACCACATTGTCTAATTGTTAAGGCCAGGTTCACCTTGCTCAGACACAAAAGTGGCACGACTTAGGATCTGACTCTGCCCCGCGATCACGCCAGATTTACAAAAATAAATGGCTTGAGGCCCAATCCATACCAAACCCTTGGGACCCTTGAGGCCTGGTATAGTTTAGGAGGGGGGGGGGGGGGGCTGCTCGCTTTTTTATTTTTATTTTTTTAGATTTTTTTGCGTTGCCAACATTGTCTTTTTTTTTTTTTTTTTTTATTGTATTTTTTATTAAATTTCAAAGCAAGTACAAAATAATCAAGCAATGAAATGATCAGTAAGCAGAAATAAACATAGATTATAACGTAAACGTTAACCATAGAAGTCAGATAATTAATGTCCATAGATGCAGGCACAAAAGTGAACTGCATACCTGTTTCAGTTAAAATAAATAACATACAGTTTATGAAAAACAAAAGTCGGTGCGACAATAGGCCGGAGGCCATAGGTAGATAAAGCAACAAAACAACCATAAGAACATCATGACAATTCTCAGGGGAAGGAGAGAAAGATACCCGGACTGATACATATAGAAAGTTAATGGGAGGGGGAAAGGTGGGCGCGAAGGCCGAAAAGAAGGCACTACCATCTGGAGCCGTTAGGGGTGTACAGACCAGGGGGACCCAAATTCCGACCGATCCCAGGGTTCCCAGACTTTATCAAACTGGGAAACCAAATCATGTACTGAGGCGGTCAGGTACTCCATTCTCCTTATTTCGGACACCAATTGGAGAAATCTAGGCCAGGGAGGGGTTGCGCCAGACAACCAGCATAGCGGTATGAGCCTCTTAGCAGCTAAGCCAACATTGTCTTTAAACACAAGTTGCATCAGTTAATATGCTGATCCGACTTGGATGCAACGTTCATTCAATTATATGCTCTCCTAAGGAATCATTGCTTTTTACATGTCATGTGGTGTGCTCTTAAGGTTGTAGTGCATGTTGCACAAGTGTGAATTGACCTTCAATGATGAGGGAATGGCAAGGCAATTTCTAAATTTGCAAGACAAACGTAGGTGCTAGAGTAAACAACCAAGAGCAGGTTAAGAATGTATGCGTGTTGTGTCATTGACTCAGGTTTTTTCTTTTCTCTGTGAAATCATTTCATTTAAGATTCTAACTTATGTGCTGCCATGTAAGCTGATTTTTAGCTATTTCTGGTTTCTATCAGTGACTTTATAAAAACCATTATATATTGTTTTGTTCAACTAGATCTCATCCTGATATCCTAACTATTCCAAATGAACTGTTCTATGACAATGAGCTACAGTCCAGAGCAGACCAAATGGTTACACATTCATACTGCAACTGGGAAAAGCTGCCAGCAAAGGTAAGAATTTCTGGAAAAAGCTTGGCTCTCAGATTTATGGCACTCAAAAAAAAAAAAAAGAAATAAAAAAAAAATTGCTTCAGTGCCGTGGATTTCTGCATGCCGTTTGTTGTCCCTCCTTTTTTTTATTAAATTTATCTTTTGGGTGTGATTCTTAAATTGTATGAGGAATATTTTATTATTATATATTACATTTATTATGTTTTTGCTCCCACAAACTATAATCGCATTCCATAAATATTACGGTTTGTCAAGTCTGTGTTACTGTGACTTTTTGGTTAGAATAACATACTTGAGGTGATTGTAGCCATATTAGTGCAATTGTGACAGAGAAAATTTAGAGTACTGCTTAGACTTTGAAGAAGGGGACACACACCGAAAGCTCATCCATGAAAAATATGTTGGTGCAAATAAAGTATCACAGACAGTACTCGATTTTCTCTGGTTAGAATAAGGAAGAATTAGAACCTCTGTCAGGTGCTATTATTTGTGAGCCTGTTGGAGAGGTTTCCTCCCACAGCCACCGTAGCTAATCTAGAATTGCCATACAAATCCATCAGGTTTCCGAGCAATCAACATATATCTGTTTATTGATGAGCACAATAATTTTGGTGAAATTGAGTTGCCACAAAATTTTGCAAGAGTAAATTCTTAACTTTGCTAAATGCAATGTCAAGATAAAATATATGCTTGGAGGAAAAACCATTTATTTTTAATATTTTATTTTGTTTTCTTGGTATATTTTACGGTAGTTATTTAATTTAGTGTTCATTTTTGTGTGTTTTCATTATTCATATACAGTCTTATATCTTATTTTTTACTTTTTATCTTTTGTGGAAAGTGTAAAATAAGGAGGCTAATGAGGAGCCTTTATGCAAGTGTTGAAAAGAGAATCCTTAACCCACAGGAATGATTTATAAAGACTAGTGATGGCCGAACGGTTCGCCCGGCGGTCGTTTCGCGGCGAATTTCCGACATTCGCGGTCCGCACGTTCGAACGCCTTTTTCCGTCGTTCGCCGCGGCGGACTTACGTGTTTAATGTATACAAGAACTTTAACCTTTGGTGACACGTTTATCATGTGATACAGGACAGCCAATTGAGACATGACAGCACATGGACACTTGTACATTCCCCCTAACCTATAAATACACCCGATCCGGTGGCCATTTTACATTCTTTCTTCTGTTACGATAGGGACAGGTTCCTGTGTGGAGTAGGGAGAGATAAACCACTAGCTATTTGGTACACAAAAGTTCTTTTCAGGACTGGTATAGGTGTTAGGTGTTGATAGGTTTGCTGTGCTGCTGATTCTTGCAGCAGCCTGAGTGTCTTTTGTTAGTTTAGAGAAAGGGAAAGGACGGTGTATGCTACAGGGACAGCCAGATTAGTCTTTCATCATCATCATCATCATCATCATCATTAGCTGTTACTATCAAGGTCCACAAAAGAGCTGTTCCAGTAACCACTAATCGTTCTCTTTTTTTGCCAATTTGTATAGGGACAGGAAGGAAGCAGTGTTGTCAGGCAGTGAGGGTAATTTTAAAGACTTGCTGTTATTATTAGTTCCACAAAGGTTCTTTTCAGGACTGGTATCAGTGGTACAGTAATAGGCTTGTACATGTATAATATTCTTTCTTCCAAATATAGAAAGGATATTATACTTGACTGCTGCCCTTCTGCTGCAGTCTGCTAAACATTCACAACTCACTTGTTCCACAAAAGTTCTTATAAGGACTGGTAACTTGGTATAGGGTGCTACGGTACATAGGCTTGAGTGCGGTACAGTCTGCTGTTCTGTAAGGACCGCTATCGGTCCACAATAGATAGGGTTGACGTGCACCACTGCTGACCGCTGCCCTATACTGCAGCAGTCCTTCAGCGGTATAGGGACTGACGTACAGTCTGCTAATCACTAACACACAACCTGCTTGTTCCACAAAAGTTCTTATAAGGACTGGTAACTTGGTATAGGGTGCTACGGTACATAGGCTTGAGTGCGGTACAGTCTGCTGTTCTGTAAGGACCGCTATCGGTCCACAATAGATAGGGTTGACGTGCACCACTGCTGACCGCTGCCCTATACTGCAGCAGTCCTTCAGCGGTATAGGGACTGACGTACAGTCTGCTAAACACTAATACACAACCTGCTTGTTCCACAAAAGTTCTTATAAGGACTGGTAACTTGGTATAGGGTGCTACGGTACATAGGCTTGAGTGCGGTACAGTCTGCTGTTCTGTAAGGACCGCTATCGGTCCACAATAGATAGGGTTGACGTGCACCACTGCTGACCGCTGCCCTATACTGCAGCAGTCCTTCAGCGGTATAGGGACTGACGTACAGTCTGCTAAACACTAATACACAACCTGCTTGGTCCACAAAAGTTCTTATAAGGACTGGTAACTTGGTATAGGGTGCTACGGTACATAGGCTTGAGTGCGGTACAGTCTGCTGTTCTGTAAGGACCGCTATCGGTCCACAATAGATAGGGTTGACGTGCACCACTGCTGACCGCTGCCCTATACTGCAGCAGTCCTTCAGCGGTATAGGGACTGACGTACAGTCTGCTAATCACTAACACACAACCTGCTTGTTCCACAAAAGTTCTTATAAGGACTGGTAACTTGGTATAGGGTGCTACGGTACATAGGCTTGAGTGCGGTACAGTCTGCTGTTCTGTAAGGACCGCTATCGGTCCACAATAGATAGGGTTGACGTGCACCACTGCTGACCGCTGCCCTATACTGCAGCAGTCCTTCATCGGTATAGGGACTAAGAGTTTTGTCACAGGGTCATTTAAAAAATGACAGGCAGAGGAAGAGGCAGGCCCTTCCGCAGGGGTGGTAGGGGTAGGGCAGGAGCAACAGGCTTGAGCCAAAGTGGGAAGTTGCAGAAGGTGCGTTCAATTACTTTAAAGGATGCACCAGACTTGGTTGAGTGGCTCGCTCAGCCTTACTCTTCTGCACCCTCCTCATCCTCTCGATCTGCACCCTCTTCTTCACTCTCTGCTATGTGTACCCCCAAAGACACTACCACCAACAACACGACCACCACCACCACCACCACATACCTTCCGCTTGAGTCACTGGAATTATTTTCCGATCCATATCAAGAGGACATTTCTGATGCGCAGCCACTCTTGGTATTGGATCAGGAAGAGGAGGTAGCAACAAGCGCTACTCAGCAGTCTGACGCCAGTACCCAGATCAGCCCAAGGAGGAGGTTGGTCCCCGGTGTTGCTGCCTACTCCGAGATCTCTACTTATAGCGGTGGGGAAGGTGACGTTGATGATGACGTGTCTAGTGATGTCACGTGGGTGCCCACAAGAGAGGAAGAGGAGGGGAGTTCAGAGGGAGATATGGACCAGCAGATAGGGAGGAGAAGCAGCAATGACTTACATTGCACAGCAGGGACAAAGCAGACTGCAAATGTATCAGGAGCGAGTCATCGACCATGTACGGTCACATCTGGCGCTCCCAGGACACCGGCACATGGCTCCGCAGTGTGGGCTTTTTTTAACCTGTCCGCTGCTGACAATAGCGTTGCCATCTGCAATCTTTGCAGTCAACGCGTTAGTCGCGGTAAGCCCAATACTCACCTAGGGACGACCGCCTTAAGAAGGCACATGAGCAGCCATCACCGAGCCCAGTGGGAGCAACGGAACACACAAAGCCACACTGCAGGCTCTCACCGTCCAGCCTCGTCTTCTACTTCTCCTTCTCCTCTCTCCTCACAATTGTCCTCCACTCCACCTTCCATCACGCCAAGCTCACATTTTTCTGCAAAAAGGCAGGCTTCCGTGGGCCTAATGTTTGAGCGTAAAAAAATGATGACGCCGGATAACCCTCTTGCCCAACGGTTGGCGGCTGGCTTGTCAGAACTCATAGCCCGCCAACTACTGCCATATAAACTGGTGGACTCGGAGGCCTTTCGCAAATTTGTGGCCATTGGAACACCACAATGGAAGGTCCCAGGAAGGAAGTATTTCTCAGAGAAGGGCATCCCAGAGCTATATGGCCATGTTCAGCGGCAAGTGAATGTATCTCTGGCACACAGTGTCGGTGCCAAGATACATCTGACCACAGACACGTGGTCTAGCAAACACGGGCAGGGAAGGTATATCAGTTTTACTGCCCACTGGGTGAACCTTCTGACGGCCGTCAAGCATGTAACCCGTGGCACCCGTGTAGATTTGGTTTTACCGCCACGGATTGCATGCAGGCCTGACTCTTCTTCTCCTCCTCCTACTCCATCCTCCTCCCTCTCCTCCTCAGCTGCCTCCTCCTTTTCCGCTGCTAGCGTCTCTTCCACTGCACCGCCCAAGCTCCCCAGAACCTATTCCACATGCCAGGTGAGACGTTGCCATGCCGTGCTGCGTCTGTTGTGCCTGGAAGCAAAGAGCCACACTGGCCCGGCACTCCTTTCAGCTTTGCGTTCACAGGCAGATGAGTGGCTAACACCGCTCAATTTGACAGTTGGTAAAGTGGTGTGTGACAACGGTGCCAATCTGCTTAGCGCATTGAAACAGGGCAAAATCACGCACGTGCCGTGCATGGCACACGTCTTAAACTTGGTCGTGCAGCGATTCCTTGTCAAATACCCTGGGGTCCAGGACATCTTGCGGCAGGCAAGGAAAATCTCGGCCCATTTCAGAAGATCTTACACGGCCATGGCTCGCCTTGCTGACATTCAGCGGCGACACCATCTGCCGGTCAGACGTCTTATTTGCGATTGCCCGACGCGATGGAACTCAACCTTCTATATGCTTGATAGGCTGCTCCAGCAGAAACGTGCAGTTAACGTCTACCTGTATGAACTCTGCGAAAGAAACGGTTCTGGGGAGCTGGGTTTTTTTTCACCGCGCCAGTGGCTGCTCATGCGCGACACATGCAGACTTCTGCGGCCATTTGAGGAGATCACCAAACTGGTCAGTCGCAGCCATGGCGCCATCAGTGACATGGTACCTTATGCCTTCTTTCTGGAGCGTGCATTGCGTCGTGTCATTGATCAGGCTGTGGAGGAGCAGGAGCGGGAAGATGAGGAAGTCGCAATGCTGGATGAATTCCCAGGGGGGGCTACTCTATCTGAGACAAGTCAACAACAGGAGTCTGATGAGGAGTCAGAGGAGGATGGTGCCGGGGCGGATGAGCAGGAGCAAGAAGAGCATGCTTTAAACCTTTCTGGGATCCCTGTTGTGCGAGGATGGGGAGAGGAGAATGAAGAGGACGACATTATCCTGGATGATGAGCAGGAGCCAGGCCACCACACCGCTTCCACTTTAGTGCAAATGGGGGCCTTCATGCTCCAGTGTTTTAATAGGGACCCCCGTATAAAAAGCATGAGGGTCAAGGACCAGTACTGGGTGGCAACGTACTTAGACCCCCGGTACAAACACAAAATGGCGGAAATGTTACCGCCGTCGCAGAGGGCTGTCAGAATGCAGCACTTCCAGGCCTTGCTTCGAGAAATGCTGCATTCTGCTTTTGCGTGCGCTGGCAGAGGAGCAATTCCCACTCCCAGAGAAGGATTTGCGGGTACCAATCCAACAGCGCCTGCAAGAAGAGGCCGGTTTGAAGATGTGTTGGTGACTTCGGATATGAGGTCATTCTTTCAGCCGACCCATCGACAGGTGTCATCCGGATCCAGCATCAGGGAACGCCTAGACCGTCAGGTGTCCGACTACATTGGGTTAACGGCCGATGTGGACGCTCTGAGGAGTGATGAACCCCTAGACTACTGGGTGGGCAGGCTTGACCTCTGGCCAGAGCTTGCCCAATTTGCAATCGAACTGTTGGCTTGCCCCTCATCCAGTGTCCTGTCCGAAAGGACGTTCAGCGCAGCAGGGGGGATTGTGACCGATAAGCGTACTCGCCTAGCTCACCACAGTGTTAACTACCTCACATTTCTAAAAATGAATGAGGCATGGATCTCGGAGGAATTCAACACATGTGACCAGTAGACCATGTATATGTCTATAAACTATTTTTTTAATCAAGCACACAGACCTTCTTAATTCATTTGGCTCACTTCCTTGACCCAAAAAAGCACACCGTACTATATGCCCCTACCCTCCTCTTTGAAGAGGTTGAGCGGTGTCATATTTCTACTGGGGCTGCTTATGATATCCCTGTGCTGTGCTGACTTCCTCCTGGGGGTTCTTATTATGAAGGGATCACACTATCCCTGTGCTGTGCTGACTTCCTCCTGGGGGTTCTTATTATGAGGGGATCACACCATCCCTGTGCTGTGCTGACTTCCTCCTGGGGCTGCTTACGGTGCTGCTGTCAGCGCTGTATGTCACGGTGCTGCTGTCAGCGCTGTATGTCACGGTGCTGCTGTCAGCGCTGTATGTCACGGTGCTGCTGTCAGCGCTGTATGTCACGGTGCTGCTGTCAGCGCTGTATGTCACGGTGCTGCTGTCAGCGCTGTATGTCACGGTGCTGCTGTCAGCGCTGTATGTCACGGTGCTGCTGTCAGCGCTGTATGTCACGGTGCTGCTGTCAGTGCTCTGTATTACGGTGCTGCTGTCAGATGCCTCTATCACGGTGCATGTGTCATTCCGGTATGTCACGCTGCTGGTGATCATCTCCTGCACCCTCTTCTTTGCCTACCCTGGTCCCTGACCTTCCCTCTCCTCCATTGCCTTCATTAGCTCCATAGTCCTGAATTGTTAGAACAATTTCCCAAATAAAATAAAAATGCTTGTAGTTATCGATCCCAAATTCACCTCATACATGTATTATGTCATTGTCCAGATGGTGGGACTACGTTTTACCCCCTAATAATTACCACGTGGCTGCAAATTCGACATGAAGGTTTGCAAAGTTCGCCTCCCATTGAAGTCAATGGGGCCCGCGGCGAACGTTCGGTTTCGCGAACGTTTGGGTCCGTTCGCATTTCGCGTTCGCGAAACGTCCTGTCGGAAGTTCGTCCATCACTAATAAAGACCACTGCACCCTTTAAAGCCTATTGGTTACTAATGTTTTTCACCAAAACTTCTCTAAAAATCTTCCAATTTACTCCCAAATTTCAGATTCCAGAATTTGAAATATCACTCATCCCTAATCTTAGCAGTGTACTGCCCTTTGGAAGCTGAATAAGAAAGCAGAATTGCACTTCCATGACAGACTTGATCAGTTGGTTTTGTCTCCTAAATGAGCCCTTTTTATTTTGCATACTTAAAGGGATTTCCGATCATTTTCCATGGTGTGCTGGGTAAAGATGAACGAGAAGGTAATAGTCCATCCTTCTTCAATGTGGCTGAGATTGTGGTGCTCATGTCTTATGTCAAAGCTCTGCTAGAGACACAGATGAAGAAAGGAATGGCAAAAATCTCAGCCAAAGAAATTGGTATAATTTCTCCTTACAGGAAACAGGTACAGTCAATGAGTTTTACATTTTCTTATTTTAACAGTCATATATGTTCTAAGTTAATTTTGACCTTTTAATGGCTTGTTTTGATGTTGAGGAATTACTTGAGGCATATGAAGATAAAATCAGGTTAAAGCAAAAATTTGGTGTTACAAAAATTGTATTTGGCAAGAGTTTTCAAACTTTTCATGTAAGGTATAGTTTGGAGGTTTTTTTTTTTGCAAGCATGAATTGCAACTGCTGTGATTTTGGAGGTGAATAGAACCAGTCATCACTTTACAAACCATTACATGAGTGCACAGTTCACTGCGGTGTACTAAAGCGCAGCCCAGCTTGTACTCAGAACAATTCCATTGCCCTTTAGGAATGAGTAATGTATGAGCTTTCTTTCCGTTTTGGAGCTACCATAGACTTATTCTAGTAAAGGTCTTCCTATATGTTGTAGGTGGAAAAGATTCGGAAAGCGGTAGACAAGGAACTTAAAGCTGTTCCCGACATTAAAGACCTAAAGGTAGGATAAAGAAGAATCCTTATGAAACTCTGCAGCCTATGTTATAAAAAAAAAATCATGTCTTACTATCCGGCACAGAACTGGTAATAGTCAGCCTTGGTTATGTGCCCATATAAAAGTCACTTTGGGAATTGACTGTGTGAGGAGACTAATACATTTGGGGTTTTGGGTGCTATGAATTAAGCTTATTTGAAACTCCTCAACATGTGTAGAGATTTCTGCATTGAGTAACAAGTATCATAGGAGCAGAGGAATACTTTGTCACACATGACACCAAGGCCAGCCTGATGCTGATGCAGGAGAGGCTGCTGCCTCAAGCACAGTGGTTGAATTTGGGGGAGGTAGATCAGTTTCACAGCTTTGCCAGAGGACCTTGTGCTGGAACTGCAGGCTACCCACATCGCATCACACTGGAGAGTTATGGGTAGCGGAGAACTACTAGCTGTATCTAGGCATTCTGGGGGCTTCTGGAATGAACTTGACGAGCATAGAAGTCCAGGGCAGAGCAGGAACAGAAACATGACCTTGGTGCAGAAAAAAAGATGGCAGATATGGAATCAGTGAAGATAGGATCATACCTTGTTGCCAGTTAATAGTAAATGGCTCTTGCGGGGGTGCAACATTCAAAATCCCAGAGCTGGTCTTCCTTAAAGCTGTTAAAGCTACAGAAAGATTAGTGACAGGACAGCTCCCGGTATGTAACCCATGGGACTGCCTATCTGGACAGTCAGACAAAAACATGTGCCAGTATATTGTAGACAGGAAAAAATGGGGCTGTAAACCGGAGCAACGGGATGCATATTAAACCGATCAGAAGCAAAGTCAAAACAGATATGATAAAAAGGACCAAATATAGAAGACAAATGGACTTAGTTCAAACACAGGATCAGAGGCTGAAGTGCTAGTCAGTCAGTACTGACTAACTCATTTGAATGCCCCAACACTGGCTTCTGATGGTGGAGCCTCTAAATGGCTACAAGCAGGGAAAAAATGACACAAGTGAAGACAGACCTGAAAAAACTGTCCTGTAAGGGCATGCACATCAGATATGTGTTCTCATTTACAGTCACAAATCAGTCTAGACAAGTTCAAATATGTTAATCTGAAAAGTGACCATGAGGAAAACGTGGATTCTGTGTACTTATAGGTTGGATCTGTGGAGGAGTTTCAAGGTCAGGAACGTAAGGTGATTCTCATATCCACAGTACGAAGCACTAGGGATTATGTCAAGTTTGATGAAGAATTCAGTCTTGGGTTTCTGACAAATCCTAAGGTAGGTAGTCACAATCTGCTGTGTGTTTTTGTTTGTGACAATACATTAAAAATGGCATCTATGGTTCTGTAGTATATGTTTTAAGCAGTCTGAAATCTAGCCAATCGTCTAAGTGTATCCCCTAAATATCATGTTGAAAGCCTAAAACCACTTATGTGTCATAGTTAATAAGATAGTTGCTAAAATTCAATGGTGGATTCTAAGAATATTATTTGATTTGTCAAAAAAAAGGGGGGAGCAACAGGCGGGACTTTAAATGAGGCCCACGGAAGCAAGAGAATCCATTTAGATAAACAGGTTTTAATAAGTTCGAATAGTCATGTATTACACATATTATTACACATAATGTCACATTAATATTTAGAATTTCATCAGAATATACATTCCAGCAAGGACTTGATAGTAAATACATGGGAATCTTCACATTCAATAAATACCAGTTATCTAGGGATATGTGGCACACTAAAGTGTCACCTAAGAATATATAAAAACAAAAAATGGGGATAAATCAAAAACGGAACGTTCATCCTTTGTTAAAGGATGTGTACACAACACGGAAGTTGACAGCTCTACGCGTTTCGTGACCTTTTTATCACTCATCAGGAGCAAAACCATGGTGGTAACCTATGAATAGAGAGAACAGCCATATTTGGAAAAGTCTAGGGAAAAGATGGACAAATATACAATATGAAGAGACCCATATGTACACTTGATCCATAAGCTTATATATATACCTGCGCAGAGGTGGTGCGGAACACCGGTAGTCAGGCCGGCCAAAGATGCCACAGATCCCCCCCCCCCGGTTTGAGGGGGCAAAACCCAAGCGACACCCAAAATGCACAAATGGCAACCCAGGCAGGTCCAAGTGTAGAATGAGACACAAATTCAGTGTTGAAAATGGAGTGACAAGTACTGAAGGGACATCTAAAAATGAAACAACAAAGAGTCTGAGTATGACAAGTGAATGTGAGAAGGATGTGAAATGTTGAAAAAAGAAAAGGAGGTAAATAAAAATAAAATAAAGTGCGGGAAAAGATTAAAAAGAAAAAGAAAAGGTGAGGGATATCAGATGGAAAGATTGAGGAAGTGAAAAATACGAAAATGAAATCAAGTAGTGAAAACAAAACCACTGCAAAAAGGGGAGAATTTGTTCTTGATTAAGGAAATAGAAATGTATGAGTGCATAAGAATACGTGCATGGAGGTAAGGAAACCAATGTGTATGTATTTAAGGGAAATGTGAAAAAAGAGAGCAGAAAAAAAGAAAAAACCTGGGTATGGGAACCTGCACAGGGAAGACAGCTCATGCAGAGGGCGCCACCATAGACTTACCCCCAATGCCAAGAAACCGATACTAGGAAGGGCAAGGGAAGCGCCAACAGCTGCCTGTCATGCCAGCCAGGCTCGGCAGCCAACAATTGGAGGGCTCAGTCTGACGCTCACGGCCACACTACAATTATACAAATATCAGTTTATATGACTACGGATGAGACTGGAAATGGGTGGCCATAAAACTGGTATATATGAAAAAAGAAAGCAATTGGAGAGCTAAACTGGAAAGTTTAGGCAAAAAAAAAAATGGAGGGGTAAGGGAGAAACCAGAGGAACTAAGGACAGAATTAAAATAAGGGAGGAAAACACAATATAAATACCCCATTACATATAATGCAAACTGCTAAACTATTCTGTTTCTCTTTTTCTGCCGTGTTTCACAGAGGTTTAATGTGGCTATAACTAGAGCAAAGTCCCTCTTAATTCTGGTAGGAAACCCAATCATACTTTCCAAAGATCCTTACTGGGCAAGGTAAGTAACAAATGAAATATGTAATTTGTATTTATTTTTTGTTTCCCAGAAAAATAAAATCTATTGCGTATGCATGCTGATGTGTGGCTAGAAAATATTTACCGTTCTGAAATATTTTCCAAGCCTACTATAATAATGCACAAAACAAAAATCCTTGACACCTGCCCTACCAATTCAAACAGAGGATCTACCCAATACATTTCTAGCTTGAAACAAGTGGCTTAATTACACTTGCTAAACATATGGCAGTATCAAAGACACTTCAGTAACACGCAGACTGTAGATATTTGTGAACATTGCAAGTACCCCCACCATTCTGTACCACCTGTGTAAGAGGTGTTTTTATGTGAAAAAATAAAAAAAATAAAAAATGTTATTGAGAAATTACAGGGTATAACAGAGAATACAATCATTTTTAAGTTGTGTACATAAGGAAATGGTTCTAACAACTTCTGTCGGGTCAGTCATAAACATCAATATGTTTCAAATACTGCATACAGTTGGATTTCACATCTATATATAAAACAGTCAATTAAGGAAAGATTATTCAACAAGTGTTGTATGGGTTTGGCTTATTGGGTCTAGTACAACCCGTCAACGAGTAACCAGAAAGTATGAAAATGGAAAACCAAGAGTACTGAAAGTTTAGTAAAGTAGGATAAAAGTAAAGAAGGAAATAGAGCGGGGTATATTTAGGATAGACCATTTTCAGAACGTTAAGTATTGCTAGATAATAAAGGATGATTTGAAATATTAGGTAAGCTATCAGGATTGAATTCATTGCACCCCCTGGCTATGTCTGTGACATCCCTCCCTCCAAATCCTCCACTGTCCATCGCATTTCTTTTTGAATCCTTGCCTAGCAGCCATAAAAATTTTGTAAATATAATGGGTTTTCCATAATTGGAAGAATTTTAGATATGTTTGGTACTACATTAGTTTTCCATCTTCTGGTTATAAGTAATCTGGCTGCTAGGAATATATGCGTGACTACTGTGTAGAAGTTCAGAGGGAAGGTCTCAATACCCAAGTTCAGTAGGGCTAATCCAGCATTCAGGGAGGTAAATATACGAAATCAGACGAAATGCACCATGCTAAAAGCTTGTCAAATGCTTATAGGATCGAAATATGTGTATAATATTGCCTATTCCTCCACACCCCCTCCAGCACGGTTGAGAATTAGTATGGGAGAACTTAGACATCCGATATAGTGTTAGGTACCCCCTCAATGATATTTTTTGAGAAAGTTCCCAATGGTTTACACATTTCAATGCTTTATCAATTGTGTTGAAAGCTGTTTGCCATTGTCGTTGTGTAAATGTTTCTCCTAGATCCTTTGTGGATTTGACAAAGGTTTGTGTTGGAAGAGAGTATAGAACATAGGGATACCTTTAGTGGATATGGGCGGTGTTGTAAGAAATTTCCACACTGTGTCTTGTGTGTGTGTGTATATATAAATGGTGGGTTTTTAAGGATCTCAGTAAATGGGAGATTTGGCAATATGTGTAATATTCTCTAGGTTGGAGATTGAATTCCTTTTTAAGAATTTAAAAGGTCTTAAGAGAATCACCTTGAAATAAGTCAGCTATGTGAGTAATCCCTTTGGACATCCAGTCTTTGATTTGAATGTTTGGGATGGCCTTGGATAGAATGTCGCTAGGGATTGGGATTTCAATTTGTTTAGCAGAGGGGGACATAGCTTCGCAAAGGTCTCTCCAGGCCATAAGCGAGGCTTGAAGGGTTTCCACATGGCAAGTAGAAGTAGGCATGGTAGATCTTTAGTAGGACTTGAGGTGTGTTCAATATTACGCCATGGGACCTTTGATTCTTTTGTGAATCACGTTTTAAGTTGAGTAAGTATGGACGCTTGATGATAAACTTGTAAGATCGTGAAGCCCATCCCTCCTGCGAATCTGTGTTTAGCTATTAGAGCATCTGGGTTGTTTTGACTGCCAAACATATTGTCCCTTAATATCCATACCAGACCTGAAGGGCCTGGAAAATTGAATTTGGGGGGACCCCACTTTTTTTTTTACTTTGACTTTCAATGAGTGTTCTCTGTATTACGGGAGCCGACAATTCATTATAGCCGCGAGTGATTTTAAAAGCCTTTTTCCTGCAGAAATGACACTTTGTGCAGGGACGGTTCTCAGCAAGGGAAACATGCGCCCCTTCACAGGCATACTATAGACACCCCCCAGGTATGAAATTTAAAGGAATATTACACTTTTATTGTTTCACTTTAATCATTATTAAAATCACTGCTCCCGAAAAAAAACTGCAGTTTTTAAAACTTTTTTTTTTTTTTGCATTGATCCATGTCCCCTGGGGCAGGACCCAGGTCCCCAAACACTTTAGGACAATAACTTGCACATTAGCCTTTAAAATTAGCACTTTAGATTTCTCCCACAGACTTGTACAGGGTGTTCCCAGCTTTTCGAATTTGCCGCGAACACCCCAAATTGTTCGCTGAATAGGCAATGTTCGAATCGAACTCATGTTCGACTCGAATCCCTACCCAAAACACTTACTTGAGCCATATCTTGATCCAGCACTGTGCTCTGTGAGAGGACAAGGACAGGTGTGTGTCTATAGACACATGCAGCCCAGCTCAGGAACACTCCCACACGTATGCTGTTTGTCTCTGAGACGTCTGCATGTCAATCACTTGGTAATATAGATCAGACTTTTATACATACAGAGAAACTGTTTTTAAAATTAAACATTTGCAGTTATTTGTCTTCAGAACTGTAAATGTCCCTTTTTTTAAATCCTGCATAATTTCTATATACTTTTTAAAGGATATTTTTAAGAAATGTATTTCTTTCAATTTGTCTTAAAGTGACATTTAAAGGTTAATTGAAAAAAAAATGTCATACTTTCCTAATCTGAAAGAGTAGGATCTGTGTGCAAAACCACTGCACAGAGTCCCCTGCCGGGGCTTGTGGCTCCTCCTCTTCAGCTAGTACCACCAATATCAAACTCCATGCTCTGGGCACACTGGTGTGTTCTCGCTCCATACGGCTAACGGAGCTGTGGCTCTACCTCATCCCTCCACTCTCTTATCATTGGTTCACTGGCTGCAATTGACAGTAGCAGGAGTGAATAGCTGTCGCAGCCAATGATGCATTTCTGGATCGAGAGGAGCTCAAGTAAGTATAAGGGGGAGGGGGGGCACTACACACAGTAGGTTTTTACCTTCATCCATGGAATATTTGAAGTAAAAAAGAACCTTGCGTCTTTAAAACCACTTAAAGGTTTAGCTAGCTACAACTTGCATTAGTATTTTCACATTGTTTAAGATAAATGTTCTCTCAATCCTAGACCTTGGTTTTGTATTCTATCCACATGGGTCTGCTGTACAAAAATTCTAATGTAGTGTGGTGTGTGTTCTTTCTTTTTTCTAGGTTTATGAAATTCTGTTCTGAGAAGGGAGGCAGCACTGGCGTCCAAAATGATATCCTTGATGATATTAACGAATTGGAGTTTGCAGAAATTTTTAAACACCTTACTGTCAATGAGCCACCAGCTGGTAAGCATTGGCAAAGTGGTCAAGAGACCCACAGTTCTCTAGCTTTTGTCTACATTTTAGTGATTTTTTTTTTTCTCCTTCTAAATAATCCTATGCCACATCATATGAAAACAACCATCCAAGTAGGCTTTAAAACAGCGACAAGAAGTCAGACCTATATATGTGATCTGAAATGTAAACACTTGCGGATTACAGCTTATTTTACTCAAGTCAGTGGCGGAACTACCAGGGTTGCAGCAGTTGCATTCGCAACTGGGCCCTAGCGTTCCGCCACTGTGGGGTGGTGGGGGGGCGGTGTCCATTGCTGCAGCCAGTTCGAGGAGGTGATGGGGGGTATTACGTCCTGGACATAATAATACACTATGGGGGGGGGGGGGGGGGTCACCATTCGCCGATTCTAGTTACAGGCAACGATCATGGGATGACAGCATTGATATCAGCTTGATTGTCATTTTTTCTTTCTTTGCCAATATACTATTTTGGCCCAAGTAAGGCAGGATAAAGGTGGTCAGTGGAGCAACAAGTAGAGCGGGTCATATACATGTTGGTGGATGGTGAGTAGCACCTTGCATATCGCCCCCCTGAGGACACCAGGCAGCACTACAAGCTTTAGGCGAATGTGGTTTTAGTTTGCTTTTACCATTCGATTTTGGAATGTAATTTTCCCAAAGCAAATTTAAGTGCTTTCGAACAGCATTCATCCATTCATTTACTGTACAAAGAATGTTTGTACAAAAAACTACTCCTATATAGCCAGCTTAAGTGCCAGTGCTTAGATAATAACAGTGATAGCCAGCAGGCAGAAGATATTAAAGATTTGTTTGGGCTGGCAATGGACAAGGACTATTTTAGTGATATTTGTCAGCGCAAAAAACAGATCAGCCATTTTTACCCCCTATGTTACAGACATAGGGGTAAATTGTGGTTATTTCAGCAATATTTTAGCCCCAGATAGTTAGGTGTAAATGCAGAAAGAAGAGACTGACAGTTACTATTGGGCCTTCCAACATGACTTCCACTTCATAAACACAAAATTTTCTTCCCTGAACTTCTTTTCTTTTACTTTTCCTATTAGGATCATTTGATCTTAGTAAATTAACTCTTACAGGGCGTTTCTTTAACCTCTTGCTGCTCGTGTAAAATGTGAGGGGGGCAAGGAGTGTAGGCCTTGAACATATCCATAGGCAGCAGCACTTTCTATGCTGAGAGTGTGCTCACTGCGTGTGTTAACAGTGACCGAGCTGTCAATGATCTCTGGGTCTGTAATAACGCTCTAGAGCAGTAATGGCAAACGTTGGCACCCCAGATGTTTTGGAACTACATTTCCCATGATGCTCATGCACTCTGCAGTGTAGTTGAGCATCATGGGAAATGTAGTTCCAAAACATCTGGGGTGTCAAGGTTCGCCATCACTGCTCTAGAGTCAGTGAGACCTGCTCCTGATCATGTGGCCCTCATCCAATCACAGTGGTCACATGATCGGCTGATCCTTCCCACCCTCAGCGTACAGACCCTATTAAATAGAAGCCAGGGCGGGAAGGGAGTTACGGAAACCCCTATGGAGTTTTTGTGAAGACTGCCATTTCTGTTTTATCTTTTGAAAATTCTAGTTATGTGTTAGTCCTGGGTCAGCGACAGTATGCACAAGTAAAATTGGGAGGCAGAAATCCTAAACTGCATGCTACCTGTGGGTTAATGACTCTAAAAGTAATAACCATTGAATTTTCATGACCGTCAACACCATATCGGAAAAGACAGGTCAGTGGTGACAACCTACATATTTACCTAATACAGGTTTCCTTTAAATGGCAGGCTTAACAAAAGTTTTAGTAGTGGTGACAAAACATAATTATTACTAACCACCTGGCTTAGTAGAAAACAAAGATGTTGGCCTTATGTGCCAGGGCTACTCGCCACTTCCCTAGTTTGTGTCTTTATGATTTATTTATAACTTAATATATATGGTATGTAGACCCTAGTAATGACCTTCTCTTATCAAACAGAAGCCAAAAGATGTCAAATAAGTGCAAAAAATACCCATTGACCATGTCATGAATTCTGACCTGTCTTGTGCACACTTCCTGTGTTTATCTCAAGGAATCGAATTAGTCCTCTTAGTTAATTTCTTGGGAGTACAGAATGATTATTGTCTGTGTTGTAGAGATGAGTAGGAGGGTTTAAGCAGTTTAGCATTGACTGAACAGGGCTGGGCTGACACCTCTGTCTATAAAAATGCTGAGTACATTTTCATCAGATCAATAAATATTTTTTGTACCTAAATGGTCTTTACAGGGATAAAATATTGAGAAATTTGCATTGTGTAGCAGTGTACTGCATATGATTATTTTATTTTTTACAAATTTTGTTATCTTTGCTGTACTTCACAGGGGAAAGAAGTGGTGAGAGTGTTGTGCAGCAGCAGGCAGAGCCAGAATGGACATTTGAACACTAACCTTTCACTCAGTAGTTTTACTCAGTACCTGCAGAAAACACCCTGACCTTTTTATTACTGGTACATGGTTATGACATTCTTCAGCAAGCTATTATATCGTTGGGACTACTGATCTTCTTTAATGCAGACTGTCTTTTCACATTTACTATAAATACTTTCAAACTTTTTTATGAATAACTGTAAAAAACTCAGGCAGAACAGAAAAAAGGGTTTACAAATTTAGGACGCTTGTATTAACTACATAGAAGAACATGCTGCAATATGGGGTATGTATACTAACAACATCAATTAGCCTCAAGCTGGATACAGTAGCGATGGCTGTGTAGGAAGAGTTTGACTTTCAATGGATGAATTGAAGTGCTGTAGTCTTCCTCACCATGTCAAGTACTGTCCAGGACTAAGTCATTCACAGTTCATCCTCGCACGTTTAACATTTTATGGTGGATTCATTTTTTTTTCTTGTACACTAAGGTGAATGGGTTTAAACCTAAACAGAGGAAAAAAAAAAAAACACGTAGACTTATCAATTGACCTGTTTTTAACAAACTTTACTTTTTGCACAAAAGAACATTTTTTTTTTTTTTTTGCTTTGATAAACATTTCTCCCCATGTTTTATGCACAATTCTGACTCCTCCCTGGAAGGATTCTCCTCTTCGTGCAGCTCCTTGGATTTATAGGAGAGGTTTAAACTTGGCCCACAGCACCAACTGCTGGTGACTACATTCAGATATAATGGTGCCTTTTACTCACCATATATATCTGAAGGGTCTATAGTCCACTTTATAATGTAAACTACAAATAGGGGACCATTTTTCTGACAGCATGGTAGACAGAGATACGCATTCCTCCCTCTTGCCACACTTGGTTTTTACTGAAACTGTTATTTGGCCCTACACACAATAACATTTGTTTACTCAGGATAATCCCCAACTAGGGGGGTGTGTATATGTGGCAGCACTCTCTATATTGCATCTCTTTGCAGAGCAGTGGGGCCATTTGTTTCTTCTTATAAGCCAGCATTTGTTTTTTGTTAGTTTTTTTGGTATTAAATGTAACGTTGATTCAATAATGGAATGCCCATAAAAATCACGTATATGCATTTTTCTTTTAACGTTATACTTACGGTTTTTTGTTATACCTTTTTGATACAATTATGACTTATCACACTGGAAAAGCATAAACAATACTTTAAATGAGATACACAAAGTAATGGGTCCTTTAAGCCACAAATGTACAGATAAATGATCCTTGAAGCTCTTCTCAGAAGAATGATGGAGAATTTGGTAAAAGAAAACCTGTTTACATGAATCCCCCATTAAAATCCATAGCTGCAAATTTTCATGATCTATACCATGTCTTAGCTGACGTTATTACACTAGGCCTGAGCAGGGTAATCTTTTTATATTTTTGTACTTTATCTACAGTCACATAATTAAAAGTTTAGCACTTAATGATGAATAATTTTAAAGGTACGGCAGGGAAAGAAAAAGCACTTCACTGATACGAAATATTTAACTTGAATTGTAAAAAAAAAATAAAAAAATTGTGGAACTATTTTGCTTGTACTAAACTAACATTTCATTATCCTAGTACATTGATCTAGATCCCCTGTGAAACGTGTTCTTTTGTTTTGGTTAATGTGTAAATTGTATGCAAGGTAGTGGGATAATTGGATTTTGTTTTTAATATATTGTAATACTGATATTTGTGAAGCTTGAAAATCCATTTTAATTTTTGTGCAAATTTAAATATTAAAGTTGTTTACTTTCTGGAGTTACCTGTTTTAGTCTTTGCTGCAATTGGAAAGATCGCTGACTTCTTTCCTAACATGAAGAGGGGAAAATCTCCCAAAATAGGGATGCAATAAAAATCTGACAGAGGCTCTAACTTTTTCCTGCTCCTACAAAACAAATTGAAAAGTTCTTTAAGCCCCTTGCTGTCCACCCTGGTATCCCTTTTAAACAGTTTGGAATGCCTGAGGGAAGGGAAGCATCAGTGATGTGACCACTATTGCAGACGTCACCTGATCGGAAGCCTGTCCCAGTGACTATGAATCTTTAGCCTGGAAGGAGAGCTGTGCTTTGTGCTGGGAGCATGCACTAAGTGTGCACTTGGCATTTAAACATCAGCTGCCCAGCGACACATTTGTGGGCATTAAAGACCATACCTTTGCTGCTGCATATATGTGTTGGACAGTTGTAAAGGGGTCAAAGACAAATGTTTGCCCATTAATACATGGACAGAAACTCTTGAAAAAATTCCCATCCTTCCCTATTTTCTGTTTCAAGAATTTTATTGCGATTTTAATATTACAATATACCATTAATATGGTATCATATTAGTACATTGAAACCAATATACACGTACCCTTTCATTAAGGTTATGTCATGACAACCCTTCTTTCATTTGTTTTTACCAAAAAAATAAGTTTTGGTTAGCGTGGAGCTTGAGAAAAATGCAAGGTATTCTGTGGATGGAGCCCGGGCCAAGCGGGTAATCTCCTGTAGTTACTCCGCAGTAGGGCAGCCACATGGTACGAGACGAGATGGTGGTGACCACTGTAGTAGCAAACACTACTGCAGTGATTCTCTACTTCAACAATGGTACCACATATCCAAAAAAAAAACATTCTTTGTATTTCAGCATTAAAGTGATGCTAAATGTTGGCTTTAAAAAAAAAACCCCACAAGCACATACCCTCTAAAGCACTCCAAATTCCTTTTGTTTGCTGCTGTGATCTGACTTCCTCTTGGAGGGTGGCTGTCATTTTCATGGTCCCATTGGGTGAATCAACAAAGCCACCCTTTCTTGCTTGAGATGAATGTTCATTGAGGTCATTTGCACACTAAAATTCCTATAGTCCCCAGTTCATTACTCATTCTAAACAATGAAGGAGAGGTTTGGAAGCTCACAGGGGACATTAAAAGGCGGCAGTAAAACATTTCCTGAATAGATTACAGGGCTCGTTGCATAGTGGCTGTGTGTGGATTATTTTTGGACAATAAAGATATAGTTTAGTGTCGCTTTAAAGTTAAACCATACAGGTTGGGACTTTTACAAAGTAGGTAACACTCCATCTCTGTTTCTATATTCAGGATTCTAAAGTTTTATTTATTTATTTATTTTTTTTGTTTTCTAGGAATAAAAATATGGGAAGGGGCTGATCCATGACTTATTTGTCACGCCCCCCCCCCCCCCCCCCCCCCATTAAGGATTGAGCAGTAATATAACTAACCAGAAAAGGTACACAGCATTTAGATTGATTTGAAAAAGGAAGCAGAATCTTGTAATACCTCTGGCTCCCTCTAGTGGAAATTGTTGTTTACTGCATACTAGCCTGCTCTGCAGTTGCATTTTTCTGTTTTGGAGAAGACGTAGAATTTAAATTGGTATCTGTGTGCCTTGTAAAATTTTTGCAAAATGTAATAAAGCAAAGTTAGACATTTTCAAATGCAAAAATGTAATTTCTGCATTTATACCAAGACAACAATAATTTGAATGCTTCACATAGTTAATAAAACTATGTAAATGTCAATGGTGTGCAAAATGTAGCCCATAGCAACCAGCCAAATCTCAGTTTACTATACTCAATTCAAACCGTGATAGAAGAGAGCTTGGGATTAGAGCACTGTACATAGCAGTGTTAATTTTGGCAGCAAATTTTGATTTAGTCTTAGGGCTAACATGGCATTTTAGTGTTCTGCAATTGACTAAAATGTACTGGAGATTTAGTCAACTTAGTCGACAAACTAATTTTAGTCCTCTAAAATCTAATGGGTGTATTTAAATAGTAATGCATTATTTTTTATTTATTTTTTTGCAAATATAAGTTTTATTAGTTTTAAACAAGTAAGACAAAAGTATACAGAAAAAAGGCATGAACATGCCTCACACCGTATATCAATACAGAGGGGTGTTTCCATCTAAACATAGAACAGTAGAGTACATCAAAGACATAAAAGACACTACCTCTATTATGTTTTGAGCTTCCGTCGGGGGATCAACGAGAAAATAGTCACCGCTATAGCCCTTATTCCCATCTCCTCCCGCAGGAAGTGGGCACAGCGCCAAGGCAATTATGTCCCCCTCCCCGTGACCGAGGCAGCTCACTTCTGCTCCCCTGCTAGAGAGCTCCATTAACCTTGGTGTGTAGTATACCGAGAAAGAAAAGATATAGAAAGTAGAAAAAATATAGAGAGGGAGTTAGAATTAGGAGGGAGGGTGGGGATGAGGGAGGGACACAGGGGGAGATTGGGGTACAAGGAATGCTGACTTACCGGCAAAGTAAATCACTTCCAGGCAGTGCCTACTGAGCTTCTATGTGTGGGAACCTAAGTGTGTGTTATAACTGGAGAAGTGATTTACCTTCTTGTGAGTACTTAAATATATTCCAATGGGTCCAAGTCTGGCTATAAACCCTCACGTCTATTAGTTGCGGTTAAAACTAGGTCTTCCATTTGGTTGATGTGTTCCACTTTTTTAAGCCAGAGTGCCACCGATGGAGGGTTGCGTTGTTTCCACAACAATGGGATACAAGATTTTGCTGCATTCACTAAGTGTCGGACAGATTTTTTATGTTTTGACCGGGATGTTAGAGACATGGAGTAGAAAGAACGCTGGGTCGGCGAGTATTGTAAAGTCAGTGAATTTTTGCGATATAGTATGTACTGATTTCCAAAATGTATGTAGCTTTGGGCACTCCCAGAAAATATGCAGCAACGTTCCCCTATGTGTCTCGCATCTCCAGCAATCACTTGTCGCGTCTGGGAAGATGATCTGAAGACGACTTGGCGTCATGTACCACCGCGTTAGTACCTTGTAATTTAATTCTTGAATTTTAGTGCATATGGAGGATTTAAAGGAGAGGTTCACTATGTTTTGTGTCTGTTGTGGTGTGAAGGTCCGGCTTAGGTCTGTTTCCCACTTTTGAATACTTGGGGGAATATGTGGTTCTAAAGGGCGTGTTAAGGAAAGCGTACATTTTTGAGAGTGTCCGAGAAAGTGACTTTCTCCGAGCAATATTCCTCAAATGTTGTCAATTGTCTTACGAACGTCTGGGGCTGACCTAGCGTCCTGAGGAAGTGGTGCAGTTGCAGCGCATTCCAGAAAGGAAGGTTGTATGGGCCAGAGGGGGACACGAAGTTCTCTATGGAGGGCCATGGATTATTCCTTATAAAGTGGGATGCTGTGGTAAGATTGGCGTCTCTCAAGGTCTGGAATCGCAACTGTGATGTTCCCGGGTCAAATTTAGGATTCCCCAAGATTGGGGGTCAGGGGGGACGTTTTGGTAGTCAGCCGGTGATGCAAGGCAACTCGGGAGCCTTGACCTAGTGTATTTACTATCAGGGGGTGTTTTTTTCATGCTAAGCGGTACTGCTTCCCAGCACCATAACTCACTCTTGATGGGTATAGGGGAGTTACCCTGTTCTAGTTGTACCCAAAGCTTAGTGTTCCCATGTCGGTGCCAGTTTATGATCCTACCCAGTTGTGTCACATGATCGTATCTCCTAATATTTGGCAGTGCAAGTCCCCCCAACTGTTTCAGCAGTGTCAATAGAGTCTGAGGAAGTCTTGGCCTTTTCCGGGCCCAGACAAATCGGGTAAAGATTGATTGATTGTGCTTGCCGAAAGAATGAGTTCAGTATCTGGACCGGTAAGGCTTGCAATAAATAAAGGTATGGAGGAAGAATGCACATTTTGATGAGATTGCATCTGCCAAACCAGGAGTGGAGACCCGGCTGCCACCCCTCCAATAGTTCCCTTGTTTTACCTAGAAGAGGGAGAAAGTTAAGCTCATAAATCTTGGAGATGTCAGCCGGAATAAGCGTACCTAGGTATTTCAGTGCCGTCTCAGTCCATTTAAAGCGGAATCCTGCCTTCAATGTTTGGAGGGTTGTAAGGGGGAGGGCAATGCCCATGGCCTCCGATTTCGTGAAATTTATTTTAAAATTCGAGAGACTACCGTAAATCTCAAATTGTTTAAGTAGATTCGGCAGTGACACAATAGGGTTGGAGATAGAGAAAAGTAGGTCATCTGCATATGCGGAGACCTTGCAATGCATTTTACCGATGGTTAAGCCCTGTATGTCTGGGTGTCATCTGACAGTGGCGAGGAAGGGTTCTAGGGAGAGGGCAAATAATGCCGACAACAGACAGCCCTGTCTAGTTCCATTAGTGATCAGGAAGGGCTCCGATAGAATCCCATTCGCTTTAACTCTAGCAGTGGGGTTGGCATAAATTCCCGCTATTTGGCGTAGCATCACCTCGCCCAGGCCAATATATGCTTGAGCACCGAGAACATAAGACCAGTTCACTCGGTCGAACGCCTTCTCGGCATCCGTGTTCAGGAACACTGATGGGGTGTTGGTGGATTGGGCCACGTGGAGGAGGTTCAATACCTTTTGTGGCGCTGTCTCTCGCCTCTCTTGCAGGAATAAACCCCACTTGGTCCAGATGGACAATTTCATGTAGGTGTCTGGCCAGCCGAATAGCAAGAATTTTGGTATAGACTTTAAGATCCACATTTCAAAGTGATATTGGCCTATAACTACCACATCCCGGCTTGTCTTTCCCTTCTTTATGAATAAGGGAGATATGGGCGCCCAGGGTATCTTTGGCAAATGAGGATCCTGAGTCTATTGCCTGAAAAAGCGTGATCATGTGTGGGCCAAGTATCGGTAACAGAGTCTTGTAGTATTGAATCGTAAATCCATCTGGGCCCGGTGCTTTCCCAGGTTTCATGGAACTGATCGCTTGTTGGAGTTCTGTCAGAGATATGGGTGTTTCTAAGTCCCTGCAGATATCAGGAGAGAAAGATGGTAGCTGAGACTCCCTAATGTATTCCTCCATGGCTGAATGTGGTGCCGAGGGGAGTGGGAGAAAAACTTCCTGAATTCTTGTGATATATGCACTGGGAGAACCGCTTTACAGCCATCGTTCCTGATCACCTGCAGGATATATGAGGACAGCTTGAGTCTTTTTACTTGTCGAGCTAAAATTTTCCCACATTTAACTCCCGACTCGTAGCTAGCTTTGCGACAGAACTGTAACGCTGCCTTCGCCTTATAAAATAGTAAGTCATTAATTTTTTTTTCCTAGTCATAAGCAAGTCTGATTCTAGGGCTGGAGTGGGGGCATGTTTATGTCTGTTCTCTGTGTCCCTAAGTTTCCTGAGTAACTGGGTCATTTGCAAGTTTCTTTGCCATTTAATGCGAGCCCCGTGTTTGATGAGAATCCCTCTAATGACCGGTTTATGAGCCTCCCATAAAATCCCTGGGTCGCAATCCTGTCACGCATTCGTGCTAAAGTAATGTATCAGTTCGTCCGTCACCTCCTTGAGAACTTTAGGGGTCTGGAGAAGCTGTGCGTTCAGTCGCCAAAACCGGTGTCTGCCTGACGTTTCATCTGAGAGAGCGTACGTCAGATAGATGGGGGCATGATCTGACCACAATATATGGCCTATAGAAGTGTCCCTAACGGTGTGTGTGTGTGTGTGTGTGTAACGAGGAAATAGTCTATTTGCGTGTAAAGTTTGTGCGGAGGGGAGTAGAACGTGTAGTCCTGTTCCCCTGAATGTTGCAGGCGCCATACATCTATCAATTGAGCTTGGTGTAAAATTCTAGAGATTTGTTTAAGTTGGCTTGGTGGAGTGGATGAGGTCCCTGACGACGTGGCCGAGGATGGTATCAGAGGGGTGCTAAAATCACCTCCCAAAATTAGATGGCCTAATGTGAAATCTTGTAGTTTACGGAATGCAGTGTCTAGGAAGGAGGCTTGGTTTTCGTTAGGGGAGTAAATCGTGGGTAGCCCCCAGAAGGCCCCTGATGAAAATATATCTGCCCCACAGGTCTATCAGAGAATCATTAGTTTGCCATGGGACATTTTTGGATATCAGGATCAAGACACCCCTGGATTTGGTGGATGGGTTAGTGGCGTAAAACATAACTGAGTAGTCCTTATTTCGTAAGTAATAGTTTGTTGGTCCTGAAATGAGTCTCCTGTATCAGTGCAATGTCAGTCCGGGATGGTTTCAATTCACGTAAGAGCATGTGCCTTTTCTCGGGTACATTGAGGCCCTTCACATTAAAGGACATCACTTTGAGAGCGTCCATCGTCCTATACCTTGTGGGTTGGGGGCAATGGGGACGGGAACAGGGAGGAGTGGGTAGGATAAGCGGGTAAAGCAGAGATAGAAAGTGAGAAAGAAAAAACAGAGAAGCTGTAGTTGAAGAGTACTGTGGGCTGAAGAACCCACGGTCCGCGTGAAGTCGCGGTAGTAGCAAATAATCCACCTGGGGGAAAAGTACCCCCCCCCCCGGCGGATATGCTATCCTAGTTGGGGGAGTGGTAGGGCAAGGCTCCACCCGAGCACGTCCAGCCCTCCCCGGCAAATAATTATAAGTCACATAACTTTGTCTTCTGCAGTACAACAGCATTAACATTTCAACATTTGCAGCAATAGGCATTTAAAACAGACATATAACCAAAAACAATTGTAATTTCAAAAGAAAAAACAGGCCGTGCCGTTCAGTGAAAGACTATCAGCTCTATCATCAGCTTTTGCCTGTGCCCCTTTAATTTAAGGTTCTCCCCCCACCCTCCAACAACAGGGGTTAGCTATCCCATCATCACTGATGTAAGCCACCACCAGCAACCATGCCCACCCCCCACACAGGTATGTCCCGATCATCTAGGTAGCGTGGTAGGTGTCCTTACGCCAAGCAATGTCTGGTAGTAGGGGACTGTAAAGTCCAGCAGCCCCCCACTCAATTTGCCCCGGGGCCCTCTCTCCTGGCAGACATTTTCCCATTGCCCACATACCCCAGACCTCCCCCCTCGTCCGCGTTCAGTCCCAAATGGGATGAACTCAGGTGGTGCCTCATAGGCAGTCCTTTGAAGCTTCCTTTGTTAATTCTTGTGTAGCGGGGGGGGGGGGGGGGCGGGAAGGCGCAGCAGCGCTCTGTCTGCAAGGTGGTGGGAAGTGGGGGCGAGTGAGCCGCCTCGGTGCTGAGTAATGGTGCGTCTGTAGTTTATGTTCCCAGGTAGGGAACAATCCTACGAGACCCAGAAGAGGAGGGGGGACGTCTAAGCCGTAAGCCCTCTCCTCTAAGTTTATTACCCTCACTTCAAAACATGAAGGAGCTGGCTTTACAGATAGGAATAGGAGGGCGGTAAGATAGGTGTACACGGTAGTTCATAGTTCAGTCTAGGCCAGGGAAAGGGGGGGGGGGGGGGAAGCAGGAGGCGGGGAATGTACTCACGTCCAAAGAGAGTTATAGTTCTCTATGGGTCTCAGGGGATGACGGCCTCGCTGTGGTCTGGGTAGTAGGTTTCCCCTGGCTGCCCCAGGAGGGGGCAGGCGGCCCCAGGAGGGGGCAGGCGGCCTGTCGGTCGTGGGAGAAGAGCTAGCCAATTAGGTACTTCAATCGGGTCAGCGTGCAGGAACTCGAACAAAATTTGTAACTTTTAAATTGCACAGATGCAAAAGTGTACATATACAAATTGCCCTAAAAAGGTAAAAGGTGTTTTTTCTTAGAGCTTTCAGAATTTGGTAAAGACCCCCAAAACCATATGACCTAGTCTAAAAAAAAAAAATCTGTAGCACCTCTGCCATTTGTACAAATGTTTATCAAAATAATATATTCACAAAATACACTAAACAGTTACGGCCAGATAAAAAAAAAAAAACAGCAAATTTTACAAAACTCAACTAAATCTAAAAGCTTAACCTGTATGGCGTTTAATACAAAATAAATATTTTCATTTTTACATTGTGCCTTTTTGCAAAGTCAGAATTTGTGAAAAGACCCCCCCCCAAACCATATATTGTCAAAGCATAGGACCAGTGGAAAAAAAAAAGGTGCTATTGAGTTTTAAGGCCCCACAATATTTGTGCAAATGTTTACCAAAGCAATATTTCGCTAAAAATACACTAAAATTAGAAGATTCATACATGGCAAAATGCCTGGTAACTCAATACAGTTAACATTTGTACATTAACCACTCCAGCCCCAGATTTACCCTGTAAGGACCAGGCCACATTTTGCGATACGGCACTGCATCGCTTTAACAATTGTGTGGTCGTGCGATGCTGTACCCAAACAAAATAGACTTCCTTTGTGCCTCACAAATAGCTTTGTTTTGGTGGTATTTGATCACCTCCTATGTTTTTTTTTTTTTTTTTTTGCGCCAAAAAAAAAAAAAAAAAAAAAAAAAAAAAAAAAACAATTTTGAAAAGACAAAAAGTAAAAATTTGTTTTACTTTTTGCGGTTTTAGGCTGATATATATTCTTCTGCTTTTTTTGGCACCACTGATATTTATACAGTGCCTGGTGCTAAAAAAAAAAAAAAAATAAAAAATAGCCAATAACTGGCAAGGAAGGGGGTTAAATGAAGAGGTGTAAACTGGTAGGGAAGGTGTTAACACTAGAGGCAATCAAGGGGTTAAATGTGCGTTCAAACTGTATGGGGATAGGAGTTGAGGAGACATCACTGTTCCTATTTGAGGAACAAACCACATGTCACCTCCCCTGACAACACAGGGATTTGTGCGTTTACACACACAAATCCTTGTATGTGCGATTGCGCCCACTGGCCACACCCATTGGGTCAGTGGGCGTGCACCTTCTGGTGGCTCTTAAAGGGCAGATGTACCTATATGGGATTTTGCACACCCATGCCACTTTTCCGATGTATATCGGCGTGAGGCGCTCGGCATGTGGTTAAACAATCAACACAGTAGGAAAAGCGCAAGATGTTGGAATATAGATGCCTAGGCTAGTGATCTTTGGGGCAGGCTGACGTAAGCTGCTCTAAAGGCAAGTGCGCACTGTGTGACAATGCTAGAAATTATATCTTTGCTTGGGAGAGATAGCAGTGGATTGAATCTGCTTTAGTACTAAACCCTCAGAATTTGATAGGGGGGCCACTCTCCTCCAGAAGTACAGATGAAGTCTGATGGACACGGGGGGGGGGGGGGGGGGAGATGATAAAAGGGCCTCCTTGTGATCCCTGCAGTCTTATGTGATCACTCTTAAAGTGCTGCAATTATTCCCCTCTAGGCACTTTAGTTGAGAACTCTTCCCTAAAGGAGGAGGAAGAGGGAGCTGCACCAAAAGGAGCTAGGGAGGCTTCTGAGGTAGATAAGAGGCTCGAGCTAGGGACAGCACATAGGGGCTAGTGGAATTTTGACCTTATGATAGAATTTTACTACTCCTAGTGAGCATGAGCTTGGCAAGGCCTTCTTGACCCATTCTCCTTGCAGCCATGATCTGCCATGTGTTGCAGGAGGTATATATACCACTAGTACTTACAACCAGTACTACAAAGCAAACAGGGTTAAAGTTTTACTAAACCCAGGACCTGTATTCACTATATCTGGTCTCCCAGTACATAGTTTTAGTAAATGTCAACTATTAAATACTTTTCTCATCAAGTTTACCTCCCTCCTGGGTGGTTTATATGGGCCACTGCAGTGGCATTGTCAGACTGAACCCTGATAGGGCAGTCCTGAAGCTCCGCTGTCCAGGACCATAGTGCTAGACGTACTGCCCGTAATTCCAGGATGTTGATGGGCAGGATCTGTTCTGTCCTAGACTATTTCCCCTGAGCTGTGAGTCCTTCTAGGGTCGGTCACCAGCCTGAGAGACTGGCATCTGTAGCCAGTACTCTCCAAGTTACCGGGAGGAAGGTTCTGTTCCTGCAACCAGCAGTTTAGGCTCAAGCGTGCCAGAGGAGATGAGAACACTGGATAAGCCAGGGCTTGTCCTCTCCTGTTCCAAGTCAACAAGATGTCTTGTTGTAGAGGCCTGGAATGGAACTGGGTATAGGGCACCACCTCGAAGGAGGATACTATCCTTCCTAGAAGACTCATACAGAGCTGAATGGAGGGTTGTCTGGTGTCCCTTACTTGACTCACCTGATCCTTCAGGGCACAGATCCTTGCAGGTGGCAAGAATACTCTTGCTTGGACCGTATCTAGGATCAGGCCTGAATACTTTATACCAGTGATTTTCAACTCTAGTCCTCGAGGCACCCCAACAGGTCATGTTTTCAGGCTTTGCATTATTTTGCACAGGTGATTTGATCACTGCCTTACTAATTACCACAGCCATTTCATCTGAGGAAAATCCTGAAAACATGACCTGTTGGGGCACCTTGAGGACTGGAGTTGAGAAACAATGCTTTAGACTTTGAGCTGGACTCAAGGTTCTTTTCAGTATTTATGATTGAGCCTAAGCTTTTTAAATACAGCACTGTGCATGTTATGCTCTGTTCTAGAGCCTGTAGCGAGTGATCTCTGACCAGGTAGTCTTCCAGATACCAGAGTACCAGGATCCCTTGTGTCCTTAAAAAGACCCAGTATTGGTGCTAGGACATTTGTGAACACCAGGGGGAGCTGTAGGAAGCCCGAAGGGTAGAGCCACAAAATACCCCCCCACCTGGCTGCTACACACAGAAAATGCGTTCACTTCACATATAAAATATACATAACAAAACAGTGTTGTGCTTCCTAAATAACTCCCAATAAATCCTTACACAAGACTATGTGATTAACTTGCAAGATACTGAGAAATATATATATATATACACATATATATATATATATATATATACATATACATATACATATACATATACACACACACACACACACACACACACGTTTACATTAGGACTAACACACCTCTGTGTTTAAACTCCACTGTGATTTGAATTGCACCACCTCCAAGCAAGAAGAAACACACAAATTAAAATACATGTTTGCATTTATTTTTTCATTGTACATAGGTTTATTTTAAATTTTACATTCGAAAAGTCACGAGTGTCGACTTCCATCTTTTACAGGCAGTCAGGCAGAGAACAGAATACAAAACAGACAGACAAAAAAAAAAAAAAAGTTATCTTACAATTAGAAGCTTTATTTGTAAAAGGAATTTTAAAAGGCAAAACGTGTTGGACACAAGCTGAAGGTCTTGACAAGATAAAGCTAATCTGAATCGTTTCTTTCAAAGCATGAAAAGAAAAAACTTTCAGTAGACAAAGCACAGACAGGTGGGTTTTGCAACACGGTAAATCCATCTATCAAAATGCTGGTGTATAATGTGTGCATTATTTAGCAATAGTACAAGGATGAGGTTTTGTTCAGGGAAGCAGAAAATGTGAAGCCAATTGTTTACAGGGCAGGCTGAGGAATTAAAAAAAAAAAAAAAATATGAAAGATGTTACCCCCTCCAATATGAAAGCGATGCTGGAACATTAATAATGGCAGACAAAGTATGTTGGTGCCACTGTGCAGAATAAGCCTATACAGCTTGAATAGGACAAAGCTACAAGTCTTCTAATAAATCAGACACTTAAATATATTATTTTCTTCAACATTACAGCAATAGAAAACTATGCCCTTGTGCAATCGGTGGTTGTGTCAATGACCACAGGAGGTATTCATGTCAATCAACTTTTTGATTGGTTTACTATGGGAACACATGTAATTGTAAATAAACAAAAAAAACAAACAAAAAAAAAAAACATATGTGCAGTGGAGATGGTTCAAATTAATCAAGGAAACTGCAAACAAGGAAAAAACAAAGCAAATAGCTGCTTCCTTTCATTGTTTTTAGTCAGTGCTATGAACCTGTGACTTCTTTCTCCAAATCTTCATACATGAAACTTTATGTGAGATTTTGGCACAATCCTGTTTAAACAGCTAAAGCATGCAAAAGGAGCTTTAACCAAACATTTGCCCATCTATTCAAATGCCACCAACTTCTGCCCACACTTAAACTAAGAGGCCACTATCCTATCCTTTCAATTACTTAGAGGCAATATTAACTTGCACAATCGTAGAATAACTCCTACTGCTCTAAACAGAGGTTTGTTAGCACAAAGGTTGCTGTCATAATAAAACAGACCCAACTCCTATAAAATATATATGTAGTGAAAGTAGGGTAAAAAGGGCATTAAAGCTCACAAGCAACTTGAATTATTGTTGTGAAGAGTTTATTGAATGCAGTAAAAGGAAATACTGCTGAACAAAAAAGATTTTGGCTAAGGTCCCATGGCTTACTACAAAACATTTTAGAGTATGTACATGTAACCTTCACTGTGCCTAGAGCATTTATGTACCAAGTTCCTATTGCTGTTCATGGAGGGGTGGGGGTTTGGGGTGGACTGTTGCTGTGCCAACACAGCAAATAGGCGTTTGTGAATCCTATACAGAACAGGCTGGGAATTTGTGAATCCTACATAGACGATGCTGGAAATTTACAGTGAATACTGAATGAAGGCCAACAGTACACATTCTTTGGCTTCAGTTCACTGAACAAACAGATAATGCCAACACAAGGTTTGACTAAACCCATTCACAATCCTGGCTGCATTTCTTTTCCCAAATAGTGAATGGAACTTCCAAATTTAGCACATTCTTGGGTACATAGCAATTTAGCCATCATCTTACATGTATTTACGCGTAGCTAAAATGGGATCCTGTACATCAGTAGGATACTGCATGGAATATCACAAAAACATGTATTTCAAGATACTTTGGAACTCTAGAATCAAATTCTGGTATCCTATTTTAGGTCCTGCTCAATAAGTTACACAACTCCAATTAAGATGACAAAGCTGTGGAACACCATCACTAATAAGCAGGGTGATGGCATACAGAAGTCAAGAATGGAGAAAGAATAGTGCAACTTGCTTGTAGATCATATTGTGCTATGGAAGAATCATTTACACATACACCTATACAGTTTTCAAAGGCTTATGAAAAACCTAATGTAGTTACTTTGATGCCAACAGCACAAAATGACACGAAGGCCCACATAGACCATTTTGGAAGGGGATTTTTATGAAAGGATGAGTAGATCAATATGGCACGGAAAAATCTCCCAGAATCCTATATGTGCTTTTCACCTCCAGAAAGATATTTTCAGGAGTTTGGATTAGGAGCAGAGAAAGGAGGCACTGCATGTACATTCAATGCTTCCTAAAGACTTTTCCGCAAACCCAAACCTGAAACTCTACATAGATGTTTAGGTGTGAAACAAATGAAACAAAGAATACATACATTTACAGTACAAATGGTGCATATAGCCCTTTGCTGCTGGAGTCTCTGGCATCATATGACAGGTGGTGCAACAGCAAAAACAGCTATTCGCTTTGTTCCTCTCTTGGTCTTCCCAAAAGGCTCCAGGACTTTGCTTATAGGATGGAGCAGCGCTGCTTCTTCCTATGTTTTCGGACTTGCAAGGCTGCTCGTGTTGCCATTTCAAACACCTCACGCACACCATCCTTTGTCTTGGCTGAGCATTCAAGGTATCCAAAAGCATTAATGCGGTTTGCCATTTCTCGTCCATCCTCTGGCTTCACGGGCTCCTATAAAAATCAAATAGTTAAATTCACTTAAAAAATAAATAAATTATGTTTTCATTTCTTTAGATTGTTCCTTAGGCCCCTTTCACACTGGGGCAGTGCTGGCTTCGGCAGTAAAGCGCCCCTATTTAGCTGCGCTTTACCATAGTTTTAGCAGCAGTATTCGGCCGCTAGGGGACCTGTTTTACCCCCCGCTTACAGCTGAAAGGGTTAAAAAAAAAAATCGCTCAAGATATACTGCCTCCGGCTTTCACACTGGAGTGAAAGGAGCTGCTTTTTTCAGGCGCTATACAGGCACTATTTTTAGCGATGTAGCGCCTGAAAAATGCCTCAGTGTGAAAGGGGCCATAGTGACCTCCACGAAATTGTGAGATTAGTAAACCGTAGAGGGCAACACCAGACAACTTCTGCTTTGTTGTTGACAGGATGGGAAAAGCATAGAACCCTTGTCAGGTTTTACCGAAATCTGTATCCCTGTTGGGAAGATTAACCTTCACATTCTATTACCACATGAAGTGATTGAAGAGAAAAAAAAAAAAAAAAAATCACACCAGTTAATGTGGAAGGTTTAGCAAATTATCCCAGTTACAACCACCCCCTCATTTTTTATCCAGCTGCCAAAAGGGACAAGAGGGGAGGTAAAATCTCCCACTGAGCAAAAAAAAAAAAAAAAAAATTATATTATATATATAAAAATTGTGTGTGTATTAATTTCAGTGCAAATTAGGCTATTCAAGTACTTAAAAAAAAAAAAAGAAAAAAAAAAAAGTTTACACATAGTGACAGACCCACCTTATTTACAGACCACGTGTTGAAGTACTTGTATAGCAAAAGTTAGGCTGTAATCACACAAATGTCTACATTTCAGAGAGTTTAGCTGTGTTTAGAAGACTTAAGCAGCTGGACTCCCAAAAAGTACTGTAATCATGTTATTCATACATAATTAGCACCATTTACATTCAGGGCCGTCTAATATTGATTGGGCCCTGGGCAAAACATTTATTAGGAAGGACAGTGCTGCATCCAGGGTTGACCATCTGTAGCCATACCCCATAACATTTAGCTGCAGTGCGTTTAGCAGCAGAAAAATGACACTTTCACTTTTTTTCCCCCCCCAAAACATTTTAGTAATGGGGCCGTATGCAGAACATTACCCAAATAATCATAACATTTAAATAAACCAACACTTTCTATAATGGATTTGAAATGTTGGTATTCGTTTTATCAACCATATCAAACGTATATAACACTTTCACGTACATTATACCAAATAATATATTTAACTCAGCCTTAATAGCTCTAACTAATACAAAACATGTTTAAGATCTACAGAACTGTCCCTTTTCATGAGAAAAGGGCCAAACCACATAAGGACCGCACTGATGGGTAGGAGGGTTTGACGCTCTTGTTGATCCACCTCCGACTAGTCTTACTCGCCTTTAAATTCCTTTTTATGAGGGATAGCTCATGCCATCTTTACATGTGACATACTTTAAGGCAATATATTTCACCATTAATTAAAAAAAAAAATAATAATTGTAGAAGTCTATGTCAGACCCTCTATTAGAGCCTACCATAGCGCACTCTGCATGTCATTTTAAAAACGAGCAGTGTAAAAACAGATTTTTAACTGTCTTCAGGCTGGTCACGTCTCACTGCCACTTTCCAGCTCCGATGGATTGCTTCTGTGGGAGGGGACGTGATCTCCCGCTGACATCAGCTGGTGAGATCATGTGGCTGCTTGGCTCCACCCGCAGGAGCAGTCTCGTAGCTGTAAAGCGAGTCACGTGACCAGCCTGAAGACAGTCCCACACAATCTTGCCAGCGCTCCCTATGTAATCTGGGCAGTTCGGTGTAAACCATAAAACTAAATATATAGCCCGTGGCCCTGTCACGGAGCTTACACATCTTGACCCCATATCTGGCACGCTTGCTGGGAAGGTACTGTTTGAATGACAAGTGGGCAGAAAACAAACGGGGACTCATCAACACAGACAACTTGATGGGGAGTAAACAAGTCTGCAAAACATTGGTTGAAGTGGTTTAGGAGGGGCCGAATTTTGAAGAGCCGATGGTATCCAGGTTCTCCACGAGGACGGCAGAGTTCATTGTTGCTGAAATTCATGAACGGCAAGATCTGCTCGTATCGTGCCCTGGTCATGGAGGCAGAGAACACAGGCATATGGTAAGCTGGGTCAGTGGACCAATATGACTGCAACGTACTCATTTTAACTATGCCCATGTCGAGGGAAAGGCCCAGAAAGATCTTAAATGTGGAAATCGTAATTGGTCTCCAATCTCTGGCAATGGAGGACTGGGGAATAGTGGCAATGTATTGACCAGCGTACGAATTGCTTTGGTCCACAATAGATCTATAGAGATCTTTGGTGAAAAACAGCGAATAAAAATCAAGTGACGTAAAATCAACAGTTTCCACCTGAATGCCGGGTTGGCCAGTGAATTGTACGGGTGCTGCAGAAGTAGCAGGTTCCCAATTAGGATTGCCGAATACAGCAGGAAGGGCCCTATGGGCTCGAAGGGCCTGTCTTTGTCTACTTGGTGGCAGCGGGACACTACTTGTGCTTGCCACCTCACCAGCTTGAACTGCACTTTTGGGACTCGCCACATCACCAAGTGTTACTGCAGTGCTGCATGTACGACCAGGGTGCGCTGTGGTCGCTCCATCATTAACGTGGGAGCAAGATTCTGGGAGGATGTCCATGGACGCCTTCCCAGAATAAGCCATCCGCGCTGTAGCCGTCTTTCAGCTCTGGCTCCGTCAGCATGTGGTTAAGAGCAAATTTTCCAAAGAGGAGGGCTGCTCTCCAAGACTTCGACTAGGAGAAAATATTGGCATCGAACACAGAACAGAAATGGAATTTTTCAAAAGGACTATTGTGAACTCCTTGCAAAGTATATGCCCATTGGCAAGAAGTTTAAAAGGCTAAAAATAAAACCTGTGGCTCATGGCCAAAGTGAAAAAAATAAAATAAAATACATTTAAATAAAAAGCTATACATAAGAAAATAAAACTTTTAAAAAATATATAAAAAAAAATTAAGGAAAACTTATCGTTTAAATGTTGCAAAGAATAACAGAATATGTAAAAAGGAAATCAAGGACATGAAAATTCAGAACAGATCGCAAAAGATAGGACAACCCCCCAAAAATTCTTAAGATATGAATAGTAAAAAAGGTCAGGTCTGAGACTGTCCCCAGTTACCCACTCCAGATTATATAAGAGGCCTACAAAGAAGGCAAAATGTATTTACCACTCGTACGCTCCCTGCGTACAGAGTCACTGAGACTCGGGTGATCACAGATCCGAGTAAGGGGCCGGTCCTGGCCCCTTACCATGTGATCAGCTGTCAGCCAATGCTGATCAGCTGACAGCTGATCACATGATCAAAACAAAAGCTTGGCGATTGTTTTTTTTTTTCCTCCTCACGCTGACAGCAGAGGATCACCGGCTCATCTTAAAAGGGACATGAGTCCCGAAACGGAAGAGGCAATTATGCCTCATTTATACCATCTGAAAGTGCCCCCTATCAATGCCCACAAATGGTGCCCATCACTGCCACCCATAGGTGCCCAGCGATGGACAAAAATTACCCCTTTTAAAATGTAAATAAAAAAAAAAAAAAAAAAAAAAAAAAATAAACTTTTAAATTTGGTCTTTTTACATTTTAACAAAAAATAAAATAATCGCACAGGTGAGCAAATACCACAAAAAGAAAGCTATATTTGGGGGGGAAAAAAGTGATAGGAGGGGGATGGTGCCCAGTAAGCAAGTTGTTAAATACTTTCTTCAGCTCTTTGTATACAAAGGAGCATGGGGGAGCTCATGTCCATAATGGGGATGGTATTGACATGGCCCGAATGATCCACGGCTCAAAAGTGATATGGTCCAGAAATATTTAGACAGCATAAAGGATAAAGCACCTGGACGGACAGATGGCATCCACCCACGGAGCCTAAAAGAATTGAGCTCTGTCATTTCAAAGCCATTGTTTAATTTTTAGGGACTCAATGACTGGAATAGTACTACTGAATTAACATAGTGCCAATGTAGCACCTATGTTTAATAGACATGTGCATTCGTTTTCGTCCGAATTTTAGCTATTTTCGTTTTGACAAACGATAACGAAAGCACAAAATCCGAAAAAACGAAAGATCCGACATAAATAAATGCTTTATTTTCGTTTTCATTGTTACAACAGTTCGATATAGAATAGGAGATTCGACATGACTGACAATAACAATCTGTCCGGAATCCTTGCAGTGTCTCCTCTGCGGAGACAGAAGGATGTATTCGCTGCGCTGGATGAGATGAGCCATCGCTGGAGAGATGACCGTCCGTCGCTGGATAGCAAGAGTGTATTACCACCGCTGGAATCTTTTTTTTATTTTTTTTATTTTTAATAAAGATATTTTTCAAAAGTGTGTTTGTCTTATTTAACTATTTTTTACACTTTCTTTGTGAAATGGTAGGGGTACTTTTGTACCCCCTTACCATTTAAAACAGGGGGGGGCTGGGATCTGGGGGTCCCCTTGTTAAAGGGGGCTTCCAGATTCTGATAAGCCCCCCGCAGACCTCCACAACCACCGGCCACGGTTGTGGGGATGAGGCCCTTGTCCTCATCAACATGGGGACAAGGTGCTTTGAGGGGTCACAGACCCCCAAAGCATCCTCCCAATGTTGAGGGCATGTGGCCTAGTACGGTTCAGGAGGGAGGGGGGGCCGCTCTCTCGTCCCCCCCTTTTCCTGCGGCCTGCCAGGTTGCGTGCTCGGATAAAGGGTCTGGTATGGATTTTTAGGGGGACCCCCACGTCAATTTTTTCTTAAATTTGAGGCAGGGTTCCCCTTAATATCCATACCAGACCTGAAGGGCCTGGTAATTGAATTTGGGGGACCCCCACGCTTTTTTTTTTTTATTTTTAATTTTTTTTTATCAATGACTTTCAATGAGTGTTCTCTGTATTACGGAGCCGACAATTCATAATGGCTGCGAGTGATTTTAAAGGACTTTTTTTCCTGCATAAATGACACTTTGTGCAGGGACAGTTCTAAGCACCAGAAACATGAGCCCCTTCACAGACATACTATAGACACCCCCCCCCCCCCCCCCCTAGGAAATTTAAAGGAATATTACACTTTTATTGTTTCACTTTAATCATTAAAATCACTGCTCCTGAAAAAACGTCAGTTTTTAAAACTTTTTTTTGCATTGATACATGTTCCCTGGGGCAGGACCCGGGTCCCCAAACACTTTTTAGGACAGTAACTTGCAAATTAGTCTTTAAAATTAGCACTTTAGATTTTGAATGTTGGAGTCCCATAGACTTTAACAGGGGTTCTAAAGTATGCTATATACTAGCTCCGTCGAATCTTCTTTATACATTCGACAGACACCATAAGCCTTAAAGACAGATTCAACCGTAATTCATGTGGATTTTCGGACGAATGCAATTTTTGAACGAAAAACGAAATAAATAAAAACGAATTTCGGGAGTAACTAAATAAATTAAGGTTTCGGACGAAAACGAAATTCCGAAACGAAATATTTTACTCTGCACATGTCTAATATTTAACCTCTTGCCGACCAGCCGCCATCATCTTACTGCAGCAGGTTGGCGCAAGCCGTCGTAGCTATACGTTGGCGATCGGGATAGCAGGCACGCATGGGGGTGCCGATGCTTGTGGCCGGCGGTCATCCTGATCATTGATCGCGGGCATGAGAGGCAGAACAGGGACGCGTGTGTGTGTGTAAACACAAAAATCCCTGTTCTGTGAGGCGTGACAGATCGAGAGTTCCTCTTAGCTAGGAACCACGATCCATCACCCCCTACAGTTAGAAACAGTTGACGCCCTAGTGTTAACCCCTTCCCTGACAGTGACATTTTTACAGTAGTCAGTGCATTTTTATAGCACCGATTGCTGTATAAATGCCAATGGTCCCAAAAATGCATCAAAAGTGTCCGATGTGTCCGCCATATCACAGACCACCGCCATTACTAGTAAAAAAAAAAAAAAAAAAAAAAAAAAAAGCTATATTTTAGACCCTATAACTTTATATAAAATTGTTGCTATTTGTTTATAGCGCAAACAATAAAAACCGCAGAGGCGATCAAATACCATCAAAAGAAAGCTCTATTTGTGGGGGAAAAAAAGGGACATGAATTTTGTTTGGGTGCAGCACCGCATGCCTGCGCAATTGCCAGTGAAAGCAATGCAATGCTGAATCACAAAAAAATGGCCCGGTCAGTCAGCAGCCAAATCTTCCAAGGCTGAAGTGGCTAAAAAGGATCAAAGTCTTTACCAAATAACTATAGACCTTTTAGTTTAACTTCTATAGTTGGGAAGGAACTGGAGAGTAATAAAATATCACACAGATGAGTTCTTGCTTGGGGGGGGTTTGTACTCTGAAGTTCATTGACAGACAGCTCCTTTAATTCTTGACATTAGGGTTATCACGCCACCTTCAGTAGAGGACTAGGCAGAACATGTAACATGTAAAAACAGCAAGAAAGCCCAGCAGTGCCCAGGGGGTGGTCCCTCTGGATATAACCACTCACCCTGCTTCCTGCAGCTCAGTTCGTCAAAAAGCAGTACAAACATAAATAGGAGGGGTGGGTGCTGTGTCCGTCAATGAACTTCAGAGAAAAGGATTTTATGGAGAGTATAAAAATCCCATTCTCTTTCGTTTGTTGATGGACACAGCTCCTTTAATTCTTGACCTTAGGGACGTCCCCAAGCAGTGTCAAAACACAAGGGGTGGAAACAGCAACACACAGCTTCACTCACAAAAAAAAAGGAACACCTCAGAGGAGTTGCTTTCTTAAATGGCTGCCATCAAAACCCGCGGCCAACTACTGCATCAAAAGATGAGTTCACAACCAAACTTAAAGCATAAATTGCAACCTTATATAGCTGCCTGCAAAACCTTGTGGCCAAAGCAAGCATTCAAAGATTCGCTTATGTCAACTTGGTAGAATTTAGTCAAAGTGTGAAAGGAGGACCAAGTCACCGCCTTACACACCTGGGAGACAGACACTTGATGTTGGAAATCCCAGGAGGTTCCAATAGCCCTGGTGGAATGAGCCGTCGCAGGAAAAAGGGGGCGTCCGCCCCTTTAAGACATAGGACTGAACCAGGATCTGTCTGATCCACCTAGAAATGGTGGATGCCGAGACCACCAGACCTTTTTTCGGACCAGCAACCGAAACAAAACAGAGTCTGACTTCCAGAAGGGAGCCATAGCAGACATACACCCGTAGAGCCCGGTCCATGTCCAGGGAATGTAAGGCTTCCAAACGTATTTTGGGTGTGTCGGCTTAGGACAAAAAGGGATGGTAACACAATGTCCTCATTTAGAAGGAACGCTGGAACCACCTTTGGAAGGAAAGTGGGCTGCGGACCAAGCAGGCTGGCGTCCGTTGTGATCACCGTCCAATGGAGAGGAAGGAACGATCTCCCGGACCCAAGGGTCGGAGATCTCAGCCACCAGAGAAGGGAATCCCAGACTAGCTGGCTCACCCGAATTTGACAATCCAGGGATAACAGATTTGTCCCATTTTGACAAAATCTCCTTTTGTAAGACTTGAACGTGAAATTGAGCGTACGGTACTGATTCGAAAGTGGCTACCATGAGGCCCAGAACTCGCATGCAGAAGCGTAGCGACAACCACCTGCAGTTCCACATCTTCACTGCAGCTTGAAGAGTCTGCAGCTTGTCTGAAGGGAGAAAAACTTTCGCTTCTGAGGAGTCTAACAGTAAGCCCAGGTACTCCAGGCGTTGAGCCAGCACTGACAGACTTCTTTAGGTTCAGCACCCAACCAAACTCCCGGAGAGTCTGCATGGTGATCGCTATATCCTCCCTTAATTCTGAGGTGGAAGCTGCTCTCAGGAGGAGGTCGTCTAGGTAACCCACAATTGCGATCCCACATTGCCTTAACAGTGCCAGAATTGGAGCCAACACCTTGGTAAAAACTTGGGTTGCCGACGCCAGTCCAAAAGGGAGAGCCAAAAACTGGTAGTGCTCCCCCGACTGCAAATCGCAGAAACCTCTGATGCCCGAGGCATATGGGTAAAAGTACGCGTCCTTGATAGCCAAGGACGCCAGGAAGGTCCCCTGATGAAGTGCAGCGACCACGGAGTGAATGGATTCCATCCTGAACACTTTCACAAAGCTGTTGAGGGCCTTCAAGTCCAAGATTGGATGTACCCCTTCCTTTTGGGGACTACAGATTAGCGTAGAATCCCTGAAACCTTTCCAGCATTGGTACAAATACAATCACCCTGCACAGCAGCAGGTCCTGTACTGCCCCGAACAGGGCTTCCCGATGAGCCGGAAGTAGGGGTAGGTTGGAGGGAAAAAAAAAAAAAATCTGTTTGGTGGACAAGAAACCATCTTGTATCCCGATGAAACCAGTTTGCAGACCCATTGGTCGGACAGTAGGGAGGTCCACAGAGCTGCAAACTCCCGAAGGCGACCCCCCCCCCCACCCGAGAGTTGGGCGGGGGAAAACCTTTATGTGGTAACATTTTTTTTGCTTTCCTAGACTTGTTTGGCTTGCAAAACCAGGGACACTTTTGTCCTTCAGCAGGCGCCTTGTTGCACTGGGAACGCTTACCTGCCAACCCGGGCGGGGGCGAAAAGCCAGTTTGAGCGGAAAAAAAAGAGGGCGCTTGCCTACGGTGCAGCTCCTTACCCTTCCTGTGGGAGCAATTTTTAAGGTAATCCAGCGAAGCTCCAAATAGCCTCTCAACTTGGAAGGGCAAAAAAGCCAGTGCGGGCTGGTTTGTGGGACCCAAAAGGGGCCGTCACCTCAGCAGAATTTCCTGCTGCATCCTGTATCTTCAGGGTATCCCACCCTGCAGTAATAAGGTGTTCCTACTAGCGCTTTTTCCTGAGCTAACCAGGACACAGTCATTCTCACTGTCCAAACAGTCCTGGTCCGCATCCTGACAAGTCAGAACAGGGGCCGCCAGTCACCATGGGGCCAGAGTCTGAATCAGAGCTCTCCCCAGAAGACAGGGGGGGCAGGGGGCACTTTTTAACCTCCTTGCACCCACACACTGCTTCTACCCTAGCAACAAAGGTCTTCAGGACCGCCGACAGAGCGTCCATGGGCACCGCAATTTTAGCAGGTGAGCCGGTTGCAATAGCAGGGATTTATGGGGAAGCAGCACCAGCTTCTAACGCCATGATGACCCTCACTCGCTTGCCACAACTTAGGGACTTAAGGCAAGGTACACAAATCCCACCCTCCTAGCTGCTAGCAGACTGCAGCGTGTCTTTAAAAGCTTTGCCAGGGTCCAATCTCCATCACCAGCTTATAATCCAAGGTCTATGAATACTTTGCCTGTGTCCTCTGTATAAAAGAAGTATTTTTTTTAAACTTGCCTTATCCCTCCCTCAGCAGCTACCCCTCTCCTCCCTCCAAAGCTCCAAGTTTTTAGCACACCCTCTGCATCCTTACTTATAATACAGGACTGCAGGTCCTGCATTGTATGCGACTACTTTAGACCAGTGGACAGAGCACTGAAGAGAAGCAGCTTCAGAGGAACAATCTGAGAGAAGAAAACCTGGGGGAGTGACGGATAGGGTAAGCAAAACTATTATAATAGTACCCTAGACAAATTAGCATTTAGCCCAAGCATTGCCATGGTGCCCCATTGCACAGATAGTTTTGACATTTCCCGGAGTTCAGCTTTAACATCTCTACCCGAATGTTAGGCAAAATCCCTTCACAAGCACACATTTGCTTTAGGGCCAAGAAACCCACCTGCTTCATCTTTGTTAGCTCCCTCCTGGTATGTTCATCATTTCGGAGATCCTTTTTGTTACCAACTAAAATAATCGGTACATTTGGGCAGAAATGTTTTACTTCTGGAGTCCACTTCTCAGGAATGTTCTCTAAATGAAAGAAGATAAACTGGTGAGATTCATAAGCATTTAAAAACTAGCAGCAAGATCCAATAAAAATCTCTTAAACTAGTCAGAAGATTCAGATTTTGGTAACTACTTAGAATGGTTACTGACAAATTTGAGTTTCCTTTGGGAGAATGCTCATTAAAAGCGTTAATTGCCATTTACTCGAATACAAGGCATGTTAGACTGGTGGTTGCAGAAATTTTACGCTTTTTCTTAATCAGGCTTTCTGTATTTAGGACACAGAAAAGAGCCTGCAATGGGTGTTTGGGAATGGCGATCCTCCAGACAAATGGAATAGGGTGGACAAGTTATTACTTTAAAAAATCAGATGTGCACAAAATGTTTTTAACTACAGCTCAACTCCACTACATCATGTTTTCTTATGTGCTTCTTTCCCTAGGGACTCGCTGGATTTATGACTTAAAATGTTATACTCCTTTCGGTAGGAACGTAGATTGGGATGTGAATTGTTTTATCAATTGTTGATTTGAGAACTGTATGCAAGTTTTGTACTCCACACTAGATGACAGTGTTTATTTAATAAAATTTATACATTTTTATATTCTTTATATATTTTTATTTTTTGTGATTTGTTGTAGTGACATTTATAGATTTCTTTTTCAATATTGGACTTTTTATATATTTGTGTTTGATGATCAACGAACTGTGCTGGCTGCTTCTTTTCACACTATTTTAAATAGCGCAGATACCCATCCATTATCTTTCACCACCTACATACACTAGAAGGCCAGTGTATAGGCAACTTCCTAAGAGCCAGCTCACACCAACTTCTGGCTGAGGGTTCTTGGAAAATGTAGATGGGCAGGTTAGTAACGACGTGAGGAGGACAACATGTGTGGTGCCTTGTCAACTACTCCTCCTAGGAGGCCACATGTGGGATGTTGGAAGCAGACCCTTGGAACAGGGTCTGCCAATTGCTCTATTAGGCAAGAGGGAGCAAAGTAAATTACATTGTTTTCTCTGCTGCAATGTATGCTCTGAACATCCTCGGCTATAGGAGGTTTGGAAAATGCTAGATTACTCCACTAGAGTTTTATAAAGTATAGACAAAGCCAAAATGTTTTGTATAGCATATAAGAGTAAAGAGAATTGGTCACGAACACTTTAGGGCAAGCTGACAGCATGTTATTAGCCCACCCTCCTACTTGTTTATACTCACATTGACCAACTCCATAGTAAATACCTATTGCTTCTAGGTAGTTGGAAGCATGTAACCTACCAGAAAGCACTGTTTGGGCCCGATTGGCCAACTGCTAGGTCCCAACAATGTCACTTGGTAAGGACGACAATGTGAGCACCATCTGAAACCAAAGCAATGGCAGTGGTGGGGGAAGCATGAAGATGGTGAGTACTTATACTCTTATATAAGTCTATATTGTACTTTTTTTGTCCTGATAACCATCATCGCCAATATGAAAAGCAATAGAAACCCAAAGTTTTACATTTGTCCCCAGAATAGGAAGTGAAGGGAAATACTTCAATGTGAAAATGTGACAGGTGCAAGATTGGCTTTAACCTCACTCAAGATGTATTCTCACTTCCTGTCATGAACCTAGTTATCATTTGCAAAGTACAGTTAGAGTAAATACTTTTCAAAAATTGTTGATAAAAAACACAAGGGTAAAAATTGATGTAAAATATATAAAGATAACGAATAAAAAGGTAAAAAAGGGTGAAACAGAAAAAAGGAGGAAAGTAGAAAAATAGGGCCACAGTTTTTGTGTTATAGTTAAAAGTCACTGCTAATCACTCATTTATAGATACATAAATATTTTCTTACCTAAGCTGTCTGGGCTATCAATTGAGAAACACATTAGAATAACATCGGTATCAGGGTAAGAGAGTGGGCGCAGTCTGTCATAATCCTCTTGTCCTGCTGTGTCCCACAGAGCCAGTTCCACCTACATTAAAATAACCTAATTAGTTAGCACAGGAGAAGGAGGATTATAGGATTAGGAGTGAACAGCAGAGATAAAAGGGAAAAGTGGAACTTGAGAGGTGATCAGCATTTAGTATATACAGATTGTATAACTGGCACAAATACTGAGGAGAATTAAATGGTTGGGCTAAGAGCCATATAATTAACATGTCCAGGGACAACTCTTTAACCTTTTGTTTTCTGCAGAGTGGTCTTTTGGCTTGTTACAAATGATCCAAAACCAACTGTGCCAATTTAACACAAATACAGTTTAATTAGAGTTAGAATTAGATTCAGCCCCGGCTTGTTCTTCTGCTCTTTGTTTGGATGATCCTCCACTTTGCCTTTATCTGGTATAAGCTTTACTGTGGAGTAATTTGTTACTTACGAAATTTAAAAGGAACAGTCTATACATTTAAGAATTACAATGTAGTGGAAAAACTATTTATGAATTGGGCAGCAACATTTGGAGATTCCCACTCCAGACAATTCGATGCACCCAAAGTCTATAGCAAGGTTACAGTTTTAATTTTTTTAGCTCCCCCTCTATTGCCTACAGTGAAATGATTTTCATATCCCTAGTCTCTTGGCAACATTTCAACCTCTCACACTGGGGTGGTGCGGGCATTAGCGGTAAAGCGCTGCAAGTTTTAGTGCTACTTTACCGCTGATCTAGTGGCACTTTTCGCCCACTACGGGGCACTTTTAACCCCCCCGCTAGCAGCCAAAGGATTAATAGTGCCCATATTGCAGCGCTGCCAAAGCCCTTTTCAGGCACTTCGGCAGCACTTCCCATTCATTTCAATGGGCAGGGGTGGGATATACACTGTTCCCACACCGCCCCAAAGATAAAGTGCCCCAGTGTGAAAAGGTTATTTAGTGGTCAACAACCCTGTCTTCAGGACCCACTGGCCAGGTTTGCAAGATAACTGAAATACATTAGAGGTGAGATCAATTGCTGCTCAGTGATTGCAATAGTCTAGCCTGCATCTCCCCAAGGGAATACATAAACCTGACCCGTTAGTGGGCCCTGAGAACAGGGTTGATGGCCACTGCTTTAGTCGACTATATGAATACTTCACTTTTCCAGTACACAAGATGGATACAGACCAACATCGATAAAACATCTACAGATCACATTACACTCTTCCACAATAATAGCTTCTATCCAATCTTTACAAAGGGACTTACCATGTAGTAAATTCATACATATTTGTAGGGTTGCATTCTCTAATGGGATGGTTAGAACAGATGAAGGAAAGGTGATGGGAGTATAAGATTGTTAACAGGTTATAACCAGTAAGAATTAGAAGTGAATAAAAAGTATTACTTTTTACTCACAATCTCTTCAGCTACATTCTTCTTAAACAAAAAAATAAAAATAAGGTGGATGTAAACCCACTCATTCTTTCTAAACTACTGCCATAGTGGTTTATCTATAAGGATATACATGCCTCCTGCATGGGTGGGTTTCCTCCGGGAACTCCAGTTTCCTCCCACACTCCAAAGACATGCAGGTAGGTTAATTGGCTTCTGTCCAAAATTGGCCCTAGTATATGAATGGGGACCTTGGCTTGTGGGCTCCTTGAGGGTAGGGACTGAAGTGAGTGGGCGATGTGAAATGTGCAATGTACAGGGATAGGGACAGTTTTAGACACCTCACTCAGGTTGAACTGGATGGACTGGTGTCTATATTCAACCTTACTAGCTATGCAACTATGTATCCTTACCTGTCAAAGGTCTCCCCTCTGTCTGTTAGAGACCCGAAAAACTGCAGATTGTGGATAGGTCAGGTGTCCCGAACTCACTGGGTGGAGTCGTGATGTCTATACACTCACCTCACCACTCCTTGTTGACATGCATTTTCTTGTGTGCATTTCTTAAGCCCCATACACACTATCATTTTTTCCTTCAGATTTACCAAAACCATATATAAATATGAGGTCAAAGCTTAGAAGGTCAATTTGTATGCAATCAAGCAGGCCCTTGCACTACATGGTTTTGGTAAACCTGAAGGGGGAAGAAAATAAAAATAAATCAGCAGAAAATCTGATAGTGTGTATGGGGCATAACACTGAACTTCTGCTATGATCACTAACATCCAGTCAAAACCCAGAAAAGTCACCACATAAATTCAGCATGCCCAATCATGCTGAGGTGTGGAACAGCCAATTCTGGGAGAGCTGAAGAAGAGGGATCTGAAGTACACAGAATGCCTCTCAGACTAGTGCATGAGATATGCTGATCACCTGTCACAGCAAGGGGGAAGAACTGACTCCTATTTCTGTGTGTCATTTTTTATCTTATTGAAAAAAGATAAGAGGATTGCTCAGAGCTGGATTAACTCTTCATGCCAAGACTGGGACACATGACATGAAATCACATACTGTACAAGGTACAAGTCTTAATTAAAAAAAACTTTTTACCACTTTAACAATCCCCCAATGATGGTATACAAGGGATCAAAGCCTACGGAACAGATTGAGCTACACTGCCATATCACAGAGGGATCCATTGCCTCCTGCAAGTATGAGCTGGTTGCCATCTCTACAAAAACCTGTGGGCATATGTATGTGTGGGCACTACAACCAGTGCCATTTTGTCACCATAAATATACTTTAGGCAACCCTGTATGTGGCAACGTTTTGCTATTAGAACCTTGGTAAATGGTTCCTTGTCATACGAGATCTTTTGAAATGCCCTTCGTCATTGACAGTAGGGCAAACGCAGACATCCCTGAAGGTTTGCATTAGATTGAGTGAACATAGAAGTAAAGTCGAGAGAGCAGATTCTCTGGTTGCCCAATACTCCTGGCCCCCACGCGGATGCCTTTGTGTCTGCTGGGTGAAGCACAAGAGTATTCTTCCCTAGAATAAATTCATGTTTTTTTTTTTTTTTTTTTTAAAGATATCTCTATATACACACACACAATATATATATATATATATATATATATATATATATATATATATATATATATATATATATATATATATATATATATATATATATATATATATATATATACACACATACACACACACACACCTCTATCTCCCTCTCTACACACATATACACACCATGCCCTTTGATTTGTTCTTGGTGGCTTTCTCACTGTACCCCTGGCTTTTTTCATAAAGAAAAAAGGATTTTCTCTCTTTATATGCGGCCTGTGTGTCAACATCGTCTTTGTAGAGCGATAGATGGACAACACATATGTGTTTATGTTTATTGTTTTTAACGGATTACTTGTTATGGACTATTTGGAATAATTTGATTTATTATCCATATATTCATATAGTATATACAGTGCCTTGCGAAAGTATTCGGCCCCCTTGAACTTTTCAACCTTTTGCCACATTTCAGGCTTCAAACAAAGATATTAAATTTAAATTTTTTGTGAAGAATCACCAACAAGTGGGACATAATTGTGAAGTGGAACGAAATATATTGGATATTTTAAACTTTTTTAGAAAATAAAAAACTGAAAAGTGGTGCGTGCAAAATTATTCGGCCCCTTTACTTTCAGTGCAGCAAACTCACTCCAGAAGTTCAGCGAGGATCTCTGAATGATCCAATGTTGTCCTAAATGACTGATGGTGATAAATAGAATCCACCTGTGTGTAATCAAGTCTCTGTATAAATGCACCTGCTCTGTGATAGTCTCAGGGTTCTGTTGAAAGCACAGAGAGCATCATGAAGACCAAGGAACACACCAGGCAGGTCCGTAATACTGTTGTGGAGAAGTTCAAAGCCGGATTTGGATACAAAAAGATTTCCCAAGCTTTAAACATCCCAAGGAGCACTGTGCAAGCGATCATTTTGAAATGGAAGGAGTATCAGACCACTGCAAATCTACCAAGACCTGGCCGTCCCTCTAAACTTTCAGCTCAGACAAGGAGAAGACTGATCAGAGATGCAGCCAAGAGGCCCATGATCACTCTGGATGAACTGCAGAGAACTACAGCTGAGGTGGGAGAGTCTGTCCATAGGACAACAATCAGTCATACACTGCACAAATCTGGCCTTTATGGAAGAGTGGCAAGAAGAAAGCCATTTCTCAAAGATATCCATAAAAAGTCTCGTCTAAAGTTTGCCACAAGCCACCTGGGAGACACACCAAACATGTGGAAGAAGGTGCTCTGGTCAGATAAAACCAAAAATCGAACTTTTTGCCCACAATGCAAAACGATATGTTTGGCGTAAAAGCAACACAGCTCATCACCCTCAACACACCATCCCCACTGTCAAACATGGTGGTGGCAGCATCATGGTTTGGGCCTGCTTTTCTTCAGCAGGGACAGGGAAGATGGTTAAAATTGAGGGGGAAGATGGATGCAGCCAAATACAGGACCATTCTGGATGAAAACCTGTTGGAGTCTGCAAAAGACCTGAAACTGGGACGGAGATTTATCTTCCAACAAGACAATGATCCCAAACATACAGCAAAATCTACAAAGGAATGGTTCACAAATAAACGTATCCAGGTGTTAGAATGGCCAAGTCGAGAATCTGTGGAAAGAGCTGAAAAGTGCTGTTCACAAACGCTCTCGATCCAACCTCACTGAGCTCAAGCTGTTTTGCAAGGAAGAATGGGCAAGAATTTCAGTCTCTCGATGTGCAAAACTGATAGAGACATACCCCAAGCAACTTGCAGCTGTAATTGCAGCAAAAGGTGGCTCTACAAAGTATTAACGCAAGGGGGGCGAATAATTTTGCACGCCCCACTTTTCATTTTTTTATTAGTTAAAAAAGTTTCAAAAATCCAATAGATTTTGTTCCACTTCACAATTGTGTCCCACTTGTTGGTGATTCTTCACAAAAAATAAAAATTTTATATCTTTATGTTTGAAGCCTGAAATGTGGCAAAAGGTTGAAAAGTTCAAGGGGGCTGAATACTTTCGCAAGGCACTGTAGATCACACTGTTTGAATCCTTGATTTGCACAGAAAAGAACAGAAAAGAATCAGATACACAAACAATTAGCGCTGCTAATCTGTACGTTTACAGATTTATGTAAAATATTAAGTATAACATTATTCTTGCGAATGTGTTCGTAAGCAGCAGCTGGAATAGTTTTTTTAGTATTCTGAGTTTCTCTTTGGTGCTTGCATTTATAGGAAACAGGGCGATAGTTGTCTTATAAATTTGAGCTATACAAGTAAGTTTTTCCTGGATCAACTTTACCTATAAAATGTTAGTACCCAGTTATATTACATTTAAAAAAATCCGGAACTATTAAATGTTGTTTGGTATACCTGCCTTGAAGGAAAGGGAAAGGTGTCAGTTTAATGACTTGATCCAAACTCTAGAGTTTCATATACATACATCCCTGGGAATTACAAACCAGTTAGCCCAACATCAATAGTATGCAAGCTCTTGGAAGTGATAAGGGACTTTATACGATTTTAGTAATGAGAACGATATAATTCACAGTAATCAGCATGGATTTATGAAGAATCGTTCTTGCCAAAACCAATCCATTACCCTTCTATGAGGAGGTGAGTTGCCATCTAGATCAAGGCAGGCCCGTAGACGGGGTGTATCTGGAGTTTGCAAAAGCATTTGACACAGTTCCCCATAAACGTTTACTGTACAAAATAAGGTCTGCTGGCATGGCCTATAGGGCGAATACATGGATTAAAAACTGGCTACAAGGGCGAGGGTGGTGATAAATGGGGAGTACTCAGAATGGGCAAGGGTGGGTAGTGGGGTCCCACAGTTCTGTTCTGGGGCCAATCCTATTTAATGTGTTCATAAATGACCTGGAGGGCAAGGGAAATAGTTCAATCTCTGTATTTGCGGACAACACCAAGCTAAGCAGGGCAATAAGTTCTCCTCGGGATGTGGAAACCGTGTAAAAAGATCTAAACAAATTAATGGGGTGGGCAACTACATGGAAGATTAGGTTTAAAGTGGAGGTCCACCCTAAAGTGGACCTTCCGCTCATCGGAACCCTCCCCCCCTCCGGCGCCACAATTGGCACCTTTCAGGGGGGAGGGGGGGGTGCAGATACCTGTACAGTACAGGTATCTGCACCCACTTCCGGGATAGCTCTCTGCGGAAAGGGGCGTAGATTACGCCCCTTTCCGCAAGTGCCCCGCTGCCTGCTGGGAAACACACAGATCCCAGAGGCAGCGGGGACCGTCCTTATTGCGCGACTCGCACATGCGCAGTAGGGAACCGGGAAATTAAGCCGAAAGGCTCCACTTCCTGATTCCCATACCCAAGATGGCGGCGGCAGCACCCGAGAGACGATCCAGAGATCGGCTTCGGGTGCCGACATCGCGGGCGCGCTGGACAGGTAAGTGTCACTATTTTAAAAGTCAGCAGCTGCAGTATTTGTAGCTGCTGGCTTTTAAAAAAAATAAAAAAAAATAAACGCGGAGTCCCGGCGGACTCCCGCTTTAATGTAGAAAAATGTAAAATAATGCATTTGGGTGGCAAAAATACAAATGCAATCTATACACTGGGGAGAACCTCTGGGGGAATCTAGGACGGAAAGGGAACTGGGGGTCCTAGTAGATAGCAGCAGCTTGGCATTGCATGTCATTACTGAGCCTAACAAAGCAAACAGAATATTGGCATGCATTAAAAAGGGGATCAACTCCAGAGATAAAATGATAATTCTCACGCTCTACAAGACTCTGGTCTGGCCGCACCTAGAGTATGCTGTCCAGTTCTGGGCACCAATCCTCAGGAACGATGTACTGGAAACAGAGCGAGTACAAAGAAGGGCAACAAAGCTAATAAAGGGTCTGGAGGATATTCGTTATGAAGAAAGGTTGCGAGCACTAAAGGTATTCTCTCTGGAGAAGAGACCCTTGAGAGAGGATATGATTTCAATTTACAAATATTGTACTGGTGACCCCACAATGGGGATAAAAACTTCACGGAAGGGCGTTTAGCAAGATGCGTGGCCACTCATTAAAATAAGAAAATAGGTTTAACCTTAAGCTACCCAGCGAGTTCTTTACTGTAAGAGCAGCAAGGATGTGGAATCCCCTTCCACAGGTATTGGTCTCAGTGGGGAGCATCGATAGTTTCAAAAAACTATTAGATAAGCACCTGAACGACCGCAAAATTACAGGGATATACAATGTAATGCTGACATAAATCACACATAGGTTGGGTCTTTTTTTCAACCTCACCTACTATGCAAATATATTGCATAAATTAGTGTGTGTGTACATACACACTATAATACACATAATATATATATACACACACACACACACTTTTAGCAGGTCTCCATTATTCAACACAATGCACAGGGGAATTAAAAAGAAGGTCTTTGCACCCAAAATTTAATCCAATATATCAGTCCATTGAAGGACCTAGGAATAATAACAATTCTTAAACTGTCAGGTTGGGGCAAACAAAAGTGTAAAGTCAGCCCCTGTACAACCCCGCATCCAATCATCTTGCCCAAGTTTTGTGAGCAAGCAGTACCAGAGCTTACAACACCGAGGGGTCAGACCAGTGTCCCTCAATTGACTTTAACCACTTAAGGACCGCCGCATGGCAATGTACGTCGGCAGAATGGCACCGACAGGCACAAGCACGTACATGTACCGTATTTTTGACCGGACTGCGAGGAGAACACATAGTAAGTGTGCACCAAAACTACACTGACATGTAGGTACACATAGGCACACAAATGTACCGCCCCCCCCCCCGATCACCCCCTTCCCAGTCACAGTGTCACTGATTGCAGTGATCATTTATTTACTGATCACTGCATTTAGTGTCAGTTGTAAAAGTAAAAACTGTCAGGGCAGTTAGTGTTAAGTCCAGGGTAGCCCCCTATCCCCCAATAAAGGTTTAACCCCCTGATTGCCCCTAGAGTTAACCCTTTCACCCCCTTTTGCCAGTGTCACTAGGCAATTGTTTTTCTGATCGCTGCATTAGTGTCACTGTTGCCGCTAGGTAGCTAGTTATTTTTTTAGGTTCACCGCCAGGTTTTTATAGTGCTAGGTACCCCAATATACTACCCAATAATGGTTTTAACCCCCTGATTGCCCCTAGTTAACCCTTTCACCAGCGATCACCGTATAAGTGCCACTGGTGACGCTGGTTAGCTAGCTAGTCATTTAGGTTCCCCGTCAGGTTTTTATATAGCGTCAGGGACCCCCATATACTACCCAATAAAGATTTTAACCCTCTGATTGCCCTTAGTTGACCCTTTCACCAGTGATCACTGTATAAGTGTTACGGGTGACTCTGGTTAGTTTGCCTTTTATAGCATCAGGGCACCCACCATTTATTACCCAATAAAGGTTTAACCCCCTGATCACCCGACGGGTGATATCAATTAGGTTTTAGGGTCAGGGTCTGCGTCGCCCCAGGCAGCGCTAGGTTAGTGCCAGTACCGCTAACACCCACGCGCAAAGCATACACCTCCTGTAGTGGTATAGTATCTGAACAGATCAATATCTGATCAGATCTATACTAGCGTCCCCAGCAGTTTAGGGTTCCAAAAAAAAAAAAAACGCATTGTTAGCAGGTATCTGGGCTGATCCCGCTAGCACCTGCGTTTTGCTCCTCCGCCCAGCCCACCCAAGTGCAGTATCGATCGCTGTCACTTACAAAACACTAAACACATAACTGCAGTGTTCGCAGAGTCTGGCCTGATGGCTAACAGTTTTTTTTGGTAGCGTTTTACATTTAAATCCTGAAGACAGTGCTTGGTTTTCGGGGTCCCGTACGTGGCTTGGCTCCCAAAAAGTCCCCCACGTGTGATATCCCCGTACTCGGGAGAAGCAGCAGAATTTTGGGGTGTAATTTCACTTATGCCCATAGCATTTGTGAGCAATATATTTAGTGACAACTTTGTGCAAAAAAAATAAAAAATTGTAATATTGCTGCAACTTGTGGCAAAATATAAAATATTTCATGGACTCAACATGCCTCTCAGTAAATAGCTTGGGGTGTCTACTTTCCAAAATGGGGTCATTTTGGGGGGGTTATGCTATTTTGGCATTTTATGGCCTTCGAAACTGATAGGTAGTGAGGAGTGAAGTCAAAAATTTTCACCCTTAGAAATCCTGAAGGCAGTGATTGGTTTTCGGGGTCCCGTACACGGCTAGACTCCCAAAAAGTCCCACATATGTGGTATCCCTGTACTCAGAAGCAGCAGAATATATTTTGGGGTGCAATTCCACATATAACTATGGCATGTGTGAGCAATATATCATTTAGCGACAACTTTTTGTAAACTTTTTTTTGTGTCATTCAATCACTTGGGACAAAAATAAAAATATTCAATGGGCTCAGCATGCCCCTCAGCAATTTCCTTGGGGTGTCTACTTTCCAAAATGGGGTCATGGGGGGGGGGGGGTGTTGTACTGCCCTGCCATTTTAGCACCTCAAGAAATGAGATAGGCAGTCGTAAATTAAAAGCTGTGTAAATTCCAGAAAATGTACTCTAGTTTGTAGACGCTATAACTTTTGCGCAAACCAATATATATATATATATGCTTATTGACTTTTTTTTTACTAAAGACATGTGGCTGAAAACATTTTGGCCTAAATGTATGACTAAAATTTCGTTAATTCGATTTTTCTTATAACAAAAAGTAGAAAATATATTTTTTTCTAATTTTCAGTCTTTCCTTTTCTATCATAAAAAATAAATATCGCAGAGGCAATCAAATACCATCAAAAGAAAGCTCTATTTATGGGAAGAAAAGGACGCAAATTTCGTTTGGGTACAACATTGCATGACCGCGCAATTACCAGTTAAAGCAGTGCAGTGCGAAATTGTAAAAAGACCTCTGGTCCTTAGGCTGACAATTGGTCCGGGGCTGAAGTGGTTAAAGTGGTACTAAACCTAAAGACGTTTTGTTTGCATAAAGGTAATGTCATACTTACCTGTAAAATCCTTTTCTTTAATTACATCATGAGACACAGAGGCCAATATTCATTACCTACTGGGTTATATGCCATCTTTAGGTGACTGGGCACTGGTGGACAAAGTCTTAGGCTACTGTCACACTGGGGCATTGCTGGTGGTAAAGCTGTGATCCCCTATATAACCCCTCTCAAACAGGAAGTACTTGAGTTTTGTAGCAAGCACTGAATCCTCAAAAAAGAGGGAAAGGATCTCTGTGTCCCATGATGTACTCAAAGAAAAAAGGATTTTACAGGCAAGTATGATGAAAAAAAATCCCATTTTCTTTTTCATACATCAAATGGAACACAGAGTTAGGCTAACATTCATTACCTGCAGGGACATCCCAGAGCAATAGCCTTGAGGGGAGGGAGATGCCCTGGCAAAAACAATAGCCGTCAGACCTTATATACGGCAGCCCGCAGTACATTGTGGCAGAAAGCCAAATCAGCTGCTCGAACATTCACTTGCTAAAATTTTGTGAACTTATGCACTGAAGACCAGGTAGCAGCCTTACAAATCTGAGCCAAGATACCTGATGGCGAAAAGCCCAGGAGGTTCTTACACCCCTGGTAAAATGGGTTCTCCCACTATAGAAGGGAGGAGCTTTACGTTTTAGACCCTAGGCCTGAATGACCAATTGATGGGCCCAATTGGCAATGGAAGCCTTGGAAGCTACCTGCCCCTTCTTGGGTCACCGAATGAGGCTGAGAGAAAAAAGGCAAAATAATGTCCTGTTTTAAATGAAAGGCCGACAACTTTTGGCAAAAAGGATGAACACGACCCTGTCGTGGTGAAGGATAAAGTATGGTTCCCTGCATGAAAGGTCCACCAAATCCAACACCCTTCTAGCCGAGGTGAAGGTCATCAGGAAGGCTAGCTTGCTTAACAGTAAGTCTAATGGAAATTCCTTAATAGGCTCAAATGTTTGTTTCTGTAACACAGACAGCACCAAGTTCAAGTCCCAAGGACACATAGGTGAACTAATGGGGGAAGTAAAGGAGTTGCTCCATGCATAAAGGTTCGGACCAGCGAATGGGAGGCTAAAGGCCTTTGGAAGAATACTGACAGAGCCGAAATCTGACCTCCGATTGTACTCAAAGCCAATCTAATTTCCACAGCTGACAGATAATTCTACCAATCACGTATTTACGAGAATGCCATTTTCTCGCTTCACACCAATACAAGTCTTCCAGATGTTATAGATCTTCCTAGTGACAGTTTTTTCTAGAATTCACTAGGGTAGACACCACTGGTCCCGAGATGCTATGGCCCTCCAACGCCCTGGCTTCAATAGCAATGCCATAAAATTTTACAGACTGTAAATTGGGTTGGCATATAGGACCTTGGGACAGTAGATCGGGGCAACATGGAAGCATCCATGGCCAGTCTATTGTCAGTCTCACAATCTCTGGGAACCAGAGACTTCTGGTCCAGGCTGGTGCCATCAGAATGACTGGAACCCCCTCTCCAAATCCTGTGCAACAAATGTGGAAGGAGAGGGATCGGAGGGAAACCTAAGGGGGAACCCCCCCCCCCCTGCAACTCCAGCTTGTAACCATGGGATATAGTTGAGGTGACCCACACATCATGAACTATTGTTCTCCAAATGTCCACAAAGTGCAGCAGCCTCGCCCCCCCCCCCCCGATGGAGTGGGGGTGTCCCCTCAAAAGGAGAGCTTGGTGCTGGGTTTAGAAGAGTTTTGGACCCAGGGCTCTAGTGCTCCGCTGGCAGCGAAACACCTGAGGAAGCAGTCCCTGAGGTTTTAAACGAGGGATGCCTGGAGATATTCTGGAGATATTCTTCACAGGAAGTAGAGAATTCTTCCCTCCGGAAATCTTTTGGATATATTTGTCCAAATGATCACTAAATAAATGTTCCACATGGAAGGGGAAGAGAGAGACAGAGAGACAGAGAGACAGAGAGACAGAGAGACAGAGAGACAGAGAGACAGAGAGACAGAGAGACAGAGAGACAGAGAGACAGAGAGACAGAGAGACAGAGAGACAGAGAGACAGAGAGACAGAGAGACAGAGAGACAGAGAGACAGAGAGACAGAGAGACAGAGAGACAGAGAGACAGAGAGACAGACAGACAGAGAGACAGACAGACAGAGAGACATATCTCTTTAGCAACACCAAGATTCTCTGCCAAGGCAAAAATCTTAGGATTTGTGTGTCCTTCAATGGACGGTAAAGAAAACTTTATGACCTGTTAATTACTTCAGGACCAAGCCTCAGATGTTTACAAGTTAAATTTTTTTGCCATTAAAATTACCCCAAACCATTATACATTTTTTTTTCTAACACCCTAGAGAATAAAATGGCAGTTGTAAAACTGTCACAATATTTGCGCAGTGGTCTTAAAAACAGACTGCTCACTGAGAAGCTAGCTGCTGCCATAACAGAGATATCCCGCTTCAAAGTGCCAACGTATATTGGCGTGAGCCAGTCTGGAAGTGGTTGAACATCAGGACATTCAAAAGTAGTCCAACTGAGGAATGGGCAATAGCCTTTAGAGATTCATCAGATGTGGAGATCAAACTATAATGCAATATTTGAGGAAATTGACATTACACAGGGTCAACTAATATGGAAATTGCCACTACCAAGGGGATGGCACCGAGGATTAAACCTGGTGCTCAAGACCAAGAATCAAAAACAAAATGGAGCAGCGCCTCATGCAAACAATTGTATACAAAAAAAAATTATAAAATGAAAAACATTTTCTTAACCAGTTCATATTGGTGGAGGAGTAGTGGCACCAATAGTTATATCTGCACAATGGTACAATCACTTTATTAAGGTGGAAGACAAAGTATTAAGGCACAGATCATGGACTGTATTGTGAGTCCTTTACTCCCCCCCCCCCCCCCCCCAAACACACAAAGCACTCAAAATTTCAGTCTTTGATTTGTGCCTTAATACTTTGGTGTCTCCCACCTCAAGTATTGTACCATGTGCAGATATAACCGTTGGTGCCCCTACTCCACCACCAATATGAACTCACCAGACAAGCTGCAGGTAAAAGCAGTGGCGACAGCATGTGATACAAATCAGTTTCAAGCTATCTATTGCAATCAGCAGTTTTCACTCCTCACCACAAGGGGGTGACCTTCTGGGCGGGACACCAATGCCATGCCATGATTTTTGGGATATCTGCATGCGACACAGTCACTTTATTAAGGCGGAAGACACCGAAGCATTATTAAGGCACAAGATCAGGGACTGGAATTTTGATTTCTTTATTTTTTTTGTGTGCATAGAGATGAGTTACAAGAAACGCAACTTATTTATAATCTTTTATTTGTGCATAATTGCTTGCATGAGGTGTAGCACCATTTGTTTTATGATTTACACTAAGGGTTTGTATATTTACCTTGTTGCTAGCTGCCCGCACCTCTAAGCGATATACATGAATAGTAAAGCTGCAGTGTTTGTTTTAAAAAATTCTATGCAACTGGATTTCTTCATACCATGCCAGACTTCTAGTCACATCAATTTGCGAATACATGACTATGGTGAAGAGATGGGCATGTCAAGCAGTATACAAGATATCTCTCAATATATCTCTCGATATAAAAATAAAAACTTTCCCTGTGCAGTGATTTTGCACAGAGCAGCCCCATTTCTTCTTGGGTCCCTTGCCAGGGCTCTTGGCCCCTCTCCTGCAGAGTGCCCCCAGAGCAAGCAGTTTGCAATGGGGGCACCCAAGCAAGCTTGTTGTTTACAGCCCTGCCCTCTCTCCCCTCATTGGCTCACTGACTGTGATTGCCAATGAGGGAGAGTCCTCAAAGAGCCAACGCTTTCACGCACATCACTGGATTGATATGGGGCTCAGCTATATAATTGGAGAGAGCTTGGGGGGCTGCTGCACAGGTTTACCTTCAAGCATAGAATGCATGAAGGTATAAAACCTTGGGCCTTTAGAACCACTTTTAGTGTAAGCTATAGAACCATTTGTTAGATAATTGTGCTAAAAGCAGAATCCAACCCTCCTATCCTTTACAGCCAAGGAAGCTGCCATCTTAGACTCTGATGAGCAGTTGTCAAGTTGCTGCACATGTGATCAGCTAAACATCCATTTTATGGCTTGACGGTTTGGTTGAGACAGTCATCATTCAAGGCATGCTTTAAAAATTGTAAAGGCAGAAGGTTTTTTTTTTTTTTTTTTTTTTTTTCATGCACTCTGCATCAGGATAAAAAAAGCCTTGTGTGCAGAAGCCCCCCTCAGTGCCCCCCCCCACCCCAATACTCCCCCTGCTGACAATCAAATTCAGAGAGCCAATGAGTAGAGGGGGGCTAGGCCTGGCCACGACTTTGTCTGAATGGACACAGGGAGCTGCGGCTTGACTGCCCTTATAGCAAGCTGCTCGTTGTGGGGGCACTCAGCAGGAGAAAGGGTCCATGAGCACATAGGGACCCGAGAAGAGCATCAGGGCTGCTCTGTGCAAAACCACTGCACAGAGCAGGCAAGTATAACTTTTTTGTTAAAAATAAAACTACTTTACAATCCCTTTAAGACTCCATTCATACCTGCACTAACATGTTTTTCTTCATCGTACATCACAGGACACACAGAGTCAGTAGTTACTATGTGGGTTATAGGCCACCTTCAGGTGATGGACACTGGCACATCCTAAGACAGGAAGTACACTCCCTATATAACCCCTCCCACTGCTGGGAGTACCTTAGGCGTTGGTCGCAAATAAAGATGTACTATGCTGAGCTCCACTGGAATATTTCTTGCTGGGGCAGGCTATGCAACCGGATCCATGCAAAGTGTCTTTAGGCCAAATATAATAGTACCCGGGCCTCGTGGCAGAAGAAACAAGGCTTTGGTTTTTTTCTGCCATAAAGTTTTCATGGCGGGTGCTTTACGGGTCCAGGAGTGTGGATCCGCCGATAAAAAGGGGCCCTGGTTCCTGAAGGTTTAACTGAGCCCACCGTGAGGGGTGAAGATTGGGTCTGTTTTTACAACAGAAAGGCAAGTTGAGATTTCTGAGGAATTCATAAGAAAATGTATCTCCTTTGAAAGTAAAATGTTTCATGCCTAAAAAGTAACTACTAGGGGCTGTATAGCCTTGTCATGCTTTCCTCAGATCACTCTGCATCCTCAGAAGCTGCAGACATCCCTCTGGCTAGCAGGCCCAAGCCTTCAGTACAAGCCTTCACCCCACTTGGACAAAAGCTCTCCCCTTCTCCCTGGATAGAGGGGGAAGCCAGAAAGATTGGCAAATGCCACTCAGTTCTCCACCGCCTCTGCACAGCGGTTCTGTAACCGAGAGGGGGGCATGGTGGGAATATGGAGGGGGTGTGGCTTTGCATGTAGCAACATCCAGCATGGGGGTACGTTAAAAAAGTGCCATTTTGCAGACTGCAGCTGTCAGAGGGACACAAGCAAAAAAGGGGCCCTGTAAGTGGTGACGCAGGCATTGCCTTGGCACATTTACTAAAGCACCAGGCTGAGCATTAATAGCAGCGGCTCAAAAAGGACTCCCTCAAGGTCAAAAAAGCCTAAACTCATCTCTACAATGGCATCCTCCCCCCGAGAGATCTGAGGTAGCTGGTCAGAGTGAGCCATCAGAGCTGTCAAATGTTGCAACCATTTCCAACACTGCAGCCCCTGTATTACTGAAGAGGTTTTTTCCTCAGCCATGATAGGTTTGGAAGAAAGGTTAGCAGCTTTAAACGCATCCCAGTGTGGTACAAAACGCATCAGCTCCCCTGCCATTTCCCAAGGACCCTCAAACTGAGGAACTGGGGGCGAGAGAAGACCAATTTCTCTCAGGGGACCGTGAAGAGTCTGAAGACTCCTTCTGAGGGGTCAAATGCGGAAGGATCAGCTTCACAAACCGAAAGATTGATGGTGCAATCTCTTAATGAAATGTCCGTTTGGATTCGCTAAAGCCTCCTCAAACTGCATGCCTTTCCTGTCCATTCATTACTGAAAAAGCTCATGTATTAGGAGTGGAAGACGTCCTGCCAGACCCTTGCGAACTGCAGAAGAGTATCTAGACAGATGGGTGACTTAACTTTAGGGTACAAACTAGAGTTCCAAAAGTTCCCATCTCCTAATTTTCTCAAATCAAAATGGTCCCAGGAATCCATAGAAAAAAGCCTCTCTTTCAAGCATTAGACCATCTTGTCTCAAAAAGTGTTCTCAGTGGTCCCCCATGGAAGAGCAGGGATTGGGGTTTTATTCAAACCTTTTCACGGTACCAAAACGGAGATGTCAAAGATCTAAACCGGTTTCTGAATATCTGCTCTTTTTGCATGGAGTCAATCCGATCAGTAGTCTCCATCCTAAAAGGTGGAGAACTTCTGGCATCAAGCAACATCAAGGATTCATATCCCCATGTGTCCATTTTATCGACTCACCATAAATATCCATGTTTTGAGGTAGAAAATCTTCATTTTCAGTTTGTAGCTCTGCCTTTCAGTCTAGCTACTGCACCTTGAGTGTTTACAAAAGGTCCTCTAGCCAGACTAAGGTCCCAAGGTATAGAGATTATAGCTTACCTAGATTATCTGCTCTTGATAGACCAGTCAGTAGCCTGCTTAGACCTAAGTATGGTCACCACAGTTAACTACCTGGAATACCTAGGTTGAATTCTCAACCTAGAGAAATTTTCCTCAAAACCCACCAGGGAGATTTGAATACTTGGGTCTGATCATAGATACAGCCCAAAAAAGGGTATCTTGCCCCAGGGGAAGATCAGTGCCATAAAGGAACTGATTCAAGTGGTCAAGGCAAAGAAAAACACTTCTATTCGACTTTGCATGAGGAAGTTGGGAAAGATGGTGGCTTCATTTGAAGCCGTTCCTTGTGCTCAGTTTCAATCGAGACTGCTACAAAACAGTATCCTATCATCTTGGAACAAGGTCCAATCTCTAGATTTCCCAATGTGCGTCTCCAGGGGTGCACCAGAGCCCAGGTTGGTGGTTGAGAACCAAGAATCTGCAGAAGGGAAAATCCTTCCTACCAGTTGCCTGGAAGGTGGTAACAGGGTAACAGATGCCAGCCTTTCAGGTTGGGGAGCAGTCCTGGAAGAGGCAACTGTCCAAGGGAAATGGTCCAGATCAGCAATGACCTTACCCATCAACATCCTAGAGATTTGGGTAGCGCGCTTGGCCCTGAGGGCATGGACGTTCAGGTTACTGAATTGTGCTTTCAGGATCCAATCAGACAATACCAAGCAGTGGCCTATATCAATCACTAAGGGGGCACAAGAAGTCGTGCGGCTCAGAGAGGTGAATCATATCCTAACTTGGGCAGAAAACCTTGCCTATAAGCAGTCTTTATTCCAGGAATAGAAAATTGGCAGGTGGCCTACTTGAGTCACCAGCAGTTGTTCCCAGGAGAATGGTTCCTTCACCCAGATATTTCATCTGGACAATATGCCAAATATCGGGGATCCCAGACGTAGATCTGTTTGCACCCAGGTTAAGACAACTTTGTGTCAGGAACAAGGGATCCGCTAGTGTGCGCAACAGATGCTTTGGTGTTCCCGTGGAATCAGTTCTCACCGATTTATGCCTTCCCTCCTATTCTGCTGCTTCCACGACTTTGTCGCAGGATAAAGCAGGAAGGAAAGTTAGCGATTCTTGTGGCCCCAGCATGGCCCAGAAGATCCTGGTAGTCAGAGATCATAAAGATGGTGGTAAGGGACCCATGGACCCTACCACTACGTCTAGACCCTCTCTCGCAAGGTACGGTATTCCATCCTACCTTACAAACGCTAAATTTAACAATTTGGCTATTGAGACCCACATTCTGAAGAAGCGTGGGACATCAGGTTCAGTGGCATCTACCTTGATTGATGCACAGAAGCTGGCCTCCAGAATCATATTATAGAGTCTGGAAGGCATCTGTCTCCTGATGTGAATCCAGGGGTTGGCACCCCAGGAAGTCATAGGTAGAATCCTTGACTTTCTGTAGCTAGGGTTAGAAATAAAGCTGGCCTTGAGTACTATCAAAGTCCGGGTCTCTGACTTATCAGTACTATTTCAACGACCATTTGCTTAGCATTCTTTGGTTCATAGCTTTATTCAGGGGGTAACATGGCTTAATCCTCCAGTTAGGTCACCCCTGAACCCTTGGGACTTGAATTTTTTTCTGTTGGCATTGCAGAAACCGCATTATTCCCTTGGTCCTTTTGACAAGGAAACTCATTTTTCTGGTAGCCATTTCTTCTGCAAGAAGGGTATCAGAGTTGACTGCTCTCTCTTGTAAAGAGACATACTATTTATTCACAAGGATAAGGTGGTATTGTGTCCTCATCCCAACTTTCTACCGAAGGTAGTGTCAGGTTTTCATCTAAACCAGGATATTGTTCTATCTTAATTTTTTCCAGAACCCTGTTCTACGGGAGAGAAGTCACTACATTTTGTGGATGTGGTGAGAGCAGTCAAAGTCTACTTGAAGGCGACTGCTCAGATTCTAAAAGTTGGTTTTGTTCGTGTTGCTGGAAGGTCCTATAAGAGGACAGGCAGCATTGAAATCTACTATTTCTAAATGGATTCGGCAAGTAATTGTTTAAGGTTATGGTTTGAAGAGGAAGATTCCACCCTCAAATCAAAGCGCATGCCACTAGGGCTGTTAGTGCTTCGTGGGCAGTGCATCACCAAGCTTCCATGGCTCAAATCTGCAAGGCCGCAACTTGGTCTTCAGTCCATACATTTACCAGATTGTCACAGGTGGATGTAAAAAAGGCATGAGGCTATTGCCCTTGGGCATAGTGTGCTGCAGGCAGCAGTACAAGTCCTCTGATCTCATGGTGCCCTACTTTTGTTGCGTCTCCCTCCCCTCAGTTGGCATTGCTCTGGGACATACCACATAGTAACTACTATGGCGCTGTGTCCCGTGATGAGCGATAAAGAAAATAGGATTTTTATAACAGCTTACCTGTAAAAATCCTTTTCTTGGAGTACATCACGGGACACAGTGGTCTCTCCCCTCTTCTAATACACGTATATTACTTTGTTACAAAACTGAGGTACTCCCAGTAGTGGGAGGGTTATACAGGGAGTGGACATCCTGTCTTAGGTTGTGCCAGTGTTCATCACCAGAAGGTGGCCTATAACCCACATAGCAAGTACTATGGCTCTGTGTCCCTTGATTTACTCCAAGAAAAGGATTTTACAGGTAAGCGGTTATAAAAATTCTATTTTTTGCTTTTTTAGAGCAACACGTGCCAAAAATAAATAAATAAAAAAAGCACCTACGCATTTTTTTGTGGGACAAAACGTGCATTTTCTAGCCGCGTTTGGGGTGCCATTACAATTACTGGCAATACAAGCATGACCTGCAGATGTGAATGGGTCTACACGCAAGTACAATATCTGAAAGCTGTTTAAACAGGATACACATTTGTTCTACAGTAATAAGAAAAGATTTAACATGTTGCCAATAGGACCACACGCATATCAGGCTGCCTTTCAAATGTGAAAGGACAGAATAGGCAGGGCTGTAATTTTCAATACTGGAGCTTGTAGCGCCATGTTCTTTTAAATGCCCAAATAGGGCAAAGCCAGTATTTTTTCTTCAACCTGTCTAGGAAAATGGTAATTTCCATTGCTGAATGATATCAAAGGGCCCGTAGTTCATCTCAAAAAAGCTGACAATCTTAAAACCAATAAAACCCCTTAGGTTGTGTTGCCTTATTTATAGAGCATTTTCCTGTTATACAGGTCCTAACCAGGCTTATAATATTGTTAAAACGTGGGAATTTCTTGAATAAAAGCTTGAGTTTCCAAATACATATGAGGCAGCCATTGCCCATCTTTTTCTTGCATGTACACATTTTTACAGGATTTAAAGTGTTAAAATATTTCTGTAAAATAGATGATCCCAACAGAAGGGTGTTTTTCAACACAAGATTGTAAGGCTCATCTCATCTCATCTCATTATTGGCAAAGAATCACCTGCAAACACTCACTTGTTCTCAAGTTATGCCATTTTTAGATTTAGGTTGAATATATTTGTATTTTGAGGAAACTAGAAATAAAAAAAAAATAGGATTTTTGCACTCACCGTAAAATCCTTTTCTCTGTAATTCACCAACCGACACAGCTCCTCTCTAAAAAAAAAAATGGGTTGTTAGCCCTACCACTGGAGATTACTAGGCAAAGTTGTAATACAACACTTCAGAACTTTTAGTTCTGCCCAGGGGGTGGTCCCTAGGCTACAATCTCCACAGTCTGCCCTAGCAGCCTCAGTACATCAACAAGCAGTATAACGTAAAGAGAAAAAAAAAAAAAAAAAAGGGAGGGGCAGGTGCTGTGTCGGTCGGTGAATTACAGAGAAAAGGATTTTATGGTGAGTACAAAAATCCTATTTTCGCTTATATTCACTTACCGACACAGCTCTTCTCTAACAAAAATGGGACATCCCCAAGCAGTGCAAACAAAGGGGTGGGAAAAACAGCAAAAAAAAAAAAAAAAAAAAAAAAAAAAAAAAAAACACAAACTTCATCCACCATGGCAGGTGGGAACTAGTGAAACTAAACCCACAAAAAACAAAAAAACAAAAAAAAAACCGCAGTGCGTGGAAAAACCACCACAAAACCCAGGGTGTCCTCAACAGGAGTGATCCCCAAGACCGCAGCCAACTGCGGAAGTAATGCAACAGTGCATTGACATAACAGTACTGTGTTTTTTCGAAAAACCAGGAAAAATATATCGGTTGCATATTCAATTGCAACTACATGGCCGCCTGCAAAACTTTGCGGCCAAAACAGGCATCAGCCGAAGCACTGACGTCTACCTTGTAAAACTTGGTAAACGTATGGACAGACGACCAGGTCGCCGCCTTACACACCTGAGCGACCGATGCTTGTAGAAATGTTGTCTTGTGTTGGAAGGCCCAAGACGTTCAGATTGCCCTGGTGGGGTGGGCCGTGACCGGAAAGGGGGGCACCTGCCCCTTCAAGGAGTAGGCTTGTACTACAATCTGTCTGATCCAGCTGGAAATGGTGGCCGACGAGACCGCCATGCCTTTCTTGGGACCAGCTACCGAAACAAACAGCAAGTCTGACTTCCGAAAGGGAACCGTGGCAGACAAATACACCTTCAGAGCCCTAACCACGTCCAAAGCGTGAAGAGCCACCTCTTTAGGGTGCTTCGGCTTAGGACACAGCGATGGTAATACAACGTCCTCATTGATATGAAAAGCCAAGACCACCTTTGGTAGAAAGGACGGTTGCGGACGCAACACCACCTTATCCCTGTGGATTACCAGATAGGGCGACTTGCAGGACAAGGCTGCCAATTCCGAAACCCACCTGGCCGAGATGGCCACTAGAAAGATCACTTTGTGAAAGATTCAAAAAGGGGAATCTCCCTGATATTCTCAAACGGCGGTTCAAAGCCCATGGGCGTAACGGATGCACCGGAGGGAGGGACTACGTGTCATACCCCCCTGAACGATGGTATTCACTAAGGAGTGCAATGCCAGGGGTCATTGGGGGGAAAAAAAAAAAAAAAAAAAAGACAGCCAAGGCTAAGATTTGCCCTTTGATGGTGCTTAAAGCCAATCTCTGGTCCACTCCCTGCTGGAGAAACAGCAGGATCCTGGATATGGAAAAGGATCGCGGATGCCATCCTTTCTCCTCACACATGGAGATGTAGGCCTTCCAGGTATGATGGTATATCTTCTGAGAAGAAGATTTCCGCCCTCAACATAGTCAGAAGATTTCCGCCCTCAACAGACCCCCGTTCCTCAACACCTGGCTCTCAATAGCCATGCCATTAAAGCCAGCGATGGTAAAGCAGGATGGAAAATTGGACTTTGAGATAGGAGGTCGTCTCGCAACGACAGTCGCCAGGGAGCGTCTGCCACCAGACACACCAGGTCTGCGTACCAAGGACGCTGAGGCCAATCTGGGGCAACCAGTATTACTGGGATCCCCTCGGCTTCCACTGTGCGAAGCAGACGTGGTAACAGTTTCAGTGGAGGAAAGGCGTAAATCAGCTTGTACTGATCCCACAGAGCCACCAGCGCGTCTGATGACGGATCTCTTGTCCTGGACACGAATCTTGGCACCTTCCAATTGAGACGGGAGACCACATCTGGGTGTTCCCCACTTCAGGCACAGTGGCTTGAATGTTTCCGGATGCAATGCCCATTCTCCTGGGCCCAGCATCTGTCGACTCAGATAGTCCGCCTGCCAGTTCTCCACCCCCGGGATGCAATTGGCCGACAGGGCTGGTACGTGTCGCTGTGCCCACCGAAGTATGTGAGCGACCTCCCGAGCAGCGGCTGAGCTTCTTGTTATCCCTTGGTGATTTACGTACGCCACAGCCGTCGTCGACTGTATCCTGATCGGATGCCCTTGAAGACTCACCGACCATGTGTGGAGACACAGCCTAGTAGCTCTCAATTGGAGCAGATTGATCGGCAATTCGAAATAGTCGACTAGAGGCCCTGAGCCGACTGAACCCCCATCACTCCACCCCAGCCAAATAGACTGGCCTCCATAGTGATCACTGTCCGTTTCAGAGGAAGGAAAGATTTTCCAGACAATCACCGGGGACCTCAACCACCAGATCAGAGAGTCCCTGACCAGCTGCCTCACCTGGATCTGTTGATCTAGGGACAACTGAGATTTGTCCCATTTTAACAAAATCTCCTTCTGTAGCACTCTGGTGTGGAACTGGGCGTAGGGTACTGCCTCGAAGGAGGCTAACATGAGTCCCAGTACTCGCATAAAAACCGGAGTGACGACCACTTGCGGTTCATCAGTAGTTTGACCACGGATCTGAGAGTCTGCAATTTGTCTAAAGGGAGAAAAACTCTCGCTTCCCTGGAGTCCAACAGCAAACCTAGGTACTCCAGACACTGGGTCGCTACAATCACCGACTTCTTTAGGTTCTATGGCCACCCAAATTCTTGCACTGTCTGAATGGTGATCGCCACATCCTCCTCCAATTCTGAGGCGGAAGAAGCTCTCAGGAGGAGATCTAGGTAGCCCACGATCGCGAACCCATGTTGTCTCAGCAACGCCAATACTGGAGCCAGAACTTTGATAGAGACTTGGGGGGCTGATGCCAGACCAAAGGGAAGAGCTACAAATTGGTAAAGGGCTTCCCGGACTGCAAAACGCAGAAATTTGTGATGCCGAAGGCATATGGGTATGTGCAGATACGCATCCTGGATGTCTAAGGGCGCCAGGGAGTCCCCTTGATGGAGCGCAGCGACTACTGAGCAAAGCGATTCCATTCTAAACCTCTGCACTTTTACAAAGTGATTGGAGGGCTTTCAAGTCCAAGACTGGACATACCCCTTCCTTCTTGGGAACCACAAACAGATTTGAGTAGAATCCCTGGAAGTGTTCAGATTCCGGGACTGGTACAATCACCCCGAGATTCAGCAAATCCCTTACCGTCCCCAACAGGGCCTCCCAGCGAACCGGGGATACGGGTATGCTGGAGGGGAAAAATCCGTTTGGTGGCCAAGTGAGAAACTATCTTGTAGCCTGTGGAAATCAGATCGCAGACCCATTGGTCGGATAACCGGGAGGACCACCGGGCTGCAAACTCCCAAAGGCGACCCCCCACCCGAAACATGGGTGGGGGCAAACCTTCATGCGGTAGCACTTTTATTTCGCAGGTTTGTTAGGCTTGCGATTCCAGGGACGTTTTTGACCGTCCGTGGGCGTCCCGTCGGGTGCTTGTGAGCGGAAAAAGAGGGCCCTTAAGTTTCCTGGCCTGTGGGAGTATTGTACTCTTACCACCAGTGGCGTTTTTAATAATGTCATCCAACAAGGCTCCAAAGAGCTGTCGCCAAGGAAAGGAAGGTCCGTCAGGGCTTTTTTGGATGCCTGGTCAGCAGACCAGCATTTTAGCCAAATCACGCGATTCAGCACCACAGCTGACACTGAAGCCCTGGATAACAGAGGGAGAGTATCCAGGGCCGCGTCACAGATGTACTTAAGGCCTTGCACTAGTTCCACGCAGACAGGGGAGGCCTGTTGCTCTCCCTATTTGCGGTGCAAAAGTTTTGCCCACTCAGTCAGTGTCTGCGACACCAGTGCAGATGCCAGTACAGGTCACGCGGCTGACCCCACAACCAAGGAACGAGCCACCGCCTTGGGATCCTTGAATGCAGGAGTCCCCGCAACGAGGATCGTGGTTACTTTATTTAACTTAGATACTGGGGGGTCCACGAGCTGACCATTTCTTGAGAAGGCTTTCCTCAAAAGGGGTAACGCACCGCCATGTATTTGGGGACCGAAAAAAGGTCCGTTGTGGGCGACTCCATTCCTTGTAAATGAACTTGTCAAAATAAGTCAGATACGGGAATACCTTAGGTGAACGTGCTGGCTTGCGTGACCCAAAAGGGACCGCTACATTAGCAGATGGATCCGCTGGCTCCTGAATCTTCATGGTATCATGCACAGTTGTGATAAGTGCTCCAACAAGCGCTTTGTCACACACGTACCCGGATGGGGACTCATCCTCACTGTCCAAACGGTCCTAGTCAGTGTCATCTGAGAAAACAGAGCAGGGGTCACCAGCCTCAGCAGGACCCGAGTCTGCGTCAGAGCTCTCCCCAGAGGACGGGGGGGGGGGGGGGTGGCAGCTTTTTAGCACCTTTCTTCTCACACCCCGCCTCTATCTTGACAGCGAACAAATTGAGGACCCCCATCAGGGTGTCCATAGGGACCACACAGTCCGCAGGTGACCCGGTTGCAATTGCCTGGATTTCGGGGGAAGAAACAGTTTCTGAAGCCATGCTGACCCTACCCTGTCTGCCACCCGAAGGCGACTTAGGACAGCGACCGTCCCACCCTCCTTGCTGCCGCTGACTGAGGGGTTCTAACCCGCCGGACTCACCGCCCTGAGGAGTTCTGCGCTGTTTTACAGCAGTGCCTGTAGATCCCTAGCGCTCCCAGATGCAGAGGGACCAAAGCTGTGGCAGTCCATCAGCACGATCGGTGAACGATCGCTGAGCGATCTGAAACACATGTCCAGATTACACAGAAAGCCTCCCAGCGCTCTGCGATGACAAAACAGGAAGCTGAGGGCACAGGAGCTGCTGCTAGAGCACTTAAAAATGTGGTCCGGCTTCGAGAAAATGGCCGCCAGTGTTATGAATAGGGAATCACCGGGAAAATGGCCGTCTGAAGCCCAGAAGCATGCTGTCCCTTGCCCACACTGAAAATGGCCGCCAGCCAGCACAATGAGAGGCAGAAAGGAAACAGACAGCGCTGCACCAACACAGGGGCAAACCTCACAGGCACCCTCCGGGATTAAAGCACACAGGATTCAGGCACCCCAGCACAGCCAGAACCCAGGCAAGAGCCCAGGGCACACACTGCTCAGTACATGTACAGCCCCCCCCCCCCATGAGGGGGGAAAGGAGGGGAATTAGCGACAGGGGAGAGAAGAGAGGTGGTGAGGGGGCCCTCAAATCGACCTCCCAGGGAATGCCCAGCTGCTCAACCCTGCCGAGACAGGGAGAGCTGTGCTTGCCAGTGCTGAAGAGCTGGGAGACATTCTATTGTAGCCAACTCCTGATCAGTACAAGGAAGTCTACTGGCCCGGCATACTGCGACACAGACATCAGTAGCCCAGTCACATGTATGCCCCAGAGCATAAAAGCTCACTGACCTCTGGAGCTAAGGTATGTCGTGGCCTGCCGATCCGTAGCTGCGACCTGCACACGCTCAATGGCCGGACTGGGGAGACTACAAGGATAAGTGAACCAGCCTGTCACCTAGCCGGCTGTTGATAGAAGATCACAGGATCATTCATCTTGTGCAAAAAGCCAAGCTTTTGCATCAAAAAAAAAAAAAAAAAAAAAAAAAAAAAACAAACACACGGACCCATGGGCCCACAGGGTTCCTAGGTGTATCTCCTTCACTAGGCAAAATAAAAAATAAATAAAAAAACTGAGGCTGCTAGGGGTGACTGTGGGCATTGTAGCCTAGGAATCGACCCCCTGGGCGGAACTAAAAGTTCTGAAGCGTTGTATTACAACTTTGCCTAGTAATCTCCAGTGATAGGGCCAACAACCCATTTTCTTACAGAGAGGAGCTGTGTCGGTCAGTGAATATAAGAGAAAATTGTTTACAAGACAAAAGCTCTTAAAAAAAAACAATGCATGAGAACCTGTCTGGGGAGTGCTATATCTATGCATGTTGTTGAGGAACTAGCAAAGTTGTGTTGTCTATACTTGCCACATTCTGGTTATTGTATTGGCAATGAGAAAGAAAGCACAGATGTTAAGCTATTTTCCTGCAGCCTAGACTGTCCCAGCTCTGCAATAGTTATAAGCCACAAATACCACAACTGTAAAATTTTGATAATCCATTTGATACTTCTGCATTTACTAGAGTCAGCATTAACCACTTCCCGACCAGCGCACGACGATGTAAGTCGACAGAATGGCACGGGCAGGCATATTGGCGTACATGTACGTCCAATATTCGTTGCCGCCGTGCCATCGGGAGCGCGCCGCCGGCGGCGCGCTCCCGCGCTGGTCGGGACCCCCGTGAGTCCGGTCGCGGGACCCGCGGACTCGATCGCCGCGGGCATCCCCGCGATCGTCTCACGGAGCGGCCGAATGGAGGAAATGCTGTATAAACAACATTTTCCCATTCTGCCTAGCAACTAGTGACGCTGATCTCTGCTCCATGTGATTGGAGCAGAGATCAGTGTACACTAAATGAAAGCCCAACCCCCCCACAGTTAGTAACACACCCCTAGGAACACTTAACCCCTACACTGCCACCCACAGGTTAACCCTTTCACTGCCAGTGTCATTTACACAGGAATCACTGCATTTATATAGCAGTGATTACTGTATAAATGACAATGGTCCCAAAAATGTGTCAAAAATGTCCGATGGGTCCCCGACAATGTCGCAGTCACAATAAAAATCGCAGATCGCCGCCATTACGAGTAAAAAAAAAAAAAAAAAAAAATTATTAATAAAAATGCTATAAAACTATCCCTATTTTGTAAACGCTATAACTTTTGCGCAAACCAATCAATAATCGCTTATTGCGATTTTTTTTACCAAAAATATGTAGAAGAATACGTATCGGCCTAAAGTGAGGGAAAAAAATGTTTTTTTATATATTTTTGGGGGATATTTATTATAACAAAAAGTAAAAAATAATGCGTTTTTTCAAAATTGTCGCTCTATTTTTGTTTATAGCGCAAAAAATAAAAACCGCAGGGGTGATCAAATACCACCAAAAGAAAGCTCTATTTGTGGGAAAAAAAGGACGTCAATTTTGTTTGGGAGCCACGTCGCACAACCGCACAATTGTCAGTTAAAGCGACGCAGTGCCGAATCGCAAAAAGTGGTCTGGTCTTTGACCAGCAAATTGGTCCGGTCTGCAAGTGGTTAAAGGGTTTCTAAAGGCATTTTTTAGGTTTGGTTTATAAAAATAAACAAAAACACGTTTACTCTTGGCCCTGAACCTCCTTTTCTGGTGTGCTCCGCCAGACACCTTGGGCTCTTCTCTTTTGTCTGCCTTCATAGCAAGTGACCTGCTATGGGGGCAGACATGCAACCTTGCTTCTGAGCCAGGCTGTGTATGTCCATAAACACACAGAGCGGCTCAGCCCTTCCCCCACTCACAGGAGCTGACTGACAGCAACTGGAGCCAATGGCTCCTGCTGTTCTTCAAGTAGTGTAGCAAGAGCAGGGAGCGAAGACCGGCAAACAGCCACAGTGCTAGATCGATGCAAGTCTGCAGTAAGTGTTCAAGGTGAACAGCAAGTTGCAAAATGTTTAGCCTAATGCAAGGAATGCTTATCTAGCATCTGCCCAATTCTAATACTCCTAAATAAGAAATGGCTAAATATTAAAAAAATATGGCACAGTTGGAAAATCAAGCCACTGGTATGCAGTCAGACCTTACCTGTTTTCCATCAACTTCGATGTCAGCTATGTAGTTTTCAAAGACTGTTGGCACATAGACCTCAGGAAATTGATCCTTGCTGAACACTATTAGGAGACAGGTTTTTCCACAAGCACCATCGCCAACTATCACCAGCTTCTTACGAATTGCTGCCATAGCTAAGAAAAGACAATACACATTTACAGAATTGTATTTTTTCATAAAAAAATATAGTATAAAACAAACATTTTGCATACCAAACAACTTTACTATAAGTAACAAAATTTACCAGTTTTTGCATAGGCTGTAACAGAATAAAAAAAAAAAAAAAAAAAAAAAAAAAAAAAAACTACTTTGTTTACACACAGCTTATTGTCATCTCTGTAGCCAATAGGAATACCTGCCACTTCTAGACAGGCAACTATCAGACCTGAGCACAGACAGCCACCATTCCAGCTCTCTAGCCTCAGTCAGGCTATTCAGCAATAAAAAATACTTCCAGAAGTTTCAAATGCCTGTCCTCCTCCAACCCCTCAGCCATCACAAGACACAGCAGTGATGTTAGGGCCGCAGGACAGAGCCACAGTACATCCTAAACTACCAAAATGTATTGAATGCTGAACAGTCTGTCCAATTTTAGTGCTTAAAATGGAGCTTCAGTCCAAATACTACTACTACTACTACTACTACTACTACTACAACAACTACAACTACACACACCATATTGCAACAGTCAAGTTTCTCAATAATAACATTATTTTTCACAAGACGCTGTATTTACCAGTGAATCAGTTATTTTAACAGTGCTCAGCTATGTTCTGTCAGTTTCCATCTGCAGTAAGGGTAGCTGAGCTCAAGCAGCTCAGAACCCATTATGCCCTGCGAACTTGCGCATCTATACATGAACAGTGAGGCAAACCATTGTCTAAGTGTTTAGCAAGTATGATGCCATGGAAACTGCTGGCATTTTTACATACTGGTCAATAAATATACATGCACATACACAATGTGCTTGTAGGTGATTTAGGACATTGACATGCAGGACAAGGTGACTTTCTCCAAAAGGGCCTCCCCATCCCCTATATATTCAATACCTTACCTGCTCTTCCTTTACAACTTTTCGCTTTTGCAATTGGCAAGAATTTGAGTATGCAAGAGCGCAATGTACTTCCTAGTGGCGGTACCAGGGCTTAGCAGCCAATTAGGCTTTTCTGTGTGACAAAGGCAGCTGAATTTGATGCTGGCTGCAGAGGAGCAAGGAGCTAAAGATCATGCAAACATGTTGGGCTCTCTGAAGATTTGCTGCCCTTTGGGATGACAGACTGACTGTTGGCACCTCTGACTACCCTCTTAAGTATTTTAGAAAGCCACCTGTTCTGGTATTTTAGTTGGCAAGAACAAGGAGTAGAAGAAGTGCACCAGAGCTTTCATGTCACAGATTTCAAATGGAAATCACAGCTTGACCATACTATCACCTCTGCGTGGAAGTCTAAAAAAAAAAAAAAAAAAAAAAAAATGTCCCAAATGTCACACAATCAGGGTTTTCAATAGAAAGTCTTCTCATGCAAACACAGGCATGAAAATCAATTAACCACTTAAGCCCTGGACCAATTTGCAGCCAAAGGACCAGGCCCCTTTTTGTGATCTGGCACTGCGTCGCTTTAACTTTTCCCACAAATAGAGCTTTCTTTTGGTGGTATTTGATCACCTCTGGTTTAGATTTTTTGCGCTATAAACAAAAATAGGACAATTTTGAAAAAAAAAAAATGCAATATTTTTAACTTAACTTTTTTTAACTAAATAAACATCCCCCAAAAAAAAAAAAAAAAATGAAAAAAAAAAAAAAAGGAAAAAAATATTTTTATGTTTTTTTCCCTCAGTTTAGGCCGATACATATTCTACATATTTTTGGTAAATCGCAATTAGCAATTTGTTTGCACAAAATAGGGGATAGTTTTATTGCATTTTTATTAGTAAGGCGGCGATCAGCGATTTTTATTGTGACTGCAGCATTATGGCGGACACATCGGACATTTTTGGGACCATTGCTGTATAAATGACAACCAGTGCTATTTAAAACGCACCAACTCCTGTGTAAATGACACTGGCAGTGAAGGAGTTAACCACTAGGGGGGCAGGGAGGGGTTTATGTGTGATGTGTTTTACTGTTGGGGCATGGCTTGGCATGTGACGTCACTGATAGTCTTTCCCTATAAACAGGGAACAGACGATCGGTGACAGCCACAGTAGGAAGCATGGGGAGAAGTTTACACAGACCTCCCCTAGTTCTTCAGCTCTGTGACCCGATCGCGGAACACCAGCGGCTATCGGGTCCACGGGTCCCGCAGCCAGAGCTCAGGACCAGGTCGTGAGCACGCCGCCTGCTTTGCGCGCGCAACCCACGGCTGGGCACTTAAAGAGCCACGTACCGGTATGCGATTGTGCCCAGCTGTGCCATTCTGCCGACATAAATGTTCAGGAGGCGGTCCTTAAGCGGTTAAACAACCCCAACCCGCATAATTAGGTGTGGGTAAATTTTAGATTTTGAGACACAAATTGTTTTGCTCTCCCACGTTTTATGAATGACAGTACTCTGCAATAGTTGCCCCTTTTAAAATCCTATTTACAGCCCAATGTGTGTTTTTTTTGGATAACACTACAGAGTAGGGGTGGGTTAAAACAGTTTATGTTTTGGCATGTCTCAGACAGAAAGTAAGAGGAAATCGGATAGATATATCTATCTCTACCCATCTGATTGCCTCTTACTGCTCTGTCTGAGACAGAAATATACCCGACAATACTGAAAAAAAAAATTACACTTTGCTACAATGTAAAGTAGTGAGTGTACAGCTTGTATAACAGTGAAATTTGCTGTCACCTCAAAATAACTCAACATACGGTCATTAATGTCTAAACCGCTGGAAACAAAAAAAAAAAAAAGTGTATACACCCCTAAGCTAAAAATGTCCAAATTGGGCCCAAAGTGTCAATATTGTGTGGCCACCATTTTTTTTCCAGCTGCCCTAACTCTTGGGCATGGAGTTCACTAGAGCTTCACAGGTTGCCACTGGAGTCCTCTTCCACTCCTCCATGACATCACGGAGCTGGTGGATATTGGAGACCTTGTGCTCCTCCACCTTCTGTTTGAGGATGCCCCACAGATGCTCAATAGGGTTTAGGTCTGGAGACATGCTTGGCCAGTCCATCACCTTTACCCTCAGCTGCTTTACAAAAGGCAGTGGTGGTCTTGGAGGTGTGTGTGTTTGGGGCCGTAATTTTGAAATCCGGCCCTGCGGCCCAGTCTCCGAAGGGAGCGGATCATGCTCTGCCTCAGTATGTCACAGTACATGTTGGCATTCATGGTTCCCTCAATGAACTGTAGCTCCTCAGTGTCGGCAGCACTCATGCAGCACCAGACCATGACACTCCCATCACCATGCTTGACTGTAAGCACTTGTCTTTATACTCATCTCCTGGTTGGACGCTTGACACCATCTGAGCCAAATACATTTTATCTTTGTCTCATCAGACCACAGAACATAGTTCCAGCAATCCATGTCCTTAGTCTGCTTGTCTTCAGCAAACAGTTTGCAGGCTTTCTTGTGCATCATCTTTGAAAGAGGCTTCCTTCTGGAACGACAGCCATGCAGACCAATTTGATGTAGTGTGCAGCATATGGTCTGAGCACTGACAGGCTGACCCCCCACCCCTTCAACCTCTGCAGCAATGCTGGCAGAACTCATACGCCCATTTCCCAAAGACAACCTCTGGATATAACACTGAGCACGTGTACTCAACTTCTTTGGTTGACCATGGCGAGCCCTGTTCTGAGTGATACCTGTCCTGGTAAACCACTGTATGGTCTTGGCCACCTTGCTGCAGCTCAGTTTCAGGGTCTTGGCAACCTTTTTATAGCCTAGGCCATCTTTCTGTAGAGCAAGAATACTTTTTTTCACATCCTATGTACAGCAACAATTTTTTTTCAGATCCTCAGAGTTCTTTGCCATGAGGCGCCATGTTGAACTTCCAGTGACCAGTATGAGAGAGCGCAATAACACCAAATTTAACACACCTGTTCCCTATTCACACCTGAGGCCTTGCAAAATTAACGAGTCACATGACATCGGGGAGGGAAAATGGCTAATTGGGCCCAATTTGGACATTTGCACTTTTGTTGGCAGCAGTTTAGACATGAATGGCTGTGTGTTGAGTTATTTGGAGGGGACAGCAAATTTACACTGTTATACAAACTGTACACTCACTACTTTACACTGTAGCAAAGTGTCATTTCTTCAGTGTTGTCAGGTATATTTCTGTCTCCGAGACAGAACAGAAAGAGGCAAACAGGTGGATATATCCATCCGATTTCCTGTTACTTTCTGTTGGGTCTCAGACAGAAATATACCTAATGAGACATGCCAAAACAAACTGATGCTTTAACCCACCCCTAACTCTGTGTCCAAAAAACCATTTGTGTCTCAAAATCTAAAATGTACCCACACCTAATTATGCATAATGGGGTTGTTTAATTGATTTTCGTGCCTGTGGTGGCACGAGAAGACTTTCTATTGAAAACCTTGAACGTGTGACATAGTTTGGGCATTTTCTTTGGACTTCCATGCAGAGGTGATAGGTACAGTCAAGCTGTGATTTCCATTTGAAATCTGACATGACAGCTCTGGTGCACTTCTACTCCTTGTTCTTGCCAACTAAAAAGACCAGAACAGGTGGCTCTCTAAAAGACTTAAGAGGGTAGTCAGAGGTGCCAACAGTCAGTCTCTCATCCCAAAGGGCAGCAAATCTTCAGAGAGCCCAACATGTTTGCATGCTCTTCAGCTCCTTGCTCCTCTGCAGCCGGCATCAAAATCAGCTGCCTTTGGGACACAGAAAAGCAATGACCTAATTGGCTGCTAGGCATAGGGACCGCCACTAGGAAGTACATTGCGCTCTTGCATACCCAAATCCTTGCCAGTTGCAAAAGAGCGAAAAGTTGTAAAGGGAGAGCAGGTAAGGTATTAAATATATATAGGTGATGGGGAGGCCCTTTTGGAGACAGTCATCTTGTCCTGCATGTCCATTAGCTGCTTTTCAGCAACGCGTGGCAGTTCTGCTTTTATTAGATCCCTTTCTCAATGAGGCGTTTTTCCAGGTGCTTTTGGGCTAAAAGAAGCACCTGTAAAATGCCTCCCCTGCAGCCCCAGTGTGAGAGCACAAGTGCTTTCACACTGGGGTGGTGTGCTTGCAGGACATTTGAAAAAGTCCTGCAAGCAGCATCTTTGGGGTTTGTGGAGGAGCGGTGCATAATTGAAATGAATGGGCAGCACTGCCGTAGCACCTTTTCAAACATCCTGCAAGCACACCACCCCAGTGTGAAAGCACTCCTGCTCTCACACTGGGGCTGCAGGGGAGGCGTTTTACAGGTGCTACTTTTATCCCAAAAGCACCTGGAAAAACGCCTCATTGAGAAAGGGGTCTAATAGCATTTTTATCAAGGTACTGTATATTAGTTAGGAGGGGCAGTAATCAAAGCAATCTCACAAATAAAAACACATCTGCTCAGTTACTAGATCGCAGAGCTACTGCAGCTGAGCTTATGGAAAGACACCATGGAGGCCTTCTACCGGCAAAAAAAAAAAAAAATTGTAATAAATCCAGTCCATAGTTTCATAAACTGGGACAGTATTCTCAAACTCCACCCATCCGCTACTAAAGGTTATTACATTTATATAAAAATGCATCTCTCTAGATCTTTTAATGCTCATCCTAATTACACATACCACAGGACCACGTAAATTTTAAAGCACACACCTGATCGTTTAGAAATACTTGACATACAATCTACAGCAATCTCCGGGACGATGGTTGTACAGAGTTACATGAAGGACATGCATACAATCCAAATCCACAAAGTATTCATGCTCCGTCAGGCTGCAATTTACAGTATAAAAAAATAAAAATTTTAAAAAATCTGGCCAAATCTGGTCAAAGTTATCTTCTGGATCACAGGATTGCCCATACACTTGCACTACTGTTGCCCAGAGTCAGCCAATAGCAGTCTAAAACCTGGTGTCAGCTGATGCCACAGACCTGCTTTGGGCTCTAGAAGCATCCCAACCATATTGTCAGGAAAAATATAAAAAAAGAGCAATCAAAAAACACAGTGTCCAAATAAAGGTGAACTATAAGGCCCAGAAGGTAAAAACAAAGTGTCCATGCGTTGAAAAAAAAAAATCCAACATCGATTACAGTTGCGCTCATAAGTTTACATACCCTGGCAGAATTTGATTTCTTGCCCATTTTTCAGAGAACATTGATAAACTTTTCTTTCACTTATGGTTAGGGTTTGGCTGAAGCCATTTATCATCAACTGTTTCATCAAGTGCTGCACTGACGATTCTGAGTCATGGGGAAAGCAAAAGAATCGTCTTAGGATCTGCAGGAAAAGGCAGTTGAACTGTATAAAAACAGGAAAGGGGGGATCTCTCTCTCTCTAACCAAGAAGTAGAAAATGAGGGGTTCTGTTGAACTCAAACCACGGTCAGGTAGACCAACTAACATTTCAGCCACAACGGGCAGGAAAATTGCTCTGGATGCAAATAAAAACCCACAAATAACTTCAAGTGCAATGCAGGACTCTCTGAAAACATGTGGTGTGGTGTGGTTGTTTCAAGATGCACAATGAGGAGACACTTGAAGATGGCTGCATTATTATGCAAATGCCACAAAGTATACACCAAACAGTATATAGAGAGATGAGCCCCAAACCTTCTGGCACCAAGTCAATTGGAGTGATGAGACCAAAATTGGGTTTTTTGGCCACATCCATAAACACTACATTTAGAGGAGGAGTCAACAAGGCTTATGCTGAAAAAGGTACACTATTCCCACTGAAACACGGAGGTGGATCGCTGATTTTTTTTTAGGAATGTGTGAGCTACAAAAGGCACAGGAAATTTGGTCAAAACTGAGGCAAGATGAATGCAGTAGGTTATGAAAAAATACTGGAGGAACATTTGTATCCATCAGTCAGGAAGCCATGCATGGGACGTACTTGGACAGTCTAAGACAATGATCCAAAGCACAAGGCAAGGTCGACTGGTCATTGGCTACAGCAGAATAAAGTGACGGTTCTGGATTGGCCATCTCAGTCTCCTGACCTAAACATTGAGCCGCTCTGGGGAGATCACAAAACGTGCAGTTCATGCAAGACAGCCCAAGAATTTACAGGAACTAGAGGCTTATTGCCAAGAGGAATGGGCAGCTTTACCATCTAAGATAAAGGGCCTCGTCCACAAAAGAACTTCAAGCTGTCATTGATGTTAAAGGGGGCAATACACGGTAAGAACTGGAGTATGTCAACTTTTGATCAGGGTCATTTCTGTTGTGATTGATAAAAAAAATAAAAAAATAAACACAGATGACTGATATTAAATGGCTTCAGCCAAACACTAACCACCAGTGAAAGAAAAAAGTTTGTGTGTTATTCATATTCTCTGAAAAATGGCCAAGAAATTATAAAGTCTGTAAACTTATGAGCACAACTGTATACCTGGTGACAATCCCTCCATCTCCAACACACTTTCTTGGCTCACCTCATGGAGTAGACCCCTGACCTAACAGGCGGTCATCAGCACATATCCCATAAAAGGGTGATGAGCTTCAGAGATGGATATAAAAAAGGTCTCCACGACAGTCTACCAGGGAAAGATATGAGAGCGAGAGAGAACAGATCTAAGTGCTCACCGATTTAAAATTCAAAGGCTTGATTTTATTTTATTTTTTAAAGCTACTCACATTCGAGCCACAGGACACAAGCAAAATCACATTTCAGAGAGTAAATAAAAGGTGTCAGGACAGTAGCGGATGACGTCAGACCATAGCTCCTCCCCTGCATGCGTTACATTCACAAGAATGTTGTCAGAGGGGTGGAGCTACTACTTCAGCGACCTTTAGGCCCCTTAATGTCCATATAGGGGTACACGTGAATACATATCAAAAAGGCATCAAGAACTCTGTCTCCAAACACTTTAGGTTGTACCACAACAGGGACCCCTGGGACCTCAAGTTTTGGGGTATAGAAAGGAGTTGATACCCATTGGGAGGGGGTAATGTGACGACTTATCCAAAGAGTCCTTCTGGATTTTTGAGGCAGAAGTATTGCCACCTGATGGTTTAAACATAGATTTCAATTTAAATTGATTTCTGATAGGCAACTTTTTTCTATTTATTAATATATACACAGATATTATGTGTTTTGTAACAGGATGACAGCGTGTGATGGGCATGTGGTATTTTTAAATCAATTGTATTCTTTTATTGGAACAGTAGGGGTCAGTGTTTTACCCATTTTAAAAGTGCAACTCAACTTTTGAGGAAAAAACTAAAAAAACACAACACATTCCCCTCTGGGTGATCTATGCACATTGCAAGGTTTATAACATTTGTTGCAGATTCCTACCTTTTGTTATTCTGAAGAAATCCCCGTTTGTTCCTCTGTGTAAATTAGGTCTAATGAGAGTGGTTTCCCAATTATCTATCAGGTGTGCACCTGTACAGCACTAATGAGGAAATCTGCTGGGCCTGGATCCCCTTAGACCTGTTCCTATTGAATGAATCTCACCAAAAAAAAAAAAAATAAATGAAATTGTTGCAGGGGATGCCTGAAATCTAATTTGCATCTTAGGCAGACTTCTGTGAAAATTGGTGAGACAATCACACAAGCAGGAAATTATGTTTCTGGGGGTGGTCAGTACACTGTACAGAATATTGCCATATTGCATTTACAGAAAATTACAGCGGCTGCAGATTGAAAAGGAAAGGTAATTTTTAATAACATTCAATTACAATAGAACTTGAGTTGCAATTATATACACTAGATTTTTCGTTGCCAGTTTTTCCTTCCCACAAAAGTCAAGTTACCTTTTAAATTATTCTCCCCGTCGATTTGTTCATACATTCACTTGGGGATATTAATTTACTTGCGAGTCCTTCCACTTTCTAATATGAGCATTGTCCGGCGCTTGTAGCACGACAAGTCCAATTGATTTTTATTGTCTCGCGGGGCCATGGTTTTGCCATGGACTTGATAGGTTGCTATGGCAATGGACAGAGTTTAAAAGAGGATGGGTGATGTGGTAGCTCCACCCACTAACGAACAAATTTGCGTACAAGGTGGGGAAATGCATACAAGGTGGGGAAGGAGCTACGTTCTGACGTCACCCGCTGCCGTCCTGACACCTTTCATGTACTCACTGCACCATGATATTGCTTGTATCCTGTGGCTCTAATGTGAGTAGTATTTATTTTATTTTTCCCAATAAAGCCTTGAAATTTTAAATCAATGAGCATTTAGATCTGTTCTTACATATATTCTCTCTGGTGGAACCGTTGTGGAGAACTGGATATCCATCTCTGAAACTCATCACCCTTTATGGGTGATGCGCTGTTGACCACCTGTTAGGTCAGGGGTCTACTCCATGAGGTGAACGAAGCAAGTGTGTTCGAGGTGGTAGGGATGGTCACCCAATATAATGGACATTGGATTTTTTCAACACGTGGCCACTCTGTTTTTACCTTCTGGGCCTTGTAGTTTTTTTTAGATTTAGCGTTAATCTTTGTGTTTTGACTGATCTTTTGCGCTGCCCTTTATATTGATATTTCTCAAGATTATGTGATCTTTTAGTGTACAGCTGCATGCCATTTAAAGTTGTGTTTTACGCTGATTGTACTTCTAATTTCAATATTGTCAGGATCCACCCCCCTGCCTGATTGACAGCTGGTTCTGGCTCTCAGCTGTGATTATACATAGAGCAAAGCTTCTTTTCCTCATTATGGTTTATTTTGATCTGTGATGTGAAATCTGAACTCCAAACAGCAAAATACATACATACTGTATGGGCTACAAGATTTTATCAATCCTGTATTTTATATTAGCCTGGATTTCAGCTTTAAGGAAGTGTGGGATTAAACAAAAAACAAATACACACTACCACCACCACACTGCAGCATCAGTCTGATGTTGCAGCTGTTCCATGCCAGCTCTAAGACAGAGAACTAAGCAATTACATTATCACCTATCGTTCCGTAGACGGAGCACTAACAAGTCATTGTTTTGCCCCTCCATAGCTCACTGAAGCGCCTGGCTGGTAATGGGGCGGGCAAAGCTGGCATCTGCACTCAGCTGAACCCTAAAAATATATAAACAGCTGGGTGGATTCCGAAATTATGGTCAGGATCCTTCCAGTGCCTCTGGGTCACAGGAGAGCAAAGTGAGTGCACTCCTGTGAACCAGAAGAGCAGTATGACATAGCTTTACAAATTAGACAGCAACAGACATAACAGAATTTTCTGATCATCGAAAATACACAAGGCTGCAGGATGTATCCAAGGTAAATGCCAATAAGCGATTGCAGGGGAGTATTTTTATCAATGTTAAAAACCAACATTTGTGTTACGTCACTATAGACTAAGCAAATTTGCCCAAATCCACCAACAGACAGTGTTGATAGGAGAATCCCTCCTGCTGAGCCATTGTGTTTTCCAGATGGTGATAATTTCATGTAAAATCAGTAAGGTTGGTTGTACCCAAGCTGATCAATCAACTATGGTACATTCAGCCTGTCCATACATGGTTCAAATCTCAGATGGTTGATGCTGAACTGGCCGAGATTCGAACAGTCTACTATGGCCAGCCTTATGTTGGACACAGGAAAAAAAAAAAAAAAAAAAAAAGAAGAAGAAGAAGATTGCAGTGGATGGACACTGCCTGACAACATATTGACAGATCTGTACCTCTGTATTAAAACTGTTCAGTTGGCCATGTACAAAGACACTTCTGCCTTGATTTTGACCATTTCTGGCAGTTGTAAATCCAAAACCGTGGGATTCTCAACATACTAGAGGAGGTTGGCACTGACGGTACAAGACAAACATGAGCAATCCAGCATAGACCAGAAATTCTGAAATGCAATGAGACTGAAAAGTCCATTGCTGGAAGTACTGGTGGGCAGCAGCAGATAATTAGAAAATAGCCATTACAGTTTTCAGACTGTATACACTTTCTAGGCCAGTAGCTTTCACCGAGGGCCCCCCCCCCCCCCCCCCCCCCGAGAGCCCCAAGCATCCACATTGCCCTCCAGCCTGCTGAAGTAACTTCAAACTTTCATAGTGCCCTCAACATTATCTCACAGTATCCCCCAGCCCCCTCCAAAACTCAAATCTCCTATAGGGCCATTACATCTTTTGCAGAGTCGCCTAATCCACGCCACAGCCCCTGTGTTTTCCCACAATTTCATTGTGAGAGTATAAACTATTTTTTACTGCTGGGGCATGGAAGGTTTTGGAAGAATTTACCAGGGTTTTTTTTTTGTTTTTGTTTTTTTTGACAAAAAGGGAAAAGCACACAGTTCCAGACTGTTGCGAAACACAAGATAGGAGAAAATAAAAAGGAAATCCCGCCCAAGCTGTAAGTGGTAGGATTTCTTCAGACCATACAATTCAGCCAGTAACAGAGGAAGTATGGATAGGCTCAAAGTGAGTGATATGCATTCATAACATTCCAAACACATTCTTTTTAAAAGCCGATTAGCTTCTACTTATAACACTTTACTGATTCAACATATCAAATTATCTCCCCTCCCCGGTCACAAGAAGCAGTGTCTGCTCACAGCAGAGAGAAAAAATTTTTTTTAAAAAGCGGTTAAGCCCTCAAAGGCCACCTTTATACAGTATACAACATGGGGTTTGGCCTGGAGAAATTTCCTCAATCACCACTAAAGATAAAAATGTCCTTTTTGTTACGAGTATAGTTGACAACGTTATTTGATTGGGTTTTCTTGAAATTCACCTTATGATTTTAAGAGTCTGCCTGCTTTAGCAGAACACCCCATTAACTAATCCGTAGAATGCCGATACTTAACCACATGATTAAATCCAGGAAAAATAAAGCTTCTCCCTGAGCCACCCAAACAGTGCTCAGACACTCCAAGCCTTCTGAGAAACACCTGACATCAACCCAAGTCTTTTCTCCTCCACTCAGCAATCCAAGACCATTAAATAAAAATACCACAGTACAGATCAGTCCACAGTAACAATGTAACACGCTTAACAGTACACCACGCCACAGATCAGGGGTGCCCAACCTTTTGAAGAGTGAGGGCCACAATGCGTGGAGCAGAAGGATGACAGTTCCATGTCCACTCTACATATGCAGAGTGGATGCGGATACAACCCACTCTACTCTATGGGCCCTTGGATCCCATCTGCCCAGATAGAAGGCAACAAATCGGATTGGAGGTAGGTGGGGTGTAAACGGCCACAAGTACGTTTACATCTGCGGCTCGATAGAGGTGAAGGGAGGCGCAGACTGATAGCGTCAATGGGGCTTAAGGCTGTTTTCACATTGATGTGCTGTGGTTTACCCACACAGAGGGTGCAGACAAGTGCACCTGTGACTTTCCTGTAAGTTAGCTGTACTTTGCCTTAGACTTCTATTATATCCTGCAAGTGTGGTGCACTTTCTGAAAGCGCACTAAAAACTTGCAGGTAATAACAGAAGTCTATGGCTCAGTGCAGGTGTTCTGCACTGCACCTGCGGATCAGTTTGAAAGCAGCCCAGTAACAACCGCAGAACAGATATGCCCATATATACACTGTTAAGTAATAAAAACTTACCTTTAATAACCGTTTTCCATTCAGGTATCGCCGCCTGTTGTGCCAGGCAGATTGCATTTGGTATCACTCCACCGGTGATAGGAGTTGGCGCTATACAGGAAGCATTGGCTTATGCAGCTCTGCAGCCACTTGCTTCCTCTACGGGTGTTTTTTTTGTTCGTTTAACAGAATCTCTACCAGTGTATTTACAACACTGATTCTCTGGGATGGCGGATTGGCAACCCGCAATCTAGGCTTGCCAAAACGCCATCCCAGAGCGGGAGGTAGCAGGCCACATGTGGCCCCCGGGACACTGGTTGAGCACCCCTGCCATACATGGCGCGAATTTCCAGAAACAAAAAGAGTCCGATTCCCCACCAACAGTCAGTGTTGATGGGGGAATCCCTTCCATGGAGCTTCTGTGTACTCGCGGTGGGGGCAGGCACAGGAGTCGGCCCTGCTGAAAGAATGATTATTGCTAGTAGCTATAGCCCCTGGCAAAGAAAAAAAAAAAAATCCAACATGCTGATTGTACCAATATGGATCAAATTGGGAACAATCAGCCTGTCCATACATGGTGCGACTCTAAGCGGTCTACGGCTGGCTTTAGATGTGGCGATATAGCCAACTGTTTCCCCAACTGCACCTTTCCTATAATTTTTTGCTGACATTCTTGCCAATAACACAACTCCTGTCTAAATCTGGCTATACATAAAAAAAAAAAAAAAATTTCCCTTAGATTTACCTATGTAGTGCAAAGGCCCACCTGATTGCATACAAATTTAACCACCTCAATACAGTGCACTTACATCTTCCTGACCAGACCAAATTTCACCTTTCAGCACTCAGTTTGAATGACAATTAGTCATGCAACACTGTACCCATATGAAACTTGCATACTTTTTTTCCACACAAATAGAGCTGTTTTAGTGGTATTTAAATCACTAGTGGGGTTTTTTTTTTTTTTTAACCACTTCAGCTCCGGACCAATAAACACCTTAAGGACCAGAGGTCTTTTTGCAATTTCGCACTGCGCTGCTTTAACTGGCAATTGCGCGGTCATGCAATATTGCACCCAAACGAAATTTGCGTCCTTTTCTTCCCACAAATAGAGCTTTCTTTTGATGGTATTTGATTGCCTCTGCGATTTTTTTTTTTTTGCGATATAAATGGAAAGAGCGAAAATTTTGAAAAAAAAAAAGATATTTTCTTCTTTTTGTTATAAGAAAAATCGAATAAACTAAATTTTAGTCATACATTGAGGGCAAAATTTATTCAGCCACATGTCTTTAGTAAAAAAAAATGTCAATAAGCGTATATTTTTTGGTTTGCGCAAAAGTTATAGCGTCTACAAACTAGAGTACATTTTCTGGAATTTACACAGCTTTTAATTTATGACTGCCTATCTCATTTCTTGAGGTGCTAAAATGGCAGGGCAGTACAAATCCCCCCCAAATGACCCCATTTTGGAAAGTAGACACCCCAAGGAAATTGCTGATGGGTATGCTGAGCCCATTGAATATTTTTTTTGTCCTAAGGGATTGAATAATGACAAAAAAAAATAAAAAAGTTGTCACTAAATGATATATTGCTCACACATGCCATGGTTATATGTGGAATTGCACCCCAAAATATATTCCGCTACTTCTCCCGAGTATGGGGATACCACATGTGTGGGACTTTTTGGGAGTCTAGTCGCGCACGGCACCCCGAAAACCAATCACCACCTTCAGGATTTCTAAGGGTGCAAATTTTTGATTTAACTCCTCACTACCTATCACAGTTTCGAAGGCCATAAAATGCCAATAGCGCACAAAACCCCCCAAAATGACCCCATTTTGGAAAGAAGACACCCCAAGCTATTTACTGAGAGGCATGTTGAGTCCATGGAATATTTTATATTTTGCCACAAGTTGCGGGAATATTACAAACTTTTTTTTTTTTGCACAAAGTTGTCACTAAATGATATATTGCTCACACATGCTATGGGCATATGTGAAATGACACCCCAAAATACATTCTGCTGCTTCTCCCGAGTACGGGGATACCACATGTGGGGGACTTTTTGGGAGCCTAGCGACGTACGGGACCCCGAAAACCAAGCACTGCCTTCCGGATTTAAATATAAAATGCTACCAAAAAACCTGTTAGCGATGGCAGGGATCAGGCCTGACTCTGCGATCGCTGCAGTTATGTGTTTAGTGTTTTGTAAGTGACAGTGATCGATCGATACTGCACTTGGGTGGGCTGGGCAGAGGGGCAAAACGCAGGTGCTAGCAGGTATCTGGGCTGATCCCGCTAACAATGCGTTTTTTTGGAACCCTAAACTGCTGGGGACGCTAGTATAGATCTGATCAGATCAGATATTGATCTGTTCAGATTCTATAGCACTACGGGAGGTGTATGCTTTGCGTGTGGGTGTTAGCGGTACTGGCACTAACCTAGCGCTGCCTGGGGCGACGCAGACCCTGACCCTAAAACCTAATTGATATCACCCGCCGGGTGATCAGGGGGTTAAACCTTTATTGGGTAATAAATGGTGGGTGCCCTGATGCTATAAAAAACAAACTAACCAGAGTCACCCGTAACACTTATACGGTGATCAGTGGTGAAAGGGTTAACTAGGGGCAATCAGGGGGTTCAAATTTTTATTAGGTAGTATATGGGGGTCCCTGGCGCTATATAAAAACCTGACGGGGAACCTAAATAACTAACTGGCTAACCAGCGTCACCAGTGACACTTATACTGTGATCGCTGGTGAAAGGGGGTGAAAGGGTTAACTAGCAGCAATCAGGGGGTTAAAACCATTATTGGGTAGTATATCGGGGTACCTAGCGCTATAAAAACCTGGCGGTGAACCTAAAAAAAATAACTAGCTACCTAGCGAAACTAGCGACACTGATGCAGCGATCAGAAAAATTATCGCTTAGTGACACTGGCAAAAGGGGGTGAAAGGGTTAACTAGCGGCAATCAGGGGGTTAAAACCATTATTGGGTAGTATATCGGGGTACCTAGCAATATAAAAACCTGGCGGTGAACCTAAAAAAAATAACTAGCTACCTAGCGACACATGCAGCGATCAGAAAAATGATCGCTTAGTGACACTGGCAAAAGGGGGTGAAAGGGTTAACTCTAGGGGCAATCAGGGGGTTAAATCTTTATTGGGGGTGATAGGGGGCTACCCTGGACCTAACACTAACTGTCCTGACAGTTTTTACTGTCACAACTGACACTGAATGCATTGATCAGTAAAGAAATGATCAATGCAATCAGTGACACTGTGACTGGGGGGGGGGGAGGGGGTTTGTGTGCCTGTGTGTACCTACATGTCAGTGTAGTGTTGGTGCACACTTACTATTAGTCTTCTCCTCGTAGTCCGGTCAAAAAGACCGCCCCGAGGAGAATGACATCACTTCCTCCTTCCTGTGTAAACAATACACAGTGGGAGGAAGCTTCTCATTGGCCAGGAGCGATCCAGAGGGGGTGGCCGAAAACCAACGGCCATCCCCTCATCACAGAGCGCTCCTGGAGCGAACCGGACCGTCGTCTCCAACGGGAGGGGGTCCGATCGGACCCCCCACCCGCTGGAAGGCAGGCACGTACATTTACGTGATTGTGCCTGCCTGTGCCATTGTGTTGACGTACATTGGCAATACGGCGGTCCTTAAGTGGTTAATAGCACAAAAAATTAAAGTAAATTTTGTGAAAAAAAATGCCTTTGTCATAAAATGTTGCCAATTTTTCTTCATAAATTTTGGCCAAAATTTATACTGCTACATATCTTTGGTAAAAATAACCCACATTAGTGTATATTATTTGGTCTTTGTGAAAGTTATAGAGTCTACAAACTATGGTGCCAATCACTGAAAATTGATCACATCCAATCAGGCCTGCAGTACATCAGGTGCATCTCATTTCTTGAGACACTTAGTGCCCGTTCACACTACCGCGACTTGTCAGGCGACTTAGTCGCCTGACAAGTCGTGCTCTGTTCTGTACTATGGAACCATTCTAATAGGAGCGACTCAAGTCGCTCCGACTTAGAAAAAGATTCGACTTGCATACAGTAGTAATTTTGCAAGTCGCTGCTGAAGTCGTGTGCAGGTCGCGCTGCAAGTCGTGTCACCCCTGTGTGAACGGGCACTAACAAATCAGGAAAGTACAAATACCCCCCAAATGACCCCTTTTCACAAAGTAGACATTCCAAGGTATTAAGTAGCATGGTGAGTTTTTTTAAGTTGTAGCTTTCTCCCCACAATTCTTTGCAAAATGAAGATTTTTTTTTTATTATATATATTTTTTTTCACAAAATTGTCATATCAGGTTATTTCTTACACACAGCATATGCATACAACAAATTACACCCCAAAATACATTCTGCTGCTCTTCCCCGAGTATGGCGATACCACGTGTGAGAGACTTTTACACAGCATGGCCACATACAGAGCACCAACATTGAAGTTGACTTTCAGACGTTCTACGTTCTCATGTCACAGCCACCTATTACACTTTTGAAGGCCCTGGAGTACCAGGACAATGGAATTGCCAATAAATTGACCCCATTTTGGAAAGAAAACACCCAAACGTATAATCTGAGGCTTGAGTCCTTAACGGTTCATTTTTTTCCAGAAGTTTCTGGAAAACGTGAGGAAAAAAAAACACTTTTTTTAACACAAAGCTGTCAATTTATAAGATATTTCTAACACATAGCATGTATATAGCAAAAATGACACCCCAAAATACATTCTGCTACTCCTCCCGAGTATGGCGATACCACATGTGTAGGACTTTTACACAGCCTGGCCACAGAGAGGCCGAACATTGAAGTAGTACCTTCAGGCGTTCTAGGAGCATAAATTACACTCTCATTTCATTCCTACCCATCACACTTTTGAAGGTCCTGGAGCACCAGGACAGTGAAATTACCCACAAAATGACCCCATTTTGGAAAGCAAACACCCCAATGTATATTCTATGAGGCATGGGCTGCAAATAGGTACTCGGGTACTCTGATGGACCGTGAGTGACAGGTACTGGGGTACTAGGGGTGCAACGGATCAAAAAACTCACGGATCGGATCAGCAAATAATTAAATTTGCAAAAACCTGTGAAAATGCCACCACCATAGAGTATTGGCAGAGTGAGTATTGCAGAGTGAGTATTGCAGAGATGGCCGTGGCTGCCATCCGATTTCTCCCCTCCACTGTACAGATCAGTACAGAGGGGAGAGAGGAACCGGCATCATGACGCCGGTTTACAGGTGATTCGCTCGGTGATGGAGCAACCACATTGTAAATGCAGATGGGTGTACCAAGATGGCCACCGCTCCGTAACTAGACTGAAGCCGCGGCCTTTCCTAAGGCCGAGAGCGCAGAGCGCTCCGCGGATCGCAGCATGTGCCAATCCGAGCAGGGTGACCCTTTTGGATTGCGGATCGGTGCCGATCCGTTACACCCCTATCGGGTACCCTGATGGACCGTGAGTGACAGGTCCTCTTTATTCTCTTTATTGGGGGGGGGGGGGGGGGGGCGGCAATCAGTGTGATTGGTGTACACTGTAAGTGGTAACAAGATGTTACTGCAATCTCCTCCTCACACACGATCGGCTGTGAAACAATCACGTGGGTAAACAGCCGGCCAACGGCTTGGGTTATAAAGATAGGGTATGTTCTTAAGTCGAATTTGTAAGGAGGAACAGGTACTTTAAAATAGAATATATTTGATACTTTTTTTTTCTACTTTTGTGGATAGCACAGGGAAGGGTTAACACCCCTGTAATGTTAGTCTTCCGGTCTGTGACCCTGTTCAGATTATTTCACCTCACTTGACAATTGGATTAAAAAAAAAAAAAAAAAAAAATTTGGATTGCTGTGGAAACGAGGGTTGGTAATAAATCTTCAGTGGAGACCTCTTTCCCCAAGGACTCTCAGGCCCCATGTACACGGGACGCTGCTAAATACCCAGAGGCAGTTTTTCTTCAACTGCCCCTGAACTCAGTGTTATACTATGTGACTATGTACACAGTCTAGTTTATTGCTGTTTAAAAAAAAAAAAAAAATGGGTTCAGACGCCAAAAGCATCTAAAATGCAGTAACCTACATTTCACTTATAGGCTTTTTTAAATGGGCAAAAATTTTAGAAATGCTTCTAAAACACAAATGCTGCTTTAAACGTTACTATCCATCAAGTTAAATCTTTCAGGAGAGGTTGTAAAAACGTCCCGTGTACATGAAGCCTTACAGGAGTGAATTCCCCTTCCTAGGGGTAGATTTCCTCTCACTTCCTGTTGTCTCCCTCCGTTTGTAAGTAGGAGTTGTTTGCAAGTCGGATGTTTGTAACCCGGGGACCGCCTGTACAGTAACCCTACAAAATGCACAAAGGATTAAAAAGGTGTTATACTTCAGCAAACATTAGAAAATTCAAGTAAATGGTAACATGATACCAACAAAAATTGAACTACATTACCAGCCTAAACATTTCTATGGCTGCAACTAACAATTATTTTCACAATCAATTAGTTGGCCAATTATTGTTTAGATTAATCAGATAATATGGAAACTTGTCCCATAGGAAACCATATAAAATGAACTGTAGTGCGTTTCTGCAAAAAGCACCCAAAAAAAAAATGCATAGGTGTAAACCAGTCCTAAGACGTTTAGTAGCAGCAGCATGCTTTTCTTGTATCACCTGTAATAACGGTTAAAAAAAAACTTAAAAAAACTAGCCCTTTATAGCACAAAAAGGGCAAATAATTGCTACTATAAAGGGGGTTCATTTATACTATGAAACAGGGAAAGTAAATTTATATCCACACACACACACACACACACACACACACACACACACACCCCCGTAGGATATATGGGCATTTTAACTAGTGGGAGATATAAATGTAAGGGAGCTATACATTTTATATTAAAGCAGTACTAAAAGCTGAGACTTTTTTCATGGATATGATCATTAAATATAATTCACAATACTGGTAAAAGTTTACTTTAAATGTACTAAATGATGCTGATCTTCCCTGCACAGAGTTTTTAAAGTGGCTTTTTTTATTTTTATTTTTTTTAAACCAAACACGTTATACTTTCTTGCTCCATGCAGTGGTTTGCACAGAGCAACCCTGATTCTCCTTTTCTGGTTTCCTCCCCCTGGCTTCAGAGTGCCCCAATAGCAAGCTGCAAGTTATAGTACCCCCTATAGCAAAGGAAAAAAAAAAAAAAAAAAAAAAAGACCCCACACAACTTCTGCCTTTAAAACCACTCACTTTCTGCCAAGGACAACAACATGTCCCAGATGACGTCTTATACGACGAAACGCGTTGGGACTGCAACCTTGTTTTATCTTGTTAAGCGCACAAACCACTTTGTGCATGTGAGTTTTGTACTTTTATTTTTTATCTATTTCTATAAAAACGGAATTACGCTATGTTTGGTCCCTGCTTTTTCTTATGTTCCTAAACCGTTTTTTGGATATATCTGGTTGGAGTTAATACACCTTGTAACCCGTGACAAGATCATCCATACTTGGGGTCTCCCTTGGTGAACTGCCGCTGTGAGGACTTGCATATAATTGCAAAGGCTTGTATGATCCCCCAAATGTAAATTTGTGAGGATCCAACATCTCTGGTAAGCCTCCAATTCGTTTGGTGATGGGAACTGTACACGACTAATATATGAATCTTAGAAAGGAGGTGCAATTTTTTCACGTTTTTTGGATCATACCAAGATATCACACACTAAAGACTTTGTGTTTTGGGACTTTGCCCTTCCATTTGGCTAATTTTATTATTTTTTTCTTTTTACTTGGATACTCTTTGTGTCACTTATATATATAATTTATGTCAAAAATTTACATATTCTGAGCACTATTCTACAGTGTAATCTTACATTTACATGAAAGATTTATGAGTTCTACCGATTGATGTTATGAGAAGCGCTACACTTTTTTACAATATCGTTTACACTTGATACCCCGGTGATGTGTTAGCAGCTCTTTTTTGTGTTTGTTTTATTCTATTTTTCGATAAGATTAGCGCAGTGTTTTGTTACAAATTTTACAACAACATCAATAATCATAATCGATTAGTTGTTTCGGCCCTAAATTTTTTAGAAAAAGTTTAGGGCCGAAACAACTAATCGATTACGATTCATAATTGATCGACCGGCCTATTAGTTGGCCTGCATACAGAATTCATTATTGGTTTACATATCGGCACAGCTCAGTACACCGTCCAAACATGCGAGTAAGTGCCTGAGAACTTGTGAATGTGTGAGGAGCAGTCCCTCATGGGACATGTTGTCCTTGGCAGGAAGTGAGTGGTTTTAAAGGCAGAAGTTGTGTGGGGTCTTTTTTTTTTTTTTTTTTTTTGAAAAACACACACCACACACACTAGCTCAAAAGACCTGAAGCACTCAAAAAAGGGGTTATTTACTAGCACTGGAGTGTGCAAAATCTGGAGTAGCTCTGCACAGAAACCAATCAGTTTTCAGGTTTTATTGCCAAAGCTTAAAGAGGAAGTAAACCCTGATGAGTTTACTTCCTCTTTCATTCCCTGCAAAGGTAAAGCATAAATGGATCGCATAGTAGCCCATTATGCGTCACTTACCTGACACAGGAGCCAGCGATGTTACCGCTGTCCCCTGTAGTCCGGCGCATCCATCTTCTCGATGGGTCTCGCCGCTGTCATTCGGCAAAGCCGCGAAGACGTCACTCCCGCGCATATCGCCGTAGACAGCGGTGCCTGTCTTTCGGTAAATATCTCCTAAACCGTGTAGGTTTAGGAGATATTTCTTGGACCTACAGGTAAGCCTTAATCTAGGCTTACCTGTAGGTCAAAGTGGTTTGTAAGGGTTTACAACCACTTTAAACAAGCTGAACTTAGAAGCAGATTCGCTACCACCATGCACAGCTGCACCAGATTCTGAGCACCAGTTTTAGTAAATCTACCCCAATGTGTCAGTAACAGCACCAAAACTCTTGTGCAACAGAGTCCTGAATGTAGTTACCAACCAGCAAGCTGTAACTGCATTAGCTACAAACTGTAACATGGTTTATATTTATATAAACACTAAACCTGGTTCTGCAAATTTTTTATTTTTTTTTTATTTATTTTTTTTAAGAGTCACTGTGCTTATTCAGGACAAGGTGACAGTCTTTGTAAAAAAGTCCCTGACCCATTTATCTCACCTTACCAGTGCTTCCCTGCTGCACATCTGTGGTTGCACCTGGCAGACCCAGTGCTTCAGGGTATGAGGCGGCATGCACCTTCCTCCCATGTTAAGGTGCCAAGATCCAACAGCTAATTGCTAGGCCCAAGCACTCATTCCCCAGCATCTAACACTGGTTGACATTGGGAATGTTAATGCTGGTTGTGACGGAAGGTGAGGCAGGAAACAATCGGCAAGGCCAGTATGAGCAAACAAACAAAAAATAAATAAATAAATAAATAAAATGTATAGCTTTATGTAAACGATTCCAGCATCAAACAAACATACGTTGTGTAAAAAAAACCAACAAAAAAAAAAAAAAACCCAAATCTCTTAATGTGGGGATGGAATCAATATTTTCATTTGCACACTTGATAAACCACAACAATAAACTTACTCTTGCTCCCTTTCTGGGAGATTATAAATACATACACTTAATAGTTACTAAACATTGGTTTAGTATTTCTGAAACTGCTGTCAACTCAAAATGACATGACTGACTGCATACAAAGCCATAAATGCATAGTATATATAGACTTGCATACGGTATATTACTATATTCACAGATGCAGGGACCATAGAGCTGCAATAGAAAGGATGCTGAAGGACAAACTCAACAACTGAGTGTAGGGAAACACTGGCACCCAGGATTAGGTAATAAGTGTTTCGCAGACCCTAGACATTAATGAGCAGTTAACTCTTGCAGAGAGTTCTTAGGTTTCCTGGAGTTGGGCTTTAAGTAAAAGCGACTGTTACAAATACAGGTCCTGCAACATTTCATCTACTTATGGTAAATGAGAAGATAACCTGTATGCTTCCTAACCAGTATAGTCAGTATGTTGTAACCAATCCATAATGGTTCTGAGTCATAGAAGCCAAAGAAAAGTTCAATCACTTCACATATGTGCAAAACTGAAACCAGCAAACAAAGATTTATAGTAAATGAAATGCAGAAAGTCAATTTATGACTATTTGTATTCTACATTTTTTTTTTATTGAAGAAATGAAACATATGAAACCAACAGAAATATCTGGCATAAGACTGTGGCCATGTGGCAAGTAGTTCTCCGCTCACACTTACCATCTGCTAATTAAAGGGGTTTTTCCATAGTCATGATATTTACCAGCTTTACCATCTCATTTCTATTATCTCCTGAGCCAAGAGCCATGTTGATATTCAATTTGTGGTGTTCTAGGAAATGGAAGTCATCTGCTTAAAGCAGACCTTGTACATTAAAGCGGTTGTCCACCGGGACTCCGCGTTTTTTTTTTTTAAAAGCCAGCAGCTACAAATACTGCAGCTGCTGACTTTTAAAATAGTGACACTTACCTGTCCATCGCGCCCGCGATGTCGGCACCCGAAGCCGATCTCTAGGTCGTCTGTCGGGTCCTGCCGCCGCCATCTTGGGTATGGGAATCAGGAAATGGAGCCTTTCGGCTTCATTTCCCGGTTCCCTACTGCGCATGCGCGAATCGCGCAGCGCAATAAGGACGCTCCCCGCTGCCTCTGGGATCTGTGTTTCCCAGCAGGCAGCGGGGCACTTGCGGGAAGGGGCGTAAGTTACGCCCCTTTCCGCAGAGAGCTATCCCGGAAGTGGGTGCAGTTACCTGGATTATCCATGTAACTGCACCCCCCTCCCCCCTGAAAGGTGCCGATTGTGGCACCGGAGGGGGGGGAGGGTTCCGATGAGCGGAAGGTCCACTTTAGGGTGGACCTCCGCTTTAAGGCACCCAACACCATACTAAAATTGTTGTATTAAATTGGGGGACTCACAACCTGTGGTGAACCAAAATGTCACCAAAACATACTTACCTTAGCCCTGCCTTTTTTCACAGCAGAGGGTGAAAATCCTTCCAGTGAAATACTAATGCAGATTTTGTTAGAAGATGCCCCAGCACAGTGCAGGTTTAAGAAAGCCTGGAGTCCAGTTTGATGGACATTGAGAGTCCATTCACACAGGGGACTTGAAGTCGTCCCAAGTTGCCTCATGATAAAATCAATGTAAGTGAATGAGAGCCGTCTTAATGTACACTACTGAAGTCGCTCCGACTTCAGAAAAGGTTCCTGTACTACTTCAATCCGACTTCTAGGCAACTTGTATCCATTGATTTCAATGGAAGTTGCCGCCAAATCGGATCCCCTGTCTTAACTGAAGCAATTTTCCAGGAAGTAAAAATAGTTTTCTAGGCAAAACTCCTCCCTCCCACAGAGCTGATTATGTGATTGACCACTGGCAAAGTCCTCTGTCCTAGAAGCAACTTCAAGTTGCCTTGTAAGTTGCCTCAAGTCGCGCTGTGATTCATACTCCAGTCGTGTCCAAGTTGCCTCCCAACGTTTCACTGGAAGTCGTGTTGCCCCTGTGTAAATGGACTCAAAGCGGGAGTCCGCCGTTTTTATTTATTTTTTTATTTTTTTAAAAGCCAGCAGCTACAAATACTGCAGCTGCTGACTTTAAGACCCCTTTCACACCACACCGCTGATAGCGTCGGTGGTAAAACGCTGCTATTTTTAGCGGCGTATTACCGCCGGATTTGCGGCAGATTTGTGGCGCATTTCGGCCGCTAGCGGGGCGCTTTTACCCCCTCGCTAGTGGACGCGAAAGGGTTAAAACTGCCGGCAATACGCCGCAATAGCGGCGTTTTGCCGGCGGCATTACAGCGCTGCCCCATTGATTTCAATGGGGAGCAGCGGTGGAGGAGCGATAAACACACCGCTCCTTCACCGCTCCAAAGAAGCTGCTGGCAGGACTTTTTTCTGACGTCCTGCCAGCGCACCGCTGTAGTATGAAAGCCCTTGGGGCTTTCACACTGCACACAATGGTGCAGCTTCTTTAGGGCGGATTGCAGGCGCTATTTCTAACGCTATAGCGCCTGCAAAACGCCCTGGTGTGAAAGGGGTCTTAAAATACTGACACTTACCCGCCCAGCGCGCCCGCGATGTCGGCACCCAAAGCCGATCTCTCGATCGTGTCTCGGATGCTGCCGCCGCCATCTTGGGTATGGGAATCAGGAAGTGGAGCCTTTCGGCTTCATTTCCCGGTTCCCTACTGCGCATGCGCGAGTCGCGCTGCGCAATAAGGATGGTCCCCGCTGTCTCTGGGATCCGTGTGTTTCCCAGCAGGCAGCGGGGGACCTTCGGAAAGGGGCATAGATTCTGCGGAAAGGGGCGTAGCTTCTGCAGAATCTACGCCGAAAGTGGGTGCAGATACCTGTACTGTACAGGTACCTGCACCCCCCTCCCCCCTGAAAGGTGCCAATTGTGGCGCCGGAGGGGGGGAGGGTTCCAATGCGCGTACCACTGAACAGCTCTCAGCCTGGAAAGAAGGCAAACTGGTCTTTGAGTTACACAGGACAGGTGCACAGTTTAAAACAGAATCAAACCGCCAGGGTAATCGTCAAATAGTGCGTCCCCATGAGCTTTTTTGCAACAACGTGCCATAAAAGCATGGCCAGTAAAGTGACCACTTCCAGCACTGTCGTTTCCACAATCCCTCTAAGCGCAGTTTTTATATATTAGCGATTTACTGTCTCATGAAGGGTGGTGAATCTCCCCATGAGGATAGACACATGACAGAGGTTTCAACCCTTCCCAAATCTATTAAAACTGACGTTTTAGATGGGATATGGTTTTAATGATTATTTTTTTTTTTTTTTTTTTAAACGAAAGGAACTGGGACAACACTAAGCATGCTTTACTATATACAGACATTTCCTAAAACATACAATAAAGTAAAATACATTGAAAAGGCTTAGAAATCTGTCAAGTGAGGTCTTCCACCCCCTTTCTTTCTAAAAGTGCTCATAATAAAGACATGTTTTAGCCCAAGATCAACTCTTATTTTTAATAGACATCATTTTAAGGAACTGGTGACTGTCCTGGATTTTAAATTCCCTGCAGTTATCCAAAAATAGTATGTTCTCATTTAAAATGACAAGAAAAGATTAGAATATGTCTAATCTGTTAGAAAAAAAAAAAAAAAAAAAAAAAAAAACCCTATACGCATAAAGGAGCCAAATATTTTAAATATCAATCCAATTTAAGGAAAATCCCCCACAAAAACCGAGCCCCAAGACACCTCCTTATTGTATGCAATCTTGTGTGACGCTGTCCAAATGCGTTCATACCTCATGCTTATAATAGAGTAAGAAATGTTGGCCTGCTTCTGACATAAGCAGAGAATCCACATCACACCTAGAAGTCCAGTGATATGATAGGGTCTTAAGTGTCAGTTTATGAAAGCGAGATGAGCTGCAATCCTGAGGATCGCAGCTCACCTCAAATAATTAGCGATTTATGTAACTGAGATGATCAGCAGAGAACATCTTCTCCACAGATCATCCCAGATCAAACAGAGAAGCGGTCATTCAAAGAAACAGTCAGTTTATTGGCCAACAAGCTTAGCGTAATTTTTAAACACATTTTGCTGCAATTGCCACGTGATTTGGTCACACGACAATTGCAGAATTGCACTGAGTTTGGGGTGCCACAAAAAAAAAAAAAAAAAAAAAAAAAAATGAATGGTACCCAAATGCTCACGTTTTGCCACAAGTACCACTGCGATTATGTCCACGATTTCAAATCACATAACGTGAACCCCGCTGGATGAATAAATATCCTGCTGGTTGGCTGGAGGCTACCATGAGCATGGAGGGGACCCAGGGGAGACTTTGAGAAAAGTCTGAGTCACCAAGCAGGGCTGCACAAATAATATTGCTGCTATGGGGAGGAAGGCAAGTATTTTACAAGCTAGGGGGCTGGGGGCATTAAACTAAAAAAAAAAAAAAAAAAAAAGGTACTATTTTCCTTTGAAGCTTTATTTTTCAGTAACTAAGGCATGAAGGAGGATGTAGGATTAAAATAGAACTAAACTCTGGAATACTTTCCGTAGCTCCATGGATCCAACGTTTGCAAGGTCCCTTGCCAGCATTTTCTTACAGGCTTCTTCTGGGTGGTGTTTTTTAATTTTATTTTTCCCAATAATCTAATCTGGCCAGCATGGGAATAGCATTAACTCCTGAACATGCGCAGGAACTCAGTAATTCAGACACAGCATCACACATGCAGTTTTATTTTACAGCAGAAGAAACATTGCATCCATCATCTGCAATGAACCTAACCTGCAGGTATAAATATAGGATTTTTATTTTTTTAAATAAAAAAAAAAGAAAAAGAAAAAAAAAAAGGGGGGGGGGGGAGAAAAAGGACTTCTCTACTTTAAGGCTACATTCACACTACATAGTTTTGAAATCACAGGCAGATTTGCCACAGTTCAGCACACAATTTGACAGCACCAAGGTGTGAATGACAAAATGTGGGACTTGCATTTGACATGCCATTCATTTGAATGACACCTCAAAACGTGGTGTGGGTCTGCCACAATTGCAGCAAGTTTTATTGCGATCATGGCTGACCCGCACTGCGATTTGACAACATTCATTGCTCCTTTGAGGAACTGTAGCTCCCCAGTGCGGGCAGCACTCATGCAGCCCCAGACCATGACACTCCCACACCCATGCTTGATTGTAGACAAGACACACTTGTCTTTGTACACCTCACCTGATTGCCATCACACACGCTTGACACCATCTGAACCAAATAAGTATCTTGGTCTCATCAGACATGGTTCCAGTAATCCCTGCCCTTCATTTGCTTGTCTTCAACAAACTGTTTGTGGGCACTCTTGTGCATAATCTTTATAGAAGAGGCTTCCTTCTGGGACGACAGGCATGCAGACCAATTTGATGCAGTGTATGGTCCGAGCACTAACAGGCTGACCCCCCACCCCTTCAACCTATGCAGCAATGCTGGCATCACTCATACGTCTATTTCCCCAAAGACAACCTCTGGATAGGACACTGAGCATATGCACTCAACTTCTTTGGTAGACCATGGCGAGGCCGGTTCTGCGTGTAACCTGTCCTGTTAAATCGTTGTATGGTCTTGGCCACTGTGCTGCAGCTCAGTTTCAGGGTCTTGGCAATCTTCTTATAGCTTAGGCCAATTTTATTCAGAGCAACAATTCTTTTTACAGATCCTCAGATTTGTGACATGTTGAACTTCCAGTGGACGAGCGAGAGAGAGAGCTAACACCAAAATTTAAATACAAGGTCTCCGGTGTGAATGGGGAGCTGGTGTAACACCAACGAGTGACATGACACCTGGGAAAGGAAAAATGGCTAATTGGGCCTAATCTGGACATTTTCACTTTAGGGGTGTACTCACTTTTGTTGCCAGCAGTTTAGACATTAATGCCTGCGTGTTTATTTTGAGGGGACAGCAAATGTACACTGTTATACAAAGCTGTACACTCACTACTTTACATTGTAGAAATATTACATTTTTTTCAGTGCCGTCACAAAAAAAAAAAAAAATAATAATAAATTGAAAAAACGTGAGGGTATATACTCACTTTTGTCAGATACTGTATACAATTCATGATACTTTAGCATAACACAAGATTGCTCATCTATTGGTAAAATTTACAGAATCAAGTTTAGTACTGGCAGCATTCATCTTTAATTTTCATTTAGCATGTGTTTGATGAATTTTGCAACAAAAACCCATCAACTGACATACATGTATGGAACCACATTAGATATTTTACAATGATATCCGAATGCAATATTTGAAAGCATTTGCATGCTACACAGGGTTGCAGAGGATTCAAAATACTCTTAATGCCTGTGCCACTTTGCAGATAATAAAGTTAAGAAAAATAAAAAACAAAAGCCATTATCAGGCCAATTTAGGATTTCTCCAGGAATTTGCTGGAAATGAATAGGCTTTACAGCCTTTTACTTAATCTTTATCAAACCGACCATCAGCGTAAACAAAGCCAAGTTTCTATAGCAACCTTTGACAAGCTCCACTGGAGCATAACAGGCCCAGGTCTCTATAGTCTGCATCACTCCTACATCAAACTAATCCCTCATTGCATCTTATATCAAGGAAAAGGGCAATGTCTCATTAATGACATGCATTTATTTGGGGGAGAAAAGCTGAAAATAAACTGATATTTTATTCATTTTTGGCAGGTGTAATTTCTAGATTCTCTGTTTTATACATCTAGGTTTTAAAATGCTCTGAAATCAGTTTTATCCTCACAGTTGGTTTCAGCATACCCATCCAAGCAAAATTACGTTAGGCAGTTACAGACTATAGCATTATTAGGCAAAATTGTATTTTTTTTTATCACATGTTATAAAGTCTTATGCACACTGCAGCCGTTTAGATTTTTTTTCTGCCCCTAAACCACCTTCTATTTTAGCCCATGTGTACATGTGCATAGAAGAGTTCAGCGGCATGGGCCTTTAGGGGCAGAAATCTGAACAAGCCCAAAATCACGTTCAAGAGGGGAAACCAAAGCATAAAAAGTTGTCTAAAAACGCATGCAGGTGCTAGGTGCGCTTAGCACCATGTTTTTCTGCAGATTGAAATAAAAACAAACATTCTCATCTGACCAATGAAATAAATGCCCAAGAGCGAGACGTGGCTCTTCAGAGCATTTTTGAAGCTGCTTTTCTCGTAATAGAAGAGTTTACAAAAGCCCCAGTCTACATGAAGCCCAGGCTCCATTCTGAATGTATAAGACAATTACTACTATAGTAAAAAAATAAATAAAAATTAAAATAAAAAAAAGGAGGTTATTTTGCTCCTATGTGCCTGAACTGCATACTTTTTTTTTTTTTCTTTCACGTCAAGTTTATTTTAAGAACTTTAGTGCCTGACATATGAAATTGCTCGTTGGTCATTTACCATCAGGAGATGAGTGGACACTGAGTCACATACTCAAGCTCCCAGCCTTCTCATTTCAGTGCAGGTTTTCCAAATTGCGTTTTTGGGTTTGATGGGAATTCAGTATGGTTCTTCACAACCCCCCCCCCCCCCCCTTTTGTCAGTGACTCAAAATACTGTATTCAGAGCTCCTGCATGTGTTAGAAGGTGGAACAGTCACCACAATGATCCAAAATTAGTGTAAAAAAATAAAAACGTTTAATATAATCTAATATACGGTAATATAAAAATTTTATTATTTCACTGAGTAGATACCCATGTCACTCACATCAGGTATAGTCATGCCTGACCCAACCTGTGTAACAGTTAAACTTGGAACAAAATAAAAAAAAAAAAAAAAAAGTATATCATTTTCATAACAGAATCCCTGCTAATAACTGCTAGATCTACAGCTCACAACACAGTAATTTGAGCTACAAGACTACAGAAAGAAAAAGATGTAGTTAAAATCCAGAGCTGCTCTAAAATGATATGTTCAGTAATAATGAAAGAAAAATTACAGTGGAACCTCAGATTGCGAGCAACGTGGGTTACGAGCATTTCGTAATATGAGTTTGTTTTTTTTAAAAGTCTGACTCGCTTTGCGAGCATAGTCTTGAACAAGCACGATTAAAGCCTTTGGGGTGTGCAATACCGCATTAGGCCAGAGGTGCGGGGGTGCTGGCGACACTTGGAGACACTCTGTTCCTGAGTGGTCTCCGGCACCCTTGCACCTCTGGCCACATGCGGTACTGCATAGACAAGCAGTGGCTGTGAAACCGATTATCTGAGTTTCCATTATTTCCTAGGGAGAAAATCCCTTTGATATACAAGTGTTTTGGATTACAAGCATTCTTCTGGAACAAATTATGCTCTTAATTCAAGGTATTACTATACCGGAAAAAAAAAAAAGGCACAGTGAACATTGTAGGATCTGCCTCATGAAATTTCCACTTACATTGATGGTCAGTGGAAAACTTCACAGTGGTGATCAGCAATATTCCCTAAAGCTGGCCACAGATGCGCTATTGTATGACAGCAGGGCTCCTCCATTCTCCGAATACACTGATCAGCGCTGCAGGCCCTGTTCGAACGAACATTTACCAACAGTCCCGCTTTAGATCGACCTTACAGGAACAGCCATATATTGATGAAAATTTTGACCCACCTAAGTCCAGCATGATAATGGTGGAGAAAAGCCTCATTAGACTGGTAGCCAGTGAGAGGCTATACACAGGGATAAGGGCCCAAACCCCCCCCCCCCCCCCACAAGGATGGGCTGTATATCACTTGGGAGTATATACATATGTCTACATGCAAAAATACTCACCGACAACCAAGATGTGGGTTTTTTTATTTTTAATAATTACACAGAGCATATTTATGGGCCTGCTCGTATAGGCACATTGAAATCAATGGGCTGCATTTAGAGTTAAAAAACAAAGGAAAAAATAAATAAATCCTGTATGCGTGAGATGTGAGGTGTATAAGCTTGAAGAGCTGTAGACTGCCCATACAGTGCAATTGCAAATATTTAGATAGATGTAATCACCACTTAAAGAGGAAGTAAACCCTGATGAGTTTACTTCCCCTTTCATTCCCTGCAAAGGCAAAGCATAATGGACTACAATGCGTCACATAGTAGTCCATTATGTGTCACTTACCTGACACAGGAGCCAGCGAAGTCACCGCTGTCCCCTGTAGTCCGGCGCATCCATCTTCTCGGTGCGTCTCGCTGCTCTGCCGCTGGCGTTTGGTGAAGCCGCGATGACGTCACTCCCGCGCATGCGAGCCGCCACTCACGGCATATCGCAGTTGACCGCGGCATGCTCGGTGCGCCACTGTCTACGGCGCATGCGCTGTAGACAGCGGTGCCTGTCTTTCGGAAAATATCTCCTAAACAGTGTAGCTGGTTCAAAAGAAACTGGCCGACATTCGGCTTGTGTGTACTGCGCCTAGCTTCTGAAGATGGGACATGCACAGCACAGTTGTGTAGTGGTTAGCACTCTCGCCTAGCAGTAAGAAGGGTCGCTGGTTCAAATCCCAACCACGGCTCTACCTGCCTGGAGTTTGCATGTTCTCCCTGTGCCTGCATGGGTTTCCACCGGGTACTCCGGTTTCCTCCCACAAACCAAAGACATGCAGGTAGGTTAATTGGCTTCTGTCCAAAATTGGCCCTAGTATATGAATGGGGACCTTGGGTTGTGAGCTCCTTGAGGGTAGGGACCAATGTGAGTGTGTAATGTACAGGGATAGGGACAATTGTAGACACTCAGGTTGAACTGGATGGACTGGTGTCTTTATTCAACCTTACTATGAAACATGACCGAAAAAGGTCTGCCGATCCGTTGCGTTTTGGCATTAGAGCCATCTCAATTAGAATAGCTCAGCAGTGGAGATCGGTGTACCAGCACTGGATTGTTTGTACAGTAGCTCCTCAGTTTTTTTTCGTTCAGCCCCCTGGGTTGAATGAAAAAAAAAAAAATCCCCACACTACTACCGGCGTGTACCAGGCTTAAGAGGCAACTTAACAGGTGTGGCCAAGAAAGATGTAACACGGATTAAAGAAATATGGTCTTCTGAAAATGCCAGTTACCTTGGTGTCATGCTGATGATTTGGCTTCAGTACTTTGAGTCAATAGTAATGAAGCCACCAAGTTAGATGTACCCGAATGGTGGCAATACAAGCAGCTACTTTTACCCCAGACATAATGGATGGATTTACCAAATGGATAGAGGTCGTTTATAAAGTTCCGTGAACATCCACTTTGCCAAGTAAATTAGGTGAAGCTATTCATGTCAATTAACCATGTTCTAGCAAAAACCCTGCTTATTTAAAATTCCCACATAGATGAACAGATATTCTGCTTTACCCAATTTACTAAACAGTAACTTTGCCAACAGGATTCCTTTAGAAAATCTACTCCATTATGTGCATACAGACAGGCAAATGTGTGATGGGGAGAGGGAAAAAAAATAAAAATAAATAAATAAAAACCACAACACACCTCTAAAAGTGTAGAAATCATTAAGAAAAATATGCTTTCACTGCACAAATTCAAATGATGGCCTCCTAGCTAAACTGTCAAATTAGTTGATATATAAAAAAAAAAAAAAAAAAAAAAAAAAAAAAAAAAAAACTTGGTTTAGCAATTCATTCTCCTCAACATCAGGCAAAATGTTGGGTCCCATTAGAAGAGCCCGGCTATGGATTATAACCCCATCTGGCCAAAACATGGACTCCCCTTCCACCCTCCTGCAGATGCTTTTTTTGGTGGATCTTAACCTGCTGAAGCAAGCTTCTAAAACTTGCCACACTAGAAGAATGGTTTAATTTCCCCTAAGGAGCCGTCAATTTTCCAGCCATAGGTGTAGTAATTCGAAAAAGCAGGCTGGAATTTTTTTTCTTGAACAAACAGTGAATGGGATTTTTATTCAGGAAATTCAATTTCAGATAAAAATTTTATGTAAAAGCAAAATAATATATATTTTTTTTAGAACATTTGTCAAGTCAAATGTACTTTGAATTTTTGTAGGTTTGTTCAAAAGTCTACCAGTGTATGGACAGCTTTAATTCCTTGGCCACCGCCACCATTTCTAGGTGTGAGACCATTAATCTAGCATTGTAGATGCCCCCGTCCTTTCTCTCACACTGATCAGTTAGAGGGGAGGTGTGGGGTTGCCTTTATCCCATAGATGGTCTTTAATGTAAAGGAAAAATGCCTTTGAAATACGATTCACTGTGGGCCCACGATGCCATACATGATTCTTCAGGATGTTTTTCCAAAGACAGTGTGGCATTATTATAACAGGATTTATATAGCACCAACAGTTTGTGCTGCGCTTTAGAACATGGGGGCAGACAGGTACAATAAAATACAGGAGGGATCAGAGCCCTGCTCGTTAGAGCTTACAATCTAGACGGGAGGGTCAAGTGGGACAAAAATGCAATAGCTGTGGGGGTTGATCAGCTGGAGAAAATAAAAATAGAGTTGTTAGGTGTGGGTAGGATAGGCTTCTCTGAAGAGGGGGGTTTTCAGGGATCTAAAAAGTCCCTGCACCACTTCTGCAATAGCAGCCCACATGGTAACTGAGTACAGTGCGATTGCGCTTTCCAGTGTGTGTGGCGAGTCATTAGGATTAATGGCACCCCACATTCATCCTACGCAGGCGATTGCAGCTGCGAGAACAGGTGTGGACCCACAACAGGAACCACCTACACAGATGTGAACCTAGCCTGAGAGCAGGAAGGTAGGCAAGTATTTTGCCAGGTGGGTTGCATTCACTGAAGGACAGCTGTAATGCGTTTTACTGTATGCTACAGAATGACTGATCAGAAAATCATTTAATGGGTTCAATTATGAAAACTAGAGTACAGAAAATAGGCCAGTTAAGCAGTTGGCACTTCTGCCTGGTAGCACTAGGTTTGCCGGTTCTAATACCAATGACGGCACTACACACAGTTTGCACGTTCTCCCTGTGCGTGAGTGGGTTTCCTCCAGGTACATGTTTCCTCCCACACAAAGACATGCAGGTAGGTTAACTGTCTAAATTGGCCCTAGTATGTGTATGAATGTGTATTAGGGAACCTTAGACTGCAAGCTCTTTGAGGACAGGGACTGATGTGAACGTGTAATACAAATGTAAAGCAGTGCAGAAAAAAATAAAATAAAAAATAAAATTTACAGCACTATACAAGTACATAAATATATAAAAGTGGTGGTGTTGTGCATAACGCAGTTCAACAAATTGAACCCAACTGGTTTACCAAAACTACTAACACATTTCCTAAACCACTGAGGCTGAAAACAGGAGCTTAAATAAAAAATGTAATCTCTTCCCTCTCTACAAAAGCTGTATTCTATGTGCTAACCCAGACCAAACAGCCTCCCTTCCCCTCTTGTATCCTGATGAATACATTCTCATTCAGGATCACCATTGTACGCTTCCAATAATACAACAGCTGAGGCATATTTCAGGAACAGACAGGTGTCGTTCATCTTACTGTTAAAGCACGGTGCAAAGGTCAGACAGTCATTGCCTGAAAAAGCCATCAAGAAACGGTCCTGCGTGTCCAAATTAGCAGAAATGTAAAGGTTACTAATGGCAATCATTCTGATGGTATAGAATCACAGCTGTACAACTATATAGGCACACACGAGAAAGATTGACTTTGTGTAAGCTATTTTGTTCTAATATTTAAAGACAAATAAACCACACACACAAAGTTCTACATAAGAATCTGCAATCATGCATATCGAACATGGGAGGGGGAAAAAAAAAAAAAAAAAAAAAAAAAAAACACACACACCTCGCAAGGTTTTCAATATTTTCAAAATCCTGAAAGGAAAAAAAATAAAAATAAAGTGTAGCATTAGGCCAACAACAGAAAGCTTGTTTTTAACCCCCTATCACTCTAGTAATTGGTGGCCAGAGACCATGGGATGTAGGTTGCCTAATCTTTCTTCTGGTAAACAAGGCAAAAAATATTAAGTGTTTATAATCTAGTATGGTCCCCATTCTGTTCTGCACAGCCTCAGTTGTCCTGTATGCTAGACGCTGTGCCAATAATCAGTGGTACACTAGAGGCTAATCAGCTGATAGATTTCGGGGGGGGGGTGATCAGGAATGAAAGACTGCCATAGAAAAAAAAATTAGGACGAGAAGACGTGGAAAAAAAAAAAAAAAAAAAAAAAAAAGAAAATCAGGAGGGGTGACAGGACAAACTCTGCCAGTGAGACAAATTTACAAGGATTGCATCTCATCTCCCTGATATTCTCTCCCCCTGCAGTGGTACGAGACTTCATTGTAAGCCCCAGTTTACACTTGTGGGCTGCGAATTCAGAGTTCTGCGTGGCAAATCAATGCAGGTGTGTAAGGACACCCCAAAATCAGATTCCAAAATGCAGTGCAATTTGGAGAGGGGGAGAAAGGGATCCCGCATGTTTGATGCAAATTCAGTGCAATTTGAGCAATACAGAATAAGGTCTCTTATTGCACTGCTGAAGAGTCACATGTGATTTAAACAGGAATGGGGTGCAATTCCCCTTCAAAAAAACAAAAAACACAAAAATCACATGTGGTTCACTGCCCCTCATAGTGTGAGCTGGGGCTGAAGCTTCTGTTGGCCTTCCCCTCTAGCTGAGCCAAGACATACAATCTAGACTGCAAATGTGCACATTTTAAATGGAAAGTGAGGAATAGAGCTCTGAGTAAGGAAGTTACTGCTCTGGTGGCATCCAGCAAGCAAAAACCAATGGTAATTTACAGCACATACTTTTGGTAGCACGATTAATGTGGAATGCATGTTTTTTTGTTAAAGAACATTCACTGTTAAAGAGGGTTTTCACCAAAAAAAAAAAAAAAAAAAAATATTAAAAGCCAGCAGCTATAAATACTACAGCTGCTGACTTTTAATAAATGGACACTCACCTGTCGCGGGTTCCAGCGATGCCGGCAGCCGAGGCCGATCGATCGCTCGGCTCTCGGCTGCTGCAGTCACCATTCTAGGTGAGGGAATCAGGAAGTGAAGCGAATCGGCTTCACTTCCCGGTTCCCTACTGCGCATGCGCGAGCCGCACCACGCAATAGGAAATCTCTGCGCTGTCACTGGGACCCGTGTGTGTCCCAGCAGACAGCGCGGCAGGGCAGGAAGAGGCATAGACTCCCACGGAAGTCTATGCCCGGAAGTGGGTGAAAATACCTGTCTTTGACAGGCATCTCCACCCCCCTCCCCCCTGAAAGGTGTCAATTGTGACACCGGAGGGGGGGGGAGGGATCCGATCAGCGGAGGTTCCACTTTAGGGTGGAATCCCGCTTTAAACTTGCACGGGTAAAGCTCTGCTTTAAGTAAATGGGTACCACTGAGATATGCTCTATTGATACACAGAAATTGTGATGATTTTTCTTCAATGGAAACCAATTCTTGGTCGATAAAAAAAAAAAAAAAAAGTTTACATTTTGTTTTTTACCCAAAATATTTCTACACAAAAATGTATACAAATTTGGTGCAGTCTGACACTTAACCCCCATTCAGATTTCTTCTTCTCTTTCCCCCCCCACCATCTGTGTCCCATTTCATAGATTTCCCTTTACTTCATGTTACATAGCCAAACAGGAAGTGGAAGTAAATTCAAGGACCCCCAGAACTGTGTCCTCTATTAGGATTCTCCCCCCCCCCTTTTACTCTTCTGGGGACAATACAAAATTGGGGTTTCTTTTACTCTCAATGATAATGGTAAACAGGGGTTCTAATCCACCTCCACTCTATTCAAAAGAAAAATTATAACAAAAACACAAAAAAAAAAAAACGCAAGAAGAAAGTTTGCCTTTAGGTTATACTTTAAGCTGGTTTTTGCTCAGGGCCAATGGGAACAAAAAAATAAATTAGGCACAAATTCAGTAACCCTCAGCAGGACATGGTGGTATGACAGTGGGACTCTGCATACAATCATCAGGAGCTGCATCCAACTGGTATTTCCAACATTTTCTTTCGAGATAAGTCGCTCAAACTTCTGTCACGCAGGGACAGCCATTTTGCAGATCAAAATTTAGCTGGTCAAAATGTTGATCAGTCTATGGGTTGGTGCTCTGGATGAACACATATGACATGCCCCTCGGCTTTAAACCCCACAGTACCAGGAGAATATGATGACAGGGGAGTAAGGGGGAAATATATGAAGACTTCAATGTCCCTTTTTAGTGAAAAAAATAAATAAAAGCTTAGGCTTTACTACTTTCTGGGATACTGTCTCAGAATACGTGGCATTCAGGAAGTTGTCAAAACAATGCATTTTAGCCTAGAGAGGTGTAAAAATCCCGCGTAATATTGTTTTGCATAAAAAAATAACAAACTCACACGCCACACACAGAAAGGGCTACATCCAGTGCATCGGCTATTTCCAGTTATGTGAGAATACACAGTGCAGGCACACCCAGTAACACTGCCTAGTGGGAAATCTATCTTGTTTTTTGTTCTCGGAATGACATGCAACATGAGATGGGAACCGAGCATTAAAACAACAAAACTGGTCACTTCCTAGCCATCTGTATTAAGGTATGTGTACAGTGAGATTACACTATACATACACACACATCCACCAATATAAATACACACTGTATATTAGGGGTGGCTGCAGACTTTTCATGTTTCAGCAATTAAAGTAAACCCCTGTAGATCTTGCTAGAAACTGTTCTTGTCACTTAAAGCGGAGCTCCACCCTAAAGTGGAACTTCCGCTCATTGGAACCCTCCCCCCCTCCGGTGCCACAATTCAGGGGGGAGGGGGTGCAGATACCTGTATAATACAGGTATTTGCACCCACTTCCAGGATAGATAGCCGCAGATTCTGCGGGTATTTATGCCACTTCCTGTAGGGCCCCCGCTGTCTGCTGGGAAACACAAGGATCCCAGAGACAGCGTGGACCATCCTTATTGCGCAGCGCGACTCGCGCATGCGCAGTAGGGAACCGGGATGTGAAGCCGCAGGGCTTCAATTCCCGATTCCCATACCAAAAGATGGCGGCAGCACCCGAGAGTCGATCGAGAGATCTGCTTTGGGTGCCGACATCGTGGGCGCGCTGGGCGGGTAAGTGTCCATATTTTAAAAGTCAGCAGCTGCAGTATTTGTACCTGCTGACTTTTAAAAACAAAAAATGTCAGAACTCCTGCTTTAAAGTGGTTGTAAGGGAAGGCTCATGAAGTTTTATAAAAACATTCCCCGTGCAGCAGCCCCCCCCCCAATACTTACCTAAGCCCAATCATGATCCAGCGAGGAGAACAAGAAGCTTGGCTCTCTGGGGATGCCAAGACAGCAGCAGGAGCCATGTTCCTGAATGCTAGCCACACAAGTTCCTGTGTCACCAGAGCTGTGCAGCCATCAAAAGTGCCCGATTGGCACTACATCAGTGCAACCTCAAAGCCAGTGCAGACAGCCACACCAGTGCAGTGTTGCCGCTACATATAACCTAGACTGACCCTGGCCTGTTTGACCACACTTCTGCCTGCTGTCCGGACCAATACTTTGTTTGCTGACCAAGTCTCTGCCTACCGCCTGAACCGACCCATCTGCACGACTCACAGACTACATTCCCGATAGACCAGTCCCAGCTATCCCTCTCTCAACTGAACTGGAAATACAGGAAACAGAACTAGGGGCAGCCACATAACAGTACGCTAGGTTTGTTTGGATTATAGGAACAGGGACTGCTACAGGTGACGCTACACCAACCTATATTCTCTGACCACTCATACAGAAGGACCATTACAGTACATGGATTGATTTTTTTGATATACAATGACTGTTACATAATCAATCTGAACATTGGAAAGGTCTCACATGTAGCATCACCATAGCAAAAGGTGATTTGGGGTGCAAGTATGCATGCAGTGTATTAGAAATATCTTGACAACTTCATTTTTTTCCCCTCTTCTGCATTTTCCAAAGACTTGTGGCAAAAAAAAAAAAAATTTTTTTTTTTTTTTTTTTCAAAGACACAATGCCTTGCAGAAAATACTTGTGTTCTTTTCCAAACGGTCTTATTTTGTGGGCGTTTTGCCTCTCCCGGCACTTCAGGGACTCAAGAAACATGAAAGGTAGTAATAAAATGAAGACATGCAATTGATGCCCCTTGAAAGCCCAAAAAGCGCACCTCGGATTTTGGGACCCTCTATGCATCTAGGCCAGTGATCCTCAACCAGGGTTCCGTGGAACCCTAGGGTTCTTCCAGATAGAAGAAAACCCCCTAAATGGGACTCTGACAGACCAACACCACATTAAATAGGAGTAATAAAACATTGATTTTTATTGGTACAAAAAGTCAAAAACGTCACAGGCTAAAAACAGATGACTATCGACAATATGACATCACAAAGAACACTTATGCTCTCATTAGAGTGGGATACCCAATACCCTGAGGTTTCTTCCAGAGGCTGCCATTCTTCCCACTGACCATCACACTAATGTATCATGAATTGTAGATTTCTCATTTTTAGCAGGGGTTCCCTGAGAATGCAGAACTATTTCAAAGGATTCCTCTGTGTTGAAAAGGCTGAGAAATGCTGATCTAGGCTGTGACAAAGTCACACACGTGGTATCCCCATACACAGGAGTAGCAGAATAGGTCTGAATGTAGGAGAAGCCTATGCAAAGTGTGACAATTTTTGAAAAATTGCAAAAATGAATTTTCCAAAAAAATAAAAAAAAAGTCTCCCAATTGCTCTGGAATGTCTAATTTTAAAAAGGGGGTCAATTTGGGGGTATTTGTATACACACACACTATACAAAATCACCCGACACTAGTTAGTTTCCACAATCCATGACTTAACTTCACAGTTCACACAATTATGTTTTAAATTCAAATTGTAGCACTGACGCAAGTAAATTTTTTTTTTTCCCCCCCACAGTAGCGCAACAATCCCTCCACCTCTAGTCTAACTAATCACTCTCACCTTATGGCATGGACCTCTGTACAACCAGGTGGTCATGCAAGCGGGTATTAAAAGCGTTAACACGGACCATAAACTGCTCTCACGTCTCCTTAGATCTCAGCAAGGACGCCAGGTCAAGGGTAGAAAAAAAAAAAAAAAAGAACCAAGTGCTCACCGCTCAAGTATAAGATTCAATTTTTGTGTTCAAACACAAACTACTCACATAAAGATGTTAAAAAAAAAAAAACAGCATGTAAAAGGCGACAATCGTGTTACTTCTGAAGGGCAGCAGCGGGTGAGGTCATGCGTAGCTCCTCGCCCGTACGCGTTACATCAGAATTTCGACGTCACCGGACTCCTCTCCCTTCTCTTTGTTAGCAGATGGAGGCACTTGGGGAAGGGGGGGGGGGGGGGTGGAGTCCAGTGACGTCACCGGATTTGACGGAACTCCCGGAGCCCTGAGGAGAGTACCGATAAATAAAAAAATAAAACACCTTCATTAAATCCAGGAATTAATCTCTCTCTCTATTACACACACACACACACACACTGGTTTGTAGACCAACTTTCACAAATGTAGCAGGACATGTAGCAGATTATATTCACCTAAATGTATGAACAATTTTTTCTTTGCAAAGTTTCATAACAGAAAAAAAAAGGTTTCAAAACGTTCAGTCTCCTTTATATAGCAAACTCTGAAAACCCTACAAGGTGATAAATGGCACCAAAATAAAGCGCTCTCTCAAAACTACTGTAAAAGTGTGACCGTACTGAACAGTGAAAAAAAATAAAATAAATAGCCTGGGTGAAACAATGCAGTCTATGTGGTCAGCATTATCACTTTATCCCTAGTGAAGAACCTCTTCAAAATAGTGAAATCACACCAGATGTGTAATAGTGGGAAAGCGATTCTACAAAGCACAACTAGGGAAAACGATTGTTCCATTTCACGTTTTTCTTCAGAAAAACATTTGTGTTTGTATACAAAAGCGAGGCAGATTCAGATCCAGTACATAAAGAAAAAAAAAAACAGTTTTATGGATGGGTGACCAGAATGTCATGTCCGAGTTACACTTCCTGCATGTGTAATATATAGGGGAATTCCACAGTCACAACCCTCTCATCCTGCCTCCTCCAACAAAATGCCACTGCATTTTATAACAGGATAAGATTTCCTGAGAGGATGCAGGGCCAGGGTTTAGGAAATAGTGTCATATCAAAGGCATGGACTTTGGAAGCTGGATTTTAAGTGGCTGGATTTCTCAATTTGAAAAAAAAAAAGTCACACCAACACTTCATTACCTTTAAGCCATCTGCAGGGGGGCATTTATCCCAATGACCACAAATGTAAGGAACACTGTGACCATCAAGCTTATGTTCTGTGAGCTGTAGACTTGGTATTACCAGAAAGTTATTTCAAGGTTTCCTCAATGTTGGAAAAAAAGGCTAATCTAGGGTTTAGAGCGTAACCACGAATTTCATCTGAAATTATAAAGCAGATATGCTGCAGGTATTTGTGAGAGTCGGCATTTCACTACATAAGGGATCTCACTTTGTTTGGTACTGGATACAAAGAAGCATTTTACCAACCCCTTTACTGCAAGGTCACCGAATGCGGAAACCAGTTTTTGTTTAAACAGACATAAGAATTGTTGATAAGCTCGCATTTACTTTAGCTTTCATTCAGTTCACAGGTTGGTCCGATAGCCTCTACAGGGCTTTCTACGCTACGCTAGGCTGTTGGCAGGCAATCTGCCTGTGGGGCTCTGAGACTGACTGTTATGTGACTAGGATTGTACAGGAGTGGAGTGCCACTGACTGATGGTAAACAAGACTCCAGATATAGCAGAGGAGTCCGTTACAAAATAACGGACAGCATCTCCTGATGTGCTAGCCGTATCCGTGTCAGAGAAGTCCCCTTATCAGAATGTGGATGGGCCATATCAAGAGCTGCTGCCAGCTAATTGTAACAGACAGACGTGGCACACAGGTCTTGTGTTGGACACCAATGCTTTCAAATATATGTAAACACTTTTCACTAAAGTCTAATAAAAGCCTAAACATGTGAGCGTAAAATTTCAAAAAGGAAGTTTCAATATTTTATAGTCTTAATACCTGGAGATTTTTTTCCCCCATTACGAATGAATACGCTATAACCTCATATCATGATCCTGTGTTGTCATGTGGATTTCTGAGGGAGACTACAAATAGTGGTAATAAAAAAAAAAAAAAAAAACACACACACACACACACCATTATAAAGGAAACAGACTCTTGGAAATGCTATGCAGTGCATGTTCACAGGACTGCAAAAAAAGCTGCAGAAGATCAGAAAAAACTGGAGATGCTACAACAGGATGAAGGGGATAAAAACCAAGCAGCAAGTGTCTATAACCCATAGGCTACGTTCAGACACCTAACCGCTGGGTGCAGGGTGTAAAACATGCACACAATGTAAGCTGCATTAGGCAGGCAATGGGCTAGCACACACGTCAGGTGGAGCAGACCTGCACATTTCTTTGAAAGTGTACCGCACTGCAATGTCTGTTGTCTTCTGAAGTGGCGAAGTGGGTTAGGTTCAGAATAAATGGCACTGTATTGCACCATTACAAGTAGTGTACAGAGCATTGAATGTGTCCCCACAACGTGACAGTATAAACTTTGTATTGGATAATTTGTGTATAGGAGTTGCGCTATAAAATTGACAGCAGCCCCCATACTTTTAAGATTTTTCCTGTGAACCCTCTGCAAACAATCCCCCACATTTTATAATTAGTTTAAGAGAAGAGCAGCGTTTTATCAAGCCAAGTGAAGAAAAAGATGTAGCACAGGCAGGGATAGTAGATTGGCGCCTAGCCTTGTTCTTAGAGGAAAGACATCAGAAATTTGCAAACATTCACAGTACACAAGATAAGGGCAAGCGCCAACTTGTTGCATGAATTTTGTATGACGCGGAGGTCAGATAAATCCTGTAGCAAATTACACATATAAATACAATCTATGTACATCTGATTAATGAATAATATGGAGATGCCACAATCATTACTCCGATGTTAAAATTCACATCTTGAAACAAAAACATACATATTCCCACTGCATTAAAAAACCCTATGTCTCTTCAGCATTAAAGGGGTTGTAAAATCAAATGACACGTGTAGTGTGGATCAGTCCCACCCCCGTTCCTTCACAAGATTTGACTGACTTAAATATTGTTACTTGTTTTTTCAAAATATTATATAGCAAAAAAACCTGGTGGGGATTAAAATACCACCAAAAGAAGGCTTTACCTGTCTCAAAAAAAGGTATTTGGGTACAGTGTTCCATGACTGAACAACTGGCATTTAAAGTGTAATGGAGCTAAAAGATAGCCTGAGTAGGAAGAGGGTGAAAGTATTGAAGTGGTTAATGGGAAAAAAATAAATAAATAAATAAAATAAAACACCCTTTTGAGGTCAACCATTTTAAAAGTTCCTTACCTGCATGTCTGCCCAGTACACGGCTACACAGGCTCCGTGTACAATCCTGGCAGTGGTCGAGATATATGAACGCCTGTATATGCACAAGGACGTATACCAGACATACAGTAGGAGAAAAAATAAATAGCCAGCCCAACTTGAGAAATGTCCATCTCTATAATTTCAATACAGAGAAAGAATAGTACATTACAATATGAAAAAGCTCTCCCAATTCAATTATATAAATACCATTCTCGTAAAAGTGAAAAATACACTTGAATGCAACAGTCAGTCAAATAGTGTAAAGAAAGCCCTTTTAATCAAAAGACCTGTTTTAAAGGCAACGTGGGCTTCCATTACTTGGCTTTCCAAAATTCTATCTGCCTGTCTGTTGTACAGACCTAGTGGATTCAGCACTTTGTCAATTCCCACATATACAGCTCAGGCATTCAAACGTTGCCTGCTGCACATAGATAGGACTTGGAAAGTACAAAATCCTTTTAGGAGGCTGACATGCCAATTTTGCTCTCTCGGTACCGGTTTCCTTTAAGGACTAGCTCTGAGCAAACAAGCTTGGGGAAAAAAAAAAAAAAAAAAAAAAAAAGAAATGTGGATGGGTGCGGCTGACGAGAGACAACTACAGGCTTGGCATACCAGCTTAAAACAGGGGCACCCTTCTAAATCTCATACTCTAATTTTATTGTAAAGTGTTATGAAATACTTGTTAAATCATACAATACAGGATGGCTATGCTACCAGGCAGGTTCTCCCTGCAGCCCCATAATAGCCACCCAGCATTAATAATTTCCTAACATCACAATAGGCAGAAACAGTATCGTTTTTCATTAAAAAGCAGTGTTTGAGTAAATGGAATGTTAGAGTTAACCCCTAGCTGGTATTTTACAAGGCTGTGCAGTAAAAAACGCACTAGCATGTTTTCCCCCAAAAAGTTGCAGCATTACACAAGACTATGCATAGGTCTGAGAGGTGCGATGTGGGTGATCATCAGTCCGGGGGTCAGGCAGGAGGAAGTATTTCCTAACTCTCCCCAGTGATAAATCACACTGTCAAATGTAATAAGTCACAAGGTGAAAAGGCAGCAGGAGGTTGATCTGTATGAGATATGACGACACCTTCCAGAATGAAAAAAAAATTTAATAAACCACTACTGCACAAGTATCAACACTAAAATACTGTAGAACAAAGAATGTGCCAGCCTACTCTCGGGGGGGGGGGGGGGGGGCATTGTTGGGGAAAGTTTTAATATGCTCAGAAGTTATAAATACATGCAGGTTTTACACTAGGGCTGGTTCACACCACATCCAGTGGGACTGCGGTGGGCAGATTTTCCAAATCCTATTTCCAAGTCCCATTGCATGGACTAGGCAAAAACCCTTTGTCTATGTGCCCGGTTTGCTTCACTTGTAGTGGTGTGCTAGTACAGAGAGGAAAAAAAACAAAAAAAAACAAACACCCCACGACAAGGAAGAATTCCTGCATGCAGTACTTTTATCAGCACAGTGAGAGGCAATGTCTGCGTGGAATCGATAAAGTGTTTGAAAAAGTGCCATGCACTGAGCTCAATGCATCACTACATTGCTGACCTTGGCCCCACACACCAGCCATTGGGATACAATGCAGTGGCTGGTGTGGACCAGCCCTTACATTACCAAGCATACATAGGGGAATTTTTATACAAATATACAGTATATAATTATGGTTACAATAGCCTTTACAAGTCATTATCAGTGACTAGGAGTGACATGCGAGTCCCTTTGGGCCCATGTGGCCCCTCTTGTGGTTAATCTCATGAGTGACCTGTACACAGTTGTAAAAGACACATACCATGAACAAAAATAGCCATGACACACACACACACACACCCTGTTAAACCAGTCTATGAACACAAGATAGGTCATTTTACTAATAAGCAATGAGGTGTACTATACCCATGCTGGGGAGATCATACACAGTATATTTTGTCCTCAGCTGCCTATAAAACATGAGACCAGTTTTGAACAATCACTCTGGAAGACCGTCATGTCTATGGGCAGCTTTGGGAACTGTCTGGGTTTCTGTATAATTACCGTAACTCCTAAAGTGAAACCTGATCTCCATCTAATTGAAATCCTGCGTGGATTGCGACCAACACTTGCTAACAGGAGGATTGTTTGTTTTTAGGTTAACTTTATTTGGATTTATGCGAGTGCAATAGTTAGAGATTTGCTTTTCTTCAATTGTTTTAAGCGTTATCACACTATTGGAGCACTTATTTTATTTTCATGTGGAAAGATCTTTTTCAGTATGCACGGTTGGATATCGGTAGGGCGATTTAACCCTTTGAGGGTAATAGTGTATATGAGGAGCATGAGAGCGCAAGGCACCTAAAGCCGGGGAGTGCGTTTAAGGGGAGCGGAGGCACTTTCACATGCTGTGTGATGGAAGATCTGGAATATTACAACTGCTATAGAAAGAAGTCATGGAGTCAAAATTTGGGTTTTATGGACTTCAATTTTGGTCACTTCTGTCACTAATGTTCAGCGACTCACTTGTCACAAGGTGCGATTTCATTTGTTCGTTTATGTTACAGTATTGTCATATTTCAATATCAGCGCCACTACTTTTACATTTTATTTAGAGTGGCAGCTTTAATTAAATCTTTCCTAGGGGCGCAGTGGTAGGGCTTCAAGTGTGGGAGTGTTAAACTTGCTGACCAGTTAGACAATCTAAATCCTAATGAAAACATCAGTGGTACACTGCCACATCCCAACTAATGTTCCTTTAAGTAAAATAGATATTTTGGCACCTGGGCAGTTAAGAAAATCATGGAAGGTCCATTTCATTGTTATGGAAACATCTGGAGGCGTTTTCAAAACGACGAGTCACTTAATCACTTCAGCCCCGGAAGAATTGGCTGTTCAATGACCAGGCCATTTTTTGCGATACAGCACTGACGCTGTGCCCAAACAAAATTGACGTCCTTTTTTTTCCCCCCACAAATAAAGCTCTTTTGGTAGCATTTGATCTGTTTTTTGCACAAAAAATAAAACGCGACAATATTGAAAAAAAATATATATATATATTTTGTACTTTGCTGACATAGGTAATTAAAAAAAAAAAAAAAAAAAAGAAGAAGGGGGGGGGGGGGGAGCATATATTGATTGGTTTGCACAAAAAAGTTATAGCGTCTACAAAATAGGGGATAGATTTATGGCATTTTTATTATAGTTTTACTAGTAATGGCAGCGATCTGCGATTTTTATTGACATTATGGCGGACTTGACACGTTTTTGGGTAGACAGACAATTATACAGCAATCAGTGCTATAAAAATGCACGGATTACTGAAGGTCATCCTGGTTCCCAGCTTTTAGGAACTCCCAATCCCTCTATCTCCTCACCGAACTGGGATGGGTGTGTATGCGCACACACGCGCACACACACACACACACACACACACACACACACACACGTTCTGCCTCATGCCCACGCTTGCTCGTGGCCGGCAGTCATTGCAAAAAAAAAAAAGCCTTGGTTATAAACCTCCATGTTGGGATTACTGCCTCTGAATGGTCATGTATGCTTACTGATCTGATGGGGAAAACCTGCACTTTCCCCTACAGCAAATCAGTCAGTGAGACAATAGCACACTGGTAGACACTGCTCAAATCTTAACTTGTAACCTTTTTTTTCCCCCCGCACAACACATACGTGCATCAACAAAAGGATAGGCCAGGGATATGCAGTTAGCAGCCCTCCAAATGTTGCAAAACTACAAGTCCCATTATGCCTCTCTGCCTCCGAGTGTCATGGTTGTGGCTGTCAGAGTCTTGCTATGCCTCATGGGACTTGTAGTTCTGTAACAGCTGGAGGTCCACTAATTGCATATCCCTGTGGTAGGCTTTTAACATTAACGTCGCTGGGTGGTCATTGTTTCCGTGATGAGAGTATGCTGATAGCACAGAGACCAAGGTGTGAAAGGAAGCTCTTGGTCCCCATTAAAGATCAGTAGCCATCAGGACCAGCTCTTAAGCATGTGACCACTGTGGCAGCCAATCATAGTGAGGGGGGGGAGGAGGGGTTGCTATATCCAAAGACACTGCCAAGTAATCAGCTGTAGAAAACAGTTTTGAAGTTTTGTTTAATTTGCAATTAGTCATTTGGGAAAAAATCCTCCCCACCCTCAAAATGTCGTCACCCAGGCCCATCCCTCACACAAATGGTTAAAGGCTTATAGAGAAGAAATATAGGGGCTACCACTGACTGGAAACTTCAAACTGGAGCTCATGCAACCTCGATTTTTGTACTTCTTCACTCTTCCTCCAGACTCTGGGGCCTAGATTTTCAAATTAAATGCAACATTTTCCACAGTCTGTAAAGATTTGGGGAGTCATGTCATCTGCTGGTCCACTGTGATTTATAAAGTCCAAAGTCAGCACAGCCCTCTACCAAATTCTAGAGCACTTCATGCTTCCCTCTGCTGACCGGCTTTATGGAGATGCAGATTTAATTTTCCAACAGGACTTGGCACCTTCCCACACTGCCAAAAGTACCAATACCTGGTTTAAATGATCATAGTGTCACTGTACATGATTGGCCAGCAAACTCACCTGTCCTAAACCCCATAGAGAATCTGTGGGGTATTGTCAAGAGGAAGATGAGACACCAGACCCAACAATGCAGATGAGCTGAAGGCCGCTATCAAAGCAACCTGGGCTTCCATAACACCTCAGCAGTGCCACAGGCTGATCACCTCCATGCCACACCACATTGATGCCGTAATTCATGCAAAAGGAACCACGACCAATTACTACATGTATGCTATACTGTACATGGACATACTTTTCAGTAAGCCAACATTTCTGTATTACAAATCCTTTATTGGTTTTATGTAATCTACTTTTGAGATGGAGAATTTGTGGTTTTCACTAGCTGTAAGCCACAAAATTAAAAAGAAAAAAAAAATGCTTGAAATATATATCGCTGTGTGTAACTCATCTATATAAATTATAGGAGTTTCCTTTAGAACTGAATTACTGAAATAAGTTAACTTAATGATATATTCCAAATTTTTGAGATGCACCTGTATATTGTGGTGATAAGTGAATGTGGTCCAGTTAATGTTTCAAATCACTTAGGCTTCATGTACACTATAGTTCCTAAACTTGAAATTAGGAGTTTTTTTTTTATTTTTTATTTATTTTTTACACACAAACACGCACCCTCTTCCTCCCTTACCCACCTCCCAGCATTACCCCTTTTAGAAAATACAGTAAAAAGTATTTTGTGGTGTTTAGTTCCAAACAAATTACTAGAAAAGCAGTAAAAACAGCAATTGAAACCACCCTTTTGTTTAAGTTTGCTAGCAATCCCCCCCCCCCCCCCCAATTAAAAGTAAAGACGGCATGAAGAAAACCTAGAAAAATCTACTAAAACTAACGTCACTTTAAATTCACATTTTCTTTAAACAACTTTGTCAGGGGGCTGTTCTACCTACCACAGGATTTGTAATCCTGCGCAGCCAGCTTTAAGATTTACAGTGTTCATCTATATAGTAGGGTCTTGTCTGGCAGGGCAGGAAGCCTTGATTTTCTCTGCTGCAGTGACACAAAGGCCTTGTCCCTCCTCAGTCAAACAGTGAAAGGGAAAGAAGCTGGCTGATAAGCTCATCTCATTCCGCTGTATCCTCTATGACTGTTCCTTGTGCCGATTAACCCTCACCCAGTCTGAGCTCTGCTATACAGGTGAATACGAAGACAAATCTAGGCACTTAACACTGGTTGCAGATCACAAATGCATTTAAAATTATGCAATAATGGATAAGAGCTGCAATAATGTGTATTCTATGTCTGCATTTAGCCATTTACTAAAGCTAGATACACTATACAACTTTTGTTAGATTTCCTTTAGCTTTACCTTCAACTATGTAGTGCAAGAGCCTGCCCGATTGCATACAAATCGAAAGTGCTTAGGTTTAACCTCATATGATTTTGGCAAATCTAAAAAAAAATTATATAGTGTGTATACAGCTTTAGCACTGGGGTAGATTTGGTTAGATTCCTTGTACATTATAAATACTTTTCAGCAGGGAAAAAAAAAAAAAAAACCCCACACAAAATGGAAGAGCGAGCTACAATTATATTTGCATTTTCTGTCTTTGAGCATATGTAAGCATGGAATATCAGAAGACAAATCTCACCGAGTTCCCACTTGACATTAGACCCCCTCCTCCCGTCACCTCTGTAAAAGGGGATACTTCTTACAATCCGACTTGCTGATCAAGACTAGAACTGACTAGACAGATCTGTTGCTGTACATGGAAGATGTGAGAGTATTACAAGACTGCTGCCCATGAATTTAATCAATGCTGCATTCTGTCAAAACATTTCATATTTTCAGTCTATTAATGGCAGACTCAATTAAAAGCCGTTCCCAATTAAAACTCAAAGTTTTGTAACAAACACAAAATTGGCGCCCCCTGCATTAGCTTATGAGCAACATGCCAAACATGGTAAAATGTTAAAGGAAGGAGCTATACTAGTTTACACCCATGAGAGAAAAAAAAAAGTAGAAATTGGATGGCAATAAGAAAAATCTGGATTGAGTCTAGGTTGGGAGCTTCAGGTCACCTCCATTGGTCTTTAGTGATATAGAACTGCAAAATCATGCAAGCTGCCCCGTTCCATTTGAAAGGGCTTTTCAATGCACCGCATGCACACATCTAATGCTCTGCAATGTGGTGTTAATCATTCTCGAAGTGCTATGGACTAGACGAGATCCACCCATGCTTTTAAGTTCACTTGATGTGGTGCCAGTGAGGTTACAGCAAGAGGACACTGGGTAGTGAAGGACAGACTACAGGAAAAAAAACTAAGGGGCAGGTAGAACACTGTAAATGTCTTGCAAGCTGATTAATACAGATTCTCTGTTATTAGTAGACAGTCAATGTGAGATTGATTTGAATATCCCAGTTCTCCAGGGAGCTGTGATGCTTCTGCAGCACGAGAACACCAGTATTTGTTACACTAAGCCTCTAAGGACTGCCCTCACTCGCAGTACAAGTCTTTTTAACTTAACTACCTAGCAGGTAATTTAGCACCGACGGATGGGTATTAGCAAATTACCAGACATAGGTTATTTACAAAAAGCAAATCCACAAGTGCATCCAATCATGTGCAAGCTAAAATGCTGGTTTTTATTTTCCTTGCATGTCCCCCTTAAATCTACAGCAACTGCACTATGAAAGGAGAGAGGGAAACAACGAAAAGATTATATATAAATAAAAGCACGAGTGATATACATACATATTATACATATACAGTGCCTTGCAAAAGTATCCCCCCCCCCCACCTTGGCATTTTTCGTGTTTTGTAGACTCAACCTAGAACATGGATTGTATGAGGATTTGCATCATTTAATTTACAGAACATGTCCACAACTTTGAAGTTTTTTTTATTGTGAAACAAAACGACAAAATAACAGAAAAAGTCAATGTGCATAACTATTCACCCCCCTAAAGTCAATACTTTGTAGAGCCACCGTTTTAGGCCATCACAGCTCCAAGTCACTTTGGATAAGTCTCTATGAGCTTGTCACATCTTACCACTGGGATTTTTGCCCATTCCTCCTTGCAAAACTGCTCCAGTTCCTTCAAGTTGCATGGTTTGCACTTGTGAACTGCAATCTAAGTCTGAGCACAGATTTTCTATTGGATTGAGGTCTGGGCTTTCACTAGGCCATACCAACACATTTACATATTTCCTCTTAAACCACTCAAGTATTGCTTTAGCAGTGTGTTTGGGGTCATTGTCCTGCTGGAAGGTGAACCTCCGTCCTAGCCTCAAATCACACACAAAGTGGTACAGGTTTTGCGCAAGAAGTACAATTTTAGTCTCATCAGACCAGAGCACCTTCCTCCATACATTTTGGGAGTCTCCCACATGCCTTTCCACAAACTCAAAAACGTGCCATTGTTTTTTTGCTGAAAGTAATGGCTTTCTTCTGGTCACTCTGCCATAAAGCCCAACTATGGAGCGTACAGCTTATTGTCGTCCTATGTACAGATGCTTCAGTCTCTGCTGTGGAACTCTGCAGCTCCTCCAGGGTTACCTTAGGTCTCTGTGCTGCCTCTGATTAATGCCCTCCCCTTCCCGTGAGTTTTGGTGTGTGGCTGTCTCTTGGCAGGTTTGCTGTTGTGCCATGTTCTTTCCATTTGGTTATGATAGATTTGATGGTGCTCCTAGGGATAATCGGAGATTTGGATGGTTTTTTTTTTTAACAACCTAACCCCGACTGGTACGTAACATTGTCCCTTACTTACTTGTTTGGAGAGTTCCTTGGTCTTCATGGCAGTGTTTGGTTAGTGGTGCCTCTTGCTTAGGTGTTGCAGCCTCTGGGGCCTTTCAAAAAGGTGTGTATATGTAATGACAGATCATATGACACTTATATTGCACACAGGTGGACATTTCACTAGTTGTGTGACTTCTGAAGGCTAGTTACACCAGAGCTTAATGGGCTGCATAACAAAGGGGGTGACTGCACAAGCCAATTATCAGTTTATTTCTGAGAAACAGTTTTATTTATGCATTTTTCTAATTTTACTTCAACTTAAGACTATTGTGTTCTGATCCATCCCATACAATTCAAATTTTTTTTTTTTTTTAATATGAACTAAAAAGGTTGCAATGTAACAAAATAGGTACCTTTGCAAGGCACTGTATATAAATTAAATCTTTATTTTGTGAAAACATGGTGTGGGAGGATTTTTGTCAGTCACACCCCTCCAGCCTGTGTCTTAGAAGAGGGCTTGGAACTGGCTCTCTTCTGGCAACTCAACTGTGCAGCCCATCTTCCTTCAAGTGCCTACTTATTGTGCATCATGAAACAGCCACACCACATGTTTTCAGAAAGTCATGCATTTTGCCTGAATATATTTGTGGGGGGTTTTTGTATCCTGAACAATTTTCCTGGCAGTTGTGGCTGAAATTTTAGTTGGTCTACCTGACCGGGATTTGGTTTCAACAGAACTCCTCATTTTCCACTTCTTGATTAGTGTTTGAACACTGCTGATTGGCAATGCTCAATTCCTTGGATATCTTTTTAGATCACGTTCCTGCTTTATGCAGTTCAACCCTTTACCTGCAGATCCTTTGACGATTCTTTTGCTTTCCCCATGACTCAGAATCCAGAAACGTCAGTGCAGCACTGGATGAAAGATGCAAGGGTCTGTCAGGAGTCCAGAAACTCACTGACCTTTTATACACACACAAGTTACAAGTGAGGATGGTTACCTTTAATAGCCATTCAAACCCCTTTGTGTCAACTTGTGTGCATGTTATCAGGCCAAAATCACCAGGGTATGTAGACTTTTGAGATAAATAAAATAAATCTTTTTTACCGTCAGTTTTCAGCCAAGGGCATTCTGAATTTTCATTTTGGCGCACCACTAGCAATATCCCACCCCCATTGGGTTTAGCTGGTTAGTGGGCTGCCATTTACCACTGTTTATACACCAACATGTGTCACTCTAGTCTCATGTGCTGCTCAGATGCGATAGGGAGATGTTTAGCAAAGAAACTCACTGAAAACTGAGCATGTGCAGAGTTGCCACCACAGCTGCAAAATATTTGAACTGGGGACATGGACAGAAGGGGGAGATAGAGTGCAGCAGGATCAACCAGTTTTTTCTGCAGAATACAGAAATCAAATCTCATAGTGACAGAGTATGAACATCACGTAATACACAATTTAGCCTAGGTTCCCGCTGGACTGCAGGAATGAAGGCGTGAGAGTTCAGCTGAACTTTGCCAATTTTATTCCAGCATGTCAGTCCTGACTTTAGGGACGATTTCAGAGACATCTGTGCTGTCGATTTGGTATTTAACGTCAAATTGTATAAATGTGAACCAGGGCTTAATGATAGTTTTATATGATGTGGTTTTAGTGACACTAAGCCATGGGAAAATACCCTTGCAAAGTGAAAATTCTCTTGTAAAGTGAACAGCCTATTTACCTTTAAGAAATCAACCCCAAAGTAACATAACCTGCATGTTTCTGACCCAAGGCCCCTTTCACATCTGGCGATGCAGATTTGCCATGATTCTGCCCGCGAATCCTCTTAGAATATGATTTTATGTGGCATTCTACTTCTATACAGAGAAGCGCTATGGGGAGTTTGTGATATGCTGCTTTTCTCCTAGGTGCCCTTTGGAGTACATTGTGCATGGAGCCTTAATATCGCCTTAGATGGTTCGAATCTCAGCTGGTTCAGCAGGGACTGGCCGAGATTTTAGTAATGCATGACTAGGCCGATTGTACCCAAGTCAATCCATAGGAGACTACAGCTTCTAGCAATCACGGTGTTCTCCCAGTAGGGACTGCTCCCAACGTCAATGTCCCCATGCCGGGGGAACACAATAGTTCATTGGTAGGGATTTGAGCCATTTTCTTTCCTATAACCCATTGGTTACAGGAAAGACAAATTGCACAATCTTTGGCCAGTTTTACAAGAAGAGAGAACAAAAATTACAGAGAAGGATTTCCTATTCAGTAATGAGACTGTAAATAAAACCCACAAATAATCTCCAGATTTGAGGGTGGGAAGTATTGAACCTTTACTAGCCCCTTGGCAAAAAGGTTTCAGATATCTTCAGTGGATTTTCGACTTTTACCTGAATTCCAAAGGGTTTAAGTTGTATGTCTGGACTTATCTTTTGCTACAATCACCAAGTTAAAACCTGCTTCTGAGAGACTACAGCTCTAGAAACCAGATATGTTGCTCAGAAAACTCCAAGTTACATTTAAAAGGTTTGCAATTTCCTCAGATAATAATCTAGATTTATATAAAGATTCTATTTTCTAAATTATCAAACCAAGTTTTTAAATTTTTTTTTTTTAAACTATATACACACACCCGTGACTCTTTACAAGTTACAATTTCTATTAAGCTGGTCACAGACTGATCGAATCTTGGCTGCTTCAGATTCAAACCATGTATGGGCAGGCTGAATGTACCCAAGTTGATGATAGACTCGAGTACAACCAGCCTGTTGGATTTTACATACATTACTAGCAGCTGTTGTAGCTGTTAGCAATAACCAGTGTGGATAGCTTCCTCTGCCAGGAGAACACAATGGCTCCATGGTAGGGATTCCCCCTCTAGAGATTTTCTTTCCTGCAACCCATGGTTGCAAGACAGAAATTTGCTCCATCTATGGCCGGCCTTCTACACTAATGTGCTGCCCATATGGTTGTCAGATCATTAAAAAGTTCATTTTGCCTGGTTAATTTAGAATGCATTTCCTCCATTTTTCTTTTCATTAAAACAAACCTGTAAGGTAAACATGTCACTTGATAACAGGAATTTTAATGAGTTCATACCTGCTTTTCATGCTCTCCCCTGCAAGTGAAATCAAACACTTCCTCTGTAGCCCTGGCCTTCTTCAGTCTCACTTCGAAAATGTAAAGACCTGTGCAGGAATTTTCAGGGATGCAGCAATGGATTAGGGCAATAGTTGTGCATCGCACAGTATAGATGCCTTGTAGAACCTATTAAGTGACCCTGTGCCCAGACCATGCGCATTTAGGATTCATGACCATGTTACCAGCAGGATCCTCAATAAAAAGTTGTCCATACTGCATGTGACATACACCAGCCACTGGATTAGAACACCTGACAGTTTTTATTGCTCTGTCAAAGCTAGGGAGATTCAGCCTCTCAAACTGTCCCGACATCATCATTGAAAGTGAAAGTATAAGGAAATCCCAAACTTTGGGTGGTCCCCAGAAAAGTAACAGAGGGGAATTCTTCCAATATGAAAACTAGCTTTGGTGAACAGGAGGTCCCCAAAGAATTCCTTTACACTTCCTGTTTGGCTATGGAACAGGAAGTGAAGGTAAATCTCCGCAATGGGACACAGACTGCAAAATAAATAAAAAAAGTGACAGGAATTAAAACCCTCTCTTGCTCTATAAAAAAAAAAAAAAAGTACATGTAAATGCCCATCAATGTAGCCTTGTCCAGTCATTTAATGTTCAAATATGGCCCCGCCGAGATTCACAGGACTGGCTCTGCATCTCGGCTCCTCTTGCAGTCCCGCCCTATGATGGATATAACTGGTCCAATGGCGGTACTGGGCATGACTGAGCAGAGCACCGGTGATACACATAGCCGAGTGTACTCGGCTAGGCTGGGCTCCGCTCACAGTCACTCCCAGTCCCTGCATCATGTCCATCATAGGGCGGGACTGGGCGCGACTGAGCCAATCCTAGTACACTCGGCTATGTGTTTATATTGGTGCCACTCGCTGCTCCGCTCACAATCAGTGTATAACACACGCCCATGATTTTAAAGGGTGGGTGCGTGTTATAAGCTGGTAAACTCAGTTTTATTGTGGCAAAATGCCACGGCTGGGTGAAACAGCGTTACCTTGCTTTGCCTTTTGGCCACGAAGGGGTGCATGCCCAGAGCCAATGCGAGTGCCCGGCAAGCGTGATGACCGCCGGGCACTCGCAAAAGCTTGTCACAGAGCAAGAACCGGGATCTGTGTGTGTGTACACACACACACAGATCACGGTTCTTTCAGGGGAGTAGAGATAGATTGTGTGTTCATACTAAGACAGTCCCACCCCCCCTACAGTTAGAACACACATAGGGAACACAGTTAACCCCTTCCCTGCCAGTGATATTTATACAGTAATCAGTGCATTTTTATAGCACTGATCGCTGTATAATTGTCATTGGTCCCAAAAAGGTGTCAAAAAAGTGTCCAATTTGTCCGTCGTAATACTGCAGTCCTGATAAAATAAAATGGCTTATTGGGGCCATTTTGTAGACGCTATAACTTTTGTGCAAACCAATATACACTTATTGCAAAAAAATAAATAAATAAAAAATTACACCAAAAATATGTAGAATACATATCTGCCTAAACTGAGGAAAAATTGTATTTATTTTTTGTTATTTTTTTTTAACACAACAAAAGTGGGATATTTACTATAGCAAAATGTAAAAGATACATTTTTTTTCAAAATTGTCACTTTTTGGGCGCTATATACAAGAGTAAATTTTGTTTGGGTACAATGTCGCACAATTGTCACTTAAAGCGACAATGCCTTATCACAAAAAAATGGCCTGGTCTTTGAGCAGCCAAATCTTTTGGGGGTTGAAGTGGTTAATAATAAATGCCTAATTAGCAACAATAATGCAATATAGGTTCTAGCTTCCCCCCCCCCATCTAAAACTAAAAAAAGTATTTGCAGAATACACACTTTAACAATGACCAGTTTCCCTTTTATTATTAATAGTGGTTTGCACAATACTGACAAAATCTCTCTCCTGGCAGTCCAGCACTGTCTGTATAGAGAAGGAGCAGATTTACACTTTCACAATGAACAGCCCAACAGCTACATGCAAGGCTGCCATGAATGTCACTATATCAGCGAGACTGCAGTTCAAAGACCACTCACAGGGATATCACTCATAGCCCAAAATGTGGGTCTGAGGTCACATCCAAGTCTTATTTTATGGCTGATTGATATCCTGTCCCATTATTGGTCAAGAGTGTTCATAGGAGCCAGTACTTCGATAAGCATGTATTCTGCCACTCTCACCTTCTAAAAATGCCTGTTGCACAAATGTCACCATCTTCAATCTTATGATTTTGACATGCAACAAATAGGCAGCCAGTGTAGTTAACCCCTTCAGCCCCGGAAGGATTTACCCCCTTTCTGATCAAGCCCTTTTTTGCGATTCGGCACTGCATCGCTTTGACAATTGCGTGGTTGTGCCCCCAAACAAAAATGGCGTCTTTTTAGCCCCCACAAATGCTTTTTGGTGGTATTTGATCACCTCTGCGGTTTTTATTATTTTTTGCGCTATAAACAAAAAAAAAAAAAAAAGCAACATTTTTTACTTTTTGCTATAATAAATAGCCCAAAAAATATATAAAAAAAAAAAGATTTTCTCCTCAGTTTAGGCCGATATGCATTCTACATATTTTTGGAAAAAAATATTAAAAAAAACCTCAATTAGGGATTATTGATTGGTTTGCACAAAAGTTATAGCGTTTACATAATAGGGGATAGTTTTATAGCAATAATTTTTTTTTTTTTTTTACTAGTAATGGCGGCGATCAGCAATTTTTATTGTGACTGCGACATTATGGCGGACACATCGGACATTGCTGACACATTTTTGGGACCACTGGCATTTATACAGCATTTAAATGCACTGATTCCTGTGTAAATGACACTGGTAGTGAAGGAGTTAACCACTAAGGGGCAGTGTAGGAGTTGTGTGACGTTATGTTTTTTTATTGTAGGGGCGTGGCCTGGCATGTGACATCACTGATCGTCTTTCCCTATAAAAGGGAACAGACGATCGGCATGGGAAGAGGTTTGTTTACACAGACCTCTCCTCGTTCTTCAGCTCTGTGACCCGATCGCGGGACACCAGCTGCGATCGGGTCCGCTGGTCCCGCGGCCACAGTCAGAGCTCAGGACGTACAGATATGCGATTGTGCCCAGCCGTGCCATTCTGCCGACGTATATTGGCGTGAGGCGGTCCTTAAAATAAACCCAATTCTTCTATTCAGCATGAAATGGAACTTCGTTATGTAGCACGAGGCTGTATATTCTGCAATATTTACATTTTTTGGCAAACTCATTCAATTAATTCAAGCTCTGCAAGCTGAGATAACATGCACTGCATTAATGCAAAAACAATTTCACAGTAACTATGAGATAAAACAAAGTTCAGGAATATTCCTTTATCCCATTGTTTTGCAAATCTATGTACACTACAAACCATATGATTGAATCAGTTCTGATATTGCTGTTTTACCAACCTGACAGCTTATTCTAATAGAATCTTTAATATTTGCAAATAAAATTAAGATTTCCCAACTACCAGCAAGAATGAGCCCTTACATTTAAAGGGCACCTGTAATTTCAGATCCATCATGACGGTGCCTGTTAGCGGGCATCCACTCACCAGCTGCTACCACATCCCTCACCTTGTTGTGTCACTGTCCCATCACCAGCCACCCCATTAAAGTGAACGGGACAGTCGGTGAGTCAACAGCGGGTCAGAGGAGCAGCTGCTGCGGGACAGAGATGACAGTGGCTCTTTAAAAATAATGATTTAAATCAGCCCTTTTTACTAGGGATTTAATCGCAATTCAAATCTACCCTGCTCAAAACTTAACTACGCATTTCATCTAGGCGAATCAGAAAACATTACAGCCACAAAAGTCTATAGCCAGGCAATTCGCACTTTCAGATGCAAATGTCAACACAGGAAGCCCACGTTTTTCCTTTCTCTTGGCAATCTCAAATTTCAGCTCCCAATGAACCCATCGAATATCACTGTAGGTGATCCATCGGCCACCTGATATTCATCAACTGAAATTGAAAAGGAAAAAAAACCCACTTGGACTTAATTATAATATTTTACACACACAAAAATGAGGGTTAGGTTTTTTTTTTTAACCAGTAAGCCCCTTTCACACGGGGGCACTTCGCAGGCGCTACAATGCTTTCACATTGGAACAGTGTGCAAAAAAAAAAAAAAGTCCTGCTTTGGAGCGGTGAAGGAATGGCATGTATACCGCTCTTGCCCATTGAAATCAATAGGCAGCGCAGCTATACCGCCGGCAAGGTGCTGCTGCTGCAGTAGCGCTTTGTGGGTGGTTTTAGCCCAGACTAATACATATCAGCCTTAACAAAAAGTATTTATTTTTATTTTTTTATTTTTTTTTTTTACACAAAATTGTCGGTCTTTGTTTATAGTGCAAAAAAATTAAACCTGCTCCATTTGGTGGTGGGGGGGGGGGAACGTCACTTTTGTTTGGGCACATCGTTTCATGACCACGCAATTGTCAGTTAAACCAACGCAGTGCCGCATCAATAAAAATAAATAAAAATTGTCTCGGTCGTTAAAGGGGGCAAACTCTTCCAGTCCTTAAGTGGTTAAACTGTGAAGATCCAAACTACACAGCCCTTTTTAGATTACAGAGTCTGCGTGTCAAGGGTTATCCGTTAGTTTTTTTTTTTTAAGGGGAGGAGAAAAGCAGTTTTAAAAATAGCATAATTCTCCTCTGCACCAGCAGCGGGTTCTCCCCCATACTCCAGTACTGGACTATTCCTCAATGCCCCCCCATTCAATTCAGGGCTATGAACCCTGCATTGGTCTTGATAACATCAGGAGGGCATTAGATCAGAGTATGACCCCTCTCACAACTGGGCTGCCAGTGCGTTAGCGCTTGTTGGACACTAGTGGGCCGCTTTTAACCCCCGCTAGTGGCCGAATGGGTTGAAAAAGCTCATGCTATGGTGCTTCCAAAGCGCTTTTCATGCATTTTGTGAGCCCTGTATACAGGGCTCCCAAACCGCCCCAAAGATACTGCTTGCAGAACTTTTTCTATCGTCCTGTAAGAGCACCGCCCCAGTGTGAAAGCAAGGAAGCATTAAGCTTTAAGCTTAGTTAAGCTTTAAAAATGGACTTTGGGAAAACTGTTCACATTTGTAACGTCATATTTACCAGATTCGGAATTCAGTTCCATCACTTATAAAAGAAGCCTACCTCTGATATTTTTACTGTTAAAAGAGGACCTAAAATGCGCCCAAAAAAGCACGCACAAGAGAAAGGACTAGTCACCAGTATTGCTAATGGTCTCCTTACAGCTGACCTTTCTCCACCATTACGGACTATATACACCTTTGCTCTGCTTATGTGGAGTTGGACATTTTGGTAAAGGCAGGGCTTTGCCTCTTTAGGTCAGCGCCCCTCATACAGTTGATGAGAACTCCTATGCATACAGCCTCAGTTTCAGAAGTACACTCACATACCATAAGCACTCTGCCTGGAGGAATTAAACATTTCTAGGAGGTTTAACTCTTGTCGGCGAAAGTACGTAAATATGCGGCTTCCTGGTGGGTGGGCCTTAACGCTAGCACCTGCATATTTGGGTTTCAGAATGTAAATGTAGCTGTGCCAAGAGCACACGCATTGTGCACTCCGGCACAGTTAACGGCAGCTAACAGAAAGCTCCTGATCACTATGCTGCCACAGCAAATCATGGCTGTCACATGCAGTGATGTAACTAAACAGAGTTAAAGTAAACGGTGTTACTTAACACTGTTACTTTAGAGAGCAACGAGCAATCTGATTACTCTTCCCCCTCGTGGTAACGCCGTTCCTGCAATTACATCTACCTCCACTAGGGGAGCACCCACCGCGATCCGCCTCGGCCTTAGGAAAGGCGGCAGCTTTGGCCTAGCTCCGGAGCCGTGGCCATCTTGGTGCACCCGTCGGCCGTTTACAATGTGAATGCTCAGACAAATGACAGAGCGATCACTTGTAAACAAACCGGCGTCATGATGACGCCAGTTCCTCTCTCCCCTCCGTGTACAGATCTGTACAGTGGAGAGGAGAGATCGGATGGGCAGCAGCGATGTGGGCTGGATCTGTAGTGCCCACAGCGCTGCTCTGTGACAATTGCAGTCACAGCCATACCCAGCCAATATTACAGTGTGGGAGATGACGTGGATATTACAGTGGGGACAATATGGTGGTGGAATTTTCACAGTTTTTTGCAAATTAAATTATTTTCTGATCCGAAAAATGATCCGATCTGTGAGTTTGGGGAGGGGGGTAGATGTACAGAGGGGAAACAGATATGACAGATGTGTAGTGGGGTACAGAGGGGAAATAGAACAGCAGGGGGGAATGCGCCCCTTGCTTACAGTAAGGCTAGACCCTCCCCTTTGAATAAAACTTAATTAACTTTGCTAAGTAATTACTTTTCCAATGTAGTAACTGAGTTACTAACGCAATTACTTTTTAGGAGAAGTAATTTGTAACTTAACGAATTACTTTTTTTAAAGTAAGATGACCAACACTGGTCACATGATCATAAAATTCACCCCGCCTCCCAACATCTGAAACTCATGAGAGCAGGGTTCTCAAACTGGTGACCCTCCAGCTGTTGCAAAACTATAATTCCTATAAGGCATTGCAGAGCTGACAGTTACAAGCATGACTGCCAAATGCAGAGGCATGATGGAACCTGAAGTTTGACAACATCTGGAGGGCCACCAGTTTGTGACCCCTGCCTTAGAGGGACGGGAAGCGCCAATGAGTTAATAGGCATCAGCACAGTGGCTAACTAGTTAGCACATCTGCCTTGCAGCACTAGGGTCCTCAGTTCAAATCCCAGCCAGGACACACGAAGTTTGCATGTTCTCCTTGTGCTTGTACAAGTTTCCTAGTATGTATACATGGGAGGTAGGGACCTTAGAATACAAGCTCATTGAGGTTAGGGACTGATGTAAATGTAAGCGCTGCATATATTATCAGTACAATAGAAATACCTAAACTAAATACAAATGAACCATGTTCTGCTCTCTCTCCTGTGCAGCAGAGCCTAACTGGCCATTAGTGCTGCTCTTGCTCTGCCCTCTCTCAGTCTGAGTGCTGCTGTGTACGGGATGACAGGAAGCAGATATCAAGACAAATTAAGGCACTTATGCTAGTTGTCTGAAAATATGCAGTTATTTTTAAGGCATACATGTGTGCACTAGATGGTTTTTACTGCCCAGAGTTCAGCTTTACCTCACAGCATCAATCACAACTGAAACATCAGTAATTACCCCTTTCAGCTGCAAAGGAAAAAAAAAAAAAAAAAAAAAAAAAACCCCACACAGAACCGCAAGGACACTTCACAAGACTGCTTAAAAATGAAAATGCTTATATTCAAGTTCAAGACAACCGGGTGAAGATGGATATGCCTTCAGTGATGACAGCGTGCCACTAGTAGAGGGCTTTGTTTCAGGTAAGTCTGTCATACATGTGCTAGTATGTGATACATACTAGCAAATTATAATAAACTGTCCCAGGGGCTTTTTTGTATGCCGTTTACTACCGCTTTAACTTGCTTTGTGCTGCTTTTGAATTCATGCTGTCCTGTGCAGGAAAGAAAAGCAATTTAGATGCAAATGAAATTCACATAGGCCAATATGTACACTGATCTCCCCCTTACCAGTCACTGATTCATCTGCTAGAATAATTGTCATGACTAGGTCACTGCTATTCTCTATGCAATGAAGGCATGTCATGTTGTAGACTTTTTACTTTTCTTTCAAAAAAGGAAAAAATAAAATAAAAATAAAAACACCCTGCAAGACAGTCATAATGAGCTAGTATGTGTCGCATACCAACTCATTATGAAATACTTATTTTAGAATGAAGCTCTCAGCAGTGCCCACACACCACTGACATTTTCCCCCTTGTTTCTTCTGGGCTCATGGGCCCCGGTGCTGCGATTGGCCGGAGCATGCACGTGGGAGCCTCCGCTCGCGGCCCAGGGCTCAGAAGGAACAGCACCCGTGGCGGTTCCTTCAGAACGCAAGCGCCAGTGATGTCACTGTCTAAATAATTATCTCCTATACGGTACATGTTTAGAAGAGATTTACACTACCTATAGGTAAATGTCAGCAGAGGAAGTTTACTGCCTCTTTAAAGTAAAGTACTTTTCCCAAAAGCCCTGATGCAAGCAGTAGGCTGGCTCCTACGAGAAGTTATGAAAATATCAAAAAGCCTTGATGGGTGGGTGTCCTCTGGGGGAGTAGCAAATTTCTAAGCAGGCTGCATTTACATGCTGACTGCCTAAAGGTAATGTTCACATGTGATGCTGAGCTTCCATGACTGAAGGAATGTTGGGGAGGGGAGACAAAAGACTAAGCTGGGCTACATGGGCATCCTCCAGACAGGAAATGAGATGGGCTCTGACTTGCTGCAGATCGATGCACACTGTTAGGAGCTCACAGTGTGCAGTGAGAGTAAGCAATTTCAGTAAAGAACAGCCTGTACAACACTGAAGACAATTTGTGCATAAAAACAGACATCAATACAAAAAGTATGTTTTCAACATGCAATGCATATATGCGACTCCAATAAAGGAGGACTTTAACTCCTCTCCACATAAAACATCCACGGGTTGTGTGCCGAGCATGCCCTCCTGGTAGATTGTCCAAACTTATCTACAGCTCTCTGTCAAGGGTTCTTGAAGCCAGCAGGAGGGCTCTTGGATCATAGGACTGTAGTGAGAGCCAATCACAGCGGTCACATAATATAGATAGAAGCTGTACCTGCCAGGCATTATAGCCCACTTACCATTTCATGCATGAAGGTAAAAAAACTTTAGCGTGCAGTTCCACCTTATACTCTACATGAGCCCAATCTTGAGCCAGCGACTCGCTCTCCAGTCTCTCTCCTTACTGGCCGAGTGGGAGTTTGTCTCCTGCTGCTGTCAATCGCAGCCAGCGAGAAGGGAGTGTGGGGAAGGGTTGCAAGCATGTACAAGTGCCTCCAAAAAGCAAGTGTCGGGGGGACCCAAGGAGGAGGATTGGGGCTGCTCTGTGAAAAAACAACTTTACAGCACAGGTAAGTATGACAGGTCGATAAAAAAAAAAAAAAAAAAAGTTGCCTTTACATTAAAAATCACTTTAAGGGGCTTCTCAGTGGCTGCATTAAGGGGTTAATTTGAACCTGAACCAGCACTCCATGGGTACCGATAAGTCCAAGCCAAAATGTTTCATTCAATATAAGCTTGTCCAAACATGATCACGAAGCACACCACCATTATGCCATCCTATACCAATCACTGCACAGCATAGTGCAATAAAATAATAAAACTAATTTAAACAAACACCAAACAAATTTTTAAAATGTGTAAAAAAAATGTATTTAGGAGGTCAGTCACCAACACAAAAGACTACATTTTTATGATTTATTTAAAACATTAATATCAAAAACACCCAACGGTTCCAGGCCCTATAGGGTCCCCTTCCTCAGGGTGGCAGAAGAAAAACAAAAACTGTCCGCAACATTAACGCTTTGATGACTAGATCACCAGAACCAAGGGGGAATGAAAACTTATTTAAACTGGTTTCCATAGAAACTGACAGCGCGCTTCCCAAGCCGATTGTGTACAAAGCGCACCTCCCAGCCATCTCCCTCCCCACTCCTTCCAAACCTCTAGCAGCCTCCGCCCCACCTCATTCTCATCGCCCTGGATGCCACTTCTACACAGGACAGTCACCACAAGGCAAACTGGTTTCAGATAAACACCAGGCAGAACCTGGGTGTGTTACACCCAGTCCCCTGAACGCAAATGTCAACACAACAACATATCAGACACGTAGGGAGACTGACACAGGCAAGCAATTAGCCAACCAGTGACAGCTTATAATAAAAAGGTGGGGTTAGCAGCTGCCCATCCAGGGTCTACCACACTCCATGGGGGGTGGGGGGGGCTACTGAAAAAAGTTCTGCACTTAAGTCCTTAAAGCTTAGCAAGTCTTTACATTTCTTTTCTGGATAGCTTTGACAGGTGTACTGCTCTTAAATCGAACGATCAAAAGTATGAGCATTACATCAGTATTATCTACCGCCATCATAGGAGTCATTTACATATTGCCACATAAGATTGAATGTAAAAAAAAAAAAAAAAAAAAAACCCCACTCGCCTATTCAACTGAATTGAACGGGCCCATGGTAAAAATGAGCAGCCTTATAAAAAGCTAGCCATACACTGGCAGAATTTCCTTCACAAAGCTCATTCGAGTGCCTAATAATGTGGTCAAATTGACAACCAGTTGACTGAAGCAAGGATTAAAAAATAAATAAATATAGATATATATATATAGACACACACACACACACACACACACACACACGTTTTCTTATTATAATAATACTTCCCCCCCCCCCCCCCCCCCCCCCATTTTTTTGTACAAAAATGAATTTCTCTTTTTGGAAGAGGAAGGGTGGAAAATTTCTATTATCTGAAGAAGATAAATTCTAACCAATAATTCCCATACAGAATCCTACCCATTTCCATCTATCCCAGAACCGAAAGTTAAAATTTGCAACTCTGTCATGGCAGTTGAAGCACATTTTTCAGGGCAGTCAGAGCTTGTTCATACCAGGTTACTGTTGCTGGTGTGCACCACGAGACTCTGTGCCAACACGCCAATCCCAGCACATTGCGCTGCCTACTTTTGTGTTTTCCCCCAGAACTTCAGAAGTGTCATTTCAGTACTATTCTCCCATCACAGTAGGATTAGAGGGGGAAAAACAAAAAAAATTAAAAAACATCACACTAAAATGCCATTCTTTTATCAGCACACACAGCGCTACAGAGTGAACTGACACTATGGATGTCTATGGGCACGTTTACACTTGCGACTGCAATTGCCACCCCTGAAAAAGCATGCCATGTTGGCAGATGACAGGCAGCTGGGAGTCACCACCTGGAGGCCTGTTTTAACCATTGAAATTCCACAGTGCCACAGGCATTATATATAGTTGCAACACAGCCCCTTAAAAAGGGTCATGCTTGGTAGTAGCAAATGCTCCGTTGGGTATGACATGTGCATTTTTTGAATGTGAAGAACTTTTTGAAATTGACACTTGATGGGAGCTATAGTAACAAATGACATACTGAAGTTTTTTTTTGTTTCCAAGTACAAATTTTTGCGATACAGCGTGGTCATGTGCACCACTCGGTCCATTTGGCATGGAGAGACAAGGTGGGTGACTAAGTGGGTTTGCAAAAAGGAAACTCGACCTCCTATTCTTACCGCTCCTGTGCGCAAATGAGCCCCAAATGCCCAGGGCTGCGTTGAAAGTAGTGGCCAATGCAGCCCGACCCATCTGGTACAAGACAGCCCCTCATACAATTACTATTTGTATAGTCACTAAATGGTACTAGCGAATGCTTTGACCGAGTTATCCAGCATCGATAGCTCGATATCTGGTATTGAAAGCTCTGAGGGGGTTAGCCATTATTAAAAGCTCTGACGCCGGTATCAATGATCGAAAGCTCCAAACGGCGGTATTGAAAGCTCTACATTGTGTTATTAAAAGTTCTGGCGCCATTACCCGGTACTAAAAGCTCCAACGCTATTATATAAATAAAGTTCAGACTGCGTTATCCTGTACTGAAAGCTCTGGTGGCGTTCTTGGTTATCGAAAGCTCCGACGGCGGTATGAAAAGCTCTGATAGGGTTAGCCATGATTAATAGCTCCGTCACCATTATCTGGCAACGAAAGCACCAACGGCATTATTGAAAGCTCAGACAGCGTTATTGGGTATTGAAAACTCAGATGGCGGTATGGAAAGCTCTGAAGCCCCATTCATACCTGAGCATAGCTTTTTTTTTTTTTTTTTTTTTTTAGGCATTTTGCTGCGTGTATTTGCACATTTCCATGCAGCGTTTTCAAGCTTTGTCTTTTTTTATTAGCCAATTGGAAAAAAAAAAAAAAAAAAAAATCTGTTGCTAGATTTTTAGATTTTGTCATCTGCTTCCTGTTCCAAAAACACCCAAATTTGCCCGATTTGAGCAAAAAAAAAAAAAAAAAAGGTCCAGAACTTGTTTGAGCTTCAGGCGACTTGGAGTGGAGATGTGAACCATCTCCATAGGGAATCATGGATTTTTTTCGCCCCCTCAAGCGTTTTGTAGCTTCAGGCTTCAAGCTACAAAAAGCTTGGGTGTGAATGGGGCCCTTAGGGTGTGATCAATTAGCGAAAGCTCAGATGGCAATGTCGAAAGCTCGAATGGTGTTATCCATTCTAAAAAGCTCCGGCGCCGTTATCGAAAGCTTCGACTGCGTTTTTTTACCCGCCATTGAAAGCGCCGGACAGCGGTATCAAAGGGCTCTGATGGGGTTATCCATTATCAAAAGCTCCAGCGTCTAAAGCTCCGACGGCGGCAAAAAAGCTCTGATGGAGTTATCCATAATTAAAAGCTCCTGCGCCTTTATTGAAAGCTTTGGCGGCGTTACCCGTATCGAAAGCTCTGATGGGGTTAGCCATCATCAAAAGCTCTGGCGGCGGCACGGAAAGCTCTAACGAACGATGTTTGTGCGAACAATCACAGGAAATCTAAGAGCGTTTAGCCAGCTTTACCCTGTAGAGAAGAGGACTCCAATCATGGATTTTACAGTGCTACTCACAAACAAATCACATTTTGTATTAATAGTAAACAAATAAATACAACATATAAAAACAACAAGACATAATAAATATAAAACGTAGAATAACAGGACTATTTGTAGGAAGGAAGCCTCCAGTGGGGTTTGTTTACCTGCGGTGTTGTTCTGTGTAAACACAACAATAATAATAACAACCTGTGGCTCCCAGGACAACCCTCCCCATGACTGCACTATATCCCGGGTACACAGCCCACCATAGAAGGACAAACTCCCCTAAAGTAAGTTGTGTGTGGTGAGAGGAATAGGCGCCCCCCCCCCCCCCCCCCCGGGCAGTGTGTGGTGAGGAGAGGAGGGCTTCTTCTAGGACTTACCTGTAATGTCCGGTATGGTGGTGACCCGTGAGGAAGGACCGCAATGCCTTGTGAATGTAGAGTGCTCTCAGTCAGGCTCCCACTCCCTGCTCTCCAGACTGCAGCCTTCAGCCGAGGAAGGAGGGGCCGCTGTGTGCTAGAGGAAGAATTAAATCCTCCACCCCCTCAGGGTTCACCATGACATCATTGTCAAAGGATTGTGGGAGAGGAGGTGGAAGGAGAGCTCGTTAACCTGTTTATCGCTGGAACTTGGCCATGTTAGCGTTCCAATAGAAGTTTGTGTGTCTCCTAGTCCATCGCTGGCCTTACATTTCCACACAACAACAACATGTTCCATATGGGTGTGCTGTGAGGGGATTGTGTTATATTGTACAATCACTTGTGGCTGCAATTCATTTTGTTATGTTTGTTTATGTTGAAGGTGAACTCCAGGCATGGTGAGGTAAGTACTGTATAGGTACATTACACCAGTTCTGACCGCTGTCTGTAAGTACACATATTCTATACGTGTGGAAGCGAAGAATCGCTGTAGTAGTCGCCGTTACTACAACGCTTACCGCTATCTTCTTGGACTACAAGAGGCCATCTGCTTAGCTTTTGCACCATTCACAGGACACCTTGCATTTATTTACTTATCAGTAAATGTAAGGTATTCTGTGATTGGACGAAGAGAGAAACAAGATGGTGGTGTCACTGGCCTCTAGGTCCCATACCAAGCCATTGCTCTGCTCCATAGTAACCACAGGGGATCCCCTTTGGTTACTAAGGATGAGCTCAGGCGTGTTTGCATGCTCCATGTGCAGAGCCCGCCAGGAAATTGGCGCAGCGCTGCGCTAATCACAGGCAGTGAGAAATTGCCCCAATGCGCGGCTGCAGAGATTGGGCAATGTCTCACTGCCTGTGATTAGCGCAGCGCTGCATCGACTTCCTGGCGGGCTCTGCACATGGAGTGTGCGAACACGCCTGAGCTCATCTCTAGTGGTTATTATGGAGCAGAGCAACGGCTTGGTATGGGAGCTCTGTTTCTGTCTGCTGTGTAAATGGTGTTCTTTCCCTTCCCTCCAATCATCTCTCAGGGCTCTCCTCACTGAGCTCTGTACAGTGTAACTTCAGCTCTTCATCGCCTTTTTGCTGACAACTCAGACAAGCTGTATAAATGCAAGGTGTCCTGTGAATGTTGCCTGTGCCAAGTGGGCGATCCCACTTAGCACAGGCACCATTCACAGGACACCTTGCATTCATTTATTTATCAGTAAATTCTCTGATTGGACGATGAGAGAAGCAAGATGGTGGTGTCACTGTCCTCTAGGTCCCATACCAAGCTGTTGCCCTGCTCCATAGTAACCACAGGGGATCGCCCACTTGGCACAGGCACCATTCACAGGACACCTTGCGTTTATTAGTGGATACAATTCCCTGATTGGACAAGATGGTGGTGCCACTGTTTTCTAGGTTCCATGCCAAGCGGTTGCCCTGCTGTATAGGTACCACAAAGAAGGGCTTGCTTAGCGCAGGCTCCAATTAATAGGATGCCTTGCATTTTTCTAAGTGAATGCAATGCAGTCTCTGATTGGTCAAGGTGGAGAGGTGAAGCAGTTGCTCTGCTGCATAGTTACCACAGGGCGGGTCGTCCACTTGGCACAGGTGCCATCCACAGGACACCTTGCATTTATTTATCAGTGAATGTAAGGCATTCTCTGATTGGATGAAAGGAGAAGAAAGATGGTGGCACCACTGTCTTCTCTGTCTCATGCCGAGCAGCTGTCCGATCAGGTATTCTCTGATTGGACGAAGAGAGAAGCAAGATGGTGGTGTCACTGTCGTCTAGGTCCCACACCAAGCCGATGCTCTGCTCCATAGTAACCACAGGGGGTCGCATACTTGGCAAGGGCACCATTTACAGGACACCTTGCATTTATTTACCAATGAATGCAAAGCATTCTCTGTTTGGATAAAGGAAGAAACAAGAGGGTGGCACCGCTGTCTTCTAGGTCCCATGCCAAGCAGTTTCCCTGCTGCATAGTTACCACAGGTGGTTGCTTGCTCAGTATAGGCTCCACTTAAAGAATGCCTAGTATTTTTCACAATTAATACAGGACATTCTCTGATTGGACAAGGTGGGGAGGCAGGGTAGTAATGTTGCGATCTCCATCTTGTCCAGTCAGAGAACACCTTGCATCCACTGAGAAAAATACAAAACATTCTGTGAATGGCACAGATGCTGATGAAGCAACCCCCTGTGGTTACAATGCAGCATGGCAGTCGCTCAGCATGGGACCTGGATAAGAGCGGCACTACCATTCTGCTCCTCCACCCCATCCAACCAGAGACTGCCTTGTATCACTGAGAAAAATGCAAGGTGTCTTATAAATGGCACCCTTGCCAAGTTGGCAACACTGTGGCAGCTAGGCAACCAAGAAACTGCTTAGCACAGGACCCAGAAGACAGTGGTGGCCGTCCATAAGGAGTGCAGAGGCGCTGCCCCACCCCCTCCAAAGTTCCAAAAGTTCGTTTGCCAAATAAAAAAGCTAATCATAGAACGATTTATTTTTAAATAGATGATAATATCACAAAAAATGTAACATCCTAAAGTTAAAAACTATCATTTATCATTTGTTTAAAAATAAATTGTTCTATGTGTGTACTGTGCGGGGCGCTAATGGGTGTCTATTACGTCTGTCAAAATCTGACAAGCATGTGATTTGAGCCTGAGGCTACAATTGTCTTGTCTTAGGTTGTCCTCTGGGCAAAGAGCACTGCGCCCCAAAACCCTCCCACTTTTGATTGTAGCGAATCAATATTCGCCATTGCATCACTTCTTGGTTTCCGGCTTCTCATCCCACCAATCAGGAGGCTGAACCCAGAAAGAATACCAGGTTGACGCGGAAGCTGTGGTTATCAGGGAAGCCGTGGCAGCCCAGCCCTCCAGCTCCGTTTGTAGGTACCGTATTTATCGGCGTATAACACGCACTTTTCCCCCCTTAAAATCGGGGGAAAGTCGTGGGTGCTTGTTATACGCCGATCCCCACTGTCTGCGAGTCAAAAATACCGAGCACGGGCAAAAAATACAGCGCGCCGCCGAAAAATACCGAGCCGATTGCTCGGCTCCACTCGTAGTCCCGCCTCCCTGCTGTTTCTCGGGAACTTGGGGTGCGTGTTATACCCCGATAAATACGGTAAGTCCCACGTCCTCTGGTGAGTGCACACCCAGAGGGGTTTGTTTGCGCCCCCTCAATCCAAGCTGGATGCAATAAAATCTATATCAGCATTAAAGCATATCTCCTAACCTTCCTAGAAAAGGAGGAGGGACACCTTCTACCACAAAGTATAGTTAGCCATAGATTAGGTTAGATTTTTGTTTGAACATTCATAGAAAATTTAAAAAAATAGTTTACCAGAGCATTTGACCGAGCCTACTCAGGGCCATTAAAAAAATGTCATCCAGGCCTGCTATTTGAATGGATTTCCAGATGTAAACTTCTGACAAGTTTTCCTGACAGCAAGAGAAAAACGCTGACAGGGAGCTCCAGCACACAGTCTTTGATTGACAGCCTCTGCTCTGTTTCTGAGCGCTGCATAAATGGGGTTCTTTCCCTTCCCTCCAATCAACTCTCAGGGCTCTCTTCACAGCTCTGTAGAGTGTAACTTCAGCTCTTCATCCCCCTTTTTCTGACAACTCAGACAAGCTGTATAAATTCAGCACTTTGAACAGATGTAGGGAAGAGATGGCAGCAGATAAACAGGTACAACGTATGCAGGAGGATTTGTTTTCTCTCTGTGTATCTCTGTGTATCACCTGAGGATAGCCACTTTTCTGTGTAAGGGTTTACAACCAGCATCGCGGCTTCTGTATCATGTGACTGTTGTGATTGGCTCTCACAGCAGTCACGTGATTAGGAGCCCATGCCGCTGGCTTCCAATTGGAAGCCCTGACTGTGATTTAACAGTGAAAGCTCGGTCAGTGTGCTGGGAGCATGCAGTGAGTGCATTCCCAGCCCATCTTTCTTGCTGCAGTATACTTGCAGTACCTGGTCAGCACAAGGTAAAACAGAACTCTGCATTCTGAAAAGCACCACTTTTTTTTTTTGCTGTTTACTTTTATACCCAGCCCTGCCCCACCTCTCTGCCACCATTCTCACCCAGGTGAAAATGGCATGTCCTGTACTTGCAGCCTCCTGGGACATCTACATCACAGATCCTAGGAGTAGGATGAGGCTGTTTGGCAGAACTGACGCACGTCATTCTGGACTGGCTGGCTGAACCTGGAAGAGGCAGCTGGCTTATGATGATAGAAGTGGACCAAGATAGCGGTGAGGGACCCGGACTGACTACCTGGAAGCCATCTTGGAGATGGGCAAGGTGAGAAGGTTGCCGGGAGTGTAGGGCAGGAAGAAGAGGTGAGGAACATGGGTTTAAAGACATAGTGTCTTACAGATAGGGCATTCAAAGGATAGGACTGGATGCCAGTACACCCATAGCCACAAACTCTGCCTCAAGGCCCATTTCCTCCTACCTAGTGGATAGATATGTCCTTGATTATGTCTCAGTGTGGCATTATTATTATACCTGACTACATGTCAGTGTTCCAGCTGTCCTGGATTATGAGCTCCCTGCATAACAAATATCCACACGGTTCCAACAGGTAAGGATCATCAGACCAGGCAGGTATTTTGCTGCTAAAAGAGCGCATTCAAGTGCTAACTTGCCTCTCCATCGGCTAAGGAGCCCAGACTGTCCACTGACAGGAATATGTGTGAGAGGAGTACCAGAAATCCAGTCTGAGGTATAGAAAATCCTTTTCCATACTGCAAATACTAACCCTATGACCTGAAGAGTGTGTCTGGATTGCCTTAAAGAGGCAGACAGATGCTATCCTGCCCATTATGCTTAGCTGCAAGAAATGACAGCGAAACCTGGGTGAAGCTGCATTTACAAAATAAATAATGTGTCAAGATTGCCTTAAAGTGGTTGTAAACCCTTACAACCAACCTTGACCTACAGGTAAGCCTAGATTAAGGCTTACCTGTAGGTCCAAGAAATATCTCCTAAACCTACACGGTTTAGGAGATATTTGCAGAAAGACAGGCACTGCTGTCTACGGCGCATGCACCGCAGACAGCGGCGCGCCGCGGTCAACGGCGATATGCCGCGAGTGGCGGCTCCCGTGCGCATGCACAGGAGTGACGTCATTGCAGCTTCGCCGAATGACAGTGGCGGAGCAGCGAGACCCACCGAGAAGATGGATGCACCGGACTACAGGGGACAGCGGTGACTTCGCTGGCTCCTGTGTCAGGTAAGTGACACATAATGGACTACTATGCGATGCATTGTAGTCCATTATGCTTTACCTTTGCAGGGAATGAAAGAGGAAGTAAACCCATCAGGGTTTACTTCCTCTTTGAAGAGGGTGATAGAAGCTTTTCTACCCACTATTCATAGCTGCAGAGGATTGCTGTGAGTAGGCACCAGAGTAGGTGCAGAGCCCCCCGCCCCAAAGCACCCATATTGAGGGCATGCGGCCTGGTATGGGTCAGGAGGGAGGGGGGCGCTCGCTCGTTCCCTCCCTTTCCTGACCTGCCAGGCTGCATGCTTGGATAAGGGTCTGGTATGGATTTTGGGGGGACCCCATGCCATTTTTAGAAAATTTTTGGCGTGGGGGCCCCCTCCAAATCCATACTAGGCTTAAGGGCCTGGTATGGACCTGGGGGGGGGGACCCCATGCTGTTTTTCCTCTCTTTTTTTTTATTTTTTAGCCGGCAATTTTTACATTCAGCGGGAAGCCCGCTGACAACTGATGACTCATCGGTTGTTAATGACTCAAAAGCAACATGTATGTATGTGAATCGAGACTTAGGTGAGGGTACACTTGTGTGTGCACAATGCATGAAGACACAATTGGTTGATGTTAATATGGACTTTTGCTGTTTAGTTTAAACACTCTTCAAGGATTAATTGAAAGTCACAAAGCACAAGCACTTTATTTTCATATATATGGACTGTCGTTGTTTAGTTTAATAACCTCATTGAGGACTGAATGCAATATCACGGAGCACAAGCACTTTATTTATAGTGTTTATATGTTGTTATGCTTTAAACATTTATGTTATATATAGTGTTTACTGGATTCATATCAGCGCTGCACAGTGTTTTATATAGATTGCATTATCGCCATCTGGGGAAGTGTGTGAAGTGCGGGCAGCTGATTTTAGTTATATCACCTGTGTTTATTTTAGGTTAATTTAGGCTTAGTGTGGCAGCTCACAAGACTTTTACTCATTGTTTACTCCATTCATCTTTACCCTTGTACACACGGTCGGAGATTCGGACAACCAAATCTGTCGGATTTTGTCCGACGGATTTTTTCCGAAACTGTTGCATACACACGGTCGGACAAAGTTGTCAGAAAATCTGACGTGATGACGTTATTTCATTACGACGGGACTACATTCAGGCTAGTAGCCAATAGCTTTGGTGTAGGAATTTGATCTCAGCATGCGTGGCTGGAAAAATTGGTCCGTCGGATACTCTGATGGAAACAGTCCGATGTAGACCACACACAATCGGAATATCCGACAAAACGGTCCGATCGGACACATTCCGTCGGAATCTCCGACCGTGTGTACAAGGGCTAAGCCACTTTCTGGCTTTGGTGGGCATCAAAGATAATTAATGTTCCCATCCTTTAAAGCGGAGTTCCACCCAAAAATGGAATTTCCTCTAAGTGTTGGTGACCCCCTGTCAAGCCACATTTGGCATGTAATTTTTTTGAGGGAAGAGCGAGTACCCTGTTTTTACAGGCACCCAGTTCCCACTTCGACCCCTGGCTGAGCGGCGCCGGAAGGACAATCACCTCTCCCCTTCCCGCAATCATCTGGGACATGTCACAGGCCCCAGAAGATTGCCCGGCTATTCACAGCGTGCAGCGCCGCCTGGGCAAGTGCAATGCACGCCCGGCTGTGAAGCCACAGCCGGGTGCCCACAGTTAGAATGCCTGCGCCTCGGAGAGGAGGGGGAGAGGAGCAAGGCTTTCTGCACCCGGATTGCTGGACCGTGGGACAGCTGAGTGTCTGATTATTAAAAGTCAGCAGCTACACTTTTTGTAGATGCTGACTTTTAAATGGGTGGAACTCCGTTTTAAGCAATTTCTGTGCCTTGCTATAGGACTCATACACTACCATTCTGGGTTCGTGTCCTCATCCATTGGTCAACACTCAGTGTATTAGCTGGACTCAGTACTAGCCTTATTGCCTTCCTGAAATATTCTCATAGAAAGATCCTTATGCCGCGTACACACGGGCGGACTGTATGGCCTACTTAGTCCGCCGAAACACATTTCAGCGGACAGTCCGCTCGTGTGTGGGCTTCAGCTGACTTTTTCAGCATGCAGTCCGGCGTACTAAGTATTTCGGATTTTTCGAAATACTGTCCGTCGTACTCGCATTTCGGCGGACAATCCGCCCGTGTGTATGCCAGTCCGCCGTACTTTTGAAATGAGCGGACTTTTCCCGCCCGGAGAAAAGTCCGCTCATTTCGAGCGGGTATCCAGGTAGGCGGGGGAAGGAGACGTCACTGCCCCCTCCGCCTGGTATGGACTTAAAGGGGAACCCCAACACCGAAAAAAATTGGCGTGGGGGTCCCCCCCAAGTCCACAACAGACCCTTGTCCGAGCACGCTACCCGGCCGGCCAGGAAAGGGGGGCGAGCGAGTGCCCCCCCTCCTGAGCCGTACCAGGCCGCGTGCCCTCAACTTGGGGGGGGTTTCCTTGGGGAAGGGGGGGCCGCGCGGCCCCCCCACCCCAAAGCACCTTGTCCCCATGTTGATGAGGACAAGGGCCTCTTCCCGACAACCCTGGCCGTTGGTTGTCGGGGTCTGCGGGCGGGGGGCTTATCAGAATCCGGGAGCCCCCTTTAATAAGGAGGCCCCCGGATACCGGCCCCCCACCCTATGTGAATGAGTATGAGGTACAATGTACCCCTACCCATTCACCTGTAAAATAAAAGTACAAAAAAAACCACAACACACGAGATAAAATACTTTATTGCACAGCTCTGGGGGTCTTTCGTCTTCGGGGGTCTTCTCGCCGGACTCCTCCGCTATCTTCTTGTAGCTCTTTTGCTAGCGGAGGAGTCCGGCTTTCTTCCTCACCGCCGGCCTCTTCTCCCGACTTCGGGAGTCTTGTCCCCCTCTTCGGTTTTTCTGCCGGGCCACCGCGCCTTCTTATAGCTCTTTTACAGGCGGTGGCCCGGTCTTCTGTCGCCGCCGCCTTCCGTTCTTCTTCTTCTTCTTCTTCTCCAGGAGATGTTGCCTCGACGATCTCTCCGGCCGGAATGCCAGGGACGCACTGCGCGGCCACTTATATAGGGACAAGGGGCGGTGTCACATGGCTTTATGTCACATGGGTTGGTGTCACATGGTGACCCCGCCCCCTTACGATGTCATAGCCCCCATGTGACATCAACCCATGTGACCAACCAATGTGACATAAAGCCATGTGACACCGCCCCTTGTCCCTATATATATATATGGACTGTCGTTGTTTAGTTTAATAACCTCATTGAGGACTGAATGCAATATCACGGAGCACAAGCACTTTATTTATAGTGTTTATATGTTGTTATGCTTTAAACATTTATGTTATATATAGTGTTTACTGGATTCATATCAGCGCTGCACAGTGTTTTATATAGATTGCATTATCGCCATCTGGGGAAGTGTGTGAAGTGCGGGCAGCTGATTTTAGTTATATCACCTGTGTTTATTTTAGGTTAATTTAGGCTTAGTGTGGCAGCTCACAAGACTTTTACTCATTGTTTACTCCATTCATCTTTACCCTTGTACACACGGTCGGAGATTCCGACAACCAAATCTGTCGGATTTTGTCCGACGGATTTTTTCCGAAACTGTTGCATACACACGGTCGGACAAAGTTGTCAGAAAATCTGACGTGATGACGTTATTTCATTACGACGGGACTACATTCAGGCTAGTAGCCAATAGCTTTGGTGTAGGAATTTGATCTCAGCATGCGTGGCTGGAAAAATTGGTCCGTCGGATACTCTGATGGAAACAGTCCGATGTAGACCACACACAATCGGAATATCCGACAAAACGGTCCGATCGGACACATTCCGTCGGAATCTCCGACCGTGTGTACAAGGGCTAAGCCACTTTCTGGCTTTGGTGGGCATCAAAGATAATTAATGTTCCCATCCTTTAAAGCGGAGTTCCACCCAAAAATGGAATTTCCTCTAAGTGTTGGTGACCCCCTGTCAAGCCACATTTGGCATGTAATTTTTTTGAGGGAAGAGCGAGTACCCTGTTTTTACAGGCACCCAGTTCCCACTTCGACCCCTGGCTGAGCGGCGCCGGAAGGACAATCACCTCTCCCCTTCCCGCAATCATCTGGGACATGTCACAGGCCCCAGAAGATTGCCCGGCTATTCACAGCGTGCAGCGCCGCCTGGGCAAGTGCAATGCACGCCCGGCTGTGAAGCCACAGCCGGGTGCCCACAGTTAGAATGCCTGCGCCTCGGAGAGGAGGGGGAGAGGAGCAAGGCTTTCTGCACCCGGATTGCTGGACCGTGGGACAGCTGAGTGTCTGATTATTAAAAGTCAGCAGCTACACTTTTTGTAGATGCTGACTTTTAAATGGGTGGAACTCCGTTTTAAGCAATTTCTGTGCCTTGCTATAGGACTCATACACTACCATTCTGGGTTCGTGTCCTCATCCATTGGTCAACACTCAGTGTATTAGCTGGACTCAGTACTAGCCTTATTGCCTTCCTGAAATATTCTCATAGAAAGATCCTTATGCCGCGTACACACGGGCGGACTGTATGGCCTACTTAGTCCGCCGAAACACATTTCAGCGGACAGTCCGCTCGTGTGTGGGCTTCAGCTGACTTTTTCAGCATGCAGTCCGGCGTACTAAGTATTTCGGATTTTTCGAAATACTGTCCGTCGTACTCGCATTTCGGCGGACAATCCGCCCGTGTGTATGCCAGTCCGCCGTACTTTTGAAATGAGCGGACTTTTCCCGCCCGGAGAAAAGTCCGCTCATTTCGAGCGGGTATCCAGGTAGGCGGGGGAAGGAGACGTCACTGCCCCCTCCGCCTGGTATGGACTTAAAGGGGAACCCCAACACCGAAAAAAATTGGCGTGGGGGTCCCCCCCAAGTCCACAACAGACCCTTGTCCGAGCACGCTACCCGGCCGGCCAGGAAAGGGGGGCGAGCGAGTGCCCCCCCTCCTGAGCCGTACCAGGCCGCGTGCCCTCAACTTGGGGGGGGTTTCCTTGGGGAAGGGGGGGCCGCGCGGCCCCCCCACCCCAAAGCACCTTGTCCCCATGTTGATGAGGACAAGGGCCTCTTCCCGACAACCCTGGCCGTTGGTTGTCGGGGTCTGCGGGCGGGGGGCTTATCAGAATCCGGGAGCCCCCTTTAATAAGGAGGCCCCCGGATACCGGCCCCCCACCCTATGTGAATGAGTATGAGGTACAATGTACCCCTACCCATTCACCTGTAAAATAAAAGTACAAAAAAAACCACAACACACGAGATAAAATACTTTATTGCACAGCTCTGGGGGTCTTTCGTCTTCGGGGGTCTTCTCGCCGGACTCCTCCGCTATCTTCTTGTAGCTCTTTTGCTAGCGGAGGAGTCCGGCTTTCTTCCTCACCGCCGGCCTCTTCTCCCGACTTCGGGAGTCTTGTCCCCCTCTTCGGTTTTTCTGCCGGGCCACCGCGCCTTCTTATAGCTCTTTTACAGGCGGTGGCCCGGTCTTCTGTCGCCGCCGCCTTCCGTTCTTCTTCTTCTTCTTCTTCTCCAGGAGATGTTGCCTCGACGATCTCTCCGGCCGGAATGCCAGGGACGCACTGCGCGGCCACTTATATAGGGACAAGGGGCGGTGTCACATGGCTTTATGTCACATGGGTTGGTGTCACATGGTGACCCCGCCCCCTTACGATGTCATAGCCCCCATGTGACATCAACCCATGTGACCAACCAATGTGACATAAAGCCATGTGACACCGCCCCTTGTCCCTATATATATATATGGACTGTCGTTGTTTAGTTTAATAACCTCATTGAGGACTGAATGCAATATCACGGAGCACAAGCACTTTATTTATAGTGTTTATATGTTGTTATGCTTTAAACATTTATGTTATATATAGTGTTTACTGGATTCATATCAGCGCTGCACAGTGTTTTATATAGATTGCATTATCGCCATCTGGGGAAGTGTGTGAAGTGCGGGCAGCTGATTTTAGTTATATCACCTGTGTTTATTTTAGGTTAATTTAGGCTTAGTGTGGCAGCTCACAAGACTTTTACTCATTGTTTACTCCATTCATCTTTACCCTTGTACACACGGTCGGAGATTCCGACAACCAAATCTGTCGGATTTTGTCCGACGGATTTTTTCCGAAACTGTTGCATACACACGGTCGGACAAAGTTGTCAGAAAATCTGACGTGATGACGTTATTTCATTACGACGGGACTACATTCAGGCTAGTAGCCAATAGCTTTGGTGTAGGAATTTGATCTCAGCATGCGTGGCTGGAAAAATTGGTCCGTCGGATACTCTGATGGAAACAGTCCGATGTAGACCACACACAATCGGAATATCCGACAAAACGGTCCGATCGGACACATTCCGTCGGAATCTCCGACCGTGTGTACAAGGGCTAAGCCACTTTCTGGCTTTGGTGGGCATCAAAGATAATTAATGTTCCCATCCTTTAAAGCGGAGTTCCACCCAAAAATGGAATTTCCTCTAAGTGTTGGTGACCCCCTGTCAAGCCACATTTGGCATGTAATTTTTTTGAGGGAAGAGCGAGTACCCTGTTTTTACAGGCACCCAGTTCCCACTTCGACCCCTGGCTGAGCGGCGCCGGAAGGACAATCACCTCTCCCCTTCCCGCAATCATCTGGGACATGTCACAGGCCCCAGAAGATTGCCCGGCTATTCACAGCGTGCAGCGCCGCCTGGGCAAGTGCAATGCACGCCCGGCTGTGAAGCCACAGCCGGGTGCCCACAGTTAGAATGCCTGCGCCTCGGAGAGGAGGGGGAGAGGAGCAAGGCTTTCTGCACCCGGATTGCTGGACCGTGGGACAGCTGAGTGTCTGATTATTAAAAGTCAGCAGCTACACTTTTTGTAGATGCTGACTTTTAAATGGGTGGAACTCCGTTTTAAGCAATTTCTGTGCCTTGCTATAGGACTCATACACTACCATTCTGGGTTCGTGTCCTCATCCATTGGTCAACACTCAGTGTATTAGCTGGACTCAGTACTAGCCTTATTGCCTTCCTGAAATATTCTCATAGAAAGATCCTTATGCCGCGTACACACGGGCGGACTGTATGGCCTACTTAGTCCGCCGAAACACATTTCAGCGGACAGTCCGCTCGTGTGTGGGCTTCAGCTGACTTTTTCAGCATGCAGTCCGGCGTACTAAGTATTTCGGATTTTTCGAAATACTGTCCGTCGTACTCGCATTTCGGCGGACAATCCGCCCGTGTGTATGCCAGTCTGCCGTACTTTTGAAATGAGCGGACTTTTCCCGCCCGGAGAAAAGTCCGCTCATTTCGAGCGGGTATCCAGGTAGGCGGGGGAAGGAGACGTCACTGCCCCCTCCGCCTGGTATGGACTTAAAGGGGAACCCCAACACCGAAAAAAATTGGCGTGGGGGTCCCCCCCAAGTCCACAACATACCCTTGTCCGAGCACGCTACCCGGCCGGCCAGGAAAGGGGGGCGAGCGAGTGCCCCCCCTCCTGAGCCGTACCAGGCCGCGTGCCCTCAACTTGGGGGGGTGCCTTGGGGAAGGGGGGGCTGCGCGGCCCCCCCACCCCAAAGCACCTTGTCCCCATGTTGATGAGGACAAGGGCCTCTTCCCGACAACCCTGGCCGTTGGTTGTCGGGGTCTGTGGGCGGGGGGCTTATCAGAATCCGGGAGCCCCCTTTAATAAGGGGGCCCCCGGATACCGGCCCCCCACCCTATGTGAATGAGTATGAGGTACAATGTACCCCTACCCATTCACCTGTAAAATAAAAGTACAAAAAAAACCACAACACACGAGATAAAATACTTTATTGCACAGCTCTGGGGGTCTTTCGTCTTCGGGGGTCTTCTCGCCGGACTCCTCCGCTATCTTCTTGTAGCTCTTTTGCTAGCGGAGGAGTCCGGCTTTCTTCCTCACCGCCGTCCTCTTCTCCCGACTTCGGGAGTCTTGTCCCCCTCTTCGGTTTTTCTGCCGGGCCACCGCGCCTTCTTATAGCTCTTTTACAGGCGGTGGCCCGGTCTTCTGTCGCCGCCGCCTTCCGTTCTTCTTCTTCTTCTTCTTCTCCAGGAGATGTTGCCTCGACGATCTCTCCGGCCGGAATGCCAGGGACGCACTGCGCGGCCACTTATATAGGGACAAGGGGCGGTGTCACATGGCTTTATGTCACATGGGTTGGTGTCACATGGTGACCCCGCCCCCTTACGATGTCATAGTCCCCATGTGACATCAACCCATGTGACCAACCAATGTGACATAAAGCCATGTGACACCGCCCCTTGTCCCTATATAAGTGGCCGCGCAGTGCGTCCCTGGCATTCCGGCCGGAGAGATCGTCGAGGCAACATCTCCTGGAGAAGAAGAAGAAGAAGAACGGAAGGCGGCGGCGGCGGCGGCGGCGACAGAAGACCGGGCCACCGCCTGTAAAAGAGCTATAAGAGGGCGCGGTGGCCCGGCAGAAGAACCGAAGAGGGGGACAAGACCCCCGAAGTCGGGAGAAGAGGCCGGCGGCGAGGAAGAAAGCCGGACTCCTCCGCTAGCAAAAGAGCTACAAGAAGATAGCGGAGGAGTCCGGCGAGAAGACCCCCGAAGACGGAAGACCCCCGGAGCTGTGCAAGTAAGTATTTTATCTCGTGTGTTGTGTTTTTTTTTGTACTTTTATTTTACAGGTGAATGGGTAGGGGTACATTGTACCCCATACTCATTCACATAGGGTGGGGGGCCGGTATCCGGGGGCCCCCTTATTAAAGGGGGCTCCCGGATTCCGATAAGCCCCCCGCCCGCAGACCCCGACAACCAACGGCCAGGGTTGTCGGGAAGAGGCCCTTGTCCTCATCAACATGGGGACAAGGTGCTTTGGGGTGGGGGGGCCGTGCGGCCCCCCCTTCCCCAAGGCACCCCCCCATGTTGAGGGCACGCGGCCTGGTACGGTTTAGGAGGGGGGGGCGCTCGCTCGCCCCCCTTTCCTGGCCGGCCGGGTAGCGTGCTCGGACAAGGGTCTGTTGTGGACTTGGGGGGGACCCCCACGCCGATTTTTTTCGGCGTTGGGGTTTCCCTTTAAGTCCATACCAGGCGGCGGGGTCAGCGACGTCTCCTTCGCGGGCCCCGCCTACCTGGAGACGCGCTCGAAATGAGCGGACTTTCCTCCGCGTGTGTGGGCGAGTCTGTTCATTTCAAAAGTAGGGCGGATAGTATGGCGGACTTAGTACACCGTATTAGTCCGCTCAAAAAGTGGTGTGTGTGGTCAAGTCCGTTCATTCGAAAGTATGACGGACTGTCCATCGGATTGTATGACGGACTAAGTAGGCCATACAGTCCGCCCGTGTGTGTACGCGGCTTTAGATGGGGAATTGGTGCAGGCAGTATGGAGTAACCTGACATGGTCCTCCAAATATTCCAGTAGTTTGGACAGGTTCAGAGCCTTCAGAGATCGTTGCTGGAAATTGCTCACCTTGGGAATGTCTGGATGGCCCTAATCACAACTCAGTGCAGCGTTCTTTTCCTTATTGATAACTTTTCCCACTCTGGTCTCAGATTCAAGCTGTCTGGACCAGGAGTGATCTGGAGCTCCATTTTTGTATGAGAGGCCTAGAACTGAGGGTAGCCTCATGTGTGGTTTCATCCCAGGCCTTTACATATGTCATGACTCTGCAGTAGTGTTCTTGTCTGTTTGCTCGCCTTTCTGTTGTGTTCAGCTTAGAGCCCAGTCGCTATTCAACAGTATGCTTAAGTAATCTTCCCTCAAGCATGGCTCCACCCCAGCCTCTAATTAGAAACACTATATTACCTGTGCACTGCAAGCTAAATCTTGCTGATCAAATTTTGTGTTTGGCTTCCGTGTGCTCATTGCTATGTGTCCTACGCTTGATCCTGTTTACCGACCTTGGCTTGTTCTTGATTGTCATTGTCTGCTTCATATCCCAACCTTTGACGTGTTCTTTGACTATCCCTATCTGCTTGTTGCCCTATCTCCTGACTATCCTTGTTGTCCCAGGCTGCTGCTTCCTTTATATCCTTCAGTTGTCTACCGTGAGCTCGGAGACCCTGGGGGCCGCGACCTGGAACCAGATTGCAGCAAAGTCCATCCCCACCATCAAGGGCCCTGGTGAACACCCGCTAGCTATTAGATTCTGTGCCCTGAGAAATCTCATGCTCTAGCTCCCAGTGTGATCCGTGTTGGTGATCCAAATACCTGCTTTCCTGAACCACCCAGAGCTCCACCAGTGAGACGTAGAGTCCACTACCTCAGCGGTGCACTCCTGACCCAACGGGGTGCATCTGTCACCAGGCCTCAGGTGCCCTGACAACATGCCTTTGTTAGCAGTGGTTCTCAACTCCTGTCCTCAGGACCCACTAACAGGCCAGGTTTGCAAGGTAACTTAAATACATCACAGGTGATATAATTTTCTACTTAGTGATTGCAGTATTCTAGTCTGCATCTCCCCAAGGTAATACTTAACATCTGGCCTGTTAGTGGGTCCTGAGGACAGGAGTTGAGAACCACTGCCCTATAGAAAGACACCTCAGACAGTGGATCGTTCTGGGGAAGAGGCCTAGACACTCTTGATATCAAGGGGCTAGGTTGTCTTTCACATCTTGTTTCCCAAGGTAACATCCAGAACTTCTGGGCTGTTTCATGCAATCTGGATCCAAGCAGACAATGTCATGAAGGGGGCGTACTTCAATTTTCAGGTGGATCCAGAGTTTTGTAGTAGCAAAAGCTAGATTGGTATCCTTTCCAAAACATCAGGCACTAGCCTTGTCAGAAATACAAATAAAGATTGTTGCGCTGACTCAAAAAAAATTATAAAACAAAAAATAAAATAAACAAAATGGCAGCTCGCACTATATTGCAGGGAACAATATGCGCAATATAAACAAAGAAAATGCGGCGCACAAAGCAAAAAAATTATATATAAACACATTTAAAGTAACACATTCATGTGTAAAAGTCCAAAACAGGTACTGAAAGTTCAGTGAATCCACAACAGATCTCCCTCCACCTCATTCAGCAGAGATGAGGATAGTAGGGGTCCCATCGCCGTCACCCAACACGACAGACCCTTACCATCAGTGCAACGATAATGCACAAATAGAAAAACCTCTCTGCTCCACTACTCCTCACAAGCAGTATGCTGGAACCAGAAATCTCTCCAATCATGAACAGATATTTAGATTCCCATGCAGTTCAGCAGTCATGTGGATAGAGAAAAATAACAATGCTCATTGCACAAATATTTTAAGAAACAATACCGAATTTATTAAGGAAAAACAATTCCACTCACATTTAAGTTGATTAAAACAGGCAAACAACTGAAGCGTCCAGCGCTTCAGTGATAGTCGCTGATATGCAGTCTTTCCAGGTTCCACGTTAAGCCAGGCTCTGCCCAACGTTTTGTCACTCAAAGTGCATCATCAGGGGCATGGCTAAAGCGTCTATAGAGACAATGTTAAATAGACAGACTGACCCGGAACAGGAAGTGCCCTGCGTTCCTCTCATCAAGCAGGAAGAACCAACAAGACAGGAAGTGATCTCAATCAAGAGTCACAGTTGTTCCACCGCAAAGAAAAACCCTGCCAGGCATGAGCATTCCAGTTATACACAGTGACGGGCAGTCTGCATCTGACAGTAGCACCTAAACCTGTGAGACTGTTTTCTTCCCCTGGAACTATTTCTGGAGGTGTCTCCCAGGTAGGCAACTTCAGAGGTCGACTACTGGGCCCCTGAGGACAAACTAAAGGCTGGGCAATTTTGGGTCAGGTGCAGTGGTTCTCTGGTAGGATGCTCCTGTGTCTCTCAGTACTTCCTTCCCTCATTTGTCTCGCATGTTCATAATGGAAAGCAATCCAGTGTTCCTCATTGATCCAGGCAGATGTGGTACACCAACCTAAAAGGGAAACTGTACAGTTTCTACAGATCTGCTGGATCAGGATCATCTGTTCCCAAAAATGTGCTTTGCCATCCGGCTTCAAATTCCTTTACAGCTTAATGATTGAAGCTCAAATTCTGAGAAACAGTGCATTGTGGAGTCTAGGGATCCCTTGATGCTAAGTGAGGAGGTCTACTTCTTCATGTTAAATCTATTGCTGGGCATGTGATGCATGCTTATCTTGGTGTAAGCCTCAGGACTTTCTCCCCAGGAGTTTCTTTCCCAGACAAGTTCTGTCCTGCAGCTGGGCCTAGGTTAGCATTTGGCTCTTAATATTGCTGCCCATGGGACTGTGAGATCACTCGTAGCCTTCACTTAGGGAGATAACTGTTCAGGACTGGTGGCCTTATCTGGCATGGAACCTTTTACGGGTTTAGCATAAGACAAGGTTGTTAGAATCCAGTTCTCCATCTTGCTCAGGGTAGTTTCTATCTGTCTCCTCAACCAGGACATCCTTATTCAGTTCTTTGGTCTTCATCCAGTTCACCCAAAGGAAGCTTCTGTCTCTTGGTTGGATGTGGTCGGGAAGGAAAGTTTATCACTCTGCCTTTACTTTCCTCTTGTTTTTCAAGATGGACCCTGTACCGATGCTCCGATTTCTAGCTTCATTATGTCAAGTTGACTCAGCAGGCCATCAACCAACTCCATGGTCTAGGGCTCAGGTTCCATCCTGTCCAGACAAGATGCACTGTACTAAATCTGTGAGTGCGTCCTGAGCTTTTGGCTGCCGACTACTGTTTCTCAGATCTGCCAGGCTGCCACCTAGGCTTCTATCCTCACTTTCCTTGTGTTCTACCAGGGGCTTGAGGTGATTGTAGCCAGGTTAGTACTATTGCTACAGGAACATTTCAGTGCTGTCCGTTGTCCTTTTTCCATCTGTGCTAGCATTTTTAGGGCAGGCTTTCTGGGCATGCTGCTTTGAGGGGGGTGCGCTCCAGGGACATGTCCTGAGAATTTGGATTCTGGTGCGGATGCGGAGGGTATTGCGCATGGTGCTCAATTGTTTTTTTACCAGGTGGACATTCCCCCTTTTCTGAAGCCAGCTTCTGGTATAGGGAATCTTGGAGAGGCTCTTCGAGCTGCAGGCAGTTCACAGCTTTGCTGTTGTCATGGCATCAAGAGGCTGTGGGCATTTGTTTGCCTATCCCATAGTGGGATTGCTTTGACCGACTTAGGTGAAGAACTCCTTCAATGCATCCAGATCAATGATGGCACATGCAGCCAGTCATTAGCTAGCCATAGCACCTATACCTAGTTCCTTAGAAACCAACAATGTTAGCAGGCTCCAGTGCACAATCGCCATGCAGATTCCTAAAGTTAATTCTAAGGTCCCACTTAATGGTTGGGCTACAACCACCAGAAGTAATTGCTGTAGTTCCTCCAGCAGCATCTGGACATTGTGGGTTTCTTATGCAGAGATGTCAGCCAACATGACAGGCAGGAGATTATTATGGCACATTCTTTCAGCACTACTGATGGGCTTAGTAGTCCTCACTACAGCTGTCTTTGGCATGAAGCCAGTAGCTTACTTACTTTCTTATAATATGATTTGCTGATGCTTCCGACCCTGGTAACTAGTTATTGATCTATCACATGTATGCTGCCATGGAGGCACCAGGAAAACAAAAAAGCATACTGAACTTACCGAGTTCGTTCCTAGCGATGGACAGCGATTGGGCTATTGTGTGGGTGTTAACTTTTTATAGCTATGCACTGGTCCTGTGGGTGGAAGTAGGCGGGGCTACTATCACATGTATGCTGCAGTGGATAGGCACCAGGAAAAGGAATGGACTGTTGTGTGGGTGTTAAATTTCTTTATCATACATCATAGGACACAGAGCCTCAAGTAATTACTTGGTGGGTTATGGGCCTACCTTCAGGTGTTGACACTGGTATAACTAATACAGGAAGTTGACTCCCCTATATAACCCCTCCTCCTTCCAGTTTTTTCGCCAGTGTCTAAGGTGTTGGTCACAAGTGAAGATGTGCTCTGAGGAGCTCCTAGAGGGATCCATGATGGATTTAAAGAACCCCCACAACCAGATCCATCCTCCCCACTGAGGTCATAGGATGGTACCTGGACCTCGATGCAAGAACAAGGTTTTGCCCGCTTCTCTTTGAGAGCTGAACCCTAGGAACTAGGATGCTTTTTGGTCTTGCTACATTACCTAAAGCTGTCCTGAGGGGTGCTATACAAGGCCCAAAGGAGCGGAACCCCTATTAAAAGGGCCCCAGTCTTTGAGCGTGTGATAACACAGCCCGCCATGATGGGTGAAGTTTGTATCTGCTGTTTCAGCAGTATCCTGCAGTGAGGATAAGGTAAGGGAAAAGGTTATGCGTTTTTCCTTTTAAAAAAAAGAACCTTATATGCCTAAATGCCATAGAACAGCACTGTCTCAGTATATGTGTAGTCCAGCGGAGGGGGTTATTACTTTTTCCTAAGGGAATTAGCAGGCTGGATGGTTAGCACAGCTGCTTAGCAGCTGAAGGGAGAAGTTATCCCAAATAATGCAGGCTCTGCTGAGTTTAGCAGCATGCTGACAGAACCCCCTTTCCTCTCCCTCTTCCCCTCTCCTCTTATAGAGGTGATTCATTGTCTTATACTTACTTTAGTATTGATAGTAGGTATCTCAGCCTGCTGTTCAGCGGCATACCAGCAGCTTTTTTGGTCCTGAGAAGCAGCTAGCTTCACTCTCCCTTCATGTCTGCAAGATGCAGACCTGTATGCCGCTCGCACGCGCGCACGAGCTAGGCATATTGAAACTGAGGGTGGGGGTTGCCGGAGGACACAGAGGGGCGTGGCCATAGGGTCACATGATGCTGTGTATGGGACACAATGTCCATCCACACAGAATTTGATTACTGAGGGGGAAGCGCTGTGGACGGCAATCAGGTAAACCTGAGACTTACACATTAAACACTCTCTGTTACAAGGAAACCTTCCATTGAAGAGAGGAGTCTGTTATACTAAGAGACATCTAAGCGCGGGGCACGTAAGGGTGTAAAACAGGCTTTTCCAGGACAGGAAAAGAACTGTTGTTAGCACGCATTGTTTGGCTAGAAGTAGTGTAAAATTCGACAGGGATACCATCCGCCCCGGGGGACTTCCCCACCTGCATTTGGGCCATTGCCACCTGTACCTCCTCCAACGTTATGGCCCCCTCCAGACGGTCTATCGCCTCCCGGGACAGAGCAGGAAGTTCCACTCCACCCAGGAAGGCCAGGAGAGCCGAGTCATCATAATCCACTCTAGTGGAATACAAGGCGCCATAATATTGCACAAACCTGTCCAGGATCTCTTCCGGGTCCGTGACAGGGTTCCCTCCCTCGTCTCTGACCCTACCTATATGGGCGCTGGTAGAATGTCCCCAGGCCAACCACGAGAGCATCTTCCCATTTTTATCCCCATACTCAAAATTTTTTTGAGCAGTGCCCAGCATAGACTTCTTAGTCAAGTTTATCCTATGGAGCTCCACCGCCCTAAGTGCCATTTGCCAATCCTGATATCTAAGGGGGGTGGGGTCCGCCACATGACTACTCTCCTTTTCCCTCAACACCCTCTCCAATTCCGCCAGCAGACGCACAGACCACGTACGACACCTGACAATTCTAGAAGTATATTCCCCCCTTAGCCAGCACTTGAACGCGTCCCAGACCACCACGGGCTCCGCAGAGTCAGCATTCTCCAACCAGTAATGACACAGGGCCTCCGGCATATCCTCCTGGACCCCAACATCCGCTATCCAATACCCCGACAGCCTCCACAGTCCCCTCCGCAGAGGGAGCCCAAGAGAGACCCCAATGAGGAGGGGAGCGTGGTCAGACACCCCCCTGGGCAGAATCCGCACTCCCACCACCCGGCGCAGCATAGCCTGCGAAACATACCCCAGATCTATGCGAGAGAAGGTGCGATACGTGGCGGAATGGCAAGTAAATTCTCTGCCCGAGGGGTGAAAGTGGCGCCAGACATCCACCAGCCCAAAAGTATCCGCCCACCGTGTCAGACCCGGAGTCTCACGAGTGGGCCGGTGGAGCCTATCTAGCTCCGGGGACGGGGCCATATTATAATCCCCTATCAACATGACATTTTCTACACCATACTTTATGACTAGGTTCATTATGACAAACAAAAGGTCAGTATCTGCGGGGGGAGGCAGGTAAATACCCACCAGGACATACTCAACATTCGCAATAGTAGCATGCAAAACTAGAAACCTAGCCCCCGGATCCGTTTTTAACTCATGGAGCTGGAACGTAAGGGATCTGTGAACAAGCACACTCACCCCCCTAGGGTAACTCGAGTAGGTGGCATGGTAGTGTTGGCCAACCCACGCTCTCCTGAGGCCAAGCACTCGAGAGCCCACCAAATGTGTCTCCTGGAGGATACAAATATGTGGAGAGTATCTTTGTAGAAAGTTAAACACCAGCGAGCGCTTGACCGCAGAGTTCAGACCCCTCACGTTCCAGGAAAGAACAGAAAATTCAGCCATATCTAAGAACCATTGAAAATAACTTCCCGGATTCAGTCATATAGCCCCCTCCCCAGAGAACCAACCATCCCGCCCCCGAAGGTGCCCCAGTGCTTGCAGACATATAGGTCACGAGTCCCTCCTGAATAATGACGGTGAACCCTGAGACCATATTCCACCCCCCATAATAGGATTGTACATGTGTCAACATACCGTGAAAAAAAAAAAACATAAAACCCAAACTTAAACAGAACCAAAACCAAAATTGATCAGCAACGGCCGATCTCCCCTGCCCCCCACCCTGCAGACCCCCAACAGTGGAGTCCTGAATAGATCCCCAAACCAAACTGCAAAACAACCCTTAAGGCTTTGTGAGCAACTTACTCAGGTAGGCGTGCACCAAACCGTCAGGAGGACACAGCTCCCCCTCACTTCATACACACAGAGGGGGAGACCACTATCCTTACCTGCCACCACCGCGTTCAACCCCCCCTTAAGAGTTGCTAGAGCACAGCAGACATAGCAAATAAAGTGCACCCAACTACCGCATAAGGCACAGTCCTGAGCAGTAATGTCCCACCAATCCTGTAGGATGATCTAGTCGTGCTAAGCCCACTCCAACAGTCCATCGGTTCCCAGCTGGACAAAGGGAATGGTGGAGGATGAAAAGTCAGTAACCCCCCCCCAACTAGGGGGTCCAGGCCTTGAAAAGATAGCAGATGGAGGAGAAGGAAGAAGAAAAACTGTCCCAAAGTGCAAATGTCACTAGGAAAATTCCTCCCAGAAAAAACAAAAAGACCCCCAAGGAGGAGGACAGGGCACAACAACCGTAATCGACCCATCAGCCAGGAGGAAGGTATCATGTTAGTCAGCCAGGTAGTGTCTCCAGCCAAGAGGCAGCATCTCTAGGATTAGTGAAGAATCTGACAGTCTCCCCGTCCACCACACGCAGCTTCGTCGGAAAGAGGATGCTGTACTTGATCCCTTTAGCCCTCATGGAAGCCTTGACCGCGTCGAAGGACGGTCGTTGTTTCTGAGTCTCCATGGTGTAATCAGGAAAAAACAGCAGCCTAGAATTCTGGTGCCTGACCTCCTTCAACAGCCGCGCCGCTCTGAGCACCTCATCACGATCCCTGAAGTTCATCAAGCGCAGAATCAGGGTGCGCGGGGGGCTCCCTGCCGGACCCCTCTGCGGAGGGATCCGGTGAGCCCTTTCCACCGTAAAGTAAGGGGACAGCTGAGCCCCCGGGAACAGGGAATGGATAAGGTCCTCCACAAACACAGTGGGGTTCTGTCCCTCTACCCCCTCCGCCAGGCCGACGATCCGCAGGTTGTTCCGCCTGCTGCGGTTCTCGGCGTCCTCCGCACGGAATTCCAAGGTCCTCACTTTAGCTTGTAAGGTCCGGATCGGCACCGAGTGTTCCGCCAGCACATCCTCCGCCTGGCCCACCCGCTGCTCCGCCGCTCCCAGCCTTGAACGGATTTTATCCAGGTCCTGTCTGATCAGGCCGACCTCCGTCTGGACCACCTCCATCTTCCCCGTTAACGCCGTCTGACAGGCCGCTATTGGGGCCATCACTTCAGGAATGCCCGGAAGGGGAGAGGGATCAGCCTCCGCCGGCGCGGTCTGCATCGCCATATTGGAATAGGCGCGCGGTTCTCCCGCTCCACTGGGGTCCGGAGCGTCTAGCGTCAGTGTCCCCGGGGAAAACCGAGACCTCCTACCGCCTTTATGTCCCGCCGAAGAACGGGACGGCATAGGGGGGGCCAGACAAACAGCCAGCAGTCGATAGCATGGGTGTAAGGATGTTTAAGGATCAGTCTCCAGCAGAGCTCCGGGAAGCACGTCTGCTCACGCTGACATCTTGGCCACGCCCCCCGGTTGGTGCTTCTTGGGCAGTGCGTCACCAGGCCTAAATGTCTCAAATCTGCAAGGCCGCGACTTGGTCTTCAGTACATACATTTGCAAAATTTTATCAAGTGGATGTAAGATGGAATGAGGATATTGCCTTTTGAGTGCAGTGTGCTGCAGGCAGCAGTATAAAGTCCTCAGGTCTGGGGGTTACCCTACGGGTTGTGTCTCCCTCCCCTCAAGTAGCATTGCTATGGGACATCCCACCAAGTAATTACTTGAAGCTCTGTCCTATGATGTACGATAAAGAAAATAGGATTTTTAAAACAGCTTACCTGTAAAATCCTTTTCTTGGAGTACATCATAGGACACAAAGCTCCTGCCCCTCTGTTTTATGGGGTGAGAGTATATTACTTATATTGCTTGGCTACAAAAGCTGAGGTACTCCTGGAAGGAGAAGGGGTTATATAGGGGAGTCAACTTCCTGTAATGGTTATACTAGTGTCAACACCTGAAGGTAGGCCCATAACCCACCAAGTAATTACTCAAGGCTCTGTGTCCTATGATGTACTCCAAGAAAAGGATTTTACAGGTAAGCAGTTTTAAAAATCCTATTTTTTATAGCTATGAACTGGTTCTGTGGGCGGAAGTAGGTGGGGCTACTATTCTGCTATGGATAGGCACCAGGAAAAGAAAAGTAAGGTAGTTATGATACAGATGTAACACCCTGATGTTTAGGCAGGGTGGTTATTACATTTATCTGCCAAGTAATAATTGCCCTGGCCAATTGATAGGAGGTCAATTGATTTCACCCTAACTCTGGAATTGCTGCACTTCTCTCTTCTGTCACTAGATGGGCAGGTATCTGGTGGCATTAGATAAGTCAAGGGCAATGTAAGGAAAGATTAGGCGTGAATGGGGTGTCTCAGCCAATGGGCAGGGATTTTCTTGGGTCCCTTGGCCTGCTGGGAGAGCCTATTTATTTGGGTGGAGTAAGGTGATCAGGATTCGGTGCTACTTGGATGGCTATCAGGGTGGACATGTGTCGTAATACTCCGGGTTGCTAGGCCATAAGCCTTGGGCCTATCCCAGGGACATCTGGCTGCTAGGCTGTCTGACAGCCTATCCAGAAGCAAGAGAGCAGCTTAGGGTTGAGACTGTGACTTACAGTCCAACCAGAAGCAACAGTTCTGCCAGCCAGAGAACCAGCTGTGGTTGGAGGTAAAGGGGAAGCTGTTGCGACTAGGGGGCATCAACCTTGCTACCGGAGACCACTGTGAGTAGCTGAAGCAAGTACCTGAGCAGTATTCTCACCAGCCGGGGACAGTGAAGAATTGGGAAACTTCAGCAGGTTCCAAGCCAGGAACCCAGCCAGTAGAGGTGACGCTTGCAGAGTATTATTGTGTGCCAGGCCAGTGACCAAGCAGGCCAGCGGGGTGACGCTTGAGGTGTATCTGTAAGTGCCAAGCTAGGGACCCAGCAGGGACAGGGTGAAGCTTGAGGAAAATCCGAATTGATTTCCGATTTCAATGTCCCGCAGATTTTTTTTTTTCGATATCTACAATTGCCAATTCTCCAGTTCTCCCCTCCTGATGGTCCAGTCTACACTAGAGGACCTCCTCAGATCCAGATGTGAAAATAAGCCCATTTCGTGGCTATACTCCCATTTGATAATGACCTCCCTCCCTACCCTGGAGAAACTTTCCTGACTTTGACAATGAATCAGATCCCTGGTCTCATTGAGAGACCGGTTAATCCTGTTTAAGATGGTTTATCGTGCATACTTTACCCCACACAGACTACACAAAATGAATCCCATCTCCCCCCAGGGTGCTGGCGTTGTGGAACAATACCAGGTGACTTTAGTCATATTTCTTTATCGTACATCACAGGACACAGAGCCTCAGTATTCACTGATGGATTATATAGGCACCTCTAGGTGATGGACACTGGCACACCCTAGACAGGAAGTTTAGCCCCCTATATAACCCCTCCCCTAACTGGGAGTAGCCTTAGGTGTTGGTCACAAATAAAGATGTGCTGTGCTGAGCTCTGCTGGAATATTCCTTACTGGGGCAAGCCATGCAACCGGATCCATTCAAAGTTCTTTTTCTAGGCCGAATTGAATGCTACCCGGTCCTCGTGTCCGAAGAAACGAGGTTCTGGCTGTAACGCTTCTCTTTTTAGAGGGCTGGACCTCGGTATCCAGTATTTATTTTTTTCAACCATATTCCTGGCAGGGTGGTTTACAGTCCCAGAGCTATGATCCTCCTTTTTTAAGGAGGCTCTAGTCCCTGAAGGTTTTTTCAAATGGAGCCCACCATGAGGCGAAGATTGGGTCTGTCAACACCAGTGATGTAAGTAACTCAGTTAAAATAAACTGAGTTACTTAACCACTTGACCACTGGGCACTTAAACACCCTTAATAACCAGACCAATTTTCAGCTTTCGGTGCTCTCACATTTTGAATGACAATTACTCAGTCATGTAACACTGGACCTATATAACATTTTTGTCCTTTTTTTCACACAAATGGAGCTTTCTTTTGGTGGTATTTAATCACCGCTCGGTTTTTTAATTTTTGTGCTATAAAAGAAAAAATACAGAAAATTCTGTAAAAAAAATTATTTTTTCTTTGTTTCTGTTATAAAATTTAGCAGATTAGTAATTTTTTCTTCATAAATTTTGGTCAAAATTTATACTACTACATATCTTTGGTAAAAATAAGTACAAATTGGTGGATATTATTTGGTCTTTGTGAAAGTTATAAAGTCCACAAGCTATGGTGCCAATATCTGAAAATTGATCACACCTGAAGTACTGACGGCCTATTTCAATTCTTGAGACCCTAACATGCCAGAAAAGTACTTTATTTATTTTACTTTTTTTTTTCACAAAATTGTCATATTATCAGTTTATTTCTCACACACAGCATATGCATACCACAAATTACACCCCAAAACACATTTTGCTATTACTCCCGAGTACGGCAATACCACATGTGTGAAACTTTTACACAGTGTGGCCACATACAGAGGCCCAACATGCAGGGAGCACCATCAGGCGTTCTGGAGCACCCAGGACAATTCTGACATTTCTCTCCTACATGCAAAAATCATCATTTATTTGCTAGAAAATTACATAGAATCCCCAAAAATATATATGTTTTTTTAGCAAACACCCTGGAGAATACAATGGTGGTCGTTGCAACTTTTTATCTCGCACGGTATTTGCGCAGCAATTTTTCTAATGCTTTTTTTTGGGAAAAAAACAGTTTTGTGTTTAAAAAAAACGCAGTAAAGTTTGCCCAATTTTTGCATAATGTGAAAGATGAAGTTACGCTGAGTAAATAGATATCTAACATGTCACTCTTCAAAATTGCACACGCTCGTGGAATGGCGCCAAACGTCGCTACTTAAAAATCCCCATAGGCGACGATTTAATTTTTTTTTTTTTTACTGGTTATATGTTTTAAGTTACAGAGGAGGTCTAGGGCTAGAATTATTGCTCTCGTTCTAACGTTCGCAGCGATACCTCACATGTGTGGTTTGAACACCGTTTTCATATGTGGGCGGGACTTACGTATGCGTTCGCTTTTGCATGCGAGCACATGGGGACAGGGGCGCTTTAAAAAAAAAAAAAAAATTTATTGTTCATTTTACGTTATTTATTTTAGTTTGACATTTTTTTCCCCAAAAATAAATTTTTTGATCACTTTTATTCCTATTACAAGGAATGTAAACATCCCTTGTAATAGGAATATGGCATGACAGGTCCTCTTTACAGTGAGATATGGGGTCAATAAGACCCCGCATCTCACCTCTAAGCTGGGAAGCCTGAAAAAAATTAAAAATAAAAAAAAGATTCTGGCTTTGATCGTATTGGCGAGTCGGTAGAAGCACCGGAGGGCGGCGGGAGGGGGGGATGTCTATGGCTGGGTATTTCAGGGTATCACAGACTATGGCTGGGTATGGCTGGGTATCTCCGAGTATGGCTGGGTATCTCCGAGTATGGCTGGATATCTCCGAGTATGGCTGGATATCTCAGAGTATGGCGTTGCAGAGTATTGCGTTGCAGAGCATTGCAGGGTATTGGCGGGTGTTGCAGAGCATTGCAGAGTGTTGCAGGGTATTGGCGGGTGTTGCAGAGCATTGCAGGGTATTGGCAGGTGTTGCAGAGTGTTGCAGGGTATTGCAGAGTGTTGCAGGTTATTGCAGAGTGTTGCAGGGTATTGCAGAGTGTTGCAGGGTATTGGCGGGTGTTGCAGAGCATTGCAGAGTGTTGCAGGGTATTGGCGGGTGTTGCAGAGCATTGCAGGGTATTGGCAGGTGTTGCAGAGTGTTGCAGGGTATTGCAGAGTGTTGCAGGGTATTGCAGAGTGTTTCAGGGTATTGCAGAGTGTTTCAGGGTATTGCAGAGTGTTGCAGGGTATTGCAGAGTGTTGCAGGGTATTGGCGGGTGTTGCAGAGCATTGCAGAGCATTACAGAGTGTTGCAGGGTATTGCAGAGTGTTGCAGGGTATTGGCGGGTGTTGCAGAGCATTGCAGAGTGTTGCAGGGTATTGGCGGGTGTTGCAGAGCATTGCAGAGTGTTGCAGGGCATTGCAGAGTGTTGCAGGGCATTGCAGAGTGTTGCAGGGCATTGCAGAGTGTTGCATGTTATTGCAGAGTGTTGCAGGGTATTGGCAGAGTGTTGCAGGGTATTGGCAGAGTGTTGCAGGGTATTGGCGGGTGTTGCAGGGCATTGCAGAGTGTTGCAGGGCATTGCAGAGTGTTGCAGGGCATTGCAGAGTATTGCAGAGTAATGACAGGGAATTGAGGGGTTACATTTCGGTGAGCATCGATGTGGGCGATGTGGGCACTGCATATGCAGCCCACAGCGCTGCTGACACCGATCTCTTCCCCCTCCGATCGGTACAGAGAGGGGGAGGGAGGAACCGGCGTCGTAACATGACACCGGTTTGTTTACAAGTGATCGCTCCGTCATTTGACGGAGCGATTACGTGGTAAACGGACGCGATGAGCCGTGATCAGGACCCAGCGGTCACGGATGCTCTCGAGTGCGTGCCCCAGGGAGCGCACGAAAGCGGAATTCTGGGAGGACGTCATATGACGGCCTCCCAGAGTTAAACAACCGGCCTGTAGCCATCATTCGGCTATGTGCCGGTTGTTAAGTGGTTAATGCAGTTACTTTAGAGGGTAACGAGTAATCTAACTGATTACTCTTCCCCTCATGGTAACGCCGTTCCCATTACTTGGGCGACGTTACCGCAATTACATCTACCACCGGACTTTTGAAATGAACGGACTTGCCCACACACAGAGTAAAGTCTGTTCATTTTTAACGTGACTCCAGGTAGACGGGACTAGCATAGGAATTGAATGTCGCCACCTCCATCAGCGAGATTGACACCTCGTGAGCCCTGTCGCCTGGCATGGATATAAAGGGGAACCCCTACGCCGAAAAAACGGCTTGGGGGTCCCCCCAAAGTCCATAGCAGACCCTTATCCGAGCATGCAGCCCGGGCGGTCAGGAAAGGGGGTGGGGAAGAGCGAGTGCCCCCCCTCCTGAACCGTACCAGGCCGCGTGCCCTCAACATGGGGGGTGCTTGCTTGCGGCCCCCCACCCCAAAGCACCTTTTCCCCATATTGATAAGGACAAGGGCCTCTTCCTAACAACCCTGGCCATTGGTTGTCAGGGTCTGCGGGCGGGGGAGCTTATCAGAATCCGAGAGCATCCCTTCAATAAGGGGGCCCCCAGATTCTGGCCGCCTACCCTAAGGTAATGAGTATGGGGTACCATGTACCCCTACCCATTCACCTGGGGAAAAAAGTGTTAATAAAAAAACACAACACAGGTTTTTAAAGTACTTTATTAGACAGCTCCGGGGGTCTTCTTCTGACTTCGGGGGTCTTCTCGCTGGGCTCCTCCACTATATTCTGCTCTTATACCGCTAGCTCTTTTACTAGCGGAGGAGCCCGGCTTTCTCCTTCATTGCCGCCTCCATCTGGGGGTCTTCTTCCGACTTCGGGGGTCTTCTTCCAACTTCGGGAGTCTTGTCGTGCTCTTCATTTCTTCTGCTTGGCCTCCGCTATCTTCTTACAGCTCTTTTACTAGCGTTAGCCCGGTCTTGTCGCTGTCGCCGCCGCCGTCTTCTTTTCTTCTTCTTCTTCTTCCTTCCGATGTTGACACAACGCTCTCTTCGGCCGTAATGGCAGGGACGCGTTGTGCGTCGACTTATATAGGCATACGGGGCTGGTCACCGGGTGATGTCACATGGTGACCCGCCCCTTATGATGTCACGGGCCGGTCCGATCATGATCGGAATTCCCTCGGCTCGCGCGGGAAAGCAGAGCCCGTTTGAAAGTGGACAAGGGGAGGGGCAGTATGGGGACCTGGAGTAAGGGGTCAGAACATTAGCGCGGCGTCCAACTTGGGCAGACGCCCACGACGAGAGCTAGTAAGCATTTAAGATGCACTCTTTTGCAGGTGCACTGCTCTAGGAGGGACAGAGAGCAGATGGAGGCATGCAAGTGTGGCTGACACAGGCATCCCCATGCAGCATTTACTTAGCACCAGACTGAGCCTTCTATAGTAACGGTAGTTGCTGGACTATTGCTCAGTGGTACGTGCATTTCTGGTTGTACCTCGGCATTTGTGCTTGGCACTATGGGCAGAAGAGGTACGGGTACCCCAAAAAACAGGGGCTCAAGGGGATCTCCCTAAGGCTCTGAGGACTCCCCCTCTGCAGCACCATCTCCTCCTGAAGAACCTAGGGAGGCTGGTCAGGATGAGCCGTCGGGGTCAGGGGCTACATCTGCTGCTGGCATTTCAGCCCCTGTATTCATCACTCAGGAGGTTTTCTCCTCAACCTTAAAGAGGAAGTAAACCCTGATGAGTTTACTTCCTCTTTCATTCCCTGCAAAGGCAAAGCATAATGGACTACTATGCATCGCATAGTAGCCCATTATGTGTCACTTACCTAACACAGGAGCCAGCGAAGTCGCCGCTGTCCCCTGTAGTCCGCCGCATCCCTCTTGTTGGTGGGGTCTCGCAGCTCTGCCGCTGTCATTCGGCGAAGCCATGATGACGTCACTCCCGCGAATGCGCACGGGAGCCGACACGCGCGGCAGCTCCGACACTGAGAATGCCACGCTCAGTGCGCCTGCGCGCCGCTGTCTACGGCGCATGTGCCGTAGACAGCGGTGCCTGTTTTCGGCAAATATCTCCTAAACCATATAGGTTTAGGAGATATTGCTTGGACCTACAGGTAAGCCTTAATCTAGGCTTATCTGTAGGTCAAAGTGGTTTGTAAGTGTTTACAACCACTTTAAATGGATTAGAGAAAAGATTAATGGCCGTGATTACATCTTCACTAGGGGGAAGAAAGCACATTAGATCCCCTTCTACCCAGGACCCTCAAGCAGAGGAGCTCTGGAAAAGGGGAGATGGTTCCCCCTCTGGAGATAGGGATGAGGATGACTCCTCTTCTGGGGAATCTAGTGAGGAAGGTAAAAGATTGCTGGTGCAATCTCTTAGGCCGCGTACACACGCGCGGACTGTTGGCCCAACCTTGTCCGCTGAACAGTGTTTGGGCGGACAGTCCGCTCGTTTGTGGGCTTTCAGCGGACAGTTTCAGCGGACAGTTGGACGGACAAGGTTTTACGGAAATTCCGAAAAACTGTCCGCTGAAACCTTGTTTCAACGAACAGTCCGCCCGTGTGTAGGCTTGTTCGTCAAACTAAGTTCCGCGCATGCTCAGAAAGGATTTTCAAGCCGAAAGTTATAATGCAGTGTATAGGACGTCGTATTTTGCGTCCCGTCGTACGTGCCGTTCACGTCATCGCGCACGGTTTCAGCAAACTGTTCGTTCGTCGTGTGTGGCCATGTCCGTCCATGCTAAGTTTGAGCGGACTGTTCGCTCAAACTGTTGGACGGACAAAGTTGGGCCAACAGTCCGCGCGTGTGTACGCGGCCTTACTGAAAGGGTCCACTCCACATTTAGGTTACCCGTATCTGAGCAGCTTGAGAGACCCACATCTAGTTTGGGCTGTACATACTTTTCCGGTTCATTCCCTGCTGGAAAAGCTTATATATTCTGAGTGGGATCACCCAGATAAACATTTTTTCCCTCCTAAAAGGTTTTCAACTCTTTATCCTATGGAGAAAAAATTCACAAAGTTGTGGGGTATACCGGCAATTGACGCCGCTATCTCCTCTGTGAACAAAAAATTGACTTGTCTGGTTGACAACTCTCAAATGCTTAGGAATCCATGTGATAAAAAAAATGGAATTTCTGTTGAAAAACGTTTTTGCCTTTTGCGGGTTCGGTAGCTCAACCTGCAATGGTGGCAATTGGGGTTTGCCAGTCCTTAAGGACCGGTTCACACTATTGCGATGCGTAAACCCTGCAAATCAACTGCGGGTTCCCGCATCGCACCCGGAATGCACCGCAGTTCACACTGCCATATGCGAACTGCTGAGGAGTGTCATTATATGCTAACGACACCCCCATTTCAGCTTGCATATTGCAGTGCAAACTGACAGTTCGGACATGAATTGGATCGCATATGTGTGAACACACATGCAATCCGATTCGAGTCCGAACAGAAAAAAGGGGTCCTGTGCGTGTTTGCACCAAATGCGGTGGGATATCAGCCATACTATCTGTATGGCTGACATCGCACCCGCACAGACATCGCATGTAATGTGAACAGCAGTGCGCTGTGAATTACATGCGATGTCTGCTATCGCAATAGTGTGAAATGGCCCTAAGAGATCACTTGAAACAGGTGCTCAAGGTCTTCCCTGAACAGCAGGCCCAGGAATTAGCTGAGCTGTCAGCAGCCTTTTGTTTTGTGGTTGATGCAATCAGAGATTCTGTCCTTCCGACCTCCCGTCTTATGTTGGGCTGGTACATATGCGTAGAGTCTTGTGGCTGAAAAATTGGTCAGCGAAACTCCATGCAAAAAGCTCCTGGCGGGGTTCCTTTTACACGGTGAAAGACTGTTTGGGGAGTACTTGGACAAATATATACTAAAGATATCAAGTGGGAAAAGTATATTTTTGCCAGTTAAGAAACAAAGTAAACGTCCTTCATTTAAAAGGACTCTTTCTCCAGCACCTGGGGCATCAGCCTCCAGACAGTCGCGACGGTCTCCGCCATCAGGTTCAGGAGGTAAAACTCAGAGTCAACCCCAAGGACAAAAGAAATCCTGGGGGAGAAAGTCTACAAGACAGAACGGTAAGACCTCTTTATGAAGGGGCGCCCCCGCTCGTTCAAGTGGGGGGAAGACTGCTGCAGTTCTCAAGGGTCTGCCAGGAGGAATTTCAGGACAGATGGGTGATCTCCACAATAACTCTAGGTTACAAACTAGAGTTCAGAGATTACCCTAGTTTCCTCAGATCAAATGTCCCCAAAGATCCAGAGAAAAAGAAGTCTCTCTTCTAAGCGTTGGACCAACTTCTGTCGCAAAAAGTAATCATGGCAGTTCCCATGCAAGAGTGGGGATTGGGCTTTTATTCAAACCTATTCACGGTGCCAAAGCCAAATGGAGATGTCAGACCCATCCTGGATCTCTAGGATCTAAATCGGTTTCTAAAGATTCAATCTTTTCGCATGGAATCATTCTTCTGGCACCAATAGACCTATTTTTATACCTATTTTTCCCGCTCATCAGAAATATCTGTGTTTCGAAGTGGAAAATGGCCATTTCCAGTTTGTAGCTTTGCCCTTCGGTCTAGCTACTGCACCTTGGGTGTTCACAAAGGTCCTGGCTCCTCCTCTGGCCAGATTAAGGGCCCAAGGTATAGCGCTTATTGTGTACCTGGACGACCTGCTCTTAATAGACCGGTCGGTAGCCCGTTTAAACTGAAGCTTGGTCACTACAGTCAACTACCTGGAATATCTAGGTTGGGTTCTCAACCTAGAGAAGTCTTCTTTAAAACCAGTAAGAAGGCTAGAGTAGTTGGGTCTGATCATAGATAGAACCCAAAAAAGGGTGGTTTTACCCCAGGCAAAAATCAGTGCAATAAAGGTGCTGGTTCAACTAGTCAGGGCAAAGAAGAGTCTTTCTATTTGCCTTTGTATGAGATTGTTGGGAAAGATGGTGGCTTCTTTCGAATCGGTTCCCTATGCCCAATATCATTCAAGACTGTTGCAAAACAGTATCCTTTCTGCCTGAAACAAGAAGGTCCAGGCACTGGATTTTCCAATGCACGTATCTCCAATAGTGCGCCAAAGTCTCATTTGGTGGTTGGTACCCGAGAATCTGCAGAAAGGGAAATCCTTTCTAAAGCCGCGTACACACGGGCGGACTGTCTGCCAACTAAGTCCGTCAGACAATCCGACAGACAGTCCGTCCTACTTTTGAATGAACGGACTTGACCACACACGATGAACATACAGTCCGCTGAAAGCTTGCGCGATGACGTGTACAGCACGTACGACGGGACTAGAAATACGACGTCCAATACACTGCAATGCAACCTTCGGCCGTATAAATCCTTTCTGAGCATGCGCCATACTTAGTCCGTCCAAATTGCCTACTCACGAGCGGACTGTCCGCTGAAACCAAAGTTGGACGGACAATATTACGGAAATTCCGAAAGACTTAGTCCGCCAGACTGTCCGCTGAAAAAGTCCGCTGAAGCCCACACACGAGTGGACTGACTAAGTTGGACGGACAATCCTCTCGTGTGTACGCGGCCTAACAGTCACCTGAAAGGTGGTGTCAAGAAGGTCAGCTCAGTCATCCGACTGCCCCCGGAGGTTCGGGCTGTAAAGCCCCTGTTGAGAGTGTCTGTCGGCGCACGCGGGTGCGCGCTAACGCAGGTGGGCGCACGCGGGTGTGCGATAACGCAGGTGGGCACACGCGGGTGCGCGGATGTCCTGATGGGTGCACGCGGGTGCGTGTTAACGCAGATGGGCGCACACGGGTGCGCGCTGGTGTTGTTGGGTGCGCGGGCGCTCTATGGCACGCGGGAGCGCGGCGTGACGGCTCTTGGCGCAAGGGGTTACTTAAAGGGACCTGTTGCCTTGCCTCCTTGCTGTCCGGCCTACAGCGTTCCTGTCGTGATCCCCTTGCACCTGCTTGTTACTCGTTTGCTCCTGTGACCCGGCTTACCCTGACGACCACTTGTTTGCTGCCTGCCCACGACCCTGGCTTGTCTGACGATTCTTCTGCCTGCTGATTCGGTACCTATCTGCCTGCCTGTTCCTGACCTGGCTTATCCACGACTTCGTCCAGTCCGCTGTTCCTCTGCGGTGCCAGCCTTCCAGTATCCTGCCCTACCTGCTTGTGGGTCTGCTGTGAAAAACCGTACTACAAGACACCTTCCCCGCTGCTTCAGCGTGTACATCTTCCACCGCTCTCACCTCCTGCTGGTCGCTGTTCCTGTCACATCTGCTCCTTTCCAGTACCTGGAGCCGGATCAGTCCCGACACCAGTGTCCTGCTTGGCACTTGTGCCCCTTCCGCGCTCTTGAACCTCTGTCTCCTTTACCAGGAGTTCCTGAGCCGGAGGAATACAAGTAGCCGCTCCCAGCATCTGTGGGCTCAACCACCAGGTATGTGACAGGTGGTAACCACAGATGCCAGCCTTTTGGGCTGGGGAGCCGTTCTGGAAGAGGCGACTGTCCAAGGGAAATAGTCCAGGATTGAGAAGACCTTACCCATCAATATTCTGGAGATGTGTGCAGCATGCCTGGCCCTGGCCCTAAAAGCCTGGACATTCAAGTTGCAGGGTTGTCAGGATCCAATCCGACAATGCCACAGCTGTGGCTTATATCAATCACCAAGGGGGTACCAAGTGTCGTGCTGCCCAGAAAAAAGGAAAACCAGATCCTAATCTGGGCAGAGAAGCATGTGCCGTGCATATCAGCAGTCTTAATTCCAGGGGAGAGAACTGGCAGGTGGACTACTTGAGTCACCAGCAGTTGTTCCCAGGGGAATGGTCTCTTTGACATCTTCCAGGCCATATGTCAAAGATAGGGGATCCCGGATGTAGATCTGTTTGCCTCCAGGTTCAACAAGAAGATTGACAACTTTGTGTCAAGAACCAGGGATCCACTCGCATGCGGGGCGGAGGCGTTGGTGATTCCATGGCGCCAGTTCTCTCTGATTTATGCGTTCCCTCCTATTTTGCTTCTTCACAGGATCAAGCAGCAAAAGAAGTTGGTGCTTCTAGTGGCTCAGAAGATCTTGGTATGCAGAGATAGTAAAAATGGCTTTAGGGTCTCCATGGACCCTACCACTACGTCCAGACCTGCTGACGCAGGGACCAGTGTTCCTTTCTACCTTACAAATGATAAATTTAACGGTTTGGCTATTGAACCCCACATTCTGAAGAGTCGTGGGCTTTCAGGCCCAGTAACTTCTACCTTGATTAATGCAAGGAAGCCAGCTTCCAGATTCATTTATTATAGAGTCTGAAAAAACAAAAAATAAAGAGACAACGCCCCTTCACATAAAATAGGATGTTTATATGAGACACTGCATCTACAAAAGAGATCAGCACCAACAATTGAATATTGTAAAAAATATACTTTAATTCATATTATATAAAAACATATCCAAAATGCATCTATTCATCTATATTATATATAAAATATACAAAAATGTTTTCATTAGAACAATATCAGTACATACATAATATACACATTAACAATTAGAATACAATTTGATGCAAAATACATAATATTTATAATTCATAAGGTGCTCACCACTTCCTACCACCTCATTACCATGATGTCTTATCACTGGGCGCCGCAAGGGCCAATTCTCGCTGGAAATTAGATCCAGAAGATACGTTTCAACCAGAGATAATCTAGAAAAATTGCATAACAAAAAAGTAAAAAAGTAAAAAAACTAAATCGCACAAATATATAAATCGGGGTGGATAAATATTATTATTAAAGAGGGAAAGAGGGGGTAATTTTAGAGCAAAAAATAATCATAATATTTCAAAACTATATCTATACATATCATGGGTGTTGACAAAGGAAAAAAAAAAAACACCACAACCAAATATGTTATATCGGGCCAAACCATATCATACATATGCCTCCCACACCCAGCACATACTCACCCCAAATATCTGTGATACTAACTGGAACCTCCCTCTCCCCCCCCCCCCCAATTTGGCACTGCGCTGCTTGAACTGATAATTTTTTTCCCCCACAAATAGAGCTTTCTTTTGATTGCCTCTGCAATTTTTATTTTTTGCAATATAAACAGAAGAGGACCTAAAATTTCAGAAAAAAAAAGATATTTTCTACTTTTTGTTATAAAAAAATCCAATAAACTCAATTTTAGTCATACTTTTAGGCCCAAATTGTATTCAGCCACATGTCTTTGGTAAAAAAATGTCAATAAGCGTATATTTATTCGTTTGCGCAAAATTTATAGCGTCTACAAACAAGGGTACATTTTCTGGAATTAACGCAGCTTTTAGTTTATGACTGCCTATCTAATTTCTTGAGGTGCTAAAATGGCAGGGCAGTATAACCCCCCCCCCCCCAATGACCCCATTTTGGAAAGCAGACACCCCAAGGAAATTTATAACCCAAAAGAAACAAGTGCACATCCAATGTAAATTCACTATCTAAAAAAATGAACATAACCCACCTCTGTGGCAAATATTTCTATCAGGGATCCCTGATGAAGCCATGTGACAATAACGAATAGGCGCAGGAACACGAGGCCCCGGAAGTGACGTGGGCGAGCTTGCAGCTCATGTTATATGCCTGTTTGATACTTCTTATTAGTGGTAAATCTCTGGGATTATCTCTAAGACCCCGGAAAAGGGCGGTCTATTTTTCCTGATTTGAGTATTCAAGATTCTGAGGAGAGAGGACTTACCATGCTTGGCTGTTGGGGCAAGATGAGAAAGTAAAAAGTGTGCTCTGGTGTCCCACACTAGTGCTCCTGAGTCCAGATGTGTAAACAGCTGCCGAGTGTCCTCTCCTTACATTCCACTGAATCAAGTTTGCAATTCATTCTAGACAACAATGTCCTAAACTTCTTTTAATAAGACAAATTAGAATGACCAAACTGTAGTTAACACCCTGTATCAGCTAAATACATCGTATTTATTTGCAAACTAACGATGTTTCCTACAAACGATGTTTCCTACGCACGATTATTGTGCCCACGAACATGAAAGTAGCAATTTCAAACTGTACAACATTATAGAAAAGCACATGGAGCAGCATGCAAGTTAATAATCATAATAGGAACACACGACAAGTACTTACTTTTTTGAAGCACCTTCTTTATTCTTCGATACTAATCCGGCTCCCTCAGTTTAAGGTCGGACCAGTGCTTTCTTAATTGGCCTTTAGACTTTCGTACCCCAAAATGCTGCTCCAGAGTGGTCACAACTGATGACATTATTTGGTCCATCCGCAAATTGGAATGGGTGTACGGACCATTTTTCCCATCATAATCCTCCCTCCTCAAGATGTCCACCATCTCCACCATTTCTTCAAAGGCCATGTTGGTGGCCTTAAATCTCATCCTTCTCCTGAATCCGGACATTTGGGGCTCCGGGATTTCATCCTCACTTGATGAAAAACTAGCCACCTGTGTCTCCACCATGTTGCTTCTACTGCGCACCAAAGAGAGAAGGGGCGGGGAATATTTGTGAAAAAAGAATGTCAGGGGCGGGCGACATGGGCAGAGTTTGAGGCATGCGCAGTGTCTAAAAAGCTAACACGCGTGTGTCGTAACTACGTTCTGTGTGAAGAAGGAACGGAAGCCACGAACGTTATAATGAAGGTAACTTTTTTTATTATTCATGATTTATATAGCGCCAACAGTTTACGCAGTGCTTTACAATGTACAGGGGGGACAACATTACAGTACAGTTCAATACAAAAGGTACAGGAGGGTCCTGCTCATAGAGCTTACATTCTAAAGGGAGGGGGTGGTGGTACAAAAGGTAATAGCTGAAGAGAATGATTTGATGGGGATGGCTCGGGGACAGTTGTTAGGTGGGTGTGGAATAGACTTCCCTGAATAAATGAGTTTTCAGGGATCTCCTAAAGGTGGACAGGGTAGGGGCTGATCGGACATACTGGGGCAGGGAGATCCAGAGGATGGGAGAGGCTCTGGAGAAGTCCTGAAGGCGAGCATGTGAGTTGCTTTGTGGCATCATTAGTCAGGAAGGGTCGAGTTCTGGAGATGTTGGGTCATGAGTGGCCTATACAGATTCAAGATTGAGGCCTATATTGGGATAAGATTAGGAGAGTTTAGCCTGATATTTAGTGTTTTTGTCTTGTGTTTGGTCTTTCAGAAAAAATGAAACAATTTAAGGATCCTGATTTTATGGGACAATTTATAGCTCGATACAGAGATATAAGAATTTATGGGAGGTGAAAAACCCTTTATATCAAAACAAACCAGCAAGGAAGGCATCGCTGGAGAACCTGCTGGCATTCGTGAAAACGCAGGTCCCCAACACAGACATCACGTTTGTTGAAAATAAAATTAGTAGCTTGAGAAGCACATATAGGTTCAGAAATTCCAGAAGCTCCTGAGGTCAGGAGCAGCAGCAGATGATGTGTATGTATGTGTCTGTGGTACTACAACAAGATGCGTTTTCTGGATGACCAGTAGCGATGGACGAACTTCCGACGGGACGTTACGCGAACCGCGAACATGGCCAAAAGTTCGCAAACCGCAACGTTCGCGGTGGGCCCCATTGACTTCAATGGCAGGCGAACTTTAAAAACCTACAGGTCATATTTTCAGCCACAAAATACTGGTGGTAACATTTCTGCCATTTTGTGTTTGTACCGGGGGTCTAAGTACATTGCCACCCAGTACTGGTCCTTGACCCTTATGCTTTTTATATGGGGGTCCCTGTTAAAACACTGGAGCACGAAGGCCCCCATTTGCACTAAACTGGAAGCGGTGTGGTGGCCTGGCTCCTGCTCATCATCCAGGATAATGTCGTCCTCCTCATTCTCCTCTCCCCATCCGCGCACAACAACAGGGATCCCAGAAAGGTTTAAAGCATGCTCTTCTTGCTCCTCCTCATCTTCCCTGGCACCATCCTCCTCTGACTCCTCTTCAGACTCCTGTTGTTGACTTGTCTCAGATAGAGTAGCCCCCCCTGGGAATTCATCCAGCATTGCGACTTCCACATCTTCCTGCTCCTCCACGGCTTGATCAATGACACGACTCAATGCACGCTCCATAAAGAAGGCATAAGGTACCATGTCACTGATGGCGCCATGGCTGTGACTGACCAGTTTGGTGATCTCATCAAATGCCCGCAGAAGTCTGCATGCATTGTGCATGAGCAGCCACTGGCGCGGTAAAAAAAAACCAAGCTCCACAGAACCTGTTCTGCCGCAGAGTTCATACAGGTAGACGTTAACTGCACGTTTCTGCTGGAGCAGCCTATCAAGCATATAGAAGGTTGAGTTCCATTGCGTTGGGCAATCGCAAATAAGACGTCTGACCGGCAGATTGTGTCGCCGCTGAATGTCAGCAAGGTGAGCCATGGCCGTGTAAGATCTTCTGAAATGGGCCGAGATTTTCCTTGCCTGCAGCAAGATGTCCTGGACCCCAGGGTATTTAACAACGAATCACTGCACGACCAAGTTTAAGACGTGTGCCATGCATGGCACGTGCGTAATTTTGCCCTGTTTCAATGCGCTAAGCAGACTGGCACCGTTGTCACACACCACTTTAATAACTGTCAAATTGAGCAGTGTTAGCCACTGATCTGCCTGTGAACGCAAAGCTGAAAGGAGTGCAGGGCCAGTGTGGCTCTTGGCTTCCAGGCACAACAGACGCAGCACAGCATGGCAACGTCTCACCTGGCACGTCGAATAGGTTCTGGGGAGCTTGGGCGGCGCAGCAGAAGAGACGCTAGCAGCGGAAAAGGAGGAGTCAGCAGAGGAGGAGAGGGAGGAGGATGGAGTAGGAGGAGGAGAAGAGCCAGGCCTGCATGCAATCCGTGGCGGTGAAACCAAATCTACACAGGTGCCACGGGTTACATGCTTGATGGCCGTCAGAAGGTTCACCCAGTGGGCAGTAAAAGTGATATACCTTCCCTGCCCGTGTTTGCTAGACCATGTGTCTGTGGTCAGATGTATCTTGGCACCGACACTGTGTGCCAGAGATACATTCACTTGCCGCTGAACATGGCCATATAGCTCTGGGATGCCCTTCTCTGAGAAATAATTCCTTCCTGGGACCTTCCATTGTGGTGTTCCAATGGCCACAAATTTTCGAAAGGCCTCCGAGTCCACCAGTATTTATGGCAGTAGTTGGCGGGCTATCAGTTCTGACAAGCCAGCCATCAACCGTTGGGCAAGAGGGTTATCCGGCATCATAATTTTTTTACGCTCAAACATTTGGCCCAAGGAAGCCTGCCTTTTTGCAGAAAAACATGAGGATGGCGTGATGGATGGTCGAGTGGAGGACAATTGTGAGGAGAGATGAGAAGGAGAAGTAGAAGACTAGGCTGGATGGTGAGAGCCTGGAGTGTGGCTTTGTGTGTTCCGTTGCTCCCACTGGGCTCGGTGATGGCAGCTCCTGTGCCTTCTTAAGGCGGCCATCCCTAGGTGGGTGTTGGGCTTACCGCGACTTATGCGTTGACTGCAAAGATTGCAGATGGCAATACTATTGTCAGCAGCGGACGCGTTAAAAAAAAGCCCACACTGCGGAGCCATGTGCCGGCGTCCTGGGAGCACCAGATGTGACCATACATGGTTGATGCCTCGCTCCTGATACATTCGCAGTCTGCTTTGTCCCTCCTATGCAATCTAAGTTTTGCCTGCTTCTCCTCCCTATCTGCTGGTCCATATCTCCCTCTGAACTCCCCTCCTCTTCCTCTCTTGTGGGCACCCACGTGACATCACTAGACACATCATCATCGATGTCACCTTCCCCACCGCTATAATTAGAGATCTCGGAGTAGGCAGCAACAGCGGGGACCAACCTCCTCCTTGGGCTGATCTGGGTACTGTCGTCAGACTGCTGTGGCGGTTGTTGCTACCTCCTCTTCCTGATCCAATGCCAAGAGTGGCTGCACATCGGAAATGTCTTGATATGGATCGGAAAATAATTCCTGTGACTCAAGTGGAAGGTATATGGTGGTGGTGGTGTTGGTGGTAGTGTCTTTGGGGGTGCACACAGCAGAGAGTGAAGAAGATGGTGCAGATCGAGAGGATGAGGAGGGTGCAGAAAAGTAAGGCTGAGTGAGCCACTCAACCACGTCTGGTGCGTCCTTTGACATAATCGCACGCACCTTCTGCAATTTGCCACTTTGGCTCAAGCCTGTTGTTCCTGCCCTACCCCTACCACCCCTGCGGAAGGGTCTGCCTCTTCCTCTGCCTGTCATTTTTTAAATGACCCTGTGACAAAAGTCTCTAGAGAAGTGCAGTATGTATGTGGAAGAAGGTATATAACGCCCCGCTTTAATCTGTCGTTTTTGGGGGCCACTGGTCTATCACACCAGTTATAATACTTTTTTTTTTATTGCGTTTGTCACTCTTCTAGTATCCCTGCAGAAACGCTCAGCAGTCACAATGCTGCAAAGTGGAAATGCACTATACTATTACACACCTACTGTATATACTGCACACCAAATAGTACACCTATACCAGTCCTTAAAAGGACCTTTGTGGACCTAGTAGCTAGTGATTTGCAGACTGTACCTCAGTCCCTACACTGATAAAAGACTGCTGCAGAAACCAGCAGTAATCTGCAGCACAGTCCTGCACCAGCACCCTATATATTGTACACCTATACCAGTCCTTAAAAGGACCTTTGTGGACCTAGTAGCTAGTGATTTGCAGACTGTCCCTCAGTCCCTACACCGGTAAAAGACAGCTGCAGAAACTAGCAGTAATCTGCAGCACAGCAATGCACCAGCACCCTATATATTGTACACCTATACCAGTCCTTAAAAGGACCTTTGTGGACCTAGTAGTAATATCTAGCTAGTGATTAAACTGACTGTCCCTGCTCCACACAGCGTCCTATCCCTGCACTGACAAAAGACAGCTGCAATCACTAGCACAGCAATGCACCAGCACCCTATATATTGTACACCTATACCAGTCCTTAAAAGGACTTTTGTGGACCTAATAGCTAGTGATTTGTGTCACTACAGTCTCTCCCTGCTGCACACAGCGTCCTATCCCTGCACTGACAAAAGACAGCTGCAATCACCAGCACAGCAATGCACCAGCACCCTATATACTGTACTACACCTATACCAGTCCTTAACCACTTGCTTACTGGGCACTTAAACCCCCCTCAGTCCCAGACCAATTTTCAGCTTTCAGCGCTGATGCACTTTGAATGACAATTGCGCGGTCATACAACACTGTACCCAAATGAAATTTTTATCATTTTTTTCCCACAAATAGAGCTTTCTTTTGGTGGTATTTAGTTACAGCTTGGAGTTTTATTTTTTGCTAAACAAACAAAAAAAGATGCAAAAAAAAAAAAAAAAAATCATGTTTTAATAGTTTGTTATACAATTTTGCAAACGGGTCATTTTTCTCCTTCATTGAAGTGCGCTGATTAGGCGGCACTGATGGCTGCATTGGTGGGCACTGATGGGCTGCATTGGTGGGCACTGATAGGCTGCATTGGTGGGCACTGATAGGCTGCACTGGTGGGCACTGATAGGCATAGTTAAGGCGGCACTAATAGGCACAGATAAGGCGGCACCGATGGGCACAGATAAGGCGGCACTGATGGGCAAAGATGGGCACAGATAAGATGGCATGGATGGGTGGCACGGATAAGTGGCACGGATGGGTGGCACGGATGGGCACTGATAGGTACCACTGATAGATGGGACTGATGGGCACTGATAGGTGGCACTGATAGGTGGCTCTGATAGGTGGCACTGCTGGGCACTGATGGGCGGCACTGCTGGGCACTGATGGGCGGCACTGCTGGGCACTGATGGGCGGCACTGGGGTGCAGCACCTTTAAGGAAGATTGTGGGCACTGTGGGTGGCACTGTTGGTGGCACTGCTGGATGGCATTGTGGGTGGCACTGTGGGTGGCGCTGTGGGCACTATGGGCACTGCTGGGTGGCACTGATGGGGGGCACTTACTTTCATTCAGGATGGCACTGCGGTGGGCAGGTGGGCACTGGCAGGAGGCAGGTGGTCAGCTGTATTGCTGGCCATGATCGGGACTGATGTCCCGATCACGGCCGCCGGTGATCGGCTTTTTTTTTCTCTCCTCGCGCTGTCAGCGCGAGGAGGAATAATAGCCGATTACCGGCTCCGTTCTGTCACATGATCAGCTGTCATTGGCTGACAGCTGATCACGTGATAAGGGGTCGGGATCGACCCCTTGCACGGATCGGTGATCAGGCGAGTCTCGTGGACTCGCCGATCACAGAGCGCGCCGCGCGCGCCCCTCAGGGGGCGCGCAGGCCGCTCGTAACCGGGACAACGTCAATAGACGTAGTCCCGGAAAAGTAGATCCGCGCTAATGCCGTCATTTGGCAATAGCGCGGATCTCAAGTGGTTAAAAGGACTTTTGTGGACCTAATAGCTAGCGATTTGTGTCACTACAGTCTCTCCCTACTGCACACAGCATCCTGTCCCTACACTGACATAAGACAGAATGTAAAATGGCCGCCAGATCAGGTCTATTTATAAGGTAGGGGGAATGTCCAATTGTCCATGTGCTGAAATGTCTCAATTGGCTGTCCTGTACCCCATGATGTATGTGTCATCATGGGTCAAAGTTCTTTCACACTGTAAACACATATGTCCGCCAGGTGAACAGCGGCAATAGTCCGCCGATCGGGCGAATCGTGAACACGCAAAATTCGCCGCTAACCGACCACCGGGCGAACAGTTCGGCCATCCCTAATGACCAGATGGAAGCCAGGGAATCGCTTTAGACTCTCCTGGGCCCCTCTTCCATCCAGCCTTCCATCCACCCTTCCCTCAACCCCAGCTGAGGACCAACCTGGGCCTTCCATCCAGGAAGAAATTGAGGATCCCAGATGGAGCCAGGTATAGTATGTTTAAACATATTTTTTGTGGGAAAATGATTGTTCTTAACTAGATGTTATTATTGCTAACAAATGAATGATTTAACAAAAAGTGTTTTACAAAAATGATTGGGACAAGAATGAAAAATGCTGGGCTCAGAATGATGGTCTTTTCTATTTATTAACATTCAATTTGCAACAGTTATGAGCTGAAAATTGTGTGTGCTTGATGAACCAAAAACTAAAATTATGTCCCTTCTTCATATACATGAAGACCTCAGCCAGGACGAGGCTCTGGAATTTGGCACACAGGAGGAGGCGGGGGAAGTGGCAGCCAGGAGGTGGCCAGGCCCAGTCACACCCAATCCTAGATCCCTCCCTCCACCTTCCAACCAAAAAGCTCAGGAAGGGGAGGAATGTGGAGAAGGCAGCACTGGGCCTCATTAAGGATGCTAATTACACCTTGAAAGCCCCTCCAATGCTTTAGAGGCCTATGGCATGTATATAGCCTCAAATTTGCAGCAAATGGAGGAGGGCCCATGCTTCAAATGTAAAAAAATTATTTTTGAGACCATCCATAAAGGGTTGAGTGGCCAAACGACAGATGACGTCCACTTATGTACGCTTGCCCATCCTCCTCCTCCTCCTGCCACAAGTCCACCTCCAGAGCCACAGCCTGCAGGAAAGGCTGCAGGCCAGCATGGAGGGAAGGTTGCAGCGAAGAGAAGAAAGTGATTGCCTGGGTTCAGTCTGGTCTGATAGAACACTCAGCCTATTGTAGTACCACAGCCTGGGGACATATATGTCATCTGCTGCTATTCGTGATCTCTGGGAGTCCTGGACCAGACTGTGCTCCTTATTATATGGCCTTCTCAAGCTACCATTTTTTTTTAATCCACAGAGTTGATGTCTGCCCTGGGGGCCAAAGGCTTCGTAAATTCCAGCAGTTTCTCCAGTGTTGCCTCCCTCTTTATTTTGTTATGAGGAGCCAGAATAAATGGATTTTTAATTTATGAAAATACTCGCCTATGTGTTTTTATTAAAATATGACAGTTTGTTTGTGAGTAGGCAGGTACATTTCATAAATACAATGTCAAATTAACAAGGGACACCAAACAACCTCCTTGAGGTTTACAAGATAATAATGGTGCTGTGGAAACGTGACGTATAAAATAAAATAAAAATATGGAGATGACTATAAAATAATAAAAATAAAATATAAAACATCTTGATTAATAAAAAAAAAAAAGACTATAAAAAAAATGTAACATTATTATAGAGATCTGGCATTAAAAACAAAAAAGATTATTCATGAGATCAGGAGAAATAATAAAGAAATACGTTTGTGAGAACTCTATGTGAATATGAGCAGCAAAACAACTTAATTCTTCTAGCATTATAAAGAAGAAGAGAATGCGCTGCATTGAAAGATTTAAAAATGATCTGTGTGACGAATGTGCCATCTCCATTGCGAACAGTAGTTTTACCAGATCGAGCGGCTCCGTCTCCCACTTGATTCTCAGCATTTGTGGGTTTTTGGCGCGTCGGAATTGCCACAGACAATCGCATTTTCGCATAGGAACTTTTCCCGACCGAAATTTTTTTAGAGCATGCTCTCAATCTTTTGCTGGCTGGAATTCAGAATTCAGCCAGCAAAAGTCCGATGGAACTCTCATCGTTCTTATGCGGGCCGAAATTCCGATTGTGTGTACGCGGCATTAGGGCGTAAAATGGTGATTTCACTTCTTCACTACCTATCACAGTTTCGGAGGCCATGAAATGTTAAGATAGCACAAATTCCCCAAATGACCCCATTCTGGAAAGAAGACACTTCAAGCTATTTGCTGAGAGGCATGTTAAGTTGATGGAATATTTCATATTTTGCCACAAGTGTCGGGAAAATTACAATTTGTTTTTTTTTACACAAAGTTGTCACTAAATTTAATTTTGTTCAAACATGGTATGGTTATATGTGGAATTATACCCTGGGGCAGATCCAGAGCCTTGTCTCGGGAGGGGCGCTGACAGAAAATATGTTTTTTTGGGGTAAATTTATCAGGGAAATGGCTGGTGTTAGCGCTTCAATCATCATGGCGCCATGGTTGTTATGGTGTCAGGATGATTGAAGCGCATTACTATTATTACATTGTTATAAAAAATGAAATGGTTCAACTCACCATAATGCAGAATCAGTGGGAGCCCCGAGCATGTCACCTGCCACTGTCAACTGCCACACATTGTGGATTGTCACTTGCCACGTCCCAAGCTACACGATGCAGATTGTCACTTGCCATGTCCCATGCCACATGATGCAGATTGTCACTTGCCATATCCCATGCCACATGATGCAGATTGTCACTTGCCATATCCCATGCCACATGATGCAGATTGTTACTTGCCACGTCCCATGCCGCACTATGCAGATTATCACTTGCCACGTCCCATGCCACATGATGCAGATTGTCACTTGCCATGTCCCATGCCACACAATGTAGATTGTCACTTGCCACGTCCCATGCCACATGATGCAGATTGTCTCTTGCTCTGTCCCAGGCAGCAGATTACCAGTCAAGCAGCAGAGAGATGAAGTAATCTCTCTGCTGCCGTGGCTGCCTGCACACTGCACAATGAGGGCGGAACTGCAGGGATGCAGGGCGGGCTCCGGGCGGTGAGAGATGATGTCATCTCTCTGCTCCTCTGCCCACCGGCTCCCTGATTGACCAGCAGCCGCTCACACACTGTCAGTGAGCCAGGCCGCCCGCGGAGCCACCTGCTGTCTCTCACCAATGGAGCCGCCCGTGCTCTCAGCCGTGGAGCCACTCGCATTCTTGGAGGGGGCAATTGCCCCGTTGCCCCCCCTGAATCCTCCCCTGATTACACCCCAAAATACACCCGAAAAAAGTCTCACACGTGTGCTATTCCATAGTTTTCTGTGGCTCTCCTGTCCCACCAGGGTACCCGAGAATACACCCCAAAAAAGTCTCACACATGTGGTATCCCCGTACTCAGGAGAAGTAGGAGGATGTATTTTGGGTTGAAATTCCACATATGCCTATGGCATTCTTGAGCAATATATATAATTTAGTGACAAGTTTGTGCAAAAAAAAAAAAATGAAGTCGACACTTGTTTAACCACTTAACAACCGCCCTATAGCCGAATGACGGCTACAGGGCGGTTTCTTAACTCTGGGAGGCCGTCATATGACGTCCTCCCAGAATTCCGCTCTCGCGCGCCACCTGGGGCGCGCACTCGAGAGCATCCGTGACCGCCGGGTCCATAGGACCCGGCGCATCACGGATCACGGTAAACGACCGCTCATAGCGGGCGTTTACCACGTGATCGCTCCATCAAATGACAGAGTGATCACTTGTAAACAAACCGGCGTCATGTTATGACGCCGGTTCCTCCCTCCCCCTCTCTGTACCAATCGGAACAGCGGAGGGGGAAGAGATCGGTGTCAGCAGCGATGTGGGCTGCATCTGCAGTGCCCACATCGCTGCTCACCGAAAATTAACCCCTCAATTCCCTGCCAATACCCTGCCATTACTCTGCAATACCCTGCAACACTCTGCAATACTCTGCAATACTCTGCATTACCCTGCAACGCTCTGCAATACCCTGCAACGCTCTGCAACACCTGCCAATACCCTGCAACACTCTGCAATGCTCTGCAACACCCACCAATACCCTGCAACACTCTGCAATGCTCTGCAACACCCGCCAATACCGTGCAACACTCTGCAATGCTCTGCAACACCCTCCAATATCCTGCAATGCTCTGCAACGCAATACTCTGCAACGCCATACTCTGAGATACCCAGCCATACCCAGCCATAGTCGGTGATACCCTGCAATACCCAGCCATAGACACCCCCCCCCTCCCGCCGCCCTCCGGTGCTTCTACCAACTCGCCAATACGGTCAAATCCAGAATCTTTTTTTTTATTTTTTTCAGGCTTCCCAGCTTAGAGGTGAGATGCGGGGTCTTATTGACCCCATATCTCACTGTAAAGAGGACCTGTCATGCCATATTCCTATTACAAGGGATGTTTACATTCCTTGTAATAGGAATAAAAGTGATCAAAAAATTTATTTTTGGGGAAAAAAATGTCAAACTAAAATAAATAAAGTAAAATGAACAATACAATTTTTTTTTTTTAAACGCCCCTGTCCCCATGTGCTCGCATGCAGAAGCGAACGCATACGTAAGTCCCGCCCACATATAAAAACGGTGTTCAAACCACACATGTGAGGTATCGCTGCGAACATTAGAGCGAGAGCAATAATTTTAGCCCTAGACCTCCTCTGTAACTCAAAACATATAACCAGTAAATCGTCGCCTATGGGGATTTTTAAGTTTGGCACCATTCCACAAGCCTGTGCAATTTTGAAGAGTGACATGTTAGGTATCGATTTACTCGGTGTAACTTCATCTTTCACATTATGCAAAAATTGGGCTAACTTTACTGTATTTTTTTTTTAAGCACAAAACTGTTTTTCTTCCAAAAAAAAGCATTCGAAAAATTGCTGCGAGATAAAAAGTTGCAACGACCACCATTGTATTCTCCAGGGTGTTTGCTAAAAAAACATACCGGTATATAATGTTTTGGGGTTCTATGTAATTTTCTAGCAAATAAATGATCATTTTTACATGTAGGAGAGAAATGTCAGAATTGTCCTGGGTGCTCCAGAACGCCTGATGGTGCTCCATGCATGTTGGGCCTCTGTATGTGGCCACACTGTGTAAAAGTCTCACACATGTGGTATCGCCATACTCGGGAGTAATAGCAGAATGTGTTTGGGGGTGTAATTTGTGGTATGCATATGCTGTGTGAGAAATAAACTGATAATATGACAATTTTGTGAAAAAAAAAAAAGTAAAAAAAATCTTGATTTTGCAAAGAATTGTGGGAAAAAAAGACAACTTCAAAAAACTCATCATGCCTCTTACTAAATACCTTGGAATGTCTTCTTTCCAAAAAGGGGTCATTTGGGGAGTATTTGTACTTTTCTGGCATGTTAGGGTCTCAAGAATTCAAATAGGCCGTCAGTACTTCAGGTGTGATCAATTTTCAGACATTGGCACCATAGCTTGTGGACTCTATAACTTTCACAAAGACCAAATAATATCCACCAATTTGTACTTATCTGCTAAATTTTATAACAGAAACAAAGAAAAATTCATTTTTTTACAGAATTTTCTGTATTTTTTCTTTTATAGCACAAAAATTAAAAAACCCAGCGGAGATTAAATACCACCAAAAGAAAGCTCCATTTGTGTGAAAAAAAGGACAAAAATTTCATATAGGTCCAGTGTTGCATGACTGAGTAATTGTCATTCAAAATGTGAGAGCACTGAAAGCTGAAAATTGGTCTGGTTATTAAGGGTGTTTAAGTGCCCAGTGGTCAAGTGGTTAATTAATCAGTTGATTGCTAATTAGAGTGTCACTTGATAACCTTCACCTCATGTAATTATCTATGTACTTGTGTGTATATATACCTGTCTGTAGACACCAGTTTTTTGAGCTATGAGTAAGCACCTGACCTTGGTGTGAAACATGTAAGCTGATACCTATAGTTCACCTTTGTATCCGGCACTTGAATAAAGAAGATGCATAAGAGTGTGGCTGTCCAGCCTTCTTTTCTTCCAAGTATCTGCATACAGGGCTCACACCCTCCACCTGGGATAGAGGCTTTTTGGAGCAGCAGGGTAAGAAAAACTGCCTTAGAAGGATGTACATGTACATACCAGCCATTGGCTGGTTTGACAATTTGGTTGAGAGCACAGCCAATGTGTCAGTTACAGTGCCTTCAAAAAGTATTCATACCCATTGACATGTTCCACATTATTTCATGTTGCAGCCAAAAATGGAAATGTATTTTATTGGAATTGTATGTGATAGACCAACACAAAGTGGCACATAATTGTGAAGTGGAAGGAAAATAAATGTTTTTTCAATTTTTTTTACAAATAAATATGTGAAAAGTGCGCTTTTGTATTCAGCCCCAGTCAATACTTTGTAGAACCACCTTTCGCTGTAATTACAGCTGCAAGTCTTTTTGGGGATGTCTCTACCAGCTTTACACATCTAGAAAGTAACAATTTTGCCCAGTCTTCTTTGCAAAATACCGTATTTATCGGCGTATAACACGCATCGGCGTATTACACGCACCCCAAGTTTAGGAGGGAATTTTAAGGAAAAAAACTTTTAGGAGGAAAGTGTAAGGAAAAAAAAAACTTACATTTAAATGCCCATCAATACAGCCTTATTATTGTCCATCTGCAGCCTTGTCCATCATTGCAGCCTTGTCAGTGCAATTTGCAGCTTTGTCATGCAGCCTTTTCCACCATTACAGCCTTGTTTTATTTGCCTTGTCCGCCATTGCAGCCTTGTTTTATTTGCCTCTTTTAAAAAAAAAAAATGCAGCCGCCGAGATACAGAGCAGGATGTCCTGTGTATCTCGGCGGCGCGCAGTAGTTCTCGGCGTCCTCCGGCCGCCTTTGGCTCTTCTCGGCAGCTTTCGGCTGCCTTCTCCGATTCTCGGCAGCTTTCGGCCGCAGAGAACGGCCGAAGGCAGCCGGAAGCCGCAGAGAAGAGCCGAAGGCGGTCTAAAGCCGCCAAGAGGAGCCAAAGGCTCTTGAAGGAGCAGCTGCTCCGAGCGCTTAGCCTATCCGCCCATCCAGCACCACCTTGTCTCCTTGTTGGAAGCCCTCCCCCGGAAGTGTTCCATGCTGGCCCCAGCGTCTTCCTGATGGCCAGAGGAAGTACTTTCTGCTGATAGTCATTCATCTGCAGCCTCACATCTCTGCAGCGTCACCCGGATTGGGAATTGAGGAAATCTCCATGGACCACTGAATAACAGATGAGCCTTTTTATCTTTGTTGTCTTGTAAGTGTAATCATACGTTGTGTAATTAAAACATACATTTTAATACTGCAGTTAGGTGGCACTTCCCCCTTTACCCTTATCAAGTTAAATGAGACCAACTATGTTTTCGGCGATCGGGGGAAGCGGCAAAAGACATCAATAAGATCAAGGAATACCACGACGGAAACCTTCCCATCCTGGCAGTCTGCCCCCTACCCTCTGAAGAAGATCTGATCTCCTGGAGGTAGTGCGCCACTCGGCTGACATTCATCAGGTACCCTTGGGCACTCAGCTCAGCCAGGAAAAGCAGGTGTCCATGAAGACCGTGGTGCACCACCGCCATTCCATCTTTTCCTAATTTTGACTAAAGTTCCACTTTAAAGTGACACTAAAGTCTTGTTTTTTTGTTTTTTCTTTGTTAAAAATAACAAACATGTTATACTTACCTGCTCTGTGCTGTGGTTTTGCACAGAGTAGCCCAGATCTTCCTCTTCTTGGGTTCCCTGCCGGTGCTCCTGGTGCCCTCAAAGCAAACAGCTTGCTATGGGGGGCACCGAATTGAGCTGCAGCTTCCTGTGTCCATTCAGACATGAAGAAGCGGCCCGTCCCGGCTCCCCGCTATCTTCATTGGCTCACTGACTTTGATTGCAGTGGGAGCCAATGGCGATTCGCTTTTGTCTCAGCCAACGAGGAGGGAGAGTCTGGATAGCTAAGTCTCTTATGCAACATCGCTGGATCGGGATGGGGCTCAGCTAAGTATTAAGGGGGCTGAGGGGGGCTGCTGCACACTGAAGGTTTTTTATCTTCATGTATAGCATGCATGAAGGTAAAAAACTGTCTGACTTTACAACCACTATAAGCTCCTTTGGCACTATTGACAAAAATGAATTGCACATTCAACAGCAAAGTAAGAAACCCATTAAATGGGCAGCTCAGCATGCCGTTATTTTTTTCTCAACATTTAATTAGAGGATAAGTGTACTTTTAAAAGAGTGTCGGAGTTTAAAATAGCTGTATGATTTTATACAATCTGTAATTAGTGTGCATTACCTTTTCTGTAGGCTAATATGTTTTCCAGTGCTTGATCTGCATGCTGTCTCTGTATTTAGTATACTAATGGCTCCCAATGATGTTACCCACACCCACCCCTGTCTGGGTGGGCATCTCTGTGTTGGGCTGGCACAAATAAGTATATTTATTATGTCTACCCAGGCCCTACAACTAAGAGAGCTAACTCTCACTTACTAGCAGGGAGGATCCCTTCATTTAAGTGAAGTCATGCTTTCACATCCCTCTATTCTTTTTGCTCAGTTTTCAAATAACGGAAAAAAAAAGTTTTGCCTATAGTTCTACTTCAAATAAAAGTATTATTTTTCTTTTTGTTCATATATATATATATATATATATATATATATATATATAATTTTGGATTTATTAAAGTTTTTAAAGAAGAACAAAGGTTACATTGTTCAGTTGTACAATAGAAACCACTGTAACATAGTGATAACAGTTCTCAAAAAACACAGAGAAATGGGAGAGAGCAACTGTTTTAACTGGCTTTTTTAAGACCTGACAAAGAGTCCCAATAGGTAATGGAGTGGGACTAATGGAATGTCATGGTTATGCAGTGATCTTCCTGTGTTTGCTTACCTCCCCTCATGTGTTCAGACTGAGGCCGCGTACACACGGGCGGACTGTCCGCCCAACCTTGTCCGCTGAACAGTGTTTGGGCGGACAGTCCGCTCGTGTGTGGGCTTTCAGCGGACAGTTTCAGCGGACAGTTGGACGGACAAGGTCTTTCGGAAATTCCGAAAAACTGTCCGCTGAAACTGTGTTTGAGCGAACAGTCCGCCCGTGTGTGGGCTTGTCCGCTGTACTTTCGAAATGAGCAGACTGTTCCCGCTCGGAAAGTCCGCCCATTTCGAGCGCGTGTACAGGTAGGCGGGGCCCGCGAAGGAAACGTCGCGGGCTCCGCCGCCTGGAATGGGCTTAAAGGGAACCCCCAACGCCGAAAAAAATCGGCGTGGGGTCCCCCCCAAGTCCACACCAGACCCTTGTCCGAGCACGCTACCCGGCCGGCCAGGAAAGGGGGGCGAGCGAGCGCGCCCCCCCTCCTGAGCCGTACCAGGCCGCGTGCCCTCAACATGGGGGGGTGCCTTGGGGAAGGGGGGGCCGCGCGGCCCCCCCACCCCAAAGCACCTTGTCCCCATGTTGATGAGGACAAGGGCCTCTTCCCGACAACCCTGGCCGTTGGTTGTCGGGGTCTGCGGGCGGGGGGCTTATCGGAATCCGGGAGCCCCCTTTAAGAAGGGGGCCCCCGGATACCGGCCCCCCACCCTATGTGAATGAGTATGGGGTACAATGTACCCCTACCCATTCACCTGTGAAATAAAGTACAATAAAACACACAACACAGAGAAAAAGTATTTTATTGCACAGCCGGGGGTCTTCCGTCTTCGGGGGTCTTCTCGCCGGACTCCTCCGCTATGTGTGTGTAGCTCTTTTGCCAGCGGAGGAGTCCGGCTTTCTTCCTCCCCGCCGCCGGCCTCTTCTCCCGACTTCGGGGGTCTTGTCCCCCTCTTCGGTTCTTCTGCCGGGCCACCGCGCCTGGTCCGGTGGCCCGGTCTTCTGTCGCCGTCTTCCGTTCTTCTGTCGCCGCCTTCGGTTCTTCTGCCGGGCCACCGCGCCTTCTTGTAGCTCTTTTACAGGCGGTGGCCCGGTCTTCTGTCGCCGCTGTCGCCTTCCGTTCTTCTTCTTGTTCTTCTCCAGGAGATGTTGACACGTCGCTCCCTCCGGCCGGAATGCCAGAGCCGCCCTGCGCTGTGACTTATATAGTGACAATGGGGCGGGGTCACATGGTATATGTCACATGGGTTGGTCACATGGGTTGATGTCACATGGGGACTATGACATCGTAAGGGGGCGGGGTCACCATGTGACCAACCCATGTGACATATACCATGTGACCCCGCCCCATTGTCACTATATAAGTCACAGCGCAGGGCGGCTCTGGCATTCCGGCCGGAGGGAGCGACGTGTCAACATCTCCTGGAGAAGAACAAGAAGAACAAGAAGAAGAACGGAAGGCGACAGCGGCGACAGCGGCGGCAGAAGACCGGGCCACCGCCTGTAAAAGAGCTACAAGAAGGCGCGGTGGCCCGGCAGAAGAACCGAAGGCGGCGACAGAAGAACGGAAGACGGTGACAGAAGACCGGGCCACCGGACCAGGCGCGGTGGCCCGGCAGAAGAACCGAAGAGGGGGACAAGACCCCCGAAGTCGGGAGAAGAGGCCGGCGGCGGGGAGGAAGAAAGCCGGACTCCTCCGCTGGCAAAAGAGCTACACACACATAGCGGAGGAGTCCGGCGAGAAGACCCCCGAAGACGGAAGACCCCCGGCTGTGCAATAAAATACTTTTTCTCTGTGTTGTGTGTTTTATTGTACTTTATTTCACAGGTGAATGGGTAGGGGTACATTGTACCCCATACTCATTCACATAGGGTGGGGGGCCGGTATCCGGGGGCCCCCTTCTTAAAGGGGGCTCCCGGATTCCGATAAGCCCCCCGCCCGCAGACCCCGACAACCAACGGCCAGGGTTGTCGGGAAGAGGCCCTTGTCCTCATCAACATGGGGACAAGGTGCTTTGGGGTGGGGGGGCCGCGCGGCCCCCCCTTCCCCAAGGCACCCCCCCATGTTGAGGGCACGCGGCCTGGTACGGCTCAGGAGGGGGGCGCGCTCGCTCGCCCCCCTTTCCTGGCCGGCCGGGTAGCGTGCTCGGACAAGGGTCTGGTGTGGACTTGGGGGGGACCCCACGCCGATTTTTTTCGGCGTTGGGGTTCCCCTTTAAGCCCATTCCAGGCGGCGGAGCCCGCGACGTTTCCTTCGCGGGCCCCGCCTACCTGTACACGCGCTCGAAATGGGCGGATTTGCCTCCTTACGTGGGCGAGTCCGTTCATTTCAAAAGTTGAGCGAACTGTTTGCCCAACCTTGTTCGTCAAACAGTCCGCTCGTGTGTGGGCAAGTCCGCTCATGCAAAATTTGAGCGGACTGTTTGACAAGCTGTTTGCCGAACAAGGTTGGGCGAACAGTCCGCGCGTGTGTACGCGGCCTAAGAGGCCAGCTACTTCCACCTGGTGGTTTTTTATAACCTCTCCTCTAAGCATGGCTCCACCCCAGGCCCTATCGGGGAACCCTATATTAACCTGTGCACTGCAAGCCATCAGGGCTGATCAACCATTGTGTATTCATTGTGTGTTTGGCTTCCTGGTTCTTGGTTCCTGCTTGCCGTATGCTTTTCATTTGTCTCTGTTACCGACCTTGGCGTGTTCTCAACGATTCCTGTCTGCTTGTGACCTTGACCTTTTGGCATGTCCCTGACCATCCCTGTCTGCCTGTGACCCTGAACCTTTGGCGTGTACTCTGTTGTACTCTGTACTCTGTTGTTCCTGTCTGCTAGTTGCCCTGACCTCTGCCTTATCCCCTTACTATTCTTGTTGTTCCAGCCTGCTGCTTCCTTCTCCTGTAGTCTACTGTGAGTGTGAGCTGTGAGACCCTAGGTGCCGTGACCTGGAGCCAGACGGCAGCAAAGTCCATCCTCACCACTGGAGGCTCTGGTTAACACCTGCTGGCTCTTAGGCCGCGTACACACGGGCGGATTGTCTGCCTAACTAAGTTCGTCAGACAATCCGACAGACAGTCCGTTCAACTTTTGATTGAACGGACTTGACCACACACGATGAACAGACAGTCCGCTGAAAACTTGCGCGATGACGTGTACAGCACGTACGACGGGACTAGAAAAACGACATCCAATACACTGCAATGCAACCTTCGGCCGTGTAAATCCTTTCTTAGCATGCGCCATACTTAGTCCGTCCAACTTGCCTACACACGAGCGGACTGTCCGCTGGAACCAAGTTTGGACGGACAAAACCAAGTTTGGACGGACAAAATTACGGAAATTCCGAAAGACAAAGTGCGTCAGACTGTCCGCTGAAAAAGTCTGCTGAAGCCCAAACACGGTTCAGCGGACTAAGTTGGGCAGACAATCCGCCCGTGTGTACGCGGCCTTAGACTCCGTGCCCTGGGGAATCTATGCTCTAGCTCCTACTGAGATCTGTGTTAGTGATCCAGTAGACCTGTGTCCTGAATCTCCCTGGGTACAATCTGCAGCAGTCAGTCCTAAGGTCCACTACCTAGCGGTGCACCTCCGACTCCTACGGAGTGCATCTGTCACCTGGTCTCAGGTGACCTGACAGTTTGATCAGCCCTGGACCCAGCTGATGTGCTGCTACCCACAGATGATCCATTGCAGGGCTTAGTTCGCAGACTTGAGACCCAAGAATCGCATCAGACCCAGGTGATGCGATTCCTTCAGGATTTGGCATCCCGTGTTGAACAGGTTCAGGCCTCATTAGGACCCCCAGTTCAACAACCTCAACCGCTATCTGCCGCTGCACCTATCGCATCAGTCGCAGCCACACATTCATTACAACTACCAGCTCCGGCCCCTTTCTCTGGGGACTCCAAGGCTTGCAGGGGTTTCTTAGCCAGTGCACAATTAATTTAGAACTTCAGCCCCAAAGCTTCCTGTCCGATCAGGCGAAAGTAGCATATTTTATATCCCTACTGTCCGGCGAGGCGCTAGCTTGGGCTGCCCCTCTGTGGGAACTGAATGATCCAGTGGTTTCTAGCCTGTCTGATTTCTTGAAACTTTTTCGGGAATATCTTTGAGGAACCGGGTCGTGTCTCCTCAGCAGCTAGCGCTCTTTTACGTCTCCGTCAAGAGTCCACTTCTGTGGGACAGTATGCTCTTCAGTTCCGTATTCTCACAGCTGACTTGAGCTGGAATAATGAGGCCCTAGTTGCAACCTTTTTACATGGCCTCTCTGATAGAGTGAAGGATGAATTAGCAGGAAGATCCCTTTCTGCTGATCTGGACAGTGTCATCACCTTGTGTAACCAGATCAATATTCGCTTTCAGGAGAGGGCCCTGGAAAAAAGACGCCAGCACTCCCCGTTCTTTAGGCAGCCTGAGCTCCCAGTCCCTTCTCTTCAATCCGAGGAGCACCCCCTGCCTGCTGAGGAACCTATGCAGTTGGGCTGGACTAAGTTATCTCCCAAAGAACGCGCTAGGTGCAGAACTCTGGGCCTATGCCTCTATTGTGGGGCTAAAGGTAATTTCCGTGACACTTGTTCTCTTCGTCCGGAAAAACGCTCAGGGCTAATACATCTGGAAGGTGGAGTATTAGACCCTGAAATATCACCTTAACCTTCTCGTTTTCTCCTTTCTGTGTTGCTTCAGGTCGGTGCTTCCTCTCGTTCAGTCTCAGCACATCTGGATTCCAGAGCCGCTGCCAATTTCATGGATTGGGAAACTGCATCCTCCATGAGACTTACCCTTTTGCCCCTTACAATGCCTTTGGTGGTCTTGGCGATTGATGGCACTGTTCTCCCAGGGGGCCCTATCCGCTTTCAGACCCTTCCTGTTAAGATGTCAGTAGGGACACTCCACCAGGAGTGGATATCCTTCCTTGTCTTACCTAAGGCTTCATCTTCTATCATATTAGGTCTTCCTTTTGCTACCTTTTGCCCCTTACAATGCCTTTGGTGGTCTTGGCGATTGAGGGCACTGTTCTCCCAGGGGGCCCTATCCGCTTTCAGACCCTTCCTGTTAAGATGTCAGTAGGGACACTCCACCAGGAGTGGATATCCTTCCTTGTCTTACCTAAGGCTTCATCTTCTATCATATTAGGTCTTCCTTGGTTACGGCTCCATTCTCCACACGTTGACTGGTCTGCTGGACAGATCCTGGCTTGGGGTTCCTCCTGTTCCTCTTCCTGCCTACTCAAGGGTACCCCAAAAGAGAAACTTCCTGTTACCACCATCCCAGTATCTTCTGCTCTTCCCGCTGTATATAGCGATCTCTGGGATGTGTCCTGCAATAGTCAGACTGATGAACTCTCTAGGTCATGTGATACTCTGGATGAGGGGCCCACCTGTGAACCTGAGTCGATCATTCACTCCAGTTTGCATAACCATTTACCTTTGCCTGTCCCTAATCTCCCTTGGACGCACAGCCAGGCTAACTTGTCTGCAAGTTCCACAGTCGCTATGCCCTGTGATGCGATTGAGATGGTCGCTACACCTGACAATACTATTCAGTCGGCCTCTGCACCAGTTATGCCAGTCCAGCCCATGCCCAATGAGCTTCCTGCTTCTTGTTCAGGACCTTCTGTAACCTGGCCTCACCCTACTGCTACTATGCCCGTTCAAACCTGTTTAAGAGGCTCAATCCATCCTTTGGATAGAATGCCTCATTCGGCCAGGTGGGGTTTTCAATCTTTTTCTCAGGGCTCTCGGCATTCTGTTTGTGTTTCAGCTATCCAGCTTGACTCTTGTGACATGTCACCTTTTAACCAACCTGACCTCAGGGATCCACTGACCTCTGCCCAGTCTGCTGGTCCTGTGCTGGATGCCCAGCTCATCTTTAAGGGTCTGGGGGACCCTGCTCAGACTCCTGATCTTCTCATGCCCTTACCCATTCCTAAAAAGCCTTTAGTCCTCAAGCCCTCTCATCCTCTCCCTACCTCGGTTCCGGTCTCTGAGGATAATCTAAAATACAAGGTTAGTCAAGTTTTGGATTCCCGGCTCCGTAAAGGCATTCTTCAGTACCTCATACATTGGAAAGGGTTTGGCCCTGAGGAGAGGTCTTGGATCCCTGCATCTGAGGTCTTTGCTCCCTGTCTGTTAAGGAGGTTCCATCTTGAGTTTCCCTTTAAGCCTGGACCCAGCCGGGGGAGGGGAGGCCTCATAAGAGGGAATGTACTGTCATGGTTATGCAGTGATCTTCCTGTGTTTGCTTACCTCCCCTCATGTGTTCAGACTAAGAGGCCAGCCACTTCCACCTGGTAGTTTTTATAACCTCTCCTCTAAGCATGGCTCCACCCCAGGTCCTATCAGGGAACCCTATATTAACCTGTGCACTGCAGGCCATCAAGGCTGATCAACCATTGTGTATTCATTGTGTGTTTGGCTTGCTGGTTCCTGGTTCCTGCTTGCCGTGTGCTCTTTGTTTGTCTCTGTTACCGACCTTGGCGTGTTCTCAATGATTCCTGTCTGCTTGTGACCTTGACCTTTTTGGCATGTCCCTGACCATCGCTGTCTGCCTGTGACCCTGAACCTTTGGCGTGTACTCTGTTGTTCCTGTCTGCTAGTTGCCCTGACCTCTGCCTTATCCCCTTACTATTCTTGTTGTTCCAGCCTGCTGCTTCCTTCTCCTGTAGTCTACTGTGCGTGTGAGCTGTGAGACCCTAGGGGCCGCGACCTGGAGCCAGACTGCAGCCAAGTCCATCCTCACCACTGGAGGCTCTGGTGAACACCTGCTGGCTCTTAGACTCCGTGCCCTTGGGAATCTATGCTCTAGCTCCTACTGAGATTTGTGTTAGTGATCCAGTAGACCTGTGTCCTGAATCTCCCTGGGTACAATCTGCAGCAGTCAGTCCTAAGTAGTGATGGACGAACTTCCCAAGGGACGTTTCGCGAACGCGGCCAATAGTTTGCGAACCGTAACGTTCGCGGCGGGCCTCATTGACTTCAATGGGAGGCGAACTTTGCAAACCTACAGGTCAAATTTGCAGCCACAAAATAATTACTAGCTGTGCAAACATAGTCCCACCACATGGTCAATGACATAACACATGTATGAGGTGAATCTGGGATCGACAACTACAAGCATTCTTTTTTTATATGTGAAATTGTGACAATTCAGGACTGTGGAGCGCATGAAGGCAATGGAGGAGAGGGAAGGTCAGGGTAGGCAAAGAAGAGGGTGCAGGAGATGATCACCAGCAGCGTGACATACAGCGATGACACCTGCACCGTGATAGAGTGATCTGACACCAGCACCGTGATAGAGAGCACTGACATCAGCAGCGTGACATAAAGCACTGACACCAGCACCGCGATATACAGCACAGACACCTGCACCGTAAGCAGCCCCAGGAGGAACTCAGCATAGCACAGGGATGGTGGGAGCCCCTCATAATGAGCATAGCACAGGGATGGTGGGAGCCCCTCATAATATGCACAGCAGAGGTAAAGCCCCAGGAGGAAGTCAGCATAGCACAGGGATGGTGGGAGCCCCTCATAATAAGCAGCCCCAGGAGGATATCAGCATGGCACAGGGATGGTGGGAGCCCCTCATAATAAGCAGCCGCAGTAGAAATATGACACCGCTCAACCTCTTCAAACAGGAGGGTACGGGCATATAGTACGGTGTGCTTTTTTTGGACAAGGAAGTGAGCCAAATGAAGAAAGAAGGTCTGTGTGCTAGATTAAAAAAATCGTTTATAGACATATACATGGTCTACTGGTCACATGTGTTGAATTCCTCCGAGATCCATGCCTCATTCATTTTTAGAAAAGTGAGGTAGTTAACACTGTCGTGAGCTAGGCGAATACGCTTATCGGTCACGATCCCCCCTGCTGCGCTGAACGTCCTTTCAGACAGGACACTGGACGAGGGGCAAGCCAACAGTTCGATTGCACATTGGGCAAGCTCTGGCCAGAGGGCAAGCCTGCCCACCCAGTAGTCCAGGGGTTCATCACTCCTCAGAGCGTCCACATCGGCCGTTAACCCGATTTAGTCGGACACCTGACGGTCTAGGCGTTCCCTGATGCTGGATCCGGATGACACCTGTCGATGGGTCGGCTGAAAGAATCAGATCAAATCAGAAGTCACCAACACATCTTCAAACCGGCCTCTTCTTGCAGGCGCTGTTGGATTGGTACCCGCAACTCCTTCTCTGGGAGTGGGAATTGCTCCTCTGCCAGCGCACGCAAAAGCAGAATGCAGCATTTCTCGAAGCAAGGCCTGGAAGTGCTCCATTCTGACAGCCCTCTGTGACGGCGGTAACATTTCCGCCATTTTGTGTTGGTACCGAGGGTCTAAGTACGTTGCCACCCAGTACTTGTCCTTGACCCCTATGCTTTTTATACGGGGGTCCCTATTAAAACACTGGAGCATGAAGGCCCCCATTTGCACTAAACTGGAAGCGGTGTGGTGGCCTGGCTCCTGCTCATCATCCAGGATAATGTTGTCCACTTCATTCTCCTCTCCCCATACACGCACAACAGGGATCCCAGAAAGGTTTAAAGCATGCTCTTCTTGCTCCTCCTCATCCGCCCCGGCACCATCCTCCTCTGACTCCTCATCAGACTCCTGTTGTTCACTTGTCTCAGATAGAGTAGCCCCCCTGGGAATTCATCCAGCATTGCGACTTCCTCATCTTCCCGCTCCTGCTCCTCCACAGCTTGATCAATGACACGACGCAATGCACTCTCCATAAAGAAGGCATAAGGTACCATGTCACTGATGGCGCCATGGCTGCGACTGACCAGTTTGGTGATCTCAAATGGCCGCAGAAGTCTGCATGCGTCGCACATGAGCAGCCACTGGCGCGGTGAAAAAAAACCCAGCTCCCCAGAACCTGTTCTGCCGCAGAGTTCATACAGGTAGATATTAACTGCACGTTTCTGCTGGAGCAGCCTATCAAGCATATAGAAGGTTGAGTTCCATCGCGTCGGGCAATCGCAAATAAGACGTCTGACCGGCAGATTGTGTCGCCGCTGAATGTCAGCAAGGCGAGCCATGGCCGTGTAAGATCTTCTGAAATTGGCCGAGATTTTCCTTGCCTGCTGCAAGATGTCCTGGACCCCAGGGTATTTGACAACGAATCGCTGCACGACCAAGTTTAAGACGTGTGCCATGCATGACACGTGCGTAATTTTGCCCTGTTTCAATGTGCTAAGCAGATTGGCACCATTGTCACACACCACTTCACCAACTGTCAAATTGAGTGGTGTTAGCCACTGATCTGCCTGTGAACGCAAAGCTGAAAGGAATGCCGGGCCAGTATGGCTCTTGGCTTCCAGGCACAACAGACGCAGCACGGCATGGCAACGTCTCACCTGGCATGTCGAATAGGTTCTGGGGAGCTTGGGCGGCGCAGCGGAAGAGACGCTAGCAGCGGAAAAGGAGGAGTCAGCCGAGGAGGAGAGGGAGGAGGATGGAGTAGGAGGAGGAAGAGAAGAAGAGCCAGGCCTGCATGCAATCCGTGGCGGTAAAACCAAATCTACATGGATGCCACGGGTTACATGCTTGACGGCCGTCAGAAGGTTCACCCAGTGGGCAGTAAAAGTGATATACCTTCCCTGCCCGTGTTTGCTAGACCATGTGTCTGTGGTCAGATGTATCTTGGCACCGACACTGTGTGCCAGAGATACATTCACTTGCCGCTGAACATGGCCATATAGCTCTGGGATGCCCTTCTCTGAGAAATACTTCCTTCCTGGGACCTTCCATTGTGGTGTTCCAATGGCCACAAATTTTCGAAAGGCCTCCAAGTCCACCAGTTTATATGGCAGTAGTTGGCGAGCTATCAGTTCTGACAAGCCAGCCGTCAACCGTTGGGCAAGAGGGTTATCCGGCGTCATCATTTTTTTACGCTCGAACATTAGGCCCACGGAAGCCTGCCTTTTTGCAGAAAAACGTGAGCTTGGCGTGATGGAAGGTGGAGTGGAGGACAAATGTGAGGAGAGAGGAGAAGGGGAAATAGAAGACGAGACTGGGCGGTGAGAGCCTGGAGTGTGGCTTTGTGTGTTCCGTTGCTCCCACTGGGCTCGGTGATGGCTGCTCATGTGCCTTCTTAAGGCGGTCGTCCCTAGGTGAGTGTTGGGCTTACTGCGACTAATGCGTTGACTGCAAAGATTGCAGATGGCAACGCTATTGTCAGCAACGGACACGTTAAATAAAGCCCACACTGCGGAGCCATGTGCTGGCGTCCTGGGAGCGCCAGATGTGACCGTACATGGTCGATGACTCGCTCCTGATACATTAGCAGTCTGCTTTGTCCCTCCTGTGCAATGTAAGTTATTCCTGCTTCTCCTCCCTATCTGCTGGTCCATATCTCCCTATGAACTCCCCTCCTCTTCCTCTCTTGTGGGCACCCACGTGACATCACTAGACACGTCATCATCGATGTCACCTTCCCCACCGCTATAAGTAGAGGTCTCGGAGTAGGCAGCAACACCGGGGACCAACCTCCTCCTTGGGCTGATCTGGGTACTGTCGTCAGACTCCTGAGTGGCGGTTGTTGCTACCTCCTCTTCCTGATCCAATGCCAAGAGTGGCTGCGCATCAGAAATGTCTTGATATGGATCGGAAAATAATTCCTGTGACTCAAGCGGAAGGTATGTGGTGGTGGTGGTGTTGTTGGTGGTAGTTTCTTTGGGGGTGCACATAGCAGAGAGTGAAGAAGAGGGTGCAGATCGAGAGGATGAGGAGGGTGCAGAAGAGTAAGGCTGAGTGAGCCACTCAACCAAGTCTGGTGCGTCCTTTAAAGTAATTGAATGCACCTTCTGCAACTTCCCACTTTGGCTCAAGCCTGTTGCTCCTGCCCTACCCCTACCACCCCTGCGGAAGGGCCTGCCTCTTCCTCTGCCTGTCATTTTTTAAATGACCCTGTGACAAAACTCTCAGTCCCTATACTGATAAAGGACTGCTGCAGAATAGGGCAGCGGTCAGCAGTATTGCACCTCAACCCTATATATTGTGGACCTATACCAGTCCTTAAGGATTAGCAGACTGTACATCACTCAACCCTATGTACTGTAGTACACTATACCTTACCAGTCCTTATAAGGACCTTTGTGGAACTAGTAGGTTGTGATTAGCAGACTGTACCTCAGTCCCTATACTGATAAAGGACTGCTGCAGAATAGGGCAGCAGTCAGCAGTAGTGCACCTCAACCCTATATATTGTGGACCTATACCAGTCCTTAAGGAATAGCAGACTGTACCTCATTCAACCCTATGTACTGTAGTACACAATACCTTACCAGTCCTTATAAGAACCTTTGTGGAACTAGTAGGTTGTGATTAGCAGACTGTACCTCAGTCCCTATACTGATAAAGGACTGCTGCAGAATAGGGCAGCAGTCAGCAGTAGTGCACCTCAACCCTATATATTGTAGACCTATACCAGTCCTTAACCACTTCCCACCCGGCCAATGCATATATACGGCCGGGTGGGAGCCGTCTACTCCTGATAGGACGTTCCTGAACGTCATTCAGGAGTAGCGGGATCGCGCGCGCGCGTGCCCGCGCAGCGGCGCGATCCCGATGTGCTCGTGTCACCCGGACACGGCACATCTCAGATCGGCAGGAGGGCTCTGTGATTGGCCCTCCTGATCACATGACGGCCGTGTCCAATCACGGCCGTCATGTGATGTAAACAAACAGCCGGTTGCTAGGCAATCGGCTCTCCTCTCCTCACACGGAAGTCACCGCTGAGGAGAGGAGAGCAGAACGCTGCAGCTGGCTGATGATCAGTGAGTATGGGCTGCTTTTTACAGCTTTTTACTCACTGATCATCAGTGTAGTGTAAACACACAACACACCACACAGTACAAACACAGTCCCCACATATGTCCCCAAAACACACATGTCCCCAAAACATACATGTCCCCAAATAATAAAAACACATGTCCCTAATAATAAAAACATGTCCCCCACATATGTCCCACTAAAATCACATGTCCCAATGATTATCTGCACACATATGTACGTGATCACCTGCACACATATGTACATGATCATTTGCGTACATATGTCCGTGATCACACAAACCAATTATTATACACTTAACGGAATTTTTTTTACCAAAAACATGTAGCAGAATACATTTTGGCTTAAATTTATGACAAAATTTGATTTTATTGGATTTCTTTTCAAATAGAAAAAAGAAAATATTGTTTTTTTTCCAAATTTCCGCTTTTTTTGCGCTTATATCGCAAAAAAAAAAACGGAGTCGTGAATAAATAACACCAAAATAAAGCTCTATTTGTGCGAACAAAATAATAACAATTTCATTTGGGTACAGTGTAGCATGACCGCGCAATTGTCACTGAAAGCGCTAGAGCGCTGAAAGCTGAAAATTGGGCTGGGAAGGAAGGGGGTGAAAGTGCCCTGTATTGTAGTGGTTAAGGAATAGCAGACTGTACCTCACTCAACCCTATGTACTGTAGTACGCTATACCTTACCAGTCCTTATAAGGACCTTTGTGGAACTAGTAGGTTGTGATTAGCAGACTGTACCTCAGTCCCTATACTCATAAAGGACTAGGGCAGCAGTCAAGTATAATATTCTTTCTATATTTGGAAGAAAAAATATTATACGTGTACAAGCCTATTACCATACCAGTCCTGAAAAGAACCTTTGTGGACCTACTAGTAACAGCTACTGATTAATCTGACTGTCCCTCACTGCCACACACAGCTTCCTGCCTGTCCCTATTTAAACTGACAAAACACAGGCTGCTGCAACAATAACTTGAATAGCACTCAAAACTATATCCTGTACTACTTTACCATACCAGTCCTGAAAAGGACTTTTGTGGACCTAATAGTAACAGCTAATGATTAAACTGACTGTCCCTGCTGCAAACAGGGTCCTGTCCCTCTCTCTACACTGACAAAAGACAGGCTGCTGCAACAATGACTTGAATAGCAGTGCCTCAAACCTATATCCTGAACTACACCTTAGCTCTTGTACACACGGTCGGAGAATACGTCGGAATGTGTCCTATCGGACCCCGTCGTCGGATAATCCGACTGTGTGTGGTATGCATCGGACTGATTCCGTCTGAATATCCGTCGGACCCAATTTTCAAACATGTTGGAAATATTTCCCGACCAACTGGGCCGGTCGGACATACTCCGATCATGTGTAGAGAATTTTGATCGGACCAAGTGCCTCACATGCTCAGATCAAATTCCTACATCAAAGCTATTGGCTACTAGCCTTAATGTAGTCCCATCGTAACGATATTACGTCATCATTTTCTGAAAGATCAGATTTTTTCGCCAACTTTGTCCGACCGTGTGTATGCAACAGTTTCGAACAAGATCCGACGGACAAAATCCGACGGGCAAAATCCTACGGATTTGGTTGGCAAAATCTCCGACCGTGTGCACAGGGGCTAACACCTATACCATACCAGTCCTTAAAAGAACTTTTGTGGACCTAATAGCTAGCGATTTGGGTCACTGCAGTCTCTCCCTGCTCCACACAGCAACCTCTCCCTATAGTGACATACGAAAGAATGTAAAATGGCCGCCGGATCGGGTCTATTTATAAATTAGGGGGAATGTCCAAGTGTCCATGTGCTGTAATGTCTCAATTGGCTGTCCTGTACCACATGATGGATGTGTCATCATAGGTCAAAGTTCTTTTACACAGTAAACACGGAAGTCCGCCGGGCGAACAGCGGCAATAGTCCGCCGATCGGGCTGACCGCGAACAGCCGAAATTCGCCACGAAACGAACGCGGGCAAACCGTTCGGCCATCCCTAGTCCTAAGGTCCACTACCTAGCGGTGCACTTCCGACTCCTACGGAGTGCACCTGTCACCTGGTCTCAGGTGACCTGACATGGAAAGTATACATTAACCACTTCAATACAGGGCACTTATACACCTTCCTGCCCAGACAAATTTTCAGCTTTCAGCGCTGTCGCACTTTGAATGAATGTCATACAACACTGTACCCAAACTAAATTTTTATTGTTTTGTTCCCACAAATAGAGCTTTCATTTGGTGGTATTTGATCACCTCTGGGATTTTTATTTTCTGCTAAACAAATAACAAAATAGACAGAAAATTTGAAAAAAAAATGTTTTTTTTGTTTCTGTTACAAAACTTTGTAAATAAGTAAGTTTTCTCCTTCACTGATGGACACTGATGGGGCTGCACTGATGGGCATCGATGAGGTGGCACTGATGATGGGCACTAATATGCGTCACATATGGGGCACTGATAGGCGACACTGATGGGCACTGATAGGTGGCACTGATATGCAGCAAGGATGGGCACTGAAAGGCGACACAGGTGGACACTGATAGGTGGCATGGATGGGCACTGATAGGTGGCATGGCTGAGCACTGATAGGTGGCACAGATGGGCACTGATAGGTGGCACAGATCGGCATGGATGGGCACTGATAGGTGGCACTGATGTACACTAATTGATGGTACGGATGGATGCCAATCAGTGCCAAACAATAATGCATGCCAATCAGTGATGCCCATTGTGGGCACTGATTGGCATCCATTGTGGGCACTGATTGGCATCCCTGGTGGTCCTAGTGGTGTCCCTGGTGATCCAGTGTGGGCATCCTTGGGGGGGCTGCGTTGATAATCAATCAGCACAGACCTCTCCTGTCAGAGGAGCAGCCGATCGGCTCTTCTCTACACGTGTCTGACAGAGGCCGATTAACAGCTCTTTCTCTTTCTCTGAATGAGCCCTAAGAGACCAAAATGTACAATTCTGCCAGATACAATCAGAATGCGGAGTTCAGGAATGCGTTGTGCTCAGAATGCAGGGTTCAGGAATGTGTTGTGCTCAAATGCAGTGATCAGGAATGCCTTGTGCTCAGAATGCAGGGCTCAGGAATGCGTTGTGCTCAGGATGCGGGGACCAGGAATGCTTTGTGCGCAGAATGTAGGGATCAGGAATGCGTTGTGCTCAGAATTCAGGGTTCAGGAATGCATTGTGCTCAGAATACAGGGATCAGTAATGTGTTTTGATCAGAATGCAGGGTTCAGGAATACATTGTTCAGAATGCACTATGCAATATACACTGACCTACTGATCCATCCTCCTCCTTACCTCTCCGTGGCCTCATCATCCATCACATCAGGGCTCTGCTCAGCAGTGGGCAGGCAGTATTGCAGGAGTCCCCGCCATCCAGCTGCTCCTTGGTATCCCTGCCGCCGGGAGGTCAGCCAACAGCCACTGCACCTCTCACATGGTCATGATCTGCTCCAAGCATGGCTCCTCCCCCTCCGCTGTGCCACAGGTTGCATAGCATTTGCCAGAGGAACAGACTGTACCAAAGTAGTCCTGGGGCAGGGAGAGCTGAAATTGGGTGCTGCAGAGGAATGCCCGAATGCCTTACAGGAGGTGTAGGGGTCTGGGGGAGGCAATAAGCTGCAGCACCCCCCCCCCCCTAAATGTTGCACATGGGGTGAAAACTGTCTGCCTATCACCCCCCTGTCAAGCTACTGGCACTGATACAAGGAAGGGAGCCGCTTCCTCTATGCCTGCCCTGCCAGTGCAAGTGACTGCCTGACTGGGGGATTCCCCCCCTCCTATCCTGGCAGCGCTGGCTTCACGAGATGGCGTGCCCACAGATACATGCCATAGGTTCGCCATCACTGTCCGAGGCTTATGACATCATGCATAGATCTCTCTCACTCTCAAAAGTTTGCCAGGAAGGGAGGGGGGGTGAGTCATAAGGGGGCCAGTGAGAGCTGCAGAGCTGGAGTTGTGCCTCTGTGTGTCTGTATAAATCCAGGAAGTGAACAGGCAGCAGCTTCAGCTACCCACAGTTAAAATGGTTGCAGCCAGACTCAGTGGAGAGAAATTTATGCAACATATTTGGCAAGTACAGAATCACAGTATATATAAAATAATATGCAAAGTGGTTGGAGGGAAGCTTCAGAATGGCAAAGATGTTTTTATTACAAATGATGTGAGCAGACTGCAGTTCCCCTTTAAAGACTAAACCTTTTTCTGGCACTTGTTGCTTACAGGTTAAAATTTGTATTTTCTTCTAGAAAAGGAGTGGGACTGGAAGGCAGACATCTGAACTTGGGAGGTAGGAACGGAATACAAAGCCTTCAGAGCTTCTAAGATAGGACCTTTGAATCCATAACGAGGTAGGCTATCCTGGCCCTATATGTTTGCCACCCTATTTCTGCACATCAAGACTTAGCATAACATGAGAAAAAAGCAATCTGACCAGAGGTGACAGGATTTTATCTGTATAGGATATTGGCCGAATCAAGAACGCTACCCCAGCCTTTCACCAGAATCAGAGGCTACATAAGAGGTGGAAAAGTATCTTGAAGCGCATTTAAATAATACAGGTATCTGAACCCACTTCCGGAAATAGACTCCCCCCCCCCCCCCCCGCTGTCTCCTGGGAAACACACAGGTCCCATAGAGATAGCGGGGACCATTTAGGATGTGCATCGCGACTCGCACATGCGCAGTAGGGAACCGGGAAGTGAAGCCGTAACGCTTCACTTCCTGATTCCCTTACCGAGAATGGCGTCGGCAGCAGCCGAAAGCCGAGCGATTGATCGGCTTCAGCTGCCGACATTGCTGGACTCCAGGAAAGGTAAGTGTCCATTTATTAAAAGTCAGCAGCTGCAGTATTTGCAGCTGCTGGCTTTTAATATTTTTTTTAGGTGCACTCCCGCTTTAAGACGACCACTGCAAATGGTTAAACGGGGGTCCCAACATCTTTCAAGACATGTAAGCAAAAATGAATAACATAAAAAAAAAAGTTAAATGTTAAATTAAAGAAAAAAGATAATGCAAGCATGGCAATCTGTAGTATTAGTGAAGGAGTCCAGAGAAGGCCTGCAATAAACAACAGTGTTAGTGGGCCTGAGATAAAAACACATCTCAGACATGAAATTTAAATATAGTGACTTGATGTCTGTTAAATCTCAGCTGATAGCTATTGCTAATGTATACGTCCCTCCCCCTTCTAACATTAGGTGCTATACCTGGTGTTGTAAAAAGTTGCCACCTTCGGCCCTTTGAAGCTGCTCGTGGCGGGTGATTTTAACAACATACTAGACTACTCTTTAGATATCTCGAACCTGACCAGGGAGCAAAATCTGGAGCTCAGGCACTGACTCAAATACTGCAACGCATGGAGTTTGGCCCCACAGTCCTCAAATGGATTTCATTGCTGTATGAGCGCCCGGTAGCGGCCCTCCATTTCAACCGGGGGGGTGTGTCTGAGACTTTTCCAGTGTCCAGGGGCACCAGACAGGGGTGGTCTATTTGCACTAATAATGGAGCCCTTGGCAATTGCACTGTGCTCCCCCCCCCCCCCCGATTCAGGGCATTAAAGTAGACACCCTAACTGAAACCACAGCACTTTATGTGGACAACTTGGACACCGGACCTTCCACTCCACTTCCACCACTCTTAAGCCCCATACACACTATCAGATTATCTGCTGAGTTTTTCCTTCAGATTTACCAAAACCATATAATATGAGGACAAACCTTAGGAGTTTCAATGTGTATGCAATCAGGCAGGCCCTTCTACTACATGGTTTTGGTAAATCTGAAGGAAAAACTCAGCAGATAATCTGATAGTGTGTATGGGGCTTTAGGCAGATTCACACTGGTCTCTGGGCTCAAGGTTAACTGGTCCAAAATACCCCCCTTTGCTCCCATCCTATCCCCGAACAAGCTGACCCCAACATCTCCCTACAATGGGTCTCTCGAACCAAATACTTAGGGCTCCAGATCACTAACTCTGTGTCTGACTTTGTCAATCTTAATATTTCCCCGCTGCTTGTTATAATAGCTAAGAAGTTTCAGGCGTGGAAAAACCTTCCTCTGTCTCTCATCGCGAAGATAAACTTGATAAAAATGGAAATTCTACCCCTTTTATTGTACAACCTTCAGAATTCCCTGGTTTGGATCCCCAAGTCCATTTTTAGATCAATCGATGCCACGATTTCCTCCTTTTCGTGGCAGGGAGGAATCCCCCGTCTCAAATTAGCAATGCTACAACACCAATGGGGAGAGGGGGGGCCTCGTGGTTTCTAATTTTCAAAAATACTTTCTGGCTGGACAGTTGACGGTGGCACACCGCTGGCTGACTGCTCCTCCAGATGATGCCTCTGTATCCCTGGAAGCGGCCTGTGTGGGCTCCTACGAGGTGCTGTCTCATTTGGTATACAGGGGTCTAAAAGTACCATACCCACTGACATCCTCCATGTGCTCGGTGATGAAGGCATGGGTCATGGCCCAGGGAGGGCGATCGCCATATCAAGCCAGGTAAAGACGCCAGTCTATGTCCGCTATGTCAATGTCACGTTCAGCAATGGATATCAGGCAGGTAACAACAGGATACAAGCACAAGAACAGCTGAAGATCAGTCAGCATCCATTATAGGTCAGTGCACCCCTTAAATGGACCCTCTGGCACCAAAGGAAAGCATGGACTCGCTCCTATGGACGTGCACACGCCTTTGTGCATGCTCATTGGCACGTCTGTGATCTGCAGAGTTTCTTATGCATGTGCTAGTGCACCCAGAGCGCAACAATAGTTCTCTTACATTGCCCCCTCCTTATGGGCAACCTCCAGATGCCCTTCAGAGGTTTCTTCTCTGGATGGCACTGAAAAAAGTTTGCACTTTTTGTGGGGCATGCACATTAGAAGCAGTTCCCATGAATTGTCCTCAGGACCATAGCCTTTCCACTTGATCAGGAATAGTGATGGACGAACGTTTCGCCCGGCGGTCGTTTCGCGGCGAATTTCCGACATTCGCGGTCCGCACGTTCGAACGCCTTTTTCCGTCGTTCGCCGCGGCGGACTTACGTGTTTAATGTATACAAGAACTTTAACCTTTGGTGACACGTTTATCATGTGATACAGGACAGCCAATTGAGACATGACAGCACATGGACACTTGGACATTCCCCCTAACCTATAAATACACCCGATCCGGTGGCCATTTTACATTCTTTCTTCTGTTACGATAGGGACAGGTTCCTGTGTGGAGTAGGGAGAGATAAACCACTAGCTATTTGGTACACAAAAGTTCTTTTCAGGACTGGTATAGGTGTTAGGTGTTGATAGGTTTGCTGTGCTGCTGATTCTTGCAGCAGCCTGAGTGTCTTTTGTTAGTTTAGAGAAAGGGAAAGGACGGTGTATGCTACAGGGACAGCCAGATTAGTCTTTCATCATCATCATCATCATCATCATCATTAGCTGTTACTATCAAGGTCCACAAAAGAGCTGTTCCAGTAACCACTAATCGTTCTCTTTTTTTGCCAATTTGTATAGGGACAGGAAGGAAGCAGTGTTGTCAGGCAGTGAGGGTAATTTTAAAGACTTGCTGTTATTATTAGTTCCACAAAGGTTCTTTTCAGGACTGGTATCAGTGGTACAGTAATAGGCTTGTACATGTATAATATTCTTTCTTCCAAATATAGAAAGGATATTATACTTGACTGCTGCCCTTCTGCTGCAGTCTGCTAAACATTCACAACTCACTTGTTCCACAAAAGTTCTTATAAGGACTGGTAACTTGGTATAGGGTGCTACGGTACATAGGCTTGAGTGCGGTACAGTCTGCTGTTCTGTAAGGACCGCTATCGGTCCACAATAGATAGGGTTGACGTGCACCACTGCTGACCGCTGCCCTATACTGCAGCAGTCCTTCAGCGGTATAGGGACTGACGTACAGTCTGCTAATCACTAACACACAACCTGCTTGTTCCACAAAAGTTCTTATAAGGACTGGTAACTTGGTATAGGGTGCTACGGTACTTAGGCTTGAGTGCGGTACAGTCTGCTGTTCTGTAAGGACCGCTATCGGTCCACAATAGATAGGGTTGACGTGCACCACTGCTGACCGCTGCCCTATACTGCAGCAGTCCTTCAGCGGTATAGGGACTGACGTACAGTCTGCTAAACACTAATACACAACCTGCTTGGTCCACAAAAGTTCTTATAAGGACTGGTAACTTGGTATAGGGTGCTACGGTACATAGGCTTGAGTGCGGTACAGTCTGCTGTTCTGTAAGGACCGCTATCGGTCCACAATAGATAGGGTTGACGTGCACCACTGCTGACCGCTGCCCTATACTGCAGCAGTCCTTCAGCGGTATAGGGACTGACGTACAGTCTGCTAAACACTAATACACAACCTGCTTGGTCCACAAAAGTTCTTATAAGGACTGGTAACTTGGTATAGGGTGCTACGGTACATAGGCTTGAGTGCGGTACAGTCTGCTGTTCTGTAAGGACCGCTATAGGTCCACAATAGATAGGGTTGACGTGCACCACTGCTGACCGCTGCCCTATACTGCAGCAGTCCTTCAGCGGTATAGGGACTGACGTACAGTCTGCTAAACACTAATACACAACCTGCTTGGTCCACAAAAGTTCTTATAAGGACTGGTAACTTGGTATAGGGTGCTACGGTACATAGGCTTGAGTGCGGTACAGTCTGCTGTTCTGTAAGGACCGCTATCGGTCCACAATAGATAGGGTTGACGTGCACCACTGCTGACTGCTGCCCTATACTGCAGCAGTCCTTCATCGGTATAGGGACTAAGAGTTTTGTCACAGGGTCATTTAAAAAATGACAGGCAGAGGAAGAGGCAGGCCCTTCCGCAGGGGTGGTAGGGGTAGGGCAGGAGCAACAGGCTTGAGCCAAAGTGGGAAGTTGCAGAAGGTGCGTTCAATTACTTTAAAGGATGCACCAGACTTGGTTGAGTGGCTCGCTCAGCCTTACTCTTCTGCACCCTCCTCATCCTCTCGATCTGCACCCTCTTCTTCACTCTCTGCTATGTGCACCCCCAAAGACACTACCACCAACAACACGACCACCACCACCACCACCACATACCTTCCGCTTGAGTCACTGGAATTATTTTCCGATCCATATCAAGAGGACATTTCTGATGCGCAGCCACTCTTGGTATTGGATCAGGAAGAGGAGGTAGCAACAAGCGCTACTCAGCAGTCTGACGACAGTACCCAGATCAGCCCAAGGAGGAGGTTGGTCCCCGGTGTTGCTGCCTACTCCGAGATCTCTACTTATAGCGGTGGGGAAGGTGACGTTGATGATGACGTGTCTAGTGATGTCACGTGGGTGCCCACAAGAGAGGAAGAGGAGGGGAGTTCAGAGGGAGATATGGACCAGCAGATAGGGAGGAGAAGCAGCAATGACTTACATTGCACAGCAGGGACAAAGCAGACTGCAAATGTATCAGGAGCGAGTCATCGACCATGTACGGTCACATCTGGCGCTCCCAGGACACCGGCACATGGCTCCGCAGTGTGGGCTTTTTTTAACGTGTCCGCTGCTGACAATAGCGTTGCCATCTGCAATCTTTGCAGTCAACGCGTTAGTCGCGGTAAGCCCAATACTCACCTAGGGACGACCGCCTTAAGAAGGCACATGAGCAGCCATCACCGAGCCCAGTGGGAGCAACGGAACACACAAAGCCACACTGCAGGCTCTCACCGTCCAGCCTCGTCTTCTACTTCTCCTTCTCCTCTCTCCTCACAATTGTCCTCCACTCCACCTTCCATCACGCCAAGCTCACATTTTTCTGCAAAAAGGCAGGCTTCCGTGGGCCTAATGTTTGAGCGTAAAAAAATGATGACGCCGGATAACCCTCTTGCCCAACGGTTGGCGGCTGGCTTGTCAGAACTCATAGCCCGCCAACTACTGCCATATAAACTGGTGGACTCGGAGGCCTTTCGCAAATTTGTGGCCATTGGAACACCACAATGGAAGGTCCCAGGAAGGAAGTATTTCTCAGAGAAGGGCATCCCAGAGCTATATGGCCATGTTCAGCGGCAAGTGAATGTATCTCTGGCACACAGTGTCGGTGCCAAGATACATCTGACCACAGACACGTGGTCTAGCAAACACGGGCAGGGAAGGTATATCAGTTTTACTGCCCACTGGGTGAACCTTCTGACGGCCGTCAAGCATGTAACCCGTGGCACCCGTGTAGATTTGGTTTTACCGCCACGGATTGCATGCAGGCCTGACTCTTCTTCTCCTCCTCCTACTCCATCCTCCTCCCTCTCCTCCTCAGCTGCCTCCTCCTTTTCCGCTGCTAGCGTCTCTTCCGCTGCACCGCCCAAGCTCCCCAGAACCTATTCCACATGCCAGGTGAGACGTTGCCATGCCGTGCTGCGTCTGTTGTGCCTGGAAGCAAAGAGCCACACTGGCCCGGCACTCCTTTCAGCTTTGCGTTCACAGGCAGATGAGTGGCTAACACCGCTCAATTTGACAGTTGGTAAAGTGGTGTGTGACAACGGTGCCAATCTGCTTAGCGCATTGAAACAGGGCAAAATCACGCACGTGCCGTGCATGGCACACGTCTTAAACTTGGTCGTGCAGCGATTCCTTGTCAAATACCCTGGGGTCCAGGACATCTTGCGGCAGGCAAGGAAAATCTCGGCCCATTTCAGAAGATCTTACACGGCCATGGCTCGCCTTGCTGACATTCAGCGGCGACACCATCTGCCGGTCAGACGTCTTATTTGCGATTGCCCGACGCGATGGAACTCAACCTTCTATATGCTTGATAGGCTGCTCCAGCAGAAACGTGCAGTTAACGTCTACCTGTATGAACTCTGCGAAAGAAACGGTTCTGGGGAGCTGGGTTTTTTTTCACCGCGCCAGTGGCTGCTCATGCGCGACACATGCAGACTTCTGCGGCCATTTGAGGAGATCACCAAACTGGTCAGTCGCAGCCATGGCGCCATCAGTGACATGGTACCTTATGCCTTCTTTCTGGAGCGTGCATTGCGTCGTGTCATTGATCAGGCTGTGGAGGAGCAGGAGCGGGAAGATGAGGAAGTCGCAATGCTGGATGAATTCCCAGGGGGGGCTACTCTATCTGAGACAAGTCAACAACAGGAGTCTGATGAGGAGTCAGAGGAGGATGGTGCCGGGGCGGATGAGCAGGAGCAAGAAGAGCATGCTTTAAACCTTTCTGGGATCCCTGTTGTGCGAGGATGGGGAGAGGAGAATGAAGAGGACGACATTATCCTGGATGATGAGCAGGAGCCAGGCCACCACACCGCTTCCACTTTAGTGCAAATGGGGGCCTTCATGCTCCAGTGTTTTAATAGGGACCCCCGTATAAAAAGCATGAGGGTCAAGGACCAGTACTGGGTGGCAACGTACTTAGACCCCCGGTACAAACACAAAATGGCGGAAATGTTACCGCCGTCGCAGAGGGCTGTCAGAATGCAGCACTTCCAGGCCTTGCTTCGAGAAATGCTGCATTCTGCTTTTGCGTGCGCTGGCAGAGGAGCAATTCCCACTCCCAGAGAAGGATTTGCGGGTACCAATCCAACAGCGCCTGCAAGAAGAGGCCGGTTTGAAGATGTGTTGGTGACTTCGGATATGAGGTCATTCTTTCAGCCGACCCATCGACAGGTGTCATCCGGATCCAGCATCAGGGAACGCCTAGACCGTCAGGTGTCCGACTACATTGGGTTAACGGCCGATGTGGACGCTCTGAGGAGTGATGAACCCCTAGACTACTGGGTGGGCAGGCTTGACCTCTGGCCAGAGCTTGCCCAATTTGCAATCGAACTGTTGGCTTGCCCCTCATCCAGTGTCCTGTCCGAAAGGACGTTCAGCGCAGCAGGGGGGATTGTGACCGATAAGCGTACTCGCCTAGCTCACGACAGTGTTAACTACCTCACATTTCTAAAAATGAATGAGGCATGGATCTCGGAGGAATTCAACACATGTGACCAGTAGACCATGTATATGTCTATAAACTATTTTTTTAATCAAGCACACAGACCTTCTTAATTCATTTGGCTCACTTCCTTGACCCAAAAAAGCACACCGTACTATATGCCCCTACCCTCCTCTTTGAAGAGGTTGAGCGGTGTCATATTTCTACTGGGGCTGCTTATGATATCCCTGTGCTGTGCTGACTTCCTCCTGGGGGTTCTTATTATGAAGGGATCACACTATCCCTGTGCTGTGCTGACTTCCTCCTGGGGGTTCTTATTATGAGGGGATCACACCATCCCTGTGCTGTGCTGACTTCCTCCTGGGGCTGCTTACGGTGCTGCTGTCAGTGCTGTATGTCACGGTGCTGCTGTCAGCGCTGTATGTCACGGTGCTGCTGTCAGCGCTGTATGTCACGGTGCTGCTGTCAGCGCTGTATGTCACGGTGCTGCTGTCAGCGCTGTATGTCACGGTGCTGCTGTCAGCGCTGTATGTCACGGTGCTGCTGTCAGCGCTGTATGTCACGGTGCTGCTGTCAGCGCTGTATGTCACGGTGCTGCTGTCAGCGCTGTATGTCACGGTGCTGCTGTCAGCGCTGTATGTCACGGTGCTGCTGTCAGTGCTCTGTATTACGGTGCTGCTGTCAGATGCCTCTATCACGGTGCATGTGTCATTCCGGTATGTCACGCTGCTGGTGATCATCTCCTGCACCCTCTTCTTTGCCTACCCTGGTCCCTGACCTTCCCTCTCCTCCATTGCCTTCATTAGCTCCATAGTCCTGAATTGTTAGAACAATTTCCCAAATAAAATAAAAATGCTTGTAGTTATCGATCCCAAATTCACCTCATACATGTATTATGTCATTGTCCAGATGGTGGGACTACGTTTTACCCCCTAATAATTACCACGTGGCCGCAAATTCGACATGAAGGTTTGCAAAGTTCGCCTCCCATTGAAGTCAATGGGGCCCGCGGCGAACGTTCGGTTTCGCGAACGTTTGGGTCCGTTCGCATTTCGCTTTCGCGAAACGTCCCGTCGGAAGTTCGTCCATCACTAATCAGGAACTGTGTTTGGCCTCTCCTGGTTCTAGAATCCAGAATAGCTTCTACTTCAAATTCTTCACTGCCCACGATGAGCAGTGGAGGAGGATTTTCCAGATCCCGGTTGGGAAAGGTGGTTTGGCACTGTTCTCTTTAATAAAGACATATGAAAAACAGGGTGAATTTTCAGATTTTTTTGACAATATTAGTTTGAAGGCCACAGAATTGATCTCTCTCCTTACAGGAAAAGGCCCCAGGTATTTCGGACCAAGTTTCCTAGAAGGACATTTAAGTTTTAAGTTTGCGGAAGATAGCCAGACCTTGTGTCCTGGTTTCAGACTCAAGTTACCCCTCTTCTTCCTGTCAAAAATTCTTTTGTTGTTTGCCTGGGCTTTAGAAATGGTGTCTTGAAGCAATGTATTATTGGAGCTGAAAAAACTCAATCTGTCTTGAACAGCAGGTACAGAAGATTCTATGGGTACTTAAGGCAAGAAAGAAGGGTGGTATCTGTAGTTGGCGAAAAAGGGTGTTTGCTTGGTAGCTGAATGGATGGAGTTGTTGTATGCAAATTCTGCTAGCGGGAGAAGAGGTGATCAATCATCCTGTGAGAAAGAGGAGAAACAATGCAAGTATTCTTCCAAGGTTTATTTGGTTCTCTTCGTCTGTCCATGTCATGGTAATAGACTGCGTATTCCTGTGCGCATGTGCACGGGGATGGTGCTCTGGCGCACAATTGTGCGCAATAGGAATGCGCTGAGGTGCACGGGCGGCGCTATGGAGCGGGGCGCGCGCGTGAGTACAAGTGCATGCATGCGTGTGACCCCTCGCTGACCTATAGAGGAAGTATTGGCCTCTAAACAAACTGCTGGCTCGTCTTCAGCTTCCTGTGATTCCCACATTTGCTCCTGTGACCTGTCTTACCTGTTGTGACCCGGATTGCCTTTTGACCTTGCTGATCTTCTCCTGACCCGACCTCTAGCTTTGATCTTGGACTCCCGCTCACGGAACGCGTTTGACCCTCAGCCTGTACCTGGACTTGTCTGAAATCTCCTGTGATCGACCCCAGGCTTGCTCTTGGATTATCCTTCTGTCTCAGCGTTCCTGGTACCTGTTGTCTTCTGATCTGAACCGTGATTGACCCTCGGCCTGATTCTACTTTTGTCTAACTTAGCTGTTTTACCTAACTTAACTCTTGCTCCTGGACCCCCATGGGTCATTACCTACCTGCTCCGCTCAAGCAAACTGTTAACCTGCTAGCAAGTGACTGTCCCGCTGGTAGCATGTGCCTCTTGGTGCCAACCACTCTCTGTGCCACCTTCAGGGGTGGTCTGCACCAAGTTGCAACAGCGACCGCTCTCAGCATCTTGGCCTCAGTGAGTACACTTTTATGATAGTATATTTGTTTGAGGGTGGTAAGTAGAGGACAGATGAAGTTCAATGTTTAAGGCTTCACAAAGGGCTCTCCAAAATCTGGAAGTGAAATGCACCCCTCAATCAGAGATGATATGGTCAGGAATACCATGTAGTCTCACAATTTCCCTGATAAATGTGGAGGCAGTCTCAGCGACAGAAGGGGTTCCTTGCAAGGGCACAAAGTGTGCCATCTTGGTCGGGTGATCGACCATGACAAATATGGTGGTATCGTTTCCAGACGGGGGAAACTCAACAATGAAATCCATGGTTTCTTAGGCACAGGAAGGCACTCCAGTAGACCCCAAGCCTTGGCTCGATCAGCCTTGCTGCATGGCATGTTACACGGGATTTGACATATTTATTACAGTCCCATATCAAGTCAGACCACCAAAAAGAATGAGAAATTAGGTCTGTACTTCTGTGGATCCCAAAATGGCCTGCCAAGGGGTGATTGTGGCAATGTTTCAGAATGGACACTCTAAACTGCTTCGGGACAAAGATTTGTTTGTTGTGGTAATAGAGCCTGTCCCTTAGCTGGAGAGATAAGTCCTGAGAAGGGGGGTGATCCAAGACATCAGCTTTAATTTGGGCCATCAGGTCTGACTGAGGGAGGAAATTCTTGGCCAGTAAGATAGTGTCTGGTTCCGAGGGTCGGACTGGATCTTGGAACATGCGCAAAAGTGCGTTGGGATCACCATTCTTTGAACCAGGGTGAAAGGTGCTTTGAAATGTGAAGCGAGAGAAAAACAATGCCCATCTTGCCTACCGAGGTCTTAGTCTTTTGGCTGTTCTAAAGTATTGTGGGTTCTTGTGATCGGTTAAGATAAGTATAGGGTAAAGAGCGCTTTCTAACAATTAACGTCATTCTTCAAGGGCAGCCTTAATGGGCAACAATTCCCAATCTACATCGTAGTTCCTCTCAGATGGATTCAATTTCTTGGAGAAGAAAGCCACAGGATGAAGTAATGATTTAGGGCCCTGGCGTTGCAATAATATAGCCCCTACTGCACATAGGCCAAGGATGGGTCAGGATGCTTCCATATGGCAGTTGAGGTGAACAAGGCTTTTAACTGTTCAAAAGATGCTTGCGCTTCCGAGCGCCACAGAAAAGGGACATGCTGCTTGGTTAATAGGGTGATGGAAGAGATGATTCCAGAAAAGTTCTTAATAAATGTTCTATAGAAATGAGCAAAACCCACAAACCTTTGTACAGCTTTTCTGTCTGTAGGGGCTGGCCATTCCAAGACAACGGTGACCTTCTGAGGATCCATGGAAATACCTTCGGCGGAGATGACAAGTCCCAGAAACTGTGTTGTCTGTTTTTCGAAGTTGCACTTCTCGGCCTTGGCATAGAGGTGATGTTCCCGAAGTCTACTCAATACCTTCATCACGTGGGTGTGATGTATTTCAATTGTGTCAAAAACAAGGATATCATCGAGATAGACAATGATAAACAGATCTAGGAAGTCCTGAAAAATGTCATTGACCAGGTGCTGGAAGGTGGCCGGGGCATTGCAGAGACCGTAGGGCATGACTAAATATTCAAAATGCCTGAAGCGTGTCGTAAAGGCAGTCTTCCATTCATCTCCCTCCCTGATCCGAACCAGATTGTAAGCACCTCTCAGATCTAATTAAGAAAATACTTGTGCTCCCTGCAACCACTGGAACAACTCAGGGATCAATGGAAGTGGGTACCGTTTCTTGACAGTTATTTTATTAATATCACAATAGTCTATACAGGGCCTCAAAGTGTGATCCTTCTTCGCCAAAAAGAAAATGCTGGTGAAGAAGAGGGCCGAATAAACCCCTTTTCCAGGCTTTCGTCAAGGCCTCTAGTTCAGGTTCCGAGAGAGGGGAGCTTTGGCCGAAAGGAGTCTCTGCCCCTGGTAAAAGTTCAATGGGAAAATCATAAGTCCTATGGAAAGGAAGAGTATCTGCGTTCTTTTCATTAAACACATCCAAGAATCAGTGGTATGCAATGGGTACTAACTTCACGGTTTAAGGGTCAGAGTGGATGCTGAGGAGGAAAGCGGAATTGGAAGTCTTTTCCAGGTAACAATGTCACTGACAATAATTGGAAGAAAAGGAGACCTCTTCAGTAAGCCAGTCAATATATGGGTTATGGGTGTCATGAAAAGGTCCACCACCCGTTGGTGGCGCTGTTGATCTTTTGGATTGCAGTACCAGTGTCCACCAGCGGGTGTCTTCTAACACCCAGGGCCTGTAATAAGAGGACCTACCTCTTGGTGGCACTATTTGATCCCTGGACTGTAGTACCGGCGCTCACCAGCGGGTGTACTCCGGCAGTGTGGAGCAGACAGCATCTGCTCCGATCAGCTGTTACGTGAGGGTAATCATCAGTCTTATATATACCCGGCAAGCGCTAACATGCTTTGCCTTGGTATCTCTCTCTGCAAGTGCCCTGACCGCTGGAACCTGAACCTGAACCTGAACCTGAACCTGAACCTGAACCTGAACCTGAACCTGAACCTGAACCTGAACCTGAACCTGAACCTGAACCTGTACCTGAACCCTGTACCTACCTGACCTGTCCCTTTCCTATCCTGAGCCCATCCATCCGTCCTTACCCATCGACTGATTCCCCGGTGTATGACCTCGGCCTGGCTTTCATTAACGTCTCCGGTAGTTCCTATTTATTGTATATATATTTCTTGCTGTTGTGGTTGGTTGTGCACTGTATGTTTTCACTTCCCTTTTATTTATAATAAACACTTGTTTTTTTCACGCACATTCGTTCTGGGTTTCCTCTGTGCAGTCCACACAGTCTGGTCTAATAATTCCTTGACAGTATACCAAGGCCATCCCTGACCAGACGTGGCTGCATTGAGGAACCATCCCGACCTGTTAGTCGGCCAATATGGATTTCAATTAAATCTCGTATTATTCTCTGCTGGCAGAAGAGGATGGTGAATATTGTCGCCAGCTTCTAAAAGGGTGGACTAGTGACCAGCTGATGGAAACCATCCGATCAGCTCATTCCCTGGTGGATCAGGGCTACATGTCATTTGAGGATGTACAGCCCTTGATCCAGTTATGTGCAAAGCCAGCCCTGTCATGTTTTCCCGAAGAAAGTGATGATTTTTCTCCCCCCTTCAATTTGGGCCAAGTTGAATCTCTGGTATGGTTGTTAGAGGATGATCCAGCCTATTTCATGGAATGTTATTCCTCTTGTCCATGGCAGGTGTTGTCTGATTGCATCTATTCAGGGCAATCTCTGGTTAGTCAGGCTGTGTGTGAATCAGTGTTTGTTCAACCTGTACTACAAGCATGGTCAGATCTCCTGCGTTTAGCCAAGCCACAACCTTCCAGCCCTGTCATTAACCACCTGCCTTCCCAAGTAACTATCTCCCGATTGCCTACGGCAACCTCAGCTACAGCCCAGTCTACTCCACTTCCTACCAAATACTATTATCCTGTCACCAAGTGTTGCACCTATCCTGCCTTCAATCCACCTGCCTCTTCTCCTCCACCTGTAACAATCCCACAGAACCCTCCTCCTGCCACTGTTCCTTGGTCTTCCTTTTGCCCAGATACTTTATTTTCTTACAGTCCTGCACCTACCTACAAAGCTGCAGTGGCTAAGTCAAAAAAGAAACGAAAGTTCTTTCCGACCCGCACAATCCTGCCAGTAACCCAACCTGCCTCCGCACCAACCAACCCAGTCCCAGCCACCCAGCCTGACGTCACAGTTTCTGCTACCCAGCCTGACATCCCGGCTACCCAGCCTGACGTCCTGCTGCCTACCTTCCAGTCCAACGTGACAGCCTTCCAGTCTGATGTTGTGCTGCCTGCCTTCCAGTCTGATGTTGTGCCGCCTGCCTTCCAGTCTGATGTTGTGCCGCCTGCCTTCCAGTCTGATGTTGTGCCGCCTGCCTTCCAGTCTGATGTTGTGCCGCCTGCCTTCCAGTCTGATGTTGTGCCGCCTGCCTTCCAGTCTGATGTCGTGCCGCCTGCCTTCCAGTCTGATGTCGTGCCGCCTGCCTTCCAGTCTGATGTCGTGCCGCCTGCCTTTCAGTCTGATGTCGTGCCGCCTGCCTTTCAGTCTGATGTCGTGCCGCCTGCCTTTCAGTCTGATGTCGTGCCGCCTGCCTTTCAGTCTGATGTCGTGCCGCCTGCCTTTCAGTCTGATGTCGTGCCACCTGCCTTTCAGTCTGATGTCGTGCCACCTGCCTTCCAGTCTGATGTCGTGCCACCTGCCTTCCAGTCTGATGTCGTGCCACCTGCCTTCCAGTCTGATGTCGTGCCACCTGCCTTCCAGTCTGATGTCGTGCCACCTGCCTTCCAGTCTGATGTCGTGCCACCTGCCTTCCAGCCTGATGTCCCGGCCTTCCAGCCTGACGCCTTTCAACCTGATGTCCCGGCCTGACGCCCTCCAGCCTGATGTCCCGGCCTTCCAGCCTGACGCCCTCCAGCCTGATGTCCCGGCCTTCCAGCCTGACGCCTTGCAGCCTGATGTCCCGGCCTTGCAGCCTGATGTCCCGGCCTTGCAGCCTGATGCCTTGCAGCCTGATGTCCCGGCCTTGCAGCCTGATGCCTTGCAGCCTGATGTCCCGGCCTTGCAGCCTGATGCCTTGCAGCCTGATGTCCCGGCCTTGCAGCCTGATGCCTTGCAGCCTGATGTCCCGGTCTTGCAGCCTGATGCCTTGCAGCCTGATGCCTTGCAGCCTGATGTCCCGGCCTTGCAGCCTGATGCCTTGCAGCCTGATGTCCCGGCCTTTCAGTCTGATGTCTTGCAGCCTGATGTCCCGGCCTTCCAGTCTGATGTCTTGCAGTCTGATGTCCCGGCCTTCCAGCCTGACGCCTTGCAGTCTGATGTCCCGGCCTTGCAGTCTGATGTCCCGGCCTTGCAGTCTGATGTCCCGGCCTTGCAGCCTGATGTCTTGCAGCCTGATGTCTTGCAGCCTGATGTCTTGCAGTCTGATGTCCCGGCCTTCCAGTCTGATGTCTTGCAGTCTGATGTCCCGGCCTTCCAGTCTGATGTCTTGCAGTCTGATGTCCCGGCCTTCCAGTCTGATGCTTTGCAGTCTGATGTCCCGGCCTTCCAGTCTGATGTCTTGCAGTCTGATGTCCTGGTCTTCCAGTCTGATGCCTTGCAGTCTGATGTCCTGGCCTTCCAGCCTGATGTCCCGGCCTTGCAGCCTGATGTCCCGGCCTTCCAGCCTGACGCCTTGCAGTCTGATGTCCCGGCCTTGCAGTCTGATGTCTTGCAGTCTAATGTCTTGCAGTCTGATGTCCCGGCCTTCCAGTCTGATGTCTTGCAGTCTGATGTCTCGGCCTTCCAGTCTGATGCTTTGCAGTCTGATGTCCCGGCCTTCCAGTCTGATGTCTTGCAGTCTGATGTCCCGGCCTTCCAGTCTGATGTCTTGCAGTCTGATGTCCCGGCCTTCCAGTCTGATGCCTTGCAGTCTGATGTCCCGGCCTTCCAGTCTGATGTCTTGCAGTCTGATGTCTCGGCCTTCCAGTCTGATGCTTTGCAGTCTGATGTCTTGCAGTCTGATGTCCCGGCCTTCCAGTCTGATGTCTTGCAGTCTGATGTCCCGGCCTTCCAGTCTGATGCCTTGCAGTCTGATGTCCCGGCCTTCCAGTCTGATGCCTTGCAGTCTGATGTCCCGGCCTTCCAGTCTGATGCCTTGCAGTCTGATGTCCTGGCCTTCCAGTCTGATGCCTTGCAGTCTGATGTCCCGGCCTTCCAGTCTGATGCCTTGCAGTCTGATGTCCCGGCCTTCCAGTCTGATGCCTTGCAGTCTGATGTCCCGGCCTTCCAGTCTGATGTCCCGGCCTTCCAGTCTGATGCCTTCCAGTCTGATGTCCCGGCCTTCCAGTCTGATGCCTTCCAGTCTGATGTTCCAGTTTGCCAGCCTGATGCTCCAGCTTGCCAGCCTGATGTCTTTGCTTGCCAGCCTGATGTCTTTGCTTGCCAGCCTGATGTCCTTGCTTGCCAGCCTGATGTCCTTGCTTGCCAGCCTGATGCCCTTGCTTGCCAGCCTGATGCCCTTGCTTGCCAGCCTGGTGTTCCTGCTTGCCAGCCTGATGTTTCTGCTTTCCAGCCTGATGTTTCTGCTTTCCAGCCTGATGTTTCTGCTTTCCAGCCTGATGTTTCTGCTTTCCAGCCTGATGTTTCTGCTTGCCAGCCTGATGTTTCTGCTTGCCAGCCTGATGTTCCAGCTTTCCAGCCTGATGTCTTTGCTTCCCAGCCTGAAGTCTTTGCTTCCCAGCCTGATGTCTTTGCTTGCCAGCCTGATGTCTCTGCCTCCAAGTCTGACGTGCCCGCTGTCTGCCCTGACGTGCCCGCTGTCTGCCCTGACGTGCCCGCTGTCCGATTTGAAGTGCCCGGTACCCAGCTTGGTGTGGTTTGAGGCCATTAACCTGGGACAATTACACCTGGTTGGAGCGTCCGGAGGCCGCTCCTTTGAGGGGGGGTACTGTCATGAAAAGGTCCACCCGTTGGTGGCGCTGTTGATCTTTTGGATTGCAGTACCAGTGTCCACCAGCGGGTGTCTTCTAACACCCAGGGACTGTAATAAGAGGACCTACCTCTTGGTGGCACTATTTGATCCCTGGACTGTAGTACCGGCGCTCACCAGCGGGTGTACTCCGGCAGTGTGGAGCAGACAGCATCTGCTCCGATCAGCTGTTACGTGAGGGTAATCATCAGTCTTATATATACCCGGCAAGCGCTAACATGCTTTGCCTTGGTATCTCTCTCTGCAAGTGCCCTGACCGCTGGAACCTGAACCTGAACCCTGTACCCTGTATCTACTTGACCTGTCCCTTTCCTATCCTGAGCCCATCCATCCGTCCTTACCCATCGACTGATTCCCCGGTGTATGACCTCGGCCTGGCTTTCATTAACGTCTCCGGTAGTTCCTATTTATTGTATATATATTTCTTGCTGTTGTGGTTGGTTGTGCACTGTATGTTTTCACTTCCCTTTTATTTATAATAAACACTTGTTATTTTCACGCACATTCGTTCTGGGTTTCCTCTGTGCAGTCCACACAGTCTGGTCTAATAATTCCTTGACAATGGGCCTTTAGCCACGGTAGCCCCAGGATAATAGGAAACATGGGTGAAGTTATGACATCCAAACAGAGAAGTTCCTGATGCCCTGAGGAGTCCAGCAGAGAATGGGTACAGTCTCTTGAGTAACTGGCCCTGACCCTGACTTGAGACCAAAGCCGTCAGCAAGATGAACAGTAAATCCCTGCTTCTTGGTGCACAAGGGAAGTTGGTGTAAAGTAGCAAATGCTGAGTCCACAAAACAACTGCAGGCTCCAGAGTCTATAATTGCAGGTATTAGAATAGTCGTTCCCGGTATCTGGAGTTGGAGCGGAAGAGGGAGATGTAGTTAATCCCTCCCAGGGAGATGCATCATGTGGGCCGCGTAGAAGCGGGCTTGAAAGATCTTACTGGACAAGTCTGTAAGAAATGGCCTGCGTCTCCACAGAAAAGGCAAAGTCTGTCATGTTGACGCTGGAGGAGTTCAGAAGGAGACAGAGGTGGTCTTGGGAAGCTTCTACGGGGAAAATCATGGTGCTCCTTATTCACGAGAGGCACCCTTGGTGTTCTGGCAGTAACCGCAGGAACAGAAGAAATAGTTCTTGGGGATGCAGGTGACTTGGTATTAGTCCTCTCAGATCGCCTTTCATGTAGCCATCGGTCAATCTGACAAGGTTGATCAAATCTTCCAAAGATGCGGGTACGTCCACACGGGCAAGTTTGTTCTTTAATGTGTCAGAAAGTCCTAAACTAAATTGATGGTGGAGAGCAGCCTTATTCCACTGACTATCCATACTCCAAACACGGAAATCAGTCACATAGTCCTCGACAGACCTTGGGCCTTGTTGGAGTTTGCCAAGCGTGGATTCTGCAGTCTGCTGGAGGAAAGGATCGGCATAAAGCTGGGATATGCCTGAGAAGGAGTCGGTGGTTGTCAGCGCTGGATCATGTTGTTCCCTGAGTTCAATGAGCCCGGGAAAGTGGTCCATTTAGTAGGAGTGTAATGAACCCCATTTTAATATCTTCAGAGGAAAAGATTCAAGTTAACAAGGAAAAATAAAGTTCACATGCATTCTGGAATGTTCAGAACCTTTTGCAATCCCCTGAAAAATGCTCAGGCAAAGGCTGTCTGGGTTTAGGAGGAAGAGAGATTTCACTGAGCCGGCAAAAGTCTGTTTGGACAAAGGAACTCACAAAAGCAAGGGAGGTCGAGGCAGGTGAGATTTCAGGCAGGTTCGATAGTTGATCCTCCATCTGGCCAAGGTCCTCTTTGAGATTCTGCACAGTATGGGCTAGTGCAGAGATTGATCGGCAGATGTCCTCAAAAGGCGAGGCCTTCATTTCAGACTCCATTGTTGGCTGACTGATACTGTCACATACCTGGTCGGAGTCTGAAGTGATGAGGTCAGCCTCTCTTGTATCTCCAGCCCAGGTCCCGCTGAGAGTGGAGACAGAAGGAACCAAGGGATAGGAGGAACAGGAGTGCCTGCAGATGTAGCCGCGGAAGCTTGAAGCAAAAGATGCGACTCTAGTAAGGCAGGAAGTCACAGCAGGTCGCAGGAATGTAGTTGTGGATACCCGGGAGGCAGTGTAGAGCCAAACAGGTGACAGAAGCAATGTCACAAGGGAAGCCGGGTTCGGTAGCAGGCGGCTGCAGGGTACCAAGTCATCAAGCAGGAGCAGGGTCAAAATAGGAAGCCGGGATCAGGAACCAATAGTCAGGAGTGTAGGAGAGTCCAGCAGCAAGGTCAAGGAAAGCCAAGGTTCAACAATGGATATCAGGCAGGTAACAACAGGATACAACAGGATACAAGCACAAGAACAACTGAAGATCAGTCAGCATCAGCTATAAGTCAGTTCAACCCTTAAATAGGCCATCTGGCACCAAAGGGAGGCGTGGACATGCTCCTACGGATGCGAACACTCCTTTGTGCATGCACACACTCCTTTGCGCATGCACATTGGTGCACCTGCGATCCGCAGAGTTTCTTATGCGCGCATGTGTGCGTGAGGGCATCCGGGGCGCAACAATAGTTCTCTTACAGTCAGGGGCCAAAGCATTGAATAAGTGTAATATATAAGAATGCAGGTTGTTATCACTCATGGTTTTACGCACTCCTCGTATGCGCACATTTTGGCGCCGTTCTCTGTTCTCCAAATCTTCCTGTTGCAGCTGAAGTTTGGAGACTGAATGTTTAAGTGTAAAATTTTCATCCTCTAGTACATGGACATGCATTTTTTTTCTTTATGTCAGTGAAACCCCAATCCTGTTTTTTCTGCCCTTTTTTGAAGCAGGAATGTTGGCAACTCTACCTGCAAACTCTTCCACTATTTTTGCAAATGGATGGTTGCAGTTACTGAATAGTCTGCATTGACTGATTGAGTTTGGTTCAACACAGAGATGGTCTTTACATCTTCAGGTTGGGGGACAGAGATGGATGTAGGTAATGTCCCTGGGGCATCACCTGCCCCTTTTAATGGAAAGAGTATGAGGGACTCCCAATACTGAGTTTTTGTCAGATGCCTGCCTTTTATGCTGGTCTACTGGCTCAACTAGAACATGAATGTAGTTCAAGAAAGTCAGAGAAAAGTCAGAAAGCATGCAGACTACCCAGCTGATCCTGCCTGGATTGCCCAGGGATTTGAACAAGGTACATGTCCTAATGCTGATGACAGGCACTGTTGTTGCAGCACATGGCACTAGATCTATGATGGCACATTAGTATCTGCACAGTTTTAGTAGTGACCTTTCTCCGGAGACTTTTGTTGCAGTGCCTGGCACTGGATCTATGATGGCACATCAACATTTGCACAGTTTTGGTAGTGACCTTTCTCAGGAGGGGGTAGTGTGAGGCAGTTGCTTCTGTTCAAGAAAATGTGCACTGAGCAGGTGCTAGATGAGCTCATGTCTGACCCTTTGTGCTGATGTTTGTGTATCTGTGAAAATGGCAGTTGTGGTACAGTTAAAGTGTCATTAAACCCACATCAATAAAAACTATCAATAAATGCTATATTACATGCTGACCATTCTCACTCAGTTACTATGGGTTTTAGATTTTTGTATTCTGCAAAAATCCTGTATGATACTGCTGTTCTCTTGTCCATGTCCCCACTGCAGCTGGGGACTCCGCAGAACAGCCATTAGCAGCTAGTGTACATGCTCAGTTTTTAGTGTGTTTCTATGATGAGAATTTTCCCCCTATCACATCTGAGCAGCCCATGTGACTATAGAGCCACACATGTGGGCATATACACTCTGGTGAATGACACTCCCCTCCCTACCTCCATGCCCACTAACCAGCTGAACACAATAGGAGTGGGAATTTGCTGATGAAAACAGTATCATTAGTAATAATCAACATGGATTTATGAAAGGTCGTTCTTGCCAAACCAATCATTAATTCTACGAGGAAGTGAGTTGCCATCTAGATGAAGAAAGGCTGGTGGATGTGGTGTACCTGGATTTTGCAAAAGCTTTTGATATAGTTCCACATAAACACTTAATTTACAAACTGAGGTCTGTAGGCATGGACCATAGGGTGTGTACATGGAAAACTGGGTACAGGGGTGTGTCCAAAGAGTGGTGGTAAATAGCGAGTACTTAGACTGGTCTGAAGACGGCTCTGTCTTGGGACCACATGTGTTTAAGTTTTTCATAAATGATATAGAGGTTGGCATAAATAGCTCAATCTCAGTGTTTGCTGACGATACACAGCTAAGGAAATGACTTCAAAGCAAGATGTAGAAGCCTTACAAGAAGACTTCAATAAAATAAAGGGATGGGCAACTACATGGCATATGAGGTTTAAAGTTGACAAATGTAAAGTAATGCAGTTCTGGTCACCAATTCTCAGGAGAGAGGTGTGGGAACTTGAGAGTCCAGAGAAGGGCAACAAAGTTAATAAGTGGACCGGAGGACCTTAGTTATAAGTTACAGCTACAAACATTAAACATATTTTCTCAGGAGAAGAGAAACTTGAGAGAAAATATTATAGCGATATTCAAATACCTCAATGGTGATTTTAGCATAGGGATTAAACTATTCTCAGGGAGTGCAGAAAGACATGGGGCCACTCAATGAATTTAGAAGAGATGTGGTTTAACCTTAAACTGCGTAGGGTTTTTTTCACTGTCAGGGTGGTAAGGATGTGGAATTCACTTCCCAAATTGGTGGTGTCAGTGGGAAGTATTACAAGTTAAAAAAAACAAAAACGCTTGGATGAATACCTTAGCGGACACAGTATACAGGGATAGGGGAAATTATTTTTGACAATGAATACATACACACCTAGCCCTTGTACATACGGTCGGAGAATCTGTCGGAATGAGTCTTATCGGACCGTGTCGTCAGATAATCCGACTGTGTGTGGTATGCATTGGACTGATTCCGTCCGAATCTCCGTCCGGCCCAATTTTCCAACATGTTGGAAATATTTCCCGACCAACTGGGCCGGACGGACCTAATCGGATCATGTGTAGAGCATTTTCATCGGACCAAGTGCCACGCATGCTCAGATCAAATTCTTACATCAAAGCTATTGGCTACTAGCCTGAATGTAGTCCCATCGTAACAAAATGACGTCATCACGTTCTGAAAGATCGGATTTTTCGCCAACTTGGCCCGACCGTGTGTATGCAACAGTTTCGGACACAATCCGTCGGACTAAATCCGACGGGCAAAATCCGACGGATTTGGTTGGCAAAATCTCTGACCGTGTGTACGTGGGCCTACACAGGTTGAACTGGATGGACTGGTGTCTTTATTCAACCTTATCAACTTGATGGGTTTACAGGAATGTACAGTGTAGGCATCTTGGTTTTTCCTGGTTTCTTCTCTCTGGATATTGTAGACTGGCACACTTGGAATGGGTTGTTGTATGCCAACTCCGGGGACTTTTTTCCACAGTGTTTACTTTCTGGTGTGCACCTTTACAGTGCACTAGCACTCTGTATCCCGGTTGAAAGTCAGAGTCTGACGCTTCTCACTCTTCTGCTTGTACCCATGATGTGTCTTTAACAAACTGTTGGACTTCAGAAAATATGTATTAAATACATTTTGCTTGTTTATCATAAACTAAGCCTTTTAGCAGTTGTATCAAGGTGTAACTGAACTTCTCTAATGCCCCATTGCCTTTTGAGTGGTACAGAGTAGTGTGTGATTTCTTAATGCCTAGTGAGTGTCATCATTCCATTTTGAAACAGGGTCCCTGATCTGAATGCATCCTCTGTGGACAGCCAAAAGGAAGGCAGATGCACTTTCACACCATCTGACAAGCTTGGAGGTCCACCATAATGAAATATTATCTGTCTTCTGATATGTTAAGTGTAAGAAGGTCTAAGGTCAGCACTTCCAGTGGGGCAGAGTTATGCAAATTCAGAGGTGGAATCCAGGCCTCAGACCCCTTTGATTCTACATAGGCCACACATAATCGGCAGATTCCTTCAACCGACTAGAACAGACCCACATGCATAACTTGTTTTCTTGAACCATGTGAATATTTTGTGAACACCCCAATGTCCCGCTTCCATGTAGATTATTTCTTCCGTAGGTTACTGACAAGTCATGGGATAACGTTATTCTGCTACACAGTATACCTTCCCTCAGGACAAGACAGGACCACTCATTCATGTTGCAGTCAAAATAAATGATTTAGACATTTAGGTAATTTATGTTATCATGGTGACAGATGTGGTCCATTAACCAGGTGATTGGTAAATACATTTCTCTCATTTTGGTTCCTCACATTCAGTCTATAACATGGTTTATTTATAGAGTGAATGTGAGGAACTAAAAATTACCTAAATGTCTAAATCATTTATTTTGACTACAACATATAAGGTAAATACTAAGTTTTGAATTTAAAACATTTCTGGAATGAAGGTATGTGTAATTTAACCCTTGATGGAGCCTCCCGGTAGGGAAACTTGCATAATTAACCTTGAATATAACATAAATAAATCATTATGTAGCGCTGACATTTCTGCCAGGCAATGTTAATCTATGAGCAGTATTATAATTTAGTATCTGGCACCATCTAGTGGCCTATACTGGAAATGGACTCCAATTATTTATATTCCAATAGTACTAGAAATATAACAGGAAGTGACTGTTTGTTTACATGATACCATGACCTACCTACCCAGAATGCCAAGTGATCTACCCATGATCACTCAGTACAGAACTGCATGCTGGGTAGGCTATAAAAAGGACACACGCGGCCATTTTCTCTCACTTTTCTGGACACGTGGCCTGCCTACAAGGACCTGTGAGGACGTTTCCAGAGAGCGTGGCCTACACCAACTGCGGGGCAGAACAGCTAGAGTGTACTGTGTGACCGGATCAGGAAGGATCCAGAAACACCTGTCGGAGCCATCAGAGGGTCCCGTTTCATCTTACAGAGTGGAGCGGTGTGATAAGGCTGGAGCGAAGCAAGACTGAGACCACCGGAGCGGAGCTGTTCTATTCTTCAGGCCTAGTTGATTGAGAGGACTGTCGCCAACAGTTCTTAACACACTTTTACACACCTAGACTTTTAACACAATGTTGCTGGGACCTGTAGTCCCACAGATGAGATCTTGTCCTAAAGGACTGGGTTTAAGCAGGCCTCAAGCCGATACTTCACTGATTACTGACACTGTGTGATTCAGAGCCAGTTGTACCGGAGGCAGTTATAGGTGTGCTGCACTACAAGAAAAGTTCTAACATTCACCCTACAATAATCCTGGTTTGTTCAACTGTTTGGATTACAATTACTACAACACAAATAGCTAGCAGAAGACAGAAGACTAAAGACTGCATTGTTTATTGCAAGGCCTTGCATTCTATTAATATTAGGAGGGAAACGCAATTATGTTATACTGTATTGATAACATTGCATTCCTGTGGTCACCCAAAGTGTGCTGGAAGTGGGAAGGTGCCCAGAGTTAAGACGCTTTCACTCTGAGCATTAATCCCACTTGGAGACACGCTCTCAGGGGTCAGTCAAGACAACCTTATATGTACAAACTGTTGTGAGTATTCACTGTACTGTTGCACTACGTTGGTGGGACAGTGCAGTTACTGTAATCACTATAATACCTGTTCTAGTGAAACCTTTAAGTGTATGCTAAATATTCTTCAGTAAACTTAATCTGCTATTTACTTACTTTACTATAAAACTGTGCATTTGTGTTATTACAAGAATGGAACCTGAAGTGACAGAGGTAAGGGTAGCTCCGAGTGACCAGTGGGAAAATTAACAACTTTGCAGTTCCCAAGGGAGTAGTGCGCTATAATTAAGTTAAGGTTTGGGTAATATTTCTGTCACCCACCAATTGAAATGATTAATAAAGTATTAAATAGAATTAATTAAGCTGAAGGTTGGAGGAGGAGGGGAAGAGGGAGGGAGATTCCCCATCCTAGGAGCCCTGTGCCACGTATGGGTGAAATGCAAGTAGTATCTGGATATATATTATTGCAGTCCATGGGGAGGAATTATGGAATGATGTATGAAAATGCACTATATTTGTATGACTAAAGTCGCATACACACGTAGCCGTCTGTCCGACGTACTTAGTCTGGCGGACGTCCGCCAAACTGTCCGTCGGAATTTTCGAACGGGCTACTTGCCCACACACGGCACTTTTTCAGCGGACTAATACGGCGTACTAAGTCCGCCGTACTTTCGAAATGAACGGACTCGCCCACACACGCGGAGGAAAGTCCGCTCATTTCGAGCACGTCTCCAGGTAGGCGGGGCCCGCGAAGTAGACGTCGCTGGCCCCGCCGCCTGGTATGGACTTAAAGGGGAACCCCCAACGCCGAAAAAAATCGGCGTGGGGGTCCCCCCAAGTCCACAACAGACCCTTGTCTGAGCAAGCTACCCGGCCGGCCAAGAAAGGGGGGCGAGCGAGCGCCCCCCCCCTCCTGAGCCGTACCAGGCCGCGTGCCCTCAACATGGGGGGGTGCCTTGGGGAAGGGGGGGCCGCGCGGCCCCCCCACCCCAAAGCACCTTGTCCCCATGTTGATGAGGACAAGGGCCTCCTCCTGACAACCCTGGCCGTTGGTTGTCGGGGTCTGCGGGCGGGGGGCTTATCGGAATCTGGGAGCCCCCTTTAATAAGGGGGCCCCCGGATACCGGCCCCCCACCCTATGTGAATGAGTATGGAGTACAATGTACCCCTACCCATTCACCTGTAAAATAAAAGTACAAAAAAAAAACACAACACACGAGATAAAATACTTTATTGCACAGCTCCGGGGGTCTTCCGTCTTCGGGGGTCTTCTCGCCGGACTCCTCCTCTATCTTCTTGTAGCTCTTTTGCTAGTGGAGGAGTCCGGCTTTCTTCCTCGCCGCCGGCCTCTTCTCCCGACTTCGGGGGTCTTGTCCCCCTCTTCGGTTCTTCTGCCGGGCCACCGCGCCTTCTTATAGCTCTTTTACAGGCAGTGGCCCGGTCTTCTGTCACCGCTGCCGCCTTCCGTTCTTCTTCTTCTTCTTCTCCTTCTTCTCCTGGAGATGTTGACTCGACGCTCTCTCCGGCCACAATGCCAGGGACGCGTTGCGCGGCCACTTATATAGGGACAAGGGGTGGTGTCACATGGCTTTATGTCACATGGGTTGGTGTCACATGGTGACCCCGCCCCCTTACGATGTCACAGTCCCCATGTGACATCAACCCATGTGACCAACCCATGTGACATAAAGCCATGTGACACCGCCCCTTGTCCCTATATAAGTGGCCGCGCAGCGCGTCCCTGGCATTGTGGCCAGAGAGAGCGTCGAGTCAACATCTCCAGGAGAAGAAGGAGAAGAAGAAGAAGAAGAAGAAGAACGGAAGGCGGCAGCGGCGACAGAAGACCGGGCCACCGCCTGTAAAAGAGCTATAAGAAGGCGCGGTGGCCCGGCAGAAGAACCGAAGAGGGGGACAAGACCCCCGAAGTCGGGAGAAGAGGCCGGCGGCGAGGAAGAAAGCCGGACTCCTCCGCTAGCAAAAGAGCTACAAGAAGATAGTGGAGGAGTCCGGCGAGAAGACCCCCGAAGACGGAAGACCCCCGGAGCTGTGCAATAAAGTATTTTATCTCGTGTGTTGTGTTTTTTTTGTACTTTTATTTTACAGGTGAATGGGTAGGGGTACATTGTACCCCATACTCATTCACATAGGGTGGGGGGCCGGTATCCGGGGGCCCCCTTATTAAAGGGGGCTCCCGGATTCTGATAAGCCCCCCGCCCGCAGACCCTGACAACCAACGGCCAGGGTTGTCGGGAAGAGGTCCTTGTCCTCATCAACATGGGGACAAGGTGCTTTGGGGTGGGGGGGCCGCGCGCCCCCCCCCTTCCCCAAGGCACCCCCCATGTTGAGGGCACGCGGCCTGGTACGGCTAAGGAGGGGGGGGGCTCGCTCGCCCCCCTTCCTGGCCGGCCGGGTAGCGTGCTCGGACAAGGGTCTGTTGTGGACTTGGGGGGGACCCCCACGCCGATTTTTTTCGGCGTTGGGGTTCCCCTTTAAGTCCATACCAGGCGGCGGGGCCAGCGACGTCTCCTTCGCGGGCCCCGCCTACCTGGAGACCCGCTCGAAATGAGCGGACTTTTCTCCGGGCGGGAAAAGTCCGCTCATTTCAAAAGTACGGCGGACTGGCATACACACGGCCGGATTGTCCACCGAAATGCGAGTACGGCGGGCAAATTGTTGTGCAAACCGAAATTCTAAGTCCGCCTTACTGTCGGGTCAAAAAAGTATGCCGGAGGCTACACACTGGGGGATTGTTTGGCGGACTTGAGTTTGCCGGACTTTTCCACCGGATTGTTTGATCGTGTGTACGCGGCATAAGATCAATTTTGTCACTCTATTTAGATAGCAGCAATTCAAGTCTGCTAGCTCCTGATGAAGAGGACAATGTCCATGAAATGCATTGAGCCGAAAGACTTGCTGTAAATCACTCCAGTGGTTTAAAATGATTGTTTTATAATTGTATTTTATTATATGTTTACTTCTTTAAAAGAAATGAAATAAAATATTACAAATTTCACTAAAACGTTGTACCTCAACAGGCCAATATGTTAATGCAGATACTTTTATGAAACCACTCCCATTAGAAACACTTTCCATATGGCTACAGAATAGCAAAAGGTAGGAATCTGCAACAATGTTTGTTAAAATTTCTGCAATGTACATAGATCAGATATTATTATTATTATTATTAATTTTTTTTTTACGCTTTAATACCACTTTAATTGCTTGTTTTATATCTAGGGGAACAAGAAACTGAGATTTATCTAATCTACTCCTCTCTTAGGCTCTAACTATCTAAGCCTAAAAACGAAAACAAATGCAACCACCACATATCTAAGAATTTGTAAATTGCATTATAATAAATGTTTGCTTTTGGATTTAATACTGCTTTAATTGGCTCTTGTCTAAATAGGTCCTAGTATGCATGTGAAATAGGGACTTTAGATTATAAGCTCCTTGAGGACAACGACTGATGCCAATGTACAATATGTACAATGCATGGAAAAAGTATTCATACCCCTTGAAATTTTCCACATTTTGTCATGTTACAACCAAAAATGTAAATGTATGTCATTGTATGTCATTGAGATTGTATGTGATAGACCAACACAAAGTGGCACATGGAAGTAAAATGATAAATGGTTTTCAACTTTTTTTTTTTACAAATAAATATGTGAAATATGTAATGTGCATTTGTATTTAGCCCTGCTGACTCAATACTTTGTAAAACCACCTTTTGCTGCAAATACAGCTGAAAGTCTTTTTGGGATGTCTCTACCAGCTTTGCACATTTAGAGAGGGATATTTTTGCCCTTTATTGCCCTCTTTGCAAAATAGCTCAAGCTCTGTCAGATTGGATGGAGAGTGTCTCAATTTTCAAGTCTTGCCACAGATTCTCAATTGGATTTAGGTCTGGACTTTGACTGGGTCATTCTAACATATGCATATGCTTTGATCTAAACCATTCCATTGTAGCTCTGGCTGTATGTTTAGTGTCATTGTCCTGCTGCAAGGTGAACCACCGCTCCAGTCTCAAGTCTTTTGCAGTCTCTTAAGCCCCATACACACTTTTCGATTTTCTGCTGATTTTTCCTTCAGATTTACCAAAACCATATAATATGAGGTCAAACCTTAGGAGTTTCAATGTGTATGCAATCAGGCAGGCCCTTGCACTACATGTTTTTGTTGAATCTGAAGACAAAAATCAGCAGAAAATCTGATAGTGTGTATGGGGCTTAACAGGTTTTTGTTTAAGATTGCCCTGTATTTGGCTAAATCCATCTTCTAATTAACTTTGACCCAGGTTCCCTGTCCCTGCCAAAGCATCCCCACAACATGATGCTGCCACCACTATGTTTCACAGTGGGGATGGTGTGTTCAGGGTGATGTGCAGTGTTATTTTTCAGCCACACATAGCGTTTTTCTTTTAAGCCAAAAAGTTAAATTTTGGTCTCATCTAACCAGAGCACCTTCTTCCACATGTTTGCTGTGTTCCCCACATGGTTTCTCATAAATTGCAAACTGACTTCTTATGGCTTTTTTTCAACAGTGGCTTTCTTCTTGCCATGCTTCCATAAAGGCCAGATTTGTGGAGTGCATGACTAATAGTTGTCCTGTGGACAGATGCTCCCACCTGAGCTGTGGATCTCTGCAGCTCATCCAAAGTTACCATGGGCCTCTTAGCTGCTTCTGCACAAATTTATCCATGACCTATCTGGTGTGTTTAACTAGTTGAGGTCCCGGCCATAGCCGAATGACAGCTACAATGTGGACCTCAATTTCCAAGAGGCCGTCATAAGACGTCCTCTCCTTTCCTCGTTCCCCGTCAGTGCCCACCTGTGCCGCCTCACCAGTGCACATCTGTGCAATCAGTGCCCATCTGTGCCACTTCATCAGTGCCCATCTGTGCTGTCAGATCAGTGCCCATCTGTGCCGCCTCATCAGTGCACATCTGTGCAATCAATCAGTGCCCATCTTTTCCACCTCATCAGTGCCCATCTGTTCTGCCTCATCAGTGCCAATCTGTGCCACATCAGGGCCCATCTGTGCCACCTCATCAGTGCATATCTGTGCCATAAATAAGTGCCCATCTGTGCCGCCTCAGTGCACATCTGTGCAATCAGTCAGTGCCCATCTGTGCTGTTTCATCAGTGTCCAACTGTGCCACCTCATCAGTGTCCATCTATGCCGCCTCATCAGAGCCCATCTGTTCCACCTCATCAGTGCACATCTGTTCCACCTCATCAGTGCCCATCTGTGCACATCATTGCCGCCTCATCAATGCCCATCAGTGCAGGCTTAGCACACACTTGTGTAGTCGCATCACCACCAGCAACCATGTCCAAAAGATGCTTTTCTGCCGAGGAGGCATACCAAATACTTTCCCAGGCCGACGAGAGCAATGGGAGCTCTGTTTTCCGGATTCCCTTTCAGACTCCGATTCTGAGTCGGACATAAATTATGAGCCAGTCCTCAGTAGTGGTAGAAGAGGAGGAAGATATTCGGCCCGCCAAACGAAGGTGTTCTGGTGAGGAGGCAGTGGCATCCACCAGCACTGCACTACCTCGGCAAGAAAGGCCAAGGACCCATGCCAGTCTTCCCTATGCCCTACAGAACCCCTTGTGGCTTCCTCCTAATTCAGGAGAAGCCAACATCCCCCCTTTCACTGCCCAGCCAGGAGTCTAGGTGAACACAGAGAATTTTTCCCCAATCCCCTTTTTTTATTTAATTTTTACCGAGGGCATGCTATCAACAACGGTGGAGGAGTTTAAGCTTTTTTTTTTTTTTAGGCCTCACATTTAATATGGGACTCAACAAAAAAACACTTTGAATTCCTATTGGTCAACCCACCCCCTCCACCACATGCCAATCTGATACCAAATGATAATGAGGTTCCTCCATTTCAATGATAACACCCAGTGCCCTCCCCAAAATGACCCAAATTATGACAGGCTACTTCTAAATTATTTTTCTGAAGTTTTCCCCCAGCTGTTTACCCCGACCAACACATATGTGTGGATGAGTCCCTTGTTAAATTTTGTGGCAGGCTTAAAATCAAACAATTTTTTCCCAGCAAAAGGGCCTGCTATGGCATACAAATGATGTGACCGAGTCACAGGTTACATATATGCCTTCAAAGTGTACGAAGGGAAGGACACCCAGCTGCAACCCCCTAATTGCCCAGACTACTTGGGATCAAGCGGGAAAAATGTTTGGGACCTCATATACCCCCTACTGGAAAAAGGCTACAATTTATATGTAGACAACTTCTACACATCTCTGCCCCTGTTCCACAACCTTCACCAGAAGAAGATGCCAGCATGTGGCACCATAAAAAAGAATCGGAAGGGCTTTCCTCAAAATCTTGTCAATAAGAAATTGAGAAAATTGAGAAAAGGAAAAACGGCAAGTCTGCGAAACAAAGAGATTTTGGCAGTGAGGTGGAGGGACAAAATACATGTTGTATTTAATCCACAATGATACTTTCGTGGAAATCCCCAGAAGGAATGGCCCCATACAAAAACCTAAATGATCTATGATTATAATTTATTCATGGTGGGGGGGTCGACTTCAATGACCAAATGCTGGAACCATACCTTGCCACAAGATGAATATACCATTAGTATAAAAAAGTTGCAATTAATTTTTTTCAATTGGCCATATAAAATTCATATGTAATTTACCGCAACTGCACCCAAAACACCAAATGCTTCCTTGGCTACCAGGGGGAAGTTTTCACTGCCCTAATATTCCCGAAGAATTGTGGGAAAAAATTACAACTTCAGATAACTCACCATGCCTTTTACTAAATACCTTGAAATGTCTACTTTCCAAAAAGGGGTCATTTGGGTAGCATTTGTACTTTCCTGGCTTGTTAGGGTCTCAAGAAATGAGACAGGCCGCCAGTACATCAGATATGATAATTTTTTAATTATTTGCACCATAGCTTGTAGACATTCCAGGCCCTTGTACACACGTCAGACATTCCGTGTTGTCGGATAATCCGAACGTGTGTGGGCTCCATCGGACTGTTTCCGTCGGAATATCCGACCGACAAAGTTTTAGAGCTGGCTATATAATTTTCCGACAACATGATCCGATCTGACTTTGTCCGATTGTTTGTAGAGAATTCCGATCGGACAAAGTGCCACGCATGCTCAGATCAAATTCCTAGACCAAAGCTATTGGCTACTAGCCTGAGCGTAGTCCCGTCTTAACGAAATCACGTCATCAAGTTACGAACGATCGGATTTTCCGAAAACTTTGTCCGACAGTGTGTATGCAACACCAGTTTCAGAATGTCCGACCGTGTGTATACAAGGGCTAAAACTTTCACAGACCAAATAATTTCCACAAATTTTAGGTTATTTATACCAAAGATATGTAGCAGTATAAATTGTGGCCAAATTTTATGAAGAAAAATTACTAATTTGCAAAAAAATTCACAGAAATGAGGAAAAATTCATTTTTTTCGAAATTTTCAGTCTTTTTTCATTTATAGCGCAAAAAATAAAAAACCCAGAGGTGATCAAATACCACCAAAAGAAATCTCTATCTGTATGAAAAAATGGACAAAAAAATAATTTGGGTACAGTGTTGCATGACTGAGTAATTGTCATTCAAAGTGTGAGAGCACCGAAAGCTGAAAATTGGTCTGGACAGGAGGAGGGGGGGGGGGGGGGGATAAGTGCCCAGTAAGCAAGTGGTTAATGGCCGTCATGATGCTGTTTGTTCACTAAGGTTCTCCAATAAACTTATGAGGGCTTCACAGAACAGCTGTATTTATATGGAAATTGAATTACACACAAGTGGACTCTATTTACCAATTAGGTGACTTCTTACGGGACTTGGTTCCACCAGATTTTAAATAGGGGTATTAGAGTAAAGGTGGCTGAATGCACACTTTTCACATATTTATTTGTAAAAAAAAATTGAAAACCATTTATCATTTTCCTTCTACTTAATAATTATGTGTCACTTTGTGTTGGTCTATTATATAAAATCCCAATAAAATACATTCACGTTTTTGGTTGTGACTTGACATCATGTTGTTGGGATGTTTTTCTTCAGCAGGGACAGGGAAGCTGGTGAGAATTAATGAGAAGATGGACTGAGCCACATACAGGTCAATCTTAGAAGAAAACCTGTTACGCTGCGTACACACGACCGGATTTTTTGACAGCAAAGGTCCGACGGAACAAGTCCGTCAGACAATTCGATCGTGTGTGGGCTCCATCGGACCTTTGCTTGCCAAAAATCCAGCGGACTTTAGAAATAGAACATGTTTTATATTTTTCCACCGGAACTCCGCCGGACCGAGAAATCCGTTCATGTGTATGCTAGTCCAACGGACAAAAACCAACTCTAGGGTAGCTTCTGGCTACTGTCTATGAACTTCCTTATTCTAGTCCGGTCGTACGTCATCACGTTCAAATCCGTCAGACTTTGGTGTGATTGTGTGTGGCCAAGTCCGTTCATTCAGAAAGTCCATCGGAACTCTGCCGAAACTCAGTCGGAAAGACCGTCGGACCTAGTCCCTCGAAGTGTCCGGTCGTGTGTACGCGGCATTAGAGTCTGCAAAAGACTTGAGACTGGGGCGGTGGTTCACCTTCCAGTAGGACAACGACCCAAAACATACAGCCAGAGCTACAATGGAATGTTTTATATCAAAGCATATTCATGTTTTAGAATGGCCCAGTCAAAGTCCAGACCTAAATCCAATTGAGAATCTGTGGCAAGACTTGAAAATTGCTGTTCAGAGATGCTCTCCATCCAATCTGACAGAGCTTGAGCTATTTTACAAAGAAGAAAGAAAATGTCCCTCTCTAGATATGCAAAGCTGGTAGAGACATCCCCAAAAAGACTTATACCTGTAATTGCAGTGAAAGATGATTCTACAAAGTATTGACTCAGGGGGGCTGAATACAAATACACACCACACTTTTTACATATTTATTTGTAAAAAAAATTGAAAACCATTCATCGTTTACCTTCCACTTAATAATTATGTGTCACTTCGTGTCATATAAAATGCCAATAATATACATTTACGTTTTTGGTTGTAACATGACAAAATGTGGAAAATGTCAAGGGGTGTGAATACTTTTTAAAGGCACTGTAAGTGCTGCATCAGTTGTGGGTGCTCTATAAATACCTGAAATAAATTAATAGAGGACACTGTAAACTGTAAGCGGTGTTGTGTACATATGGCTGTATGTAACCATTCCCTGAATTTGCAATTTATTGCGCAGAAATGTAACACCGTATGCACTTTTGTGGATGGCGAGCAAAAAGGAATTCTAAACTTAGAACTCCCTGCTGCCTATCCCTTTAAGAAAAAAAAGAAGAGGGAAAAACAGAAGTGAGCGTTAATTGGTTCAGTGCCATATTGCGTCACAGGGTTGGGATGTAATGTGTTTTTTGGAAGGGGGAGAGGGAGAGGACTGAAGAAGTCAGTAAGTGAAATGCTTTAGCTGTACAGATGACCCTAGGAATGCAGTTGTGTTTGCTGCATGCTCACACAGGCCGCTGAGACAGAAGAGTGCAGTCACATGGAGGCAGCTGATCCTGGCAGAAGTAAGAGCATTGCTTTGTAAGAATGTCGCCTGTCTGGAGAGGGGGGAGGCAGGGGAGATGTGCATGGGAGAGAGGTCATTCCAGAGGACAGCTTTCCACAATCTCCCAGCCCACCTAAAGCTGCCAGCTCCTGGGACGGTGAGTTTCATGCTGCGATCAGCCTCAAATCATCTGGCTGCTCTTGTGTTTTATTTTTTTATTTAAATTTTTTAGACATCTGCTTGTTCTTGCATCTAACACGTGTTCCCGCGTGCAACAATGCAGCGCAGACGTGCCATGTCTGCATTGCTTTGCTGGCGATTGGGAGCAGACGAAACAGTCCAGAGGTATTTCCGCGCTTGACATTTTTTATTTTTTTGGCAGTACGTGCTGTTGCCCATGCCTCGGTTTAATTTGATTTACAGGTGAGCAAAACAAAATACACGAAGTCGGTGGTTGCTGAGGCTGCGACGATCAATAAGCTCTCGATCCGTAGGCCTCGAGGGCTGAGAAAGGAAATATCGGCCCTAAAAATGCAATTATTAGGGGTATAGGAATAGTTTATCGACAAAACCCACGACATCATCTTGCCGGGGTTCATTCTCGGGACGTATATGGCTGCAAAATTCTGAGCAATGTGCGACAGTTGTCACGTGGCGTAAAAAAATGTGGCGACTTTTGTCAGAAAGTGCCTGCTTAATGAGCTACGTTTTTAGTACCGTAAGTAGTTTATTTTTAATCACGTTTACTCTGGTAACAGAATGCGTAGGATAAATCAAAACGTTCTAATAAAACGGTATTCATGCATTATTTATATTAGTACGCAGACTTGAGTATTGCGTGTGTGTACATCTATACCCCCTGCCTTCCAACACGTTTATATTTCATTTTAGATCAGCGAAAATAATGTATACGTGTTGTTATTGTACATCTATTGCAGATAGCAACACAGACATGTATTTGATTCTTATACGGTACAGTGAAATGCGTGCAGAGCTAACACATGCTTTCCTTGATCCTATGCACTTCCAGGCCTGGTCTGCAGCAGTGTCATCTGATGGATGCACGCGTGGCAGAGAGAGAGACAACCTAACCTAGCTGAAGCCCGCCCTCACTTGTTTTATTGGCTAACAGTCTGGAGTTTAAAGGATAGGGGGCCTGCTATTGGTTGGAGGAACGATCTGTCAGTGCAACACCTTTCTCCTTTGCAGAAAGGATGGCTGAGGCATAGCAGGGAGCGTTTTAACCCATTGTTGTACAGTAGAACATCTATAACATCTATATACCAAAACATCTATATAATATAACTAGGTTTGATTCAATAAAGATGAATCCATTTAAGATGGAAAACAGCAATATATATTGCTATAAAATATATATTATTTACACTGAATCCTCATCTTCATAGTAACATAGTTACATAGTTAGTCAGTTTAAAAAAAGACACAAGTCCATCTAGTTCAACCACAAAAAAAAAAAAAAAAAAAAATAATAATATCGTACAATCCCATATACCCAATTATATACCCACAGTTGATCCAGAGGAAGGCAAAAAACCCCCAGTAACTTCAATACTTTGAGCCACTGAGCTGGAAGAAGTATGCCTATGGGGAAAGGTACATTAAAGTCAGGAGGTGCTATTTGCATATTCGTTCTTGGTTAGGCCTTTTCTACGTGGGCGGCAGACTTTACCGCCCTCTGAAAAAGGATCATCGTCCTCTGTAATGGATTTCTTTTCAGACCATGGTTGACAGTTTACAGGAGCTCAGAAATTGATTCTCCATCTCCTAAATGCATTTTTTTTTTGATCTCCAGGAGGATTTTTTGTATCCTAAAGAGGATTTTATATTGTAACCACCATAGTTGCATTTTTGCCACGTGGTTTTAGCATGGTCTCATTGACTTCAATAAATGAGTTTGACATGTGATGTCACCTGTCAAGCCCACCATGGCTCCTTAAAATTGTTGCATGCACTGTGAACTCACACCTCTGGCTGCCATGTAAATTTGAAGGTAGGTAGTAAAAATGCAGATCAGCTGCTAGTATAAACTAAGCCGTACTAACTCAAAGTATTGAAGTAAGCTTTTGGAGAATGTAAAATCAGCAATGACAGCCTCCATGCTTCTCCCATCATTTCTTCTAAAAACACTATTGAAAAGTACGTGTATACTGTTAAACCACACACTCCTGCCACATTGCATACCCAGGATGGTGACACAGTTATGCTGCGTACACACGGCCGGACTTTTCGACAGCAAAGGTCCGACAGAACAAATCCATTGGACAATTCGACCGTGTGTGCGCTTCATCGGACCTTTGCTGTCGAAAAATCAGATGGACTTTAGATATAGAACATGTTTCAAATCTTTCCGACGGACTCGAGTCCGGTCGAAAAATCAGTTTGTCTGTATGCAGGTCCGACGGACGAAAAGCGACGCTAGGGCAGCTATTGGCTACTGGCTATGAACTTTCTTATTCTAGTCCAGCCGTACGCCATCACGGTCGAATCTGTCGGACTTTGGTGTGATTGTGTGTAGACAAGTCTGATTTGATGGAAGTTCGTTGAAAGTCCGTCAAAAAGTCTGGTCGTGCGTACACAGCAATACTCACTATTGCATCTTTAAAGCTGGACACCAGGCAGGCTACAACACACAAATTAAATGCAGTATTAGTATTCCAAGAGCCATGCTTTTAATTACAAACATCTACCTATCAGATTTCTGCAGGTCTGGTGTTTCTGGTGAATGTTGTGATAGATAAATATTTAAAGTGGATCTTCACTTTATCTGAGCACCACAAACCAAAAACACAATTTTATTCATTTTTAATATTAAAGCAAACTTCCCCATGCATAGGGTTGCCACTTTTTCTTCAAGCCAAACCCGAACACTTTAGTGGCACACAGTACATTTTTTGTTTCAGTATACACTATAGGATTGTAACAGACCTGAGAATAGTAATGCAGCGCACATAGTGTCCTCTTCCCCTCCTGTCAAGCCCTGTTCCGAGCTGCATTCCTGTCTGAACAATGAGTCCGGGTTTTCCGGACAGGTGGCAACCCTACCCATACATCCTTGTCTCTATGCTTTATTTTGTTGAGAAATCACTTTAAAAAACAACCCCTAGCATTTCTGGCTATGGCCATCTTAATTAAAGGCAGATGATTCATGTAGCATTTACTTCCTGGAATCCATCGGCCCTTAGCTCAGGCATGCAAGCGGGGGGTGTGCTTAGCTAAGAAAACCTCTCCTTCTCTCTTCTCCCTCTGAAGACGAAAGTTGAAACAAGTAAATATGATATACTTTCCTATTTACTAATGCTAGCAGCATATGTAAAAAATAATGAATGTTGATTGGGAGAGTGAAGTTCCACTTTAATTTTCCTGTTAACTTTCGTTTACCTGGTCTGCTGGGTTTAGCACATACATACTTACCTACCCAGTGAATCCAGCATTGTCCTGCAATAATCCAATATCAGCCATCGGGTGCTGCACCACCATCTTCTTTGCTGATGTCATCAGGAGATCAGCTGTCTTCTCTGGGTCCTAGCAGCGAGCCCCCGATGACACTGCACTGCATACTCTATGCACAGTAAATAGCCCCAAAGACTACTGGGATGGAATAGGTATCTTATGAGGCTTCTTGTTGGGGTGAGGAGATCCATTCTTGCCTAGGTGAAAAAAGGTGAAAGCACGGGGTACGCTCTGCTATAAAATGTATACCCCACATGTCACGCATTTGTCAGTGTGAGTCTTAATGTTTCCTGTACATAAAAACACATTTAAAAATGCAGTACAGCACATTTGAAAATGTACATTGTGGTGTGAACGAGCCATATATCGGCCTCCAGTATTCCCCTGTGCAGTAGAACTCAGAGGGGGGGAGCAGCACTAGGAGCCAATCCGGTATGCTGTATGCACATTTTGCTGACATCACATGCTGAAAGGAGGAGTGTGATGTTTAGTTCAGTGTTCTGCTCCTTTATTCATAGTAGCATGAGATCAGTGTTTAAATGGAATATGGGTTCAATGAGATGCTAGGAATGTAATTTAGGTTTTTGTCTGTATTGCAAGTGGGAACAGGGCCCATGGGCCCAATCACACATTTCCGTATGCTGGCTTACATTTTTTTTGTGTTTAATACCAAGTTAAGTGAACAGCCTCGGATGATATTCAGAGGAAACAAATCTCCCTACATAAGTTTTACATGTATACAGGGCTTTTTTTCTCAGAGAATAGGTGCAGGTACTCCCCTCTTCCAAGTCATCCATTGTCTCTGCCCCCTACCCACCTCTGAGCACTGTCCCTTGGTTCCACCACCCAGTACTGCCCTTTTTTTTAGAGAAAACAGATCCACATATCATTTTTTTTGGTGCTAAGAGCTGTATTGAATTTGTTAAGGATAATAAACCCCCCTCCCAGCAACAATAAACCCCCCGCAACAAATTACAACAACAGATCTACCTCAGGAGTAATAGGCCCCCACCAGCAACAACAGACTTCCCAACAGCCAGCATTAATAGACACTCCAGCAGCCAGCAACAATAGACCCATCAATCAACAGTAGATCTCTCCCAGCAACATAAGACCCCCCAGCAAAAATAGACCCCTCCCTCAACAGTAGATCTGTCCAAGCAACATAAAACCTCCCAGCAACAATAGACCCCTTCCTCAACAATAGATCCCCCAGCAGCCACCATCAATGGGCTTTCCAGTACACCCCTGCACCCCTTGCCATTAAATACATTGAGTGCTGGAGGTGCTGGAACTGCGTTCCCCCACGTTCCTGCTGAAAAAAAGCTCTGCATGTATATCTGCTGTCTTCAGCTTGCTATATTCTTTAGCCTTTAGCCTTGGCTTACACTGGGAGATAACTGATTGGAGGAAAGGCACACCCCCCAACTCCACATAGGCAGAAGAACGAAGATACTTTCAGAGCTGTGCTATGACAAGACAAGCTCTCTGCTAATATATTCATAGCAACCCTCCCCAACACAAATCTCAGGCTGGTTTTATCTCCCATCTCTGAAGGCCCGTACAGACGATCAGAAAATCGGAAGTAAAATTTCATCCGATGAACGATCTGCCGATTTTCTGATCATTAGTACGGTGCTTTCGACAGCCAATTACAAATTTTCCGATGACAAAAACTGTATGTGCAGGTTCTAAAATTTTTGTTCGATGTGAACACAATGTTCGATTTTCATTTAATTATTAGTTTTCGAAAACAAAAAAAATGTAAGAAAAAGACTTAAGTATGCTCCGAAATGAAAGAACACATAAAAAACAATTCAACACATTACATTACTGATGTTGAATTCAGTCGTACGAGAATTTTTGTATGGTGAGTAACCTCTTCACTTTCGATTTGAGAAACACACGGGACTTAAGCTGGATGAACACTATACAATTTTCTTTAGATTTTTTCCTTTATATTTATCAAAACCATATAATATGAGGTCAAACCTAAACACTTTCAATTCGTATGTAATCGGGCAGGCATTGCACTACATAGTTGATGGTAAATCTAAAGGAAATCTAACAACAAAAGTTGTAAAGTGTGTGTCCAGCTTTAGGGCTTTGGAGAGAGATAAAAAAAAAAACACTGCAGATAGATGTGCCCAGCTTAAATTTCATGAATCGGGTTTACATCCACTTTAAAGTGGCAGCTGCTGACTTTTAAAATATGGACACTTACCTGTCCCAGGGTCCAGAGTTGTCGGCACTCGAAGCCAATCGGGTGAAAATACCTTTTTTTTTTTTGTTCAGGAAGCACACTTCCTGATTACCCACCTAGGGAAAGATGATGTAAAGATGATGTAGTACAGTAATTGTCTCTTGGGATGTCCATGTTACACATCCCAGGAGGCAGTGTTGGATAAACCCTCACACTACTTGAATCTGGAACCTATCGTAAAGATCTGCAGCATGTCTCCTCATGTGAAAGATCTTGTGGTGCATTATGAGGAGGCCGGATGTGAGAATGAGGAAGCGACAGCCATTTCCCAATTCATAGGAGGCTCAGGATTGCACAGTGGAAGCAGAATGGAAAACTTCTGCTTCATGGAAGACAACACTGGATTCAATAAACTAACAAGTATTTTATTTTTTTCATACGGGGACACTTATTAAAGGACTCTTATTTAGCTTAGCATAGGAATGGTGAAGTTCCTTCTAAATATATTTTTCTTTTCAACTGTAATCCCACATTATCATCTTATATATGGCAGATTTCTTGTAAATTATCAATAATCAGATTAGAAAGCTGAGATCTATGTGCAACCACTAATAAATAAAATCATTATTCTTTATTTCTTTAGTTTTGGATAGAGTATTGATTGGTTAAAATCCCTATCAGTTTATTTTTTTCTTGTCTGTGTCCCATTGGAGCAATTAGTATTCACTTCCTGTCTCAGTGGGGCAACAGGAAGTAAGTGGACATCCTTCCACAGTGCAGGGGATTTCCCTATCAGACAGTTGTTACACAAGCAGGTGCCCCCTAGGAAGGTTTACCCTCATCTCTTGCTTTGGTGAAGACAACTGTAACATTTTGCACTCCCATCAGCTTCTGTCTCAAGCACAGTGGTTACCAGGACAAATAGAGGCTGAATCTCCCAATTGGAGGCACAAACAGCAAAAAAAAAACTGACAGGAGTTCCCTACTCTATCCAAATCTAAATAGAAACCTTTTGGCTACAGGTTTCATTTTAAATTATTTGGGGTAAAGTAATTGTCTTAAAGCGGGAACTTTACAGCTCGATGAAAAATAATGTTCTCATGCAAGGAATATGCATTCCACATTAGTAATTATTCTACCAAAAGTAGTGTTTGCTCTAAATTGCTTCCAGCATTGCTCCTGCTTCTTCTTGCTGGAGGCTGCCATTTTGCCATTTTATCAAACAAAAAAGCTTTATTGAGCATGGCTCGGAACAAAGCACATGTAAACTACAAATTCCACCGATTCTAGTATCATCATGTTACATCTAACCATTTGGAGACAAAAAGTGGTATTAGCCCACTCTCAGTGGTTACATATAAATATTAATGTTCCTCATACATTGCAATAGTAAAGCAAATACAATGGTAAACATTGAATCAATCCTCAGAAAAATCGGTCATACATCAGATCTAGTGGAGCTAGTCCGGGAACATCTAACCATTGGGACCACAGTTTGTCAAATTTACCTCTCTTACCCCTGTGCTGATATATGATCTTTCCAAGGAAATAGTATCACCCATTTGGGTGATCCACTCCTGTAGTGTGGGGGTTCCATGGATTTCCAGTGTCTCAGTATTAATTTTCGAGCCTGGAAGAGGTCCCTCGCTACAGCCTGTCTGGGAGTATCCTCCAAGGGTAGTGCTTCTAATATACCTAATAAACACATCTTAGGTTCAGTAGGTATCTTGGCTTGGAAGACCCTATTAATAGTATCTAGAAACTGTGTCCAGTACCTGTGGAGCTTTGGGCATCTCCAGAGGAGATGTATCAGATCTCCATGTTCTCTATTGCATCTAGCGCATGCGGGATCTGATCTTACCCCCATAGTGGCCAATCTGGCAGGTATAATGCACTCTTAGCGGAATGTACATCTGAGACAAATGCTGACCTACATTCAGGGAGCACTGGGAAATAGTGATGGCCGAACGGTTCGCCCGGCGGTCGTTTCGCGGCGAATTTCCGACTTTCGCCGTCCGCGGGTTCGAACGCCTTTTTCCGTCGTTCGCCCCGGCGGACTTACGTGTTTAATGTATACAAGAACTTTAACCTTTCGTGACACGTTTATCATGTGTTACAGGACAACCAATTGAGACATGACAGCTCATGGACACTTGGACATTCCCCCTAACCTATAAATACACCCGATCCGGTGGCCATTTTACATTCTTTCTTCTGTCACTGTAGGGAAAGGATCCTGTGTGGAGTAGGGACAGAGAAAACGCTAGCTATTTGGTACACAAAAGTTCTTTTCAGGACTGGTATAGGTGTTAGGTCAGCAGCCTGAGTTTCTTTTGTCAGTTTAGATAAAGGGACAGAGCGCTGTATGCTGCTATTTTAGGGACAGCTCAGCCAGATTAGTCTTTCTTCATCATCATCATCATCATCATCATTAGCTGTTACTATCAGGTCCACAAAAGAGCTGTTCCAGCTAATCGTTCCAGCCTACTCTTTTTTGCCAATTTGTATAGGGACAGGCAGGAAGCAGTGTGTCAGGCAGTGAGGATAATTTTAAAGACTTGCTGTTACTATTAGTTCCACAAAGGTTCTTTTCAGGACTGGTATCAGTGGTACGGTAATAGGCTTGTACACGTATAATATTCTTTCTTCCAAATATAGAAAGAATATTATACTTGACTGCTGCCCTTCTGCTGCAGTCTGCTAATCATTCACAACTCACTTGTTCCACAAAGCTCTTTATCAGGACTGGTAACTTGGTCTGTCTAGGGTGCTACGGTACATAGGCTTGGGTGCGGTACAGTCTGCTGTTCTGTAAGGACCGCTATCGGTCCACAATACATAGGGTTGCCGTGCACTACTGCTGACCGCTGCCCTATACTGCAGCAGTCCTTCATTGGTATAGGGACTGACGTACAGTCTGCTAATCACTAACACACAACCTGCTTGGTCCACAAAAGTTCTTATAAGGACTGGTAACTTGGTATAGGGTGCTACGGTACATAGGCCTGAGTGCGTTACAGTCTGCTGTTCTGTAAGGACCGCTATCGGTCCACAATACATAGGGTTGCCGTGCACTACTGCTGACCGCTGCCCTATACTGCAGCAGTCCTTCATTGGTATAGGGACTGACGTACAGTCTGCTAATCACTAACACACAACCTGCTTGTTCCACAAAAGTTCTTATAAGGACTGGTAACTTGGTATAGGGTGCTACGGTACATAGGCCTGAGTGCGTTACAGTCTGCTGTTCTGTAAGGACCGCTATCGGTCCACAATACATAGGGTTGCCGTGCACTACTGCTGACCGCTGCCCTATACTGCAGCAGTCCTTCATTGGTATAGGGACTGACGTACAGTCTGCTAATCACTAACACACAACCTGCTTGGTCCACAAAAGTTCTTATAAGGACTGGTAACTTGGTATAGGGTGCTACGGTACATAGGCCTGAGTGCGTTACAGTCTGCTGTTCTGTAAGGACCGCTATCGGTCCACAATACATAGGGTTGCCGTGCACTACTGCTGACCGCTGCCCTATACTGCAGCAGTCCTTCAGCGGTATAGGGACTGACGCACAGTCTGCTAAACACTAACACACAACCTGCTTGGTCCACAAAAGTTTTTATAAGGACTGGTAACTTGGTATAGGGTGCTACGGTACATAGGCCTGAGTGCGTTACAGTCTGCTGTTCTGTAAGGACCGCTATCGGTCCACAATACATAGGGTTGCCGTGCACTACTGCTGACCGCTGCCCTATACTGCAGCAGTCCTTCATTGGTATAGGGACTGACGTACAGTCTGCTAATCACTAACACACAACCTGCTTGTTCCACAAAAGTTCTTATAAGGACTGGTAACTTGGTATAGGGTGCTACGGTACATAGGCCTGAGTGCGTTACAGTCTGCTGTTCTGTAAGGACCGCTATCGGTCCACAATACATAGGGTTGCCGTGCACTACTGCTGACCGCTGCCCTATACTGCAGCAGTCCTTCATTGGTATAGGGACTGACGTACAGTCTGCTAATCACTAACACACAACCTGCTTGTTCCACAAAAGTTCTTATAAGGACTGGTAACTTGGTATAGGGTGCTACGGTACATAGGCTTGAGTGCGGTACAGTCTGCTGTTCTGTAAGGACCGCTATCGGTCCACAATAGATAGGGTTGACGTGCACCACTGCTGACCGCTGCCCTATACTGCAGCAGTCCTTCAGCGGTATAGGGACTGACGTACAGTCTGCTAAACACTAATACACAACCTGCTTGGTCCACAAAAGTTCTTATAAGGACTGGTAACTTGGTATAGGGTGCTACGGTACATAGGCTTGAGTGCGGTACAGTCTGCTGTTCTGTAAGGACCGCTATCGGTCCACAATAGATAGGGTTGACGTGCACCACTGCTGACCGCTGCCCTATACTGCAGCAGTCCTTCAGCGGTATAGGGACTGACGCACAGTCTGCTAAACACTAACACACAACCTGCTTGGTCCACAAAAGTTTTTATAAGGACTGGTAACTTGGTATAGGGTGCTACGGTACATAGGCCTGAGTGCGTTACAGTCTGCTGTTCTGTAAGGACCGCTATCGGTCCACAATACATAGGGTTGCCGTGCACTACTGCTGACCGCTGCCCTATACTGCAGCAGTCCTTCATTGGTATAGGGACTGACGTACAGTCTGCTAATCACTAACACACAACCTGCTTGGTCCACAAAAGTTCTTATAAGGACTGGTAACTTGGTATAGGGTGCTACGGTACATAGGCCTGAGTGCGTTACAGTCTGCTGTTCTGTAAGGACCGCTATCGGTCCACAATACATAGGGTTGCCGTGCACTACTGCTGACCGCTGCCCTATACTGCAGCAGTCCTTCAGCGGTATAGGGACTGACGCACAGTCTGCTAAACACTAACACACAACCTGCTTGGTCCACAAAAGTTCTTATAAGGACTGGTAACTTGGTATAGGGTGCTACGGTACATAGGCTTGAGTGCGGTACAGTCTGCTGTTCTGTAAGGACCGCTATCGGTCCACAATAGATAGGGTTGACGTGCACCACTGCTGACCGCTGCCCTATACTGCAGCAGTCCTTCAGCGGTATAGGGACTGACGTACAGTCTGCTAAACACTAATACACAACCTGCTTGGTCCACAAAAGTTCTTATAAGGACTGGTAACTTGGTATAGGGTGCTACGGTACATAGGCTTGAGTGCGGTACAGTCTGCTGTTCTGTAAGGACCGCTATAGGTCCACAATAGATAGGGTTGACGTGCACCACTGCTGACCGCTCACCTATACTGCAGCAGTCCTTCAGCGGTATAGGGACTAAGAGTTTTGTCACAGGGTCATTTAAAAAATGACATGCAGAGGAAGAGGCAGGCCCTTCCGCAGGGGTGGTAGGGGTAGGGCAGGAGCAACAGGCTTGAGCCAAAGTGGGAAGTTGCAGAAGGTGCGTTCAATTACTTTAAAGGATGCACCAGACTAGGTTGAGTGGCTCGCTCAGCCTTACTCTTCTGCACCCTCCTCATCCTCTCGATCTGCACCCTCTTCTTCACTCTCTGCTATGTGCACCCCCAAAGACACTACCACCAACAACACGACCACCACCACCACCACCACATACCTTCCGCTTGAGTCACTGGAATTATTTTCCGATCCATATCAAGAGGACATTTCTGATGCGCAGCCACTCTTGGTATTGGATCAGGAAGAGGAGGTAGCAACAAGCGCTACTCAGCAGTCTGACGCCAGTACCCAGATCAGCCCAAGGAGGAGGTTGGTCCCCGGTGTTGCTGCCTACTCTACTTATAGCGGTGGGGAAGGTGACGTTGATGATGACGTGTCTAGTGATGTCACGTGGGTGCCCACAAGAGAGGAAGAGGAGGGGAGTTCAGAGGGAGATATGGACCAGCAGATAGGGAGGAGAAGCAGCAATGACTTACATTGCACAGCAGGGACAAAGCAGACTGCAAATGTATCAGGAGCGAGTCATCGACCATGTACGGTCACATCTGGCGCTCCCAGGACACCGGCACATGGCTCCGCAGTGTGGGCTTTTTTTAACGTGTCCGCTGCTGACAATAGCGTTGCCATCTGCAATCTTTGCAGTCAACGCGTTAGTCGCGGTAAGCCCAATACTCACCTAGGGACGACCGCCTTAAGAAGGCACATGAGCAGCCATCACCGAGCCCAGTGGGAGCAACGGAACACACAAAGCCACACTGCAGGCTCTCACCGTCCAGCCTCGTCTTCTACTTCTCCTTCTCCTCTCTCCTCACAATTGTCCTCCACTCCACCTTCCATCACGCCAAGCTCACATTTTTCTGCAAAAAGGCAGGCTTCCGTGGGCCTAATGTTTGAGCGTAAAAAAATGATGACGCCGGATAACCCTCTTGCCCAACGGTTGGCGGCTGGCTTGTCAGAACTCATAGCCCGCCAACTACTGCCATATAAACTGGTGGACTCGGAGGCCTTTCGCAAATTTGTGGCCATTGGAACACCACAATGGAAGGTCCCAGGAAGGAAGTATTTCTCAGAGAAGGGCATCCCAGAGCTATATGGCCATGTTCAGCGGCAAGTGAATGTATCTCTGGCACACAGTGTCGGTGCCAAGATACATCTGACCACAGACACGTGGTCTAGCAAACACGGGCAGGGAAGGTATATCAGTTTTACTGCCCACTGGGTGAACCTTCTGACGGCCGTCAAGCATGTAACCCGTGGCACCCGTGTAGATTTGGTTTTACCGCCACGGATTGCATGCAGGCCTGACTCTTCTTCTCCTCCTCCTACTCCATCCTCCTCCCTCTCCTCCTCAGCTGCCTCCTCCTTTTCCGCTGCTAGCGTCTCTTCCACTGCACCGCCCAAGCTCCCCAGAACCTATTCCACATGCCAGGTGAGACGTTGCCATGCCGTGCTGCGTCTGTTGTGCCTGGAAGCAAAGAGCCACACTGGCCCGGCACTCCTTTCAGCTTTGCGTTCACAGGCAGATGAGTGGCTAACACCGCTCAATTTGACAGTTGGTAAAGTGGTGTGTGACAACGGTGCCAATCTGCTTAGCGCATTGAAACAGGGCAAAATCACGCACGTGCCGTGCATGGCACACGTCTTAAACTTGGTCGTGCAGCGATTCCTTGTCAAATACCCTGGGGTCCAGGACATCTTGCGGCAGGCAAGGAAAATCTCGGCCCATTTCAGAAGATCTTACACGGCCATGGCTCGCCTTGCTGACATTCAGCGGCGACACCATCTGCCGGTCAGACGTCTTATTTGCGATTGCCCGACGCGATGGAACTCAACCTTCTATATGCTTGATAGGCTGCTCCAGCAGAAACGTGCAGTTAACGTCTACCTGTATGAACTCTGCGAAAGAAACGGTTCTGGGGAGCTGGGTTTTTTTTCACCGCGCCAGTGGCTGCTCATGCGCGACACATGCAGACTTCTGCGGCCATTTGAGGAGATCACCAAACTGGTCAGTCGCAGCCATGGCGCCATCAGTGACATGGTACCTTATGCCTTCTTTCTGGAGCGTGCATTGCGTCGTGTCATTGATCAGGCTGTGGAGGAGCAGGAGCGGGAAGATGAGGAAGTCGCAATGCTGGATGAATTCCCAGGGGGGGCTACTCTATCTGAGACAAGTCAACAACAGGAGTCTGATGAGGAGTCAGAGGAGGATGGTGCCGGGGCGGATGAGCAGGAGCAAGAAGAGCATGCTTTAAACCTTTCTGGGATCCCTGTTGTGCGAGGATGGGGAGAGGAGAATGAAGAGGACGACATTATCCTGGATGATGAGCAGGAGCCAGGCCACCACACCGCTTCCACTTTAGTGCAAATGGGGGCCTTCATGCTCCAGTGTTTTAATAGGGACCCCCGTATAAAAAGCATGAGGGTCAAGGACCAGTACTGGGTGGCAACGTACTTAGACCCCCGGTACAAACACAAAATGGCGGAAATGTTACCGCCGTCGCAGAGGGCTGTCAGAATGCAGCACTTCCAGGCCTTGCTTCGAGAAATGCTGCATTCTGCTTTTGCGTGCGCTGGCAGAGGAGCAATTCCCACTCCCAGAGAAGGATTTGCGGGTACCAATCCAACAGCGCCTGCAAGAAGAGGCCGGTTTGAAGATGTGTTGGTGACTTCGGATATGAGGTCATTCTTTCAGCCGACCCATCGACAGGTGTCATCCGGATCCAGCATCAGGGAACGCCTAGACCGTCAGGTGTCCGACTACATTGGGTTAACGGCCGATGTGGACGCTCTGAGGAGTGATGAACCCCTAGACTACTGGGTGGGCAGGCTTGACCTCTGGCCAGAGCTTGCCCAATTTGCAATCGAACTGTTGGCTTGCCCCTCATCCAGTGTCCTGTCCGAAAGGACGTTCAGCGCAGCAGGGGGGATTGTGACCGATAAGCGTACTCGCCTAGCTCACCACAGTGTTAACTACCTCACATTTCTAAAAATGAATGAGGCATGGATCTCGGAGGAATTCAACACATGTGATCAGTAGACCATGTATATGTCTATAAACAATTTTTGGAATCAAGCACACAGACCTTCTTAATTCATTTGGCTCACTTCCCTGACCCAAAAAAGCACACCGTACTATATGCCCCTACCCTCCTCTTTGAAGAGGTTGAGCGGTGTCATATTTCTACTGGGGCTGCTTATTATGAGGGGTTCCCACCATCCCTGTGCTGTGCTGACTTCCTCCTGGGTGTTCTTATTATGAGGGGCTCCCACCATCCCTGTGCTGTGCTGACTTCCTCCTGGGGGTTCTTATTATGAGGGGATCACACCATCCCTGTGCTGTGCTGACTTCCTCCTGGGGCTGCTTACGGTGCTGCTGTCAGCGCTGTATGTCACGGAGCTGCTGTCAGCGCTGTATGTCACGGAGCTGCTGTCAGCGCTGTATGTCACGGAGCTGCTGTCAGCGCTGTATGTCACGGAGCTGCTGTCAGCGCTGTATGTCACGGAGCTGCTGTCAGCGCTGTATGTCACGGAGCTGCTGTCAGCGCTGTATGTCACGGAGCTGCTGTCAGCGCTGTATGTCACGGAGCTGCTGTCAGCGCTGTATGTCACGGAGCTGCTGTCAGCGCTGTATGTCACGGAGCTGCTGTCAGCGCTGTATGTCACGGTGCTGCTGTCAGCGCTGTATGTCACGGAGCTGCTGTCAGCGCTGTATGTCACGGAGCTGCTGTCAGTGCTGTATGTCACGGAGCTGCTGTCAGCGCTGTATGTCACGGAGCTGCTGTCAGCGCTGTATGTCACGGAGCTGCTGTCAGCGCTGTATGTCACGGTGCTGCTGTCAGCGCTGTATGTCACGGAGCTGCTGTCAGCGCTGTATGTCACGGAGCTGCTGTCAGCGCTGTATGTCACGGAGCTGCTGTCAGCGCTGTATGTCACGGAGCTGCTGTCAGCGCTGTATGTCACGGAGCTGCTGTCAGCGCTGTATGTCACGGTGCTGATGTCAGTGCTCTGTATTACGGTGCTGCTGTCAGTGCTCTGTATCTCCTGCACCCTCTTGTTTGCCTACCCTGGTCCCTGACCTTCCCTCTCCTCCATTGCCTTCATTAGCTCCATAGTCCTGAATTGTCAGAACAATTTCCCAAATAAAAAAAAAATGCTTGTAGTTATCGATCCCAAATTCACCTCATACATGTATTATGCTATTGTCCAGGTGGTGGGACTACGTGCTACCCCCTAATAATTACCCCGTGGCCGCAAATTCGACCTAAAGGTTTGCGAAATTCGCCTCCCATTGAAGTCAATGGAGCCCGCGGCGAACGGTCGTTTTCGCGAACGTTTGTGTCCGTTCGCGTTTCGCGTTCGCGAAACGTCCCGTCGGAAGTTCGTCCATCACTACTGGGAAACTGCCTGTAGGGCCTCCTCCCACTGTTCTTCCTCTAAAGCACACACATCCCGTCCCCACCGTGACACTACTTTAAGAGGTATGTAACCATGGAAAAGGGCAAGAAGCATGGCATAGCTACAGGAAATAAATCCTTTGTATGTTGTAACCTCAAATAAGTATTTAAATATAGGTGTGGGATCCAAGGACCATTGGTCCCTATCCCCCTGTGCCCTAATCACGTGCTGAAGCTGCATGTAATAAAAATTAATTGAAGCTGGAAGCCTGAAGGCCTCTATAAGCTCTGGAAAGGGCCTCAGTTTTCCCTCCCGAAAAATGTGGGACAAATGAGAGATGCCAAACTGTAGCCACTTTGCGCTATAGGGCAGTTTTGCTAATTCAGAAAAGTGGTTGTTATTTCATATGGGACCTTATTTAGTGAATCCCTGTACCCCTTGCATTGTTCTCACCTTGTTCCAGACTTTTTGAATGAGTGCATAAGTAGGCTAGAGCCTGTTAGACTTGCTGAAATTCAAGGCCTCCAGATCATCCACCATCCTCGAACCTTGTTATAAAGGTGAGTAGTGTGGAAGAAAAGTCAACCAAATTCATGTGTGAAGTCTAGCGGGGGTTCACTGCCCTTGCTATATGTTGTAACTGGGAGGCTACATAATATAGCCAGAGATTAAGCAGTACCAATCCTCCAGCTTCTTTTGGACGCTGTTACTGCTAAAGTTTTATTCTTGGTGGTTTAGATTGCCAAAGGAGTGCCCTAAAAGTTGAGTTTATATTATGGAATTTTTTCAAGGGATGACCATTGGGGTGTTATGCAGTACAAGTAACTGTGGCATCATGGTAATTTTTATAAGGTTTACCCATCCTGCAAGAGATATCTTGAGATTACTCCACACTTTAACCTTATCTCTACAGCGATGCAGCAAAGGGCAGCAAAGGGCATAAGTTAAGTCCGTGGGTGGGGAGTGTCACCTGTATACCCAAGTATTTGAATGAGCCTGACAGTTGGATGTCCTGTATGGTTCGCTCCGATGGATCGGGCGTCACATCCAGCAGCATAATGGAGGATTTAGTCCAATTTATAATGAGACCTGACTAATCCACAAACTCTCTTATCACCACCATTGTTGCCCTCAGGGAGGTTGATGTGTCACCAAGGAATAGCATTGTATCATCAGCATACATCATTTTTTCTTGCAGTTCCTCATATCAAAAATCCTGTATAAAGGAATTGGAGCAGCCAAGGGCTCTATGGCCAGGGCAAACAACAGAGGGGAGAGGGGGCACCCCTGTCTTGTACCTCTGTATATTTTGAAACTCTGAGAAACCTGCCCTCCCTCTCTGGTGTGTGCTATCGGCTTAGAATATAGCAACTGGACCCACAAGATAAACCTGTCACCAAAGCCAAATCTGCGCATAACTGCCCAAAGACAGTCCCACTCAATGCTATCATAAGCTTTATGAGTGTCGAGGGACAGTAATGCCCTATTTCCACCATTATCCGCTGGAGACTGGATATTGAGGAAAAGCTGTCGCAAATTAATGGCTGTTGATTTTTGAGGCATAAAACCGGATTGGTCCGAATTAATAATTGAGGAAATTACTTTGTTAAGGTGAAGAGCAAATACTTTTGCTAAAATCTTGATGTAATTTTGCAAAAGGGAAATAGGGCGATAGGAACCTGGGTCAAGGGAGTCTTTATGTGGCTTCAAAACTAGCACAATTGTGGCTCTAGACATAGATTGAGGGAGCTCCCCCTTTTTCCTAGCTGCATTGAACACTTTCAGCAGTCTGGGTAGTATGTATTCTGTATATTATTGATAAACCTCTATAGGTATTCCGTCATCAACAGTAAATCTTTAGGCTGTCAGCAGATCGGCCTCTAGTGGCTCTGATTTTAGGCCCAGTGCCAATAATGAAGGGCAACTGAGCATGTGCAGAGCACAGTGAGACAGTCTATTACTGCATACTGCAGTATAGGCACCTATTTTTTATATTTTACATAGCTATACCTGCAGCCTGAAGTGATCTAGCAGGACCCAATTTTCTGACAAAAATTCCACTTTAAGGCTAGGTGCACACTACTGCGACTGTTATTTCATATGAAGTAATGATCCGTCCTTCCTTCCATGTACAGTAATGCTCCCTCCTTCCTTCCTTTTACAGTAGTGATCCATCCTTCCTGTCTTCCATGTGCAGTAGTGATCCATCCTTCTGCAGTGATCCATCCTTCCTGTCTTCCATGTGCAGTAGTGATCTATCCTTCCTGTCTTCCATGTGCTGTAGTTATTCTTCCTTCCTGCCTTCCATGTCCCATAGTGTTCCTGTCTTCTAGGTGCAATAGTGATCCATCCTTCCTGCCTTTCATACTAGTGTGAATGAGCCCTAAGTGTTATGTTGCATATTTCTGACATTTGAGATGAGATTTCCCTCTGATGTTCATTTGTTCAAGCAATGCTGCACTGTATACAGCAACTAGGCTCAGCTTCTGCTTAATCATCCCTCTTTAAGCCACTCCCACTGTTAGGCCATAATTTGCTACTATGTGCTGCTCGTCCTGCAGTACTTATTATTGGCTCCATTCGGGGTTCCTCAGGTCCTTCATAATTCTATATAAGCTCTCTATTTATTTTCAATGTATACAAAATCAGATGTATTGTAAGTAATTTTCTAAAGATTGTGTTGAGGTTTATACGTATCCTTGAGTCTCCAGTGCATACCAAAGCAATCAAAGCATATTTTTTATAGGTACAATGACCTTCCCACCATCATGTTTGGTCACACCAATCATTTTTTATAGGTACAATGACCTACCACCATCATGTTTGGTCACACCCACTTTTTGCTGCGGCACGCATAGCTGGTCACTATCTCGCTGCAAAGTTCAAAAGTTGTGATGCATGACATTATAGTATGGCTAGTTAAAATGCAAATTCTGTAGTGCTTACTGGCATACAAATATGGAGGCTGCCATTGCTGATATGTGTTTTTAAGGTCCATGCTCCTGGTTTCTAACTCTGATCCTGGCCTTTTCTGCCTAGTGAATCATTGATGAGTACAGGATGGAAGTTCAGAATCCTCCAGTTTCAACTATAACCTTCTTATGCACACACACACACTTTATGTATATGTACATATCTATTTTCAAGTGTTTTTGCCATCACAGGGTCCTTATTCTTCTCGCTCTGTGGCCATGATGGGTGGTCCTTTATGTAGCAGAGATGGCTCTCACAAAGTGACAATGATGCCATTCTCTGTAGCATGATCCCAGGCTGGAGTGGTGATGTATCCCTGAAGGATGTGTGTATAACTCTGTGGGCTCACAGGAAATAAATTGAATGGTGATGGGGGTCATTTAATGAGGACCGGCGCTGGACCATGATGGAGGGCTAGGAGGATAGTGATGTGGTGTGGAGAGAATGAGTATTGCTTGGAGATTGGATTTAAGCAAGTATAGCTTGTCTTTTGTTTTTGAGATGAATAAAGAATATAAATGGTTACTTTCATGAACTAGAAACATGCATATAACAATTTTGACCTCCTTCCATAGCGAGTTTTTTTAACTTAAAGTGGTTGTATACCCGCTGAAGTTATTTTTTTTGTTTTTTTTACTCACCTGCAAAGGAAAAGGCATAATGAGCTAATATGTACCGCTCCGGCACTGTGAGTGGCCAGAGCCACGATATCGTCACTTGCTTCCCGGCAGGGTCCGGCATCTGCCGGACTTTCAGCCGAGAATCCCCTGTGCGCATGCGCATTGCAAGGGGAATATCTCCTAAACCATACAGGTTTAGGAGATATTTTTTTACCTACAGGTATGAATGAATGAATGAATGAAATACTTATATAGCGCACAATGCGAACTGAATCGCCTCTAGGCGCTGTGGCGAGCTTTGATCATCTGCTAAAAGAGGAAGGTCTTGAGTTTTTTCCTAAAAGCCAGGTGATTTTCTTCCAGGCGGATGTTGATTGGTAGAGCATTCCATTGCCGAGGCCCTTGGACAGCGAATCTCCGATCACCCTTGGATTTATACCGGGCTTTGGGCACGAGGAGGAGGTTTTTGTTGGCTGATCGAAGACTGCGGTTTGGTGTGTAACGATTTATTTTCTCCATTAGGTATTGCGGAGCTTCTCTATGCACGCATTTGTGGGTGAGGCAAAGGGTCTTTAACGTGATCCGATTTTTTACGGTTAGCCAATGTAAGCTCCTCAGTGAAGGAGAAATGGATTCCCAGGTTTTTTTTCCTGTTATCAGCCTTGCCGCCATGTTTTGGATCAGTTGTAATCGCGCAAGTTGATATTGTGATAATCCTATGTAAAGCGAGTTTGCGTAGTCCAGTCGTGAATTAATGATTGTTCCAACTACCACTGCTTTGTCATTCTTTGGGATAAAAGGGATGAGTCTGCGAAGCATGCGTAGCAGATGGTGAGATCGACTGACTACAGATCCTATTTGCGCATCCATTGACATTTGTGCGTCTAAAATAACCCCGAGACTCTTCGCTTTGGTCTTTGGGGAGATAGTCTGCCCAAAGACGGTTGGTGGAGACCAGGAGGTTTTGGTTGCGGGATTATGATTTGGGTGTAAGATAAGAAGCTCTGTCTTTGATTGGTTCAGCTGGAGGGAGTTGGTGGTCATCCAGTCCTCTATTGATTTGAGGCAGTTTTCAAGTTGTTGTTGGTGATCTTTTTTTCCATTGATCCGGAAATAAAGTTGCGTGTCGTCAGCGTAAGAGTGGAAGCAGAGATCTGAGCATCTGATGATTTGAAGGAGTGGGCGAATGTAAATGTTGAAGAGAACGGGTGACAACGGAGAGCCTTGAGGGACTCCGCAGGTGACTGCCCGAGTTTCGAAGCCTTATTACAAGCTTTTCTGTAGGTAAAAGTCCCAAAATTGACTATACAACCACTTTAATAGAAAATAACTGCATACTTAAAGGGGTTCTTCAGTCATCTATTGAAAAAAATTACAAAAACGGTTGCTGTTGACTTTTAATAAACAGACCTGCCCCAGGATCTAGCACTGTCCTTACCCGGCCGATTTCTTCACTGGGCTTCGTTCCCAGTGCCGGAACACTATCTGTGGGCAGTTGGCTGTGACTGTTTGCGGCTTCTCACTGTGTATGTGTGAGCCGTGCTACGCTATTTGAATGTCCTGCACCTTACTGGGACCTGTGATGTGTAGTAACCAGGTGAAGGCACATCTGGTGAAGGTGGCACAATCTTTAATATATTTGAGCACTGTGAAATCTATTGATATTTTTTGGAATGTTATTTAATAAGGATAAGGCTATATATATATATATATATATATATATATATATATTTTTTTTTTTTTTTTTCTTCTTCGCATGATACACGGAATATTGGGGAGATAATAAATGTGAAGGACTGAAAAAATGCATATATAAAAATCACTATTTGACCCATACTGAGAAATAGGGTCATGTTTATCAGATGAGAGCACAACCACATAAGATATAGCATGGCAAATAAGTAATATAAGGAAGAAGTACACAAATGGACTAGTATATAAAAGTATAGTATATAAAAAGAACGTTGGCGTTTTAGTGATCCACTATTATTATTATTTGTGTATTATTGGACATTTATCTATTTTTTGAGTATTATTTTTTGGAGTGTTATTTTAGAGTGTTCACAATTCTATACAAGACCATATGGTGGAATAGCGCTGCAACATTATAATGATCAGCTTTACACTTGACTATACAACTTTATGGTCTGGAACAGCAGCTGAGCTGACTAGTTCGCTGCTACTATCTGTTTAGCTGCTTAAAGAGGAAGTAAACCCTGATGGGTTTACTTCCTCTTTCATTCCCTGCAAAGTCAAAGCATAATGGACTACTATGCATCGCATAGTAGTCCATTATGTGTCACTTACCTGACACAGGAGCCAGCGAAGTCACCGCTGTCCCCTGTAGTCCGGCACATCCATCTTCTCGGTGGGGTCTCGCAGCTCCGCCGCTGTCATTCGGCGAAGCCGCGATGATGTCACTCCCGCGCATGCGCACGGGAGCGGACACGCGCGGCATCTTTGTCGTTGACGATGCCGCGCTCAGTGCGCCTGCGCGCCGCTGTCTATGGCGCATGCAGCGTATACAGCGGTGCCTGTCTTCAGGCAAATATCTCCTAAACCGTATAGGTTTAGGAGATATTTCTTGGACCTACAGGGAAGCCTTAATCTAGGCTTACCTGTAGGTCAAAGTGTGTTGTAAGGGTTTACAACCACTTTACGAGCCCTTTCACACGGATGGACCGATCGCGTTCGCCTGTCAATTTTTCAGGTGTCCCGATCGGACCGTCTTTTTTGTGGAGCAGTGGGTGTCAATGGACCCACCGACATCCGATCTGATCCTGTCCGCAAAAAACAGACAATCGGATGACATAGGGGAGAGCGGGCTATGTCTGTGTCCTCTCTGCATAAGTAGAGCAGACACGGACCAGCCACCCGCCTACTCAGCGGGGATCAGCGGTGAGATTCCCTGCTGAGCAGCCAGACTCCAACAGGGCCCACCCATGTATGAGACCCCTTAGGCTGCTTGAGGCATCATATTATATCTCTGCCTTATTTGTCAATAAAGCCAAGTGTCTATGCATGTGATCTAAGTGTTTTTTTTATTTTTCTCTCTTTTGCAGATCGCAGATCTGGAATACACATATGGGATATGTGATGCAGGACACCCGGTTTACTCATGTCTGGCTGAGGTAGTAGTTTGTGTAGTTAGGGGGCAGTGGTGTTTGCCCATGGAGATAACTAGACAAACTACTGCCTTGCCAGATGTGGGAATTGTCTTCAGGATCATCCGTATACTGGGACTGGATACCTCAAATGAATCAGCGTGACATGCAATCTGCTCTAATGTCAATGTGCATTGGATTGTTTTAAAAACGTTTCGGTGTTTCTTATCATTCAATGGCTTACAAATACTGTATATTGATATGATATAACAAATAGCTGTTAGAATGAATGGAACGCTCAGTGATCTTCCTTTTCTGCTGTTGTCAGGTACTTCATAGATACAGTACATTTTTATGGTAACTGAATTTGAACACAAACTGGCATAAACATACATATATCCTCAAGCAAAGAAAATGTTTCAATTATTTTGTGTGTAAAAGGTAGGCAGCTTATAGCTGTCCTGATGTTATGGTTCCATTTAGGATACTTACCTAGACTTTAAAGTCACCATACACAGTCAGAATAAAGGATAACTCCACATTTGTGATAAAAAAAAAAATTGCATAAAATGTTTTTATATATACAATTGCGACACAAGCCATAATCTAATTTATTGTTACTAAAAATGACCTTTCCTTTTTAACCATGACACTTTTGTTTACATGTAAAAACCTGTATTTTTTGCTAGAAAATTAGTTAGAAGCCGAGGCCCTAGAGAATAAAATGGTGGGGTTTTGCAATTTTGTATGTCATGCTGTATTTGTGCAATGGTTTGTCAAATGTAATTTGTTTGGAAAAATACACTTTTTTGAATTTGAATGCAACAAAACACATAAAATATCCCAATTTTTTGGTAAAATAAAAAACAAAATGACGTTACATCATCATACATCATACGACCATCAGGATGCTGCCAGGACCACCAGGGATTGGCACCACCCTGGACCACCAGGTATTCCACCCTAGACCACCAGGGAAATGCCAATCAGTGCCCAGGAAGCTGCCAATCAGTGCCCATCCCCAATGCCTGCCAGTGCCAGTGCCGTCAGGGATGCATATCAATGCCATATATCAGTGCTGCATATTAGTGCCCAGCAGTGCCACGTATCAGTGCCCAGCAGTGCGGCCTATCAGTGCCCAGCAGTTCCGCCTATCAGTGCCACCCATAATTACCCATCAGTTCAACCTTTCAGTTCCCATCTATGTCACCAGCAGTGCCCATCACTGCCCACCAGTGCCACCCATGAGTGCCCATTTGTGCCCCCTATTAATGCCCATCATTGCTGCATATCAGTGCCGCCTACCAGTGCCCATCATTCCCGCCTATCAGTGCCCATTGTCAGTGGCCATCAGTGTCACATCATTGGTGCCACCTCATCAGCGCCGCCTTATCAGTGCCTGTCAGTGGCGGAGAAAACGTACTTTTTAACAAAATTTTATAACAGAAACAAAAGAACAACTTTTTTTCCCCCCCACCATTTTAGATCGTTTTTATTTGTTTAGCGAAAAATAAAATATGCAGCGGTGATCTAATACCACCAAAAGAAAGCTCTATTTGTGGAAACAAAATTATAAAAATTCTGTTTGGGTACAGTGTAGCATGACCACGCAATTGTCATTTAAACAGAGACAGCGCTGAAAGCTGAAAATTGACTTGGGCAGGAAGGGGGTGTAAGTGCCTGGTATTGAGGTGGTTAAAATTGGGCATGCCCCTGCAATGGTGACAAGCAACCTAAATTTTACTATTAATAGGAGACTCTTTTAAAGTCTTTAAAGGTTACCACTTTAGATTTACACAGGAGGTTTGGTGCTAGAATTACTGCCTATGATCAGACGTTCACGGTGATACCTCACATGTGTGAGACAATCACTGTTTGCATGCTAGTGGGACCAACACGTGTGTTCGCCTTTGTGCACAGGGTGATATTTATTTGATTATTTATTTTAAAATTTAACAGTGACTTACCAGGTATGTGATTGGGCGACTGCAGCACTGTGATTTTATGTAAAATTCCATGCAATATGGCGACATGGAGAGAGTTCCATACACAGTTAGTGTACAGAATGTTCCCAGAGATGTCATTTCCTGATTGTGTGATTGGCTTACTCATTTTCCCAGAACTCTGCACTAAGATACAAATCTAATTTTAGGCATCCTCTACAACACAAATGACAGTTGGTGAGATGCTTCTAAAGGGTTAATCGCTTCTAAAGGAATGCAGAACCTGTCACTCTCCTCATTAGAACTCTGCAAGTGCATCAGCTGATCAAAATGAAAAACTCACCCCCATTCATTATCAGTCCTACACAATCCTTGCAATGTACATAGATCACCCAGAGTTCTTTGTCAACGGAAGTGTTATGCCCCATACACACCACCTGGACTTTCTGGCAAACTAAGTCCGACGGTCTTCCCGACGAACTTTACAGTGGAGTTCCGATTGGACTTTCAGAACGAACGGACTTGGCCACACACAATCACACCAAAGTCTAATGGATTTGAGCGTGATGATGTACGACCGGACTAGAATAAGGAAGTTCATAGCCAGTAGCCAATAGCTGCCCTAATGTCGGTTTTCGTCCGTCGGACTATCATACAGACGAACTGATTTTTCGACCAGACTCAAGTCCGTCGGAAAGATTTGAAACATGTTTTAAATCTAAAGTCCATCTGATTTTTAGACAGCAAAGGTCCAATGAAGCCCACACATGATCGAATTGTCCGGCGGATTCATTCTGTCAGACCTTTGCTGTCGAAAAGTCCAGTCGTGTGTACACGGCATAACTCTTCAAACTGGCTATACACTAGGAGATTTTTTAATAAACATTGGTACATTTGTATGAAACTTCTTTGCCCTTGTACACGCGGTCAGAGATTCCGACAACCAAATCCGTCGGATTTTGTCCGACAGATCTTGTCCGAAACTGTTGCATACACACGGTCAGACAAAGTTGTCGGAAAATCCGATCTTTCAGAACGTGATAACGTAATTTCGTTACGATGGGACTACGTTCAGGCTAGTAGCCAATAGCTTTGATGTAGGAATTTGATCTGAGCATGCGTGGCACTTTGTCCGATCGGAATTCTCGACACATGATCGGAGTATGTCCAATCGGAGCAGTTTGTCGGAAAATATTTCCAGCAAGTTGGAAAATTTGGTCCGACAGATATTCTGACGGAAACACTCCGATGCATACCACACACAGTCGGAATATCCGACAAACCACTCTGATCGGACACATTCCGACAGAATCTCCGACCGTGTGTACAAGGGCTTTGTACGCTCAATGACAGCAGATGCTGCTGACATGGCTTTTCTTCTAGGGAAGAGTTATGGGTAGGGGTTCTAATCTGTTCTATAGATATATTATTCCCCCCCCCAGTTTGACCAACTGCCATCAGTACTGTCAGCTGACCTGTACTATTATTTTCCAACTGATGGTCTGTTTCCTTTAACCAACTCCTGCCCAACAACGTCATATGACTTTGCAGACTTTGAGTGGGGATATCTGAATGATGCCTGCTGTTACCAGCATCATTCAGATATCTTCTTTTACAGCATGATAAAAACAATCACATTTTTTTTTCAGCCTCTTGATTGTTTTTACAGGTGGCGGAAGGAGATGTCCCCCCCCCCACGATAAAGGAATCCCATACTTACCAACTGTCCCGAATTTCCCGGGACATTCCTGGCATTTAGACTCTTTTCTCAGATTTCGCGATTCCTGGGAAATGTCCTGGGAAATTCCTGTATTCCCAAATTTTTGGCGCCACGCCCCTATAGCTCTTTGGCCGGCGGAGACAATGTCTCCACCGGCTGTCATTTTCCTGAAGACTAAAAGACTAGAACAAGAGCCCACGTGGCTGCCAATAGAAATTGAGCTGCGGAACCGCCCACCTCCGCCCCACTGCCGGTTTGTCTGTGACCTGATGTGGGAAGAGATGGGGGTGGGCGGCACCACAGCTCAATTTTTATTGGCAGCCACCCCTCCTGTTTTGTTCCACTGACTGCCTGTGTGATCTGTTTTTCTGTAATGGTGGCGGAGATAGTCTCCGCTGCTGGGGGACACCTAATGAGAGGGGGACTTCAGTGGGGGAAACCTGATGAGGGGGCTCCACTGAGGGACACCTGATGAGAGGAGGGCTTCAATGGGGGACACCTGATGAGAGAGAGCCTCCACTGGGGGACACCTAATGTATGGAGGATCTCTACTGGGAATGCCTGGTGTAAGGAGGGACGCCGCTGGGAATGCCTGGAGTAAGGAGGGACTCCGCTGGTATTCCCTGGAGTAAGGAGGGACTCCGCTGGGATTGCCTGGTGTAAGGAGGGACTGTGCTGGGATTGTCTGGTGTAAGGAGGGACTCCGCTGGGAATACCTGGTGTAAGGAGGGACTTCTCTGGGAATGCCTGGTGTAAGGAGGGACTGCGCTGAGATTGCCTGGTGTAAGGAGGGACTGCTCTGGGATTGCTTGATGTAAGGACAGACTCTGCTGGGGGCAACTGATGTAAGGACAGACTCTGCTAGGACACCTGATGCAAGGACGGACTCTGCTGGGGGCACCTGATGGCATCTGGTGGCAGGTGACATGGGAGGTGACATGCTCAGGGGTCCCACTGTTTCTGGATTATGGTGAGTTGAATGATTTCATTCTATATTACAATGTAATAATAGTAATAATGCGCTTCAATCATCCTGACACCACAACCATGGTGCTGGGATGATTGAAGCGCTATCACCAAGTGTGTGGAGCATCTTTATTTGCTGTTAAACTCTCAAATACACATTTCTATTGTGGTGTAGGATCTGGTCCTGCTGTCCCTCCATCCCTCTTCCTTCCTTCCCTCCTTCTTTCCTTCTTTCTCTCTCCCTCCCTCCTTTCCCTTTCTTTGTCCATCTCTCATTCATCTCAGACTCTAACCACACCCCCATTTAAACCACACCCATATCACAATTTCACGTAAACCATGCCCATTTTTCGGCGCAGTGCAGTTTTCTTTTTGCTATGACATGCCTACAAATGCATGTCCCGCCCCCTAATTATAATAAGACTCCGCCTAAAGCCAAAAAAGTGTCCCTATAATTTTTTTTACAATGTTGGCAACTATGGAGTCCGCTGGCAATGAAAGTTCACCATAGAAAATCTAGCGGGCCAGATGGTCCCCGGCAGTCTCTTTAACCTTTACAGGCTGGGCACAACGTTATTACGTCACGCCCCCCCGCACAGATAAACACTGCTGTTGCCTTGGCTGGGAAGCCGTGATCATTTTTTTAATTTGATTTTAGACTTTCCAGCCTAGAGTCGAGATCTGGGGACTTAAAGACCCCAGATCTCGCTGTAAAGAGGACTTGTCATGCCCTATTCCTATTAATAGGGATGTTTACATTCCTTGTAATAGGAATAAAAGTAATAAAAAAAAAAAATGTAAAAGGAAAGTATCAAAATAGAAAAATAAAAGTAGAAAAAAAAAAAACGAACGCATACATAGGTTGCACCCACATATGTAAACAGCGTTCAAACCACACGTGTGAGGCATCACTGCGAACGTTAGAGCAAGAACAATAATTCCAGCCCAAGACCTCCTCTATAACTGTAAACAGGTGACCTGTAAAATTTTTAAAGCATTTCACCATTCCACGAGTGTGCACAATTTTAAAGCGTGACATTTTAGGTACAGTATCTATTTACTCAGTGTAACATCATCTTTCACATTATGCAAAATCAGGCTAATGTTAGTATTTTTTAATAATGAAACACATTTGAAAAATTTCTGTGCAAATATCGTGTGAGATAAAAAGGCAACGTCCACCATTTTATTCCTTATGGTCTCTGCTAACAAAACATATATAATATTTGAGGGTTCTGAGCAATTTTCTAGCAAAAAAAATTATGATATTTACATGTAGGAGAGAAGTGTCAAAAGAAGTTGGCTTGCGTGGCAAGAGGTTAATGAAGATATTCTAATGTTGTCATAGGTGCTCATAGATATTTTTTACGGGAACTTAATTTGTACATGATCTGGCATAAACATACATAGTAGGAAATTACCAATACTAGACCAGCCAGAATCTGGAGCAGCTGTGCCTGCCAACCAATTAACTTCTAGCTTTCATTTTCAAAGCCTAACTAAAAAACTGAAGATAGATGCTTATTGGTTTCTCTGCACAGCTGCTCCAGTTTTAGTCATTTCCTCTTATGCCGTGTACACACGATTGGAGTATCCGGCGGATAGTCTGATTGCGTGTACACGGCATTATAGTTTCTTAGACAAGGAATACATTTTAACTATTGTGCGTATAAGCTAGGTAGCTTTTAACTGGCTTGATGATATGGTTCCTCTAGGCTTAGAATGCTTTCCTAGACTTCAAAGCCAATTAGAGCTCCAGTCCGCTAATCAATTTTTTTTAAAAGCTCCCCCATGATTGTCTGTGTATGCACATTAACCACTTCAGATCCGCGCTATTGCCAAATGACGGCATTAGCGCGGACCTACATTTTCAGGACTACGTCTATTGACGTCGTCCTGGTTACGAGCAGCCTGCGCGCCCCCTGAGGGGCGCGCGCGGCGCGCTCTGTGATCGGCGAGTCCGTGAGACTCGCCTGATCACCGATCCGTGTAAGGGGTCGATCCCGACCCCTTATCACGTGATCAGCTGTCAGCCAATGACAGCTGATCATGTGATAGAACGGAGCCGGTAATCGGCTATTATTCCTCCTCGCGCTGACAGCGCGAGGAGAGAAAAAAAAAGCCGATCACCGGCGGCCGTGATCGGGACATCAGTCCCGATCACGGCCATCAATACAAGGGACCACCTGCCACCTGCCTGTGCCCACCTGCCTCCCGCAGTGCCATCCTGAAGTAAAATAAAAGAAAAAGTAAGTGCCCCCCGTCAGTGCCCCCTGTCAGTGCCCATAGTGCCCACCACAGTGCCACCCACAGTGCCACCCACAGTGCCACCCACAGTGCCACCCCACAGTGCCACCCACAGTGCCACCCAATCTGCCTCAAAGGTGCTGCACCCCAGTGCCGCCCATCAGTGCCCAGCAGTGCCGCCCATCAGTGCCCAGCAGTGCCCAGCAGTGCCACCTATCAGAGCCACCTATCAGTGCCACCTATCAGTGCCCATCAGTCCCATCTATCTGTGGTACCTATCAGTGCCCATCCGTGCCACCCATCCGTGCCACTTATCCGTGCCACCCATCCGTGCCATCTTATCTGTGCCCATCTTTGCCCATCAGTGCCGCCTTATCTGTGCCCATCGGTGCCGCCTTATCTGTGCCTATTAGTGCCGCCTTAACTATGCCTATCAGTGCCCACCAGTGCAGCCCATCAGTGCCCACCAATGCAGCCCATCAGTGCCCACCAATGCAGCCCATCAGTGCCCACCAATGCAGCCTATCAGTGCCGCCTAATCAGCGCACTTCAATGAAGGAGAAAAATGACCCGTTTGCAAAATTTTATAACAAACTATTAAAACATGATTTTTTTTTTTTTTTTTTTGCATCTTTTTTTGTTTGTTTAGCAAAAAATAAAACTCCGAGCTGTAACTAAATACCACCAAAAGAAAGCTCTATTTGTGGGAAAAAAATGATAAAAATTTCATTTGGGTACAGTGTTGTATGCCCGCGCAATTGTCACTCAAAGTGCATCAGCGCTGAAAGCTGAAAATTGGTCTGGGACTGAGGGGGGTTTAAGTGTCCAGTAAGCAAGTGGTTAATATTTGCATACTATCCTAAATGTCTTCATGCTAGTTACTTATAAATGATTAATACCTTATGCCGCGTACACATGATTGGATTATCCGGCAGACTTGGTCCGGCGGACCAGACTCCACCGGACAATCCGCCCATGTGTGGGCTCCGGCGGACTTTTTGTCTTGACTCAAAATTGTCCGCCAGACTCGGCAGTGCACTGGACAATCCGCCCGTCTGTGTGCTAGTCCGCCGGACTTTTGAAATGAACAGACTTGCCCACACACGGAGTAAAGTCCGTTAATTTTGAACGTGGCTCCAGGTAGACGGAACTAGTGAAGGAAGTCAATGTGCCGCTGCTGCCGTCCGGGGGTCTTCTTCCGACTTCGGGGGTCTTCTTCCGACTTCGGGGGTCTTGTCCCGCTCTTTGGTTCTTCTTGCCGGTCCTCCACTTTCTTCTTTCAGCTCTTTTACTAGCGTTGGCCCGGTCTTCTGTCGATGTCGCCGCCGCCTTCTGCTTCTTCTGCTTCTTCTTCACTTCTTCCGATGTTGACACGACACTCTCTCTGGCCTTAATGGCAGGGACGTGTTGTGTGGCCACTTATATAAGGATAAGGGACAGGATCACCAGGTGATGTCACATGGTGACCCTACACCTTAATGATGTCTCAGTCCCGGACCTAGTCCGCCGGAAAAGTCCGGTCGTGTGTGGGCTGGTCCGCTCCTTCGGAAAGTCCGGCAGGCCTCCGCTGCAAAGTCTGATCGCATGTACGTGGCATTACATGATCTTGGAAGTGGCCATCTCAGTCGTGGGCATCTGAAGCCTGCTCATTTACAGTTACAGGATTAGGTGCAGCTGGCTACCCAACATGCACCTCCTGATCTCGTGCCTGCACAGCAATGACACTGCACGGCGCAGTTGATTGCAGGTTGTCATGTCATATTAAAATACCGCAATATTTTATTAGGCTTCCTAAAGACTCTTGGGATAGATGACGCCGATATCCCAGGCGTCAATGGGAATTGCCCAATGATGTCATCATTTAGACGGCTGGGACAAGAAGTGCCGCATGAAGATATAAAAAAACAGTTATTTAGAAACAAAAAAATAAATATCCATTTAGCACTGTACACTGGGGTAACATTGGGAAACTTTAAAAAAGAGAGTGGAACTCCGCTTTAAACTGACCATACATGTATTAAAAGTCCTGTGGTTCAGCAGAAAATGTTCAATCGCCACTTGATCAGAGCTGCAATCGATAGGCTGCAATGCTGACCTGTGTATTCTAACAGTGGGGTAGTCTCCTCATTGTCAGAATATAATAAACCACATGTGGGTGGGAAATCAGTTCAGTTTTTATTTGTTCAGCCCGCTGGCCGAACAAAAAAAAACAAAAAACTGAACCGTGCATGGCCAGCTAAAGGCAATTGGAGGTGCATAGAACAGGATGGTTTGGTTGATGCCCTGAAGAAGCAATTATAATTAATATTATGGAGGCAACCTATGTTTATACTGTTTTTGCAGCTATCTAGGTAGGAATACTATAGAGTGCCAAGTAATGCAAGTAAATTCCTTTTTAAGTCATTTTTCAGGTTATGTGATGTTTGTATGTGTGCTGTCCACTGTACTCAAATACTGTACATTCCATATTTGTGTGCCGCCTCCTAGAGAGTGTAATTGGTAATGAAAATTTCTTGTTTCTGTTTTTGAAATAATAAAAATATATGTCAAAACGTGCTCTGTGTTTCGTTGGTATTTTTTTTTCAAGTGGGAATAAACTCTCATGCATGAATTTTACCTATAAGTAAGCCTATAATGAGGCTTACTTATAGGTACTGTAAATATCTCCTAAATGTGCACCATTTAAGAGATATTTACTGTACATGCATCCAGTGACGTCACCCGCGCATGCGCTCTGAAGGAACAGCCTACCTGTGCCATTCCTTCAGAGTCCTGTGCCGTAAACAGTGGGCCCCGCGATCATGAGAGGGAGTGACATCATTGCGGCTCACACAGCCGGAGTCCACGAACCTGGAAGGAAAACCAGGTGAAGATGGAAGCGCCTTCAGTGGTGACAGCACACCACTGGAAGGCTTTGTTTTTAGGTACATTTCACATGTGCTAGTATGCTATGCATACTAACACATTATGGCATTGCCTTTCAGGCAATGCCCAGCAGTTTACTACCACTTTAAGCTCACAGCTATATTTTAAGACACAACTATATACTGTATTCTGGTATATTATTCTTAGTAAGAAAAAACGTAATTTAAAGGTTTTTCCAATAAACAATAAAAGGCCCGACGGACAGCTCAACTCCACAAATCCCCTGCAGTGTTTTACTCACATATCCATTGTATTTTAGGAACATGGGAATTGTCCAATGAAAAGTTGAGCAGTCTAAAGCAGCCTATAAATGATTATTTTTTTTCCGTTCAACCAGAAAAAAATTGGATAGGGAAATCCTCTCTATTGAGCATTTTTTATTCTAGCAGGGAGACTTCCCCACCTTCAGAATACATTGATCAACGCTACCAGCTATAGCTGGGTGATTAATCGACTTCTATACAACTACCCTGCCCATACATGGATCGAAATTTGTCCTGTCTCTACTGAACCAGCCAAATTTAAATCCATGCATGGTCAGCCTAAGGCCGCGTACACACGGGCGGATTGTCTGCCCAACTTAGTCCGCTGAAACGTGTTTCAGCGGACAATCCGCTCGTGTGTGGGCTTCAGCTGACTTTTTCAGCGGACAGTCTGACGGACTAAGTCTTTCGGAATTTCCGTAATTTTGTCCGTCCAAACTTGGTTTCAGCGGACAGTCCACTCGTGTGTAGGCAAGTTGGACGGACTAAGTATGGCGCATGCTCAGAAAGGATTTACACGCCGAAGGTTGCATTGCAGTGTATTGGACGTCGAATTTCTAGTCCCGTCGTACGTACTGTACACGTCATCGCGCAAGCTTTCAGCGGACTGTCTGTTCATCGTGTGTGGTCAAGTCCGTTCATTTAAAAGTTGGACGGACTGTCTGTCGGATTGTCTGACGAACTTAGTTGGCCAGACAATCCGCCCGTGTGTACGCGGCCTAAGTTTTCCAGAAAGCCATGAAAAAGAAATAAAGGTGCATTAAGATCAGATGATATGTTATATTTAAACCTTTCAATTTGGTTGGATTGCCTTTAAAACAATTTAAGCAGCATGGTGCCAAATATGTTTCTGGAAGAAATTTCCAGTGGAAATTACATGTGCCTTTTTTTTTCATTTACTGTGTCCTATCAGGGAAGGTTCCCTTCCTGAGAGAATATCTTTCCAATGTGTCTTGGCAGTTGTCACTGGAGAAAGTGCCCATATGGGATGGTTTCCCTCTATTCTAGTTCTGGTGGCAATTCAAAATAGCATCTTCCATGTCTGGTGATATTGATGATCAGGCCAATTAGAGTGAATTAATCTCCCCAACAGGGACACAGACAACAGTAAAAACCTGACACTGATTCTAACCCTTATCGCTCCATCCAAAAAAAAAAAAGTTTTGCCTTAATATGTTAACTTTTACTTGATTGTTCTGCAGCCAGCATTATTGATATAACAACCATTACATCTTACACGGAAGTGTAGATAAAATTGAGAGTTGTACCCCATCCTAAATTCTTCATATTGTTTTATTTTATTCTATGAAAGGCAAAGTGAATTCATACATTCTATCTCCACCCAACATACCACACTACCCAGACGTGTTTCACTCCTAAGGGCTTGCTCACAGGGGATGGAGATGGGCTACAGGAGCTGGCACCCTAATAGCTCTTAAATGAGTGGAGGTGATTTGGAGCAGTTTTGCAGATTTGGGTATGTGTTCACTGAACCCTTACATGGCAATACAGATCTGGCTAATGATTTAAATGAGCCCATAGACAGGCTACACAACATTTCATGTATAATTGAATGCCATATCATGGTTACAAGAACAGTTGCAGTCCATCTTTGTAGTGGCAGAACTTGAGTCCTGGGTGGTTTAACTCCAAGATAAAAATGCATATAAAAGCAAAGGAGAAGGCCTTCAAAAAATACAAGGCTAAGTGATCATCATCAGCATTCAAACTTTACAAAAAACGCAACTAGAAATGTAAGGGTGCAATTAGGGCTAAGATAGAACACGAAAGACATATAGTGGAGCAGAGCAAAAAAAAATCCCAAGAAATTCTTTAAGTATATAAACAGTAAAAGAGGGAGGACAGACCATATTGGCCCCATAAAGAATGAGGAAGGGAATCTGGTTACAAAGAATAGTGAGATGGCAAAGGTATTGAATTTATTCTTCTCCTCAGTTTTCACAAGGGAATTGGGGGGCTTCAGTAACCAAAACTGCAGTGTTTATCCTCATGACACATCACAGGAAGCACCCTCATGTCTAACAGAGGACAGAATTAGAAATAGAATAGAAAAAGGTAACAGTCACGTAATTACCAGACCATGGTACCTCATTTTTACGAATAGTCTACTGACAGGAATGGTACCAGCTGATTGGAGAAAAGCCAATGTAGGACCAATATTTAAAAAAGGGTCAAAATACATCCTGGGAATTACAGACCAGTTAGCCTAACATCAATAGTATGCAAGCTCTTGGAGGGGATGATAAGGGAATATATACAAGATTTTAGTAATGAAAACAATATATGTAATTAGCAGTAATCCACATGGATTCATGAAGAATTGTTCTTGCTAAACCAATCTATTAACCTTCTATGAGGAGGTGAGCTGCCATCTAGATATAGGAGGGCCTGTAGACGTGGTGTATCTGGATTTTGCAAAAGCATTTGACACAGTTCCCCATTAGGGATGAGCCGAACACCCCCCAGTTCGGTTCGCACCAGAACTTTCGAACGGACCCCAAATTCGTACGAACTTTAGAACCCCATTGAAGTCTATGGGACACGAACGTTCGAAATTAAAAGTGCTAATTTTAATGGCTAATATGCAAGATACTGTCCTAAAAAGGGTTTGGGGACCTGGCTCCTGCCCCAGGGGACATGGGTCAATGCCTAAAATGTTTTTAAAAATAGCCGTTTTGGCGGGAGCACTGATTTTAATGACGATTAAAGTGAAAAAAAAGTGAAATATTCCTTTAAATATGGTGCCTGGGGGGTGTCTGTAGTATGCCTGTGAAGTGCCATGTGTTTTCCGTGTTTAGAACAGTCTCTGCACAAAATGACATTTAACGGAAATAACATCATTTAAAACTGCTTGCGGTTTTAATGTTATATCTGGTTCCTGCAATATGGTTGAAAATCATTGAGAAACATTGCATGGGTAGCCCTCCCTGCCCATTACCAGCCCCTTTGGGTCTTGTACGCATATTAAGGGGAACCCAGTACCCATATTAAAAAAAGGAAATGTGTGTGGCCCCCAGGCCCTATATACTCAGAACAGCAGTATACAGGCGGTGCAAACAAGACAGGGACTGTGTAGGTTTGTTGTGTTAAGTTGAATCTGTTTGTAATTTTCAACTGGTACATTTTTAAAGTGTAGCTCCAGTCAAAAAAACTATTTTTAAGCTTTTTGGAAAACATAGGGAAGGGTTATCACCCCTGTATAATTTGTTTTGTCGTACATCTTTTTTCATCTCACTTGCTGTTGTCTCCTTCCGTTTGCAAGTAGGAGATGTTTGTAAGTTGGATGTTTGAAAGTAGGGGCCTGCCCTATATGCTCTGCAGAAATGGCGGAACAAGGTGTTGGTTTTGCCACAACATTGTAAGCCTTCAAAGTGACTCTTGGTGGGCGCTGGAGTGCCCTACTGAGAACGATTATATCAAGAATTGTAATTACATGCCATTGTTGAACAGTGGTAGAAAAATTGACCTTTGGTGGTTGTGGTGCTGGTGCCACAACACTATAAGTCCTCACAGTTACTCTGGGTGGGCACAGGAACGGGCCCTCCTGTGAAATATTATATCAAGAATTGTAATTACATGTCCCTGTTAAACAGGGGCAGAAAAATTGGGCCTTAGGCACTGGTGCTGGTGCCACCACACTGCAACCTCTCCCATATACTCTAGTTTTATTGCAGGAATTAGCCCTGCTGCAAAGCATTGCATCAAAAATTGTAATTAAACGCCCCTGTTAAACAGGGGCAGAAAAATTGGGCCTTAGGCACTGGTGCTGGTGCCACCACACTGCAACCTCTCCCATATACTCTTGGTTTATTGCAGGAATTAGCCCTGCTGCAAAGCATTGCATCAAAAATTGTAATTAAACGCCCCTGTTAAACAGGGGCAGAAAAATTGGGCCTTAGGCACTGGTGCTGGTGCCACGACACTGCACCTCTCCCATATACTCTATTTTTATTGCAGGAATTAGCCCTGCTGCAAAGCATTGCATCAAAAATTGTAATTAAACGCCCCTGTTAAACAGGGGCAGAAAAATTGGGCCTTAGGCACTGGTGCTGGTGCCACGACACTGCACCTCTCCCATATACTCTATTTTTATTGCAGGAATTAGCCCTGCTGCAAAGCATTGCATCAAAAATTGTAATTAAACGCCCCTGTTAAACAGGGGCAGAAAAATTGGGCCTTAGGCACTGGTGCTGGTGCCACGACACTGCAACCTCTCCCATATACTCTAGTTTTATTGCAGGAATTAGCCCTGCTGCATAGGGCAGAAAAATTGGGCTGATGGCATCACCCAGAACTAGAAATGTTCTTCCAACATATCAGCGGAGGAGGAAGAGGATAGACAATCAACATAACAGGACAGTCACTCAGCATCAGCATAGGCAGTCTTGAAGGGATGTGATATTTCAAAAAAAATTATTCGGTTACATCAGCTTCAGGTGCTTGGTAGCTGTGGGTGATCCAAGACTGATTCATCTTGATGAAGGTCAGTCGATCAACTGATTCGGTGGACAGGTGCACCCTGTGATCGGTAACAAAGCTACCAGCAGCACTGAAGGTGCGTTCCGAAAGAACGCTGGATGCAGGACAGGCCAGTAGCTCAATTGCATACTGTGCAAGCTCTGGCCAGTGATCCATCCTCAAGACCCAGTAAGCCAGAGGATTTTCGGTGGGAAAGGTGTCCAAGTCTGACCTTGCCCCTAGGTATTCCTGCACCATGTAAATCAGACGCTGGCGATGGTTGCTGGAACCGATCATACCTTGGGGCTGCGGACTAAAATATTGTCTGAAAGCATCAGTCAGACGGCCACCTTCTCCACCGCTCCTTCTGACCGATGCCTCAGCAACACGTTGTCCAGGACCAGGAGTTTGTAACCTCCCAGTCTCTGGGAACGCATTGCACAGACCTTTCTGCAAGGCCTCCCGGAGATGTCTCATCCTCTGCTCCCTCTGCAATGGCAAGATAAGGTCGGCAACCTTACCCTTGTACCGTGGATCAAGGAGAGTGGCCAGCCAGTAATGGTCCCTCTCCTTGATCCGAAGAATACGAGGATCCTTCCGCAGGCTTTGCAGGATCAGGGAGGCCATGCAGCGTAGGTTAGCTGAGGCATTCGGTCTGGAGTCTTCTGGGTCACTAAGGACAACATGATCCGCAGCTACCTCCTCCCAGCCACGTACAAGTCTACGTGTTTCTTGGGACTGTAAATCATCCCTACAAGACTGCTGCTGCTGATGCTGAGTGCCAGCCTCCACCTCCATGCTGACACAATCATCCTCCTCCTCCTCTTCCTCCTCCTCATCCTCTTCCTGTGTGATGGGTGGCACAGCAGGAACACTGTCTGGATAAAGGGGGCCTTGAGAGGCAAGGAAGTCCTCCTCTTCCTGCCTCTGTTCTGCCTCAAGTGCCCTGTCCATTATTCCCCGCAGCGTATGCTCCAAGAGGTGGACAAGAGGTACAGTGTCACTGATACATGCACTGTCACTGCTCACCATCCTTGTGGCCTCCTCAAACGGTGACAGGACAGTGCATGCATCCCTGATCACGCCCCACTGGCGTGGTGAGAAAAAACCGAGCTCCCCTGACCCTGTCCTGGTGCCGTAGTCGCACAGGTACTCATTGATGGCCCTCTGCTGCGTGTGCAGCCGCTGCAGCATGGCCAACGTTGAGTTTCACCTGGTGGGCATGTCACATATAAGGCGGTTCTTGGGCAGGTTCAACTCCTTTTGGAGCTCAGCCAGCCGAGCAAAGGCATTAAATGATCGGCGGAAATGCACACAGACTTTCCTGGCCTGCTTCAGGACATCCTGTAAGCCCGGGTACCTGCCCAAGAACCGCTGCACCACCAGGTTAAGGCCGTGAGCTACACAGGGCACATGGGTCAGTTGTCCCTGTCGGAGGGCGGAGAGGAGGTTGGTCCCATTGTCGCAAACCACCATTCCTGGCTTAAGCTGGCGTGGCGTCAACCACCTCTCGGCCTGCCCCTGCAGAGCTGACAAAACATCCGCCCCAGTGTGGCTCCTGTCCCCCAAACAAATCAGCGCAAGCACGGCATGGCATCGTTTTGCCTGCGTACTTGCGTAGCCCCTGGAACGCCTACGGAGCACCGCTGGTTCTGAGGACAGAGCACTGGAAGAGGCCATGGAGGAAGAAGAAGAGGAGGGGGTGAAGGAGAGAGGTGTGTCACAAGCAATAGTAGCATTTTGGAGGCGTGGTGGCGGAACAACCTCCAACACTACTGCACCTTGTCCTGCATCCTTCCCAGCTGCCAGAAGAGTGACCCAATGGGCCGTGAAAGACAGGTAACGTCCCTGTCCATGCCTGCTGGACCATGAGTCAGCGGTAATATGCACCTTACCGCTGACCGCCCTGTCCAGCGAGGCAAGGACATTGCCTTCCACATGCCGGTAGAGAGCCGGAATCGCCTTCCGGGAGAAAAAGTGGCGTTTGGGGACCTGCCACTGAGGAACTGCACATTGTACAAACTCACAGAAGGGGGCCGAGTCTACCAACTGAAAAGGCAGCAGTTGAAGTGCTAGCAATTTAGCCAAGCTAGCATTCAACCGCTGGGCATGTGGATGGCTGGGAGTGAACTTCTTTTGCCGGTCCAGCAGCTGGGGCAGGGACATTTGCCTGCTATAATCGGACGTAGGTGTACTGCTAGCAGAGTGCCCGGAAGCACTTGGCTGTGACACACCTAATTCTACACCTTTATTCCTCTCAGAGCAGGTTTCAGAGAGGACTGAAGGTCTAGTGGGGTTGGAGATGCCAGCTGATGAGGAGCAAGGAGAGGTCCGCTTTGTTCTTTGGTGTGGGTCTTTGAGGTACGCTTGCCAACGAGCTGCATGGCAGGTCAACATATGTCTGGTCAAGCATGTGGTGCCCAAGCGGCTGATGTTTTGGCCACGCGAGATACGCTTGAGACATATGTTGCAAATAGCAGCGGTGCGATCTGATGCACTCGTCTCAAAAAAGGCCCACACCAAAGAACTTTTAGAATAACGCGCAGAGGCAGCGCCCTGCACAGGCGGAGCTCTGCGGTGTGATTCAGTCGGTGTGCTGCCCCTAAGCTGGCCCCCGGAGGGCATCCTGCCTTGTTGGACATGTGCCTCCTCCTCCTCCTCCTCTCTCCTACCAGGCACCCATGTGGAGTCAGTGCCCTCATCATCCCCTCCCTCTTCATCGCTGTAGCAAACCTGGCAATTTGCTGCAGCTTGTGGAACATGACTGCCAGATTGCTGTCCTTCTTGAGCATCCCCTCTCTCTACATTCACGCTACTGCCTTCCTCTAGCTGAGTGTCATCATCAGAGCCTACAAAACACTGGGCATCCTCCTGGAGCATGTACCCAACACTGTGCTCAAAGAGTTCAGGAGACTCCTCAGGAGGACGTGGTGGGTCTAGGGAAGAAGTCACTGATGATGACATTGAGACGAGGGAAGACGATGCGTTGGCAGCTGCTTTGCTAGTACCCTGAGACTGGGTGAGAGAGGATGAGGAGGATGAAGAGGGCTTGGTCATCCACTTTACCAAGTCGTTGGCATGTTGCGTTTCAACATGTCCAGCTGCCGAAAAGAAGGACAAGTGTGTCCCATGGCCACGTGCTGATGACAATGCACCGCGTCCACGACCAGCACTGTTGTCTCTAGACACAGAACCTGCTTTCCCTCTTTTATCGGCTCGCGCCTGTCTGCCTCTCCTTGCTGGCCTTCCAGACATGGTAATGGCCTGAAGGGAGTTGGGTAAAACAGCAGTTGGGTAGTGTATATTGTGCTGGAGGCATACAACACCCACTAACTCCTGCAGATGCCTTTATTATAGAACACCAGAGATAAAGGGGTATACTGTACTGGAGGCACACAACACCCACTAAGCCCTGCAGATGGCTCTATTAGAGAACAGCAATAAAGGGTAGATACAGGTGTATATTGTGCTGGAGGCACATAACACCCACTAACTCCTGCAGATGCCTTTATTATAGAACACCAGAGATAAAGGGGTATACTGTAATGGAGGCACACAACACCCACTAAGCCCTGCAGATGGCTCTATTAGAGAACAGCAATAAAGGGTAGATACAGGTGTATATTGTGCTGCAGGCACAAAACACCCACTAACTCCTGCAGATGCCTTTATTATAGAACACCAGAGATAAAGGGGTATATACAGATGTATACTGTGCTGTGCTGGAGGCACACACAACTTCCAATAACTCCTGCAGATGGCAGATGGCTCAAATAGAGAAGAGCTATGTAGGTGGATATAGCGGTGTGTACTGGGTACAGAGCACGCAGACAGCACGCACAAGCTCCTAACACTACTGACCGCAAGCTCTATTATAAAAGATAGATCACTAGCTACAGTGGGGATCGAAAGTTTGGGCACCCCAGGTAAAAATGTGTATTAATGTGCATAACGAAGCCAAGGAAAGATGGAAAAATCTCCAAATGGCATCAAATTACAGATTAGACATTCTTATAATATGTCAAAAAAAGTTAGGTTTTATTTCCATCATTTACACTTCCAAAATTACAGAAAACTAAAAAATGGCGTCTGCAAAAGTTTGGGCACCCTGCAGAGTTAATATCTTGTACTGCCCCCTTTGGCAAGTATCACAGCTTGTAAACGCTTTTTGTAGCCAGCCAAGAGTCTTTCAATTCTTGTTTGAGGTATCTTTGCCCATTCTTCCTTACAAAAAAGTGTTTCAGTTCTTTGAGATTTCTGGGCTGTCTGTCACGCACTGCTCTTTTAAGGTCTATCCATAGATTTTCAATAATGTTGAGGTCAGGAGATTGTGAAGGCCATGGCAAAACCTTCAGTTTACGCCTCTTGATGTAATCCCCCGTGGATTTTGAGGTGTGTTTAGGATCTTTATCCATTTGTAGAAGCCATCCTCTCTTTAACTTCAGCTTTTTCACAGATGGCATCTAGTTACCATCCAAAATTTGCAGAAATTTTATTGAATCCATTTTTCCTTCTACTCGTGAAATGTTCCCTGTGCCACTGGCTGCAATACAACCCCAAAGAATGATTGATCCACCCCCATGCTTAACAGTTGGACAGAGGTTCTTTTTATTAAATTCTGTACCCTTTCTTCTCCAAATGTACCTTTGCTCATTCCGGCCAAAAAGTTATATTTTAACATCATCGGTCCACAGAACTTGTTTCCAAAATGCCTCAGGCTTGTCTATATGTTCAAACGCTGATTTTTGTGGTAAGGACGTAGAAGAGGTTTTCTTCTGATGACTCTTCCATAAAGACCATATTTGTACAAGTATCTGTTTATAGTGGAATAGTGTACCACAACTCCAGTGTCTGCCAGATCTTTCTGGAGGGATCGTGCAGTCAAACGTGGGTTTTGAATTGCCTTTCTCACAATCCTGCGAGCTGTTCTGTCTGATATTTTTCTTGGTCTTCCAGATCTAGCTTTAACTTCCACTGTACCTGATGACTGCCATTTCTTAATTACATTCCGAATAGAGGCTATTGACATCTAAAAACGCTTTGCTATCTTCTTATGGCCTTCTCCAGCTTTGTGAGCGTCAATTATTTTCAGTTTCAGTTTTCTAGACAACTGCTTAGAAGAACCCATGGTGCTGAATGTTGGGGCAAGGTCAGATGAGTCTGGCCATTTAAAACCTTTGAGATTGACATCACTTGGTCTCCCCAGACTATGATTGAGAACAATCCATGACACTGACAAGTCTCGGCTTTGCAAAGAGGGCAGTGCATGCTATAAATTCTGCAGGGTGCCCAAACTTTTGCAGGCGCCATTTTTTTGTTTTCTGTAATTTTGAAAGTGTAAATGATGGAAATAAAATCTAACTTTTTTTGACATATTGTAAGAATGTCTAATCTGTAATTTGATACCATTTGGAGATTTTTCCATCTTTCCTTGGCTTCATTATGCACATTAATACACATTTTTACCTGAGGTGCCCAAACTTTCGATCCCCACTGTATATAGGTGAGGTGAATATAGCGGTGTATACTGCGGTCAGGGCACGCAGACAACAACCACTACAGAAGAGCAAGATCGAAAATCGGTCGATAACGATCGGTGTATACTGTGTTGAAGGTACACAGAACACCCACTAACTGCTTCAGACGCCAACACACTACACAAGGCCGCCGCTCTGGGCCTGAGCTATGATTGGCCACAGGCATCCTGCCTGTGGCCAATCATGGCTCTCCTCGCTGCTGGCGCTGTGATTGGCCAAGCATGCGGGGTCACAGTGCATGCTTGGCCAAACACGAATTTGGCGCGAACGGCCCATAATGTTCGGAATTCGCCGAACGGGCGAACAGCCGATGTTAGAGTCGAACGTATGTTCGACTCGAACACGAAGCTCATCCCTATTCCCCATAAACGTTTACTGTACAAAGTAAAGTCTGTTGGCATGGACCAAACGGTGAGTACATGGATTGAAAACTGGCTACAATTGCGAGTTCAGAGGGTAGTGATAAATGGGGAGTACTCGGAATGGTCAGAGGTGGGCAGTGGGTTCTGTCCAGGGACCAATCCTATTAATTTTGTTTATAAACGACCTGAAGGATGGGGTAAACAGTTCAACCTCTGTACTAAGCTAAGCGAGGCAATAACTTTAACTTCTTCGCATTTGGGTGGCAAAAATATGAATGCAATCTACTCATGGGGGGGGGAGGGGAAGAATGACAACAACATACTGTAATACTGACATACAATCACACACATAGGTTGGACTTGATGGACTTGTGTCTTTTTTCAACCTCACCTACTATGTAACTATGTACAGGGCCGTCTTTAAGGCAGGGCAAAAGGGGCCCTGTCATTGTTGGGGGGCCCAAAACAGCTGCCTCATACTTGCCAACTACCCAGGTTTAAATTCCCTTGTCCCTTGAAATTGTAAATAACTGGAATTTGTATGTAAATAGCGGCGACAATACTAAGTAAATAGCTGCGGCCGGCAACATTGATATGCAAATAAAGGCGGCATTCCTATGTATATCATGCTCCCTTGCTGTGAGGAGGTGATGTGCTGTAACCTCTAGCAACTAATCAGTGAGCCGTAATGTGTGCTGTAACCTCTAGCAACTAGTCAGTAAGCAGTAATGATATGCTGTAACTGCTGGCAACCAATCACAATTGCTGCCTGATCTGATACAGAAAACTGATTTTAAGTCTAGCTGCTATTTATTGTATGTCTCAGAGTAGGTGGAGAGGGAAATTGCATGGGGGGGGGGGCCCAAGAAAAATTTTGCCCAGAGTCCAATCTATATTAAAGACGGCCCTGACTATGTAACTATGTGTATGTGTAAACTCACTGACCAATAGAAATGTGAAGGAGGTACGAAGGGACAGGCATGTTTTAGCACTATTAGAAAAAGCTGGAGCCTTAGGCCGCGTACACACGCGCGGACTGTTTGCCCAACCTTGTTCGTCAAACAGTTTCGGCAAACAGTCCGCTCAAAATTTGCATGAGCGGACTTGCCCACACACGAGCGGACTGTTTGACGAACAAGGTTGGGCAAACAGTTCGCTCAACTTTTGAAATGAACGGACTCGCCCACGTAAGGAGGAGGCAAATCCGCCCATTTCGAGCGCGTGTACAGGTAGGCGGGGCCCGCGAAGGAGACGTCGCGGGCTCCGCCGCCTGGAATGGGCTTAAAGGGGAACCCCAACGCCGAAAAAAATCGGCGTGGGGGTTCCCCCCAAGTCCACACCAGACCCTTGTCCGAGCACGCTACCCGGCCGGCCAGGAAAGGGGGGCGAGCGAGCGCGCCCCCCCTCCTGAGCCGTACCAGGCCGCGTGCCCTCAACATGGGGGGTGCCTTGGGGAAGGGGGGGCCGCGCGGCCCCCCCACCCCAAAGCACCTTGTCCCCATGTTGATGAGGACAAGGGCCTCTTCCCGACAACCCTGGCCGTTGGTTGTCGGGGTCTGCGGGCGGGGGGCTTATCGGAATCCGGGAGCCCCCTTTAAGAAGGGGGCCCCCGGATACCGGCCCCCCACCCTATGTGAATGAGTATGGGGTACAATGTACCCCTACCCATTCACCTGTGAAATAAAGTACAAAAAAAAACACAACACATGGAAAAAGTATTTTATTGCACAGCTCCGGGGGTCTTCCGTCTTCGGGGGTCTTCTCGCCAGACTCCTCCGCTATGTGTGTGTAGCTCTTTTACTAGCGGAGGAGTCCGGCTTTCTTCCTCCCCGCCGCCGGCCTCTTCTCCCGACTTCGGGGGTCTTGTCCCCCTCTTCGGTTCTTCTGCCGGGCCACCGCGCCTGGTCCGGTGGCCCGGTCTTCTGTCGCCGTCTTCCGTTCTTCTGTCGCCGCCTTCGGTTCTTCTGCCGGGCCACCGCGCCTTCTTGTAGCTCTTTTACAGGCGGTGGCCCGGTCTTCTGTCGCCGCCGCCGCCTTCCGTTCTTGTTCTTCTTCTTGTTGTTCTTCTTCTTCTCCTGGAGATGTTGACTCGACGAGCTCTCCGGCCGGAATGCCAGGGACACGCTCCGCTGCCACTTATATAGTGACAATGGGGCGGTGTCACATGGTATATGTCACATGGGTTGGTCACATGGTGACCCCGCCCCCTTACGATGTCATAGTCCCCATGTGACATCAACCCATGTGACCAACCCATGTGACATATACCATGTGACACCGCCCCATTGTCACTATATAAGTGGCAGCGGAGCGTGTCCCTGGCATTCCGGCCGGAGAGCTCGTCGAGTCAACATCTCCAGGAGAAGAAGAAGAAGAACAAGAAGAAGAACAAGAACGGAAGGCGGCGGCGGCGACAGAAGACCGGGCCACCGCCTGTAAAAGAGCTACAAGAAGGCGCGGTGGCCCGGCAGAAGAACCGAAGGCGGCGACAGAAGAACGGAAGACGGCGACAGAAGACCGGGCCACCGGACCAGGCGCGGTGGCCCGGCAGAAGAACCGAAGAGGGGGACAAGACCCCCGAAGTCGGGAGAAGAGGCCGGCGGCGGGGAGGAAGAAAGCCGGACTCCTCCGCTAGTAAAAGAGCTACACACACATAGCGGAGGAGTCCGGCGAGAAGACCCCCGAAGACGGAAGACCCCCGGAGCTGTGCAATAAAATACTTTTTCCATGTGTTGTGTTTTTTTTTGTACTTTATTTCACAGGTGAATGGGTAGGGGTACATTGTACCCCATACTCATTCACATAGGGTGGGGGGCCGGTATCCGGGGGCCCCCTTCTTAAAGGGGGCTCCCGGATTCCGATAAGCCCCCCGCCCGCAGACCCCGACAACCAACGGCCAGGGTTGTCGGGAAGAGGCCCTTGTCCTCATCAACATGGGGACAAGGTGCTTTGGGGTGGGGGGGCCGCGCGGCCCCCCCTTCCCCAAGGCACCCCCCATGTTGAGGGCACGCGGCCTGGTACGGCTCAGGAGGGGGGGCGCGCTCGCTCGCCCCCCTTTCCTGGCCGGCCGGGTAGCGTGCTCGGACAAGGGTCTGGTGTGGACTTGGGGGAACCCCCACGCCGATTTTTTTCGGCGTTGGGGTTCCCCTTTAAGCCCATTCCAGGCGGCGGAGCCCGCGACGTCTCCTTCGCGGGCCTCGCCTACCTGTACACGCGCTCGAAATGGGCGGACTTTCCGAGCGGGAACAGTCCGCTCATTTCGAAAGTACAGCGGACAGGCCCACACACGGGCGGACTGTTCGCTCAAACACAGTTTCAGCGGACAGTTTTTCGGAATTTCCGAAAGACTTTGTCCGTCCAACTGTCCGCTGAAACTGTCCGCTGAAAGCCCACACACGAGCGGACTGTCCGCCCAAACACTGTTCAGCGGACAAGGTTGGGCGAACAGTCCGCCCGTGTGTACGCGGCCTTACATATCAGAACAACTCAGCATTCAGCCTTTTAAGAAATGTTTTGTTGGTCAAAAATTTGGTGACTTTGGTAAAAGCGTTAATGCATGTCAAATTTAGTGAGTTAACCACAAAAGGACACAGAGAGGTAAATTTAGCTTGGTACTACCAATTGAGTTTTTTTTTTGAGAGAGAGATATTAAAGAGGGATTCCACCTACAAAAAAATGATTAAAAGCCAGCAGCTATAAATACTGCACCTGCTGACTTTTAATAAATGGACACTCACCTGTCCCGGGGTCCAGAGATGTCAGCAGCCAAGGCCGATTGATCACTCGGCTCTTGGCTGCTGCCGCCGCCATTCTCGGTTAGGGAATCAGGAAGTGAAGCGTTGAGGCTTCACTTCCCGATTCCCTACTGCACATGCGCGAGTCGCGCAGCACCATAGGAATGATCCGCGCTGTCTCTGGGACCCGTGTGTAGCATAGACGCCCGTGGGAGTCTATGCCCGGAATGGGTGCAAATACCTGTCTTAGACAGGTATCTGCACGCCCCTGAATGGTGCCAACTGTGACACCAGAGGGGGGGAGGGTTCCGATGAGCAGAAGTTCCACTTTAGGGTGGAACCCCCGCATTAATTTTAGCCTTGTAATGCAGATTGAAATTCAGCTACATATGATCAGGCCCCGTTCACACCTAAGCTCAAAAAGCAAAATCCCATTAATTTCAATGGCCCCTGTTCACATATGATCGTTTTGTCGCCTGAAGCAAAACGCCTGTTGCTCAAAAAAGTACATGAGCTTCTTTATGACAGATTACAAGCATTTTTGTCCCCATAGACTTCAATAGAAAAGCCTGATTTGAACGTTTTACAAGCACTTTGATGCACATTCTCTGTTTACCCACTTCAGCCCTGGAAGATTTTCCACCTTAATGACCGGGCCATTTTTTGCGATACGGCACTGCGTCGATTTAAAGAGGAAGTAAACCCTGATGGGTTTACTTCCTCTTTCATTCCCTGCAAAGGCAAAGCATAATGGACTACTATGCATCGCATAGTAGCCCATTATGTGTCACTTACCTGACACAGGAGCCAGCGATGTCACCGCTGTCCCCTGTAGTCCGGCGCATCCATCTTTTCGGTGGGGTCTCACAGCTCCGCCGCTGTCTTTTTCGGCGGAGCCGCAATGACGTCACTCCTGCGCATGCGCACGGGAGCCAACACGCGTGGCAGCTCCATTATTGGAAATGCCGCGCTCAGTGCGCCTGCGCGCCGCTGTCTACGGCGCATGCGCCGTAGACAGCGGTGCCTGTCTTCGGGCAAATATCTCCTAAACCGTATAGGTTTAGGAGATATTTCTTGGACCTACAGGTAAGCCTTAATCTAGGCTTACTCGTAGGTCAAAGTGGTTTGTAAGGGTTTACAACCACTTTAACAATTAACAACTATTATCAATTGCGCGGTCGCGTAGCGCTTTGCCCAAACAACATTGACCCCCTTATTCTCCCACAAATAGAGCTTTCTTTTGGTGGTATTTGATCACATCTGCTGCTTTTATTTTTTGCGCTATAAACAAAAAAAGAGCAATAATTAAAAAAAACAAAAAAAAAAAAAACATTCTTTACTTTTTGCTATAATAAATGTCTCTCAATTTTTTTTTTACATTTTTTTTTAAAAATTAAAAAAATTCAGTTTAGGCCAATATGTATTCTTCTACATATTTTTGGTAAAAAAAAATCCTAATAAGTGTATATTGATTGGTTTCTGCAAAAATTATAGCGTCTACAAAATAGGGAATAGATTTATGCCATTTTTATTATTTATTTTTTTACTAGTAATGGAGGCAAGCTACGATTTTTAGTGGGATTGCAACATTGCGGTGGACAGATCGGACCCTTTTTTGGGACCACTGATATTTATACAGTGATTAGTGCCATAAAAATGCACTGATTACTATGTAAATGTCACTGGCAGGGAAGGGGTTAACACTAATGGGCGGTCAAGGGGTTATATATGTTCCCTCATGTGTGTTTCTAACTGTGGAGGGATGGGACTGAGGGGAGGAGGAGACATATTGCAGTTCCTAATTACTAGGTACAGCAGATCTGTCTCTCCTCCCCTGAGAGAACAGGGATTTGTGAGTTTACATAGACAAATCCCCATTCTGGCTCTTCTGCCCGTGATCGCGGGTAGCTGGCCACACGCATTGGGTCCCCTGCCATGCAGTGGGCAGGCGCACGTGCCTGCTATGGCTCTTAAAGAAGCCGACGTACCAGTACGGTGATTTGCGGGAATGAGCTGACATGCCGCCGTATATCATTATAATTTCAAAAACACACTTGTAATATGCTTATAAAACGCTTGTAATACTCTTCTACAAATGCTCAAATACTCTCAAATAAAAATACCAGTAAATTGCTACACTAAGGTGTAAATTCTGCCTTCCTTTTAGCAGGATTCGGCAACAATTAAAGCCATGTATGGCAGGCTTTAGGTTCATAATTGATGTAAGTGATTTCTAGCTAAAGAAAACAAAATCTTTAGCCTTTAAAATATTTTTAATTTAACTCAGGGAAGGAGAAACTCTGCAAAACATAACACGAGTATATATTACTGTGGCATGGGAAATGTCAAAATTAGAACTGCTATAACGAGAATGCTGGCTGCAGAGCAATAGAGTAAAAGATATGTCATACTATTATTATTATTACTGGGCTATTAGGATGTATATAGTGCCTACAGTTTGCACAGCACTTTACAAAATGGAATATTGGTTGGGGGTAAAGATTTCTACAGATAAAAATAAGTTGCGGATTTCCAGAAATTAGAAATGTTTAAAGTGTTAGTAAACCCAGGACCCTACATTCACTATATCTGGTCTCCCACGGTACACAGAACATGGAACATGCAATTATTTTAGTAAATATAAATGGCTAAATACCTTTTCTCATCAGCAGTATATAGCAATCTTATGACTTATATTAGTGTCTGGTTAAAGCTTGTAGAAGGTGTTTTCAATCTACTATGACTGTCCTATGAGGCTGCAGGACCTTTTATGGCCCGTAGACACGATCCGAATATCGTAAGAAAACGGTCGTCCGAGGAAGGATCGTGCGATTTTTGGATCGTGTGTACACTACTTTCGACAGCCGATCACCGTTCATCCGATATTATTCTATCAGACATGCACGGAAATTTTCCTAGTACGATTCCAGATCATACGATTTTCCTTTAGTCAGTATAGTTGTCGTCCGAAAGTACAATACAAATACATTACAACACATGACATCACTTACGATTTTTTTTTCTATCGTACAAGAATTTTCGTGACTTTATTTAGCTATTCAATTTCTACTTGCGATTATTAAGCGAAAACGGACGTACGATCAGTCGTACGATATTCGGATCGTGTGTACGGGGCATTACTCTCTTGTCTGGACAGTACGGATTGGCAGGACAGGATCAAACAGCCTTTTTACACAATGCAAGGGATTAACCCCTTAGGTTCCACAGTGAGTATAGCAAGCATACTTTACTGCATATACTGACAAATTTTTCTGTTGTGGGTTCAGTAACACTTTAAATTATTTTATTAGGCTGTACATGCAAAAGAGATCAGTTTGGTATACATATTATTAACAATGTATGTTTAAAAAAAATATTGTTTTTATGTACAGTGTTGATATATGTTCATAGAGTTAGCAATATTTGGCCATTACATATGCAGCTCTGCTTTGCATTGCTACACAATGGTTATATTTGTTATGCTTTTTCTAACGATGTAATGCATCTAATTAATTGATCAATTAAAAATGATTCACTCCCTGTGAGACAAATATCTTTTCTCTACAGTTGTTGAAAAGGAAGGCTTAGTTAAATACAAATGTCCCTCTAGTGGTTTATTTAAAAAAAAATCTCTATATTTATTATTATAACAGAAATATACAGTAGAACAACCATTTACTAATGTGAAAGTAAACTTTAAAATAAACACTGAAATATCTAAAAATGTGTGCTCACAAAAATATACTGTAGTTTACCTTTAAAGCCACTATGATCCCCAAAAAAAAAAAATGCAAGTTAAAAAATAAAAACATAACCACAAAAGAAGAGGAATTATACTCACCTCTCCTGTTGCCCATAGCCAGGGGCGGACTGAACTCATGGGGCCCCCGGGCAATAGGAGATTATGGGGCCCCCAGACAATCAGAGATTATGGGGCCACACAGTATACACAAACGCACACACACAGTATACAATCACACAGTACACACAGACATGTTTCTATTGGCTGAGAAGGTACTGGAGAGGTGGGCCAGCTATAATCTCAGGATTTTTAGACCAAAAGGATGTCAGTAAGGGACATTTCAGAGACAGATATAAAAAAAGCACAGATTTTGACATACTGTCCCTGGTTTTACTGAGGCTGGCAACCCTAACGGGGCCCCCTAGTGGCCCGGGGCCCTCGGGCAGTGCCCCAGTGGCCAAATGGTCAGTCTGCCCCTGGCCATGGCTTTCATTTTCATTATCTTGCAGGTCAACTTCATCTTCACATTCAACACACTTCTGATTGTGTCTGATGCCTGGTTTCTCAGTGGTCCCCACATCAATACCGGACACAGGGTAACACATAGGGTAAGTGCATGGTTGGAAGTATCAAATGTGAAGATTATTTTCAGGCATCCATAGCTCTTAAGACAACAGATAAGTATATGATGGCGCTACAGTATATAAGTACCTCTAAAAAAAATAAACCTTCTTCTTGTGCTAGTTGTGCTTTATTGTAATTCAGTGACAGAGTCACTATGATCATTCAGGCCTATGTGTTGTTTCTGTTTCTTACTATGGCTATTTTTTCCAATATAGACTATATCCAGAAGTGGTCAGTAAATATATGTGTAAAAAAATTGAGAACATATCAGTGTGTTTTATTGAAATGTCATGTACAGAAAGCCTAATGCCTTGTACACATGGTCGGACATTCCGACCGCAAAATCTGTCAGATTTTTTCAGATGGATTTTGTCCGAAACTGGTGTTGCATACACATGGTCGGACAAAGTTGTTGGAAAATCCAATCGTTCGGAACATGCTGACGTTCATGACGGGACTATGTAGAGGCTAGTAGCCAATAGCTTTGGTCTCGTAATTTGATCTGAGCATCCGTGGCACTTGGTCCGTCGGAATTCTCTACAAACGATTGGAAAAAGTCCAATCTGATTTTTTTGTCAGAAAATTTTAGATCCTGCTCTAATCTAAACCAATTCTTCTCATTGATCAACACTTTTCACCCATCTATTAAACTAAAAATGGATTATTCAAACACACATGTCAACTTCCTAGACACTACAGTATACATCAGGGATCACAAGCTTCACACGTCGATATACAGAAAACCGACTGACCGATGCAGCTATCTTCACAGTTTCCAGTTTTCATCCGCAACACACTAAACGGGCCATCATCACACAGCCAGGCCATCAGATACCACTGAATTTGTTCAGACCCAGAAGACAGAGATAAACATCTCAGAACACTGGCAGACTCCTTCCACAAGAAAGGTTACAAAGACAAAACCATCAACAACAGCATAAACACAGCCTTAAAAACCCAAAGAGAAAATCTCCTCCAATACACAGAGAAAAAAACAAATAACCGAGTACCTCTAGTCACCACATACAACCCAGCACTAGAAGGGATCAAAAAGATAATCAAAGATTTACAACCCATTATAACAGAGGATGAAACTCTGAAAGGAATATTCTAACAACCCCCATTATTGGCTTTCAGAAAACCACCCAACCTCAGACACAAACTAATCAGCAGGAAACTTCACTCTGATTATGAAGTCACAAATAAATATTGCAAACCCTGCAATAAAAAGCGCTGCAAACTATGCAACCAGATCAATCTATCCAAAAGTGTCACATACACACAAACGGGACCTTCAATATCATGGGATCTTACAACTGTACCTCCAGTAATGTTGTGTACCTCATCCAATGCAAAAGGTGCAGCAAAGGATCTTATGTTGGTGAAACAGGACAGAAGTTGCAAACGAGGATGAATTTACACAGACATACCATCAAGGAACATAAAGAAGACAGTTTATGCGCACCTGTGGGACATCACTTCTCACAACCGGACCACACTATAGAAGACCTCAATGTTTTAGTTCTTAAAGGGAATTTCAGAACTATCCAGGAAAGGAAAACCTTTGAACTAAGAATGATAATTCTTTTTGACACAAAAAATAATGGCCTGAATTTAGATATAGGTTTCCTTACCCATTATACTAAAGTTTTACAACCCCCTCTGTGACTAGCAACCCCCCCCCCCCCCCTCCATTCCATAGCTCTCCCTCTGTCTTATCTCACTAACTCTTCTGTTATCTTTATTGCCATTGATTTGTATGTTTTTTTTGTTGTTTTTTTTTCTCTTCTTTCCCTCAGAGGTGTTTTTTTTGTTTTTTTTTGTTTTGTTTTTACATTCTGCTTAAAAATTTGTAAATCAGTACTGCTTGGACCTTGAAGAAGGGGACATACCCCGAAAGCTTGTCCTGAAAAATTGTATGTTAGTGCAAATAAAAAAAGTATCACGGACAGTACTCAATTTTCTAGATCCTGCTCTCAAAGTTTTTATGCTGGAATATCCGACGGAAAAAGTCAGATAGAGCCCACACACGATTGGATTTTCCGACAATATAATCCGATATGACCTTTTCCGTTGGAATTTCCAACCGTGTGTACAAGGCATTACAGGGAAGAATTTAAAAAAAATATCCAGTCAAAGTGATATGCCCCATGTGCTGAAGGACACAGAATTAGTTGAAATCTTCCTTCCTTCAATCGACCCTCCACCACAATCTTTTGGTGCTTCTGGGGTTAATAAAGTGTAAGGACCACATGATGGGAACAGTGGTGGCATTAGATGGGCACAGTGGCTGTGTTTGATGGCACAGTGGCTGCAATTTAGGGGCACAGTGGCTGCAATTTAGGGGCAAAGTGGCTGCAATTGATGGGAACAGTGGCAGCATTTGATGGGCACAAAGGCTGCGTTTGGCACAGTGGCGACAATTGATGTTTTTTTTTCAGTATTTTTCAGTTTGTTTGTGCACCCCCATAAATTTTGAGCACCAACCACCACTGCTCTATAATTAAAATGTGATCTATGAATGGAGGATGGGTGGATAAATCAAAGATCCACCCCTTCCATTCATATTGTAGATAATTTTTCATCGCCAGTTTTCCCTCCTCACACAGACAGTGTGTGAGGAGGGAGAGATAAACGGCTGCAGCGGCCGTGAGTAGATAAAAAAATAAAAAATAAAATAAAGGTCTCACAATGTCACTGCCACCTGTCCCCACTGCAATCTGTCCCCAGTGCCACCTGTCAGTGCCATCTGTCCCCATTGCCAACTGTCAGTGCCATCTGTCCCCAGTGCCACCTGTCAGTGCCATCTGTCCCCAGTGCCAGCTGTCAGTGCCATTTGCCCCAGTGCCACCTGTCAGTGCCACCTGTCCCCAGTGCCACGTATAAGTGCCATCTGTCATCAGTGGCACGTATAAGTGCCACCTGTCATCAGTGCCACATCAGTGCCACGTGTCATCAGTGCCACATAGTGCCATCTGTCATCAGTACCATATCAGTATCATGTGTCATCAGTGCCACATATTAGTGCCATCTGTCATCAGTGCCACGTATCAGTGCCATCTGTCATCAGTGCCACCTGTCAGTGTCACATGCCATCTGTTATCAGTGTCATGTGTCAACAATGCCACATATCAGTGCCATCTGTCATCAGTGTCACGTGTCAGTGCCACATATTAGTGCCATCTGTCATCAGTGCCACGTATTAGTGCCACGTGTCATCAGTGCCACGTATAAGTGCCATCTGTCATCAGTGCCACATATTAGTGCCATCTGTCATCAGTGTCACGTGTCATCAGTGCCTCGTCAGAGTCACTGTCTTGGTGCTCCAGGGCCTTCAAAAGTGTAATAGTTTGTCAACAAGTTAGATGTGTAATTTATGCTCCTAGAACACGTGATTGTGCTCCCTGCATGTTGGGCCTCTCTGAGTGGCCAGGCTGTGGAAAAGTCCCACACATGGGGTATCGTAATACTCAGGAGGAGTAGCAGAATTTATTTTGGGGCGGCATCTGTGGTATACACATGCCAAGTGAGAGAAATAACCTATTACAATGACAATTTTGTGAAAAAAAATCTTAATTTTGCAAAGAATTGTGGGAAAAAATGACAACATCAAAAACCTCACAATGCCTCTTACTAAATACCTTGGAATGTCTACTTTCAAAAAAGGGGTCATTTGGGGGGTATTTGTACTTTTCTGGCTTGTTTGGGTCACAAGAAATGAGATTGGCCACCAGTATGTGATCAATTTTGTATGATTTGCACCACAAATTGTAGACTCTCTAACTTTCACAAAGACCAAATAATATCCACTAATTTGTGTTATTTGTACCAAAGATATGTAGCAGTATAAATTGCGACCAAAATGAAGACAAATTAATAATTTGCAAAATTTTATCACAGAAACAAAGAAAAATGAGTTTTTTTTCAAAATTTTGTCTTTTTTCATTGATAGCGCAAAAAATAAAAAACCCCAGAGGTGATGAAATACAACCAAAAGAAAGCTCTATTTGTGGGAAAAAAAGGACAAAAAATTCATTTGGGTACAGTGTTACATAACTGAGTAATTGTCATTCAAAGTGTCAGAGCACTGAAAGCTGAAAATTGGTCTGGTCACGAGGGGGGTTTAAGTGCCCAGTTGCCAAGTGGTTAATCATCAACCATGAAAGTTGCTAATTGTTGCACCTTCATTAAATGTAACCATATTGCTACACTTAGAGGCGCCTCTCTTCTCTCAGTTGTGACGTAACACTACTTGTATATCAAGACATCGCTTGTATATCAAGTCAAAATGTGTTAAAACATTTTGCTTGCCTTGCAAAACACTCTCAAACCAAGTTACTCTCAAACCAAGGTTTTACAGCTACCTATACAGTAAACCTTAAATTAATTAATGCTATGTGATTTCATACCACTAGGTGGCCTACTTTATCTACATTTTAGCTCACATTTCTTCTGTTTCTTATTTCACAGTTGTCTTTTTTTTTATTTTTTATTTTTTTTACACTCAGCAAATGTCAAAGTGGCGGTAAAGTCGTTTTTTTGGACTTGTACCTACAGGTAAGCCTAAAATAAGGCTTACCTATACATATATTCTCAAAGTTGGAGATTTGATCTTGAGTTGTAGCCTCTGTTTTGGCATGGATCATTGCTTGATTGAATCTATTTTTAGTTTCAGCAATTATTAAGGACGGGGATTTCCAAGCTTTGAGAAAAGAGTTTCTAACCTAAGACATGTACATTTCTTGTCGGTTTATCTCTTAAGTGCTACAGAAATTCATGTTGTTGCATTATTCTATGCAATGGTACACTAGAAATTGTTAAAGTGACACTAAACAATATCCTTATTCTCCAAATATATTCCATACATAGCCACTATTTATTGGCCTTGTAAACGATTTTTAGTAAAATGTTTCTTGGACCTGGTTCACAGCACTGGTGCGACATAAAAGTCATGCAACTGTCTTTACCCTGCAACTTCGGTCAGACATCAATCTGACTTTCTTGCGACTTAAAGTGAATGTAAACCCGATTCATGAAATTTGAGCTGGGCACATATATCTGCAGTGTTAAAGGGTTTTTCCAGTGGGAACATTTTTTTTTTTTTAAAGTCAGCAACTAAAAAAAAAAAGTAGCTGCTGACTTTTTAAAGGGCTCTTACCTTTCCAGGGCCCCCCGCAATGTCGGCCGACCCGACCCTCGGCTCTTGGGTCCCGGCGCCGCCATCCTCACTAAGGGAAACAAGCAGTGGAGCCTTGCGGCTTCACTGCCATGTTCTACTGCGCATGCACGAGTCGATTTGTGAATGGGACACGCTGTGTTAGGAAACACACTGTACCCAGAACACAGTGTGCCCCATTACCCAGAAGACAACGCGAGGAGGAGAGAAGACCAAAGATCACAGCGGAGTAGGAAGAGGCAGATTAGGAAGACAGCCTAGCAACAGGGGCTTAAGGTAAGGTAAAAAAATAAAAAAATTCTAATTTTGTTTCACATTTTTTTAAGAATATTAATGCTGTTTTTTTTTAGGGTGGTCCTTCACTTTAAACCCCCTTCCTAACCAGACCAATTTTTAGCTTTCGGTGCTCTCACGCTTTGAATAACAATTACTTAGTCATGCAACACTGTACCCAAATGACATTTGTGTCCTTTTTTTCACACAAATAGAGCTTTCTTTTGGTGGTATTTAATCACCTGGGTTTTTTATTTTTTGCGCTATAAATAAAAAAAATACTGAAAATTCTGTAAAAAAAAAAAAAAAAAAAGTCTTTGTTTCTGTTAAAATTTAGCAAATTAGTAATTTTTCTTCATAACTTTTGGCCAAAATTTACTACTACATATCTTTGGTAAACATAATCAAAATTGGTGTATATTATTTGCCCAGTGAGAAAGTTATAGAGTTCACAAGCTATGGTGCCAATCTCTGAAAATGTATCACACCTGAAGTACTCTCATTTCTTGAGACCCTTTCTTGAGACATTCCAAGGTATTTAGAAAGAGGCATGGTGAGGTTTTTGAAGTTGTATTTTTTTCCCACAATTCTTTGCAAAATCAAGTTATTTTCTTTTTTTTCCCACAAAATTGTCATATTATCAGGTTATTTCTCACACACAGCATATGGATACCACAAATTGCACCCCAAAATACATTCTGCTACTCCTCCTGAGTATGACGATACCACATGTGTGAGACTTACACAGCCTGGCCACATACAGAGGCCCAACATGCAGGGAGCCTCAGTAGGCGTTCTAGGGACATACATTTCAAGTCTAATTACACTTTGAGGCACTGTAGTAGCATGGATGCAAACTGATGTGGCATGGATATGGGTATGGCTGGGTGGGTATGGCTGAGTGTGGGTGGGATGGCTGGGTATGGCTGAGTATAGCTGGGTATGGCTGCATATAGATGGATGAGTATTGCAGAGTATGGATGGATGGATGAGTATTGCAGAGTATGGATGAGTATTTCAGAGTATTTCAGGGTATTGCCGAGTATTGCAGGGTATGGCAGAGTATTGCAGGGTATGGCAGAGTATTTCAGGGTATTGCAGAGTTGCAGAGTATTGCAGAGTATTGCAGGGTATGACAGAGTATTTCAGGTGCATTGCAGAGTATTGCAGGGTGTGGCAGAGTATTGCAGGGTATGGCAGAGTATTTCAGAGTATAGCAGAGTATGGCAGGGTATTTCAGGGTATGGCAGAGTATTTCAGGTGCATTGCAGAGTATTGGCAGAGTCAGAATGTGGCTGGAATGGGCACTGAGCAGCGCTGTGGGCACTACACATCCAGCCCACAGCGCTGCTGCAAACAATCTCTCCCCTCTCCACTCACACTGTACCAATCGTTACAGAGAGGGGAGGGAGAACCTGGATGTGATGCCGGTCTGTCGTTGTGATCGCTCCATCATTTGACAGAGCGATCACGTGGTAAATGGCCGCTATCAGCGGCCATTTACCTTGATCCATGATGCAGCGGATTTTCTGGACCTGGTGGTCATGGATGTTTCCGGGTGCACGCCCCAGGGGGTGCACAGGAGCAAGATTTTTTGAGGACTTCCATGGACACCCTCCCAGAATAAGCTGACCGATCTGTAGCCGTCTTTCGGCTATGGCCCTGTCGGCATGTGGTTTAAGTCCATGTTACACGAACGTGAAAAATCAAAAGTGCTAATTTTAAAGGCTTATATGCAAGTTATTGCCATAAAAAGTGTTTGGGGACCCAAGTCCTGTCTCATGATACATGTATCAATGCAAAAAAAAGTTTTTAAATTGACGGTTTTTCAGGAGCAGTGATTTTAAGAATGCTTAAAGTGAAACAATAAAAATGAAATATTTCTTTAAATGTTGTGCCTTTTAAAAATGGGAATTACATGCCCAGTTAAACAGGGTCAGAAAAATTGGGCGTTTGGTGGTGGTGCCCTAAACCAAAAAACATTGTTGGAAGCTAGCATCATCATGATTGAGGAGGAATAAGATAGGCAGCATAGGCAGTCTTCAAGGGATCCCAGATCCATAGCAAATTCAATCAGTTGCATCAGGTGCTTGATAGCTGCTGATCCAGGACTGATTCATTTCTATAAATGTGAGCCTATAACGGAGTCTGTGGACAGGCACACTCTTTGATCTGTTAAAAACCCTCCAGCAGCACTAAATGTGCATACAGAAAGCACGCTGGATGCAGGACAGGCCAGTAGCTCAATTGTATATTGAGCAAGTTCTAGCCAGTGGTCCAACCTCAAGACCCAGTAACTCAGTAAATGCTCTGTTGAAAAGGTCTCCAAGTCTGCTCTTGCCCTTAGATATTCTAGCACCATATAATGCAGACGCTAGCGATGGTTGCTGGAACCTATCAGACCTTGACGCTGAGGAATGAAAATGATTTAAAGGCATCGTAAGCCAGCCACCTTCTCCACCGCTCTTCCTCTGACCGAACAAAGCCTCAGAAACACGTTGTCCAGCACCAGGAAGTGGTAACTTCCCAGGGTCTGTAAATGCGTTACACACACTTTTGTTCAAGGCCTCCTGAGGATATTTCATCCTCTGCTCCCTCTGAGAAGGCAGGATGGTTTCCGTAACCTTACCCATGTAACGTGGATCAAGAAGGGTTCATAGCCAGCAATGATCCCTCTCCTTAATACCACGAATCCTAGGGTCCTTTCCCAAGCTTTGCAGAATCAGGGAGGCCATGCAGTGTAAATGTGTAGAGGCCTTAGATTCTGATTTCTCTGGGTCACTAAGGATAGCATTATCAGTAACTACCTCCTCCCAGCCACGTACAACTCCTTGGGTTTTAGGGGACTGAAAACCATCCCTTGAAGACTGCTGTGTGTATCCTTGACATCCATACTGACACAATCTGTCAGATTGTTTGGCAAACCCGCAAAAATGTTATCTGGATAAAGGGGTCTTGAGAGGAAAGGAAGTCCTCCTCTTCCTGCCAATGCTCTGCCTCAAGTGCCCTGTCCATGGAATATGGGTCAAGTATCCCTGTCAGAGGGTGGAGAGAAGGTTGGGGGCATTGTCACATACAACCATTCCTGGCTGAAGCTGGCATCGCATGAACCACCTATGAGCTTGCCCCTGCAGAGCTGACAGAATCTCTGCCCCAGTGTGGCTCCTGTCCCCTATGCAGACCAACTCAAGCACTGCATGACATATTTTTGCCTGACTGCTTGCATAGCCCCTTGAGCTTTTAGGGAGCACTGCTGGTTCAAAGGACAATTCTGCAGAAGAGGCCATAGAGGAAGAAGAGGAGGGGAGGGGGAGCATACAGATGTGGCAGACTCACCACTAGCTTTTTGGAGGCGTGGTAGCAGGACAAGCTCCAACACTGAACCCTGTCCTCCATCCTTTCCAGCTGCCAGCAGAGTTAGCCAGTGCACCATGAAGGAAAGGTAATGTTCCTGCCCATGCCTGCTGGACCATGAGTCAGCAGTAATATGAACCTTACTGCTGACTGCCCTGTCCAACAAGGCCAAAACATTGCCTTCCACATGGTACTAATGAGCTGGAATGGCCTTACGTGAAAAGAATTGGTGTTTCGGAAACCTGCTACTGTGGTACAGCACATTCCACAAATTCGGGGGCTGAGTCTACCAGCTGAAAAGGCAGTAGTTGCAGTGCTAGCAATTTGGCCAGGCTAGCATTTAGATGCTGAGAATGTGAATGGCTAGGACCAAATTTCTTTTTATGGTTCGGCATCTGGGGTAGGGAAATTTGCCTTCTGAACTCAACTATTGGTGTACTGCTAGCGGACTGCATGTTAGGTCGTCATTTGTCTGGTCAAGCATGTGGTGCCTAAGCAGCTGCTGTTCTGGCTATGGTTGATCCCCCTTCAGACATAGGTTGCACCTGCATAGCAAGTGTGATGCAATAGGGTGGGTGCCCTTTAGAGGTCGACCGATATATCGGCCGGCCGATATATCGGCCGATATTTGCCGTTTTTTAAATAATCGGCATCGGCCGATTTTGCTGATAAAAAGCCGATTTATAACTACAGTGGGACTTTGAAATGACTTCTGTATAGAAGACAGTGTAAGTTGTCTGAGTCGTCATAGCAACACTTTCCTCCTCTCTGGGCAGACTGCCAAGAAAAGAACTAAATGATACAATGTTTACACTTCAATGAATGAAGTCATCTCTGTGTGTAGAAGTTCCCAGTTTAACCATTTAAAGACTAAATCTTTTCTGACACTTGTTGCTTACAAGTAAAAATCCTGTATTTTCTGCCAGAAAATCACTTAGACCCCCCAAAAATTGTATATTTTTTTTAGCAGAGATCCTAGGGAATAAAATAGCGGTTGTTGCAATATTTTATGTCACACGGCATTTGCACAGAGGTCTTTCAAATGCATTTTTTTGGGAAAAAATACACTTTTTAAAAATAAAATAAAAACAGTAAAGTTAGCCCATTTTTTTTTTTTCGGCCAAAAGTTTTGACTACCTGTTTTTATTTAATACATAGGTTTTTTTTTGTTTTTTTTTAATCTAAATCATACATACAAGTAAACTGATTGGAGGTTTGTTTTGTTTAATAAATGTTTAAATGTAAGACATTTTCTGTATCACTTATGAAGGCTGCTTTCACACTGGAGCGTTGATGTTAAAACGCAAGTTTTAGCGGCTCTTTACCATAATTTTAGCGGTGCTATTTGGCTGCTAGTGGGGCACATATAACCCAGCTAGCGGCCAAGGAAGAGGTTAAATGCGCCCATGAAGCACTGCTGCCAAATCACATTGCATGCGCTTCGGCAGTGGTGCCCATTCATATCAATGGGCAGGAGTGGTGGAGGAGCGGTATACACCACTCCAAACGTGCTGCTTGCAGGACTTTTTTTTAAGATCCTGCCAGCGCATCGCCTCAGTGTGAAAGCACTCTGTCTTTCACACAGACTGCAGGGGAGCCATTTTGCAGGCACTTTACAGGCGCTATTTTTAGCCCAAAAGCGCCTGAAAAACGCCCCAATGGGAAAGGTGTGTTAGATCAAGGGGGATTAAAAAAATAATAATAATAAAAAAAAAGGAAAAAAATAAATAAAATAAAATAAAATCGGCCTAACATATCGGCCCAAAAAAATCGGCATCATATATCGGCTATCGGCCGCCATGATTTCTAAATATCGGCATCGGCCAGAGAAAAACCCATATCGGTCGACCTCTAGTGCCCTTAAGCTGACCCGTGGAGCACATCCTGCCTCGTTGCAGTTGTGCCTCCTCCTCCTTCTCACTGTCCTCCTCTCTTTTCTCAGGCACCCAAGTACGGTCATCATCCCCTCCCTCCTCATCACTGGAGCAAACTTGGCAGTATGCTGCAGCTTAGGGAACATGACTGCCAGTTTCGTGTCCTTCTGTGGCACCCCCTCTCTCTAGGCTCACATTACTCCCTTCCTCCACCTGGGAACCAACATCAGAGCCCTCAAATTGCTGCGCATCTTCCAGCAGCATGTAACCGACACTATATAATAAGTGACAGAGTGCAAATGTGCAAGTGATAAGATGGCCTGGGTACAGGAATAAAGTTCCACGTTCCTCAGAGCAATAATCTGGAAGAAAAATATATAATATATACATCTAAAGATATCCTTTCCTCCTTTAATATAAATAAGGTAACAAAAAATGTGTGTCCTTTTCTTCTTAATGGTGAATAAAATAACAAAATGTGCAAGATTCGTGACTTTTTTTTTTCTGTGCAAAAAACATCTATATAAAGTGCAAGGTGACTTCTTATCTTCAGTGTGGTACACTTTGTGTATTAGGTGTCCCCTTACCTTATGGCTGTAAAGTAACAGCATATAGGTATATCTTTGGAGGTAACAAGTACGCTCCCTATGTGTCCTGATATTGGCCGACTCCCAAATCTGGTGTTTAAAGTATGATGGTGTGTGTCCGTCCTTTCAAACACGCTGTCAAACATGGTCAATGTCAGCATAACCTTGATAGGTAGGTATTGGGGGTGTGGAGGGAAGAAGAAGGGGGAATACTCGATGGTGTAGTATTAAAATAATTTATTAAAGTAAAAAAGAGGCTTGAGTACTCACATTTCATTTCATGAACAATTGAAAACAAAAACGAGCAGCGAGCTCGCCGACATCACTTCCTGTGCCTTTACGCCCCAACACGTGTTTGTCACGGTCACGTGACTTCATCAGAGGATGATTACTGACATTGGAAGTGTCCTTATATATGCTTACAATTAAACAAATTGGGCGGCCATTTTGCCATAGCACACTAACAGGAAATGAAGCGGAGGCCATTTTCTCATAGATGTTTATCTATGGAAAAAGGCACAGCTATTATACTGAAATCAGATGACCTAGTCTCAGCATGATGGCCATTTTCTGAATGACTATTGAGTCCAGAAAAAAGAAATACATCAAGAAATAACATACGGTATACAAATCAAAAATTTATATAGAGCCTAAACCAGATGCATCTATAGGGGGTATAACAGAAGATGCTAAATGGATCCTTAAAAAAGATATGAGAGAGTATTAAAGAGCGGTGAATCCTACCAGGGCAGTGTACATACACTGTCTATTGCTGGATTAAGACATTGGGGACATCAGAAATGGGGACACCTAAATGATGTCTCCGCAGGGTGTCCATGGCAAAGGGTTTAAAATCTACAAAATCTACACCAGAACTGACATCAGCGTAATAAAACATTACATCATTATTGTTAAAATCAGCAACTATGAGTCTCAGAAATCTAAAAAATAATAAATCTAAAAAAGGCAGGAAAAAACTGAGGGAGATCACAGTTGATATAGGAGAGGGCCTAAAAGGCTAAAAATCATGGTCCTAAAAAATCACTGATAAAACAATTAAGATCAAACTATGTTCAGGCCTCGAGGTGCAAATGTGTCTAGAATGAAGATCAACTTCAATTCCAGCTGACTCAATGTCCTTATTTTGTGGCTACCCTGCCAGTGTCTAACATAGGGTTCTATCCCCTAAAATTTCAGATGGGTGGGATCCTTGTTGTGACATATGACAAAATGTTTAGATACGCTGTGCTTATCAAAGCCTTTTATTATGTTCTGCACGTGCACTTTGATGCGTATCTTTAAAGGTTTCTTCGTCCATCCTATGTGCTGTAAACCATAACTGCATTCCAAAGCATATACCGCCTCTTTCCGTATAACAGCAAATTAACTCTTTAACGTCATAGGTATTTCCTGTACTTGTAGAGGTAAAGCTTAATTTCTTCTCATTTGGGCGTCTTGTTTTGGTGCACGCGAAATGCCATTTGCAAGAAAAGAAGCATTTTCCTGTGAAAAACGTTAGGCCTCTCCCTGGAGGATCTGGGATACTCTTCACAATTTTGTCGCAAATCCTGGGGGCTCTTCTGTATAAAAATGTAGGGTGATTGGGAAGTATTCCTTGTAGATGTCTGTTGGCCAACAAGACAGACCAATGTCGCTTAATGATTTTTTTGAGTTGAATACTATAGTCTAAAATAATCGGTATCATATCTGTTGATGCGTCTTGTTTTTTTTTGTCTTTGATTAAATCGTTACGGTCCATTCCTGCTACTTCTGATATTTTTTCTTTGATGTACTTATTATCGTAACCTTTCTCTGTGAATCTATTTCCCATATTCTCAGCTTGCATGACAAAGACGTCTTTATGGGTACAATTCTGCCTCAGGCACATCAGTTGACTCTTTGGGATATTATAGAGCCACTTCTTATGATGGTAACTTTTTAGTGGAAGATAACAGTTTCTATCCACGTTTTTAAAATGTGTTTTAGAAGTGTGTGTTCTACTTGCATGATTTCTAAATCCAAAAACGTAATTATCCTATCACTAATATCCCAAGACAACTTGATGTTTCTATCGTTTTTATTTCAATCCTCAAGGAAAAGGGCCAGCTGTTACTGTTCACTCATCCACAGGATAAGGATATCATCGATATATCTTTTGAAAATAACCAATCAGCTTGGTATATGTGGAAAGACCGTTTCTTCTTCCCATTGTGCCATAAACAGGCCTGCCAAACATTTGACCATATATTTCCTTTGGACACAGGAAAGAGTGGTGTACTTCCTTAATCCCTGTTTAACAGCTTTGTAGGCTTGGTGATGGAGTGTTACTGTGTACAATGAGGACACATCTGCCGTGGCCATTAACCATGGTCCTTCTTCTTTTGGAATTCCTTCTAAGATCTGTAGCATCTGTTTTGTGTCGCTCAATTATGCTAGAGTCTTTTGTACTGCTGGCTGTAAATAGTTATCAAAGTATTGCCCCATTCTGGCCGTGGGAGGGTCTAACCCGATAACTATTGGCCTGGGGGGGCGGATTAAACTTATCTTTGTGTATCTTCAGTAGCAAGTATAGAATCAGTGTGCGACATGATTCTGGTGTTAGGAATTTTGCTTCTTTTTTTATTAAGTATGTTGCTTTCCTGCACTTGAACATAGGCTTACCAAATACTTGACTGTAGTTGCTTTCATTCTGTAGCAGTTGATTGATACTTTCATTGTATTGTTCTTTGGCAAGGACCACAATTTCACCACCTATATCTGCCGGTCGGATGACCAGGTCTTTCCTCTTTGTAAGTTTATGGATGCCACTCTTAATGTGTTTGGGTTCTTCCTTTTTCTTAATTTTAAGATCCTTCAATTCTAAGACCACCCTCTTAAAACACCTCAATATGTTTTTTATCCTTAGGGGGGGGGGGGGGGGTTAGGATTACTGATATATTTCTTGATGTTCAATTTACTGATATACTTTTGAATCCCTATATACATTTGAAATTTGTCGAGATTCTCTATAGGTGCATATTTCAGGCCTTTATCTAACACTCCAATCTCTTCTTGTGTCAATAATTGACCACTAAGATTATAAATGCCCTATCATTTTATCCTTTTTGTTGTCTCTTCCCTGATCTGCATCCTCTCTTCTTTCTGGGCTTCTAGTACCCAGGCCATCTTATCACTTGCATATTTGCACACTGTCACTTTATTCGTTATATAGTATAATTATGGTTGTTTAATATGTAGCACACTGTTACGTTACTCGTTATATAGTATAATTATGGTTGTTTAATATGTAGCACACTGTTATTTTACTGCGTATGGATTTCAGTTAATTTTATTATGGATATTTATGTTTAGATTTAATACAGCGCAACACTGTTCACTTCACATTTATAGCTTTTGTGGTTTTGGTCTAACCCTTCAGTGCTTGCAGCAGTTTAGCTATTATCTAATTATTGATGCAGGGTCAAATAATTCTGGGGACTCCTCCGTGCAGGATGGTGATGCTACAGAAGGAGTAACTATGGACAAGGAGTCGGTGGAACACGCCACTTTGACAGCTGCATTGGAAGGCAAACTACCATGAGCCTGGGAGACAGAGAATGAGGATGATGAGGACAGCTTTGTTATCCACTCCACCAACTCTTCTGCATGTTGTGGCTCAATAACATGGCCAGCAGCAACAGAAAATAAAAAAAAGGACAAGCGTGACTCACAGCCACCTGCAGAGAATGCACCATGTCCACGACCACCACTGTAGACACAGAGGCTGCTTGCCCTCTTTTAGTGGGATGTGAGCGTTTGCCTCTCCTTGGTGGCCTTTGGCACATGATGGGGATTTTTTCTTTTCACAGCACACTACACTGTATTATATACTGTGTACACCGCCTGCACTGTATTAGAAACGGTACACAGGCTGCACTGCATTATATACTGTGTACACCACCTGAAGTGTATTAGAAACGATACACCACCGAATGCACTGTATATTATAGGCTCGACTGACTGCAGAGTATATATATATATATATATACATACAGCAGAGTATATATATATATATATATATATATATATATATATACATACACACACACACACACATATATACATACACACATACACTAGACTGTATTTATATATATATATATGAATACACCGCCTGAAGTGTATTATATAATGTGCACCACCGAATGAACTGTTTGGCCAATTATCAGACACTAATGCACTGCAATATCACAGTGCATTATGGAGCATTCCGCGGCACTTGAATTTGCTGTGAACGCCCCATACTGTTAGCTGATTAGCGAATGGTCGAGCACCTGATGTTCGAGTCAAACTTATGTTTGACCCGAACGTCAAGCTCATCCCTATTGATAAATGTAAAGTTATGCACTTGGGGGCTAAGAATATGCATGCATCATACATACTAGGGGGAGTACGACTGGGGGAATCCATAGTGGAGAAGGATCTGGGGGTTTTGGTAGATCATAAGCTTAATAATAGCATGCAATGCCAAGCTGCAGTTTCTAAAGCGAACAAAGTTCTTTCTTGTATTAAGAAAGGTATGGACTCCAGAGAGAGAGAGATATCATTATTCCCCTGTGCAAATCATTAGTAAGACCTCATCTGGAATATGTTTTTCAGTTTTGGCCACCAGTTCTCAAAAAGGATATCGGGGAACTAGAGAGTGCAAAGAAGGGCAGCCAAACTGATAAGAGCCATGGAGGAGCTCAACTATGAGGAAAGATTAGAGGAACTGAATTTATTCTATCTTGAGAAGAGTAGATTAAAGGGGGATATGATCAACATGTACAAATACAGTCCATAAAGTGAACTTGGTGTTGACTCATTCACTTTAAGGCTATCAAAGAGGACAAGGGGGCACTCTTCTCACCTAGAGGAAAAGATTTAATCTCCAAATGCAGAAAGGTTTCTTCACAGTAATGCGTACAGATGATCGGAATTTTGGTCAGAAAAAGCTCTGATGGTTTTCCCGACAGGATTTCGCACAAGCTGTCTTGCATACACATGGTCACACCAAATTCAGACCGCCAAGAACGCGGTGACTTACAACATGTATGACAGGACTAGAAAAAGGAAGTTCAATAGCCAGTAGCCAATAGCTTCCATCTTGTAGTTGGATCTGAGCATGTGTGAGTTTTTGCATGTCGGACTTGCATACACACGATCGGCATTTACGATAGAAACTCTTTCCATCTGAAAAATTGTGAACCTGCTCTTAATTTTTTTCTGGCGGAAATTCGGCCAGCATAATTCCGATGGATACACACGGTCGCATTTTCCAACGAAAAGCTCTCATCGGTCTTGTGCTGGCCGAAATTCCGACCATGTGTAAAAGTGAGCTGTAAAAGTGTAGAATAGACTCCCTCAAGAGCTGGTTCTGGCTAGTTCAGTAGATTGTGTTAAAAAAGGCCTGGATTAATTTCTAAATGTGCATAATATAATTGGGTACTAATATTTATAAGTAAAGTTGATCCAGCGAAAATTAAATTGCCTCTCGGGGATTCATATACAAATGTTTTACCCTGCTGTAGCCAATTGGATCATGCTTTGCTGGTGGTTTTCGGAATTATGGGATTGTATGATTTTTTTATTTTTTTATTTTGTTGAACTAGATGGACTTGCGTCTTTTTTCAACCTGACCAACTATGTAACTATTTAAAGTAAAAGGTGGAGTTTGATTTAATATCCAAAAATATTTTTTTGAGTAGAAACATTCCATATTGACATTTTAAGTTAGATACAAAATCATTGAAGTCAGTCATTATTTTACTATAAACATGATGATTCTTTATTAAGAAGTCAGCTTGTTCTTTACTTTTTAGAATTTACTTACATTTGTCATGTAATCCATGAGCTTTTAACAAGGCTGACTGCAAGCAGTTGCAAACCTGTAACATACATTTAAATAAAAAAATATAAGCTTGATAAACTGAGTCTTTGGGAAAAGGGTTTTACGTTAAAGTGCTTTGCATTTGCTGTGCTTCCAGAATATGCCATCGAGGTAATGCACCGTCCATGTGCCCACTGTAATCATTATAAACATGTTTTCCTAGGTTCAGTTGCTCTGATCACCGTTCAGCGGAATAACAAAGACGGAAATGTCATCCAAAGAGGCAAGTTTTCCATTTGGTAGCCTCCAGCCACTCTCTTTCCGAACTCCCCTTGTTCGAAGAACAAGCTCTTGTGCAGCAAGGTTATATCTGTAACACATACAGCCATGTAAAGCCTAAGCATTTATTTCCAGAATGTAATGATCTCTTTGGCTTTAAAAAGTATAGTGCATTATTAAAGTTAAATATTTAGTACATGCATATTTAGCAATTCCATTTCATACAAACCAAAAAAAACAAAACACATATATAAAGTTGCTATGTATAAATTTGACTTGACTTGACTCCAAATGTGCTTTCTACTATTGACTGTCCTTCAAGCCAGTGAAACAAATATCTTATGCATGTGACTTTTGTATAGCGGAGCCTTATGTTTAATTATTTATAGCAAGGAACTAAAACCATTCAGTGCACAAGTTCATGAAATCTGGCCTAAGCACAATACTAAACTTTACCTATTGTCCATCCAATTTCCTTAAACAGTAAGTTTTCCTTAACTAACTCCAAATATCCTGGCGGCCCCTCTAGGCACTAACCCAGAGTAAGTATTCATCATCGTGCTCGCAATGGCAAGCACTCATTGGTCAGCACAGCCACGTGACCATGCTGACCAATAAGAACAGCAACTGAGGCATTTTTTTCTGGCAAGGTGTCCCAGAAGTAGGAAGCACTTTTAATAGGTTGGCATGGTCATGTTTTCGAACTGACCAATGAACTCTTGTCATTGCTAATTACTTGCCAGTATATGGACTGCTACACTGACAGCATAGGATATCATAGCCGCAATGTGCAGCAGAGTCCGGAAGGGTAACAAGAACATTTGGAGTTAGTTCAATTTATCATTTTTTTTGCTGAAATGGTGAACTTTCTCTTTAACACAGCTGAAACACTAACTTTCATTACTCGTATTAATAAAACAGCTCCTGCTCAGGGTTACTGGTTGTTAGGGAGTTGGTGGTCACTATCATTCTAACAACCATAACTCATCCCAACCTGGCTGACCGTTGAATGAAAACAAAAGGGGATAAATGTGTAAAAATAAATAAATAAAAAATGGCCCCCACTCCCCAACAACATTTATAGCAGACCTCTTGTTTCTTATATTGATTCTAAGGGAGAACCCCACGCAAAAAAAGTATTGGACCCCCCCCAATATTCATACATGCCTTCAAAAAACAAATTGCATGGGGTCCCTCCTCCATCGATCTTCCATACCAGACCCTTTGTTTATGCTATTGATTTTAAAGAGGAAGTAAACCCTGATGAGTTTACTTCCTCTTTCATTCCCTGCAAAGGCAAAGCATAATGGACTACTATGCATCGCATAGTAGCCCATTATGTGTCACTTACCTGACACAGGAGCCAGCGATGTCACCGCTGTCCCCTGTAGTCCGGCGCATCCATCTTTTCGGTGGGGTCTCGCAGCTCCGCCGCTGTCATTCGGTGGAGCGGCGATGACGTCACTCCCGCGCATGCACACGGGAGCCGACACGCGCGGCAGCTCCATTGTTGGAAATGCCACGCTCAGTGCGCCTGCGCGCCGCTGTCTATGGCGCATGCGCCGTAGACAGCGGTGCCTGTCTTCGGGCAAATATCTCCTAAACTGTATAGGTTTAGGAGATATTTCTTGGACCTACAGGTAAGCCTTAATCTAGGCTTACCTGTAGGTCAAAGTGGTTTGTAAGGGTTTACAACCACTTTAAGGAAGAAATGTTCATACCAGGTCACATGCCTTCAAAATGAGTGGGGTACCTTGCCAGGGGAAACACTTTTGGTAATGCACCTTGTCTCTATGTTGATGATGACCATGGCCTCTTCCCTACAACCCTGGCCTGATTAATCCAGCAATACAAATTCTCATCATTTTGAACAACACCCACTCTATTAAAGGGGTGCATGCACAGTGTAGTTAAAGAACAGGGCTTGCAACACTAGAAGACAGCTGCAATGACTAGAGAAAGAGGACGATACAATACATAAGTTTAACACACAGAGTACCTTCCACTGGAAGTTAATGTGTTGTTGCTAAGGACAATGTATTTGTGTCACATGCAAGGCAGCCAATCAGTCAGGAGACAGGTGACTGGCAGGGGTGATGGTTCCTCTGATAGTGGAGGGGGTTAAGTGCTTAGCACACCCACTAGTGGCTGGTTCCTCACTCTTTTGGACTAGATCCACGGCACAGAGTGCCTAGGAATCCAGCCTGGAGTTACGGAAGAGAGTATGTAGAGGGGCCCCAAGAGAAGAGAGCAAGCATGGAGGTTGGAAAGGGAGAGAGAGCGTTTCCTGCATTGCTGGATTGGTGGAGCCCGATACAGGCTCAGTGGTACTGGTCTCTAAATGCTGCACAGCTGGGTTTTGTGTCCTGTATACAAAGCAGTGCCTAAAGGGGTTATAAAGTCATAAGGTTTTTTTTATCTTAATGCATTCTATGCATTAAAGTGGAGTTCCACCCACTTTTACAACTTTATCTTAAAGGAATGACAGCCCCTCCACCACTCGATTTTGGAGAGTTTTTTTTCTTACTTACCTTTTATGAAGTATCTTGTGTACGTCCGTCCCAGCATCACCACAGCCCAGTTTGTCACGTCCTCTTCTCCCCCCGCTGCCTTCTGGGACCTTACTGTGTCCAGAAGATGACAGGGCCATTCAGGAAGCACCAGCAGTGGAGCCTGAAGGCTCCACTGCTGGGTTTCCTTAGTTGGTATGGTGGTGCCTGCACCCGATCCGATGGATGGATCCGCCTCGGGGGGCCAAAATTGCAGGCTCCCTGGACAGGTAAGTGCACTTATTAAAAGTCAGCAGCTGCAGTGTTTGTAGCTGCTGACTTTAAAAAAAAAAATTTTGCAGCTGGAACTGCTTTTAGAGAAGAAAACTTCTGTGTGCAGCAACCCCCTACCAAACCCCCCTAATACTTACCTGAGCCCATCTCGATCCAGTGATGCCGCAGGAATGAGGCTTTAGTATCACTTTATGTGTCATCAGTAAAACAGAGTCAGCACAGGGAGTGAGTTAACAGTTAATTTTAACAGTGTCATTGCAGCTGTCTTCTAAGTCCAGGACGCCTGCCTTAATGTTGACTTTCACATGACCGCAGCTCCCAGCCTGGGGTTCAGGCATTAGCGAGTGCAGTTCCACTTGTCTCCACACAGATGCCTAAGCCCCACCCACATGCAGGTAAAAAAATGTGCATTTATTATTTTTGTACACTGCAGATACTCAGTATAGCTGTCTGTACCTCCTGTATGGGCAGACAGTTACTGAATTGCAGGAATCAATGAATTATGAGAGCGCTCATCGGCACGCTATATACAGGTGTAAAATGTTACAAAAAGTGAACCTATCCTTTAACTTTAGCGTGTTGGCATTATAAATATTGCATTCAGTATTCATATACAGCACAAATATCACATGCAATAAACATTGGTGAATTGATCTTTGTCTTTTTGAAATATTTCCAAAATATCTAGCTTTTGATAATTAGGAAAAATTGCCATAAAAGAGATTTTTGTTCTAATATTTTCTCTACTTTAGAAGAGACAAGACCAGGGCTGTAATTTTAGATTTTGCGACTAGATTTATATCTTTCAAAATACTTTTTTTTCACTTGCAGTTGTTGAAAATCATGTGGTTTAGTGTCTCATAGCAAAAACCTGAACCTAGATATCAGATATCAGAAATTCCGCCTACGCTCTGCCTTTGGATGACAGTAAATATCATGATTCAGACAGTTTACAACTTGAATAATGACACCTCTCTTTGCTTCCCACTATATAATTAGTTAGCCAACAACTCTAATGTCTAAAGTATAGTTTACTGGACACGTTTGGAAACTTTTTGCAACCATCTCACACCAAGGACTGGGAACTTGATGAAACACAAAAAGTCTCAATCTTAATCCAACATATCACTGGGTATACAAACTGAATCAGTGGCATGAACTTGCTCAGTTTGTTGTTTAAAATAACCATCTTTTAAATTGTCTATATCAAAAATTCTAAAAAAATGCAAAAAAATTTCCACGACACTCATCAGACAAAAACTTTTGGCAAAAATATATTGATCTTGGTTAAAAGATTTTTCTGCCCCTCTCCACAACAGGAGTGAAAATTGAAAAAATATAGACCACCACAAGACATTGACCATTAACACCCCATCACAATACTTGCATGGTTATATCACAGCTTTCAAATTTATTTGAAGGCGTAAATATATTACCTTATTTTTTTTACTGAAACCTGTGCTTTTTACAGCTTGCTGCTGCCCAAGGAACTACTACCCCCCTAAAAATGTTCTCTACCCTGCTTGCTGCAGCCTAAGTACTACACGTACCCAACCAAATGCCAATTCCTTTCTTTTTATCTTTGGTTTCACTGCTAGCATTATGTTTCTGGTACTATTTTAAATCCTCAAAACAAGTTTTATTCTCTAAAAGTTCAACCACAGTTGACCTAACCCCACCACCACAAAAATGTTAGTTTTTATTTGTTTTATTGTTGTTTTCTGTATCCAGCCAAATGAAGCACCTACTTGAATACTGCACTCCCCCCCCCCCCCCCCCCCAATAAAAAATAAATAACGGATATGATAATTTAACAACTTCTTTAGCGAAATAGAATTTTCAGTAATATTTCAATCTTAACATCTTTCTATTAACAAAAAAAAAAGACAAAACAAAAAAAACAGTAATGTGTGATGGAATATGAGAATATGTAGTTTCCTTTTTTTGGTCAAAAAGAAAAAAAAAACATTTTTATCATTTTTTTTTTTTAACGACACAAGCTAGATGCCAAGCAACTTATCAAACAGACCATGAGCTCAAAATGTGACCTTCTAACTTCAAAAGTACATCTTTTTTGCTAACATACTTTGATCAAATCTAATGACAAACAGACGACCACCAATCTTACAAAACTCCACACGGGCATGCCCAGCCTCTAGTGAGAAGTACCTCACTGTGAAAATTACGTGTAAACTTCCAACTTACCTGCTTGGCTCATCAGGCCCATGAGATGCAAGCACTCTTTGAACAATTTCTGCCACTTCATTGTCAGTAATGACGTCCCATAGTCCATCGGTACCCATTACCACAACATCATCGGGACCATGCTCACATTTTGAGAGGTCATAGACTTCTACCTACAAAGTGAAAGTAAAAAAAGCTATTTAGAGTTGCATATTTATAGACTAAAGTTTATAAAGAGGCAGGTAATGAAGGCAATTACAATTATTTATTGTTAAAAACATAGCTAAATACTTAAAATATGGTTAGATTTTTATATATTATAAATATTTATTCAGTGTTCATGTGACTACAATATCTGTGTCTTCCACGGTGTGCACCAGGACCACAGGTGGGGTGGAAGCTGCAGCATCCAACCTAGGTGGCATTTATATTGGCTTCTGTACAAATCCCATCATATTTGAAGGTCTGGCTGAGGATCACAAATCTTCAGAAATGGTGCTTCAGCACAGTGTAGGATCATCTTCTCTTGAGATTTGAGATCTCCAGCCTACCCAGGATATTTCCAGAAAGGGTGTGATGTCACTGTTGCCTAGATGCCGTGGGAAGAAGCTAGAGTTGTGTGTGTGAGTAAGTATATGATCGCTTTTCTTTGTAACTAGAATAATAGTTAACTCCACATTTTTACACAGGGTCATGTGATTAAAGCCTCATACACACGATCAGATTTTCAGCAGGGAATTGTGTGATCACAGACTGTTTGCCTAAAATCCGACCGTTAGTACGCTCCATCAGACAATTGTTGTCCAACTTTTGGTTAACAAATGTTGGTTGGCAGGCTAGTAAATTTTCGGCGGACATCGGTCTGTTTTCAGATTTTCCTATTGTGTATACACAAGTCCGTCACACAAAAGTCCAAAGTACAAACACGCATGCTCAGAATCAATGCTCACCAAACATGACATTAGCAGAAGGTGCCCAAAGGGTGGCACTCAAGAGCTGAAATTCCACGTAGTATGTCACTACATTCATGTTTGTTGGCTGACAAAAAGTTCCCGGCACATGCCCTTCGGACAAAAGTCTGCCGCTCTTTTGACCATCAATCAGATCGTGTGTATGAGGCTAAAGGCTGGGTTCACACTGCTATGTGGTGCGGCTCACAGCAGGGGTTGTGTGCGGCTCACAGCAGGGGTCCAGTGAATCACTGTTATCTGTTTCAGGGACGAATCAGGCCCAAATTTGTGGCTTGATTCGGACTTGAAACAGACCAGAAGAAGCACGGGACTCTTCTGCCAACTGCTCCACAGCCGTCCCAAAGCTGTGTTAACTGGCTCCATTGAGAGCCGGTCATAGTCTCCTGACATGCAGATTGGATACAGGGAAACTCGCATCCAATTCACACTAGTGTGAACCCAGCCTAAAGAAAAAGGCTGACCTTGCATTTTGCAAATCAGCTGGTGGCTGAGCAGTGATTACAGTGCACCACCAGGAGGCGCACGCTTGTTTCCCAGGGACCCACTTCTTAAAATGGGGGTAGTCCCTGGGAAACACGGTTAAATAGATTCATATGTTAAGGACATGTTATGTGAACTGCAAAGGGAGCTGAAAAACAGGTCTATCTGCAGTTGTGAAAGAAGAGCATTAAGCACAATGATGCATGCAAATTTGCACAGTACTCATGTCAACAGCTGTTTCTCTCACCCTGATGTAATCCTATTGACCAATTAGCTACCACCATTTGAGTCTGTCTGCCCTTTTAAACCATGACAAATAAGTGTTGCAAGACTTGCCAATACCTCTACCTTATACCCATGATAACTTTTAGTCCCAGCAACAAACTGCCACCTTTCTTCATCTTCCTGGACTAATGACCAGGAGTTAATTGCTACAGACTGCATATCCTCTACAAATAAATACCATCCTAACCCCCTTGTAATCTAGGATTTCAAGGCTCAACACTCTACTGCTACAGGACACCCATCATGATAGCTACCCCAGATACAAATGGAAAGTTCCTGACCATGTCCCCATTGGCTTATGACCACCTTTGGTTCCACCTGAAAAACCCTACAGTCTCACTAGAGTACCATTCACATCACCTTGGACTAGAAACCACTCTTTCTCCTAAAAACAGTGGAACTTCTCCCCCCCATATAGCAAGCAATTGAGCTGCAATCTTGAAAATTACTTGCTAAGCCATTGCTAGACTTGCCAGACTTCACAAGTTTGTTGCACAATTGCAGCAAGTCTGCATTGCATGACTCCAGATAAACTGTATTTGCAAACATTATTCAAGTCTGCTGCAAGTTCTGGTGCAATTATGTTGTGCAATAGTCATCCCACCACAGGGGTCACTGTGGCTGAATTTTTATGCTGTGGGCTTTCAGAGCTCTTGCTGTAGACTCACCACTAAAACTTTGCTCTTGCTAGAGACTTGCCACGCAAATTTGCTACAAATTAGAAAAGTGTCAACTAGAACTTGTGCTTCAAGTGCTCTGCAAGTGTACAACTTGCCAATGAAAAGGTGCAGCAAGTTAACAGACTTACAATTCAACACTGCCACAAGTTTGTGGCAAGTTAGCCTTGCTATCTGGGCCTCAACTGACCATTATTCTTTTTCACCAGGAACTGACACACAGCCACCCATAAAACACAAACCTGCCCACAACGGCAATGATGGTGAACCTTACCATCCTTTCTTCCAGAGAAAATGACAGGCACTCACTTGCATTCCCCTGGACTGAGGAGTTAACTTCAGTAGGAACTAATGGCCATAGAGCTACTCCTTTCCCTGAGTTACAAACACCTATGTGCAGTCACCCTCCTGGGATTCCAGCCACTCTATTCCAGAAACTAATATCTGCCTATACCACTCAAATAGCACTTTCACACAGATCCGCTGCAAACATTTTACCATGATTGTGGTGCGGTTTTAAAAAGGTCATGTGACTCATAAACCGCACCAAAAACACATATCTGATGCGGTTTTTACTGCGTTTTCCATTGCTTTCAATGGTGTGTTTTTTTTAACTCCCCAAATATGCTCCAAAGATGCTGCAAGCAGGATTTTTTTTTTTACCACAAAGGAAGCGCACAGCCCCAATGTGAACACATTCATTGATTCATTGATTTTTAAAGGGAAGCATTTTTCTCAAGCTTTTCAGGCAATTCTTTTTAAACGCAAAAATTTCTGCGTGAAAGGGCCCTTAAGGTTGACCAATACCCACCCAAAATCCCAAAATGACACCCAAAATTAAAAATGTTAATGTAATTTCATGTGTTCACTACTGAACAGATGGACATCTATACCCCTATGACTAAGGCCACCTATATTCCCCCACACAAATCCCCCACAAGTTGTTCCCAGCCTCCTTTAGAAGTACAGTGAATCTTTATTCAAAGACAGATCCATGTAAAATTACTATGGACAGTTTAAAGTACAGTTTATGCTTCTTGGCTCAGTACGTGACAGCTATTTTTTTTTTTTAAGATTTTCTTTAATGTGAATCATTTTTTTTATCAAACACTAGAAAAATTATCAAAGGATACAAAATGTCAGTGAAAGTCATCCTGGTGCCTGTTCAATGCTTAATGACAGGTTTAATTAGCTTTAGCAATTTACGTACATTAGGTATTTTTATCACTTTCCCCCTAGAGTCCAGTAAACTCTATTTTCAGTATAAAGCCTGTGCAAGACTCAGAGGAATAACCATGTATGATGCACATATGTTGTACAAGGTGAGAATAATATACTTACTCCAGGCACAGAAGATAAGAATGGCTTGATGTAGATATTTGAGTTATATACTTTAAGGTCATGATCTCCAAAACCACGTGTTACTCCAATAGTAGCCATAACCCTAGCCTGCAAGAAATGACTATTAGATATGAAGATGCACAGCTCATAATTTCACATGAATTTGTTCAACCATCTTCCTTCTGTGTCTGTATAATCTATTTTATCAGGTTAAAGTTTCATATTTATTTTTTCCATTTTTTAATTTCTACAGAAGTGTTAATGAACAAAGCAGCCATATATAATATGAAACACTCGGCTGAAAGGGTGATTTTTTTAGATGATATGAAGATGTTACCCATTTTTCTTTTTGTGTTCTCCAGTAAGGTATGATTAACCACTTAGGCCTAGGTACTGGTTTAAAAAACACACTATAATTACAATTATTTTTCGCAGGGCTGATTTTAAATGGTGCCTGGTCTCAGTTTCTCTACGGGGCATTATTGCAGGAATCATTCAGCACTAAGCCCAGGAGAATCATTTAAAGTGGTTCTAAAGCCTTAAGGTTTTGCATAGAATGCATTAAGGTAAAAAACCTTCTGTGCTGCAGCTTCTCCCCTGACCTCCCTTTTTCTTACCTGAGCCCAATCCGATCTAGCGGTGTGCACGAGTGCAGCGACCCCCACTGCTGTCTTGCTTCTCAATGGGCAGATTGATAGCAGTAGGAACCATTGGCTTCCACTGCTCTCAATCAAATGCTGTGACACGGGAGCGTCAATGGACGCAGCAGCGGGGCTCGGGAGAGAGCGCGCACATGTGCCCCCATGGATAGCAGCTTTCTGTGGGGGCACCCGCCAAAGAAGAGGGGCCTTGAGTGCTGGCAGGGGACCCCAGAAGAAGAGGATTGGGGCTTCTCTGTGCTAAAGCATTGCACAGAGCAGGCAATCATTTCTCCCTTTTAACCAGATCACCCCGGCACCCCTAACCCTGCATGGGTGAAAACCCCTAAGTACTCTGCCCAGTCTTTAAACTGCCCCCTTAAAGGCACCACAACTCAAATACTTGGAGAATATACCTGCTGTCCAGGACACACTCCCAGTGTCCTGTACACCTGTAAAATCCACCACTGAAAATGCCTTATATCAGTTTGATACAGTAAGTGCAAAAAATGGGAAGTTACACTTTAGCATCCTCCCCCCCCCCCTGCCACATTTGGCATGTAATTTACTTTGGGGACGAGTAGTTACCTAGTTTTAACAGTTCTCCTTTCCTCCTCCCTCCATGCAGTCTTGTGGGACACATCACAGGTCACACAAACCATTCAGCAGGTGCAGCGCAACTCGCGCATCCACAGTGCGCACTCGGCTGTGAGGCCGCAAGCTGTCACAGCCGGGTGCCCACAGTTGAAATGCCGACACAGGTGAGAGGAGAGGGAGAGAAGCGGCGGCTCGGGCGACCACATTACTGGATCCTGGGACAGGTGAGTGTGTTTATTAAGTCAGCAGCTACAATTTTTGCAGCTGCTGACTTTTAATAAACACAAAAACCACTGAAGCTCCTCTTTAGGAAGTAGCATTCACATTTTTTTTTTTACTACATTGCAATTTGTCTTTATGTTGTGGAGATGATAAGAGAGAGATGGATTCAGTAGTTTAGCAAAAGACATCTATGCAGGGCTGATACCATTCAGTCAACAAAAAGGCTGTGTGTTGTCAGCCCACTGCAAAGAAATAGGAGTGCTTTTCTGGCAGATTAACTGGTATTGTGCTGTATTTTCAGAGCCTTTAAAGGCATAACACTTTGGAAATGTGTCTGTATTGCAGAGATTAACTGAATATATATATATATATATATATATATATATATATATATATATATATATATATATATATATATATATATATATATTTTTTTTTTTTTATATACTTCCCTGATATAAACCTTAAAGAGAAGGAGCTCCAACAGCCATGCTTAGACAGCTGCACCATTTCTACATTGCCCTCTCTGCAGTATTATAAAAATTCAATAATGATTTATTGGTGACTAAGAACACAAACATGTAGATCAATATCACAAGTGATCTGCTGCAAAGGTGTATGGGGTCCATTAGTTCTTGAATCCCAACATGCAGACACTCAAATAAGTGTTCACATTGTTGTGCAGAATTTGTGCAAGTCAAAACTGTGACTTTGTTATGCAAACACCTCAATGGAATCTTGCCCTAATGTTGGAGTTGCACCAGAAATGCATGTGTTGAGTTTGCAATGTGATTTTTGATGAATGAATGAATGGATGAAATACTTGTATAGCGCACAATGCGAACTGAATCGCCTCTAGGTGATGCATTTTGTGTTTTTTATTCTTCAAAAACACTATATATAGCTAAGAAGCAGGCCGGGAAGCCGGCGGCTGTGTCCTTAACAACTGATGAGTCATCAGCTTCCAGCGGGGTTCCCTGCTAACAGCTGAATGTAAAAAAAAATGGTGTGGGGTCCCCCCAAATTCATACCAGGCCCATGTCAATTTTTTTTAAAATGGCATGGGCCCCCCCCAAAAAAAGCTATACCAGACCCTTTTTCGAGCATGCAGCCTGGCAAATCAGGAAAGGGAGGGGGATGAGCGAGCGCCCCCAGCCCCAGAACCATACCAGGCCACATGTCCTCAACATGGGGGGGCCTTCTCCCTCTGCTATCTTCTCCCTCCGGTGGTTTCTTCTCCCACTGGTGCTGCTGACCCACAAAAAAAAAGAAGAAGAAGAAGAAGAAGAAAGAAGGTCCTCCGATGTTGGCTCCCTTTGTTGTATCAGCTACGCTGTCTGCCAGTTCTTACCATGGGACATGGCCATCCAGTGACATCACCCGGAGAACACACCCCTTGTGATGTCACGTGCCATCACAAAAAAAAGCTAAATCAAGTGCAGCCCGCATAGATGTGAACCTAGACTTATTATTTTCCTAAGAAGTCCTGTTAAATATAGGTCTGATTTCAATGGGGAAAGAAAGGAAATGGCTCTAAGACTAAAGCGCATGAAGAGTTTTTTAACTGCAAATTTACTTTAAAGTTTAAGTCCACCTTTGTACACTTTTTTTTCTAAATTCTAGCTCCCCTATAAACCAATACAGCATTCATGTACTTTTTTTTGCAAAAATATCAAAGCTTTCCATTAAATCTACAGTCACTTACTTTTCTTGTCTAAATCCACATTTCCAGATGTCTCCATCAGTAATGTCTTCTTCCTGATTAGACCTTAGGTCATGACACAGGAAGGAGTTGACCAGCTGACCTCATTAGCACACACCCTGCATCATCCAGCCTCCCATTCCGAGGTGCATGTTTTTTAAATGAAATGCAATCAGTGATCACCTTTCTCACTAAATACACAATATACAAGCATAGTGTATTGCCATGTTTCTAAACCTAAACACACACCAAACACAGAAGCAAACACACATTTTGCCATGTGAAAAAACGAGGAGCAAAATGCTGCAAAACGCACATTTATAAACACACAACCCACAAAACACCAAAATGTACCATTAACCACATGTAGTGCAGCCAATTTAAATCAACAGGCTGCCCTATGCGTGTCACAGGAAAAACGAGACACAAAATGTACGCTCCCACTATGCTAGATGTGTATGGGGCCTGAAAGTGAATTTGGTGCGGTAACACAAGAACAATAAGGCTCCATTCACATCTGTGCATTTCCTTGCATTTCAGAAAATCGCAGTAAAAACACACCAAGCTGCACTCTAGCTGAGTGTTTCTGTCAACTCCCTCCTATGTACATGTATAAAGATGGCCATACACTATGCAATCTGATTGTGTATTTAGTGAGAAGGGTGATCACTGATTGATTGCATTTCATTTAAAAAACATGCACCTGGGAATGGGAGGGTGGATGATGCAGGGTGTGTGCTAATGAGGTCAGCTGGTCAACTCTTTCCTGTGTCATGACCTAAAGTGTGATCAGGAAGAAGACATTACTAATGGAAATGTCTGGAAATGTAGATTTAGACAAGAAAAGTACGTGACTGTAGATTTAATGGAAAGCTTTGATATTTTTGCAAAAAAAGTACATGAATGCTATATTGGTGCAAAGGGGAGCTGGACTTTAGAAGAAAGAAAAAAGGGTACAAAGGGGAACTTATCCTTTAAAGTGTGCTTTTAAAGGAATAAAAAAACAAAAACAAACATGTTATACTTACCTGCTCTGTGCAATGGTTTGCTGCTCGGTGCAGTCCCAATCCTCTGGGCCCACTGATGCTCTGGCCTTCCCCCTTGCCCAGTGCCCCCATAGCAAGTCATTTTCCTATGGGGGCACTCATGCATACTCACTCCTGAGCCAACTTTGTGTGTCCATAAGACACAGAGAGCATGGCTCAGCCCCACCCCCGCTCCCTCCTCACTGGCTGTGACTGATAGCAGCGGGAGCCAATGGCTCTTGCATCTCAGCCAATAAGGAAGAAGAGACCTGGGAGAGATGCTGCTCTTGAGAACATCGCTGGATGGAGATCGGGCTTAGGTAAATGTTTATGGGGGGCTGAGGGGGGAGCTGTACACTAATGGTTTTTTACCTTTATGCATAGAATGCATGAAGGTAAAACACCTTCAGATTTTAGAACCACTTTAAAAGGTGCATCCTGTGTGGGATGATAAAATGTTAACTTTAGAGAATAGTGCACTATCAAGCTTGCTTCTGCTTTGCTATTCCTACAATGTTCAGTGACTATAAATAAAGTGCCATGTTATTTTATGTGTTTTATGTACTTTTGTTCACTTATTCCTTGAATATATAAAAAAAAATGTTTTATTCTATTTTGCTTTCTGTGGTATACTTTATCTTTTAGAGTAGTTTTTGGTTGGCTGAATATGACTAATTGCTTACCTTTGTGCTATTCCATAGAATAAGATAACTAATAATAATGAATAAGTTGGTTGTTCAGTCTTTGATTACTTAAGCTGGCCATAGATGGATCAAAATTTGGTTGGTTCAGCAGGAATAGGCTGAATTTTGATCCATATATGGCCATTCCCACACAACAGAAGTCGATCTAAAACAATTGGCATATGTTGAACAGAGTTGTTGGAAATTTCTTCTTGATCAGCCGGCTGCAGTCATTGATCAGTATATTCTAACAGCGGAAGAGTAAGAGTTGATTCCTCCATCTACCTCACTTGTGTGGAAGGAGGAATCCATTCATCTTTTTTCGATCAGCCCGCTGGCTGATAAAAAAAAAAAAAAAAAAGGAGTAAATTGTAGATAGAATGGATAGATGGATAAAATGGATAGATAGCTTTTTTAATGAAAATTCTTTGGAAAATCCATATGAAAATTCTAAGAACATTCATTTGTGGTTCAAAAGATTTTGTTTGCTTTTAACATTTGGTTTTGGAATGAATGGACTTTACTGAATGAAGACCACATCTAGTTTGCTTGAAAAAAAGTTCCACTGCAGTCGAAAATTAAAGTCAATTTGACCAATAACGAAGAACCTCCTTTTCCCGAGAATTTTGGTTCAAAATTCTACCCATCTATGTCCAGCTTTAGTTTAATGAGAGACCAAGTGTCATACAATATTAGGAAGGTTTTCTCATTATACACAGGAACCAGGGCAACATAGGTACATACTTTACTTAATTTACTCTTCACTGAAAATCTAAATGCCAGTACATCCTGGTAGTCATGCAGAGGTGGACACCAAATCCCTCCAGAGCTTCTGTTGTAAGACCCACTTTAGCTGCTTGGGGTGAACAGAAGATGTAGAATTTCTAAGTCTATATAAAGTAGGCTAATGATTCAAAAAGCACAGACAAGTGCACCCTGACCAACAAAATAGCAGAGGTTCATGAATTCTGAGCATGACTTCCAGGAAGGAAAGGAGATTTCCTATAATTTTTATTAAAAGTGAAAAAGGAAAAGGAAGTGATTGCTAACATTTAAATCCCCAAACCTTTTTGCCTTCTCCATAAACAAGAGGAAACTTCATATCATCTTCTTCAATTGTTTTATAAGCCCTGGTTTAAAAAAGGAGAATAGGAAATATTAAAAAGTGTATTTTTTTGATTTATACATTTTTTGGGTTTATACAGTTAAGTGCATCATTTTATAATTATTCATTCCCTTATAACATTAATAACTAAAGTTTATTGAAAATGTGCAAGTAGACTTTCAATGCACCCTTATAATATAACAAAAATAATAAATGTATATAGATACATTAATATATTTACTGCTATTCAATGATTGCATACTTATGCCTCCTGCCAGCCCCAGGTGCAGCCCATTATGGGGGCGTCGTCAGGGCCGATCCTAGGCGGGTGCAGTTCACCCGGGCGCCACAGAGGTTGGGGCGTTGAAGCGCCAGAGTGCTCCCCTTCATCCTCCTCCTCCTCTCCTTGTCCATGTCGAGAGGCGGCTCTTCCCACTGGTCGCCACCGCCGATGTGTTTCCCAAGCCCGTCCCCCCTCCCTCCTCCTGTCAGTGACATGTCTTCTCCTCCTCCTCTCTGTCTTAACTCCAGCCTGCTGCAATCTGTTCTGCACCTGTTCTCAAATCTGTTTTTATGTACCATAATGGAGGGGGGAGTTGTCGTGGGGGGTCTGTACAAATGGAGGGGGGTTTTCCTGGGGGGGGTCTGTACTAATGGAGGGGGGGTTTGTCCTGGGGGGTCTGTACTAATGGAGGGGGATTGGTTTGTCCTGGGGGGTCTGTACTAATGGAGGGGGAATGGTTTGTCCTGGGGGGGTCTGTACTAATGGAAGGAGAGCTTGCCATGGGGGGGTCTGTACTAATGGAGATGGGGTTGGTTTGTCCTGGGGGGGTCTTTACTAATGGAGGGAGGTGGTTTGTCCTAGGGGTCTATACTAATGGAGGGGGTTTGTACTAATGGAGGGGGGGTTTGTCCTGGGGGATATGTACTAATGGAGGGGTATTGGTTTGTCCTGGGGGGGTCTGTACTAATGGAGGGGGGGTTTGTCCTGGGGGGTATGTACTAATGAAGGGGGGTGGTTTGTCCTGGGGGGGAGTCTGTACTAATGAAGGGGGTTGGTTTGTCCTGGGGAGTATCGCTGGGTCAGGTGAGAGGGCCGATGGGCCATTATCTACTAACGTCCATAGGAACTGCAGTTTCTGACCATCTGCTGTACCACGTCTGCAGTCTCTGACCATCTCCTGTACCATGTCTGCAGTCTCTGACCATCTCCTGTACCATGTCCCCAGTCTCTGACCATCTCCTGTACATTGTCCCCAGTCTCTGACCATCTCGTGTACCATGTCCCCAGTCTCTGACCATCTCCTGTACCATGTCCCCAGTCTCTGACCATCTCCTGTACCATGTCCCCAGTCTCTGATCATCTCCTGTATAAAAAATGTTTTTTTTAAATAGTCATTTTCAGTATCGGTCAGTTTCGGTATCAGTTTTTGGCCTAGTGTACTTTTCATTTTTGGTATCGGTTTCAGGAAAAAAATCCATTCGGTGCACCCCTAAGTTAGTCTGAACATGCTATGCTGAAAATCATTTCTCAGATTATTTTGAGACATCTGGTGGGCCGTTGAAATTTTGAGTTAAGAAAAAAATGCCTTCAATCAATGAGAGCAGATGTATTTTTTATTTTTTTTTAAGTATAACTAAAGGCAAAATGTTTCACTTAGGAACTTAGCATAGGAATAGGATAGGATGACCATGGGTTAGAACCAATATCAGGTTTTAAGGCTGTCTGTGCCCCCATAAGGATGATTTTCTATCTCTAACTGTCCTTATCACCAATGTCACCAAGAGTGAAAGTGACAGAATAACAAAATATTGAGTAGCCACCAGAACATAATTAAAGGGAAAATCAATCAATTTGAAAACTCAAGTGTCTAATGCCTCAATTCCACTGAGCAGAATGGTTCGGGTTGGTTCGGTACAGTACGTTATTTTGAGTGTTTCCATTATGAAATCAGCCCATACAACCGAACCATACTGCACCATTCATGGTCCTGTTTCAGATGTGGGGCCATAGAAAATGGTATGGTACAATTAGGGCGGAGCTACTGGCATCACACAATACATTCCACTGATTGGCAGACAGAAAAAACGTCAATGCTCACGTCAAAGGCCTTTTTTCTAAACCCCGTATGGCCACTGGCGGTCTGACTTTCAGTGGAAACGCTCACCTGAATAGGCCAGACCATTCTAACCCTTCCAAACTGTACCAACCCGAACCGTTCCGCTCAGTGGAAACGAGGCATAAGAGGATATTTTGTTCACATTGGAAATCCTCTCACTTCCTGTTCATTCTACAGGCCAGGAAGTGAAGGGAAATCATACAGGTGGCAACAAAAAAACAGAGCAGTTTTAACCCACTCTTACTCTATACTGAAGGACTCTTTGCTATGAGGAGACCAAGGTGTGCACATCGCTACTCCCGTGTGTACATCAACCTGCCAAAAACCTGTGGCCATGTGCTAAGGACTGGAGTCGCTCCAGGCAGACCAGAAGTGAGCTGACATCTACACGGTGAGACCCCTGTTACTGTATCGCTGGGACTGGTGGGAGGACATTATCTACCGCATGCAGACTCTACTGGGACTGCACTCATGTGCATTAGCGTAAAGGATAATAGCTTAAATAGCTGCTTCAGAAGAACTTTGCCTATTGTTTATAGTAGAAGGTATCTTTTTAGGAAGTCTTAAAATGTCATCGCTGCCATTAGAATACACTCTCAAGTGGATATAGCCTATTGTTTACAAAGGAGTTATCACAGTTTCGATTATCATTGCTGGCATTTCTAATGCCATTACCTATTGCTGATTTTTGTGGATGACCAGGTTTACTCTAATTTAGCTGTTATAGTTTAGTTAACTCATTGGGGGTTATTTACAAAAGGCAAATCTACTTTGCACTGCAAGTGCACTTGGAAGTGCAGTCGCTGTAGATCTGAGGGGTAGATCTGAAATGAGGGGAAGCTCTGCTGATTTTATCATCCAATCATATTCCAACTAAAATGCTGTTTTTTATTCTCCTTGCATGTCCCCCTCGGATCTACAGCGACTTTACTTCCAAGTGCGCTTGCAGTGCAAAGTTGGATTTTCCTTTAGTAAATAACCACCATTGGCAAGTGCAGTGTTTTTCAACCTTTTCTCAGTCAAGGCATCCTTTAAATTATGCACAATCTCAAGGCATCCCATTCTAAAGTATAAGAAATTTAACTAATATTTTTACATAATTCAGCAACATCCACACATGTAGGACAACCAACATTAGAGGTGATTTATTCTCCCAAAGCAATACACCTTATTATTTCAGTGTTTCTCGCCCCACACTCAGCTAATGTGATCCCAGTGCTGACAGAAAAGGGTCCAGGTAGGGGCAAAAAAAATAATTCTTTGCATTCTGTGCAGGGGCCTAATATCCTCCTTATTGATCAATGACATCATTGGTTGTTAGGATTTTGGTGGTTAGAAGGTTGTAATGGTGCACAATGAAATCCTGTGGCTTTGTGTAATTAAAAGGCAGGTTTTATGCACCCACTCATGTATACAATTTTTGGGCATTTTGCCAAGGCACCCTGGTAGAAAAAGGCTGGTCTAAAGAACTGAAATTAACCTAATCCTTTACATATTCATTTATGTACATACTACTATTTACTGCAACCCTTGAAAATATTTTGGGTTCTTTTACCACTAACCAGTCTAATGTTTGCTTTTTGATACTGAACCTTAGTATTTGTGCTCCCTGTAGCAGTGCAGTATCTGCCTAACCTGGTGTGTCAGTGGAGCGGAGGTGGTTCTCAGAGTCAAGACAGAAGAACAGGTAACCCAATCTACCAAGCAGCTCCTGCAGGGGTAGTGCTACAACAGATGATTATATTGTTAATCATTTGCTTTCTTTCTTTCTGGGTCAGGCCTCAAGACCCCCACAGTAGCTTTTTTTGTCTCCAAACGCACACCAGTACTAAAACTGCATACTCTCTTTATGCTGATAAGTAAAATTGTAACTAGAAATATTTTTTTTGTTTTTTAGCTTTCCGTGTTCCATTTAGCAGGTTAATGGGAAAAAGGAGATTCCCTCTTAGCCCTTGTACACACGGTCGGAGATTCTGACAACCAAATCCGTCGGAGTAATTCCGGAAGAGGTCTGGAAGTGATGTTGCATACACACGGTCGGACTAAATTGTCGGAAAATCCGATTGTACATAACGTGATGACGTTATTTTGTTACGACGGGACTACGTTCAGGCTAGTAGCCAATAGCTTTGGTCTAGGAATTTGATCTGAGCATGCGTGGCACTTTGTCCGTCGGAGTAGGCTACACATGGTCGGAGTATGTCCGATAGGAGCATTTTGTCAGAAAATTTTACCGGCAAGTTGGAAAACTTGGTCCGTCGGATATTCCGATGGAAACAGTCAGATGCAGACCACACACAGTCGGAATATCCGTCAAAATGGTCCGATAGGACACATTCGGTCGGAATCTCCGACCGTGTGTACAAGGGCTTAGACAGTTATCACCAGATTAAAAAAATTTCTCCTCTATTGAAATTCTACAGACAACTCAAAATTTAGTATTTTCCCTTACTTTAATTTCTGGTGACAATGGCCACCAGGGCACATAAAGGGGGTGAATCTCCCAAGCCGGGACACAACAAAATAAACCTGACAGGGTTGTTAACCCATCTATACTTTATCCAAAACTTGTGGATACTGTACTAAAAAGTACTGTCTGTTGAAAGCTTAGAATCATTTTCCTTCATTTTGTCAGGCCCCTTTTTTTTCTAGGACTGTGGTAACCAGGGCCAATTGAGAGAATGAATGTCCCTAAAGTGGACACAAACACTATTTCAGCTCAATAGGGTAATAACCCTTTAACACTTTTTAAACCCAAGAAAATCAAAAACTTTTGGCTTTGTATACATATTATCAGTGTCATCAATTTTCCTTCATGTAATTTCAAAAGCACAGTTATATTTGACTGTTTTTCAGCTTATTACCGGTGACTAAAGGAGAACATATGGCTTTCTCCATAGTGGCCTTACAATCGGACCCTGAAATGGCCCGCTTTAAAGTGTTACTAAACCCAGAATCTGCATTTACTGTATCTGTTCCCCCGCAGTACACACAGAACATGGAAAATGCAATTATCTTTAATATAAACTGCTAAATACCTTTTCCCATCAGCAGTATATAGCAGTCTTGTGACTTCTATCAGTTAATAATAAAGCGTATAGGAGGTGTTTTCATTCTCCCCCGACCCTATATCAGGGACAGTGCTGAAACTCTAAATAGATAGTGTAGAAAAAATAGATAATCTTAAAAAATGTTTAAAAGCGTCGCCTATGGAGATTTTTACGTTTTTTGCCATTCTACGAGTGTGCGTAATTTTAAACTGTATCATATTAGGTATCTATTGACTAAGGCCGCGTACACACGGGCGGACTATCCGTCCAACTAAGTCCGTCAGACAATCCGACAGACAGTCCATCCTACTTTTGAATGAACGGACTTGACCACACACGACGAACAGACAGTCCGCTGAAAGCTTGCGCGATGACGTGTACGGTACGTACGACGGGACTAGAAATTCGACGTCCAATACACTGCAATGCAACCTTCGGCCCTGTAAATCCTTTCTGAGCATGCGCCATACTTAGTCCGTCGAACTTGCCTACTCACGAGCGGACTGTCCGCTGAAACCAAGTTTGGACGGACAATATTACGGAAATTCCGAAAGACTTAGTCCGCCAGACTGTCCGCTGAAAAAGTCCACTGAAGCCCACACACGAGCGGATTGTCCGCTGAAACACGTTTCAGCGGACCAAGTCCGTCAGACAGTCAGCCCGTGTGTACGCGGCCTCAGCGTAACATCATTCACAATATACAAAAAAATTGGGCTAACTTTACTGTTTAGTTTATTTAAATTCAATGAAGTGTATTTTTTCCAAGAAAATTGCATTTGAAAGACCGATGTGCAAATACTGTGTGACATAAAATAGTGCAACGACCGCCATTTTATTCTCCAGAGTCTTTGCTAAAAAGATATATTTAATGTTTGGGGGTTCTAAGTAATTTGCTAGCAAATAATACAGGTGTTAACTTGTAAGCAACAAGTTTCAGAAATTGGCTTGGTCCTTAAAGTGGAAGTGAACTCCCCTGTCGTTTTCAGCCAAGGAAGCCGCCATCTTTGCCTCTGTTTAATCTTCAACTGCTATGGTGCTGCACATGTGATTCGTTATGACACCAGCCATTGGATGGTTTGATAGTTTGGCTGAGAGCACAGCCAATGTGCAGTGAGCATTCCCGGCATGCCTTTTTTTTTTAACTGTTTAAATCGATGGGTTTACTTCCACTTTAAGTGGTTAAAGAAGAGGAGGATCAGAGAATACAGGCTCAAACAGCCTTTTTACACAATGCAGAGGATTAGCCCCTTAGGTTCCACAGTGACTATAACATGTTTTACTGCATATACAGATTGATTTTACTGTTGTGGGTTTAGTAACACCTTAAGAAGTAGAGAAAACAAGTGTATAACTGTCAATGAGGTGAGGTCTAAAACTGCACTATTATAAAAATTCAAGAGTGGGGATTTAAATTCTAATAAAATGTCCTTTGGTGACCATTGCATAGGATGTGAGCTTTTTAAAATGACACGGATAATATATGAGATTTAGGATATACAGTATTTCGAATGTAAATTTACAGAAGGGCACGTACACGCTGTCAGCAGTTGATGAGGTCACCAGACCACAAAATGCAAGTTAGCATGGACATTGCTGATCTCTTCAATGACAAATAGTAACAGCACCCGCTGACACTGTTTTTCATTTTGAAAATACCTTCCTTTCAGCACAATTTTTTTATGGTTAGAAGTTGTATTTACTATAGGTAAAGTTTAAGTGGCCTTATGTTGCAGATTCTTATACGTGCATTACCAAAACATCTACAAGCATTAGAATGTGATTTACAATGTTCCTGACATAGATTAGATTATACTGAGAAAAAAAAAAAACATATGCTGCCAAAAAAAAAACAGGCACTGTAAAAATGTTGCCAAAGTACAACATAAATCTTTTAAATTGGAAATAGATCATTGACCATGCTATAAAATACATAGGCACTATCAGGACAGTTAGAAAAAAAAATGTTTTTCAGCAGATTCAGTAGATTTATCTAAAAAAAGCTTAAAGTGAACACAACCTAGTATAAAAGGTGCCCACGGTAAAAACATTGCTAAAGTTGCGGCACATGGTGGGGCATCAATGCCCTTGTGCCTGTGCAACGCCTTCTGGTGCAAAGGTGCAATGTCTTCTGGCACAAAGGCTAGCCTCCTGTAATCCTGCAAAATGTTTGAGCCTTTACAGCTAATAAGAAGCTGAACAAATAATTTATCCTTATAACTCCTTCTCTGTAACATGAGGCTGGTTGAGAGGAAAACCATAAGAAAATATAGAAATTGTATTATTTTTATCCAGATAAAATATAACAAAATTAACCATCTCAGTGCACCATTCTAGAATCGCTCCTTAATTTGATCTCCGTACTCTCGGTGCAGGTTCAAGAAGTCCGTCCTTGCTTATCATAAGATGAAATTTAATGGATAAGAACCACACTCCAAACTGTGTTACTTTATTGGATCATCCATTATTAGATATACAACCAGTGACTTACAGACAGTGACATCTCCACTGAAAAAAAAAAAAAAAAAAACACAACTCCTCCTGAAGACATTTCACCACAGTGTGGCCTGTGATGAAGCCACAATGTGCTGAAACATGTTAAAGATGAGTTTGTTTGTTGTTGGGTGGAGACACCATGGCTGTAAATCTATTATGGATGATCCAATAAGGTAACCCAGAAAAGAACACAGATTGGAGTATGGTTCTTATCCATTCATTTGTATAACAAAAAGAACATTTTGATGACTCTTTATAGTTTATTCTAAAATCAGACAGATAGACTGTATATTACCAGCCTGTCATGGTGTGGTCTCGATAAAGAATCCGTTTCCTGATTTCTTTCTGCTGTATTCTTCTTGGGAAATCAAGGCATGTAAATTCATTTCCCAACAGATCTGGCTTTAAGGAAGCCTATGATAGAAAAGATAGTATTGTATGTATTGCATTTGTATGTAGATGGTATGCATTTATAAAGATAACGTGCTGTCTGTCCTTTTCAGTGTACAAAAACGTAACTGTATAGTCAACTAGTTAAAATGACTCAATATCTTGCCTAAAGCGGTGTTCCACCCACAAAACAAAAAAAAAAAAAGAAGAAAAGCCAGCAACTACACATACTGCAGCTGCTGGCTTTTAACAATAGGACACTTACCTGTCCTGCAGTCCAGCGATGTCGGCACCGCAGCTGATGTTTCCATCGGCTGTTGGGTGCTGCCACCATCATTTCGGGTAAGGGTAACCTTACATTTTGTAGCCACATTTTGTCATGTTACAACCAAAAACATACCGTATATACTCGAGTATAAGCCGAGATTTTCAGCCTCTTTTTTGAGGCTGAAAGTGCCCCCCTCGGCTTATACTCGAGTCATCGCTGTCTGCCCGCTCGATCAGCGTGTCGAGCAGACAGACAGCGGCCATTCTATTCAAAAGCCGCGCCTCCGGCTCCGCCTTCGCCTGTGATAGGCGGAACACTGAATTTCCCAGCAGCCTGTGTTCCGCCTATCACGGACATCGTATCATCCTCGTACTACGGACGAGGATGATACGACGTCTGTGATAGGCGGAACACAGGCTGCTGGGAAATTCAGTGTTCCGCCTATCACAGGCGAAGGCGGCGGCGCAGCTTTTGAACTTTACAATGGCCGCCGACGAAGAGGGCACGGGACGGAGGCAAGGGAAGGCACGGCACGGGACGGGACGGGACGGCGGCGGCAAGGCACGGCACGACACGGGACGGATGCAAGGAGGCAAGTCACGGCACGGGACGGAGGCAAGGAGGCAAGGCACGGGACGGAGGCTCGGGACAAAGGTAGGCTGGACACACACACACACACACACACACACACACACACACACACACACACACGGATGGAGACACACACAGGGATGGATGGATGGATGGATGGAGACACACACACACACAGGGATGGATGGATGGATGGATGGAGACACACACACACAGGGATGGATGGATGGATGGATGGAGACACACACACACAGGGATGGATGGATGGATGGACACACACACACACAGGGATGGATGGACGGACACACAGGGATGGACGGACACACAGGGATGGACGGACACACAGGGATGGACGGACACACACACAGGGATGGACAGGCATGTCTCACCCTCGGCTTATACACGAGTCAATAAGTTTGCCAGTTTTTTTGGGGGTAAATTGGGGGCCTCGGCTTATATTCGGGTCGGCCTATACTCGAGTATATACGGTAAATGTATTTTAATTGGATTTTATGTGATAGACCAACACAAAGTGACACATAATTGTGAAGTGGAAGGAAAAAGATAAATGGTTTTCCAAATATTTTACAAGTAAAAATGTGTGGAGTGAATTTGTATTCAGCCCTCCTGAGTCAATACTTTGTAGAATCACCTTTCCCTGCAATTACAGCTGCAAGTCTTTTTGGGAATGTCTCTAGCAGCTTTGCACATCTAGAGAGTGACCCGTTTGCCCATTCTTTGCAAAATAGCTCAAGTTCTGTCAGATTGGATGGAAAGCATCCGTGAACAGCGATGTTCAAGTCTTTCCACAGGCCATTCTAATACATGAATATGCTTTGATCTAAATCCATTGTCGTTGAGCTGCTGAAGGGTGAACTTCCGTCCCAGTCTCAAGTCTTTTGTGAACACTAACAGGTTTTCTTCTAAGATTACCCTGTATTTGGCTCCATCCATCTTCCCATCAACTCTGACCAATTTCCCTGTCCCTGCTGAAGAAAAGCTGCCACCACCATGTTTCACGGTGGGGATGGTGTGTTCAGGGTGATGTGCAGTATTAGTTTTTTGCCATACTGTCAGAAACCATGAATCAGACTGAGACAGAAGTACAGTTAAATCACACTTAATAATAATAATAAAGGTAAACAGAGTAAACGTAGTCAAAACAAAGCCAGAGTTCAGGAACCAGAACGGATAGTCAGACAAGCCAAAATGTCAAGGAGCCAGAGAACAGTGAAGTAGAATAGCAAGTGGGATCTGAAACCAGAATGAATGTCAGCCAAACAAGTCTTTAACAGGAACACAGGAGAGCGTCTCTAGAGATGTGCCCAAGGCAAAAGGCAGAGGTCATCTGGACTGGATGACTTAAGTAGGAAGGACTGACGAGCAGGATACCATCAACATGTGAGTCAGATAAAGAAAGAAAACCACCGCACCAGGATAGCCCTCCAGGGCGGATGTCCTTCTTCCTAACGAGGAGCCCCAGGTGCTGGCTGATACATATGCAATAGGCAGGCAATATCAGAAAAACTCTGGATAGCCGCACACCGGAAAAAGGCTTAAAATCCTGTGTTTTTATTAAAAATCGGGGGTCACATCACATCAAATAATCCACAGCAAAGAAAAGGGTACAAAAATTCTGATGTGTTTTGCACTGGAATCAGTGCTTACTCATCAACATGTGAGTCACTGTGGAGAGATAGGAGCTGGCAATTAGCCAACAGCTGAGCAACCAGCTCAGTGAAGGAAGGGCTAAGCCCAGCCCAACCCTGACACAATTGCGGTCTCATCTGACCAGAGCACCTTCTTCCATATGTTTGCTATGTACCTGACATGGATTCTCGCAAACAGGACTTCTTATGGCTTTCTTTTAACAATGGCTTTCTTCTTTCCACTCTTCCATAAAGGCCAGATTTGTGGAGTGCACAACTAATAGTTGTCCTCAGGACAGGTTCTCTCACCTGAGCTGTGGATCTCTGAAGCTCCTCCACAGTTACCATGGGCCTCTGGGCTGCTTTTCTGGTTAATGCTCTCCTTGCCCGGTCTGTCGGTTTAGGTGGACAGGCATGTCTTGGTAGGTTTGCAGTTGTGCCATACTCTTTCCATTTTGGGATGACAGATTAACAGTGCTCCATGAGATGTTCAAAGCTTAGGATATTTTTTTTATAACCTAACCTTGCTTGAAATTTCTCCAAAACTTTATCCCTGACCTGCCTGGTGTGTTCCTTGGCCTTCATGATGATGTTTGTTCACTGAGGTTCTCTAACAAACCTCTGAGGGCTTCAAAGAGCAGCATTATTTATATTGAGATTAAATTGCACACAGGTGGACTCTATTTACTAACTAGGTGACTTCTGACGGCAATTGGTTCCACTAGAATCTAGTTAGGGGTATCAGAGTAAAAGAGGCTGCAAATGCAAATACAAATGCACACCACACTTTTCACATACTTATTTGTAAAATCATTTATCATTTCCCCTCCACTTCACAATTATATGCCACTTTGTGTTGGTCTATCACAGTGATGGCGAACCTTGGCACCCCAGATGTTTTGGAACTAAATTTCCCATGATGCTCCACTACATTGCAGAGTGCATGAGCATCATGGGAAATGTAGTTCCAAAACATCTGGGGTGCCAAGGTTCGCCATCACTGGTCTATCACATAAAATCCCAATAAAATACATTTACATTTTTGGGTGCAAGATGACAAAATGTGGAAAATTTCAAGGGGTAGGAATACTTTTTCAAGGCACTGTATAAAGGTCTGTGCACAACTCAGACATAGACATTCATGGACAGGATGTGATGTCACAGAGGGAAAGAATATGTGCAGCAGACAGACTACACCTTCGGAGCTTCACTGCTCCTTCTAGAAGCCTGTAGAATCAGTAGTGAAATTCTGAGCATCTGCCGCACCTATCCTTCTCCTCTGTGATGCCACATCCTGTCCATGTGTGCACTCCAAGCTGGCCTAGGAGTCTTCTTTTAATACTGCACTTAGTGGGCGCTTTCCCTTTTTCTCTTATTCTTTTCTATACAGAGCTGGCTTACTCTGGGAACCACTACCCCTATGCCTGACGTGCCCCATGGACTGTTTATGGACTTTTTACTGATGAACTTTCAGAGTCTGTGGTTCAGAAATTTACATTACCCTTTTTGTGCACCGCTATTTATCCTCTGTATTCATATCTTTAACCTGTTTATAATGGAGGGTAAAACAAATCCTAACACCTAAACACAATTTTGCAACTTTGACATGTCTTAGTAAAACTGTACATATCACCCCAATTACTTTGTGTATCCAGATTAATTATACCTTGATTTTTTTTCCAGGACAAACTGGGCTTTTATTTGGTGGTATTATCAAAGAAAAACTGGTCCAAAATAGTAAAAAAAGTATTTTTTCTAAATTTAGCCATATATTTCTTGCTGCTACCATACCTTAACAATTTACTGTTGGTGCCGTTTAAAGTAGAGGTGAAAGCATGTCCCTGTGTCCCAGAGCATGGGGTGCAGGCTTGTCCTGATACCAATCCAGAGGGCTAGTAAATGTATAAAAGTAAGTATTGCGGCTACTCCTGACCAACCCAAAAGAATAAATGCTCCTCATCATTTATTCACCTGAACTGGTCAGGAGTAGCGGCAATCCGTTCCTCTTTAGACCACATACGTGTATGTTATTTGTTGTTTGTACTTGTAGTAGGACCCAGAAACAATAGTGAACATTTTTCTTTTTGATCCTACCTAAAAACCATACTGACACTGATACTAATTTAACCGGTTCCCGACCAGCGCACGACGATGTACGTCGACAGAATGGCACGGGCAGGCATATTGGCGTACAGGCACGTCCAATCTTCAATGCCGCCCTGCCATCGGGAGCGCGCCGCCAGCTGGTCGGGGCCCCGGAAAGTCCGGTCGCGGGACCCGCGGACTCAATCGCCGCGGGCATCCCCGCGATCGTCTCACGGGACGGCTGAATGGAGGAAATGCCGTGTAAACATTTCTCCATTCTGCCTAGCAACTAGTGACGCTGATCTCTGCTCCATATGATTGGAGCAGAGATCAGTGTTCACTAAATGAAAGCCCAACCCCCCCACAGTTAGTAACACACCCTTAGGAACACTTAACCCCTACACTGCCACCCACTGGTTAACCCCTTCACTGCCAGTGTCATTTACACAGGAATCACTGCATTTATATAGCAGTGATTACTGTATAAATGACAATGGTCCCAAAAATGTGTCAAAAATGTCCGATGGGTCCCCCACAATGTCGCAGTCACAATAAAAATCGCTGATCGCCGCCATTACTAGTAAAAAAACAAAATAATAAAATATTATTAATAAAAATGCTATAAAACTATCCCCATTTTGTAAACGCTATAACTTTTGCGCAAACCAATCAATACTCGCTTATTGCGATTTTTTTACCAAACATATGTAGAAGAATACGTATCGGCCTAAACTGAGGCCGCGTACACACGGGCGGACTGTTCGCTCAACTTTGTCCGCTGAACAGTGTTTCAGCGGACAGTCCGCTCGTGTGTGGGGCTTCAGCGGACAGTTTCAGCGGACAGTTTGACGAACAAAGTTTTTCGGAAATTCCGAAAAACTGTCCGCTGAAACTTGGTTTGAGCGGACAGTCCGCCCGTGTGTAGGCCACTTTCGAAAGTGGCCTACACACTTTCGCGGCCCCCCCACCCCAAAGCACATTGTCCCCATGTTGATGAGGACAAGGGCCTCTTCCCGACAACCCTGGCCGTTGGTTGTCGGGGTCTGCGGGCGGGGGGCTTATCGGAATCCGGGAGCCCCCTTTAATAAGGGGGCCCCCAGATACCGGCCCCCCACCCTATGTGAATGAGTATGGGGTACAATGTACCCCTACCCATTCACCTGTAAAATAAAAGTACCCAAAAAAAAACACAACACACGAGATAAAATATTTTATTGCACAGCTCCGGGGGTCTTCTGTCTTCGGGGGTCTTCTCGCCGGACTCTTCCGCTATCTTCTTGTAGCTCTTTTGCTAGCGGAGGAGTCCGGCTTTCTTCCTCCCCGCCGCCGGCCTCTTCTCCCGACTTCGGGGGTCTTGTCCCCCTCTTCGGTTCTTCTGCCGGGCCACCGCGCCTTCTTATAGCTCTTTTGCAGGCGGTGGCCCGGTCTTCTGTCGCCGCCGCCTTCCGTTCTTCTGCCGGGCCACCGTGCCTTCTTATAGCTCTTTTAGAGGCGGTGGCCCGGTCTTCTGTCGCCGCTGTCGCCTTCCGGTCGCCTTCCGTTCTTCTTCTTCTCCAGGAGATGTTGACACGTCGCTCTCTCCGTCCGGAATGCCAGAGCCGCGCTGTGCGGCCACTTATATAGTGACAATGGGGCGGTGTCACATGGTATATGTCACATGGGTTGGTCACATGGTGACCCCGCCCCCTTACGATGTCATAGTCCCCATGTGACATCAACCCATGTGACCAACCCATGTGACATATACCATGTGACACCGCCCCATTGTCACTATATAAGTGGCCGCACAGCGCGGCTCTAGCATTCCGGACGGAGAGAGCGACGTGTCAACATCTCCTGGAGAAGAAGAAGAAGAAGAAGAAGAACGGAAGGCGACCGGAAGGCGACAGCGGCGACAGAAGACCGGGCCACCGCCTCTAAAAGAGCTATAAGAAGGCGCGGTGGCCCGGCAGAAGAACGGAAGGCGGCGGCGACAGAAGACCGGGCCACCGCCTGCAAAAGAGCTATAAGAAGGCGCGGTGGCCCGGCAGAAGAACCGAAGAGGGGGACAAGACCCCCGAAGTCGGGAGAAGAGGCCGGCGGCGGGGAGGAAGAAAGCCGGACTCCTCCGCTAGCAAAAGAGCTACAAGAAGATAGCGGAGGAGTCCGGCGAGAAGACCCCCGAAGACAGAAGACCCCCGGAGCTGTGCAATAAAATATTTTATCTCGTGTGTTGTGTTTTTTTTTGGGTACTTTTAGTTTACAGGTGAATGGGTAGGGGTACATTGTACCCCATACTCATTCACATAGGGTGGGGGGCCGGTATCCGGGGGCCCCCTTATTAAAGGGGGCTCCCGGATTCCGATAAGCCCCCCGCCCGCAGACCCCGACAACCAACGGCCAGGGTTGTCGGGAAGAGGCCCTTGTCCTCATCAACATGGGGACAAGGTGCTTTGGGGTGGGGGGGCCGCGCGGCCCCCCCTTCCCCAAGGCACCCCCCATGTTGAGGGCACGCGGCCTGGTACGGCTCGGGAGGGGGGGCGCGCTCGCCCCCCTTTCCTGGCCGGCCGGGTAGCGTGCTCGGACAAGGGTCTGTTGTGGACTTTGGGGGGACCCCACGCCGATTTTTTTCGGCGTTGGGGTTCCCCTTTAAGTACATTCCAGGCGGCGGAGCCCGTGACGTCTCCGTCGTGGGCCCCGCCTACCTGCACACGCGCTCGAAATGAGCGGACTGTTGCCTCGTGTGTGGGCGAGTCCGTTCATTTCAAAAGTTGCGCGGACTTAGTACGACGAACAAAGTTTGCCGTATTTGTCCGCTCAAAAAGTGCCGTGTGTGGGCGTGTTCGTTCATTCAAAAGTTTGAGCGGACTGTTTGACGAACTTAGTTTCGGCAGACAGTCCCCGCGTGTGTACGCGGCCTGAGGGAAAAAACTGTTTTTTTATATATTTTTGGGGGATATTTATTATAACAAAAAGTAAAAAATAATGAGTTTTTTTCAAAATTGTCGCTCTATTTTTGTTTATAGCGCAAAAAATAAAAACCGCAGGGGTGATCAAATACCACCAAAAGAAAGCTCTATTTGTGGGAAAAAAAGGACTTCAATTTTGTTGGGAGCCATGTCGCACGACCGCGCAAATGTCAGTTAAAGCGACGCAGTGCCGAATCGCAAAAAGTGGTCTGGTCTGTGACCAGCAAAATGGTCCGGTCTGTAAGTGGTTAATAAATGCTTTTTTTTAAATCCTACCTAAACTATAGTGTGCCTTTAATGAGGGGTGGGCTCCCTCCAGGCTCACCTGCCCTTTATGTATTCATTAGAATTCATGTTCTTCTACTATGGAGGATCTGCAGCCTATATATGTATTTGCAAATGTGTTCCAACTAAACCCCTGTTTTTAACACAAATTGTTAGACAGGGGAATTCGGTTGGTTGCAAGCTGGCTGGTGAGTTAAGCTGGGAATTGTCTTTGGTTTTGTTTGACATGTGTCGCCCTTCCATGTGCTCCTTGCTGTGAAGGTCAGTTATAGGTGGGGGCAGTGGCCAGTTATTTGTACTGATATAATACTGGTGAAGGGACCCAATGGACACCTTTGTTGCCATTGTGCTATTTGCCGGGGTCCAGTGCACGCCTGTACATTTAAAGAGGGGTGGGCTCCCTCCGAGGCTCACCAGCCTTCTATCCATTAAAATGCATGTGCTTCTACTGTGGAGGTTCTCAGAAATTTACATGGTGAGACTTTCAGATAATACCGGGGTGCCGTAAAGTGGCTCTGCAGCTTACTCGTGTATTTGCAAATGTGTAATAACTAAACCCCTGTTTTTAACGCAACTGTTAGGAGAATTCGGTTGGTTGCAGGCTGGCTGGTAAGTTGATCTGGGAATTGTCTTTGGTTTTGTTTGACATGCGTCATCCTTCCATGTGCTTCTTACTGCGAAGACCAGTTATAGGTGGGACAGTGGCCAGTTGTTTAAACTATACTGACCCTGACCTTGGACTCTGACCTTGATCTTTGACTATAACACTAACTGACACTGATCTAAATCAAACCTTGATCAATTTTTTATTTTCAAATTTTGTTCTTTATTTTTATTCACATACTTGTTTGTTTACATTTTTCTCCCCTAGCAAGGAGAGAGAGATACAATGTATCTTTTTCTCCATTCAGAAGAGAAAAAAAAAACACTAGGGTGGGCCTTTGACTAACTGTGATGGCCAATCAGAGGCTATTACAGGGATCAGAAGGCACATATGGATATACAGTATGTGTGCAGGCGGTGGCAAGGGAATAACATGGCTAACCTCCCCATTTCCCTCAAATAAATAATATATATATATTTTTAATAGTGTATGTAAATCCTAAAAAATAACTCTTTTTTAGCAAAAGACAACAGAGCAGGGCTGACACAATCCAGCACACAAAAATGCTGTGTTGTCAGCCCACAACAGTAATTAGGAGCCGAGTGCATTTCTGCCACATCAGTGGGTCATTTTCTGAACTTGCAGGATATTTCAAGGGATAAAACATAGAAAAGTGCATATATCGAGGTGACATACCTCATGTGTTTTATTCATGCAATTACTAAACAATGGAAGACTTAACAGTGACAGTATCCCTGAAAAGAATGTATGGGTTAGGCTGGCCATACATTATACAATTGTCTTGTACATTTTTGAGCCATATCATTTGAGGTCAAACCTAAACACTTTCAATTTGTATGTAATCAGACGGGCCCTTGCACTACATAGTTGAAGTTAAATCTAAAGGAGATCGAATAAAAAAATTGTATAATAATACAATGGGAGTTATTTACTAAAGTAAAATCCACTTTGCACTGCAGGTGCATTTGAAAGTGCACTTGGAAGTAAAGTCGCTGTAGATCCGAGGGGGACACGCAAGGAAAATAAAAAACAGCATTTTAGCTTGCGCATGATTAGATGATAAAATCAGCAGAGCTTCCCCTCATTTCAGATATAGCCCTTAGATTTACAGCGACTGCACTTCCAAGTGCACTTGCAGTGCAAAGTGGATTTGCCTTTCGTAAATAACCCCCTATGTATATTGTATGGCCAACTTTACTGAACACAATGAACTTTCTGATACAGTCTTCTTACATTTTGTGCAATAGAAGTATTATGTTTTTTTTTTTAAACTTACTTAGGCACAGATATTTAAAGAAGAACAAAGTCTATGATAAATATTAATATCAATTTATGATATATTTTAATATAACCTGGTAAACAAAATCAACTACAGCTTGTGACGGGCATGTATTAAACAAATAGCCTTAACTCTGTGTTTTACAGTTTTTGTGACTAATCAGTGAGGAAGAAGGCAGCCTTAAAAAAAACATACAATATTACTTACTAGGAACTGCAATCTTTGCCTTTCTGTTTCCGGCGTAAACTCTTGCGACATCGGAATGGTTTCCCCCTGTTGGATGATAATGGCTCTAAAATTGCATAAAATGTCAAAGTCAGAATAGTATAGCTTTTATCTGAAAAGGGCTAATAAAGCAGTAGTAAAACAACAGTCACATCGTTTTTCCTGAAAACGCTGAACATGTTCTGCGTTCATTACATAAATCCACACATTAATGCTATTACACTATATAACTGCTTCATAAAAACAATATACCAAATTCATCTAGCTAAGACAGATGTTTTTTTTCTAATATTTATTATGGCCTTGGTTCTGAGTGTAAAAGCCCTGGATGGATTTTAGTAAACATGGGGATCCATCTAAGCCCTTGTACACACGGTTGGAGAATCTGTCGGAATGAGTCTTATCGGACCGTGTCGTCAGATAATCCGACTGTGTGTGATATGCAGCGGACTGATTCCGTCCGAATCTCCGTCCGACCCAATTTTCCAACATGTGGAAAATATTTCCCGACCAACTGGGCCGGTCGGACCTAATCCGATCATGTGTAGAGCATTTTCAGGGGACCAAGTGCCACGCATGCTCAGATAAAATTCCTACATCAAAGCTACTGGTTACTAGCCTGAATGTAGTCCCATCGTAACGAAATTACGTTCTGAAAGATCGGATTTTTCGCCAACTTGGCCCGACCGTGTGTATGCAACAGTTTCGGACACAATCCGTCGGACTAAATCCGACGGGCAAAATCCGACGGATTTGGTTGGCAAAATCTCCGACCGTGTGTACGTGGGCTTAGAATTCAAAATTAAAGTACAACTGAACGGAAAACATTTTTTAAGTTTGGAGTAGAGGGGAATTAGAACACCGGTTAGGTTTTTATTTATGTCTGTGCCATGTTAGGGAAATTCATCCTATTTGTCCTAGTGAAAATGAAAGTAAAAGAAAATCACAAATTTTAAGTGGTCACTGGAACAGGAACAGAGGAGAAATCTTCTAATGTGGACACTAGTTCTGGTGAACCTGGTGACTACCAGGGATTTTCCTCAATTTGAAGGAATTTCCCCTCGCTTCCTGTTGTGACTATGAGGCAGGAATTGAAGAGAAATCGCACCAATGGGACACGAATCACAAAAAAAAAACTGTATTAACAAAAGGTTTTGTCTGCAGTTCTTCTTTAAAGTTTAGTGAAACACAGATGAATGGGAAGCACCATATAACCTAGTTACCTTGTGCTACCTAGAAATCATGAAAGTTTTTTGTGCTTTTTTTTTCTCAGCCTGAGACTAGTACAACAGATTTATATAACTGGCACAGACTTATAAGTGGGTAGCTAGTTAGGTGCTGCCCCAAATGGGAGGGTAAGGGGTAAGGTTTTTCCACTTCTTTGGTTTTGGCGCGTTTTATTTGTTTAGCCCAAAGGGGAGAGTTGGAGAGCAGCATGAGGGGTGAGAGAATGTCACTTGCTACTGCAACTACCGTGATGTAGGAGGTCATTAAGATGTGGGGTTTGCCCCCGAAGATACCAGCCACCGGAGAATGCCACTGATGGAATTCCTTTGTTACACAAGGGCCTTTGCAAATATGGTGGGGTAGCACACAGCCTGAGTTAGGATTAGGGATGTAGGAAGAAAGTCTGTTCTCATATGGTGGAGCCTAGGGCTAACTATAATTAAAAAAAGGAGCTGTATTCAGATGCTGAACACTTCAATGTGGGGACCATCATTTGAGAGGATCCTGAAAGCCAATACCTTGACTCTTGGAAAGACACATGTAACACTATTGAGCTTAGAGGGTAGGTCACCAATTCCCAAACCTTTCTAGAGGTGAAGGTCCTTCAGCATCCAAATAATATCCAGTGAAGGAGATGTGTGAAGACGACCAACAATAATCTCCTGACTCGGGAAATGTCTGTTCCAGACTCATGGGCCAGACAAGAGGACAAGAGGATATGCCTATTATGGGTTCTTCACGGGATGGGGAAATTGAACCATTGCTTCCCTGGCCAGAGACCAGTGAATAATGTTTGGGAAATCTTGGGCCAAAGACCAACTTGGTGTTTGCCATAAATCCCAATATCGAGGAAGGGGTTGAAACGGATTGTAAAAAAGTACATGAGATGGGGACATCCTGCTAAATAGGGATTCCCCAACAAACCTACAAACCATGAAAGGGAAAAGGGAAAATTCTCTACAGTAAAGTTGTGGTGTTCAGCCTCTGCTGCAGTGTGTACACATCCACAGGAATTTTGTAAAATGAGACTAGAAAATGTACACAGTGAAGGGAGCAAAAACTGTATTTATTTAAAAGGAGAAGCATGGCCAAAGCCTTTTTTGCCCTGAACAAGTCCGCTATAAAAATCTGCAGGGGATTCATCCTCACCACACTAGGCAGATCGGATGAGAGGACAGATGGGGGTGATCGATCAGTAGAGTCCATTTACACTCGGCTGCCCATAGAGCAGCGGTCGGATAGTCGGGATTCTCAGGAGGCCTGTAAATGCTGCACAATGCTCAGGACAATTAATCAAAGGAGGCCTGTAATGCTGCACAGTGCATGCCACACCACTAAGCACACTATGGTTGCTACCTTGCTCGCTGGGAGGGGAAAGAGTTTTACTGGCTTTACAGGCGGAGTTCACGTGGTTAAAATGTCCCTCCCTCACATTTTTGTTGACATAAATTGGAATTGATTTGCATCATAGTTTTCGTCAATTGATAAAAATTTGGGGTAATTTTCGTTTAGTTTTCGTCACTGGAAACATGGCGCTGACGAAAATGATGAAAATATTTTCATCAACTAAATTAACACTGCAGTCTAATTTGCCTTTCGGAAATCAGCCCAATTGCGTGGATGTTGTTGTGACTTCTAAGAAGAAATGGATAGCCCTTCCTTTATTCAGCCTTCATACTTTTAAATAAATCATACCTGCTGTCCCCAGCATTGGCTACATACAGTTTGTCCAGCAAACAGATTGCAACAAGTGCACAGCAGCCTCCTTCTATGCTATTTGTGGTTCTCTCTCTTTCAATTTGTTCATCCTGTAATTAAAAAGACAAACATAAAACGTATTACTGACAGGAAGTTGGTAGAAGTGTGAACTCTTAACAGTAATGTACACCATTTTCTTTTTCTTCCAGGAAAATATGAATATTTTTTTTTTGCAGCCCCTGGGTTAGACTTACCTGTCTATTCTTGCTGTTCTGTTCAAAGCCTTATGTTTACAGAGCTTAATAGCTCAAGCTTAAAGTTCCCTGCATTTCTTGTTGAGGCAGATAATGATGGAAAATATCTTGGATGGGAACGCAGACAAAAACACAAACACATTTTTAATAGAACAATGAAGACTTAGGCCGCGTACACACGGGCGACTGTCTGACGGACTTGGTCCGCTGAAACGTGTTTCAGCGGACAATCCGCTCGTGTGTGGGCTTCAGCAGACTTTTTCAGCGGACAGTCTGGCGGACTAAGTCTTTCGGAATTTCCGTAATATTGTCCGTCCAACTTTGGTTTCAGCGGACAGTCCGCTCGTGAGTAGGCAAGTTGGACGGACTAAGTATGGCGCATGCTCAGAAAGGATTTACACGGCCGAAGGTTGCATTGCAGTGTATTGGACATCGTATTTCTAGTCCCGTCGTACGTGCTGTACACGTCATCGCGCAAGCTTTCAGCGGACTGTCTGTTCGTCGTGTGTGGTCAAGTCCGTTCATTCAAAAGTAGGACGGACTGTCTGTCGGATTGTCTGAAGGACTTAGTTGGCCAGACAGTCCGCCCGTGTGTACGCGGCCTTACAATGTCTGAAATGTTTTGCTGCTGTCTGCATCTTTTTGTTCTGATAGGGGGTCACAAAAAAAAGAAACGTAAACTCTTCCTTAACCACTTGCAGACCGGACCATTTTGCTGGTCAAAGACCAGACCACTTTTTGCGATTCGGCACTGCGTCGCTTTTACTGCCAATTGTGCGGTCGTGCAACGTGGCTCCCAAACAAAATTGATATCCTTTTTTTCCCACAAATAGAGCTTTCTTTTGGTGGTATTTGACCTGCGGTTTTTATTTTTTGCGATATAAACAAAAATTGAGCGACAATTTTGAAAAAAACGCATTATTTTTTACTTTTTTTTATAATAAATATCCCCCAAAAATATATAAAAAAACATTTTTTTCCCTCAGTTTAGGCCGATACATAATTCTTGTACATATTTTTGGTAAAAAAAAATCGCATTAAGCGATAATTGATTGGTTTGTGCAAAAGTTATAGCGTTTACAAAATAGGGGTTCGTTTTTTTTTTTTAACTAGTAATGGTGGCAATCAGCGATTTTTATTGTGATTGCGACATTATGGTGGACACATCGGACATTTTTGACACATTTTTGGGACCATTGTCAGTTATACAGCAATCACTGCTATATAAATGCAGTGATTCCTGTGTAAATGACACTGGCAGTGAAGGGGTTAACCAGTGGGTGGCAGTGTAGGGGTTAAGTATTCCTAGGGGTGTGTTACTAACTGTGGGGGGTTGGGCTTTCATTTAGTGAACACTGATCTCTGCTCCAATCACATGGAGCAGAGATCAGCGTCACTAGTTGCTAGGCAGAATGGAGAAATGCTGTTTACAATGGCATTTCCCCATTCAGCCACCCCGTGAGACGATCGCAGGTATGCCCGCGGCGATCGAGTCCGCAGGACCCACGACCGGACTCACGGGGGTCCCGACCGGCACGCGAGCGCCGCTCGTGATGGCAGGGCTGCATTGAAGATTGGACGTACCTGTACGCCAATATGCCTGCCCATGCCATTCTGCCGACGTACATGGGCGTGCGCTGGTCGGGAACCAGTTAATTGTGTCAAAATGATTTTTGCTCGATTTAGGCTTATGTTGCGTACACACAATCGAAATTCCGGACAGAAAAAGACCGATGAGAGCTTTTCATCGGAAAATGCGACCGTGTGTAGGCTCCATCGGAATTTAGCTGTCTGAATTTCCGCCAGCCAAAAATGTATAGCATGTTCTCAATTTTCCCGACGGAAAAACTTTCTATCGGAAATTCCAATCGTGCGTATGCAATTCCGACATGCCAAAAATCAGGCATGCTCAGATTCAACTACGAGACGGAAGCTATTGGCTACTGGCTATTGAACTTCCTTTTTCTAGTCCCGTCGTACGTGTTGTATGTCACCGCGTTATAAACAATCGGAATTTGGTGTGACCGTGTGTAGGCAAGACAGCTTGAGCCGAATTCTGTCGGAATTCCGTCGGGAAAACCATCAGAGCTTTTTCTGACGAGAATTCCGATTGCGTGTACGCAGCATTAGGCTTAGTTAGGCTTTAGCATTATATAGTGAAGCCAGGTAATTTTCAGCAATAAAATATTGACTGAGGATTCTGCATGGGCACTGTGTACTTTTGGCACAGAGGTATCTATCGGATTGAAATGATCAGGCAGAAGGAAAGGTTATCTTAGTTTAGGGGTTAGGCTTAGACGAGAAGGGTTAAGGGACAGCAAGAAGGTTAAAGAGGAACAGCAGTCTGCTGATATAATTTGTAATAAATACATCTTTGCCATTCTGAAGCTTCCTCCAACCACTTTGCATTTTATTTTATATATACTGTGATTCTGTACTTGTCAAATATGCTGCAGAAATCTCCCTCCACTAAGTCTGGCTGCAACCATTTTAACTGTGGGTCACTGAAGCTACTGCCTGTTCACTTCCTGGATTTGCACAGGCACACCTCCAGCTCTGCAGCTCTCATTGGCTATCTTATGACTCATCCACCCGCCCTTCCTGGCAAACTCTCATGAGAGTGAGAGAAAGAGCTGTGCACGATGTCATAAGCTCATAGGCTAATGACCAAAGAAGAAAGAGGAAGTGGGCCGTATAGGCATTTACTGGCAGAAAAAAAAAATGTTTTACTATCCAAAGTTAAAATAACAAGGGCAGAAGATTTAATAGATGGAAAGATGAAAAAATTACTGAAGTTCCACTTTAAGTGTTGGGGGTTTAGGATTCAACATTGAGGGCTTACTTTGAAAGAGAAGTTATGTCATTTTTTTTTTTTTTTTAATCATACTTACCTAGATGGATGCAGCATTGGTCCATCTGCCCCCTGCTGGCTCTGAGTCTGAGGACCGAGCGATCAAACAACTCTGATTGCTCTGTTCTCAGGGCTCCATAAGCAGAGAGCTGGTGAACGTCAGTCACCACTGTCTGCTCTGCCATCTCCCCAAGCTCACTGGTGTGCTGGGCTGTGGAAGGGGCTGGAGCAGCTGTCTCTGGCTCTCAGCGGCTCTCACCAGGCTGAGCCAGGTGCCTGTTCAAGCTCCTGGGCAGATCCCAACTATATGGTTTTGATCTTTCTCAAACCTGGACCATCTGTGATGTCAGCCAACAGCAGACTTCAGCCTGCTGTCTGCTGAAAACTGGTCACAATGAACTGCACACCCGTGATCCGTATAAGTACAGCCAAAACAAGCTTTGGCTGTACTTCTCCTTTAAAGGTCTGGTTAAGCATAAGAGCCAGATTGGGCGGGGTTAGATTATGTGTTAAAGACTCCTTTTAGGGGTCAATTTAGGTATGAAGGGGGTTGCTAGGGTGTGTTTTAGTGTTGGGGGATATTTTACAGCATATGTGTTATGGTCACTTGTTCTAAAGACAAGATTATTATACCAAAACCTGAAGCACCACTAGTTTATAGATATTTAGGTTAAAGCGGGAGTCCGCCGGGACTCAGCGTTTTTTTTTTTTTTTTAAAAGCCAGCAGCTACAAATACTGTAGCTGCTGACTTTTAAAATAGTGACACTTACCTGTCCAGTGCGCCCGCGATGTCGGCACCCGAAGCCGATCTTTAGATCGTCACTCGGGTGCTGCCGCCGCCATCTTGGGTATGGGAATCAGGAAATGGAGCCTTTCCGCTTCTTTTCCCGGTTCCCTACTGCGCATGCGCGAGTTCCGCTGCGCAATAAGGACGGTCCCCGCTGCCTCTGGGATCTGTGTGTTTCCCAGCAGGCAGCGGGGCACTTGCGGAAGGGGGCGGGCACTTGCGGAAAGGGGCGTAATCTACGCCCCTTTCCGCAGAGAGCTATCCCGGAAGTGGGTGCAGTTACCTGGATTATCCAGGTAACTGCACCCCCCTCCCCCCTGAAAGGTGCCAATTGTGGCGCCGGAGGGGGGGAGGATTCCGATGAGTGGAAGGTCCATTTTAGGGTGGACCTCCGCTTTAATATTTAGACTATGGTTTACATTTAAGTTCACAGTTGTGTTTGAGTTTTTGGTTCAGGGTAATGGTACCTTATTTAGTTATCATTCCTTTAAGGTGGAATCATTTAGTTTTTGGATCTAATTAGTTTTTTTGGGTTGAAATACTGGTATTGGTACCATTCTCAGTAATGCTAATAGTATTGTAAATATTAAAGCAGTTGGAAAGTTTATTTTTTCCCAAAAATAATAAACGTGTTACACTTACCTGCTCTGTGCAATGGTTTTGCACACAGTGGTCCTGAGCCTCCTCTTCTGGGGTCCCCCGCCAGAAATCTTGGCTCCTCCTCTTCTCCAAGTAAACCATAACAAGCCGCTTGCTATGGGCCACTCATGTGGGCTCGATCCGGAGCTTGGCTGGGTAAATCCATAGACATACACAGCGTGGCTCAGCCCTGCTCCCTTCTTACAGGATTGGACTCACAGCAGCAGGAGCCAATGGCTCCTGCTGCTGCCAAGTTTCTTGTGAGAAGAGCTGCTATAGACAGGCACAGCGTTGCATTGAGATAGGTCTCAGAAAATGATTTAAGAGGGGCTGGGCGGAGCAGCTTGGGAAATGTTTTGTACCTTAATGCAGAGAATACCTTTACAACCACTTTAACATAATAATGAACAATCTAGTCCTAAAACAAACGGTTGTTCAAAAACACTTTGGAGAAAAACGATTCCTGGGCCAAAGAATAACGCTGATCTATGATGCTGAGAATGTATAGAGGAAAATTTTCAACTTCTCTGGTGGCACTAAATAGGCAGTATTGTAATATGAAAGCAATGAATGAACTATTTCTAATGAACCTGACAGTATGACTGCAATGAGTGTCGCCTGACAATTGCATTTTCAAAAATTGCATTTCAGATAATGTACCGTAACATTAATCAGTACAAATGTCAGCCTGGCTCTACTCACCATTTGCCTGAAAGCATTTTCCAGTGCACCAATTACAAGACTTTCAGGAAATACTTGTTTTTCGAGGTGGAAACGTAATGCAGTCTCAAGGGGGGGTTCTGTTTTCTCCTGAGTCGGCGTATTTGAAGCACTCTCATTCCTTGTGTCACTTTCTAGACACAGAGGAGCAGCAATTGTAGGTTGTTGGAGAATATGCACAAGGTCTCTTAGCTGATCACAAATGTGAAGGTGAAGAAGCCTTGATGCTGTCAAAGAGCATCCATATCCTGCGTGACCATCAAAAAGTCCCCAGTAATAGAAAGATAATCCATTGCTGATCTAAAGTACGGCAAAACACAAAAGAAATGTATTAACAAGACATGTAGAAATACACCCTTATAATATATCTGGCCCAAACGGAGTGAAAATACATACTCAGGAGGTTTACATTAGTGAAATGTACAAGTTAAATCAATAGAAGATTCAAAGATAAAGTCAGTTGCATTTACAGCATCTTGAAAAAGTATTCACACCCCTTGAAACTTTCTAAATTTTTTCATGTTACAACCAAAAACGTACATGTATTTTATTGATAGACCAAAACAAAGTGGCACATAATTGTGAAGTGATAGGAAAATGATAAATGGTTTTCAAACTTTTTTTTACAAATAAATATGTGAAAAGTGTGAGGTGCATTTGTATTGTATCCTCTGATTACTTTGTAGACACTACCTTTCGCTGCAATTACAGCTGCAAGTCTTTCTGGGTAGGTTTCTACTAGCTTTGCACATCCAGAGAGTGAAATTTTTACTCATTCTTCTTTGCAAAATAGCTCAAGCTCTGTCAGATTGGATGGAGAGCATCTGTGAACAGCAATTTTCAAGCCGTGCCACAGATTCTCAATTGGATTTAGGTCTGGACTTTGACTGGGCCATTTTAACACACGAATATTCTTTGATTGAAACCATTCCATTGTAGCTCTGGCTGTATGTTTAGGGTTGTTGTTTTGCTAGAAGGTGAACCTCCGGCCCAGTCTCAATTCTTTTGCAGACTCTAACAGGTTTTCTTCTAAGATTGCCCTGTATTTGGCTCAATCCATCTTTCCATCAAGTCTGACCAACTTCCCTGTCCCTGCTGAAGAAAAGCATCCCCACAACATGATGCTTCCACCACCATATTTCACGGTGGGGATGGTGTGTTCAGGGGGATGTGTAGTTTTAGTTTTTTGCCACGCATAGCGTTTTGCTTTTAGGCCACAAAGTTCAATTTTGGTCTTCTCTGACCAGACCTTCTTCCACATGTTTGCCGTTTCCCTCACATGGCTTCTCACAAACTGCAAACGGGACTTCTTTTAACAATGTCTTTCTTCTTGCCGCTCTTCCATAAAGGCCAGATTTGTGGAGTGCATGACTAATAGTTGCCTTATCGACAGATTCTCCAACCTAAGCTGTGGATCTCTGCAGCTCTTCCAGAATTACCATGGGCTGCTTCTCTGATTATTGCTCTCCTTGCTCAGTCTGTCAGTTTAGGTGGATGGCCATGTCTTGGTAGGTTTGCAGTTTAGCCATACTCTTTCCATTTTCAGATGATGGATGGAACAGTGCTCAGTGAGATGTTCAAAACTTGGGATTTTTTTTATAACCTAACCCTGCTTGAAACTTCCGCACAACTTTATCCCCCGTCCTGTCTAGTGTGTTCCTTGGCCTTCAAGATGTGGTTTGTTCACTAAGGTGCTCTAACAAACCTCCAAGGGCTTCAAAGAACAGCTATATTAATACTGAAATTAAATTACACACAAGTGGACTCTATTTACTAATTAGGTGACTTCTGAAGGCAATTGGTTCCACTAGATTTTAGTTAGGGGTATCAGAGTAAAGGGGGCAGAATAAAGATGCATGCCACACTTTTAAGATATTTATTTATAAAACATTTGGAAAACCATTTATCATTTCCCTTCCATATTATGTGATGCTTTGTGTTGGTCTATCACATAAAATACCAATATAATACATTTACGTTTTTGACAAAAACATTACAAAATTTGGAAAATGTCATGGGGTATGAATACTTTTTCAAGGCACTGTATGTGCATATCTTGACTTTTCCAGTAAAAGTTTATACCCACCCCTGATTTCAAAACCTCCTATTGGTTACCTTAGTGATGGGTAGCTTCACTGGCCAATCTGGATGCTAAGGATGTGGAACAGGCTGAGCCAAGTGCAACTTTTTACATGTGTGTACATGTTTAGCTGCCCACATTTCTACCTATGTTTAAGATGTTATTTTCACTTAAAGTGGTTGTAAACCCCATTCATGAAATCAGACGTAGGCACATATATCTGTAGTGTTTACTTATCTCTCTCCAAAACTCTGAGTGCCATTTGTCTCTGCTGCTCCATTCCTCTGTCATCAGCATGACAACTTCTGACAAGTTCTCACACACAGGAGATAAAATCAGCTGGAAATTTGTGTTGGGGAGGCTGCTTAGAGACAGATACGGCCGGGAAGTGGTTCTGTTATCCTGACTGGGTGTCATATGACGTCCAGCTGGATAACATGCCGGTGCACACATCTCTGATCACACGCCGCATCTCCAATTGTGATAAGAAGCCTCTGATAGATCACAGCTGATCATCGCGAAAACCAGGAAGTGCCAGTAAACGGCATTCCTCGGTTCGCACTGACAGGGAGAGACGATCGTTGTCTCTCCCTGTCAGAGAGGGGGTCTGCGCTGAAAATCAGCACATTGATTATCAGCACAGCCCCATCAGATGTGCCAATCAGCTGCTAATCAGTGCCCCAATAATAAAGTCTGTCAGTGCCCATCACAGTGCCAATCAGAGCCCACCACAGTGCCAGTGTCCATCACAGTGCCAATCAGTGCCCAGCATTAATACCTGTCAGTAGCTGCCCAATCAGTGCTGCCCATCAGTGCCACCTGTCAGTGCCAATCAGTGCCACCTGTCAGTGCCAATCAGTGCCGCTGGTCAGTGCCGCCAGTCAGTGGCAATCAGTGCCGCCAGTCAGTGCCCATCAGTGCTGCCAGTCAGTGCCCATCAGTGCCGCCTTTCAGTGCCCATCAGTGTCACCGGTCAGTGCCCATCAGTGCAGCCAGTCAGTACCCATCAGTGCTGCATATCAGTTCCGCCTTTCAGTGCCCATTAATTCTACATATCAGTGCCTCCTCATCAGTGCCCTGATGTGTTCTTCACCCTCTTTTTTTCCTTCATCTCATTTCAGGACATGTGCAGTCCGGTGCATTTTTTAATGCATTTCAGTGTGTTTTTTAATGTGTTTTATTGTGTTCCAGATGCAGTTCATACATAAAAAATGCAGCATGTTCTGTTTTTGTTGACTGCAGTGTATTGAACTGCACTGGTGTAAACTAGGTTCATTGGAATACAGAGAAAAAACACTGAACATGCGTTTTTGATGCAGATTAAAAAACGCACTGGATTGCATATGGTGTAAGCCAGCCCTTGAAGGGATTTTGATCTATGAAAAAAAAAATGCATGAAGTAACTGTGGACATCCCTATCCCTTCTGTACCTTATGTCAGTCATCAGATACCCAGCTTTTAACTGTATGTGTTCTGCTTGGTACCTTTCAGCAATTTTAATCAAAATACATTTGGCATTTAAAAGCTTCAATCCTTGAGAGTTCAGCCATATAATTTATGTTTGCAACACACCTTAGTATCTGTATGCAGATCAGAGTTCTCTGATTCATTGCATTTGCTATTTAATCCACGGTCTCTTTCTTCTACAGTCACAAATTCGCAACAAGCCTGGTCTTCATTGTGTTGACTCTTCCCAGCATTAATCACTCTATATAAAAGGGAAATAGAAAATGGAAAGAGAAGAAATAAATAAAGAGTAAAGTATTTTACAATAACCTGACACCAGCAGGTATAGATACCCCACATTACTCCATGCCATAGATTCATCTATCATGGACACCTACTGGAGATTCACATCTGCCCCTGGTATCATGACTCACATATGAAGTACATGCCCTCTGATTCCCCCTTTCTTGGATAAAATACTTGGGATAAATCAGAAAATAGCAGATGACAAGATCAGGAACCACCCCAACTGATTAATCTCTTTGGTACCTGGGACAAATCAATTCTTAACTCAGCACTGGCCATCATTGCCAGATATTGACGTAAACGGTACAATCCTTCACTTGTGGAGTGGGCCTGTGAACTCAATGCCATATGTGACCTGTAGCAAATGGTCACTTGGGTAAATGAGAAGAAAAATCAGAAGCCCTTAAAATTACCTGGACGATATGGTGTCACTTCAGATATTCATCAGACTTTATCTCATATCTGTAAAACTCTACTGTGGGAGGTCTTTATGTACCTACCGCCTATGTAGCATCCAGGAAGGCCATGGGTTTCTGCATTGGCTCACCCCCTCCTCTTCCTCTTTAATTTTTACTCATTTCCTACCTCCCCCCTACCAATTCCTGCCCTGTTATCTGCTTTCTCCTTCTTCTCCTTTCCCGATCTTCATACTATCCCAGGGGACTACAATTGGAGTGCTTTTGTGTGCAACTTTATAGATATTGTAAATCATTCTCTGTGTGGTTCCTTCCCTAATATTAAGTTATATATTTTATTTCCTGATCACTGGTATATTGACTGTTCATAAACTAATGCACATCTGTACTATGTACATGCTTAACTTTCTGTTAATCTTCTGTGAAAGTTGAAGTTTTGCTGTTTTCTAGAGTTTACTACTGTCCATGTTAAGAGGAACCATATTTTTCCAATATTCCTGTCTGTACTCATCACATCAGCATAACAGATAAATCTTATGTATGTTTTGTGGCATGCAAGTAGATCATTCCTCGAAAAAAATAATAATAAAATATAGATTAAACATAAACTGACACCAGCAAAATATTAGGAATAATTTCGATTAGTGAACCCTTCAATATATCTGTAGGAAGTAGGCCATAGATGGGCGAAAAGCAGGACTAATTAAACAAATTAAACACAGAAAATCGGTGTACATGTGGCATCAGGGCATAGTCATCACTGTAGTATTGATTGCCGAGGTAGCTGCCAACACTGACCCTTTACCACCTGTGACATTTCAATCAAGAAGAGTTGACATCAGATCTACAGGATGAGACTTTATAACAACATTTTTTCGGCAGCGGTGCTGTGGCACCCTGGGTTGCATTCTGGGTTCTTCATGGGTGCCTTAGCAAAATGCCTACAAATTGCCTCAAATTGCCCAAAAATTTTTATCAAGCCAAAGGGTGGATCAAGTCTGCCTTTTTTTGTTACACAAAAGACAAAAGTTTTTATTGTGCAGCATTACAACCTTGGGGAATGTGTGGGCCAACTACAACTAATGATGAGGAGGACATCAGATGCCTGGGGATGTCCTTGTTTGCCCCCCCCCCCCCTGCCCCTCTCCATCAGCACTGGGGTCACATTAGCTGGATGAGGGAGAGAAACCGATGGAGAAGAGAAACAGTGGAATATTAGTCAGCATCAGTGTGCAAAATGATATACTGTATGCTTTGTAAGAATAAATCGCCTGTAATGTTGGGTGTCCTACATTTTGGAATAAGGTGCCTCAAGATATTGAATTTTAAAGAGTGCCTTGACTGAAAAAAGGTTGGGAAACACTGCTTTAAAATCATTGTTGCTAATCACAGATCCACATTGCAGGCTGTGCAGTAAGAATATGTTTGGTTATCTTAGTATAGATGGATTTCCCTTTGAGCTTCTGGTCATCCAGGCAAGAACTAAAATTATTTATGCCTAATATACAGTATCTCACACAAGTGAGTACAACCCTCACATTTTTGTATATATTTTATATCTTTTCATGTGACAACACTGAAGAAATTACACTTTTCTACAATGTAAAATAGTGAGTGTACATCTTGTATAACAGTGTAAATTTGCTGCCCCGTCAAAATAACACACAGCCATTAATGTCTAAACCGCTGGCAACAAAAGTGAGTACACAACTAAGTGAAAATGTCCAAATTGGGCTCAGTTAGCCATATTCCTTCCCCGGTGTCATGCGACTCATTTGTGTTACAAAGTCTCAGGTGTATTAAATTTGGTGTTATCGCTCTCACTCTGTCATACTGGTCACTGGAAGTTCAACATGGCATCTCATGGTAAAGAACTCTCTGAGGAGTCAAGCATGGTGGTGGGAGTGTCATGGTCTGGGGAGCTACAGCTCATTGAGGGAACCATGAATGCCAACATGTGCTGTGACATGCTGAAGCAGAACATGACCCCCCCCCCCTTCGGAGACTGGGCCCCAGGGCAGTATTCCAACATGATAACGACCCCAAACTAGAGTTGCCACCTCATCCCTTTAAACCCGAACACCTTTGAATTACACAGGTTCTGAGGCTAATTAAATGCAGATAAGGCAGCCAAGCGAGTTTAACTACCACCTTAATCAGCCACAAAACCTGTGTAATATGTGTTCGGGTTTAAAGGGATGAGGTGGCAACCATGCCCCAAACACACCTCCAAGACGATCACTGCCTTGCTAAAGAAGCTGAGGGTAAATGTGATGGACTGGCCAAGCATGTCTCCAGATCTAAGCCCTACACCAGCTCCGTGATGTCGTCATGGAGGAGTGGAAGAGGACTTAAGTGGCAACCTGTGAAGCTCTGATGAGCTCCATGCCCAAGAGGGTTAAGGCAGTACTGGAAAATAATGGTGGCCACACAAAATATTGACATTTTGAGCCCAATTTGGACATTTTCACTTAGGAGTGTACTCACTTTTGTTGCCAGCGGTTTAGACATTAATGGCTGTGTATTGAGTTATTTTGAGCGGGCAGCAAATTTACACTGTTATACAAGCTGTACACTCACTACTTTATTTGTAGCAAAGTGTCATTTCTTCAGTGTTGTCACATTAAAAGATATAATAACATATTTACAAAAATGTGAGGGTTGTACTCACTTGTGTGAGATACTGTATATAAAAAAATTATTACAGCGCTGATTTAATAGTATGAAATATTCAGTGTGAAAAATCATGTACAATAAATCATTCAATAAATATTGTGATGAAATAAAGTCCTCTGTGTTCACTCTGGATTCACTGGAGTTTTGTGAATGAAGGAATTACAAGTACCATCGTGACAGACAGGTTGTAGTTCATTGATTCTTCCTGCGCATCAGTAATTATCTGCCTGTACGGAAGGCAGACAGCTGTACTGAGAGTCTGCAGGAGGCTGACATTGCACCCGCCATCAGCTGATCACGGGTGCAATGTAAAGGCTCTTGAAAAAAGAAAATGCACATTTTTTTATTTAGCAAAATATGTGCCTTTATTATTAAAAAAAATAAGTGAACTAATCTTTTAATGTTAAAAGTTAATTTCCTGCACTGATGCCGACCCCCTCCCCCCTTTTATCCTCAGTTCTGATCCCCTAGTGCTGTACTGACTATATTGACAACTCAAAATTTTGCTATGATACATGATCTGTAGTTACACCCCTGCAAGTAGGGTTTTTATTCTCGATAAAAGATAAAAAAAGGTTTTTGATGTAATGGAGCATATTTGCTCTAGGTCTAATCTTTCTGCTGTTAGTAGATTTTGATCGGTTAGGGTCCGTTCACACAGGGGCAACACGACTTTGAGCGAGACTTTGGGAGGCAACTTGGACACGACTTGAGTATGAATCACAGCACGACTTGAGGCAACTTACAAGGCAACTTGAAGTTGCTTCCAGGAGAGGAGACTTTACCAGTGGCCAATCACATAATAATCAGCTCTGTGGGAGGGAGGGGTTTGCCTAGAAAACTATTTTTACTTCCTGGAAAGTTGCTTCAGTTAAGACAGGGGATCCGACTTGGAGGCAACTTCTATTGAAATCAATGGATACAAGTTGCCTAGAAGTCAGATTGAAGTAGTACAGGAACCTTTTCTGAAGTCGGAGCGACTTCAGTAGTGTGCATTAAGACGGCTCTCATTCACTTACATTGATTTTATCATGTTGCGCGACTTGAGGCAACTTGGGACGACTTCAAGTCGGATCCAAAGTTGCTCCTGTGTGAATGGACTCTTAAAGAGGAACTGAACTTTGAAGGCTGCGTCTACAATAAGCAAGCAGTTAGCAACTCCAGGATTTTGGTTAAACTTTTTAGTAGGAAGAATTAAATGTGTGAAGGCATGAATATTTTGAAGACCGTATGAATAGTGCTGGGGACTTTTTTCACGCTGATTGGATTGGTTTCTATGTTCAAATGAATCAATTGTCAATTTTGTATTTATTTGTGACACAATTTTGAGTATCATAATGTCAAAGATTATCAATTTATTACCATTTAACATGACAACACGTACATATTTTAATTTAGATTGAGATTTGTGATGAACTCACATTTATGGTGTTTGCGGCAGCTGGCAGCGTCGTTTTTCAAATAATTTCTACTACAAATGCGCATAAGCATTTTAATTTTTTCTGTTGATTTACTAATCTGGTGCAGAGCTGTGCATTGTAGTGAATAAGCTTCTAACTTCGGCTTGTTCCCTGCACAGAGCCCTTAAAGTGATTTTAAACCTTGTATTTGTTTTTTTTGTTTTTTTCAAAAATAATTTTTATTGAATTATCACAGTGAACAAGTCATACAGTGGCAGAAAAGTAGATGTATGAATAGCAAGTACGTAACCCAAACTATATGTGAAAGAGTGACATGAGTCACAATTAACCAAAACAGTACGTACAGGGAATGAAAGTGTGGTTAAAATAACAATCAATAATACAATTTGTGAAAAACAGCTTCAAAGGAAGCCACTATGTGAAGGAGTGTCTTTGATGCACAACAGTAGAGAAAGAAGGACAAGGGTGTAACTCGGGAAGGGGGGGTGGTAAAAAAAAGAAAAATAAATAAAAAAATAAATATATATATATATATATATATATATATATATATATATATATATATATATATATATATATATATATATATATATATATATAGAAGGGGGGGGGGGGGAAGAGGGAAGGAGGAGTAGCAAGATCACCAGCAATGGACAATTGAATCATCAACATTTACAGTTGGCATTGTACCAGGAGGACCATGGGTACCAAAGATGTGTAGTGTTTGGTCGTAGTTCTGGCAAGAGTGGTTTCATATATAAAGTGAGTTTGGACTAGATTGATAACTTCGGCTCGAAGTGGGATGTTATTTGTTTTCCAGTTCCTTGAGAAGGAGTTTTGTGGCTAAGAGGACATGAGTGAGCACATGCCTATGGGCTGGAATCAGGTCTTCAATCGTTAGGTTAAGAATGGCTAGTTGGGGAGATAGAGCAATAGAAAAATGTAAAAGTTCCCTGAGCAGGGCTTGAATGTCATCCCAGAGCGAGCGAATTAGGGGACAGGACCAAAGAATGTGTAGTAGGGTACCAGAGTCACCGCAGTTTCTCCAACAATTTGGAGAGGTGGGTGGATGAAATTTGGCAATTCTATGGGGGGTCAGATACCATCTCATAAGTGTTTTTTGGGAGAGTTCCCAGAGTGTGGTGCATGAAGTGGCCTTGTATACAGAGTTTATTGCAGTAATCCATTGTTGGTCTGAGAATTGGAGTTGTAAGTCAGATTCCCAGTCAAGGAGGGGTTTGAATTTGTGAAATGTGCGTTTTTCCTGCAGTGTGGAGTAAATGAGGGCGACTCCCTTTGTATTTGTTTTTTTAAGAGGGCTTTCACACTGAACCGCCTAGGGCACCAGCGGTAAAGCGGCGCTATTTTTAGCTTTACCATGATTTTAGCGGTGCTATTCAGCCGCTAGTGGGGCGGTTTTAACCCCCCCACTAGCGGCCGAAAAGGGGTTAAATCCGGGGAGTGGTGTTTTGCCGGCGGTATCACAGCGCTGCCCCATTGATTTCAATAGGTCTCCTTCACCGCTGCAAAGAAGCTGCGGGCAGAACTTTTTTCTGATGCCCTGCCACCCTCGGGCTTTCACACTGGAGTGAATGGAGCCACTTTTTTCAGGCGCTGTAGTGCCTGAAAAACTCCAGCAGTGTGAAAGGGGTGTAAAACAAACTTGTCATACTTACTTGCTGTGTACAATGGTTTTGTACAGAGTAGCCCTGATTCAGCTCTTCTGGGGTCCACCACTGTCGCTTCTGGCTGAAAATTCAGCCACAGTGCCCCCTGTGGTGGCATGACTATTTCACAACATAACTGAACCAGAACTTGCAGCAGACTTGCAGAATGTGTGCAAAGAAAGTTGATCTGGAGTAATGCAATGCAGACTTGCTGCAATTCTGCAACAAAATTTTGAAGCCTGGCAAGTCTAGCAATAGTTTATCAAGTATTTTTCAAACGTGCACTTCAATTGCATGCTATCTGGTTATATATAACATTTTTAATATCCCTAAAATTTCCCTAACATTAACTTAGTGCATTTCTTATATAAAATATATGTTTAATAAACAGTTTCGCTAATATGGTATGATATTAAAAAAAATGTAATCTAAGGCCGCGTACACACGGGCGGACTGTCCGTCCAACTAAGTCCGTCAGACAATCCGACAGACAGTCCGTCCTACTTTTGAATGAACGGACTTGACCACACACGACGAACAGACAGTCCGCTGAAAGCTTGCGCGATGTCGTGTACGGCACGTACGACGGGACTAGAAATACGACGTCCAATACACTGCAATGCAACCTTCGGCCGTGTAAATCCTTTCTGAGCATGCGCCATACTTAGTCCGTCGAACTAGCCTACTCACGAGCGGACTGTCCGCTGACACCAAGTTTGGACGGACAATATTACGGAAATTCCGAAAGACTTCGTCCGCCAGACTGTCCGCTGAAAAAGTCCGCTGAAGCCCACACACGAGCGGATTGTCCGCTGAAACACGTTTCAGCGGACCAAGTCCGTCAGACAGTCCGCCCGTGTGTACGCGGCCTAACAGTATTTTATTCTCAAGGGTCTTTGCTTTTGCAAAGTATATATATATATATATATATATATATATATATATATATATATATATATATATATATATATATATATAATATATTTTGTGCTTTTAACTAATATTCAGGCCTAAAATATGTTTTAAAGCGGTTGCAAAGTCAGAAAGTTTATGATCTTAATGCATTCTATGTATAATGTGAATGTATATTTTGTAAAGTGCTGAGTAAATGGTCAGTGCTATACAATTTCACAAATGATATGGTAATTCTGCATACTACAACCAAAGAGCAGGGAAGTTAATGATTACAGGAACATGTTCTACTGAAAAAAAATTCCGGGCCTCCTAGCTCAGAGTCACAAGACTGTATGTGTAATACCGAGTACAGATACATGTTGCTTCCCTTCTACCCACAAAGGAAGTCTGATGGGCTTTGCTTTCAGATAGAAAGTTTACTATTGCAGCTCTATAGTGTGATGATGACTGTTTTTTCCTAACCCAAACATTTTTCTGAAAGTATTATTTTTATTTTACTATCAGCTTACTAGATGTTAGGAACCTCAAATTCTCCCTCAGTTGATCCATAGGTTAACAAAAAATAAAATAAAATTTATATATATAATTTCAAAATGATACAAATAACCAGCTCATCTTTGATAAGAGTGAGGCCGCGTACACACGGGCGGATTGTCTGCCCAATTTAGTCCGCTGAACAGTGTTTCAGCGGACAATCCGCTCGTGTGTGGGCTTCAGAGGACTTTTTCAGCGGACAGTCTGACGAACAAAGTCTTACGGAATTTCCGTAAGACAGTCCGTTCAAACTTGGTTTTGTCCGTCCAAACTTGGTTTCAGCGGACAGTCCGCTCGTGTGTAGGCAAGTTGGACGGACTAAGTATGGCGCATGCTCAGAAAGGGTTTACACGGCCGAAGGTTGCATTGCAGTGTATAGGACGTCGTTTTTCTAGTCCCGTCGTACGTGCTGTACACGTCATCACGCACGCTTTCAGCGGACTGTCTGCTCATCGTGTGTGGTCAAGTCCGTTCATGCTAATTTTGAACGGACTGTCTGTCGGATTGTCTGCCGAACTTAGTTGGGCAGACAATCCGCCCGTGTGTACGCGGCCTCACAGTAGTTGATGTAATATGATTTAACCCTAGGTTCACACATATTTGTTTTTTAGTGTGTTTTACAGTTTGCAGAAATGTACTACAGTCCATTTAACATGGTTTCTTAAAGAGGGATTTCACTGTGAAAAAAAATATTAAAAGCCAGCAGCTACAAATATTGCAGCTGTTGACTTTTAATAAATGGACACTCACCTGTCCCGGGGTCCAGCGATGTCGGCAGCCGAGGCCGATCGATCGCTCGGCTCTCGGCTGCTGCCGCCACCATTCTAGGTGAGGGAATCAGGAAGTGAAACGTTGCGGCTTCACTTCCCGGTTCCCTACTGCGCATGCGCGAGTCGCGCAGCGCAATAAGAATTGTCCGCGCTGTCTCTGGGACCCGTGTGTGTCCCAGCAGACAGCGTGCAGGGACAGGAAGAGACAGACTCCCGTGGAAGTCTATGCCTGGAAGTGGGTGTAAATACCTGTCTTTGACCGGTATCTGCACCCCCCCTTCCCCCTGAAAGGTGCCAATTGTGACACCGGAGGGGGGGAGGGTTCCGATGAGCGGAAGTTCCACTTTAGGGTGGAACCCCGTTTTAAGGTACACATTCACATCTATACACCCAGCAGGTCAGGGAAGGGAGGGGACGAACCATACCAGGCCACACGCTGATGACTCATTGGTTGTTAAGAACGCAGTAGCCGGCTTCCCAGCCGCATCCTTAATGATACGCACACACGATCAGAATTCTCGTCGGAAAAAGCTCTGATGGTTTTCCCAACGGAATTCCGCTCAAGCTGTCTTGCCTACACACGGTCACATCAAATTCGTTTATAACGCGGTGACGTACAACATGTACGACGCTAAATTCCAATGGAGCATACACTCGGTGGCATTTTCCGATGAAAAGTTCTTATCAGTCTTTTTCTGGATGGAATTCCGATCATGTGTACGTGGCATAACAACCAGCCATACACAGTTTGTTAAAGAGAAAAAACTAAGTATTTGGTTCAGATGGTGCCAAGCGTGTGTGGTGGCAACCAGGTGAGAAGTACCAAGACAAGTGTGTCTTGCCTACAGTCAAGCATGGTGGTGGGAGTGCCACGGTCTGGGGCTGCATGAGTGCTGCTGGCACTGGGAAGCTACAGGTCATTAAGGGAACCATGAATGCCAACATTAAATAGTCTAAAACTAGCAAAAGGAAGTTCAATAGCCAGTAGCCAATAGCTTCTGTCTCGTAGTTGAATCTGAGCATGCGTGATTTTTGGCGTGTCAGAATTGCATACACGCGATCGGAATTTTTGATAGAAAGGTTTTCCGCTGGGAAAATTGAGAACATGCTATCAATTTTTGGCTGGCGGAAATTTGGACAGCTAAATTCTGAAGGAGCATACACCTGGTCGCATTTTCCGATGAAAAGCTCTCATCTATCTTTTTCTGGCCGGAATTCCGATCGTGTGTATGCGGCATAACAACCAGCCATACACAGGTAGTTAAAGAGAAAAAACAAAAACGTAAAACACGTTCAAAAAACGCAAACATTTAGGGCAGCATGTGCCCAGGGACAAAGAATTCTGTGTTCTGCCATTTGTCCCTGGGTGCATGCTGCCTTAAAGCGTTTGTTACCTAAAAAAAAGAAAAAAATGTGATCCTTATTTGGTCCCCCGTATCACCTGAAATACCTGGCTGATCCAACCAGTTTCTGCCTTCCCCCCTGTAAACTGACCACAGTATATCATGGCTGATGAGCCCTGACATTGTGGTACATTTACGTGCCTCTGTCATCAGCTCTCTGCTGTCTGCTCTCCTGTGTCTCCTGTGTCTCCTCTGTCCACCTCTCCACCTCTCCTCCCTGCCTGCTTGTCAGCTCCATCCACTCCACGATCCTCCCCTCTTGTCTAAAAATATCAATGTTTTCCTATTATAGTTCCCTCGGTTATATAACATTAAGTGGATCTCATTTATAAAAAATATGCATTATAATAACTTACAGTATCTCACAAAAGTAAGTACACCCCATCACATTTTTGTAAATATTTTATTATATCTTTTCATGTGACAACACTGAAGAAATTACACTTTGCTACAGTGTAGTAGAGTAGTGAGTGTACAGTTTGTATAACAGTGTAAATTTGCTGTCCCCTGAAAATAACTCAACAAACAGCCATTAACCACTTGCTTACTGGGCACTTAAACCCCCCTCAGTCCCAGACCAATTTTCAGCTTTCAGCGCTGATGCACTTTGAATGACAATTGCGCGGGCATACAACACTGTACCCAAATGAAATTTTTATCATTTTTTTCCCACAAATAGAGCTTTCTTTTGGTGGTATTTAGTTACAGCTCGGAGTTTTATTTTTTGCTAAACAAACAAAAAAAGATGCAAAAAAAAAAAATCATGTTTTAATAGTTTGTTATAAAATTTTGCAAACTGGTAATTTTTCTCCTTCATTGAAGTGCGCTGATTAGGCGGCACTGATAGGCTGCATTGGTGGGCACTGATGGGCTGCATTGGTGGGCACTGATAGGCTGCATTGGTGGGCACTGATAGGCTGCACTGGTGGGCACTGATAGGCATAGTTAAGGCGGCACTAATAGGCACAGATAAGGCGGCACCGATGGGCACAGATAAGGCGGCACTGATGGGCAAAGATGGGCACAGATAAGATGGCACGGATGGGTGGCACGGATAAGTGGCACGGATGGGTGGCACGGATGGGCACTGATAGGTACCACAGATAGATGGGACTGATGGGCACTGATAGGTGGCACTGATAGGTGGCTCTGATAGGTGGCACTGCTGGGCACTGATGGGCGGCACTGCTGGGCACTGATGGGCGGCACTGCTGGGCACTGATGGGCGGCACTGGGGTGCAGCACCTTTGAGGCAGATTGTGGGCACTGTGGGTGGCACTGTGGGTGGCACTGTGGGTGGCACTGTGGGCACTATGGGCACTGACGGGGGGCACTTACTTTTATTCAGGATGGCACTGCGGGGGGCAGGTGGGCACTGGCAGGGGGCAGGTGGTTGCTTGTATTGCTGGCCGTGATCAGCATTACTGATGTCCCGATCACGGCCGCCGGTGATCGGCTTTTTTTCTTCTCCTCGCGCTGTCAGCGCGAGGAGGAATAATAGCCGATTACCGGCTCCGTTCTATCACATGATCAGCTGTCATTGGCTGACAGCTGATCACGTGATAAGGGGTCGGGATCGACCCCTTGCACGGATCGGTGATCAGGCGAGTCTCATGGACTCGCCGATCACAGAGCGCGACGCGCGCGCGCCCCTCAGGGGGCGCGCAGGCCGCTCGTACACGGGACGACGTCAATAGACGTAGTCCCGGAAATGTAGGTCCGCGCTAATTCCGTCATTTGTCAATAGCGCGGATCCCAAGTGGTTAATGTCTAAATCGCTGGCAACAAAAGGGAGTACACCCCTAAGTGAAAATGTCCAAATATTTCCCAATTAGCCATTTTCCCTCCCCAGTGTCATGTGACTCGTTAGTGTTACAAGGTCTCAGGTGTGAATGGGGAGCAGGTGTGTTAAATTTGATGTTAACCCTCTCACTCTCTCTCTCTCTTACTGGTCACTGGAAGTTCAACATGGCACCTCATGACAAAATAATTCTCTGAGGATCTGAAAAAAGGAATTGTTGCTCTACATAAATATGGCCAGGGCTATAAGAAGATTGCCAATACCCAGCTGCAGCATGGTGGCCAAGACCATACAGCTGTTTAACAGGACCGGTTCCACTCAGAACAGGCCTTGCCAGGATTGACCAAAGAAGTTGAGTGCACGTGCTCAGCATCATATCCAGAGGTTGTCTTTGGGAAATAGACGTATGAGTGCTGCCAGTATTGCTGCAGAGGTTGAAGGGATGGGAGGTCAACCTGTCAGTGCTCAGACAATACGCCGCACACTGCATCAAATTGGTCTGTGTGGCTGTCATCCCAGAAGGAAGCCTCTTCTTAAAGATGATGAACAAGAAATCCTGCAAAAAAGACAAGCAGACTAAGGCCATGGATTACTGGAACCATGTCCTGTGGTCTGATGAGACCAAGATAAACTTATTTGGTTCAGATGGTGTCAAGCATGTGAGAAGTACAAAGACAAGTGTGTCTTGCCTACAGTCAAGCATGGTGGTGGGAGTGTCATGTTCTGGGGCTAAATGAGAGCTGCCGGCATTGGGGAGCTACAGTTCATTGAGGGAACCATGAATGCCAACATTAAATAGTCTAAAACCATGATAGTGTGTCAAGAAAAAGTCAAAATGCAGCACTTAAAGTGAGATACACAACATGTTAAATAAATGAGAGTAGCTGTGTTAGAATAGTCCCAATTGATGCATCAGGATGTTTGATTGAATATCATGGTAATTTGTTTCCTTAGTTGAAAATGGTGGAATAAATCCTTATGACAATGACACCACCTTGATCCACATCGAGAAGTGCACCGCCACCGTAAGAAAAACTTGCTTACCAGATAGCAAGCAAAACCATGCATGGGGCTATAGCCCAGACAAGGCCTTTACTTGCACAGAAGACCTTAAAAGCGATTAACACTGGATAGATGGCTGCAAGGATTCTCACACTCCGGCACCACTATAAAGTCCGTGATCGTCTCATTCAGCAATGGACCCAACAATAAAGACTAGCCATAGGGTAATATTATCTGACTTTTTTAATTGTAAGAAAAAGTATTGCACCATGATATTCAATCAAACATCCTGATGCATCAATTGGGACTATTCTATCGCAGTTTCTCTCATTTATGAATGCCAACGTGTACTGTGACATACTGAGGCATCTGATCAAAATATTGACACTTGGACATTTCACTTAGGGGTGTACCCAATTTTGTTGCCAGTGGTTTCGACATTAACCACTTCCCATCCCAGCCATTGTAATATGATGCCCCCAGAGTGGCTCTGCCATCCTGGGTGGGCGTCATATGACGTTCTCGGCTTTCCGGCGTTGTAGGGGGGGAGTGCGATCGTCGCGTCACTTTTTTTTAATTGTATTTTAGTGTAAATATGAGATCTGACCCCAGATCTCATATTTAAGAGGTCCTGTCATGCTTTTTTTCTATTAAAGGGGATGTGTACATTCCTTGTAATATGTATGAAAGTGATACTTTTTTTTTTTTTTTTAAACAGTTTGTATAGCAGTGTAAAAATAAAAAGTAAAAGGTAAAATAAATAAGAAAAAAAAAAAAACATTTTTTAAATGCGTCCCGTCCCGCCGAGCTCGTGTGCAGAAGGAAGCGTATATGTGAGTAGCGCCCGCATACGAAAACAGTTTTCAATCCACACATGTGAGGTATCGCCACGATCGGTAAAGTGAAAGCAATAATTCTAGCTCTAGACCTGTAACGCAAAACATGCAACCGGTAGAATGTCGCCTATGGAGATTGTTAAGGGTAAAAGTTTGTCACCATTCCACGAACGGGCGCAATATTGAAGCGTGACATGTTGGGTATCAATTTACTCCGCATAACATTATCTTTGACAATATAAAAAAAAATTGGGCTAACTTTACTGTTGTCCTATTTTTTTATTCAAAAAATTTGATTTTTTCAAAATAAAATTTGCTTGTAAAGCCGCGTACACACGTGGCGGACTGTCTGGCCAACTTAGTCCGTCAGACAATCCGACGGACAGTCCGTCATACTTTCGAATGAACGGACTTGCCCACACACGGCACTTTTTGAGCGGACTAATACGGCGGACTAAGTCCGTCATACTATCCGCCCTACTTTTGAAATGAACGGACTCGCCCACACATGCGGAGGAAAGTCCGCTCATTTCGAGCGCGTCTCCAGGTAGGCGGGGCCCGCGAAGGAGACATCGCTGACCCCGCCGCCTGGTATGGACTTAAAGGGGAACCCCAACGCTGAAAAAAATCGGCGTGGGGGTCCCCCCCAAGTCCACAACAGACCCTTGTCCGAGCACGCTACCCGGCCAGCCAGGAAAGGGGGGCGAGCGAGCGCCCCCCCTCCTGAGCCGTACCAGGCCGCGTGCCCTCAACATGGGGGGGTGCCTTGGGGAAGGGGGGGGGCGCGCGCCCCCCCCACCCCAAAGCACCTTGTCCCCATGTTGATGAGGACAAGGGCCTCTTCCCGACAACCCTGGCCGTTGGTTGTCGGGGTCTGCGGGCGGGGGGCTTATCGGAATCCGGGAGCCCCCTTTAATAAGGGGGCCCCCGGATACCGGCCCCCCACCCTATGTGAATGAGTATGGGGTACAATGTACAAAAAAAACACAACACAGGGTTAAAATATTTTATTGCACAGCTCCGGGGGTCTTCCGTCTTCGGGGGTCTTCTCGCCGGACTCCTCCGCTATCTTCTTGTAGCTCTTTTGCTAGCGGAGGAGTCCGGCTTTCTTCCTCGCCGCCGGCCTCTCCTCCCGACTTCGGGGGTCTTGTCCCCCTCTTCGGTTCTTCTGCCGGGCCACCGCGCCTTCTTATAGCTCTTTTACAGGCGGTGGGCCGGTCTTCTGTCGCCGCCGTCGCCTTCCGTTCTTCTTCTTCTTCTTCCCCAGGAGATGTTGCCTCGACGCTCTCTCCGGCCGGAATGCCAGGGACGCGCTCCGCTGCCACTTATATAGGGACAATGGGGGGGTGTCACATGGCTTTATGTGACCCATGTGACATAAAGCCATGTGACACCGCCCCATTGTCCCTATATAAGTGGCAGCGGAGCGCGTCCCTGGCATTCCGGCCGGAGAGATCGTCGAGGCAACATCTCCTGGAGAAGAAGAAGAAGAAGAAGAAGAACGGAAGGCGGTGGCGACGGCGGCGACAGAAGACCGGGCCACCGCCTGTAAAAGAGCTATAAGAAGGCGCGGTGGCCCGGCAGAAGAACCGAAGAGGGGGACAAGACCCCCGAAGTCGGGAGAAGAGGCCGGCGGCGAGAAAGAAAGCCGGACTCCTCCGCTAGCAAAAGAGCTACAAGAAGATAGCGGAGGAGTCCGGCGAGAAGACCCCCGAAGACGGAAGACCCCCGGAGCTGTGCAATAAAATATTTTAACCCTGTGTTGTGTTTTTTTTGTACTTTTTTTCACAGGTGAATGGGTAGGGGTACATTGTACCCCATACTCATTCACATAGGGTGGGGGGCCGGTATCCGGGGGCCCCCTTATTAAAGGGGGCTCCCGGATTCCGATAAGCCCCCCGCCCGCAGACCCCCGACAACCAACGGCCAGGGTTGTCGGGAAGAGGCCCTTGTCCTCATCAACATGGGGACAAGGTGCTTTGGGGTGGGGGGGCCGCGCGGCCCCCCCTTCCCTAAGGCACCCCCCCATGTTGAGGGCACGTGGCCTCAGGAGGGGGGGGCGCTCGCTCGCCCCCTTTCCTGGCCGGCCGGGTAGCGTGCTCGGACAAGGGTCTGTTGTGGACTTGGGGGGGACCCCCACGCCGATTTTTTTCGGCGTTGGGGTTCCCCTTTAAGTCCATACCAGGCAGCGGGGCCAGCGGGCCCCGCCTACCTGGATACCCGCTCGAAATGAGCGGACTTTTCTCCGGGCGGGAAAAGTCCGCTCATTTCAAAAGTACGGCGGACTGGCACACACACGGGCGGATTGTCCGCCGAAATGCGAGTCCGGCGGACAGTATTTCCAACATTCCGAAATACTTAGTCCGCCAGACTGCACGCTGAAAAAGTCCGCTGAAGCCCACACACGAGCGGACTGTCCGCTGAAATGTGTTTCGGCGGACTAAGTAGGCCAGACAGTCCGCCCGTGTGTACGCGGCTTAAGACCGCTGCGCAAATACAGTGTGACAGAAAGTATTGCAACAACCGCTATTTTATTCTCTAGGATGTTAGAAAAAAAATAAGTTTTTAACTTGTAAACACCACATCTAAAAAAGAGGCCCAGTCTTAAAAGTGGTTAAAGACGGCCCTGAGTATAACTAAAGGAAAAGTTTATTTTTTCGTTTTGGATAAGATTGGAACATCGGTCAAGTTTTGCCTCCATTATGGAGATTCACCCTGTCTATTTGTCCTGTTTACCATTATCATTGAAAGTGAAAGTAAAAAAACTCCACATTTTGGGTTGTCCCCAGAAAAGTAATAGAGGGGCAATCTTCCAATTGGGACATTAGTTTTGGTGACCTGGGGGTCCCCAAGAAACTCCTTTAACTTGCAGGAATTTCCTCTCACCTCTTGTTTGGCTATGCAATAGTGAGGGGGGAATCTTCAGAATGGGACACAGATGGGGGAAAAATAAAATATGGCAGGGGTTATAACCCTTCCTTGCTCTATCCAAAATGAAAAAAATAAAAAATTTGCCTATAGTCCTACATTAAGTGTTCAGAGGAAAGATCATTCATGAACAGTATATATCAGAAAGAAAATGAATTACAATAGTGAGATCTTGCCTTTGGAATACCCATGAGAAGCAGTTTGTGATAGATTTATAAAGCACTTTGCAAGAGGATTCTAGACTGTTAGAAAAACATAATGTACATTCAGTTTGAAACAAACAATGAGGTCAGTGATGTTTGAGGTTTCTGTGAACGCTGAAAAACAAATGTATTTCATTCCTGGCTGTGCTTTCTTGTACCATTTGGTATTCACAGATGATTCTGTACACCAGCTTCCTTCTTTTAGCAAGAACGTTTTTTTAATATTTACTAACAGTTAACCACTAAAGCTCATAATATTGATTGGTGGTCTTTTTATCACAGTTATAGCTGCTTAAAGATTTATCACCTGCTTGACACTCCCTAGGGTTGCCACCTGTCCAGGATTCACCCGGACAGTTCGGGTTTGGAATCATGCGTCCCGGTTTCAAACTGCCTGAAACCCAGACACATGATTCAGACTGGACTATGGCTTCCCAGCAGGGTTTCTGGCTGCAGTTGAAGCCGAGAGTGTCTATTACACTTTTTCACACTGTCCTAAGCCAGCACTAGCAACCCCACACACACACACACACATAGACGGGAGAGGAGAGAGGGCTCGATCCACTCCTCTTTCGCCCGCCTCTACCCCTCTGTCTGCCCACACTCCAATCCCTGGGCTGTGCCTCAGAAAAGAGGGTGCCGGAAATTTGAAGTCTAGCAGCCTCAGATACATCTGGATGATAGGTGCTGACTGCCAAGAGGTGAGAGAGCTCAGCATCCCTCCCCATCTGTGACTGAAGTCTCCCCCTTCTCTCTCCTGCCTCTGAATGAGTACACAAAAAAAAAAAAAGAATCAGGGTTCTCAGAGCACCCCTTATATCAGAGTTCCCCTTTACATCATAAGCCACCCTTACAGCAGAGTCCTCTCCATATATCAGAGTTCTCAGTGCTCCCCCTTAAATCAGGGTATCAAGAACATCCCTTATGTCCCCAGAGTTCTCCCTTATATCAGAGTCTGCAGAGTCCCCCCTTACAGTGTAAGATAATTAAAAAAGAATTTAAAAAAATGTGCGCTGCTAAAGTGTTCGGGTTTAACTTGAAGAAAAGGTGGCAACCCTAAGACTCCTGCATTAACACAGATATATACACTGTTTAAAACATTTTCCAATGAATAATGCCACCGAAAGGCCTCATTCACACAGGTGTACCAATCCAGACATCCATGTGAAGGGCAATCTTCTCCGCTGTGGGATGTCCAGGTATCTTCACCACCGTGGGATGCACAGGTGTCTTCACCACCGCGGGATGCACAGGCGTCTTCACCACCGCAGGATGCACAGGCGTCTTCACCACCGCAGGATGCACAGGCGTCTTCACCACCGCAGGATGCACAGGCATCTTCACCACTGCGGGATGTACTCCGTTGTATGCACTTGATGTCATAGGTGATTTTTATAAAGCTGAACTTACCTTGCAGTGAAATAGTGCTTTGACAATGCAGGTTTTCCTAACTGCCTCCCTCCCTAGTTGTACATACTGCCCTCTATCTCCTTACCTTCTTTTATCTCCCCTGCCACTTGGGTTAGCACCTTTATCAAAGACAAATATTTGGTCATTCCAGTAATGGGGAGCTTTGTCACTCAAATACCCAGCATTATCATATTTGGGCTGGGAGAGAGTATTCAACAAATAGCAAGTTTCAAATTGTGACTTGTGGTTCACATAATAGTTACTTAAAGCATTAGTAAAGTCAAATATTTTTTTCTTTTAAAATAGCAAACATGTTATAATTACTTTCTCTGTGCAATGGTATTTCACAGAGTGGCCCCAATCCTCTTCTCGGGTCCCCCAGCAGTGCTCCTGGCACCTCCTCTTCTCAGCGTGTCACCATAGGAATCCACTTCCTATGGTGGCACACCTGCAGGCTTGATTCCGAGCAGTGCTGTCTGTGTCTATAGACACAGACAAAGATGCCCCCCTCCCCTTTTCCCTTGAAACAGGATTTGACTGACAGCAGCAGGAGCAAATGGCAAAGTCTGTGAGAGCGGAAAATGAGGAGAGATGCTGTGAACCGGCACAGCGCTGGATTGAGATTGGGTTCAGCTAAATATACAGGAGGGGTGCAGGGGGCGATACACATACAGAAAAATGTTTCACCTTAATGCGGGGAATGCATTAAGGTAAAAAAAAAAAAGTTTAGGTTTTACAAAGCACTTTAATTCCCAGCAGCTGAATAGAAGGAGAGTTGTGGACAGTATATTTACAGTAGCTTTGCATTATTTGCATTATGTGTCTGCCATCGGACGATATGGCCTACAACTGCAAGATGCAAATGGTTTGCAAATAGTTTACCTGTCATAACATAAAATATTTCCAAGTAACAAACATTTCTCCTTCCTTGTGTTCATGTAGTTCTATTAATGTACCAAATTCAATGAGGCACAATCCAGGGGTCAGTTGATTTCGACACCAATAGCTGTTTTTCAATTTGGCAGACTGCATCAACCAGATCAGTCAAACATTTGACTTTGCTCCCCCTGAAAAGCTTGTTCATTTTCACAACTTTAGCAGGTTTATGAATATGATTCTCTAAGTCAAAGTACCAATCAATTCTCTTCCTTCCCACGAAAAGGTCGTCTTTACCAGTGAGTGCAAATTTATTGGCCTTCCTCTGGATCAGCTGTAGGATTGTGCATATGGAGGCTACATGTGTGTGTGTGTGTGTGTGTTTCTCTATTACTTGAACTAGACAGGCTTTTTCAATCACGCTAATTATGCAACTATGTAACTTTGTGTACAACTAAAGTCTTTCTAAACCTAGTTATAACCATGTAAAAGTATCAATATGTGCTGCACATAGCTGGCACAGACAGCAGAGCTTTGGGAAGCCCACCCGCTACCAGCAAAAAAACTACAGGGGGGCAGATACCAGTCACCCTACACAAGGAGATATGGCTGGTCTTTAATACAAGAAGTCTGGCAAAGTTTCACTTTACTGCACTGACCTGAAAGAAATACACAAAGCACACCAAGAAGCTTTAAAGCGGGAGTAAACCCAGTTTAAAAAAACACTTAGCATTTTCGAAATGCCGGGAATGTAACTTTCACATTGGTTGTGCTCTCAACCAAACTTTCAAACCATCCAATGGCTGGTTTCATAACTGATCACATGTGCAGCATTATGGCAGTTGAAGAATCATTAGAGGCCAAGATGGCAGCTTCCTTGACTGAAAATGATAGAAGGGTTTACTTCCACTTTAAACATTTGTAATGGTAGTCGTGGTGCCCGTGGCAAACTTAAAGTCAGGAAAGGTGATGATGGGGAAGGAGCACTTGGTGCCAAAGCTTCTTTTTATTTATTTTTTGTTCAATCATACATCTGTCTTTGTGTTGGGTGCTGATGAACGTGTAGTTGGAGGAGAGGGGACATGGGATTTTAAAGCGGAGGTCCACCCTAAAATGGACCTTCCGCTCATCGGAATCCTCCCCCCCTCCGGCGCCACAATTGGCACCTTTCAGGGGGGAGGGGGGTGCAGTTACCTGGATAATCCAGTTAACTGCACCCACTTCCGGGATAGCTCTCTGCGCCCCTTTCCGCAAGTGCCCGCCCCTTTCCGCAAGTGCCCCGCTGCCTGCTGGGAAAACACACAGATCCCAGAGGCAGCAGGGACATGCGCAGTATGTAGGGAACCGGGAAATGAAGCCGAAAGGCTCCATTTCCTGATTCCCATACCCAAGATGGCGGCGGCAGCACCCGAGAAACGATCTACAGATCGGCTTCGGGTGCCGACATCGCGGGCGCGCTGGACAGGTAAGTGTCACTATTTTAAAAGTCAGCAGCTGCAGTATTTGTAGCTGCTGGCTTTTAAAAAATAAAAAAAAACGCGGAGTCCCGGCGGACTCCCGCTTTAAGTCTAGTACACACGTACTAAAATTTCAGTCTGTGTGTACCCCTGTAAGTTTAATCGAAGCCGGTCTGATGACCAGCTGCTTCTGTGGAGTGGGCATGCTGGAAGACCAGCATTCGATTAGTGCTTTCAGCCAATAGCTGCAAGCTCTGATCTGTGTATTCTGGTGGGACAGAATACAGTAACACATCAGGAGAGATCCTTGCATCACACATGGTTATGTTGATGCAGAGTTTTCTTGGTTGAACGAAAAAAAAAAAAAACTATCCCTATGAATAAGCATTGATTTTTAAAAGATTAGAATTGTTTTCTGTTCCCATTAGTGGTAATACTCTTTTTTCCCCCCTTCTCTCTCTCTCGCTAAGTTGTGATGTTTTATGGAAAATTAGTGGGGACATTTTTCTATGCTTCTTCTGAAAGCCCCAGTTTTCTCTACTTTAGCACTGGTAATGCCTGTTGGATATATCCACACTGGGCTATAGGGGTCATTGATACATGTCCCCTGGGGCAGGACCCGGGTCACCATACACTTTTTATGGCAATAACTTGCATATAAAGCCCCATACATACTATCAGATTTTCTGCTGATTTTTGTCTTCAGATTTACCAAAACCATGTAGTGCAAGGGCCTGCCTGACTGCATACACATTGAACTCCTAAGGTTTCACCTCATATTATATGGTTTTGGTAAATCTGAAGGAAAATATCAGCAGAAAATCTGATAGTGTGTATGGGGCTTTAGCCTTTCAAATGAACACTTTGGATTTTTCACGTTCATATCCCATAGACTTTAAGGGTGTTCGCAAAAAATTTTTGTTTGTTCACATGTTCTGGTGTGAACCGAATCAGGGGGTGTTCGGCTCATCCCTATTGAACGGTAAGTCTTGTTAACTTGCTGCACATTTTCACTGGCAAGTTGTACACTTGCAGAGCACTTGAAGCACAAGTTCTAGTTGACACCTTTGTCACTTTGTCCTGAATGAACAACACAACAGAGTTTTTGTATTAGAGACTTTTGCTTGTATAAGTCAACAAATACAGTAAACCCAAAGAGGAAGCTCAAAATAACAGAACAACAGAATTGAGTATATATAAACTTTACAAATGTTTTGGTGGCAGAAATTACTTCCGCCTTCTTCCGCATGGAACGTCAATGAAAGTGGAACTATGGGGGGTTATTTACTAAAGGAAAAATCCACTTTGCACTGCAAGTGCACTTGGAAGTAAAGTCGCTGTAGATCCGAGGGGGACAAGTAAGGAAAATAAAAAACAGCATTTTAGCTTGCACACGATTGGATGATAAAATCAGCAGAGCTTCCCCTCATTTCAAATCTATCCCTTAGATTTAAAGAGACTGCACTTCCGAGTGCACTTTCAGTGCAAAGTGGATTTGCCTTTCGTAAATAACCCCCTATGTCTTAAAAAAAAAAAAAAAAGCAGTAAGGCCTCATTTATACAGGTGTTGAGGCCTGTACACTGTGCATGAGCTGTTTGTTTATGGGTCCTGAGTTGTTAGGTGCTCCATTAAAAAAAAAAAAAAACATTAAAATGCATATAAGTATTTTTTGTGTTTCTGGTTGGCAAGCCCCTATGAAACATGGTCATGTGACTCAAAAAACACCAAAAACACAACTAAAATGTGTTTGATGCCTTTTCTATTTGTTTAAATAAGGAGCTGCGGTTTTGAAAAGTGCACCAAAGATACAGCATGCAGGACTTTGCAAAATGCATCATACCTGCAGCGTAGTGGTGTGAATAGTCCCATAGGATTTACAGGGAAATATTTTTATTGTGTTTTTAGCAAGGTAAAAAATGCTGCAAAAATGTATGGGGATGCAGCGGCTGTCGCTCAGCCTAATTTAACAGGCGCACAAGTGGTTGGCTCCAAATGCACTGTCCAATCTCCATACCTCCCAAATTTTTGAGATGAGAACGAGGGACACCTATAAGCAAAGGTATTTAGGCATAGAACACACCCCCTGCCATGCCCCCTTAAAGGAGAATTAAACAAAAAAAAATGTGTTAAACCCATAATGAAGCGTACACACGACCAGACTTTTCAACGGACTAGGTCCGATGGTCTTCCCGATGGACTTTCAGCAGAGGTCTGATGGACTTTCTGAACGAATGGACTTGGACACACGCGACTGGACTAAGTCCGTTCGAAAGTCCATTAGTTTTGAATGTGATGACGTAAAGTGGACTAAACAAGGAAGTTCAATAGCCAGTACCCAATAACTGCCCTTGCATCATATTTGGTCCGTCGGACTAGCACACAGACAAACGGTTTGCACGCTAGAAAGCCAAGTTCGGCAGACAGATTTGAAACATGTTTTATTTTTAGGTCCATCGGACTTTTGGGGGAAAAAAAGTCAGCTGGAGCCCACACACGATCAAATTGTCCGACGGATTCCGGTCCGCTGGAACAAGTCTGACAGAAAGTCTGGTTGTGTGTACACAGCATAAGAGCTTTTTTTATTACTCCTAATCCATTGGCTTTTGAAACTTACAAATGCAGCAATTTAGAAATTGGATTAAAAGTTTAGCACTGGGAAACACCTTTTGAAAGATAAATAAATGCATTTTATATACAACTATATAGATCAGACCAAAATGAGTATCTCATGAGGAGGAAAGAGGGACAGAGGGACATTGTTTCAAATCAGGGACAGTCCCTTGGGAAATCGCGGACATTTGAGCGCTATGACTGTCTGATCCCGCTGACGAAGTCCCGCCCAGGACGTAACATGTACGGGGGAGGATCCATGCATGAAGTCACCCAAAGCCATCTTTTATATTTTAGAGGTAAACAGAGAGCTTGTGTTATGCCCTTGTGACAAGTGTCGAAGCTGTGAGTTTTTTATTTTATCCTACATTAAAAAGTAATTTTAGCAGAGAGAACTATAGGTGGTTCTGTTTGTTTTATATATACCATGCAGGAACTGCCACTTTTGACTGCTGTTCACCATCAGAGGACCCTTATTGCCCCATCGGGGAAAATTCATATATTGACCATCCTGATTTCAGGGGTCATATCTTTAAGCTGAGAGGCCAGTTAGGTCGGTGATGGAGGTACTGCACTTATTTGAACACCTGCATGTTTCATTTGGAAATACACCTTTACAGTGGCTGATGTGTATTGGTTTCACCATTATATAGACTTTGTTTCTTATGACTTTTATATATTTGTGCATGGACTTCTTTGAAAACTGAGCTGCACTATCCTGTTTAAATATTTGTATTTGAGGTGTTGTGTTTTTTGGCTTTGAGTGTTCAGCGTGCAATATATGTAGCTATTTCTGGGTTTGTTTGCGCGACTATCGCACGGTTAAGTCGCTGCTTTGCACTGTTATTTTGTTTTACACTTTTATTCTGGAGCACTTTATTGACATTAGAGCATTTTTTCCTATTTAGATCTGAAATGAATTGGCAGTGTAGTGATGCTTATTCAGTAACAGTCTGGAAAGGGAAGGAAATGTATAACCTTACCCAGGATACAAAGACTCCTATCTGCTTATGCAGTGATGGCAGTGGTGATCAAACCACAAAACTAGCTGATCAGAATTAAAAACCTCCAGAGGCATGAACGCATCGAAGATAATCTTATGCCGTGTACACACGGCCAGACTTTTCGTCAGCAAAGGTCCGATGGAACAAATCCATCGCACAATTTGATCAAGTGTGGGCTTCATCGGACCTTTGCTGTTGAAAAAATCAGATGGACTTTAGATTTAGAACATGTTTCAAATCTTTCCGACAGACTCGAGTCCAGTCGAAAAATCAGTTCGTCTGTATGCTAGTCCGTTGGACGAAAACCGCTAGGGCAGCTATAGGCTACTGTATAAACTTCCTTATTCTAATCCAGTCGTACGTCATGGTCGAATCCATCGGACTTTGGTGTGATTGTGTGTAGACAAGTCCAATTCGATGGAAGTCCGTCGAAACTCAGTAGAAAAGTCAGACAGAATTCAGTCTGTCGAAAAGTCCGGTCGTGTGGCATTAACGTGTATAGATTTAAGCTGACTAGTTCACACATCCCAACCAAACATTCTCAGATGAGATGAGCACCATGGAAATATAAACAAGAGAGGGCACCAGCATCTAAGTGCAGATTAAATATTAAAAACAGAAATAAAAGTGTTAAATTGTACTCACTGCATAGATGGGGTTAAAAGAGTGTGGCACAAAAAAACTGAATGGAACCATCTGTGGAGCTGCCCAGTTAGGGTTGCCACCTCATCCCTTTAAACCTGAACACATGAATTACACAGGTTCTGAGGCTGATTTATTGCGTTTAATTACCACCTTAATCAGCCACAGAACCTGTGTAATTCATGTGTTCGGGTTTTGAATGGATGAGGTGGCAACCCTATGCAGAGGTCAGCAGGGATGGGGCTGAAGATGGCAGAGCTGCACCAGGAAGCTGCTGGAACAAGGCAGGTACAAGCGAAGCCCCAGTCTGCTGTAGGGCTCCTGGGGCAATACTATGTGCTTTATGTCTCTGAGCCCTGAAAACACATACACGTTTGCCCTACGTCTTGGCGTCACAGATGTAAGCCCTCTCTTGTTTATATTTCCACATGCGAATAGACCACTCAAGACCTCTTCAGAGGAGCAGCTCATCTACAGTGGTTTTCACAAACCTTTACAAATCCTTTCCCCCTCCTTCTCTCCTCACTTCCCCCTTCCTCTCCTTATTTATTTATTTAAAGGTACTTATATAGCGCTGTCAATCTACGCATCGTATACATTGTACATTCACATCAGTCCCTACCCTCAAGGAGCTTATAATCTAAGGTCCCCAACTCACATTCATATACTGGGGCCAATTTTAGACAGAAGCCATTTAACCTACCAGCAGGTCTTTGGAGTGTGGGAGGAAACCGGAATACCCGGAGGAAACCCGTACAGGCACAGGGAGAACATGCAAACTCCAGGCAGGTAGTGTCATGGTTAAGACTCAAACCAGCAACCCTTTACTGCTAGGTGAGAGTGCTACCCACTACACCACTCCTTGTCCTAAGCCCCATTAATTTTACTGATCGACCCTGCGTTATAGCTGTAGTTTGTTTTAGATAAGCACTATGGTATTTTCAGCCAATCACTATTTCACCCAGAGTCAGTGGATTCTTGCTGCTGGAATGACCAGCGTATGCAAATAGTGTTGGCCGCTCAGCCTATACAAAGTAATGACAGCAGCTGCCGCTGTTCACATGCGGGTGCCTGAAGTCAGGGACTGGTGTTCGAGCCTGAACTAAGTCAGATGTTCTTTTAATCTTATGGGAAGGTATTTTTAGCAGGTTATCATTAAGGTAACAGCACATACCTTAACCGTACTGCAGATGGGTGGCTCATAAAGTGACGTACTTGTATATTGCGGTCTTCTTCTGGGTGATTGTATACAGCAGAAGCAGGTCCCGGCCAATAACTCATGGCTGAGCCCTGCCAATCAGCTATGTCCAATTACAGCCCAGCGCTCTGTGTTGACAAACACACAGTGCTCTGCGCAGAAAAATATGATCTCTTTGTTTCCTCTTCCTGCAAAGCAGGGAGAAGAAACAAACAGATTTTTAGTAAAAAAAACAGCACACATTAACACTTGTTAGGCACACACTTAACCTCTTAAATTACCCCTAAGATGTTAGCGCCTTCACAGCCAGTGTCATTAGTACAGTGATAGTGTAACCATCATCACTGATAACTGTATTCGTGTCACTGGTGATGTCAGTGTCAGTTAGGCAGGCCATACATGGGCCGAATTTCGAAAATCTTATCTAAGAGTTTTCATTCATATTTCGCACCATTAATGGGCTGCAGCAACAGACGACTTTCGTGCGGCAATCAAATTTGAGTAATCGGACATGTTGGAAATTTTTTGAAAAACAAACGATTTTCTAATCAATGATGGGAGAATCGTGCGAGAAATGTAATCGAAAAAGAAATGCGCATGAAAAGAAAAATTCCCAGAAAGTAAAGAAGATTCCCAGCCACGAAAATTCTTTTCTGTAGCAACATGAGGTGAAATTGAAGGCTTGGTTGGCTGATTTTTTAAATCAATGATGGTACTAACGGATCACAAAATGCACAAATTTTCTGATTTTCAAAAGAAAATTATTTTCAATAATTTGACCATGTTTGGCCTGCATTAGTCAGTTTACCTACCTCCCACCCAATGTAATTTAGTGTCAGATTACCTGATGCACTATCACAGTCCCACTATAAGTCGCTGATCACTGCCATTACTAGTATAAAAAATAAATAATTCCAGTATATATAGCATCGTTTTTACATGCTATATACAAACACACACCCCCACATCCGTGACTGCTGGGTCCGGAAGACCCAGCGCATCACGGTTCGCAGTAAATCGCTGCTGGTAGCGGCCGTTTACCACGTGATCACGATCACCTGTAAATGTCATGACGCCGGTTCCTCACTCCCCACTTTGTACCGCTTGGTACAGAGCGAGGGAAGAGGGGGAGAGATTGCAACAGCGCTGTGGGCTGCTCAGTGCCCATACTCTGCAGTACTCTTCCCATACTGTGCAATACTCTGCCAATACTCTGCAGTACTCAGCCCATACTGGGCATATATGGGCAGAGTACTCTGCCAGTACTCTGCCCATACTGTGCAATACTCTTCCAGTACTCTGCCCAAACTGTGCAATAAATTTTAACAGAAACAAAGAATTTAATCTATTTTTTTTACACAATTTTCAGCCTTTTTTGATTTATAGCGCAACAAATAAAAAACCAAGCGGTGATTAAATACCACCAAAAGAAAGCTCTATTTGTGTGAAAAAAAGGGCAAACATTTCATATGGGTACAGTGTTGTATGACTGAGTAATTGTCATTCAAAGTGTGAGAGCACCAAAAGCTGAAAATTGGTCTGGTTAGGAAGGGGGTTTAAATGCCCAGTGGTCAAGTGGTTAAACAAGAAACACAATCTACCCGAGAGCATGAGATTGGTACAGGATTTATTAATAGCTATTCTTTAAATAGATTTTTAAAGTTTCTTTTTTTTTTTTAAGCTCATGTTCTTGTTTTCTTCAAACATTCAGCCTAAAATCCAGATGTATTTCCAGTTTATTTCCTATACAAGCAGTGCATGCATGATTATTATATTGGTGCCTTCGCACTGTTCTGCATGCATGCTTGCTGTGTTGAGATTCCAATCTGCTCACTTTGCTCCTTACCCTCCGGGACCTTAAGGGTGGTTCTCTCTGTGCTCCCCTCTACCGCCGCAGCCGCACCGGGGTTTTTTTATAGGCGCTGGGCAATTTTTTAAGTGTTTTTATTGTTACTTATTTCTAAATGATTATCTCTGTATTAAAAATGGATGCTATGTTGTAATTTGTAAAAATATGTATATCTTTATATATATATATATCTATATATCTTTCTAGAGTGAATCACTCCTGAAGAAGCAATAATTTAAGTGCAGAACACGTCGAGCCACCATGTCAACTAAATTGGACCTACACGCCTGACAATACCTCCGGGACTAGACTTAACATACCTTTAACCAATTTTTTATACTCACCGTTAAAATCAATGGTTTTGTATTGCATCTCTGTATTGTATATCTAATTATGAGTCTTATTGGAGGATGTCAGATCTAGTTCTGTGCAGGCCCCATTAGTACTACTTCTTATTCTTTTTTTGCACATGCAATTGTCTAAACTTTGTCACTTTGTTAAAATAAATAAAAATCTTTGTTACCTTTTAGATATAGTACTTATGTGCCTTTTAAAGTCCACAAAATATTAGAATTTTCTTTTCTAAAATCCAGATGTGCTCGTCATGGTGGAACACTACCAAAATTGAGCTTCTGATTTCCAAGAATCCATGGGCACTGTTACTGCATCTATCTGAATAAAGACTGAAACCTGAAAGATGTTGAGCCGCATGCGCACAACATTAAAATTCCGCAGCCTTATTTAATAAACACCACTCTACCTTTTATAGTTAGGCTTAACGCAGCAAATATTTCAGACCTACATTTAATCATACTCAATAAATCCCCTTTGTGCAGAATGACTTTATTAAATCCCTTGTGTGCAAATATTTGTATTAGCAATACTTTTACATTTTTATTACTTTTAATAAATATTTAAAGAAAATGTTTGTTTGTACACTGATTTAATACAAATGTATTGCAAACAAGTACTGTTATGCTGCACTTACCTTTCCAATTGACAAGCTGAGATTATAGTGTAGTTAGATCTGTCTGAGTCTTATTACTGTAACATGATGTACTGCACATAACGCACATCACTGTTATCCGTACAGGGTAGAATTATAGAACTAGAAAACTCATTCTGCACTCAGAATATCCATGTATACAGTGCTCTGTAACCTTTTCCAGCACACAGCTACATAGTGAAGAATATAACACATGTTCTCCATCAGAGTTAGGCCGCGTACACACGGGCGGATTGTCTGCCCAACTTAGTCCGCTGAACCGTGTTTCAGCGGACAATCCGCTCGTGTGTGGGCTTCAGCGGACTTTTTCAGCGGACAGTCTGACGGACTTAGTCTTTCGGAATTTCCGTAATTTTGTCCGTCCAAACTTGGTTTTGTCCGTCCAAACTTGGTTTCAGCGGACAGTCCGCTCGTGTGTAGGCAAGTTGGACGGACTAAGTATGGCGCATGCTCAGAAAGGATTTACACGGCCGAAGGTTGCATTGCAGTGTATTGGACGTCGTTTTTCTAGTCCCGTCGTACGTGCTGTACACGTCATCGCGCAAGTTTTCAGCGGACTGTCTGTTCATCGTGTGTGGTCAAGTCCGTTCATTCAAAAGTTGAATGGACTGTCTGTCGGATTGTCTGACGAACTTAGTTGGGCAGACAATCCGCCCGTGTGTACGCGGCCTCAGTCCTCAGGCACACTGGATGTATTGCCAACTCTCCTACATGTCTTACCCCCTTGGCATCATAAACGTGTGTAACGTGTTTAGGCGTGTCAAGCTCTTGGGTGTTAATTTCATTGGGTAGAATAATAATTTATTCTTCCCATTGAAATGAATTAACATTGAAGCACTAAAAACACGCCTAGCGTTAAACAGCACTCAGATGCGTTTACATCTGGAATGGATGAGGACATGTGATGGGGAGGCCCAGGAGAAGGAGGACATGTGATGGGGAGATGAGACTGGAAGAGGAGGATGTCGGATGGGAGAGATTAGACTGGGAGAGGAGCACGTGGGATAGGGGAGATGGAACTGGAAGAGGAAAACATGAGATGTAGGGGATGGGATGGGAATGGAGGAGGACATGGGTTTGGAGGAGATGGGACTGGAAGGGGAGGAGGAGGTGGAGGAGATGGGACTGGAGGAGGACATGGTATGGAGGAGATGGGCCTGGAGGATGAGGATGACGTGGGATGGAAAAGATGGGATTGGAGGATGACGAGATGGGACTGGATGAAGAAGACGAGAGGACACTAGAGGAGGAAGAGGACATGGGATGGAGGATATATTAAGTTGTATGAGTGTTGAATTAAAGTTGGTGCACTGAAGAACCAGTGGGTGGATTCATTGGGGCGGGCAACGTGCCTGCCCTGGAGAATGTGGGTGGTCAGGGCTTGGGGGGGCAGGCCTAAGGCCTCATGTACACTGCTGCTAGTAAACAGACATTTAGGAGCAGTTGGGCATTTTTTTTCAAGTGCTCCTGATCAGTACCATGTTAGTTTATAGTCGTTTAGAGGCTTTTTTGGAACCCCCAAAAAAATGCAGTCAGAGGCTGTGTTTAGAGGCATTTCAAACGCTGCTACCCGTGTTTAGGTGCTTTTTCGTCTAGTAGCGTTTTTTATAGGGAAACATTTTATTTATTACTTTTGAGTCTGGAAAATGCTAAGAACACCCCCAAAACTCAATTATAACTGTATGCAAGCTTGCTATACCATGTAATATTCCCCAAGTAAAAGAAAAACAAAGAGGGTGCACCAGCCATGTGCATTATCTTTGAGTAATATTTATTAGAAAGATAAGAAGAAAACTACTCACAAACAATAGTAAAGATTCTTGCCATATGAGTAGTCAACAAGTAGCAGCATCCAGTCACAGATAAATGAGACTTCTCAAAGGCATCACGAAAAAACTCCCAAAAGTCCCTGCCAGCTGACGCGTTTCGAGGGACACATCCCTCTTCCTCAGAGCTCAGCAGTGAGCACCCCTTTAGCAATCCCAGTATTTGTAGATCATTTGTAGATGTGATATTCCCCTCCTCAGCCAATTATGCTGTACAATACACCTTCTCTGGGCAATTATGCAGCTGAACATACATATTAGAAAAGCATCCTGTGGACATGCGTTGAGCCATCAATGGATGTGTCCAGTAGTGACGAACTCTGGTCCTATCACATAATTTTCTACGTCTTTGGAGCCTCAGAAAAAGCAACATCAGGAGCGTTTCCTCACACACGCTCATCCTGGGATCCATATTAACAAACCAACCAAAAAATAACAGCTAGCTATAAGCATACTGCTTTCTAAGCTGCTACTCTCGCTGTTCTCTCACAGAATGGCTGAAATAGTTAATAAATACTTGTTTTTAGTGCTTTCTAATCATTTGGGAGGGTCTCCTGAGGTTATCTTTAGTAAACACGTCTGAACTCAAACACACGTCTGAACTCAAACGCGGCTAAACACGGCTTGTAAACGCTGCTAAACATGCGTTTTTAAACGTGGATTACTTGGTGTGATGTTCCAGCGTTCAGAAGAGGTTGAGAAACGCCTATCAGCACACACACACACAGCAATTTCCAGTGGATTCCTCCAAGTGAAATTGACAAACGCATAAGAATAGCTGCACAACCAGCGATTATCTGCGATGATCTTGGCCGGAGGCACTTTGTGCTCAGCTATTCGCACACATCTGTCAATACCAGCTGCAGGAATCTGAATATTGCTGCAGGAAATTTCAGTGTGTGTAACCGCTTGCGCAAATGAAGCTTAAATGTCTTCCCTTGCAATGGAGCTGCACTATTTTCATCCATGGATACCAACAATGGGGCATAATTCCCTCCACTGACACCAATAATGCGGCACAATTTCTCCTAATGACAGCAACAATGGGGCCCAATCACAGGGCACAATTCCTCCCACTGACACCAAAGATGGGCAGGGTTTATTCCCACTGATATCAGGACCTTTTCTACTCCCAGCGACTACAGTCCGGCCCCCTTAAGTCCGAAGGACAGTAAACTGGCCCTTTGTTTAGAAAGTTTGGAGACCCCTGGTCTAGGGGGTGGTTTAATTGCTAGATCCTCCAGCAAACAATGCTCCCCTATCCCCTATGCTCCAACAATGGGTTGTCCAACAGCATTCTCACTTCCAATTCAGGGCTATGGTACCTGCATTGGTCTTGGTGACATCAGAGGATCACCAGAGTGCAGGGTCAAAGAGGCTGCAATGTGGAGAAGTCTGTGGGAGCCTGAATCAGGTAAGTAAAACTGCTACACCTAAACATAAACAAGCAGTTAACCCTTGCAGTACAGGCAGATGCCCATTGCAAGGGAATGCTCTTTGTTTTCCCAGAATTCAGCTTTACCTGTACTGACAAAAGTAGCGAGGCTCTTATTACTGACCTCTTAAAACTCTTATCACCCTGGCTGCCTCTGAACAGGCAAAAGTATGTAAGTTAGAAAGTCAGAGCAAAGTCAACATTTCTGATCTGCATCTTTCTGACTATACTGATACTATAATACTAAAAATACTAGTTCATCATGACAGCCAGGCAACTAGCATTTTCAAAAGAAGATATCAGTCACATCATCTGACATATTTCCTGGAGTAAAAATTCCCTTTATTTGTACTTATGTCAGGATGTACTAACAATAATTTGTGGGTGTATGGAGCAATTAGTGTATTTTTGGGTAGGGGAGTACATAGTGTAGTATTGTAAAAGCAATGCATGAAGGTAAAAAACCTTTTGTGTGCTGCTTCCCCCCCCCCGGGACTCCCTCTCTTCATTGGCTGAGACAGCAGCTGGTGCTGCTATCAATCACAGCCAATGTGAAGAGACAGAAGGATGGAAAGGGACGAGGGTCAAGCTTAGGCTCTATGTGCCTTATGGATGCATAGAGCGGGGCTCGAGAGCAAGCATGTGCCAGTGCCCCCATTGCACGTGGCTTGCTATTGGGAAAACTGGTCAAGGGGAAGGAGTCAGGAGCGCCAGCGGGGGAACCCTAGAAGAGGAGAATTGTGGCTGATCTGTGCAAAACCATACACAGAGCAAGTATAGCATGTTATTTTTTATTTTTTTTTAAAGCTGAACCTTTAACACCACTTTAAGCTGGCCACAGATGGTTTGAATCTTTGATGGTTTAGTAGGAACCCTGTATAGACAGGCTGAATGTACCCAAGTCAATTGATCATTCAGCTTGGGTAAAACCAGCCTGTTGGATATTACATGCGATTATTGCTAGCAGCTTCTCCCATCAGAAAACAATGGCTGTGTTGATGTTGGAATTGAGCAATTCCACAGGTTGCTGGAAAGAAAATTGTTCCATCTATGGCCAGCCTTACACCAACCAGGTCATGAAACAACTAATAGAAGTAAAAGATCGAAAAATGTGGAGAGATTTGGCCCACCGAATTTCCACAATTTGGACATGACTAAGGCAGGCTATATATTATGCTATTTTCTTTCCTTCTTTCCGGGTTGAAAGAAAAGTTGCTCGATTCTCCAATCAACACGGTCAGTGTTGATGAGGGAATCCCTCTCACAGCATTATTCCTTCCCCACCGGCAGAATAAAATGATCACTGCCGGTGGCTATAGCCGCCAGCGGTGATTGAGTGATATAAAACCGACATGCTGGTTGTACTGAAGTCGATATCAGGACAACCAACTTGTCTACAGACGGATTGATGTTTGACTTAACAGCTTCGATCCGTCTATGGCTGGCTTAAACAGATATCATTGCATACTATTAGAATACTGAGAAACACAAGCAAATAAAATACTAGACTGACGGTGTACTTACTCAGCGTAGCCAGTGCCCCAGTACAGCTCTTCGGGGGACTTCAGACTCAGAACAATCCTGCTATTGTGGTCACCCAATTTGTGGATCTCCTCCGAAGACAACTTCAAGAATGGTGGTCTGCAGGGGGGCTGAGGTTTTGCAACAGCAGCCGCGGGGGGCTCCTTTTCAGGGGTACAGGGGCTGGGCAGAGCACTGTGCTTGTTGGACAGCGACCCCACCAGCCCTGATACAGCCGCTTTGACCTTACTGATCATCACCGTGCAAGTAAGAGCGGAGATGGGTGGCTGGGGGCAGAAGGGGGCATCCAGCTGTGTTGTGGGGACGCAGGTGGACTGTCAGTCTGTATGAAGTGCCCCTCCAGCAGCAGCAAGCTCCCAGCTCAGCACACACTGTTAATTCTCACAAGTCATGCTGGTTAGGTCTTATGCTCCCGCACTGCTCAAAGCAAGTGAGCTTAGCAAACAGTAGTAGATTGCACACCCAGTGTCAGCATACAGAGCCTGGCAAAACTCCTCCTCTGTCAGCTCCTGGGCTCTTCCTCTGTGTACTCTCAGGTCCTGCAAAGTCAATGTAAAGACAAGCAGATCATTACAGTTCAAAAGGGGATGAGGAAACAGAAATGAAACAATTCATCATCACGTGTGCAATGCAGTGTGTGGAATGCTTATGTAGGAAGAACTACAACTACTGCTATCACAAAACACGAATAAACACAATCCGTTTCTCAGCACATTTTTAAAGCCTAAATTGGGGCACAAGAGAAAAACTACACTTGCTGTGCACACCCACCAATGCTGCAAGGGTTAAATGCTCATCTCTAAAGCCCCATACACAGGGCTGCTGTTAGAAACCACGGCGCCCCGTACAGCCTTCCAGGTGATGCCCACTCTACCTACAACCCCCCAGATGGGGGCAACAGAACAGCGGCACTGACTTTATTTGCTTACCCCAGGAAAATGAAAAAAAAAAGTCCCTCCTCTGCTTCCACCCCCTGGGCCCCTCTGTTGACCTGACAGGGCCCGGGGGAAATGTAATGTAAGCCCTGGTAAGCAGGTAGGAATGGGAGGTGTGGGCTAATAAAATCCACTTATTCATTTAAGCAGAAATGAACAATAAGGCTTAATGTACACGGGACGTTTGTACAACCTCTCCAGAACGATTTAATTTGACAGATAGTAACCCACGTTTAAAATGTCCGCTTTCCCGTGTTTACATGCCGCATTTAGTTGCAGTTAAAAAAAATAAAAAATTTTGCCAAAAATTAAAAACGCCTGTAAACGAAACATGGCTAAACACAAGTTACCATATCTAGCCACGTTTGGCGTCTGAAACGTCAGAAACACGTTTGGCGTCTGAACTTTTTTTTACCTTCAAAGAAATGCCTATAAACTTCCTAAAAACGACATTAAACTAATCTGTGTACATGTCACATAAGATAGCATTGGATGAGTTCAGGGGCAGCTGAAAAAAGCATCCAACTGCCTCTGAACATGTTTTACCAGGAGCAGTGTACATGAAGCCTAAGGGCCGGTTCACACAGCGAGGCGATGCGAGGCGACACGGCTCGCCTCGCCTCGCTCCCGCAAGTCGCCCCCGTTCTGTACAATGGAACCGTTCTGAGAGGAGCGACTCGAGTCGCTCCGACTCAGAAAAAAGGTTCCTGTACTACTTCGGGGCGACTTCGGGGGCGACTTGCATTGACTTCTATACAGAAGTCCTCTGCAAGTCGCCGCTGAGGTCCCCGCAGGTCGCGGCGAGGCAAGTCGGAGACGCCTCGCCGCGCCTCGCTGTGTGAACCGGTCCCTAAAGCAATGCTTGAATATAGAAACTTTGTTGCACAAATAAAATAGCAAAGTAACGATTATCACTATTAAGAGTAAAAACACCTGGCAGTGACCGCCCCCCCCCCCCAGTCGCCCGTTTTACTTACCTGAGCCCTGGAACTTGACCGTGGCTGGGATGCGCTGTCTCTCTGCGGGGGGTTCTCGGCTCTTTATTAAATAGATTGATAGCAGCGCAGCCATTGGTTCCTGCTGCTGCCAATCAAATCTAATGATGTGGGTGCCAGGGGATGGGGCCGAGTCATACATTCGGCGGCTATAGATGCAAATGCTGGACATGGGAGTGTGCCTGCAAGGTAACCCCCTCGGGAGAGCGCTTCTTCTGGGGGACCCCAGAAGAAGATGTCCAGGGCCACTCTGTGCAAAATGAGCTGCACAGTGGAGGTAAGTATTATATGTTTGCTATTTAGCACTGACCCCCCCCAAGGAGCTGCTGGTTTTAATGGGCTTACCGTTACCTTCTTGACCTTGCCTCCCGTGGTAAATGGCCCAAAGAAATGCAGAAACTGACACTGAATCTTCTTTTGGGTTATTTATTTAGAAGATAACACAGTCTCTTATATGGAGGGTAGAGGGTTAAGAAGAAAGTCCAGGTACTTTTGGACTACAAAAATAGAAAGTCTCTTATAGAAGAAATCCAGAGAATTACTGTTTCACAGCTGGATTCTCACAACCTCTAGATAGACCTCCTCTCACAAGGCCTAGCAACCCATAAGGTGTTAAGTAAACCAAAGTCTCTGCCACAGTCTTGGATATAGAACACTTGATGAAAAGTCTCTGCCACAGACTTGAATATAACTGAGGGATGTAGACAGTAAATTTAGAGAACTATCACACGATACCAGTATCTCTCAGCCGGTCCATATGAATGTGAATCCATAAAGTGTCCTTCAACTGAGCCTCCAGGCTCCTTCAGAGAAACCAGCCTTACGCATGGCATTCTCCCAAAGAGTCCTCCCCTGGATGCTTCTCCAGTTGCTGGGCCTCTCCTCAGATAAGACGGCACTGGACCACCCTTGGATCATTAGGGCCTCAAATCCATTCAGGCCTGTCCCTGCAGTTGCTTTGCCTCGAGCTATCCAGCCCCGAGGCTCGGAATTGCATGGATCCGCACCCCATGCCAGAAGGGCCATGGGGGCTGGTCAGGAGGACCAGGGCCAAATAGACAGAAAATATCTTCTGGACCGGAACCCCGAAGCACGTGATCTCAGTACGTTAAAATACCACCTCCCAGAGTGCACAGCAGGAGAACACTCCCACTGGGCTTGTTCTGAGAAAACGTGATACTCAATACACCTAACTAGACTGCGCTCTACCACTTGCTGGCGGTGACAGCGACACCTGCAGCCAAGAAGAAGTCAGTGCAATCCAGCCAGACTGGTACTGAAACCATAATTTAGCAAAATTAGCCCCAAAACCCAACTGTGGTTTTAGGAATATTAATTTTGAAAAACATATAGCGTATGCTCATCAGGAGCCGGCACTACAGTTATTTAAAAAAAATTAAACCCTTACAATCTAAAGAGGAGTTCCGGGCCCCCATGAAAAAAATATAAGTCAGCAGCTACAAATACTGTAGCTGTTGACTTTAAATTTAAGGACACTTACCTGTCCAGGGTTCCCGTGATGTTAGCACCCCAGCCAATCTTCGGATCAGCTCTCGGGGGGCTGCCACTGCCATTTGTAATAAGGGAACCCGGCAGTGAAATCTTTCGCCTTCACAGCCGATTCCCTACTGTGCATTTGTGAAGCGTGCTGCGCTTTCTAATTGGCCCGGCGGCAGAGAAAGGAGGAGGGGACCAAACTTCAGAGGGACAGCTCCGGGATGCTCCCTGATCTGGGGACATGTACTTGTAAAAAAACAGGTCCCCATTCTCCCTTCCCCATGAAAGGTGCCAAACATGGCCCCAGGGAGGGGGGGGGGGGGGGAGTCAATTAAGCAGGGGTTCCACTTTTGGGTCAGTGGACCTTTTTTTGTTTGCACTAACAAATACATTTTTCATGACAAGCTTTTGGGGTGCATATCCAATTCTTTTTAGGTCCAAGCATGCCCAAAAATGTGTACAGTATCCAATCCCAAGAACAAAAATCGATAGCATTGCAGTTTACTGGTCCTTTGATTAATGGCTGCATTAGTTTTCTTAGTACACATATTTTCCTTTAGGCCCCTTTCACACTGAGGCTTTTCTAAACCGCCAGTAAAACACTGCGTGCTTTTGAAGAGCTTTTCAGGCTCTTTTTCATTTCAATGGAGAGGGGCATTTTTTCACCGCCCTGCCAGCGCACTACCCCAGTGTGAAAGCATTGATTGATTTGAATGGAAAAAGGGTTTTTATGAGCTTTTCAGGCCCTTTTTTAGAGTGAAAGTCCTCAGTGTGAAAGGGGTCTCATTGTAACCTGGTAATCCTGCAATTAACTCACTTCCTGTCCTAGGGTGACAATCGTACTAAGCAGTGTTGTCATCCTAGGACAAGGAGTGTGTTAGGACTACATAACTCTTTCTCTCTCATCAGTATCAGGAGAGGTGCTTTGTAGCCCACAGAGATATCAGGGAACAATTCTAACTGATAACAGTCGATAGGCAGAGTACAGGAAATTATCACCTCACAAGGTTTCTGGCTGGATGAACAACTATTTTTTTGCACTTGTTAAACCAATATAATACAATACTTTCAATGGTATATTTAAAGTGACAAGAAACTTTGGTTAAAAATAATCTTTTCAGCTATATGGGATTTTGATGTGCATGGGGTACCTTGAAAATCCAACACATATTTTCTTCTTATAATCAGGACGTTGGTATCCCCTTTTTTTATGGTTGGGAATACAGAGCTGGCTTTACCCTTTTCCTTGTGGAGATATATTCAGGTATGCATTCTTAACTCAAAAAAGTGCCTATTCTTCTCAGCCTCCTCCGATTTCCCTTTTTTTCCCCCTGACGTGATCTGACCTCCTGTTAGATGGTGGCCATGTTCATTCTCCATTCTTGTTCCAAACAAACAGAACTGAGGGGCATGGGTGTCCTCAGGTAGGGGCAAGGATAATCAAGTGTACCCCCCTGGAATCAGATCAGCACTGTTAATTTCTGCACAGTGGCATCGCTATGGTATGTAGTGTGACTGTGGGCTCTTTTCCCCGTTCAGTCCAGCAGTAAACTCGGCGGTGCTGTGACAGGAGAAAGGAAAGCTCCGGGCTGTCAGAGGTTTCCCCTTCTCGCCCCCCCCCCCCCTTTCCTGTCAGGGAGAAGAGACGGTGGCTCTCACTATGTTCCCCATCCAGCTTCCTGCCCGCTCTGTTCCTTCCCCATTGGCCATAACTAACGTCCAATCAAAGAATGCAGCCTGGAAAAAAGCTGAGGGAGAGAGTGCTTCAGGACAAAGAACGAGGAGTGTGCTGGGCGGAAGCCAAAGAGAGAGTCATGCTGCCCAGTGTCATCAGCGAGAGAGCCTCGCTGCCCAGCGCCACCAGAGAGAGAGCCACGCTGCCCAGCGCCACCAGAGAGAGAGCAACGCCGCCCAGCGCCACCAGAGAGAGAGCAACGCTGCCCAGCGCCACCAGAGAGAGAGCAACGCTGCCTAGGGCCACCAGAGAGGGAGCCACGCTGCCCAGCCCCACCAGAGAGGGAGCCATGCTGCCCAGCACAACCGGAGAGGGAGCCACGCTGCCCAGCACCACCGGAGAGGGAGTCACGCTGCCCAGCACCACCGGAGAGGGAGCCACGCTGCCCAGCACCACCGAAGAGGGAGCCACGCTGCCCAGCACCACTGGAGAGGGAGCCACGCTGCCCAGCGCCACCCAAGAGAGCCATGCTGCCCAGCGCCACCAGTGAGAGAGCCCCGCTGCCCAGTACCACCATAGAGAGAAAGACTGAGCCACTCCCAGGGTACAGACATGCTACACTACTGACAAGAATCGCCCCTGGGGAATCCAGAGTGAGTGATCGACCAGCTCAAGGCATCACTGCTGTAGTTTCCCTGGGTCTGGTAAGAGGGCCTGTCAGCCATTATCCATCACTTATCCTAGGGACTGTACTACGTCTGCAGTCTCTGACCATGATTAAGTGATAATGACATTTTCGAAAAAGGGCAGCACATGGGTGACCCTAAAATGATGCCCCTCCCTGAAAAAAGTTCTGTGAATGCCCATGCTGAGGGGGGAAAGGAGATGCAACTTCTCCTCTTTAAAGCAATGATAATGAGATTGTAAAATGTTACATTTAAAAAAAAATGTAAATAACAAACATGTTATACTTACCTGCTTGGTGTATTGGTTTTTCACAGAGCAGCCCCAATCCTCCTCTTTTTGGGTCCCCTATGCTCCCCACTGAGCGCCTCCATATTAAGCCGATTGCTATGGGGGCACTTATGTGTGCTTGCTCCATAAAACCCAGGTTGGTGCTGTCTGCTGCTCCCTCCTCACTGGCTGTAATTGACAGCTGCAGGACCCAATGGCTCCTGCTACTGCATCTGAGCCAATGAGGAAGGAGAAAGCTGAGAGAGCTGCTGCACATGGATCTAGATCGGGTTCAGGTAAATATGGAGGGGTGCTGCCTTCACTCTGGACATAGGAGCACAGGGGGCATCTTTGGGCAGTAGAATTGTCAGTCGGGGGGGGGGGGGGGGTTTGGTGTTAAATGCACTGTGACTGGCAGACTTAAGTACACTAAAAAATTAAAGCCAATACTTCAGTTAATATTTTATAAGTATATACATTATATATATATATATATATAATTTATTTATTTTATTAATGTATTTATTTTTTACAGCAAACTGTATTTTCCTTGTGGGATAATTGTTTAAATAAAAGCTGATCATTGTAAACACACCTGCAAGTGTTAGGTGGTTTGTCCCATTTCTGTAGCTGATACATTCTGCATGAGAGCTTATGCTTGAAATTCAACAGGCCTACTGGCTGGATCACCAGATGAAAATCGAAGAAAGAAAGCTGAAAAAAGAAAGCAAATGCAGCCATCACATGTAAGAATCATTAAGCTGCAATATAATAAATGTTTGATTTTGGGTTAAATACTGCTTTAAAGAGGAGCTCAATCCAAAAAGGGAAGCTCTGCATGTTTGCTTCCTTCCCCCCCCCCCCCCACTACCACATTTGGCACCTTTCGAGGTTGAGGGGGGAGTGAGCACCTGTTTTTGCCAGGTACCCATCTCCACTTCGTCACAGCGAGGTCCCCCAGGAACCCGGAAGCTTGGGCCTCCTCCTCCTCCTTCCCCTGCCGCTGGGCCATTCACAAAGTGTAATGCGCTTTGCACATGTGCATTAGGGAACCAGGTTTCCCTTACAAAGGAATGGCGGTGGCGGCAGCACCTGAGAAGTGGAATGAAAAATCGGATGGGGTGCCGACATCGCAGGATCCCTGGACAGGTAAGTGTGCCTATATTAAAGATCATCAGACACAGTATTTGTAGCTGCCGACTTTAAATTTTTGGGTTAGGCGTGTTAGAGCTCCGCTTTAAGCAACAGAGACAATGGATAGGGGTGTACAAATAACATGCCTGCGTGGCTGTGGCAAGAATATGGCAGACATTACCACTAAGGATGAGCTCAGGCGTGTTCGCATGGACCATGTGCAGAGCCCGCCAGGAAGTCGGCGCTAATCACAGGCAGTGAGACATTGCCCCGATGTGCGGCTGCAGCGGCTGCAGAGATCGGGCAATGTCTCACTGCCTGTGATTAGCGCCGACTTCCTGGCGGGCTCTGCACGTGGTCCATGCGAATATGCCTGAGCTCATCCCTAATTACCACCTGCTGATCGTAACCTATTCAAGTGAATGGGGCCTGCCGCAACCAGCTGCAATGCATGCAGTTGCGGCACAGTGGTGCAGGCTTTTAGGGGTTTAAAGAGGGGGTGAGGAGGTGACATAACACCTCCTTACCCTCTGTTAAAGTGGTTGTAAACCCTTACAACACACTTTGACCTACAGGTAAGCCTAGATTAAGGCTTACCTGTAGGTCCAAGAAATATCTCCTAAACCTATACGGTTTAGGAGATATTTGCCCGAAGACAGGCACCGCTGTCTACGGCGCATTCGCCGTAGACAGCGGCGCTCAGGCGCACTGAGCGCGGCATTTCCAATGACGGAGCTGCCGCGCGTTTTGGCTCCCGTGCGCATGCGCGGGAGTGACGTCATCGCGGCTTCGCCGAATGACAGCGGCGGAGCAGCGAGACCCACCGAGAAGATGGATGCGCCGGACTACAGGGGACAGCGGTGACTTCGCTGGCTCCTGTGTCAGGTAAGTGACACATAATGGACTACTATGCGATGCATAGTAGTCCATTATGCTTTGCCTTTGCAGGGAATGAAAGAGGAAGTAAACCCATCAGGGTTTACTTCCTTTTTAAATGGCCTATGAAAAGTGATCCTCATTAGATGGCTAACGCTAATCTACACTAGTTGTTGGTGTGACGTTACCAGACCAAAAGGACAAAACTAAGAGACATTTATGGTTGAGACACTTTAAGGGGCCATACACGATACAATTTTCTTTAGATTTTTTCTTTCGATTTACCAAAACCATATAATATGAGGTCAAACCTAAACAGTTTCAATTTGTATGCAATCAGGCCGGCCCTTGCACTACAAAGTTTTGGTAAATCTAAAGGAAATCAAACAACAAAAGTTGTGTGTATCCAGCTTAACTTTGTGCAACTATCACAGACAGTACAGCAGTGCGCTACATAGTTACATAGTAGGTGAGGTTGAAAAAGGACACAAGTCCAACCTATGGGTGTGATTGTATGTCAGTATTACACAATACTGCTAGGAGTAAAGACAGGGTTAATTCTATGGAGAAGGGCGGGGCATCTGAAAGGGTTTTTAAATGAAGGAGAGAAAGTCACGTGACAGCCTTTGAAAAAGTCTATTGAGGAAACATGTAGGGGCTGACGGGTGTGAGGCGTAGCTGTGTTTAAACTAAAGCTTTTAAGTTTTAAATCTGCTTTTTCTAAAGGAAGAGGATGTCTTTGTTGTATCTAACTGATCTCCTGTCTGGAGAAGGGATGAAGGGCTGCGAGGAGTGACAAGCACGCACTGATGTCGCAGGACCCCACTGCACACAGCGGAGAGCTGACAGCAGGGGGGGTCTGAATAAATGATGCAAATTACTAAAGAAATAAAGCATATTGATCTTGCAAAGAGAATTTTTCACTTTGCAAGGGAATTTTCCCTTAGCCTAGTGAATAAGGTGAAGCTATGCCAAATCATCCAACCATATGCAAACATCCTATTTTTGAAGAACGCACACAATTGGGTATTCTTTGCAAAGTGAATTTTCACCACTGTAGCGCTTAGGAAGTGTGAGAGATCAGAACCTTACCTGCGCAGATTGTGGGAACTGACACAGATGCAGACCATAGCTGCACTGACCACGCACCATGCCTAAGGCCACCTGGATATACTCCTAGGTGATACCTAGCTTATCTGTACAGGGCTCTACACTAGGGTTGCCACCTCAACCTTTTAAACCCAAACAACATATGAATTACACAAGTTCTGAGGCTAATTCAATGCAGATAAGGAACCAAGTGAGTTTAATTACCACCTTAATCAGCCACAGAACCTGTGTAATTAATGTGTTTGGCTTTAAAGGGATGAGGCGGCAACCCTACTCTACTCATATCCTATAGATGGAAAGGCTTGTGCCCATTGACTCACCTTGTCCTCTCCTCCCTGTCCTGCTTCCTACTTTTTAGAGCTCCAGCAGAAATATAGATGGCTGATGACGAATCACGATGACGCAATCCACCAGATTTCAGCGTTGTCTGATTTGATGTCCGTTGACCTCAGTGCTTTAGGACAAAACACTGCACTTGCTTGCAGAGCTGCAGCACTCTGCTTGTCCTTGGGCTAGAGGAGCTGAGCAACCAGCCCCCACTGCTGCACTATACTGTGCTTTGCTGCTTCCAACACACTCTTATCTCCTCCTTCCTTTCGCAAGCTAATTGCAGTTGGATAGCACAGGAAAACTGAGCTGAAACCTTCTGTAAAGTACCAGAAATATTGGCAAACACGGTTCACCTTCACATAGAAAACATATTCCTTGATTGCTTCTGGCAGCTCACAGAGGGACATCGCCATACCCTTTGACGAACATATATTCAACATTTTTTTATTGGATGGTGTGTGGTCTTCCCAATGTCCTCATCCAAAGCACTAGCTTATCTCAAACGCCAAATGCATTTGTATTGTGTGACATTCTTCACCCCTGTATTGCCTTTAAAAAACTGCGCCTAAAGCCGGCCATAGACGGATCAAAAATTCCTACTGGACGCATTTTGATCCATCAATGGGCAGGTACTAAAGTCCATCTCTCTCGATTAACTTCATTTGTGCAATCACTGACAGCAGCTGTAGCTGCCCATATTGATCATTGTATTCTTGCAGTAGGAAAACCTCCCACTGTCAGAATACAATAGCGCAACGGAAGGGATTTCCCAAATCATCACTGAATGTGTTGATGGGGTATTTCTACAATAACGGGTTGAAGGAAAGAAAATTGCACAAAGTATGGTTTGCCTAACGCCTGATACACACAATAATTATCGGAGGAATGGTCATCCGTTTTTTTTTTTTTTGCATGATTATCTCATATTGAAAATGTAAAGAGAAGAATGTTTGCTTTTTGTTTTTTTAGATTCATACTTATCTAAGTGGACTTCATCTGTCCCCCGGCGCCTGTAAAACTGAGAACGAAGCGATTGAACACTGCCAATCGCTCAGTTCTCCCTGCTGCTGACTGTCAGCTCTCTGCTCTGCTCCCCCCCCCCCCTGTGCTCACTGGAGTGCTGAGCTGTGGAAAGGGGTGGATGCGGCCAGCTCAGGCTCTCCTGGCATTTGGGCAGTTCCCGACTATATGGTCGTAATGACGCAGTGCCTGGACTGATTTCTGTGACATCAGCAGAAAGCAAATTTTAGCCTGCTCTCTGATGAAAACGGGTCACAGGAGTGCAGAACGAACTACACTCCTATGATCCACAGGAGAAGTACAGCCAAATTAGCTCAGGCTGTACTTATGTTTTAAGAGTTTACTAATGTTATGAAAATTCCCATATGACAGAATAAAAAATTGGAAGTGATGTAATGTGTTCTAGTGTATTTGTATTCAAAAGACAACTGTACTCATTAAACAAAAGCCATACGATCTGTTATACGGGAAACATTTTCGTGCTTATCCCATCGGATAATAACAGATGAACTGTCGTTAATGTCTCTCAAAAGCTGTGTACTAACGATCAGATTATTGAAGCATTCACTTCTAAAGTGGTATTTTTTCTACGATTTTCTGATCGTGTGTGCGGGCCATAAGGTTTGGTTCACACTCAAGCTTTTAATGCAATTTTTCAGTGTGATTATGTAGGGCAACTTTGGATGCGCTTAGCGTATTCTATGGAGCCAAACTGCACAGAAACTGCACCAAAGTAGCACAGGATCCTTTTTCAAAATCGCACCATAAATTTGCATTGTGAGTGGGCACCATTGAAAATAATGTAATCTCCCTTGTCATTCGATTCTGTGTGACTCAGCACTAACAAACAAAATATAAAAAAATCTATTGAAAATGTTTTTTCATATGCTTGAAAACCTTAATAAAATAATATTGAAACCAAATTTCATGGCACGCTTACCAGCAAACCTGAAAACAAACCAAACTGACCCTGTGTAACAATTCATGGGTTTTGTTTCACACACTTGCAAATGAATGGAATCTGCAGCGCCCACGCCAAGGCTCCTCTGTATACAGTGGTCCTAATTCTGTAGTTTTGAGAGGCTCCAAAAATGATAGATTTAGGACCGCAGTTCACAGAGGAGCCTTGGCGTGGGCACTTCAGCTTACACATATATTTGTGTACAATAAATCCCTCTGTTTCTGTTTGGTTTGTTTGCAGGCTAGCTGCTAAGTGTGCTGGGAAATTTGTGATGTACGTCATCTTTCTATGTGCACTTTAGCCGGTTCCCGAACAGCCACCGCAGTTTTACTACAGCAGAATGGTACTGGTGGGGGAAACGACGTTACCTTACGGCAGTCGTGACGATCGGATTTGTTTCAGAACAGATCAGTCTAATCAGCCCAGGCTAATGATTAGTTCTTATGAATTAAATGCTTTACACTTACAGGCAGGGGAAGTGATGTCATCTCCCTTTCTGGAATTCTTTTCCATTCCAGAGAGAGGAGAGAGGACATCCAAACGTAAGTTGCACCAACACTACACTGACACAGTACATATAGGCACACATTTCACCCCCAATCTCCCCCCCCCCCCAGTTAACCCCTTCGCTCCCTGTTACTGTGTCACCCAGTGCAGTGTTCATTTTTTTTTTATCACTTTACTGGTGTCATTCATGACACTAATCAGTGTTAGAGTACTTAGAAGTAGGCCCAGATAGGCCTAGGGACCCCACTAAACCCCCCTAATAAAAGTTTTAACCCCTTGATCACCCCCTGTCACCAGCGATCACTGTATTAGTGTCACGGGGGATGCTGGTTAGTTCTTTATTTTTTTTATAGCATCTGGGTACCCGCCGTACATTACCTAATAAAAGGTTTAAATCCCTGATCACCCGGTGGGTGATATCAGTTAAGTCTTGGCATCAGTTATGGTCTGCGTCGCCCCAGACAGCGTCAGATTAGTGCCAGTAGCATTAACACCCACACACGCACCATACACCTCCCTTAGTAGTTTAGTGTCTGAACAGATCGATATCTTTGATCTAATCCGATCTATACTAGTGTCCCCAGCAGTTTAGGGTTCCCAAAACGCAGCTTTAGTGGGATCAGCCCAGATACCTGCTAGCACCTGCGTTTTGCCCCTCTGCCCAGCCCAGCCCACCCAAGTGCAGTATCAATCGATCACTGTCACTTACAAAACACATAACTGCAGCATTCGCAGAGTCAGACCTGATCCCTGTGAATGCTAACAGTTTTTTTGGTATCGTTTGAAGCAGTCGCTGATAGTCAGGTGCTATTTTTTCCTGTGAGTAATTTAGAGGCCAAAATGTCAAATCGAAGGTACATTAGTGAAAAGGCCTTCATGTTTCTGAGCATGACAGATAGTGAAGAGGAAGTCACTCATCTGTCAGATTCAGGCTCATAATACAAACCTGTAGACAGCAGCGGCACCCTGACAGATAGCTCTGACGATGGATTTGTGGTCCCTGCCAAGGTCAAGCATACCAGACCCCGTTCTTCTGCTGTCATTGAGGTGCAAGAACTGCAGGGCTCTCGTATGGAGCAGAGAGCCAGTACTAGTGCCATTCATCCTTCTGGTGAACTGGCAAGCACCAGCGGCCTAGTACATACTGGTCATACATCCAGCACTGCAGTAACACTTGGTGACGTGGCGAGTCCCATAAGTGCAGTTCAAGCTGGTGAGGTGGCTAGCACAACTAGTGTCCCGCAGCCACCAAGAAGACAAACACAGGCCCATCGAGCCCATAGTGCCCTTTCTGTTCCCATTGGCCAATCCGAATTGGGAGACCACCACTTCTACAGCACCGTACTTCCCCCATTTACTGGCAAACCCAGGATTCACAGAAGATCTCTATACATCTATTGTGGACCAAAGCAATTTGTATGCTGGTCAATTTATAGCCGCTAATCCCCAGTTGACCCTTGCCAGAGATTGGAGACCTATTACGGTCTCTGAATTTAAAATCTTTCTGGGCCTATCCCTCCTCATGGGCATAACTAAAAAGTGTGAGTTGTGGTCATATTGGTTCACTGACCCAAATCACCAGATGCCCATGTTCTCTGCCTCCATGGCCAGGACACGGGTGTAATTCCACATATAACCATGCCATGTTTGAACAATATATCATTTAGTGGCAACTTTGTGTAAAAAAAAAATATATAAAAAAAAAAATTTTGGCAAAATATAAAATAATCCATGTACTCAACATGCCTCTCAGCAAATATCTTGAAGTGTCTTCTTTCCAAAATGGGGTCATTTGTTTTTGTTTTTTGCTATCTTGACATTTCATGGCCTCCAAAACTGTGATAGGTAGTGAGGAAGTGAAATCACCATTTTTCTAGGGTCTAATAGACGCCAATTTTAAAAAAAAATGGTACCTGTTACTACTTATTGCTATCATAGGGGATATTTACATTCCCTGAGATAACAGTAAAAAAAAAAAAAAAAAAAATGAAAGGAACAGTTTAAAAATAAAAAAGCAAAGGCGAACACAAGCGTCGGTCTGGTGTCATATGTAAACCGCAATTGCACCATGCATGTGAGGTATCTCTGCGAAGGTCAGATCGAGGGCAGTAATTTTAGCAGTAGACCTCCTCTGTAAATCTAAAGTGGTAACCTGTAAAGGATTTTAAAGGCTTTTAAAAATGTAAGTGGTTTATCGCCACTGCACGTTTGTGAACAATTTTATGTTGTGTTTGGTATCATGTACTCGGCATAAGATCATCTTTTTTATTTCATCAAACATTTGGCAATATAGTGTGTTTTAGTGCATTAAAATGAGAAAAAGTGTTATTTTCCTCAAAATATTGCATTTGAAATATTGCTACCCAAATACAGTGTAAAAAAAAAAAATTGCAACACCCACCATTTTAATCTGTAGGGCCTTTGCTTTAAAAAATATAGAATGTTTGGGGGTTTTTTCATGTACACAAAAAGTGTCCGAAAGTGTCCGGAAGAGTGGGTGATATGTGACATAAATGGCAGAAAAATTTGAAATAATTCAACACTCAGTTGATATCTCTCCCTCAGCCCTCATGGAAAGTGTGTTACTTTAAAATAACAAGAGCAGATACTATAATAATAAAACACTAAAGCAGAAATATGTCACAGCAACAAATACCATAACATTAGCATTGCTAAAATAATCTAAACGTTTTAGGATTTTTTAAAAATTCACTAAAATAGTTAAATAAGTATGAAGTCCACTTTATATATAAAATGAGGCAGATGTAAATGTAGGATTGTCCATTACAGAAAAAACTTTGCAGATAGTAATTCAAAACAATCGCCTCCTCCACAATGCACGTGTCACAATCCCCCTAGGCAATGCACTTACCAGATGATACTGGGTTATATACTTGCTTATCTGTCAATGGATGATGTCTGCTCACAGCATAGACGTCGTCAGATGATCCTGGGTTATACACTTGGCTTGCAATGCAGCTCTCTGCATGTAATCCATCTAGAGGTTTGATCGCTACAATCAGAGAACAAAGATACACATAGCGTAATCCAGTACTAAAAGGTATTTATTATAGGTTTCCTTAAGATTGCACACTTACAATGTGATTCAAAATAAAAGCGAATGTAACAACAATGTATCACAAGTCGATATTTATGACTGCTTCTCACAGCTCCAGCGGTGATCCTGGGTAAAGCAAGCACTAAAGCCGACGATGTAGGTTGCTGCGTGGTCAGTCTCTAAAAAAAAAAAAAAAAAAAGAAAAAGGGTCTGACCACGCAGCAACCTACATCATCGGCTTTCCTGCTTGCCTTATCCGGGAACACTGCTTAATGAGAGGCATGTTGAGTCCATGGAATGTCTTATATTTTGCCACAATTTTGGGGAAAATTGCAAACTTTTCTTTTTTTTTTTTTTTTGCACAAAGTTGTCACTCCAAAATACATTCTGCTGCTTCTCCTGAGTACGGGGATACCACGTGTGAGACCTTTTGGGAGCCTAGCTGTGTACAGGACCCCAAAAACCAATCACTGCCTTCAGGCTTTCTAAAGGCGTAAAATTGTGATTTTATTCCTCACTACCTATCACAGTTACGGAGGCCCTGAAATGTTCAGATAGCACAAGACCCCCCCAAATGACCCGATATTAGAAAGTAGATACCCCAAGGTATTTGTTAAGAGGCATGGTGACTATATTGCAGCTCTCATTTGTTTTTTGAAAATGAAGAAAGAAAATAAATTATTTTTTTCTTTTTTCAATTTTCAAAACTTTGTGACAAAAAGCAAGATCTGCAAAATACTCAACATGCCTCTCAGCAAACGGTTTGGGGTGTCTACTTTACAGAATGGGGTAATTTGGGGGGGGGGGGTTGTGCTATCTGGGCATTTCATGGCCTCAGAAACTGTGATAGGCAGTGAGGAGTGAAATAAAAAATGTACGTCCTTAGAAAGCCGGAAGGCAGTGATTGGTTTTCGGGGTACTATACACGGTTAGACTGTCAAAAAAGAAGTCCCACACATGTGGTATCCCCATACTGAGGAGAATCAACAGAATGTATTTTGGGGTGTAATTCCACATATAACCATGCCATGTTTGAACAACATATCATTTAGTGATTTTAATTTTTTTTACGTTTCCTGAAACTTGTGTCAAAATATAAAATATTCCAATGTAAATCTTTTTTATTGAAAGGCTTAATCGATACAATTATCAGTAATCAGTTGAAACATACATCAATGAAAAATTCTCAAGGAGCATTAACTGTCAATTTCACATTAGTAATTTACGTACCTAACCTCTGTACAGCAGAGGATTATCAAGCCTCATATATTATATACTTTAACCAAGTTCAGCTTAATGTAAATTTCCAAAAAGCAGCATAAAAAAAAGAATAGGTAGTGCATGCATTCATACAATTTTCCTGGTATCGATCCAAGGCGCCCACTGTGCATATAGACATGATGACTTCCCTTCCATCGTAGCCAGTATCTGCTCATATTTAAAAGTTTCGTCTACTTTTTTAATAATCTCACAAATGTTTGGGGGGCTAGAGGTTATCCATTTCCTAGCAATTAATAATCTAGCCACCATCAAGATCTGGACTACTATCATTCTGAGAGGTGGCGAGTACTGGTCTACATGTATATTTAGTATAGCCAATTCTGGAGTACCTTTCCCGATGACGCCAGTAGTTTTAGAAATCAGAGAGAATACCCCTCCCCAAAAACTCCTGAGATGAGGGCACTCCCAAACCATGTGTAACAGGGTGCCGACTTTACCACAGCCTCTCCAGCATTCATTGGTGCTCCCCTGTGAGAATTTTGCTGTGATATAGGGGGTATAGTACCACCTAAGAAGTATTTTCTGGGCTGTTTCCCAATGCGTTACAGATCTAATATAATGGCAATTACATTGTATGGCTTTTTTCCACTGGTCATCTGTAAATGATACAGTGAGATCTCTCTCCCACTTTTGAAGTGGAGATATTTTACAGAATTGGCTCTTTTGTTGTACCACATTGTAAAAAAGAGAGATTCCCCTTTAAGTTTTGTCATGTCTGACCAGAATTCCCAAGCTTGGTGTGGTATTTTAACAGACGGGCCATGATGTTGTTTTAAGAAGGATGTAATTCTTAAATATGAAAAATAGTCTGTTACGGGAAGAGAGTACTTGTGGGCTAGGACATCGAAGGGGATCAACCTACCCCTCTCTATCAAGTCTGAGACCAAAGAAATACCCTTTTGTTCCCAAGACGACAGGTCCAGATCATCAATGTATGTGCACATGGAGGATAGAGGAGTTGGTACCTCAGTTAAAGTTTGGTACAGTTCCATATTTTGGTAAAAGTTCCTCCATGTGTCCATTACTAATTGAATAATAGGGTATTCAGACTTAAAAGTCGTGTTGGCAAAGGAGGTTGCCAGCAATGTGGATCGTAAGGAGTTAGGATCTAACCATAACCTCTTGATCGCAGCCCATTGTTTCACTTCATGAGGGTGAAGCCAGTACTTCAGTTGATCTAACAAGCTCGCTAAGTAGTAGTCCCTTAGAACTGGTAAGCCCATTCCTCCAATTTCCCTTCTCCTGGACAAGGAAGACTGGGAACACCTAGGCTTCTTATCAGCCCATACAAATTTATTAAGTTGTGTCTGAGCTGATTTGAAAAATGTTGCAGGAATGGGAATCGACAGGGCTCTAAAAAAATATAAAAGTTTTGGAAGAATAGTCATTTTATATGCTGCCAGTCTTCCCATCCAGGACAGGTAGAAATTCTTTAATCTAGTTAACTCTTGTTGCAGGGAGGTGAGGAGAAGCAGAAAGTTTATTTTGAACAAGCAGGAACTAGGTGACATTATTTGAATGCCCAAATATTGAATAGGCTTGTCTGCCCAGGGATAAAGGAATTGTGTAGCCAGTACGGATTGCGTTTTCACCTTTATATTAATCGCTAACAAGTTTGATTTTGTGGCGTTGACTTTATAGTAAGAGATCTTATTAAAGTATTCTAACGTATCATGTACAGCTGGTAGGGAAGTGTTAGGGTGTGTTAAGGTTAAGATTACATTGTCCGCAAATAATGTAATAGAATGGGTATGTTTGGATGTTGAGATGCCAGAGATATTTGGATGTGTTCGAATTGTTTCAGCTAGGGGCTCCATTAAAAGGGCAAATATTAAGGGTGATAACGGGCACCCTTGCTGTGTTCCATTCGTAATATGGAGACTATCAGAGAACATGCCTTCCGTGTAAACCATAGCCGAGGGATTGGTGTATAAAGCCGAAATAGCCGAGTTCATTCTACCAACTACTCTGAATTTGTGGAGCACTTGGCTCAAATACCCTCAGTGGACCCTATCGAAGGCCTTCTCTGCATCTAACGTGAGAAGCAGAGAAGGAACCCCCGAGATCTCCGCCGCGTGGATCAAGTTAATAATCCTTCTAGTTGAATCTGGCGCCTGATGCCTTGGGACAAAACCCACCTGATCATTTTTAATCAATGTTGGTAAAATGCCAGACAATCTATTGGCCAATATTTTAGCAAAGATCTTCAGATCTACATTCAATAAAGAAATAGGTCTGAAGTTCTGTGGATTGTCTGGTGATTTCCCGGGTTTAGGTAGCGTTATAATTGTGGCAGCTAGCATTTCTGGAGGGAAGGAAGAAACTGAGGTAGCTTTCTCAAAAGTTTTTAATAAGTGCGGACCTAGTATGGGATAGAATGCACGGTAGTATTCAGATGAAAATCCATCTGGGCCAGGAGATTTATTTAGTGGCAGGGCTAAAATTGTCTTATGTAGTTCACTTAACGTTATGGGGTCATTTAAAATGTTTAACTGGGCTTGCTTTACTCCAGGAAGCGAAATTTTGTCGAGGAACCCTTGGATCAATTCTGGAGTTGGTTGTGGGATCGAGGTATCATCCTTTAGATTATACAGGGTGCTATAATAATCCCTAAATGCGTTGGCTATATCCTTTGGATTGGACAACTTGATGCCACTAGTTGGATGATATATAAAGGGGATTTTCTGCTTAATTATTTTCTCCTTAATTTGCCCAGCCAAGAGTTTCCCTGCACGATTCCCTTGATAATAGAATCGGGCTCTCCACTTCCTTTTTTTTTGTTTTCAAAAAAGTTTATTAAAGCAATAAACAGAAGACAGTGTCCACAACAGAATAAGATGACATCCACATGACATCCATAAAGAATTAGAATGCAAAGCCGCGTACACACGGGCGGACTGTCTGGCCAACTTAGTCCGTCGAAACACATTTCAGCGGACAGTCCGCTCGTGTGTGGGCTTCAGCGGACTTTTTCAGCGTGCAGTCTGGCGGACTAAGTATTTCGGAATTTCCGTAATATTGTCCGTCGTACTTTGGTTTCAGCGGACAATCCGCTCGTGAGTAGGCTAGTTCGACGGACTAAGTATGGCGCATGCTCAGAAAGGATTTACACGGCGAAAGGTTGCATTGCTGTGTATTGGACTTCCTATTTCTAGTCCCGTCGTACGTGCTGTACACGTCATCACGCAAACTTTCGACGGACTGTTTTGCATCCGTGTGTGGTCAAGTCCGTTCATTCGAAAGTAGGACGGACTGTCCGTCGGATTGTCTGACGGACTAAGTTGGCCATACAGTCCGCCCGTGTGTACGCGGCTTAAGAGTACGAAAAACTGGTAGACAAATTACACAACTTCAAGGACCATACAGTGCTCGGTAACATTGATACAACTCTTACATCAGTACAAAGTTGGTGAGAGAAAAAAAAAAGCGATGTCATGGTTTTCATTTATGTAATATTTAAAAATAAAAGAACCAAGAAAGAAAAAGAGGAAAATAAAAGCAAATAACCAAAGACATGAGGTGTGGTCAAGTTTGTAATCTAAATAGAAACCAGGGGTTCTACTTTAGGTCATATATATGAGTCGTGTCATGCAGTGTATGAAAAATCTTTTCCGTAATCATCCCCTGATCTGTTCGTGAGAGAACCTGAGATAACGGGACCGACGGGGACTTCCAATGTAGTGCTATCGTCCATAGCATAGATACACAAATAGAGTGCACCAGCCTCACCAGAGGTTTAGGAATATCCGGTGGGGTTTGGAAGAGAAGGCAGTGCTGATAGGTTAGGGATAATGCACGACCAGCTAGTCTATCTAAAATTTTTAACACCTCCTGCCAGGCTGGGCGGATCCGCTCACAGTCCCAGAAGGTGTGGATGTATGTGCCCAGATGATTGCAGCCTCTAAAGCAATTAGGGGAAGTATGAGCATACATTTTGTGTAAACGAACTGGGGTGTAATACCATCTGGTCGTAACCTTAATGGCTGTTTCCCTAATGGTTAGGGATCTGGTGCATTTACACATATTATTCCAACCTTCCTCCCAATCTATAACATCAGCTCCCAATTCCAGTTCACTTTCCCACTGTGACCTGTATTTCAGGGTGTGAGAATCCGTCACTCCTTCCAGGGCTTTGTAGATCAGGGAAATCAACCCTTTTTGGCGTGGATAGTTGAAACATAAGTCCTCAAAAAGGGTAATCTGATCCGGGTGCCGAACCCTGTAGTTGGAGAGGAAGAAGTGACGGATTTGCAGGTATCTGTAAAGTTCAGTACAAGGGATTTGGTGCTGGGTCTGTAATGCCAAGAAAGGGATAAAATCAGAACCCTTCACAAAATCCCTTAATTGGGTAAGCTTGCAGTGAACCCACAATTGGAACGTCTCAGGGTGAAGATATGCTGGGGGGAATCTCGGGTCGCCCAAGTAAGAGGCGCCCATAGAGCACTCAGAGGTAAGATTGTACGTGTTTCTGTAGCGGTGCCATAACTGCAGACTATCTGCCACTATGCCATTCATTGCGCGTAGTGCCGTGTGTGGTTGGTGAGTAGACCACATAAGCCCAGGGAGATAAAAGGGTGTTATTGAGTCATTTTCAAATCGTACCCAGGGGACTTTTGGATTAAGGATCGACCATTGTGCTTGCTGTGTGAATCTACATGCTAGGTAATACAGCCAGATTTGGGGGACACCTAGACCGCCAAGTCTCATAGAACGGTATAAGACAACCTTAGCAAATCTGGGAGACTTATCTTTCCAGATAAATCTATTAAAATGGGATTGGAGATTGTTTATAAAGGATTTAGAAAGTTTGACTGGTAGGGAGCGAAACAAATATAACAGCCTGGGGAGAATAACCATTTTGAGGGCCGTGATCCTACCTATAAAGGGGATATGCAAGGGAAGCCAGTTTTTAAGTGTTTGTTTCAATTTAGAAATCAGTGGGGGATAATTGACCTTAAAGAGTTCACGAAAGTCTCCGGGTAGGTTTACCCCAAGATATGACAGATGTGAAGTGGCTCATGTAAAGGAGTGATTACTTTTAATGAAGGCCAGGTCAGTAGGAGAATAACCCACAGAGAGGGCAACAGATTTGGAAACATTGATAGAAAGCCCGGAGACCTTCGCAAAACTCGACAGCGTCCCAAAAAGGTTGGGGAGCGAAACATGGGCATTACTTAAGAACATCAAGACGTTATCTGCATACATGCAGAATTTGTACATTGCTGCACCCTTAGTCTATCCGGTGACGTCAGGATTTCTCAAAAGGGCAATCGCGAGGGTTTCAAGAGCTAAGGCAAAAATTAAGGGGGAAAGAGGGCACCCTTGTCTTGTGCCTCTACCTATAGGAAAGAACTCAGAGCAACAACCAGGGAGTTTAATACGAGTCTTAGGATTACAATAAAGAGCCTGAAAGCCTACTAGGAACTCCCCTCGAAAGCCCATACGCGGTAGAAGAGCGCCAATATAGTCCCAAGAGACACTGTCAAACGCCTTCTGTATGTCTAGGCTTAGCAAAAGGAGTTTGCGGGAAAATAGATTAGCATCCTGAATAATATCAGTCACTAAGCGTATATTATCAGTTATTAAACGATGTGGAATGAACCCTGACTGGAAGGGGGATATCAAGGAAGGGATAAATTTGGCCAGTCTATCTGCTAAAATTCTACTAAAGATTTTTATATCATTGTTCATGACCGAAATGGGCCTATAGTTTTGGGGCAAATTGTGATTCCTATTCGGTTTTGGAATTAGTGACATGTTGGCCAACAACATTTCTTCAGGGAAGTGGTTGCCTAATAGGACTGAGTTAAAAAGGTGGACCATTCTTGGGGCTAGAAGTGTTGAGTATTTTTTGTAATACAAGGCGGAGAAGCCATCAGGGCCTGGGGCGGAACCTGTTTTAAGGGCTTTAATTACACCTAAAATTTCAGGAACTGTGATAGGGGCATTAAGTTCATCAATTTGTGAGGTGGAGAGGGTCGGGATAGGGATGTTTTGGAGCCACGTTAAATCATCTAGGGAAGGGGGAATGTGAGGGGATGCCAAAAGTTTGGTGTAAAATTGTTCAAATATTTTAAGTACTTCCTTGGGGTGCGAGGATACTAATCCGTCCTTGTTAGATAGTCTATATAGATGCGGAGGGCGAATCGAATTTGATAGCCGTCTGGCAAAGAGTGTCGAGGCAGAGTTGTTAAATAACAAGTAGCGGGCCTTAGTCCAACGGAGTGCCTTTTCCACCTTAGCAGATAAGAGGGAATCAAGTTCCAAACGCTTTTGTGCAATAGTATGTCTTGTGGAATCTAAGTGTAACAAAGATGTATTTTTATATAAACTGTCGAGCTCTTTGGTTAACTCCACTATTCTGAGTCTGTTATTTCTGTTACGGGCAGCAGATATACTGATGATCTTACCCCTAATGACGGCTTTATGCGCTGTCCAGAGAAGTGAAGATTGCATAGCTGGTGGGGCATTAAGGGTAAAGTATTCTTCTATATATTGCGCAATTTGGGAGTCAACTGCCGGGTCTGAGAGAATGGATTCATTTAATCTCCAGGAGTGGGGTGTAGGGGCAAGTCTAATAAACCCTGTGGTAAAGGATGTGGCTTGATGATCTGACCATACACAGGGATAGATAGAAGAATTGGCGAGTATGATTGGGGATGTGTATATGTAGCCAAGTCTAGCATAACTGTTGTGAGGATGGGAAAAAAAGGTGAATTCTTTACAACCCATATTTTGCGCTCTCCAGGTGTCAGTGAGTTGGAGATCATGCAGACCACTGGTTAGGGACTTTTGGGAAGGCTCGAGAGGCAACAGTGGCTGATGAACGGTCTAAGGTGGCATTAGCCACTGAATTAAAGTCTCCACCTATGATCACATGGGGAGATTGATAGAGAGCAAGTTTCTCAGAAAACGATCTAAAAAAAGTGGCCGGGCAGTCATTGGGTGCATAAATACTGGCAATAGTGAGTTCCCTATTGTGAACAATCCCTTTCACAATTACATAGCGACTCTCAGTATCCCTGAACATATGTTTAACCTCCATTGGAAAGGAGGAGTGGAGGAGTATGGCGGTGCCCCTGGCCTTGGATGGGTGAAGTGAGTAAAAGGCCTGAGGAAAATTTTTATGAAAAAATTTGGGGTGGGAGGATCGGGAAAAATGTGTTTCATGGAGTAAGAGGATCTTAGCCCCAAGCTGTTTATAAAAGGCGAAGGCCTTACGTCGTTTGGAGGGGGAGTTAAATCCCTTGATATTGTGCGAAATACACGTTATTGCCATGGCGTGAGGTCCAATGAGGAGATAGTGGGGGGCTTAGAGCTAGTGAGGAAAAGGGGAAAGGGAGAAACAATCATCCCACTATACATTAAGGCCAAACTCAGAAGGGGGACCTCCACACTCCTTCCCCAGGACCACAGGGTCCTAGAGCAGACTAGTAACCCCAATGGTAAGAAAAGTGTATAGACCCATAACATAACATGAACACATATAACAGTGGTATCACATATTCTGTAAAATAATTGACCAACCTGAAAAAGAGAAAGAGGAAGTAAAAGAATAAAAATAACAATTGAAAAAACAATCCCAGCCTCAGACATAGCCCTGAGAATAAAAATTAGTAGAGGAGGTGGGAACTTATGGGAGAGAGTTCCCAAACCAGAAAAAAAGACAAAAACCGAGACAACAAGGTCTCTAACCCAGTAAGGCTGCGCAATGGTAGATAGCAACCACCAGAGAAGCAGCCAGCAACTGGGAGGGGGAGCAACAGCATAGCTCCTAGGGACAGGTAAAATCCCAGAGGGGAGAGCAAAAAGAGGCAAAAAAAAAAAAAGAGTTTATCTTGAGAAAAATTAGATGTAATGTTCCTCTGGGAAGTCTATGCTAGCCGCATGTCAAACCTGAGGTGAGCCGGGGTATGGAGCAGTTAACGAGGGCTGTCTTCCATCCGATCGCCTACATCATAACGGATCCTACGTCTGTCTCTCCTGGTCGGGGGTGTTTGCCATATAGGTGTAGCTCTGGGAGTGGAGAGTAGCCTGAGAACCGCAGCAGCATCCAGGAGACCGAGCTTTACCAGGATCTCCTGTCCTTCGAAGACAGTGGTGGCGGAATAGGTCGTGCCATTGTGGGGGATCACTAGGCGGAATGGGAATCCCCAACGGTATCTAATGCGGGCTGCTTGCAATACCGTGGTGATCTCTTTCAGGCCCCTTCTCCTTTCCAAAGTTGCCGGAGCAATGTCAGGGAAGATCTGGATGTAATGGTCATCGAGGGTTATCCTTAGCTTATTGCGGGCAGCTCTCAGAATCTCCTCTTTAACCAGAAAGTCCTTCATGCAAAGGATGATATCCCTAGGGGGCTTGTCCTCTCGGGGCTTGGGACGGAGCGCTCTGTGAATGCGGTCACATTTAAACATGTTTGAGTCATAGTCAGGAAGCAGGGATTTGAACAGCCTAACGACTGCAGGAATGAGTTCGGCTTTAGATTCAGGAATTCCACGGATGCGCAGATTATTGCGCCTGTTTCTGTTGTCGAGGTCTTCGATTTGTGTTTGAATCAGTTTAAAAGCCGAGGATAGTGCTTCATGCTCCCTGCTGAGATCATTGTGTGCAATAGCTAACTCATCATGTTTTGTCTCTAATCTCTCCGTTCTGGCTCCCAGGGCTGATATCTCCTGGGACAGAGCATGAGAGGTTTTGTGCAGTTCGGATTGAAATTTAGAAGCTAGCCTGTTATACATAGTCTCTAGGCTATCCTCGAGGTCCGCTTTGGAGAGAGAACCAGAGTACTCACCATCAGATGTAGGGGTGAGAGAGGGGGGCCGCGATGGCCTTGGTGAGGTGGCGGGACCCGGGGAGAGACCGCTCCTGTCGGCGCCATCTTGCGCCATGCTGGATTGCTCTTGCGAACGGAGGAGGTACTGCGTGAGAGTCTTTTGAGCGGTGCCCCGTGCTTTTTTCTTCTTCGCCGGCATGCACCGAGGTTCCGCGGCTCGAGGGGTGATAAAGGAGATGCCGAACAGTGTGTTTATGGCCCTCGGAGTTGAACGAAAGTCCCGTACGGAGCGGAGCTAAAGACTCAGGCGCCCATCTCGTTCAAAGCCGCGCATGCGCCCCCCGGGCTCTCCACTTCTTAAGTGAATGATCATGTTGTGAGATCAGTCTGAGCTTGTGCCTAAGACCATCAAGTTGAGAGCTGTTAGCTGGTTTCGGGGCCTTTTTATTCAGGGATTCCAAATTATCAATTTGAGAAATGAGACCTTGAATTTTCTGGTTTCTCTGTTTTTTGGCCATGCTACTCATTTTTACAAAAACCCCTCTCATAAATGCCTTATGGCAATTCCAAAGGGTGAAGGGGTCCGACACAGACTGGGCATTAATCTCAAAGAACTCCCGAAGCTCAGAAGTAATTGTTTTGTTGAACTTTGGATGCCTAAAGAGAAAGGTGTAGTTTTTCTACCTGTTAGCCCTGGTTTCCGTTCGCCACCCCTCCACCACAATGGACACCCGGGCGTGGTCTGACCATGTGATGTTATGTATGGATGACATACTGACTTTTTGTAATAAAAATTTATCCACCAAAAACAGGTTGATTCTGGAATATGTGCTCTGCACACTGGAAAAATAGGAATAGTCACGTTCTGTGGAGTGCTGGCACCGCCACACATCATATAAGTTTTCTGAGGCCATGAAACGCGAAAGGGTAATCCTGTCCCTGGCTTTAGGAGATCTCGATGACACATCCAAGGATTGGTTAGGTATGACATTAAAATCGCCACATAGTATCAGATAACCCTTGCGCATTGCATCCACCTTTTTCCATACTTTATGCAGAAAAGACAATTGCTTTACATTAGGCAAATAAACATTCACTATAGTGTAAACCGTGTTGTCTATCTCCCCCACTGGAATAATATACCTGCCCGCTTTGTCAAGTTCAACATGAGTACATTTAAAGGAAATTGTGTCTCTAGTAAGAATGGCCACACCTCTGTTTTTCTTCTGGGCGTTTGAGCAGAATACTGTTGGAAAATACCTGTTCTGCAAATGTGGGGGTTTAGAGTCTAAGAAATGCGTTTCTTGGAGACACAGAATGTCACTTTGCAGCTTCTTTGCCTCTTTCCAAAGCAGACTTCTTTTATGAGGGCTGTTCAGACCTCTAACATTAAAACGAGGTGACTTTGAACCCCATGGTGTCGAGTAGAAGGGCTAGACTATATCTGTATCCTTAGAGCTATACCAGTAACTAAGTAAACAGTCATGCACAAATCTGCCTTAGTACTAAGCAGAAAAAGTAGAAAAAATTAGAAAAAAAAGAGAAGTAAAAAACTGTTGAGAAGATTGCAAATGTGCACTGTTCCTGAAGGCGTGCAGCCTTTTTATTGCAGTACAACAACCAGCAATAAGTGCAACTTTTGAGGATTAGGAGGTTAAAAAAGGAAGGGTGATTCAGTTGAATCAGTAGGGATGTAATCCCTTAACCGTCAAGGGGCAAAAAGAGAACTGAGCATAGTTCCACAGGTTCACCGGAGCTATAAGTCAAAGTAAGTAATTATTACCTGAGCAGTCAGTCTGCTATTGCCCTTGGCCAGGCGGGAGACCGGGGTCATGGCGAAGAAGCCACGGATTGGGAGTCTTCTTCCATTTTCAGGATGCGCCACTCACGTAGGAGGTGAATTCCTTCCTCCACCGTCTTGATAGCAAATGTTTTCCCATCTCTTGTTATCAGTAGTTTTGCTGGGTATACCCATTTGTATGGAAGGCGGTGGTTCCTCAGGGACTTGGTGATAGTAGCCATATTCCTTCTTCTTTGCATTGTGAAAGCCGATAGATCTGGAAAAAAGGATAGGCCTTGAGCGAACGGTGGCATATTGTCCGGGTTTCTCACACACGGAAGAAATCTCTCTTTGGTTTGAAAGAAATGGATCCTTGCGATGGTATCTCTCAGCAAGTGTTCTGGTAAGTGTTTGGGTTTAGGTAACCTATGGATCTTGTCTATAGCAAGATCTGTCAGAGAGGCATCTGGCAATGCTTCTTGAAAGATTTTCTGAACATGAGCATGCAGGTCTGGTGTTTTAACCGTTTCAGGTATCCCACGGATCTTGATACTGTTTCTTCTTGATTGGTCTTCGAGATCGGCCAATTTGTCCTTCATTAGTGACAGCTCATTCTCCCTCTCATTGTGAGCGTCAATAACCTCATTTATGGTTCCTGCAAACTCACTCATCTTATGCTCTATGTGAGAAACCCTGTTGTCCACTGCTTTAACTTCTTCTTTAAAGTGATTTGTCAGCGACATAATGTCAGCATGTATGGTACTGCGGATCGATACCAGCATGTCCTTCAGGGTGGTATCAATCACAGGCTGATTTTTAGTGGGGAATTCAAGTATGGAGTCCTGGAGTTCCCTAGTGTCATTGAGAGAGGTATTACCAGTCTCTTCCTCCTCCATCCCCTGCATGTGTGGCTGTTTAGCTTTAACTGGGCTGGAAGTAGAGGATGATGATGGGGAGAATTGCTTGTCCCCTAAGTAAGTCTCTACCTGAGGATGCGCTTGATGTGTGACAGTATGCTTATTGACTGCGTGTCTGCCACGCTCTCTGTCCTCCTGCTTACCGGCGCCATCTTGGGCCTGAGTGCTGCGGGGATGGCGGTAGAAGTTCGTCATTCTGCTCAGCCTTTTAGCTTCTTTCCTCTGCTGGGACATGTTCCCCACGTGTGCCTATCCTTGGGGGTGTAAAAAACACAGTTTTTCTCCGCTCAGGATTGCTGTAATAAGCTCCGGTGTAGCTGCAGTGGAGGGAGCTCTCCCACTACACGGCCATACTCCTCGGCTGCCGGCCATGCCCTCTAAAATATAAAATATTCCATGGACTCAACATGCCTCTCAGAAAATAGCTTGAAGTGTCTTCTTTCCAAAATGGGGTCATTTTGTGCTATCTTGACATTTCATGGCCTCTGTAACTGTGATTGGTAGTGATGAAGTGAAATCACCATTTTACGCCCTTAGAAAGCCTGAAGGAGGGGATTGGTTTCCCGGAGACCTGTACACGGCTAGGCTCCCAAAAAGTCTCACACATGTGGCATGTAATTCCACATATGCCCATGGCATGTTTAGGTAATATATATAATTTAGTGACAATTTTGTGCAAAAAAAAAAAAGAATTTGTTATTTTCCCACAACTTGTGGCAAAAAATAAAATCATTCATGGACTTAATATGCCTCTCAGCAAATAGCTTGGGGTGTCTACTTTCCAAAATGGGGTCATTTGGGGGGGGGGGGGGGTTGTGCTATCTTGGCATTTTTTGTCTTTCAAACCTGTGATAGGTAGTGAGGAGTGAATTCACAATTTTACGTCTTTAGAAATCCTGAAGACGGTGATTGGTTTTCAGGGCCCTGTATGGAGCTAGGCTCCCAAAAAATCATACACATCCGGTATTCCCAGGAGAAGCACCAGAATTTATTTTGGGGTGTAATTCCACATATGACCATGGCATGTGTGAGCAATATATCATTTAGTGACCACTTTGTGTAATTTTTATTTTTTTGTAATTTTTCAATCACTTGTGACAAAAATAAAAAATATTCAATGGGCTCGACATGCCTCTCAGCAATTTCCTTAGGGTGTCTACTTTACAAAATGGGATAATTTGGGGGGGGGGGGGGGATTGTGATATCTGGGCATTTCATGGGCTCAGAAACTGTGATAGGCAGTGAGGAGTGAAATAAAAAATGTACGTCCTTAGAAAGCCTGAAGGCAGTGATTGGTTTTCAGGGTACTATACGCGGTTAGACTGCCAAAAAAAAAGTCCCACACATGTGGTATCCCCATACTGAGGAGAATCAGCAGAATATATTTTGGGGTGTAATTCCACATATAACCATGCCATATTTGAACAATATATCATTTAGTGATTTTAAAAAATTGTAAGTTTCCTGAAACTTGTGGCAAAATATAAAATATTCCTCCACATGCCTCTTAGCAAATAGCTTGAAGTGTCTTCTTTCCAGAATGGGGTCATTTTGTGCTATCTTGACATTTCATGGCCTCTGTAACTGTGATTGGTAGTGATGAAGTGAAATCCCTAGTGGAGAGAGTTGTTAAGGAATCACTGAGAAATATTAATGATCAGTCCTATGTTGCTCTTGCAGAGCCTTCATGTTCTCCAGTGAGGGAGACACAATTACAAGATACTTGGGAATCCTCTTTGCATAGCCACCCTTCAGTTGCCATCTCTGACAGTGACTCTGATGAAGATAGTCCCTGTGTGGGATTTGACTTTACTCTGCTTCCTCCTCTAGTTAAAGCCATTAGAGAAACACTGAATTGGGAGGATCCGGTTGCAGCTCCCTCCAAACAGAGAAAATTCTTTAAACAGTTAAAGAAGGAACGGGTTAATTTTCCATTTATCACTGAACTTGGCGAAATCATCACAGGTGAATGGGGCAAGGTGGAAAAGAAAAATTCCATGCTTTCTAAAATCTCAAAGCTCTATCCCTTTAAGGAGGAAGAAGTGAAGCACTTGGAATCAGTTGGTGGATGCAACCATGATGAGGCTGGTAAAACATGTGACACTTCTCTTGGAGGATACAGTATCTTTTAAGGATGTTCTGGACAGACGGATCGATGCTGATCTGAAGAGGGTGTACCTTACAGCAGGTATGGCCTGTAAGCCAGCTTTAGCTTTGTCCAAGGCCATGGAGATTTGGGCGGATAATGTGGACGAGACACTCAGGAATATCTCGGAAAAGATACAGCCAAATGCTCATCTATCCAAGAATTGAGGCTTGCAGGTCAGGTGGGGGCTTGTCTTTTCCACTTCCGTCATGTCTGGGTGCCCTCGATTCAAGACTTCTGGACCATCAAGACGGTCTCTTCAGGCCATGCTTGGACCTTAAAAAAAGCTCCCAGAGTCAGGTGGGTCCCCACTTCTCTTCCGGCTACAAAAGAAAAAAGGTGAATTCTTCTAGCCTACGTGGAATCTTTGTTGTCTCAAGGCGCCATTATTCATGTTCCAGTCAACCAGCGAGGCATGGGAATCTACTCTCCTCTCTTTATGGTCCAGAAGAAGAGTGGGGCCTGGATCCCAGTCATAGATCTAACTCACTTGAACCGTTTTATCAAAAAAGAAAAGTTCAAGATGGAAATGTTATCCACAATTCAACAGTTTGTTCAATCAGGAGACTGGATGAGCTCCATAGACCTCAAAGACGCCTATTTTCATGTACCCATTGCAGAAAATTTCCAACAATTTCTCTGCTTCTCCATGGGCGAGCTTCATTTTCAATTCACGTGCCTTCCCTTCGGGCTATCAGCTTCTCCGCGTGTATTTTCAAAAGTACTGTTGGCAGTGGTGGCTCTTCTGAGGACCAAAGGGATTTGTCTACATCACTACTTAGACGACCTTCTGCTGTTGGCTCAAGACAAGGAGCAACTCCTAGTACACAGAGGGCAGGTCATCTCCACCCTACAGGAATTCGGGTGAATCTGGAACTTGGAGAAGAGTCAGTTAGACCCGTCTCAGTCCCTGGTGTTTTTAGGGGCCCTATTTAATACAGTCAGAGGCACCATCTTGTTACCAGAAGAGAAGATGTCAATAGTCAGAGATAGAATCCATCTGACCCTCTCTGCCTCACATCTCCAGGTTCTCCAGTGCTTGAGAATTATAGGCACTATGATGGCGACAATTCCAATGGTGTGATGGGCGCAATGGAGGATGAGGCCCTTACAGAAGGGTTTCCTTCATCAGTGGACAGGCAGCAAAGCCCATCTGATTCGGATCACCTCATCCATGAGGAACTCCCTTCCATGGTGGCTCCAGCGGGAAAATCTTTGCAACTTCCATTCCATTCTTCCCATCTTGTGGGTAACTATAACAACGGATACCAGCAACAGGGGCTGGGGTGCTCCCACTGCCTAGTGCAAGTGGGACAGGGCACCTGGGATCTTCCCTCCAGAAAAACGTTGTCAAACATCTTGGAGTTAAGAGCAGCCTTCCAGGCTCTACTATCCTTTTGTCATCTGATTTCAGGAGCCTCGGTCCTACTCAGACTAGACAATACCACAGCAGTGGCATACATAAGAAGGCAAGGGGGTACTCAAAGCTTATCCCTTCTCCAAGAGGTGGAACTGATCATGACCTGGGCTCAGAGGAACCTGAAAGATCTAACAGCAACATATGTTCTGGGGGTTCAGAATGTCCAGGCAGACTTCCTTTCTCGACTACTCCTAGACAACAATGAGTGGTCTCTCCAAGAGGAAGTATTCAATTGGATCCTAACGTTGAGGTTCTCCCTGGAGCTCGACTTGTTTGCCTCCCCCTGCAACAAGAAACTTGCGAGGTACTACTCGAAATACAGGGATCCTCAAGCCTACGGGTTGGACACCTTGTAGGAGAAATGGTGGTTCCACAGGGCCTATGCCTTCCCGCCAACTCCTATCATTCTTCAGTCAGAAACAGCAGAGATAATTTCATACTGGCCCAACAGGCCTTGGTTTCCCCTCCTAACGCTCCTCAGTGTCAGGGATCTGATTCCTTTATCTTCCAGACCAGATCTTCTGTCTCAGGGGTCGAGGCTACATCCTTGCCCGGATCACCTGTGCCTAAAGGCTTGGTTTTTGAAAGGGGTAGGTTGGAGGTGGTAAGTCTTCCCCGAAGAGGTTATTCCTACTCTGCTTAGTGCAAGGAGAAGTAGCACAAATTGGGTATATGAGAGGATTTGGGCGAAGTTTACAAGCCACAGGTCTTCCAGGTCTAGCTCCTGTAATACTCTCGCAGTTCAGGACGTTTTAAGTTTCTTGCAGACAGGATTGTATATATCGCTATCTGTCAGTTCTCTTCGTGTTCAGGTGTCAGCAATTTCAGCCTTCTCTGGAGTCGCATGGGCTAATCATCCTTTGGTCCAACAGTTTTTCAAAGGAGCAATCGGGCTTAGGCCACAGAGGAAACCTAGATTTCCCAAATGGGATCTTCCATTGGTTCTGGATTTCTTTTCACAACTTGGCAAATCTCTTTCAATTAGAGAATTAACACTCAAGACCTCTTTCCTGATAGCCATAACTTCGGCAAAGAGAATTTCCGAAATCCAATCTTTAGGTTCAAAGGAACCTTTTCTCACTTTTTTTCCGGATAGAGTGGTCCTAATTCTGATGCTAGGAACAAATCCCAAGGTTACCTCGGTCTTCCATGAAAACCAGGAAATCACACCTCCTACCTTCAATTCTGCTGGAAGTCTGGATCCACACCCTCTGGATGTGGGTGTTACTCTAAAACAATATCTGGATGTTACAGCTTCTTTTCGTCAGACAGACTTTCTCTTTGTTCTGTTCGATGGGAAGAACAAAGGCTCTAAGGCTTCTGTCCATCGCTGCTTGGGTGATCCAGGCTATCCAATAAGCTTAAAGAGAGAAGGACTTGGCTCCTCCTGAGGCAGTTACAGAGCACTCTACTAGAAGTCTCTCAACTTCATGGGCAGCCTCACGTCATGTTGCACCTTAAGTGATCTGCAGAGCAACCTCCTGGCCATCGATTCATACTTTTATGTATCACTATTGTGTTGAGCCAGCAACTTTTATGTGTTAAATAAATCTTTTTTGTTCAGCATTTTTACCCACCCGGGTGTGTATGGCGAGTTATTTCCCACACGTTGCTGCCATGGAGTCTGTCAGAAAGATGGAAAATTCCTATCAAAATACTTACCGTAATTTTCCTTTCCTGATGGACTCCATGGCAGCAGGAGTTCCCTCCCAAATGGCTGGAGTAGGCTAGTTACGGCCGTGGGCAGGGAGCAAAGATTTATGGGAGTAATGTCCTATAGGGTAATGGAGGCGGGACTTAACCCACACTTTGCTGCCATGGAGTCCATCAGGAAAGGAAAATTACGGTAAGTATTTTGATAGGAATTTTCCATTATATCACATGATCCTAAATATAACAATCTGTCCCTTCCCAGACTTATGCAAGTCTGATGGGCTGAAATATTCTGTTACCTTCAAGTTAAGAACTTTTTTTTTTTTTACTCGCTTCAGAAATGTTTGAAATAACAATAATACCAGATCTAGAAATTGCCCTTTTAAATATAAAACCTGATTACATGACTCCTAAACAATTCAAGCTATTCATACAACTTATGACGGCCGCAAAACAGACAATAACTAAAGCATGGAAAACTCCCTTACTAAACATAGCAGAAACCAAGCACAGTATGAATCGGCCATTGTTGCAAAAATGGAAACCCTAGATAAAGAAATTTGAAAGGATATGAAGGTTTATGGAAACCATGTATCACACATTGTTTACCTATAAACTTTGACCACCAGGTCATGTTTGACTGTTGACCGTTTGACCAACAGTCATTATTATTATTATTATTATTATTCAGGATTTATATAGCGCCAACAGTTTGCGCAGCGCTTTACAATATGAGGGCAGACAGTACACTTACAATACGAATCGATACAGGAGGGATCAGAGGGCCCTGCTCGTTAGAGCTTACAATCTAGAAATGGTAACTAACATTTTTATATGCAACAATGATAAAACTATAACAATAGATTATGCCTCCAGAACACCCCATGCCCTCAACCCCCGCCCCCCCCCCCTTCCTTACCCTTATTTTTTTTCTTTCTTTTTTCTTTGCTTCTTTCTTCCTTATTTCTCTCATATTATCATTTCATAAAATACCTAACAGCAACAGGTGATATGGAATATATTTAAAATATCACACTCAGTAGTTTGATGCATATACTTTATACAAATGTTTAACAAATAAGAACTCAGACACGAATAGACCTAATTTTCTTACAATAACTGATAATGATTCTCTAAATATTAATGTAAGCTAATATTGAAACGGTCTGAAAACTCTGTATCATTTTGATAAATAGGGAAATTATCTAACATTAATTTTACCATCTGTGTGTTATATTAATACAATGCTCTAACCTGCTTCTTTATTTTACATGTAACTACTAAAATACCTTTTAATGAAACATTATACTTGTTACCATATGTTGATCTTTCAATAAAAACCTTTGAACAAGAAAAATGTCTATAGCTAGTCTTTACTACCACTTTATTAGTAGTGGCCATCATGGTGAAACATGCTTGGGGGTTGCTGTCAGGTGGGGACATGCTGTATGCTGTTTATGGCTAAATAAAGTTTTTTTTAAAGTAGAGACATCATTGGTGTGTGGCCTGCAGTCTGTAACAGTCTTTGTACTAGAAGCAGTGGAGGCCCGTCCATAGGGGGCGCCAGGGCGCTGCCCCCCCCCCCCTCCTATGTAGTAGAAAAAAAAAGGAAAAAAATATATATATATATATATTTTTTAAACATGTCCCTTTAAGAATTTTTTTTACTTTTTTTTACATTTCCCTCCCTATGTGCACTGGCGCCGGGCACAGTGCAATATAGGAAGCGCCACGTCTATGCAATCACAAGATTGCAGACGAGGCACTTCATTTGCCCAAAAAAGGAGCACTCTGTGGCGCAGCCGATCGCGCCACAGCTTCCGGCGCGATCGACTGGCTGAGCAAGTGCATAGACTTGCACTTGAGTGAGCGGTGGGCGGTGCTTCCGACGTCACTCAAGGAAGTGACATTGGCACGGCACTTCTCTCCCCTGCCCGCCTGAGACTGGATCAGGTAAGGTAAATCTTGTCTGGGGGGGGTATGCTGCCGACCACCGATAATAACCCTTATTTTTAAAATCTTGTTTAGCGGGGGGGGTGGGGTGGGGGGTTAATGCTGCCGACCACCGATATTAATCCTTTTTTAAATCTTGTTTGGGGGGCAGGTATGGGGGTTAATGCTGCGTGGTCGGCAGCATTAACCCCCATACCTGCCCCCCTAACAAGATTTACAGTTTGTAGATATGTGCGATTTGCATGTTGTAGATATGTGCAATTTACAGGTTGTAGATATGTGCGATTTACAGAATGCGATTTACAGAATGCAGATATGTGCTATTCACAGGTTGTAGATATGTGCGATTTGCAGGTTGTAGATATGTGCGACTTGCATGTTGTAGATATGTGCAATTTATAGGTTGTAGATATGTGCGATTTGCAGGTTGTAGATATGTGCTATTTACAGGTTGTAGATATGTGCGATTTATAGGTTGTAGATATGTGCGATTTGCATGTTGTAGATATGTGCAATTTACAGGTTGTAGATATGTGCGATTTATAGGTTGTAGATATGTGCAATTTACAGGTTGTAGATATGTGAGATTTGCATGTTGTAGATATGTGCAATTTGCATGTTGTAGATATGTGCAATTTACAGGTTGTAGATATGTGCGATTTACAGAATGCGATTTACAGAATGCAGATATGTGCTATTCACAGGTTGTAGATATGTGCGATTTGCAGGTTGTAGATATGTGCGATTTATAGGCTGTAGATATGTGCGATTTATAGGTTGTAGATATGTGCGATTTGCATGTTGTAGATATGTGCAATTTACAGGTTGTAGATATGTGCGATTTGCAGGTTGTAGATATGTGCGATTTATAGGTTGTAGATATGTGCGATTTATAGGTTGTAGATATGTGCGATTTGCATGTTGTAGATATGTGCGATTTACAGTTTGTAGATATGTGCGGTTTACAGGTTGTAGATATGTGCGATTTGCATGTTGTAGATATGGGCAATTTACAGGTTGTAGATATGTGTGACTTGCATGTTGTAGATATGTGCAATTTACAGGTTGTAGATATGTGCGATTTGCATGTTGTAGATATGTGCAATTTACAGGTTGCAGATATGTGCGATTTACAGAATGCAATTTACAGAATGCAGACATGTGCTGTTTACAGGTTGTAGATATGTGCGATTTGCATGTTGTAGATATGTGCACTGTACAGGTTGTAGATATGTGCGATTTGCATGTTGTAGATATGTGCAATTTACAGGTTGTAGATATGTGCAATTTACAGAATGCGATTTACAGAATGCAGATATGTGCTATTTGCATGTTGTAGATATATGCAATTTGCATGTTGTAGATATGTGCAATTTACAGGTTATAGATATGTGCAATTTGCATGTTGTAGATATGTGTGATTTACAGCTGGTAGATATGTGTGATTTACAGCTTGTAGATATGTGCGATTTACAGGTTGTAGATATGTGCAATTTACAGGTTGTAGATATGTGCAATTTGCATGCTGTAGATATGTGCAATTTACAGGTTGTAGATATGTGCAATTGACAGGTTGTAGATATGTGCAATTTACAGAATGCGATTTACAGAATGCAGATATGTGCTATTTACAGGTTGTATATATATGCGATTTGCATGTTGTAGATATGTGCGATTTGCATGTTGTAGATATGTGCAATTTACACGTTGTAGATATGTGCGATTTACAGGTTGTAGATATGTGCAATTTACAGAATGCGATTTACAGAATGCAGATATGTGCTATTTACAGATTTACAGGTTGTACATATATATGCGATTTGCATGTTGTAGATATGTGCAATTTACAGGTTGTAGATAGATGCGATTTGCATGTTGTAGATATGTGCAATTTACAGGTTGTAGATATGTGCGATTTGCATGTTGTAGATATGTGTGATTTACAGGTTGTAGATATGTGCGATTTACAGGTTGTAGATATGTGCGATTTGCAAGTTGTAGATATGAGCAATTTACAGGTTGTAGATATGTACGATTTGCATGATGTAGATATGTGCAATTTACAGGTTGTAGATATGTGCGATTTGCATGTTGTAGATATGTGCAATTTACAGGTTGCAGATATGTGCGATTTACAGAATGCGATTTACAGAATGCAGATATGTGCTATTTACAGGTTGTAGATATGTGCGATTTGCATGTTGTAGATATGTGCAATTTACAGGTTGTAGATATGTGCAATTTACAGGTTGTAGATATGTGCGATTTGCATGTTGTAGATATGTGCAATTTACAGGTTGTAGATATGTGCAATTTACAGAATGTGATTTACAGAATGCAGATATGTGCTATTTGCATGTTGTAGATATATGCGATTTGCATGTTGTAGATATGTGCAATTTACAGGTTGTAGATATGTGCAATTTGCATGTTGTATATATGTGTGATTTACAGCTGGTAGATATGTGTGATTTACAGGTTCTAGATATGTGCGATTTACAGGTTGTAGATATGTGCAGTTTACAGGTTGTAGATATGTGCGATTTACAGGTTGTAGATATGTGCGATTTACAGACTGTAGATATGTGCAGTCTACAGGTTGTAGATATGTGCAGTTTACAGGTTGTAGATATGTACCATTTACAGGTTGTAGATATGTGCGATTTGCATGTTGTAGATATGTGCAATTTACAGGTTGTAGATATGTGCGATTTACAGGTTGTAGAAATGTGCAATTTACAGAATGTGATTTACAGAATGCAGATATGTGCTATTTAAAGGTTGTAGATATGTGCGATTTACAGAATGCAGATATGTGCAATTTACAGAATGCGATTTACAGAATTCAGATATGTGCTATTTACAGAATGCAAATGTGTGATTTACAGAATGCAGATGTGTGATTTACAGAATGCAGATATGTGCGATTTACAGAATACGATTTACAGACTGCAGATATGTGCGATTTACATGTTGCAGAATGCAGATATGGGCAATTTACAGGTTGCAGAATGCAGTTATGTGCGATTTACAGAATGCAGATATGTGCAATTTACAGGTTGCAGAATGCAGACATGTGTGATTTACAGGTTGCAGATTTCAAATATGTGCGATTTACAGGTTGCAGAAAAGGTGCCTGATGTGGTTATACACAAGATAGGCATGATTCATCTGCTTTAGCAGAGCCCAGTGTATAATGTGCAGCCTGGTATATGATGTTGATTCGCTAAGGGGTGTGGCTTGTGAGAAGTGGGAGGTGCCAAATCTGAGGGGGCGTGGTCTTGCGCCCCCCCATCCTAAAACTTCACCAGCCGCCACTGACTAGAAGAGTGGGTGGGCTCCCTTTCTGGCACCCAAAGTGGCTGTGGTGGATGATTATCTGTGTCTGGAGCAGTGCTGCTTGGTTCAGATTGTCTAACTATGGATGATGCCTCTTTGCCTTTTGTGTTGGATGTAGTGGAGACTGCGCACCAGCAGTTTTCTTGCCATTTGTGTTGGGTGTAATGAACACTACATACTGGTATTTATTTTGCCCTATGTGCTTGGTGCAGCTCTTGGCACTCATTCTCATAAAAAGACATTGTGCCCTAGCACCTCTCTTGTCCTGTGTACTGAGCGCAGTTTTTCGTTTCCTTTCTCATTTCACATGTATAGACACTGCACACTAGAAGTTATCTTGTCCTTGAGGGATGTAGTGGACACCACACTCTGGTGCGTCTCTTGTGCTATGTGCTTCATGTAGTTCTCATTCCACATGAAAAGACATCACGCCTTATGCCACGTGCACACGATCAAACAATCGGGTGGAAAAGTCCGGTAAACTCAAGTCCGCCGGACAATCCCCCGTGTGTAGCCTCCGGCGTACTTTTTTTACCCGAAAGTATGGCGGACTTAGAAAGTAGTTCTGCACTCCAATCTTCCCGCCGGACTTGCATTTCGGCGGACAATCTGGCCGTGGAGAAAAGTCCACTCATTTTGAGCACGTCTCCAGGTAGGCGGGGCCCGCGAAGGAGACGTCGCTGGCCCCGACACCTGGTATAAACTTAAAGGGGAACCCCAAGCTGAAAAAATCAGCATAGGGTTCCCTCCCAGGTCCACATCAGACCCTTGTCTGAGCACGCTACCCGGCCGGCCAGGAAAGGGGGGGACGAGCGAGCGGCCCCCCTCCTGAGCCATACCAGGCCACGTGCCCTCAACATGGGATGTGCCTTGGGGAAGGGGGGGCCACGCGGCCCCCCCACCCCAAAGCATCTTGCCCCCATGTTGATATAGACAAGGGCCTCTTCCCGACAACCCTGGCCATTGGTTGTCGGGGTCTGCGGGCAGGGGGCTTATTGGAATCCGGGAGCCCCCTTTAATAAGGGGGCCCCCGGATACCGGCCCCCCACCCTATGTGAATGAGTATGGGGTACAATGTACCCCTACCCATTCACCTGTAAAAAAAGTAAAGAAAAACACAACACACAAGGGTTAAAATAGTTTATTGCACAGCTGTGTGGTTCTTCCGTCTTCGGGGGTCATCTCGCCGGACTCCTCCGCTTTCTTCTTCTAGCTCTTTTGCTAGCGGAGGAGCCCGGCTTTCTTCCTCGCCGCCGCCGCCCTCTTCTTCCGACTTCGGGGGTCTTGTCCCCCTCTTCGGTTCTTCTGCCGGGCCACCACGCCTTCTTCTAGCTCTTTTACAGGCGGTGGCCCGGTCTTCTGTTGCCGCTGTCGTCACTGCTGTCATCGCCGCCTTCTGTTCTTCTCTTCAGATGTTGCCTCGTCGCTCCCTCCGCTCACAATGACGGGGACCGGGCGTGCGGCAACTTATATAGGGACATCGCTGGATGATGTCCCCACCTATTATGATGTCACAGTCCCAGCATCCTCTGAATGGTCAGGTGTGCAGCACTTACTATTGCGAGCTGTGTCAGCAGCTGCTGGTGTAGCACCTGCCACACAGCTCACATGCTTCAAAGTCTTGCAGGACACGGCTGCTAACGGGAACAGAGTTCCTGTTGTGAAAAAAGTACAGGAACGCCGTTCCCATGCGTTCCCGCAGGACTTGGGCCCTGCTTCTTACTCTGCTTACTGAATGATGTGAAGCCATACAATGGTGGTAGAGGAGAAAGCAGTTAATATTATTCCAAGATGGTTGGAACAACCTAGATTCACCCAAATGGTATGCTTTAAGGAACGCCAATTGGTTATAAGCTGGGCCCAGGATCACTTTCAGATTTGCAATTGCAATATATACATATGGGCCAGGATACCCACAAAAAGCCACCAAACAGGACACCACTAGATGTTTTAGCCTTGCTCCAACATCCCATAGAAATGTGCTCAAAGAAACAAATTGAGACCCATGCGCCACATAGTGTATAAAAAAAAAGTGCACTCACATATAAGGTATAAAATATAGCAGAACTGTATAAATAAATAACAAGTTGGCCAAATTCAGCCTCTGGGGACACTTCAGTTTCACGATGACATCACGTAGCATAGCTCCGAACTGGCCCTTTTTATCAGAAATAATTTTCTCAAAGGGCTTTAAAGTGGTTGTAAAGCTTTATTTTTAAATTTAAATAATAAACATGTTATACTTACCTGATCTATGCAACAGCCCCAATCCTCTTTTCCTCAGGTCACCCGTCCATGCTCTAGGCTCCCAAACCCCCCCCCCCCGCCAAGTGCCCCCATAGAAAGCTTCCCCCGTAAGAATGCCTTAACTACTAGCCACCAGCCGGCTGTCATATGATGGCCAGGCGGCGCGGCTCTCGTTCTGGGAGGGCGTCATATGACGTCCCTCCATTTAAACAGGGAATGTGCACGGCCGATCACAGGTGGTACCGCCCCACTTTGCACAGTGCATACGCGCAATTGGGAGCACGCTGTGCATGCACATCAGTGGCGACGTGTTCCCGGGTAGGGATGGCCAAAGTGTTCGCCCGGCGGACGTTTTGTGGCGAATTTTGCGTGTTCATTATTCGCCCGATCGGCAGACTATTGCCGCTGTTCGCCCGGCGGACATTTGTGTTTACAGTGTGAAAGGACTTTGAGCCATGATGACACATCCATCATGGGGTACAGGACAGCCAATTGAGACATTTCAGCATATGGACAATTGGACATTCCCCCTACCTTATAAATAAACCTGATCTGGCGGCCATTTTACATTCTGTCATATGTCATTGTAGGGAGAGGTTGCTGTGTGCAGCAGGGAGAGACTGTAGTGACACAAATCGCTAGCTATTAGGTCCACAAAAGTCCTTTTAAGTCCTTGGTATAGGTGTAGTACAGTATATAGGGTTCAGTGCACTGCTGTGCTGGTGATTGCAGCAGCCTGTCTTTTGTCAGTGTAGGGAGGGACAGGACGCTGTGTACAGCAGGGGCAGTCAGTTTAATCACTAGCTAGCTATTACTATTAGGTACTCAAAGGTCCTTTTAAGGACTGGTATTGGTGTACAGTATATAGGGTTATGGTGCACTGCTGACTGATTCTGCAGTTGTCTTTAGTCAGTGTAGGGACAGAACGCTGTGTGGAGCAGGGACGGTCAGTTTAATCACTAGCTATTACTATTAGGTCCACAAAGGTCCTTTAAAGGACTGGTATAAGTGTACAGTATATAAGGTTGTATACGTATAATATACTTTCTTCCAAATATAGAAAGAATATTATACTTGACTGCTGCCCTATTCTGCAGCAGTCATTTATCAGTGTAGGGACTGAGGTACAGTCTGCAAATCACTAGCTACTTGGTCCACAAAGGTCCTTGTAAGGACTGGTATAGGTGTACAATATATAGGGTGCTGGTGCAGGGCTGTGCTGCAGATTACTGCCCTATGCTGCAGCAGTACTTTATCAGTGTAGGGACTGAGGAACAGTCTGCAAATCACTAGCTACTATGTCCACAAAGGTCCTTGTAAGGACTGGTATAGGTGTACAATATATAGGGTGCTGGTGCAGGGCTGTGCTGCAGATTACTGCTGGTTTCTGCAGCAGTCTTTTATCAGTGTAGGAACTGAGGTACAGTCTGCAAATCACTAGCTACTAGGTCCACAAAGGTCCTTGTAAGGAATGGTATAGGTGTACAATATATAGGGTGCTGGTGCAGGGCTGTGCTGCAGATTACTGCCCTATTCTGCAGCAGTCCTTTATCAGTGTAGGGACTGAGGTACAGTCTGCAAATCACTAGCTACTAGGTCCACAATGGTCCTTGTAAGGACTGGTATAGGTGTACAATATATAGGGTGCTAGTGCAGGGCTGTGCTGCAGATTACTGCTGGTTTCTGCAGCAGTCTTTTATCAGTGTAGGGACTGAGGTACAGTCTGTAAATCACTAGCTACCAGGTCCACAAAGGTCCTTGTAAGGACTGGTATAGGTGTACGATATACAGGGTGCTGGTGCAGGGCTGTGCTGCAGATTACTGCCCTATTCAGCAGCAGTCCTTTATCAGTGTAGGGACTGAGGGACAGTCTGCAAATCACTAGCTACTAGGTCCACAAAGATCCTTGTAAGGACTGGTATAGGAGTACAATATATAGGGTGCTGGTGCACTGCTGCTGACTGCTGCCCTATTCTGCAGCAGTCTTTTATCAGTGTAGGGACTGAGGTACAGTCTGCAAATCACTAGCTACTAGGTCCACAAAGGTCCTTGTAAGGACTGGTATAGGTGTACAATATATAGGGTGCTGGTGCAGGGCTGTGCTGTAGATTACTGCTGGTTTCTGAAGCAGTCTTTTATCAGTGTAGGGACTGAGGTACAGTCTGCAAATCACTAGCTACTAGGTCCACAAAGGACCTTGTAAGGACAGGTATAGGTGTAGAATATATAGGGTGCTGGTGCACTGCTGCTGACTGCTGCCCTATTCTGCAGCAGTCCTTTATTAGTGTAGGGTCTGAAGTACAGTCTGCAACTCACTAGCTACTAGGTCCACAAAGGTCCTTGTAAGGACTGGTATAGGTGTACAATATATAGGGTGCTGGTGCAGGGCTGTGCTGCAGATTACTGCTGGTTTCTGCAGCAGTCTTTTATCAGTGTAGGGACTAAGGTACAGTCTGCAAATCACTAGCTACTAGGTCCACAAAGGTCCTTGTAAAGACTGGTAGGGGTGTACAATATATAGGGTGCTGGTGCAGGGCTGTGCTGCAGATTACTTCCCTATTCTGCAGCAGTCCTTTATCAGTGTAGGGACTGAGCTACAGTAAGCAAATCACTAGCTACTAGGTCCACAATGGTACTTGTAAGGACTGGTATAGGTGTACAATATATAGGGTGCTGGTGCAGGCCTGTGCTGCAGATTACTTCCCTATTCTGCAGCAGTCCTTTATCAGTATAGTGACTGAGGAACAGTCTGCAAACCACTAGCTACTAGGTCCACAAAGGTCCTTGTAAGGACTGGTATAGGTGTACAATATATAGGGTGCTGGTGCAGGGCTGTGCTGCAGATTACTGCTGGTTTCTGCAGCAGTTTTTATCAGTGTAGGGACCGAGGTACATTCTGCAAATCACTAGCTACTAGGTCCACAAAGGTCCTTGTAAGGACTGGTATAGGTGTACTATTTGGTGTGCAGTATATAGGTGTGTAGTACACGTATAAAATACGTGCACATATAGAAAGCATAGTATAGTGCAATTCCAATGTACAGCATTGTGACTGCTGAGCGGTTTTGCAGCGATACTCCAAAGCTTAGCGCATTGAAACAGGGCAAAATTTACACACGTGCCATGCATGGCACATGTCTTAAACTTGGTCGTGTAGCGATTCGTTGTCAAATACCCTGGGGTCCAGGACATTTTGTGGCAGGCAAGGAAAATCTCGGCCCATTTCAGAAGATCTTACACGGCCATGGCTCGCCTTGCTGACATTCAGTGGCGACGCAATCTGCCGGTCAGATGTCTTATTTGCGATTGCCCGTCGCGATGGAACCATCAGTGACATGGTACCTTATGCCTTCTTTATGGAGCGTGCATTGCGTTGTGTCATTGATCAAGCCGTGGAGGAGCAGGAGCGGGAAGATGAGGAAGTCGCAATGCTAGATGAATTCCCAGTGGGGCTACTCTATCTGAGACAAGTCAACAAAAGGAGTCTGAAGAGAAGCCAGAGGAGGATGGTGCCGGGGCGGATGAGGAGGAGCAAGGAGAGCATGCTTTAAACCTTTCTGGGATCCCTGTTGTTGTGCGTGGATGGGGAGAGGAGAACGAGGAGGACGACATTATCCTGGATGATGAGCAGGAGCAAGGCCACCACACCGCTTCCAGTTTAGTGCAAATGGGGGCCTTCATGCTCCAGTGTTTTAACAGGGACCCCTGTATAAAAAGCATAAGGGTAAAGGACCACTACTGGGTGGCAACGTACTTAGACCCCAGGTACAAACACAAAATGGCGGAAATGTTAGCACCGTCACAGAGGGCTGTCAGAATGGAGCACATGCAGGCCTTGCTTCGAGAAATGCTGCATTCTGCTTTTGCGTGCGCTGGCAGAGGAGGAATTCCCACTCCCAGAGAAAGAGTTGGTACCAATCCAACAGCACCTGCAAGAAGAGGGCAGTTTTACGATGTGTTGGTGACTTCTGATATGAGGTCATTCTTTCAGCCGACCCATCGACAGGTGTCATCTGGATCCAGCATCAGGGAACGCCTAGACCGACAGGTGTGCGACTACATCGGGTTAATGGCCGATGTGGAAGCTTTGAGGAGTGACGAACCCCTGGACTACTGGGTGGGCAGGCCTGACCTCTGGCCAGAGCTTGCCCAATTTGCAATGGAACTGTTGGCTTGCCCCTCATCCAGTGTCCTGTCCGAAAGGACGTTCAGCGCAGTAGGGGGGATCATGACCGATAAGCGCCTAGCTCACGATAGTGTTGACTACCTCACATTTCTAAAAATAAATGAGGCATGGATCTCGGAGGAATTCAACACATGTGACCGTAGTCTATGTATATCTCTATAAACTATTTATTTAATCGAGCACACAGACCTTTTTTCTACATTTGGCTCACTTTCTTGTACAAAAAAAGAACACCGTACTATATGCACGTACCCTCCTGTTTGAAGAGGTTAAGCGGTGTCATATTTTTGGGGCCCAGCAGCGAGTTGCTGGTATCAGTACTGCTGTCAGTGCACTCTATCACGGTGCTGGTGTCAGTTTTCTATATCACGGTGCTGGTATCAGTGCTCTATATCACGGTGCTGGTGTCAGTGCTCTATATCACGGTGCCGGTGTCAGTGCACTCTATCACGGTGCAGGTGTCAGTGCACTCTATCACGGTGCGGGTGTCAGTGCACTCTATCACGGTGCGGGTGTCAGTGCACTCTATCACGGTGCTGGTGTCAGTGCTCTATATCACGGTGCTGGTGTCAGTGCACTCTATCACGGTGCTGGTGTCAGTGCTCTATATCACGGTGCTGGTGATCATCTCCTGCACCCTCTTCATAGCCTATCCTGACCTTTACTCTCTTCCATTGCCTTCATGCGCTCCTGAGTCCTGAATTGTCAAAATTTCACATATAAAAAAAGAATGCTTGTAGTTGTCGATCCCAGATTCACTTCATACATGTGTTATGTCAGTGGCCATGTGGTGGGACTATGTGTGCACAGCTAGTAATTATTTTGTGGCTGAAAATATGACCTGTAGGTTTCTAAAGTTCACCTGCCATTGAAGTCAATGGGGTCTGCCACGAACTTTGTGGTTCGCAAACTTTCGGCCGCGTTCGCGGTTCGCGCTCTCGAAATGTCCCGTCGGAAGTTCGTCCATCTCTATTCCCGGGAACACTGTCACCAATTCTGGTAAACAGCCATTGGCCAGCCACTGTTTATCACGTGATCAGCTGTGATACTTTCACAGCCGATCACTAAATGTCAACAAACCGCGGTAACAAGATGTTACCGGGTTCTCCTCCTCGCACACGATCATGTATGAGAAGGAGATTGCGGTAACATCTTGTTACCGCCTACAGTGTACACCAATTACACTGTACCCGAGTACCTGTCACAGTCCATCAGAGTACCCGAGTACCTTTTACCAGGCCATCAGAGTACCCGGGTACCTGTTACATGGCCATCAGAGTACCCGAGTACCTGTCACCAGCCCATCAGAGTACCCGAGTACCTGTCACCAGCCCATCAGAGTACCCGAGTACCAGTCACCAGCCCATCAGAGTACCCGAGTACCTGTCACCAGCCCATCAGAGTAACCGAGTACCTGTCCCCAGCCCATCAGAGTACCCGAGTACCTGTCACAAGCCCATCAGAGTAACCGAGTACGTGTCACCAGCCCATCAGAGTAACCGAGTACCTGTCACCAGTCCATCAGAGTACCTGTCACCAGCCCATCAGAGTAACCAAGTACCTGTCACCAGCCCATCAGTGTACCTGAGTACCTGTCTGCAGCTCATCAAGTTACCTGAGTACCTGTCTCCAGCCCATCAGAGTACCCGAGTACCTATCTGCAGCCCATGCCTCATAGAATATATACGTTGGGGTGTTTGCTTTCCAAAATGGGGACATTTTGTGGGTAATTCCACTGAGCTGGTGCTCAAGGACCTTCAAAAGTATGATGGGTAGGAATGAAATGAGATGTGTAATTGATGCTACTAGAACGCCTGAAGGTACTACTTCAATTTTGGGCCTCTGTATGTGGCCAGGCTGTGTAAAAGTCTCACACATGTAGTATCCCCATACTCGGGTTATTTTTGCTATATACAGGCTATTTGTTAGAAATATCTTATAAATTGACAACTTTTTTTCCACATTTTACAAAAACTTCAGGAAAAAAATTAACAGCTCAAAAGACTCATTCTGCCTCATAGATTATACGTTGGGGTGTTTGCTTTCCAAAATGGGGTCATTTTGTGGGCAAATCCATTGTCCTGGTGCTCCAGGGCCTTCAAAATCTAATAGGTGGTTGACAATTGAAATGTGTCATTTATGCTTGTAGAACGCCTGAAGGTGCCACTTCAATGTTAGGCCTTTGTATGTGGCCAGGCTGTGTAAAAGTCTCACACATGTGGTATCGCCATACCCGAGAAGAGTAGCAGAATGTATTTTGGGGTGTAATTTGTTGTATGCATATGCTGTGTGTGAGAAATAACCTGATAATATTACAATTTTGTAAAAAAAAAAATCATATTGCAAAGGATTGTGGGAAAAAAATGACAACTTAAAAAAACTCACCATGCTACTTCCTTAATACCTTGGAATGTCTACTTTCTAAAAAGGGGAAATTTGGGGGGTATTTGTACTTTCCTGACTTGTTAGTGTCTCAAGAATTGAGATGCACTTGATGTACTGAAGGCCTGATCAGATGTGATCAATTTTCAGTGATTGGCACCATAGTTTGTAGACTCTATTACTTTCACAAAGCCCAAATAATATACACTAATTTGTTTTGTTTTTTACCAAAGATATGTAGCAGTATTAATTTTGGCCAAAATTTATGAAGAAAAATTACTAATTAGCAAAATTTTCTGACAGAAACAAACAAAAAAGCATTTTTTTCACAAAAGTTAGTCTTTTTTTATTTATAGCACAATGAATAAGAAACCCTCTAGTGATTAAATAAAAGAAAGCTCTATTTGTGTGAAAAAAGGGACGCAAGTTTCATATGGGTACAGTGTTGCATGACTGAGTAATTGTCATTCAAACTGTGAGAGTGCTGAAAGCTGAAAATTGGTCTGGGCAGGAAGGTATAAGTGCACTGTATTGAGGTGGTTAAAGAGTGGGGTACAAGCCACCAGTGTTGGTCATCTTACTTTAAAAAAGTCATTAGTTAAGTTACAAATTACTTCTCCCAAAAAGTAATTGCGTTAGTAACTCGGTTACTACATTGGAAAAATAATTAGTTACTCAGCAAAGTAACTTTGACAGGGATGGCAGCAGTGGTACTTGAGGGGGTGGCAGCGGTGGTACTTGAGGGGGTGGCAGTGGTGGTACTTGAGGGGGTGGCAGCAGTGGTACTTGAGGGGTGGAAGCGGTGGTAGTGTACTTGGGGGGGTGGGAGTGGTGGTGGTGTACAGTACTTGGAGGGGTGGCAGCGGTGGTACTTGGGGGGGGGGGTGTCAGCAGTGGTGTACTTGTGGGGGGTGACAGGCAGCGGTGGTGGTGCCATCCTCTCCCACCACCACCTCTGCCCCTTACTGATCCCATCCCCCACCACCACTGATCTCATCCCTACCGTATCCCCCCTATCACCCCTGTTGTAGAAGTGATGGTGGGTGGATAGGGTTAGGATCAGTAAGAAGCAGAGGTGGTGAAGGACTTGGGATGGATCGATTGCACTGCAATTTGAATTGTCAGACAGTCACTTACTTGAATGCCTCCAGGAATGCCTTTCCTCATGGGGAGGCCCTCCCCTTTCACTCGATTGGTGTCAGCTGGTCAGCTGATTTAATTTTTTAGTGTCCACCCTTCCTCCCTACATTCTCTCTCTCTCTGGATAGGCGGAGCGGGATGGGGCGGTCCAGACAGTCTCTCTGAGTCTCAGTCTCTTCTCAGCTCAGCGGGCGAAAGCCCCCTCCCCGCAGCGGAACGAACGGCCAGGCAGCGCGGCCACAGGCCTCCCGTGCGGTAGATGTAATTGCAGTAACGCCGCCCAAGTAATGGGAACTGAGTTACCATGAGGGGAAGAGTATTCAGTTAGATTACTCGTTACCCTCTAAAGTAACTGCGTTAAGTAACTCCGTTTATTTTAACTGAGTTACTTACATCACTGCAAGCCACGCACAAAGTCCAACAGACGTTACAGGGTTTTCTCCCATTAATAACGGCCAGGAAGATCTGGAACTGTCCCAACCAAACCATTCATCTATGATGACCTTAAACAGTGAGGCAGAGGGAGATGAGTCACTTTGCCTTTGTGATGACTTTGGTCAAGGAAATGATGGGGACATTTACTGTACATGTATAGAACCTGTAGAGTCTCCTGCAAAGCAAGAGGAAGTTCTTTAAGCACTTCTAGAGAGAGTGTTCTAATTTCCCATTCCTAACGGAACTAAGGGACATCAGTGGAGGAAGGTCGCGAGATATATCTCCCTTCTGAGCAAGATGGTCAAGCTCTATCCATTCAGAGATAACGATGTGAAGCATCTAAAGCCTGCCTTTCTCTATTTGTTGAGGCCTTGATGAGGCAAGCACGGAAGCATGTCGCTCTTCCTTGGAAAATGCAGTGAATGGCCTGAAAGTCAGCCTGGGCTCTTGTGGCCATTTTTAAAGTGCTGAAAATGTGAATGGAGACTGTGAACGCAGTGTTCAAGAGCATTTTCAGAAACTCTGTAGTTCAGGAGCCGGAGCTGGTGTCGGTTTCCATGGTGAGGCTTCAATTGACATCATCCGCACAGTGGCACGGGTTATGCTCTCGTCAGTTAGGGTAAAGTGACAAACAAGTAATAGAGAGGTATCCCGTATCCCAGGGAATATGGTTATATTTTGTACAGAGATATTTAGAAAAAAAAATATTTTCTGTGTTTCCTTTTCATTTTCTAAATCTGGATTTCACTAACCCATTTTATTTACAACTAGAGACAGTGCTGAAGGTTGTGATTACCAACTAGCTGAAATATGTAAATAAATGTGATTGCATCACAAATGGTCTTCCACACAGCTAACTGTCCAAGACCTCATTCAAATGGGCGCTGAGGTCTCTACACCATACATTGGCTGTTTATTTATACACAACTGTCTGCACTTGGGGGTGCTCACCTGTATCCACCTGCCTGTCAAATTAGGACGAATGGCTGTGTCCGATCAGCCGCTGCATCCCCATAGATGTACATGGGTTGCCTGCATGAAGCACCTGGTGGGTTTAGCTGCAGAAACCTCTTAGTACTGTAAATATAATATTTTTTTCAAGGAAAAAATTAGCATCATCTTTTTTTTATTCAAGGGAAATTGGCTGTGTTACAAGAGAAACAACTGCAAATCAATACCACTGAAAGCCCAGGAAGATATTGAAGATGGTTCGGAAATTTCCTGCTAAATTTAGGGCTACGTTCATCATATATTTATTTTGTCTTCATTTAGATGAACATTCTTTAGGTAGACAAAGAAGTACTTAAAAATATGGCATATAGATTTTAGCTGTTTTGTGTATTTTTTTTAAGCTTCACTCCAGAGAATTTTTTGAAAGCAGTATTAAAACCAAAAGCAAAAAATGTATTATATCGCAACTAACCAATTCTTAGATGTGGTGGCAGCTTTCATTTCATTTGTTTTTTTCTTCTTAAAGGGGAACTATATGCTATCTGAGCACCACAAACCAAAAGTGCTATTTAATAAATATTTTATATTCATACAAATTCAATCATCCATCCATGTCTTCGTGCTTTGTTTTGTTGAAAAATCACTTTTAAATACACCTCCCAGTATTTTCTAGCCGTGGCCATCTTGAGTAAGGGAAGATTATTCAATATTTACTTCCTGGAATCTATCTGCCCTAACTAAGGCATGCAGGCAGGAAGGTGCCCTTAGCTGAGAAACTCCCTCCACAAGATGAAACAAAAAAAAAAGTGCCTAGTGTGGCCCGGTCTGCAGAACTGGCAGGGGTGGAATAACAACAAGGACCCGACTGCCAGTTTTCTGTGTACAATGCTGTTTCTGCTCATCTTTGGAAAAGAGACAGTTTACAGGTATAGCTGCAGGACTGGCTGCTGTATCAGAACAGAGAGCAGCTAGTATTATACTGCCCTCCATCCACTAGTTTGCACACTGAAGACATGGGCTGCAGGAAAGTCTGGGGAGAAAAGGAAAGGACTGTGGGAAATGCAAAAAAAAAGACTTAACCTTACAATAATTTGTTATTGGACTTCCAACTCCCAGTTACACTGTGGTGGGCAGGAAGATGAATATTTTTAAATATTTCCCGAACTAAGAAAAGGAAGAAGGGGCATGGGACTAGAGGACAAATTTAATTTCTTAATGACTTTAAATAAAATAAAGCTAATAACTCACATCTGTGGTATGAATGGCCGCGGCCCTTTATTTTATTGGCATGACGATATACATATTAGCCAACTTAACATTGAAAATATGCACACATTGACGATATAACCTTTATAATCATCTTTGGATTATAAAATACCAAAAAAGGTTCAGCTTTGAAAGCTCGAACCCATAAAGTAATAACAAAACACTATACCAACAATGAAAAATAAAAGATGGCTACCAAGTAAAAACGGGGGAGGGAAGGGGAGGACCGCGACATTGGGAGGGGAGGGCGGGCGCCTTTTTCTTCTGCTGCAACCGTCGTTCTGAAGAAATTTGTTGGTCGTTTTCCTTTTATAACCTTCTGTTTATTTTCATAGGTTCGTTGGGTCACCTGATGTAACTGTAGAATATTCTGGAGGATTGATCAGGTGACCAGGTAAGTAACCAATTAATTACTGTTAAAAAATCTAACTGAAATTCCCTTGTCCCTATTCCCATATGTAGGGGGCGCTAGTATGCTCCCCCTACTCTCATGGGACTAGAGGACAAATTTAATTTCTTAATGACTTTAAATAAAATAAAGCTAATAACTCACATCTGTGGTATGAATGGCCGCGGCCCTTTATTTTATTGGCATGACGATATACATATTAGCCAACTTAACATTGAAAATATGCACACATTGACGATATAACCTTTATAATCATCTTTGGATTATAAAATACCAAAAAAGGTTCAGCTTTGAAAGCTCGAACCCATAAAGTAATAACAAAACACTATACCACACGCCAGGCTCCTTAAACTCAGGGAGCCTGGCACCCCACCCGGGCCACGGCCAATTCAATACAAGTAATAAAATCCAAATTTAAAATATCATTGCCAATATCAGATAAATGCACCTGATCTGAGCGATATAAACCAGGCAAACCACCCTCCAAATCGACATGACGGAAGGATAGTCCATTTATCAAAGGCATAAATTTCTCAAGAAATACATTTACACGTCTACGAATTTTTTCTAAAAAGAAATGCATTGGATCAACCAACCATTTTAACCGAGGGATAATTTCAGAAAAAACTAAAACAGTCGATGGCAGAATATCGTGAAGAAGAGTAAGATCTGTTTTCATTTGCGCAACCAGATCTAAAGTTTTAACAAAACCTAAATCATTACCAGCTACATGTAAAATAATAATAGAAGGGTGAGGGTGAGAAGAAAGCCGAGCACGAATTGATGACTGAAGTTCAAACCACGACATTCCTCTGCATCCAAACCAAAGTACTTTATAGGAGGAATCATCAAGACCTAGGTTGAGGCCGTAGTAGCGCAATGACGCCCTGGTTTCAGCCCAGAAAACGAACGAGTGTCCGATTATCCACACCACACAAGGAGCCCCTACAAAGCAGAAAAACATAAATTAGGTCTCACATAAGATTTGAAACAGTTAGACTGCCAACCACCCAAACTTTTAATTGCAGTGGAAGAAAAACCCAGCGCAGCTGCTTCAGTTGCCGCTCCGATGCGAAAGGAATGGGTGGTGATTTTCAAATGCTGCAATCCCAAAAATATCAGGCATTTTTTCAAAATAACCCTGAACTGGTATTGTGTAAGTGGGATGCCAGAAGCATGTACCAAAAGAAGGCTACCGTGTAGTGGACTTAACAATAAAAATTTCGACAACAAAGAAAAGACGCAAAGAGGGGAATCGCTCATTTTATGAATTACAATCCAGCGACCCTTCCCCAACTGGTCAGTTTTGCTGAAGCGTAATAAAATTTTCACGTGATCCTCCTTCATAAAAACATCGGACAACAACAAACCTCCTGAAGCAGAAGAAGATTTAGGCAACAATTCGGAAATGCGAAATTCACCGAAAAAACAAAGGCAAAAGGAAACTTGCAGAAGAATGGATTCATAATCCGAAAAACAAATGACAGAGGACGCAACCAAGAGACGTTTCAAAATGATCGAAGTAATAGGAACTCTATCATCAACTCGGAAGTGCAACTTGCGATATCCTTTAAGAGCCTGAACGACTGAAAAATAATGAGTGCAAGGAGGCCACCCTCTCATCTTATTAAAAAAGGAAACGCCTGCCAATATTTTAACGATATGAGAATATGAATAAGAATGAAGCATCATAAATTCAACAAAGGCTAAAACCAAGGCTTCAGAAAATTGATTCACATCGATGACTTTAGAATTTAAAAAGGAACACCAAAGTGACCACACGGCGTTGTATTGCGCCCGCGTGGAAGGTGCCAAAGAATTGGAAATGGACGAAACTACGGAGGGCAAACCACTGACCACAACGCTTCCGGGCAAGGACAACCAATTGGATCCGCTTCGGGTACCAAACTGCGAAATCGATCGAGCTGAAAACGTGACAAAGAATCAGCAATTAAATTAATATTACCTGGAATATACTTGACCTTAACCCATAAATTATAATTCAAACAATAAAAAACTAACTTCCTCAAAACTGCCAACACTGGTAATGATTTAGATGTCAAACAATTTACTGCATATTCAACGCCCTTGTTATCAGAGTGAAAGAGAATGCGACAATTCCTAAGTCGATCGCCCCAAAGATCAAGGGCCACCAAAATAGGAAAAATTTCAAGCAAAACTATATTTTTGGTAAGACCCTGCTCGACCCAAGAAGTAGGCCAAAAAGCCATAGACCAGTGACCCTGCCAAAATGCGGCGTAACCAATCGACCCAGCCGCATCAGTATATAGCGAAATAGCTGAAGAGTCACAAAACGGGGCTTGCCAAATTGAACAACCATTATAGGTAGATAAAAATTGATCCCAGACCAATAGATCCGAGATCAGCTCAGAGGAGAGACGAACAAAATTTTAAGGTTGAACTGGATGGACTTGTGTCTTTTTTCAACCTGGCTAACTATGTAACTATGTAAAAATGAAATGGCGACTTATAATCCGCTAAGACTTTGTAGAGCCTTTTAGAAAAAACACGACCCATAGGAATTATGCGAGTGGCGAAGGCAAGCATTCCCAACAGAGATTGCAACGTTTTCACTGTGACCTTTCGTTTAGATACAACCAAGGAAACTAACTGACGCAACTTAACAAGTTTTTCAGAAGGGAGGCGACATTCCATCAAAGAAGTATCAATAGTAATCCCCAAAAATTCCAGACAGGTAGTGGGCCACACAGTCTTTTCCATCGCCAGGGGAATACCAAAACGTGCACATAAAACACGGAATTCACTAAACAAATAAAAACAATGCAAAGAATCAGCGGGACCAAAAAATAAAAAATCGTCCAAGTAATGAATAATATTAGTGGAATTAGCTTGAAACTAAACCGCCCATTCAAGGAAAGAAGCAAAAGCTTCAAAATATTTACAAGACAATGAACAACCCATTGGAAGACTTTTATCGAAATAAAACGCACCCTCAAAGCAAAAACCCAAGGAGCTGTATGCAGAGCGATGAATAGGCAGTAAACGAAAAGCTGACTTGATGTCCGCCTTTGCTAGCAAAGCGGATTGACCAAACAGACGAATCCTAGAAACCGCATCGTCAAATGAATACGAATACGTAACAGAACTATCAAGAGGATCGATACTATCATTCAACGAAGCGCCCAGAGGGTACGAAAGATGATGTATCAAACGAAAACTACCCTTATCTTTTTCATGTATTAAACCAAGAGGGGACACTCTAAAATTCGTAAAAGGTGGGGAAGAAAACGGCCCTGCCACACGGCCTTCGCGGACTTCTTTACTTATTTTTTCCGCAACTACCCCATGAAAACGCTTGACAGAAGGAAGATTTTCATGACAGATGCAACCTGAGCCGTCAAAAATTGGCAATCGAAAACCGTGAGAAAAACCATTAATTATGAGATCCGCTGTCAGACGATCTGGCCAAATTTGCAGAAATGGCAACATTTCGACTAGCTTCACTGGAGTTGCCGCCAGTACGAAAATTATCCCGTACATTAGATGGGACATTACTAGCCGATTTTTTAAAACAACGAAAAGACGGGTGATTACCAGAACATATGGCACATTCGTGTTTGTAACGGCAAGAATTAGGCCATTTACATTGTCCTTCATTAAATCCGAAACAGAGACCTTTCCTGAAAGGAGCCGGTTGCAAAGATGGAAAAGGAAGCAATTGTTTCTTAGGAATCAAGAGATTGAGCCACAAACCAACATCCTTGGAACCCCATTTCAAATTTTTATGGATTGCCAACTTTTGACGGAACGATTCATCATAATAGAACCATGCAAGACCAGAAAATTTTTTAAAAGCTTCAAGAATAATCTCAACATGTTGAAACATTCCACAACACAATTCAGGGTGTTTTTCACCCATAACGCTCGCAAAAATGCAAAAGGCTTGAAGCCAGTTATTAAAAGAACGAGGAGCCGATTTGCGTCTGTCATCTTCAGATTCTTTCTTTTCTAAACGGTTCTCTTTAAAAGAAGGGAGAAGGGAAAGAATATCAACATAATCACCTTTCCAGATTTTCTCTTTAACAGTTGCTGACAAATGAAAACCAAGAGGTGACAACTCGCAAACCAATGCTTCTTTAAAGCAACTCTCAGGGATTGAAGGAACCGATAACTGAGTAACAGCCGGCGCAGAAAACGCCGAAGGCAAAACTTCTGAACGCATAACATTTGAAATAGGTGGAGCAACATCCTTCCAAGCTTGCAACAATGAAGAGTCAGAATTAACCGATAAATTGTTAATGCAACGCTTGAAATAATCCGTAAAGGAATTAAACGAAGACAACAACGAACGTAATTGTTCAGACTCACCTCTATCCCCAGGCTGTACACCAGTCTGAGAAGATGCAGTCGTCAAAGACGAAACTTGTGCAGAACTTCCTGGCTGTACATCAGCAAGCGATGCAGAATTTGCTAATAAGTTATGCGATTCTGTAACAGAAGGAGTGGAATGAGAAACAGCAGATAAAGTATCAGGTAAGGGTAAAGAAACAGAATGCAATACATTGCAAAATGAAGGAGATGGAACATCATGCACAGAAATATTCGGCAAAGGTGTAGTACCAATCAAATTAGCAGACGGCAATAAATCACCTTTATCAGCGAATGAATTATTAGTAAGCTGAACAGCTGACGAAATAACATTTTCCATCCCTTCAGCAACCTGCTCATTTACTCTCAAAGAATGCATAGAAAAGTCATTATTAAAAGATGAATTACAATGAAATTGAGAGCTATTACTATTACCCTTAAGCTTTGCTTTTTTCTTCACAGGCTGGCACCTGGATTCGATCCAGCGAACCGGCCTCTGTCTATTCCTCTGTGGACGTCCAGTGGCAACTGCGCATGCTCCAGCATCGCCTTCCGAAGTCTGCCTAGCAACAGATGACGCTGCCGTGGAGGAGGCACTCATTTGCAGAGGAACCAAGCCAACATCTGAGTTTCCGGAGGGGAGAATTATCTGATGCACAGGAGGAGGAGCCATAGGAGGAAGGGGCTGTGAAGGAAGAGAGGACAGCTGAGCCACTGTATCTTCCGCAATTGAAACAGATGGCGGCGGAACGACAGAGGGGAGAGCGGAGGAAGCAGGAGAAAGGCCCTGAATTATGGCACGAAAGGGAGGAGGCAAAGCTGGAGAAGAAGCTGGAGACTGGCCTGAGGATAAACAGAATCGCATCCAAGCATCGCCGTCCGGAGCAGAGGCCCTCTCAATCAGCTGACGCAGCAGAGAATCCATTGCAGGTAAGAGAACAGTGCAGGGGTGCCTTTTTCTTCTGCTGCAACCGTCGTTCTGAAGAAATTCGTTGGTCGTTTTCCTTTTATAACCTTCTGTTTATTTTCATAGGTTCGTTGGGTCACCTGATGTAACTGTAGAATATTCTGGAGGATTGATCAGGTGACCAGGTAAGTAACCAATTAATTACTGTTAAAAAATCTAACTGAAATTCCCTTGTCCCTATTCCCATATGTAGGGGGCGCTAGTATGCTCCCCCTACTCTCATTCTGAAGAGAGACTGAGACTAGGGTAGACCTGCTGTACCTGGGGAAAGACATCTTGCTGAGGAGCAGCAATGAATGGTGGTACCTGAGAGTGGTAGGAGCTGAGAACAGGGAGGATGTTGACAGAAGGGGACACCTTGCCTAATGAAAGGAAGGCAGTATCCTGTTGACACGGAACTGGTGAGAGGCGGCTGGTCAACCTCCCACTTCACCTTTATAACAGAGGGGCAAAACTGTCTGCAAGAAACACTGTGTTATTGATGGCATCAGCTCTTAAAGGAACATTACCCCCAGTGCTAAAACATAACATGTTTGGCCCCAACGAGCTAGCCAGCAGAAGGAGTACAGTAGGCTACTACTGACTGCTTAACTGACTGTGCGTTATTTCTTCATTTCAGTTAGGGTTACTCAGAAATACAGTGCAGAAGGGATTTTGTTTCGTACTTATTGTGATTGCAGCACATTTTTGCCCTTGTTTAATAATATTAGGGTGCTTCGCCAACTGTTTAATCTTTGCAGAAGAACTTGCTTACTGTTTACCTGGTATGTTACATTTTTTTCCTCTGTTTATCTGGTTTTAATTTACTTCTTGCTATTGTTTAACCATTTATTGTGTTCTTCCGGGTGCCTATACTTCTTAAACGGATCTTCACCACCCAATCCCCTCTTTTTGTTTTTTTATACTGTGGCTGACTTTGTGGCAGGTTCTACACAGTTTAGATACTCACTGTCCTGCTGATAGCCTATTCTCAGCAGCTACCACTTGGGTCCTGCGCCATCCTGTTAATATCTGAGGTCATCAGGAAGCATGCTGGTTCTTCCGGATTCAGCCTGCGCCCCTCTCCATGATGCGCTGCTAGGCCCACCCTCCTCCTTTGATATGTATTGGAGACAGGACCAAACTCTTTTTCTGGAAGAAATAAATAAAAATAGGATAAAAACAAAGCCGATATTCAGGAAGTGGAGCGGAGGAGGGGTGGGCAGGGTTGACTTTTTTTATTTGAGGGTGAAGATCCACTTTAAGTCAATGGGGTGTATATCCAGACCCCTAGATGTGTCAGAGAGTGTGGTGCTATTTCCGGAGTCATGGGCACAGGGACAGAGCGCTCCAAAGAATTAGGTAGCTCCTTCAGTGGTAAGCACTATACCTTAAAATCTAGAGGTCAACCGATATATCGGCCAATTTTTGGCATTTTTTAATTAATCGGCATTGGCCGATTGTGCTATTAAAAAAGGCAGATTTAAAACTGCAGTGTGACTTGCAAATGACTTCTGTATAAAAGTCAATGCAAGTTGCCTGAAGTCTTCCCGAGACTTGTCTCTCCTATCTGGGCAGCCTGTCAAGTCTGAGAAAGGAAGCTACTATGTAGGAGTTTTCAGTTTAACCATTTAAAGAGTAAATCTTTTCTGACACTTATTGCTTACAAATAAAAATCCTGTATTTTCTGCTAGAAAATCACTTAGAACCCCCAAACATTATATATATTTTTTTAGCAGAGACCCTAGGGAAGAAAATAGCAATATTTTATGTCACATGGTATTTGCGCAGCGGTCTTTTTAAAAAAAAAATACACTTTAATGAATAAAAAAAAAAAAAAAACAGTAAAGTTAGCCCATTTTTTTTCATCCAAAAGTTTTGATTACCTGTTTTTGTGTATTTAATATTTAAGATATAGTTTTTTTAAAATCATACATAGAAGTGAACTGATTGGAGGTTTGTTTTGTTTAATAAATGTTTAAATGTAAGAAATTGTCTGTATCACTTATTACTTAAAGTGGATGTAAACCTGATTTTTTTTTTGATGTCATAATGTAGAGTATAAGATTTCCTATCATTTGAGCCCAGTCTTGCCACAAAGAGTTAATCCAGCTCTGAGCAATCCTCTTTTATTGTTCATTGAGATAAATCTTGACAAACAGAGAAAAACTTTGTCAAATCCTCCCCCTTGCTGGGAGTGACAGGTGATTTACATATCTCGTGCACTAGCCTAAGAGACATGCATTATTTTTTAATTCCCTCCCACTCCTTCCTTCTGATGCTCTGCAAAGATTGGCTGTTACACACCTCAGCATGATTTGGCATGCTGAAGTCATGGTTTTTGATTGGATGTTAGTGATCATAGCAGAAGTTCAGTGTAAGAAATACACAGGAGAAAATGCATGTTGATAAGGGGAGTGTAGAGGTGGGCGGGGAGTCTACTGACATCACGACTCCACCCACTGAGCCCTGGAAAACAGACCCACCCACAAAATCTGCAGTTTTTCAGGTCTCATAGCAGACAGAGGGGAGACATTTGACAGATAAGTATACATGCAGGAGGGATGTATATCCGTCTAGATAACCAATATTGCACTAGTTTAGAAAGCATGAGTGTGGGTTTACATCCACTTTAAGGCTGCTCTCACACTGGAGCGGGCAGGCGTTGGCGGTAAAATGCTGTAAGTTTTTGCGGCGCTTTACCGTCATTTTAGCATTGCTATTCGGCAGCTAGCAGGGCGCTTATAACCCAGCTAGCGGTCAATAAAGGGGTTAAATGCGCCTGTGTAGCATTCATTTCAATGGGCAGGAGTGGTGGAGGAGAGGTATACACCACTCCAAAGATGCTGCTTGCAGGACTTTTTTTAACATCCTGCCAGCGCATTGCCTCAGTATAAAAGCATTTGGGCTTTCACACTGATACTGCAGGGGAGCCATTTTACAGGCACTTTACAGGCGCTATTTTTAGCCCAAAAGTGCCTGAAAAACGCCCCAATGTGAAAAGGGTCTAACTGTTAGATTTTATGAGATGAAGGGAAAAAAAAATTGGCCTAACATATCAGCCCAAAAAAATTGGCATCATATATCAGCCATCGGCCACTGCAATTTTTAAATATCGGCATCGGCCAGAGAAAAACCCATATCGGTCAACCTCTAATAAAGACTCCTAGGATGTACAGTGCCTTGAAAAATATTCATACCCCTTGAAATTTTCCACATTTTATCAGGTTACAAGCAAAAACGTAAATGTATTTTTATTGGAATTTTATGTGAAAGACCAGCACAAAGTGACACATACTTGTGAAGTAGAAGGAAAATGATAAATGTTTTTCAAATTTTTTTATAAATAAATCTCTGAAAAGTATATATATATATATATATATATATATATATATATATACATATATATATATAAATAATTAAATAAATCTTAGTAATAATAAACACAATCTTGCAATCAATCAAACATCCATAAAAAAAGTTCATGAGTGAAAGACAGTTAAAGTGCAATGTGTCCTCCGCAAAGTTGGAAAGTGAATGTGCGCTGTATACCTTTATTAATTGATGTAAAATCTTTATCTTTAGTCCCCCTACTCATTTTGCCTGACTTGTGAGTCAGTAATCCCCTACTGACAGCAGATCATGAGCTTCATCAGGTGGCCATGATGTGTTTATTTTTTTATTGATGTATTTCAGGAAAATACCACAGTATAGCTACTAAGTGGAGCTGTATAGACTTACACAATAGGGTTACAAAAATATGAATTTATTATACAAAAACATACATTGTTAAAAACATAGACAAGTGTATCTTATTAGAACTGATTCCCAAAGTTTAGGGGTTTATGCGGCAGAAATAAAGATCTCTCACCCACTCCTATCAGGGCAATCAACAGTAAAACATTTCTTATGTATAGAAAATATAGAAATAAAAGGCAAAGGGAAAAAAAAGGGTTTATATTACACACCTATAACATCTTTACAAAAATATCAAGCCAGGCAGGGAGTATGGATTGTCCAGAAGGGCACTATATTCCAATGTGGATTACAGTTGCCTAAAATCAACGTTGAGTTTCTGTATGGGATAGGCAAAAGATACACACCAAGGAGCAAGGATTGTTAAAACATCTATGCTCATATACATCAGAATCATCTAATATATAACTGCAGAAAAACACTCACCTATTCAAAGATGTGGGTGTGGATGGAATCACAATTTCTTAGTGTTGGGGTCACAAATAAATAAAGTTCCCACCGCCAAAGACTCCAGCAAAGGCCCAGCACTCAATAAACGCAAGCATGAAAACCATCAGTCAGCACCTCCAAGAACAGAGCAGGTCCAGCAAAGTACCTAAATTAGATGAAGCATCCCATCAAGCATGCTGATATATAGTTTATATATGAGCATTGTATCAACAGCTGAAATAAGGGTTAAGCATACCATTCAAGCCACTCCAAAAGACGTCTCCACCACCATGCAGACTGCCACAGAGAAAGTTTACAGAGACAAACTCCCATTAAATACAGCCATGTACACCTGATTCCTATCTGAATGACAATCACAGCAATGAGCCGAGGTGCCACTCAATGACGTCACTGAATGACGTCAAGCACACAACGGCGGCGCATGTGCAGTACTGCAAAACGGCCTCTTATGCCACATACACACGATCGGAATTTTGGTCGGAAAAAGCTCTGATGGTTTTCCTGACAGAATTCCAATGGGATTTCGCTCAAGCTGTCTTGCGTACACAAGGTCACACCAAATTCCGACTGTCAAGAACGCAGTGACGTACAACACGTACAATGGAACTAGAAAAAGGAAGTTCAAGACCCAGTGTGCCACCCTTTTTACTGCTGTTAAATTTGTGCTTGTGGGTTTGTATCTGGTTTTCAGCGCGTTCTTGTCCGCTCGTTTCTGATTTTTCAGCTCGCTCTTCACAGACCTTGCTGTTCTTCAGTGCGCTTGGTTAGTTTGTTGTGACCAGCCGACCATTTTGAAACTATGTTGTCGTTACGTACTCGTCGTAGAGTTTGTGCCATATGGGGGCTTGGTGTTGGGGTTTTTACTTTGACACAAGCTCAGTCCATGAAGAGGGCGAGGAGGAGTTCATGGACCAAGAATTGGTTACTCCAGCGTGACCAGTTCTCTCATATGCCTCTGCTACGTGAGATCCAGGAGAATAACCCTGATGATTTCAGGAATTTTCTCCTTTTGCCACCTTGCGGTACTTGGCGACTGGGAGAAGTCTACAGGGCCTCAAGTTCTCTACAGGCATCACCCCCCAGGCTCTGGGGATCATTATTCCAAAGACCTATTCTGCCATCATTCAGGTCCTGCAGAAGGACTATATTAGGGTAAGTTGTATCCTTTAACATCACATTCTATATATTTAATGTTTGCTAATGTTTTGTATTTATTTCATCATTCCATAATTACCCTGATTGTAATATGCTGTGAATGTCCCTTTTGTCTTCATGCATGCTTGAATCTTTTAATTCTCCTTTTTTGTCCTACATGCATATTTGCCTTCACTAACCTCCCCAGCATGCTATCCTGGGCCCATACACACACCATACACAGCCTAGTTGTCCTTAAATTCATGCAGAGTGTCAGGGGCATTTTTTGGGCTCACAAACTCTTAGAACTCCCTAAAATTTGGACAATGGGTGAAGAATCTGATAAGTGGACCTTATTTTTTTGTCTTTAAATACGCATTAAAATCAATGTTATACTGATGTTGTCCAAGAATGTGTCTAATCTGCTTGCAATGTTTATGTGCAAAATTACAAATTTTTTTTTCTGTTTTGATTCCACAGTTTCCTTCAACACCACAGGAATGGCAGACTGTGGCATCCCACTTTGCCCATCATTGGGACTTTCCTAACTGTGGCAGGGCAATAGATGGGAAGCACGTCCACATCGTCCCACCACCCCATTCGTGGTCATACTATTTTAACTATAAGGGGTTTCATAGTATTGTGTTGATGGCGGTGGTGTCGGCGACATGAGTTTCTATATGTGGACGTGGAGAAGAATGGCCGGATGTCAGATGGTGGAGTCTTTGCCCATACCGAGTTCTACGGACGTCTCCAGAGCGTTGGCTTGGGATTGCCACCTGCGAAAGAGAACATGGAAGGACTTCCATTGTTTTTCTTGCTGAGGAAGCATTTGGTCTGGGCAATCACGTGATGAGGCCATTCCCCCTGAGGACCCTCACCCCGGAGAAGAGGATTTTTAATTACTGGCTGGCCAGAGCAGAAGAGTTGTGGAGAATTCCTTTGGGATAATGGCCAACCGGTTCTGTCTATTTCTAATGGCAATCAACCTGGCGAAATATAAACTGAATCACATTGTTTTATGCTGCTGCATCCTGCACAACTTTTTAAAAAGAAATGCTCCAAATTATATAGCCTCAGTTGAGCCTGAGGCCGGACTTCAGGAACCAACACTGATGGCCCTGGAAGCTGTCCGTCCTGGCTTGCCCCCACAAAGTGCCCATGAAGTGTGTCAAAAATATGTGGAATATTTTAGAGGTAGGGGGCCATTGCTATGCCAGCTAATTTGTAAATACAAAAAATAAAATAAAAATAGATCTGATATCGATCTTGATTTTGGATTTACTGCTTGGGTTTATTTTATCTGTCTCCTAGGCTATCCTAGTGTACTTGTAGTGCCAAGTGGTTTTCACATTATTTAAATAACTCCCATTGTCACTGTAAACACCAACTTAATACAAAATGTGTTATTGAGCATTGAAAGAAGAAGCCACACATTGTTACTCTGTGCACATTCACATGTGCGTTTTATAAAACATTTGGCGGTAAAAAAAACACATTTATTTTTCAAAGTTTTAACCTTGAATTTTTTTTAACAAATACAGAAACAGGCATATTTCCAAACATAACATGCACAACTCTGGAACTTACAAAGTTCAACATTGCAAGAAAGAAGCCAATATCCAAAATTTTATAGTGTGAAAAAGGTCTTGATTTTGCCTTCATCGGATGGGGTGAAGTCACCCCTGTAAAAGCCAAATTTAGAAGATGCACACAAATTGTGAGTCAAAATGGGGATTTCCTTTCTGATCCCATACCTAATGTCAACATGTGCTATCTCCTATCATGGGGATCAACCACTTGACCACTGGGCACTTAAACACCCTTAATAACCAGACCAATTTTCAGCTTTCGGTGCTCTCACATTTTGAATGACAATTACTCAATCATGCAACACTGTACCCATATGAAATGTTATCCTTTTTTTTCACACAAATAGAGCTTTCTTTTGGTGGTATTTAATCACCGCTGGGTTTTTTATTTTTTGTGCTATAAAAGAAAAAAGACCAAAAATTGTGTAAAAAAATGAATTTTTCATTCGTTTCTGTTATAAAATTTAGCAGATTAGTAATTTTTCTTCATAAATTTTGACTAAAATTTATACTACTACATATATTTGGTAAAAATAAGTACAAATTGGTGGATATTATTTGGTTTTTGTGAAAGTTATAGAGTCCACAAGCTATGGTGCCAATATCTAAAAATCTAATTTCTTGAGACCCTAACATGCCAGAAAAGTACAAATACCCCCCAAATGACCCCTTTTTGGAAAGAAGACATTCCAAGGTATTTAGTAAGAGGCATGATGAGGTTTTTGAAATTGTCATTTTTTCCTACAATTCTTTGCAAAATCAAGATTTTTTTCCTTTTTTTTTTTTCCCACAAAATTGTCATATTATCAGGTTATTTCTCACACACAGCATATGCATACCACAAATTACACCCCAAAACACATTCTGCTATTACTCCCGAGTACGGCGATACCACATGTGTGAGACTTTTACACAGCGTGGCCACATACAGAGGCCCAACATGCAGGGAGCGCCATCAGGCGTTCTGGAGCACCCAGGCCAATTCTGACATTTCTCTCCTACATGTAAAAATCATCATTTATTTGCTAGAAAATTACACAGAACCCCAAAACATTATATATATATATATATATATATATATATATATATATATATATATATATATATATATATATTTTAGCAAAGACCCTGGAGAATACAATGGTGGTCATTGCAACTTTTTATCACGCACGGTATTTGCGCAGCAATTTTTCGAATGCGTTTTTTTTTCACTGTTTTTCCATAATGTGAAAGATGAAGTTACGCTGAGTAAATAGATACCTAACTTGTCACCCTTCAAAATTGCACACGCTCGTGGAATGGCGCCAAACGCCGCTACTTAAAAATGCCCATAGGCGACGCTTTAATTTTATTTACTGGTTACATGTTTTGAGTTACAGAGGAGGTCTAGGGCCAAAATTATTGCTCTCGTTCTAACGTTCACAGTGATACCTCACATGTGTGGTTTGAACACCGTTTTCATATGTGGGCGGGACTTACGTATGCATTCGCTTCTGCATGGGAGCACATGGGGACAGGGGTGCTTTAAAAAATGTTTTCTTTTTTATTGTTCATTTTACTTTATTTATTTTAGTTTGACATTTTTTTCCCCAACAATAAATTTTTTAATCTCTTTTATTCCTATTACAAGGAATGTAACATCCCTTGTAACAGGCATAGGCATGACAGGTACTCTTTACAGTGAGATATGGGGTCAATAAGACCCCACATCTCACCTCTAGACTGGGAAGCCTGAAATAAAAAATGGCAGGTTATTGCAGAGTATTGGCAGGGTATTGCATAGTATTGGCAGGGTATTGGCAGGGTATTGTAGAGTATTGCAGAGTATTGGCAGGGTATTGGCAAGGCATGGCAGAGTATTGGCAGGGTATTGGGTATGGCAGAGAATTGGCAGGGTATGGCAGAGTATTGGCATGGTATTGGCAGGGTATGGCAGAGTATTGGCAGGGTATTGCAGTGTATTGGCAGGGTATTGCAGAGTATTGGCAGGGTATGGCAGAGTATTGCAGAGTATTGGGTATTGCAGAGTATTGGCAGGGTATTGCAGAGTATTGGCAGGGTATTTCAGAGTATTGGCAGGGTATTGCAGAGTATTGTCAGGGTATTGTCAGGGTATTGCAGAGTATTGCAGAGTATTGGCAGGGTATTGGGTATTGCAGAGTATTGTCAGGGAATTGAGGGGTTAAATTTCGGTGAGCAGCGATGTGGGCACTGCAGAGGGGAGGGAAGAACTGGCGTCATAACATGTGACATTCGATGGAGCGATCACGTGGTAAATGGCTGCGATGAGCGGCCGTTTACTGTGATCCGTGATCACCCCAGGGGGCCAGCGAGAGCGGAATTCTGGAAGGCCGTTAATTAACGGCCTCTCAGGGTTAAACAAGCGCCCTGTAGCCGTTAATCGGCTATGGGCCGGTTGTTAAGTGGTTATGCTTTGACAAAAAACAACAACCTGGAAGCTGATTGGTTTCTATGCAGAGCTGCACAAGTTTTTGCACTTTCCAAGTTTAGTAAGTCAGCCCCTGTATGTCTATGAGCAGGTGAATGTAAACACATATGTCTTCTGTGGATATAAACAGATATAAAAGGATGCCAGCTGTAAATCCATTTACATCTGCTTTTAGGCAAGAAACTATTTTGTTAATTTATACTTTGTTGACCAATGACGTTTTTATTCAACAACTAAAAAAATGATCATATGAAAAACAGATGTACAGTATACTGATGTAAACTGAACTTGAAGACAGTTGTACAAACTGATGTTACACATGATACTGCTGTATTAACTACGAAACTTCCTGGCGGAAAATTCCTGCAAAATCACGAGCATAGTCTGTACAGTATAGTGCAAGTGTTTATACACATATAGACGCAGTAAGTCCCTACATGTAGAATGATTCTTTCCGGTCTCAATGGGGTGTGATTTAGGCATGTAAAATGCTGGGCACTAACGCAGATGTTTGGATTTATTTATTTTTTTGGGCATGTACACAAAGATGCTGAAATGTTAGTAAACTACTACTGGATTAAGACAAAAAAAAATTGCAAAATCTAGTCAGTATTTTATTTGCATATGCATACATGCAAATACGCACAAATACGCAAAAATACGCATACAAATGACACCTCCTTGAACAGTAGATTATATCATTTGAATATTTAGTATTCTGTGAGCTGGAAGTTTTATGTATGTAAATGCACGCCCCATATTGACCATACTTATGTGGTCTGCCAGGAAGATCCAGCGTCCACGCCTCAGTTATGATTTCAAGGACCCTTCACGTTTTTATTTTTCAGTTTTCGTGACAGAACTGATGACCCTTGTGTAAAAGGATGGTCCTTATTGCCTACCAGAGCTAACAATTGTAGCGGCCATAACCCTTTGCAGGGCAGCCTTAACTTTTTGGGCTTACTGGTTACCTCCGCTTGGCTTGTTCTTCCACGTCTAGGGGTTCCCAGGGTTGGTACCCAACAACTTTGGACGATGACACCAATAAAGTCCTTTTGAAAAGATTTTATTTGCAGGGGTAACATCCAACACACAGTCTCGTATGGGAACAGAGCGCGAGGGTGAAGAAATTCAGGCACCTTGAACTGCAGATATAACAAAGTCTCTAGTACCACCCAGAGAGTAGTCACTCGCAGTTAAGCACTTCAAGGCTGAACAAATCTCTAGCCAGAGATTATAGCAATCAGCGCTTTGACTGAGAACTTGTGAAATCTCTGACCTTGAACAAGTTGTAACTGAAAGTGAACAGGAACCTTTTTCCTCAGTACCTGGAACGTTCTCTGTCTCCTTGGTAATACTGTAAAAAGCGCGAGTTCGCCAGTGTCCTTCACAACTCAGCAACCAGGCACTTCTCAGGATGCCAGCTTGTTGGCCCTCGTCCGAAGAGTCCTTCCCCAGTCACTTAAACGAGCTGCGGTGCCCCTTCAAGCTGAGAGCACACCCGGACGCCTTGAATCCTCCCTCAGTTACTGCGCCTCGGACCAGCCGGTTCCGAGACTCGGGAACAGACGGATCCTTACCCCAGACCAGGCGGGTCTATTGGAGTTAGTCACCCGAAGCATGTTGTGGAGCGACGAACGCTCCCGTGACTGGAACCCCTCGCGGGGCTACCCCAGGTCCAGAAACTGGAACAGTCCGCTAGGGCCTCACGAACAAATACCCGTAACACATGACCTTAACATCTTAAGTACCCCTCTCCAGACTCCTCAGCGGGGTCTGGTACACCCAGTGATTGGCTACGAGGAAGCTGGTACCCAAAACATCCAACCAGGCCTGGTTCTGGCCTGTCATGTGCACCTCACTGTACACATGACCAAGCAGAACTCTAACACAGCTCAGCCAAACTGATGTCAAAGTTAACCTACATAATTAACCCTCAGAACCCCATTACCGTTCTGAGGCAAAAACGAAATTTACACATGAATGACACTTTGTCCAAAATGTCATTCGCTACACAAGAAACTCAGATGAAGTCAGAGGTGACCTCAGCGGAAATTCCTATGTAACCACAACATGTACAAATTGCTGTGCTAAAGAGTAATCTGTAGCAAGATCCGAAGTCAAGCAGATGATCAAATCAGCTCCTGACCTTTGCGCTACAGCTTGTGGTCTGTGCCATCCAGCTTTTTTCTTTGGACCTGGGTAGAAAGGAAATTTTGTTTGTTGAGATATATATATATATATATATATATATATATATATATATATATATATATACACATATACAGTGCCGTGAAAAAGTATGTGCCCCCTTCAGGATTAATTATTTTGCATATTTATTACAGTTGAATGATTCAGATCAAACAAACTTTTATATTACACGAACATAAACCAAGTAAATCCAAGATGCCATTTTTTTTTTTGATTAGTGTAATACCTGTTGTTGAATCAAGAAATCGCATAAATAGAAGCTGTCTGACAAAGTAAGGCATGCTAACAGATCACAAAAAGCAACACATCATGCCACAATCTAAAAAAAATCAAGAACAGATTAGAAACAAACATGTATCAGGAAGGGTTTCAAAGGCATTTCTAACTTTGGAACTCCAGCAAACCACAGGGAGAGCCATTATCCACAAATGGAGATAACTCAGAACAGTGGTGAACCTTCCCAGAAGTGGCTGGCCTATAAAAATTACTCCAAGAGCATGATAACGTCTCATCCAGGAGGTCATAAAAGAACCCAGAACAACATCTAAAGAACTGCAGGCCTCACTTGCCTCGGGTAAGATCAATGTTCATGATTCAACAATAAGAAAGAGACTGAGCAAAAATGGCATCCATGGGAGAGTTCCAAGGCCAAAGCCACTGCTGACCAAAAAGAACACAAAGGCTCATGGCTTATTTACCAAAAACATCTTGATTATCCCCAAGACTTTTAGGCAAATATTCTGTGGACTTGTGAGACTAAAAATTTAACTTTTTGGAAGGTGTGCGCCCTGTTACACCTTACATAAAACTAATACCAGCTCTATAGAAGGGGCAGACTGCACCTAAATGAGGAGGGTGCATATCTGCTGGGTGTGATGATGGCCCAAAAGTAGAAGGGGCTTTTAAACTAGGCGACAGGGGAGGAGGATTCAGAGGTAGAGATAGTCAGCACGGAACAGGTTGACTAAAGCACATAAACCCGAGGTAAGTATAGTAACAAGTCCTATTTGCAACCTTTGAACATCCAATAAGAAGACAGTAGGCGACCTCCTATCACAATTTGGATTAGCAGCACTCGAGGGTACTTAGGGAACTCAGTCAAGTAATTGCCAGACCATTGTTGATCATTTTTACTGACAGTCTACTGACTGAAATGGTACCAGCTGATTGGAGAAAAGCCAATGTAGCACCAATATTTAAAAAATGGCCAAAATACATTCCTGGGAATTACAGACCAGTTAGCCTAACATCAATTGTATGCAAGCTCTTGGAGGGGATGCTAAGGGACTACATACAAGATTTTAGCAATGCAAACAGTATCATTAGCAGTAAGCAGCATGGATTCTTGCCAAACTAATCCATTAACCTTCTATGAGGAGGTGAGCTGCCATCTAGATAAAGGAAGGTCCGGATGTGGGGTATCTGGATTTTTCAAAAGCATTTGATACAGTTCCACATAAACGTTTACTGTACAAAGTAAGGTCTGTTGGCATGGACCATAGGTTGAGTACATGAATTGAAAATTGTCTACAAGGGCGAGTTCAGAGGGTAGTGATAAATGGGGAGTACTCAGAATGGTCAGGGGTGGAAAGTTGGGTCCCCCAGGGTTCTGTCCTGGGACCAATTCTACTTAATTTGCTCATAAACGACCTGGAGGATGGGGTAAACAGTTCAATCTCTGCATTTGCAGATGATACTAACCTAAGCAGGGCAATAACTCCTCCACAGGATGTGGAAACCATGCAATTAGATCTGAACAAATTCATGGGGTGTCAAATGAGGTTTAATGTGGAAAATATAAAATAATGTATTTGGGTGGCAAAAATACTAATGCACTGGGGGGAGAACCTCTGGGGGAATCAAGGATGGAAAAGGAGCTGGGGGTCCTAGTCGATGATAGGCTCAGCAATGGCATGCAATACCAAGCTGCTGCTAACAAAGCAAACAGATTATTGGCATGCATTAAAAAGGGAATTAACTCAAGAGATAAAGCGATAATTCTCCCACTCTACAAGACTCTGGTCCGGCTGCACCTGGAGTATGCTGTCCAATTCTGGCCACTAGTCCTCACCTCAGGAAGGATGTGCTGGAAATGGAGCGAGTACAGAGAAGGGCAACAAAACTAATAAAGGGACTGGAGGACATTAGTTATGAAGAAAGGTTATGAGCACTGAACGTATTCTCTCTGGAGAAGAGACGATTGAGAGGGGATATCATTTCAATTTACAAATACCATACTGGTGATCCCACAATGGGAATAAAACTTTTCAGTGAAAGGGAGTTTAATAAGACCACTCATTAAAATGAGAAGAAAAGAGGTTTAACCTTAAACTGCATAGAGGGTTCTTTACTGTAAGAGCGGCAAGGATGTGGAATTCCCTACCACAGGCGGTGGTTTCAGCAGGGAGCATCAATAGTTTAAAAAAATATTAGATAAGCACCTGATTGTCCACAACATACAGGGATATACAATGTAATACTGACATATAATCACACACATAGGTTGGACTTGATGGACTTGTGTCTTTTTTCAACCTCACCTACTGTGTAACTATGTAATACAGCATTTCATAACAGGAACATCATATCAACAGTCAGACATGGTGGTGGTAGCATGATGGTCTGGGGTTGCTTTTCAACTTCAGGACCTGGACGACGTACAATAATTGATGAAACCATAAATTCTGAGCTCTACCAGAAAATCCTAAAGGAGAATGTCCGGCCAACAGTTCGTGACCAAAAGGTCAAGTGCACGTAGGTTATACAGCAGGACAATGATCCGAAACACAACAGCGAGTCCACCGCCAAATGGTTCAAACAAAGCAAAATTTATGTTTTTGAGTGGCCTAGTCAAAGCCCAGACTTAAAGCGGGGTTCCACCCTAAAGTGGAACTTCCGCTGATCGGATCCCTCCCCCCCCCCCCCCGGTGTCACAATTGGCACCTTACAGGGGGGAGGGGGGTGGAGATACCTGTCAAAGACAGGTATTTACACCCACTTCCGGGCATAGACTCCCGTGGGAGTCTATGTCATTTCTTGTCCTGCCGCGCTGTCTGCTGGGACACACACGGGTCCCAGTGACAGCGCGGACAATTCCTATTGCGCTGCGCGACTCGCGCATGTGCAGTAGGGAACCGGGAAGTGAAGCCGATTCGCTTCACTTCCTGATTCCCTCACCTAGAATGGTGACGGCAGCAGCCGAGAGCTGAGCGATCGATCGGCCTCGGCTGCCGGCATCGCTGGAACCCGGGACAGGTGAGTGTCCATTTATTAAAAGTCAGCAGCTGTAGTATTTATAGCTGCTGGCTTTTAATATTTTTCTTTTAGGTGGAATCCCTCTTTAAATCCAATTGAGATGCTGTATTATGACCTTACACAAGCCGCTCATGCTGGAATACCCTCCAATGTGGCTGAATTAAAACAATTCTGCAAAACGAGTGGGCCAAAATTGCTCCACAGCAATGTGAAAGAATCATTGACAGTTATTGCAAACACTTGATTGCAGTTGTTGCCGCCAAGGGTGGCACAGCCAGTTATTAGGTTTAGGGGGCAATTACTTTTTGACATATAGCCAGGCAGGTGTGGACAGCTTTTTTGCCTTATTAAATGAAACCATCATTTAAAAACTGCATTTTGTATTTACTCGGGTTATCTTTATGTAATAATAAAATTTGTTTTATGATCTGAGTCATTTAAGTGTGGCAAATATGCAAAAAAATAAAAAATCAGAAAGGGGGCAAATACTTTTTCACAGCATTGTGTGTGTGTGTGTGTGTGTATATATACTGCAGTTTTCAAGTCATTCCACAGATTTTCAATTGGGTTTAAGTCTAAGCTCTGACTAGGCCATGCAAGGACAATCACAGATTTTTCCTTCAACCACTGTGTGGTCATTTTTGCTGTGTTCTTTGAGTCATTGTTGGAAGGTAAACCTTCTTCCCATTGACAACTTTCTGGCAGAGGGCAGAAGATTTTCCTCAACAATTCGATGGTATTTTGCCCCATCCATTTTTCCTTCTATGCTGATAAGTGCTCCAGTCCCTGCTGCAGAGAAACACCCCCCTAACAGTATATTACCACCTCCATGCTTTACTGTAAGAATGATGTTATTTGGATGGTGAGCTGTATTGGATTTCCGCCAGACATATCATTTGGTGTTGAGGCCAAATTAATACATTTTAGTCTCATCTGACCACCTTACATGCACCTTGAACAGTGGCCAGAGGCTCTAATAGGCTTCAAAAAAGGGTGGGCTCGGGGGGGTGCGCTCCAATCCCACCATTGAGTGATGATAGCGAATAAAGTTTTGCTATTTTCCCACTAACGTTCCTCCCCGCTAATCAGGAGGCAGGTCGTGAGAACTGTTTCCCGATTGGCCAAAGCATCAGGCGATCCTATTGGGAACAGAGAGGAGATGTGGGAGATGCAGTGGAGCTTCTGCCCGCACCCGAGAAGAGGAGGAGACCACAGCCCCAGATCAGTTAGGTTCCTTACTGCTGGCTGCCCGATGGGCGGGGGGCTTTTTCTGTCCCATGCCATGGGTTGGGCGGTGTGGAGTTGTCAGTCAGGGTCTGGGGGGGGGAGTTGTCAGCCGCCACTGGTTAAATCTCTCCTTCCTCCTATCTACCCACCTACCTATCCATCAATCCACCCACCCCCCTATCTGTCCATCCACCCACCCACCCATTCATCCACCTATCCATCCATCCACCCACCCACCCATCCACCTATCCATTTATCCACCCACCTATCAATCCATCCATCCACCCACCTATCCATCCATCCATCCATGCAAGTGAGGAGGCTAGGTCTGTTTTGCCCCCCCCCCCCCCCACTAAAATTTTGACCACCAGCCGCCACCGACCTTGGAGATTCTGAGGCCACATGGAAAAAGGTGTTATAGCGGGGGTGCAGATCTAACTCCGTGATTCTGTTTTTGATTTATTTACAATTTCTTCTGACATGTTGGTGTCATAAGTTGCACTAATAAACACAGCTGGATAAAATAAAAACTGTGTCTGTCTTCATGTGATTATTTTCCTTGTTAAATAATTTTATTGCGTTCACAAGAACAAACATAACAGAGATGTTAATGGAACATAAAAGGACGGAGGGAATGAAGCTCATCAAAACATAGGCTGGTTGGTATACAGAATGATCAATGAGTAACAAAATATAACTAGTTGCTTTAATGTAGGGCTGTAAGAGAGCACAGGCAAGGTTAGGTTATTCGGCAAAGCCGAAAGGAGTTTATGTGATTTTTTAAAGGGGGGTGATTCTTTTCTCTCTCTCTCTCTCTATATCATTACAGAGCACTGGTGTTGGTTATCCAATGCTCCTGTACTGCTGCCCCACTCTGCCGCTTCTGTAGTGCTCATGTCGGATCAAGACACAGGTCAGCAGGTAACTGCACAATGTCTGACCTGCTTTAGGACTTATTCACACATGGGGGTTGGTAAAAATTGGTGGCTGAGCCAAACTTTTACTGCCCCTTTATCCAAACCCTTTAACTTTACAGTGGGCAGATCCACAAGGGCTGCCTTTACTATGGTTGCAACAATAAAAAAATTATAAAACCGTAAAGAATTCTGCTGGGAATATAAAAATAAGAGCATCAAAGAAATGACTGATAACAAGAAACCTGTACTGAAAGAAGTATGTGTGCTGACAATTCTTAGCTCCTTCTGAAAATGCTATAAGCCAGACTGTCTATGGCTTCAAAACTTCTGGCCTAAAATAAAGAAGAAATTGAAGCAGAACTAGGGTCATCAGGGTCACCAGAAGTGGTGTCCCCATTGGAAATTTCCCCCTATTCCTCTTCTGGTGACAACTCAAAATTTGGGATTTTCTTTTACCTTCACAGTTAGATATTCAAGACAAGCTTCCAGGGTGTTCTAATTCTCTCAGTCCAAGAAGTACTGGTCAGTAGCTAGGAAGTACTGAAGCTACATAATCAACATGACAGCTAAGGAGCTAGTATTTTCTCATGGAGAGGTCAGCAGAAGTGACTCCAATACAGAAACCTGCAGTTTGCCATAGAACGCACTACAGTGCCACCATGTGGTCAAAGTTGAAAACACAGGCAAATGTATAATTGTAACATTTCAAAATGTAAAATAGCATAGCAAGGAGCATAGTTGTGAATAAATTCACTAATGTGGATTCTATGTGAATAGAGGACAACTCCATTTTATGATGGATAAAAAGTGCTTATCAATTAAATAAAATTAAATCTCTTAATGCAATGCTTACCATTTTTGCACTGCCACCCTGACACCCACTACTTCAGGGTCCAGCACCATCTTTTTTTCCAGGATGAAAGATGCCCAGTGTCATTCAACCCACTTCCTGTGAGCCAAGGGTGTCATTAAACTGCCCTGAACTCATAGGCATATGTTACAGGGAATGAAACCATATAATTATATCGGCTCACCAGGTCAAAAGGAAAGAGTGAATCTCCCTTGGTGCACAGACTGCAATACAAATCTGACTTTAAAATCATTTAGGCTGTAGTCATATCATATCCTCTGGTCAAAGCTGATGATTAGTTATTAGTTAAGACCAGAGCACTTTTTAGGATTCGGCACTGCGTTGTTTTTTTTTTTTTTTTTTTTTGTTTTTTTTTTTTTTTTTTTTTTTTTTTGTTGCTACATCAGCGAATTTTTCGTGAGGTCCAATCAACTTTACGTTCATTAAAATTGTCCTCGCCTTCACATCATTGTAGCATTTGTGTTTTAATTTGTAATACAAAAAAATCCTTTATTTACCCAAGACAAGATATAAGACACACTATCAGGTTTACTCATGTAAACCTCACTCTATTTCTTCATTTCTTGCCCTCCCCCCCCCCCTCCCCTCCTACCTGCCTATCTGTGCGGGCGGTTTAGGTATACCTCTGTTTTACCTTCTTATATTCTTATTTGCTCAGCATAGCTCCATGTTTTTTTGAAGTTTTTCCACGCTTGCCATTTATCTGCTACGATCGAGCCCTTATCGTCGTGACTTTCCCTTCGCCTAGACATACGGTAAGTCGTCTCTACTGCATCGATCCATTCCCAGATTGATGGACTTTCCTCTTTTTGCCAGTTCTTGGGTATCAATCTTTTAGCGGCATTTAAGAGATGTGGGACCAGTGATTCTTGATACTTTTTAATATCCTCCCTAGTGCCGTGGAATAATACTATCCATGGATCCTCTGGTATTGTAGTAGTTGTAATCTCCTTTACATACGAAAGGATCCTTTTCCAGTAATTATTGATTTTAGGGCAGCTCCACCACAGATGGGTCATTGTTCCTAGTTCTCTACACCCTCTCCAACATTCTCCCGATTTACTTGGTTGATAATTGTGGGTTTTGTCTGGGGTAGCGTACCATCTAGATATGCATTTATAATTCATTTCAACTGTGCTGCTGTCAGCAGCCGATCTGTGTATAAGTTTATAAATTTTCCCCTGAGTGTTTTTATCGCATTGTGAGCCCAGTTCCTTCTCCCATTTCTGTAAAAAGGGCGGGCTCCCCAGGTCTCCCTTCTCGGTCAGAAGCCCATACAGCTTGGAGATTAACCCCTTAGGGTTGTCTGTTAGACATAATTGCTCCAGAGACGTAAGCTCGTCTTCCTTTCTTAATGGCTGAGGTAGGCTTCCCACAAAGTGGGCCAACTGGAGATACCGCCACTCATCTATTCTTCCCAATTCCCTTTTGTGTTTTAAATCGTGCAGTGATAGTAACTTCCCTCCTTTTATAATGTCCCTCACCTGTGCCTTCTCTTTTTTTAACCAGTTCCCGCTATTAATTTTTAACCCCGGGGGAAAAAATTCATTTTCTTTTAATTCTATGAGTGGGGAATTGTATTGACCATTTAATTGCTTGTATGTCCTGTCCCACACCCTAAGTGCATTACGTGTAAAAATATTTGTATCAGGGTCAAGTGTCCTGTGTTTTGGCGGGTTCCATACTATCTTATTTAACTGTGTTTTACTTAGTGCATTTTCTACATTTACCCATCTTTTTTCCTTATTATTTCCCCTAACCCATTCAACTACTCTCGACAGCACAATAGCGTTATAATATTTTTGTATATCGGGTATCGCCAGTCCCCCTTGATTTTTACTTCGTTTCAGGGTAGTGAAGGGGACTCTCGGTTTTCTATTGTTCCATATGAACCCCATTAGCAGTGTCTTGATCTTTGTAAAATAATACTTCGGTATCGCCATGGGGATCATCTGGAATTTATAAAGGATTTTTGGTACGATATACATCTTAAGTGCGCTAATACGTCCCATCCAGGTCAGTGGCCTATTTATCAACCTATTTCTTTCTTTCTTAATTTCGTCTAATAGTGGGATGAAGTTTAGTTTATACAATTTCTCCACTGAGGTTGTAAGTTTCACCCCAAGGTACTTCAGTTTCTTCCGCCAGGGAAACCCAAACTCTTTTTGAAGTCTACATCTTTCCGATTTACCCGTGTTAATATTGAGGACCTCTGATTTTACTTGATTGATTTTAAAATTCGATAATTGTCCAAAACATGCTATTGCCTCCATCAACCTGGGCATAGTATTGCTTGGTTTACTGACATAAAATAGGACATCGTCGGCAAAAGCAGCCAATTTATGTTCTTCCTTGCCTATTACAATTCCCTTGATCTGTGGATCATTACGAATCGTGGCAAGCAGTGGCTCTAAGGACAGTACAAACAGTAGAGGTGATAGGGGGCATCCCTGCCTCGTCCCGTTTTCCATCTCAAAAGGTTGGGATAATGTGCCATTGATCTTAATTCTAGCGGTTGGCTGTCGATAAAGTGTCCTAATCTTCTGAACCATTATTGGTCCAATTCCCATTGCTTCCAGGGTTCGGAACATAAAGCTCCAGTCTACCCTGTCGAAGGCCTTCTGGGCATCAATCGACAGGAGCAGGCTCGGGTCTCCCCCACCACCCTTCTGGGAGAGGAGGAGCAATGTTCTCACCCCATTGTCCCTTCCCTCCCTTCCGGAGACAAAACCCACCTGGTCGGGGTGGACCAGTGTGTTCATTAAGGCCTTTATTCTACCTGCCAGAACTTTAGCGAAAAGCTTTGTGTCGGCATTAAGCAGGGATATCGGCCGATAACTAGCACACATCATCTCGTCCTTCCCCTCCTTCCGAATAACCGTTATGGATGCTGACCTCGCCTCTTTACTCATTTCAAACTCTATCCCGAGTCCGTTCATATAATTACATAAATGCGGGATTAATATCTTCTTAAATTTCTTGAAATAATATATAGTAAACCCATCTGGGCCTGGACTTTTCCCTGAGGCTGAGTCCATCAGTGCTTTTTTTACTTCTTCTTCTGAGATTGGTCTTTCCAGTAATTCCATTTCTGCATCCGTAATTTTTGTTAATTGGGCTTTTTCTAGATATTCCTCCATTTTTAATTCCTTTTCCTCTACTTTAAGTCCCGTGGATTGCTCTACTGAATACACTTTCTCGTAATAGTTTTTGAATATTTCCGCTATCTCTCCTGTTCTATATACCACCTCTCCTTTACCTGTCTGGATTTTTTCTATATAGTTTCTGGATTTTTTCTTTTGCAATCTCCTTGCTAAGTATTTAGTGGGTTTATTGTCTCCATAATACCTATCTCTGGCTATTTGATTAAACGTTTTTTGAGTTTCCTGTTCCATCAGGGTTTTTAATTCATCCCGTTTGATTGTTAGTTTTTGTAGGGTAGTTTTGCCTTGGTTCAAATCTTTTTTGTGCTGCTGTTCTAACCTAGATATATCCTCCACAAGGGTTTTGATTTTTTCCGATCTCTCTTTTTTTTTCCTTGTTCCCAGTGAGATCAGGATCCCCCTGATGTAAGCTTTGTGGGCCTCCCATAGATTTTGGCTTGATATATTCTCGGTATCATTGGTCTCAAAATATTGTTCTAATTCTTTATTAATCCTTTCTTCCCCTTCTATATCCTGAATTAGACCTTCGTTTAGACGCCAGGTAAATGGTCTATGCTCCTCTCTTCTTAATAACAACTTCATCCCTACCGGGGAGTGGTCGGAAAGTGTAGCAGCCTCTATCGTCGTCTCTTGGACCATTTCCAAAATTCTGTGGTCCACAAAAATGTAATCGATCCGGGAGTACATCCCGTGCACGGGGGAGTAGAATGTAAAATCTTTCTCGTTTGGGTGCTGCACTCTCCATGCATCTACTAGTTGACAAGCATGCAATTTTTGTTTTATCTTTTTTAATTGCACCTCACTGGTCCCCCGTGCACCGGATGTACTATCCAATCCCGGATCGATACAGAAATTCAGGTCCCCCATCAAGATCACTGGTCCCCTCGCAAAGTCCATCAACTTCCCTAGCAGGTCCACTATATATTTTGTGGAGTCGCGGTTGGGGGCATATATATTTATCAGGGTACATTCTACATCTCCCAACTTGCCTTTTAGGGCAAGATATCTTCCCTCCGGGTCTACTAGTCTATCTTCCAGATTAAACTGAGTCTTCTTTGCAAACCCAATGGCTACTCCTCTTCCCCTGCTTGTTGTCGCGTCTCCATAATACCATACTGGGAATTCCTTTGAAAATAACTTAATGTTTGCCTCATGGGAAAAATGGGTTTCCTGCAAGAAGATCACCTCAGCTCCATAGAATCTGAGTTCTTTCAGGATCTTATGCCTCTTACTAGGCGTGTTTAGCCCTTTGACATTATATGTCAAAAATTTTATGGCTTGAATCATGGGCCTCTTGAATAGCTATTAAGAATACTCGTCTTTCTTCTACACTGAGGCATATCTTCTCCCGCACAGATTTTTCCTTCCCCATTCCCTCCCATCCCTCCCTCCCCATCCGTCCCTCCCCCCCCCTCTCCACCCACCCTCCCTCCCTTAGCCAATCCGCCCCCCCCCTCCTCCCCCTTCCCCTAGGCCTGAATCCGACCTTTGACTCACTGAATGGCCTGACAAACCTGACCATCCCTGAGTCTTTTTTCGGATCCAGGATAAGGCACAGTGCCTAGCCCTCCCCCCCCCCTCCCCAAGCTTGTATTAGGGAGGGTGGGGGGGGGGTAGGGGGGACCATACCCCCCTCACCCGTCCCCAGACGACTACATTACATCACCTACCTCCCTCCCTCCACCCCCCCCCCCCAACACCCCCCAGTCCTCATCCATCCAGCCCGGCAGAGCTGGAGCCTGAATCCCCAACCTCTCGCAAAATCCCGCCAACTCATCCGGGAATCGCAATGTGGCTGATCTACCATCTTTAAACCCCACCAAACAGGCCGGGAATCCCCAGCTGTATCGTATATTCTGTATTTTCATCTGGTCTAACAAGGGTTTCAGCAGTCGCTTTCTCGTCAATGTCTCTGAGGCGAGATCTGGAAAAACTTGCAACTCTGTCCCCGCATATTTCAGAGCGCTCTTCCCCTTTATTCTTGACCAGATTTCATCCTTATCGTCACAGAATCTAAATCTGACTATAATGTCACGTGGCTTGCTGTTTCCCTCATTCCTTATTCTGCCTATTCGGTGGACCCTTTCAATCTTTGGGAAATCCTCCTCCCCTTTGTCCAAGAATGGATTAAATATGTTTTTAATAATTTCCTTCAAGTTTTCTTGTTTTTTTTCAGGGACTGAGCGTATTCTTAGGTTTTGTCTGCGATTCCTATTTTCTTGGTCCTCGAGTTGATACAGAATTTTTCTCTGGTTTTGGTATACTGTTTTAATTTGATTCTTCACAAGCCCCAGATCCTGGGCCTGCCTTTCCATGTTTGACTCCACTTCTTCTACTCTGTTTAATAAATGTCCCAGATCAGCTCTTAGCATCCCAATCTCTATTTTTATGGCGGTTTCGAGGTTTGAGAGCATTTCTCTCAGTACCTGCTGTGTTATAATTTGATCCTCTCCCTGGTGTTCCTCATTTTTGCTCAATTCCATTTCACTTTCGGTTGTGAGATCATCACGCGAAAGGTCTCTGGTTTTTTCGTGTTTTTTATCTGTCCCCTTCTTTCTCTCGGGTTTCAGAGGTATCCCCTCCGCCCCCTCTCCTCCTGGGCTCCCCCCCTGGGTTAGATATTGTTTGATTGTACAGTCTGCTATTTTGTTTTTTGGGGTTTTTAGGCCCCCCCCCCGAGCATTTTGTTTAGAGGATTTACTCATTTTATCCACTTCCACCCCACAAGGCTAATTTGCCTGTCGCTATCTTGGCGTCTTACCCTAACACTGGGAAGTGAGGTCAATGGGGTTCAGTTTAGGATTCTTCTTATTATCTTTTCAATGGGCAATTGGGAGTAAGGCCGTAATTTTCGCCCAGTCTCCTATTGTTTCTGCAATGATCTTACTCCTTTTATTTATTTAGGCATTTCAACTCTCCCTTGTGGGCAGTAAAGGAGGGTGGGTCATTGAACTCTGAGACTTATGTCACTTAAATTTAATCGCAAACCGATATGATTATAGTCAGTTGGTATGTTTATTTTTTAAGATTCAGAACGTCCGAAGCGATCACCAGACAACGGGTTTGATTTTGGGTTAATCTTGTAATTAGTGGGTCTCTAGGTATACTCCACTTAACCTTATCGGTATAGTCCTTCAACTCGGATTAGGACGCCTTCCTTTCTTATAACCAACTACACTTATATTTGACAAAAACAATATATATTTCCAGCCTGGGGTAACCCCCAAAGGGATGATGGGGCTATATAGAGGGGGGGGTGAAACCCGTCTCTATGGTGCAGCTTATATGAAAATACAAAAAATACGTTTTGATTCCTTACTGCCTTTTAAATCGTACAGAACAAGAGTGGGTAATGCTACTCAAACCAAAACCGTCTGAGGACAATACATTCAGGCTCGGTGTTAACCGCAAAGAAAAAGTTTGTTTTATATAAAGCCCATATTCATTTTACCAGCTCTGCGTTGGTCTATTTTATTTCTGGCAGGCTAATTGCACCACATGCCCAGCACAGCCCAGAAAAACACAATCTAACCAAGAAACAGCTTCTAGTCAGCAATAATACAAGACAGCCCAATTTCTTATCTGTTCCACGTTGTCTCTCAGGGATCCAGACTTGGTTTCAGTCCTCCTACGTGCATCCACGTCTCCTCCTGCTTCCCTGAGGGGGTTTAAGCTGCGGCTTGTACTCGGCGTGTCCCAAAGAGATGGGGAGATCTGCCCGGGTGGGGGGGGGGGAGAAGGGAGGGTGCAGCGATCCCGCTGTTGTGCTGCTATGCACGCTTCCCGTGCAGCGTCTGGCGAACGGGCAGGCTCCGGAGCGGTGGCTGGGATACAATCCGCTGCCTTCCGTCGGAGACTCTCACTCTCCGGGTAAGTTTTCAAAAACGCTCGTCCCGCTCCGGTCGGCTACCCATCAGCCCCTCCCCTAGGATCCGCGTCCTACGTCATGACGCCTTTGCACTGCTCAGGTGCTGGCACTGCGTTGTTTTAACGGACAATTGCGCAGTCGTGCGACGTGGCTCCCAAACAAAATTGACATCCTTTTTTTCCCACAAATAGAGCTTTCTTTTGGTGGTATTTGATCACATCTTTTTATTTTTTGCACTGTAAACAAAAAAAGAACCACCATTTTGAAAAAAAACGCATTATTTTTTACTTTTTGCTATAATAAATATCCCCAAAAAATATAAAAAAAAACTTTTTTTTCCCTCAGTTTAGGCCGATACGTATTCTTCTACATATTTTTGGTAAAAACAATCACAATAAGTGATTATTGATTGGATGGCGCAAAAGTTATAGCGTTCACAAAATAGGAGATGGTTTTATGGCATTTTTATTAATAATTCTTTTTTACTAGTAATGGCGGCGATCAGTAATTTATTTTATTGTGACTGTGACATTATGGCGGACACATCGTACATTTTTGACACATTTTTGGGACCATTGTCATTTATGCAGCAATCAGTGCTATACAAATGTACTGATACCTGTGTAAATGACACTGGCAGTGAAGGTATTAACCAGGAGGTGGCAGTGTAGGGGTTAAGTGTACCTAGGGGCGTGTTTTTAACTGTGGGGGGCATGGCTATGTTTTACAGATCACTGATCTCTGCTCCAATCACAGGAAGCAGAGATCAATGTCACTTGTAGCTAACCAGAACGGGGAGATGCTGTTTACATCGGCATCTGCCTGTTCTTCCCCCCCATCAGACGATCGCGGGTATCCTCGTGGCGATCGAGTCCGCGGGACCCATGGTCGGACTCACAGGGGTCCCGACTGGCGCACACGCGATGGCATGGCAGCAAATTCAAAGGGACATACTTGTACGCCCATTTGCCTGTCTGTGCCATTCTGCCAACGTACATCATCGTGCGTCGGTCAGGAAACCTTTAATATTCTGCCCACCTTTTGGTGTTGCAGGGATTATTATGAAGGGCTTCACCTGTCACAGGCACTCGTAAAAAGTGCCATCTATACCTACTCTTTGAACCCCTCCAACTGGCTTCATTCATAGAGTAGAAGCCATACTATTGATTCCTGCAATGAAGAGCACTCTATAAAAGGAAAACAGGTGATGAATGAAAGGTCCACCTCTTCCATTCACAGAGTGCTTCTCAGTATGGGAACTTTTTTTCCTGGGCTATTTTTCACTGTACTGTGTGTTTTTGATGCATTTTTATGCGTTTTTGATACATTCCAGTGCATTTTTAAGCGTTTTACCATGTTCCAGTACAGTGCAGTGCAGGGAAAATGCAGTATGTTTCTGGAACTGGAATGCCCTGGAACTGACCACACTGGTATGAACTAAGCAGAAAAAAAATACAGTGGACTGCATGTGGTATGAACTGGTCCTGAGGTAAAGGGTTATTTTCCAGGAGGACAGTGACTCCAAACACAGATCTCAGACTGCACCAGAATGGTTAAGTCAACAAGGGTTCCATCAACATCCAGACCTCAAATCAACCAAGACCCATGGCAAGACAGGAAAATTGCTGTTTTGCCAATGGTCTCAGTCCAACATGACAGAAGTGACAAAAGCTTCTGGGCAAAATTTTCTTCGCAAAATGTATATAGTCCTAATGTTCAAGGCGTAGGACTATACTGTAGAGACTTATCTTCCCATAGCTGTAACTACATCCAAAGGTGGCCCTATAATGGTAGTGAATAATTTATGCAACCAATAGATATCTGTTCTTATTGAGCTTTTGTGTCAAAATTAAAAAAAAAAATACACCTTTAAATTGTAAAAGCTGAACTCCAAGAAAAATAAAAGCCTACACCTGCCATGTGGCTTCTCAGCACTGCAAGTGTCAAATTCTTGTTTTTGCTGAGAGCACCAGTAATCAACACTTTTAATAAACTTATCCTTCACTCCTGCAGGCTTCTCTTTCCATGCAACCTGTCCCCTTTATAAATATGGTGCAGTTCATCATAGATACATTCTGAATACCCAATAATAGGCAAGTGTATTGCCAAAAGTAGGGAACATGTTACACCAATTGTACACAAAATTGAAGCCAATAGAAGCATAAATTAGATCTTTTATAAGAAAGATGGTAATTTTACAAATAGTTTCCCACTGACCAACAAATTCTAACTGCAACAGGCATAGTAAATAAGTTGTCAGCAAGATGCCCTTGTTACCACTCTACTGCTGTGCAGTTCACCCCCAGCACTGAAGTTTCATCTTATGTGACAGAGGCAGGGATCTTTCAATACGCTGGATTGAAGTTGTTGCCATAAGCATGGAGTTTAGCTCCATCTAGTTACTAATCTTCAAGTTTCTTTACGTATTCAGGTATACTGTATAACAAAAATAAGGAAGAGCAAGTTAGTATAAGTGAAGATATAAAAATTATATCAAAATTACTTTAAAAGAAGAACTCCAGAATGGCCACAAAAAATAATCAATCAGTACACCCATCTATATGGTTCTGAAATTCCCTTTAGGAACTAAAACATTACAGTCTTCTATAGTGTGGCCCGGTTGTGAGAAATGATGTCCCACAGGTTTGCAGAAATCTTCCATGTTCCTTGATGGTATGTCTGTGCAAATTCATCCTCACTTATAATTTCTGTGTTGTTTCACCAACATAAGATCCTTTGATGCACCTTTTGCATTGGATGAGGTACACCACATTACAGGAGGTGCAGCTGTATGATCCCATGATATTAAAGGTCCCAATTGTGTGTGTGACACTTTTGGATAGGTGGTTCTGGTTGCACAGTTTGCAGCGTTTTTTATTGCAGGGTTTGCTTCCATTATTTGTGACTTTATAATCAGAGTGAAGTTTCCTGCTGATTAGTTTATGTCTGGAGTTGGGTGGTTGTCTGAAAGCCAATAATGGGGGTTGCTGGAATATTTTTTCCAGAGTTTCTTTTTTTTTTTTCCAAAGATTTTATTGAAATAAGTAGGGTAACATACAAGTATTCATACAGATCAGTTTGAAAATCCAAACAGAAAACAACAAGTTATACAAAGTATCAGGTACAACACATCGTCACATATCTGTAGCAGACCAGTAAAATGCGATTACCTCTGTATGACTCAAAGAGGGTTGCTTAGGTTGGGAGGGATCAATTATAACATTAGTTATTGAAATATATAGGTTTTCCGGCCTCCGGTAAAGGAGACAGGGTTGTAGAGAAATGAACATCTGGTCATTGTGGAACGAAAAATGTCCAGTAAAACCTTAGCGTGACCGAAAATTTAATAAGGGAGTCAGGGAGATGAGTCAAGCGTGTTGTAGCAAGATCTCCAATCAGTACAATATTCGAATGGGATACTTCTCTAGTAGCTCTGTCGAGTTCCTGACTAGCAGTTGTCAATATAACATTAATACCTTGTGTTGAAAGTAGAGATAAAGCAAAATCTGTTTCCTATAAAGACTCTCAAACTTTTATGTTGTGATCCGTAAAATAAGGGGGGGACAGGAGGAATGAAGAGTAGGATAGGGTTGGTAGGGGAACCAGAGGGGGACCATAATTGCAAGATGTAAATTGTTATCAGTGTGAAGGTACAGGGGACGTTCAAATGCATCCTGAGAGGATGTCTCTACATTCGGAAGTGGATTCAAAGTGTTTCCAGCAGGCCCATTTATGGTTAAATTTCTGAGGTATGTCTTTGGCAATGTGTATCAGTTCCTCCATTTCAGCTATTTGTTGGACTCGCAGAACCCAGTCCTTAGGGGACGGACTGGTTTGGGATTTCCAAAATCGCGGCACACATTGCTTCGCTGCATTGATAAGATGAATAGTGAGTGATCTACGGTAAGATGTGGTGTGAACAGTAGTATGATGCAAAAGAAATTGGGCCGGTGAGAAGGGCAGATCGTAGGTAGTGATTTTTTGTATAAAGGCGTGGATAGTTCTCCAGTAAGGTTGAATATTAGGACATTCCCACCAAATGTGTAATAGGGTGCCTTTAGACAGGAGGCATCTCCAGCAAGTGTCCGGGTTGCTAGGGTTCCACTTGTGTAAGAGCACTGGTGTCCTATACCATTGTGATTGTAATTTATAACCATTCTCTTGGGTGGAAACGTTAAGGGAACCCTTGTGTATATGAAGAAAGATATGCTCCCAGTCCTCAGGCGACAACACTATTCCTAATTCTTTCTCCCAGATTGCACAAGTTTTGGAGGTGTTAGCTTTGGTATTTTGAAATAATAATGAGTATGTTTGCGATATTAGATGTGATTGGGGTGTCGTGGCTGTACAGAGAGTTTCAAAAGGCGTTAGCGATCTAGGGCAGACGTGGGGTGTAGCAGTGGCTCTTAGGAAATGTGACACTTGTTGAAAGGTCCAAGCGGGTATAGGTGGTTTTTGATGGATAGTGGCTAATTGGGTGGTCGTCAGTAGATGGTTGTTAGAATAAAAATGGTGCAGTAGAATCTGGTCATGAGTCCAGTTTCGCTGAAGAAAGTTTTTATGCATCCCAGGGGGAAAATCTGGATTCAGCTTAAGCGATGTGAGAGGACCTGGTATAGAGGAGATTGAGCTGTTCGCGCATAAATTGCGAAAACATTGTAATGTTGGAGCAATAAGCGGGTGTGAATCAATGTTTTTCCTGTAACTTGGGTACCTCAACCATGGGAGTGATTTTAGGGGGATATTGGTAAAGTCCTTTTCCAGCTGTACCCAGTCTTTCATTTGTTCATGAATATTCCAGTCCACAATTCTGGTCAAGTGTGTGGCCGCATAGTAATTTTGTAAATCAGGTAATCCAATTCCCCCCAGATGCTTAGGCAGAGTGAGCTGTAAATAAATAATTCTGGGTCTATGCATTCCCCATAAAAATTTGGTGCAAATTGATTTATATTCTTTGAAGAAAGCTGGGGGGAGGCGTATTGGAATTGTTTGTAATACGTAAAGCAGGCGTAGAAGGACGTTCATCTTTATAACAGCAGCTCTGCCGAACCATGAGAAAGGGATTGTGTTCCATTTTTTAAGATCTGCCTTAATTTTTTTGAGAATGTTGGGATAATTAGTGGCATAAAGGTCCTCTAGATTCCTTGGGATTTTGATGCCCAAGTAAGTTATGTCCCTGTCATTCCAGTGGAAAGGGAAATTAAGTTTACATTGAGTCACCGTTTCTGGGGTAAGGGAAATATTTAGTGCATATGATTTTTCAAAATTAATTTTAAAGTTGGAGAGCAAGGCGAACTTGCGAAATTCCGAAAGAAGAACTGGAAGGGTGGTATGTGGATTCGAAAGAAACAGTAGAATATCATCCGCGTATGCGGCTATTTTGCTCATCTTGCTGCCCGTGGTAATGCCTGATATGTCCGGGTTTTGTCGTATACAGTTCAGCAGGGGTTCAAGTGTCAATATAAATAGGACAGGGGACAGGGGACAACCCTGTCTTGTCCCATTTCCGATGGAGAAGGCATCTGACAGGGCAAGATTCACTCTGATTTTTGCCGAAGGGTTCCGATAGAGGGATTGGATAAAATTAAGCAATTGTGGTCCAAGACCAATGTGACGTAAAACCGCGTACATATAGTCCCATGCTACCCTGTCAAATGCCTTCTCCGCGTCCAGGGACAAGAAAAAGCTCTTTTGTTTAGTTGTTGTGATTAGGTGGTGTATGTTGATAGCTTTTAAGGTGTTATCTCGGGCTTCCCTTCCTGGCACAAAGCCAACTTGGTCTGTTGTTACAAGGGAGGGAAGCACTGTTTGAAGTCTGTTAGCCAGGATTTTAGAGAATAGTTTAACGTCCACGTTAAGTAAAGATATTGGTCTATAATTAGCTGTCTGTGTGGGATCTCTATCACTTTTGGGGATTACTACTATGTGGGCCTCTAACATTTCAGGTAGAATGTGGTTATGTGAATCTAGGGAATTAAATGCTTTTATAAAAGGACCTTTTAAGATGTCCGAGAAGGTCTTATAATATACGGTCGATAACCCGTCAGGGCCTGGACTCTTGCCAACCTTTGTTTGCTTAAGAGCGCTCTCCCATTCCAGGCTGCTAATGGGAACGTCTAGGGCAGTGATGAGATCTACATTGGATAAGCGTGGGCAATGTTGTATCAAAAATTGTTGCATCAGTCGCGATCTGGACGGTTGTGTCGTGGTTGAGTTGGTAGCTCCGTGTAAGTTGTATAATTGTGAGTAAAAATTTTCAAACTCTTTAGCAATCTCTTTGTTACCAGTGATCTTGGAACCTGATGGGGAATGTAGACAATGGACATTAAATTTCGAGTTGTGATTTTGTAAGGCTCTGGCTAGTAGACGGCCGCTCTTGTTGCCAAATTCGTAGAATTGTTTCTTAGACATAAGAAACTTTTTCTTTACTCTTTTATTCAATTCATTTTGTATGGAGGAACGGACCGCTTGTAATTCTACAAGAGTTTGGGCGGCTTGGGTTTGTTTATGCGCTTTTTCTAAGTTTTTGAGTTGAGCGAAAAGATCCGATAGATATGCTTTTTTGTCTTTCGCTATCTTAGCAGAAATGGAGATCAATTTGCCTCTCAACACACACTTATGGGCAGCCCATTGCGTCATAGGCGATACATCCAGAGTGTCATTATGTTTGAAATATTCAATTAAGCATTGTTGTAATTCGGTGACATGAACAGAATCTGTGAGGATGTGCGGATTCAGCGTCCAAAGATGGGATCTTTCTTGAATCACAGGGAGTGTCAGTGTAATTGATATTGGGTGGTGGTCGGATAAGGTCATGGATTCAATCTTCGCTGTGGAGAGAAGGGGGAGGTCTGATTGTGTAAGAAATATGTAGTCGAGTCGGGAATAGCGGTTATGAGGGGCCGAGTAAAACGTAAAATCTCTGTCAGTGGGATGGAGCGTGCGCCAAGTGTCATGTAACAAGAGTGACTGTAGAGAAAGTTTAATTTGGCGGAGAGCTCTGTAGGGCAGGTATGAGGTGCCCGTAGAGGTGTCAACTAGAGGTTCTAGAAGTACATTGAAGTCTCCGCCAAGTATAACAATACCAGCCTGGAATGTCGTAAGTTGAGAGATGATGTCACGGAAAAAGGAAACTTGAGCTGAGTTGGGACTGTAAATGTTAGCTAGTGTTATCGGTTTACCTTGCCACGTGCCTTTTAAGAAAAGAAATCTGCCTTGAGTATCTATTAGTGAATCTGTGATCTGTATGGAAATATTTTTGGACAAAAGTATAGAGACCCCTTTTGTTTTTGAATTGGGTGTTGTCGCGTGATAACTATGTGGGTAATTTCGATTGAACAATTTTGGTGTCGCCTGAGAACTGAAGTGCGTCTCTTGTAGGAAAACCACGTCCGCTTTCATACTTCGAAGACTGTTTAATATTTGTGTTCTTTTTTCAGGGAGATTCAAGCCTTTAGCGTTTAAGGATATCAATTTCAGAGAGGTGGGTGTCGACATGGTACGCGAGGAGGCCATGACGTGGAAGAAGTAGTGTGATGAAGCAATTATAGAACAGTCTATCCCCAAAAGTTATGTAATATGTTGTCTCGTGGCCTATTGAGAAGTATGGGGGGGCAAGTTACAAGAGGAAAGGGAAAGGGGAGGAAGTAGAGGACAGGGGGAGAGGGGGGGAGGGTAGAAAAATATCCTCCCGTGGATTATCCAAACAGGGGAGGGAGGGACAACCCTCGGGAGGAAAACTTACACTACTGGGGTCGGCAGCCACAAGCGGATCTAGCCGACTGAGAAAACCAGTGAGATTCAGGTGAATCCCTTGAGAAGCACCTGTGTGTGGGGGTGTTTGGCTGACGAAGAGAAGGTGTGTGTGTGTACAGGATCCAGAATCCCGAGAGATCTATATCGCTGTATATCAGGGTCCGATCTCATTGCATTAGTGAGAATATAATAATCAGGGGAGGAGCCAATTGAAACGCTGCAGGTGTATTTGCAGGAGGGGATAAGATGTTATGTGCGACCCTCTTAACAGGATGTAGGTCTCTAAGATATCAAGGAATGCATAGTTATATATAATTATAATTATAATTATAACCGCCCTCTAGGCGTGAATGACAGCAAATTTTGCGAAGTTATAGGTGACTTAACTGTTAGGAAGGCCTGATAGATCGTACCTGCTAAGCAAAAGTTTTGATCTCAGTATGTTGTGGAAATTTTAGATGTATTTATTATATGTATTGTCATAAGAGTCCTCCTGTGTTCATTCTCTCCCAGCCCGCTCTTTTAGAGCTGACTGGGGCAGACTGACGCTGGATGAGATCCGTTAGGTAGTGGATAATATCTTGGGGTTGGAAAGAAAGGTGTTTGCGGAGTGGGGGTATGTCCACCAGCAAAAGGGCCCCTGTACATTGTACAGACGATCGTCTGGGGACATATGCGTGCTCTGTAGGCATTGGCTGTGTGCGGATGTGCGCACATCGTCTCTCCTGTGTCTGATCAACATATGGAGATAGGCGGTGCACATCTGTAGATGGCTTTCCATTCACAAGAGATGAATTATCCAAGTATACATTGTTCTCTGGAACAATGTATATATATATATTAAGGATTTCTATCGACGGAATTATAATCATCGTTCATTGGTTTTGTATGGTTTCCATCATTGAAAGAATTTGGTCAGTCTGTGTAACAGACTATTTGAATGTATACATGTCTGTAAAGGTGCCTTCTATTGTATTGTATTGTATTGTCCTTATATGGGCATTCACATCCTGTTACTGCTGTGAGGTCACATCCTTTGTGGGAGGTGTTCAGCTGTTGGAGGCAAACCCTCCAGGGCGTGGCTTCCAGTGGGAAAAGTAATAAAAAGCTTTGGTCAAGGGGAGCTCGGGGGCTCTCTGGGGGGCTGACGATGGAACTGAGAACGTAGAAGGGTGGTTGAGTCTGTTCATTGGGATGAATGTGTTGGAAGGTAACCTGAAAGCATTATATCATTAAGACGGAAATGGGTGCTTATTGAAGCACAAAGTAGGTAGTGGGGCTGTGCATAGCATAGCAGCCAAAATTGCTACCACAAGTAGTAACTATCAAAATAAAACCCCAATAATACGGTGTAGACCAATCAACTGATTATATATTAACCTGAGTAATAACACATGTTTAGCTGTTGCAGTAGAAATTTAAATGTTTCTACGGTACTTTCCTTCAACAAAACACATAAGAAATGTCTTCCTTGCATAGTAGTCATTGAATTGTAACACTTAAGAAACTATTGTAGAGCAATGCTCGGCTGTGAACTCCAGGCTCTTATGGCGGAGGTTGGCATGTGTAAGCATGACTTGCAGTAAGCAGGAGTGTGAGCCCCCGATCTGTATTGAGATGTGGCTTAAAGTGCAGTGCTCACATAGTGTGGGTGGGAACATTATTGAAATATGAATTCCTCAATGGAAAAGAGAGAGAGGGTTTGGAGCCGTTCGTTGCACAGACAAGCATTACCCGTTATTAAACACAAATCTGGCATCAATATCATCAAAACATAACCTGCTACGCTGCGAGTTTTAAACAATGTGAAGCAGAGTGACGTCGGCCACAGCTCAGGGTCTATTTTATATAACATTAAGATAGCAATTACAGACAGTAAACCCATGTGTTCGATACTGTTCATGGCCATGAGTCTCGTAGAGCAGCAACAAAACATAGTCATTACTTACAAACAGTCTGCGGTAGATCGATAAACCGGGTGAACTAGGTAGGATTCGACATTCTAAGGAGTTCACTTACAGATGTCAGTGGTGTTACGTAGTGCACCATGCTAACAACTGAGGAGGCAAACCTCGGTGACAACCTTGAGGAAACGATAGGGGAGGAAAAAAGGGAAAGAAAAAAGAAAAAAAAAATAATTTTCTTGACAGCTGAGGAGCGGAAGGGCATAGTCATAAAAGGGTTACTTAGCTTGCAGCGGAAGATGATACTGTAGAAGCTTCGATTAGTTATATTCTACGCCCGTCTCTGCCTCCTATGATCCGGGGACGCCGTGGGGCTCGGGTTCCTTAAGGGACCCGCAGGATGTTGTTGAGAAGATGAGTGGTGCTGTCTGCGGCGGCGGCTCAGGCTGAAATTCCCTGCTTCAGCGATTCCATCCATTGATTCAGCTCTTCTTAGTGGGGAGAGGCGAAAGTCGCTGTACCAATCCAGTACGTCAACTAGCGGAATATGGAGGGAGTTGCAAAAATGTTCCAGATCTTCTGGGACTTTGAGATTGAAGGAATGACCGTTTACAGATGCAGATAAGCAAAACGGGTATTTCCACCTATAAGGGATCGCTCTCGTTCTCAGAACATCTAACAGCGGTTTAAGTTCTCTTCTTCTCTGGAGTGTGATGCTGGATAAATCTTGGAAGATTCTGATTTTAGAACCAAGATGCACAAGTCTACCGGCGGTTCTAGCTGTTCTCATTATTTCTTCTTTCATTAAGACAGCAGATAACATCTCTGGGTGGGTCAGTTTCTCTGTCCCTGGGGCGCAAAGCTCTATGTATACGTTCCATTGAGATTGGTGTGTCAGGGGGGCGGTCAATCAGGCCATTAAAAATTGCTGTGACTTCTCTCGCAAGATGAGGGGGATCAACTGATTCGGGGAGTCCTCTTACCCGTAAGTTGCGTCTCCTGCCGCGATTATCGAGATCCTCCACGTGTCTATTCATGTCTCTCAAGTGAATGGCATGTGATTCAGAGATCTGTTGCACTTGACACAGGGCCGCATCATGGCGGGCCTGTGTCTCCTCCACCTCTTCTACTCTGACCGCCATATTGTGGAAGTCCTCTCTAAGCTCTGATATAGCAGCCGACATTGCTGCTTTAATGTCAGCAGCTACTGCGCAGAGGTCAGCCAGGCACAAAGATTGTTGAGCATTCGAGGCAGCAGGGGGGTGCGGCTCCTGGAACGAGGCGTCGCTCTGTTATGTGACGGAGCCTCGTGCACTGCGGCCTGTGCGTCCTGCGGTGAGCCTCGAGATCTGGACCGGAATATTTCCGGGATATGTTGCTGGGACGGGTGATCTGCGCTCCGTGGCGAACCGGAGCGGATCGCCGAGACAAGCGGCGGTGTGCTCCCCATCGCGTGCTGTGTGAGATCGGTCGGGCTAGTGAAAGCAGGATCTCTTTCGCCGGGAGCTCCGAGTTAAGCGGCCATCTCTCTTCGGCGCCAAGCCACGCCCCCTTTTCCAGAGTTTCATCCTCTGTTATAATGGGTTGTAAATCTTTGATTATCTTTTTGATCCCTTCCAGTGTTGGGTTGTATGTGGTGACTAGAGATACTCCGTTGTTTTTTTTTTTTTATCTGTGTATTGGAGGAGATTTTCTCTTCAGCTTTTCAAGGCTGTGTTTATGCTGTTGTTGATGATTTTGTCTTTGTAACCTATCACCTCAATTACAATCACCTCAAGTTCCAATCTATATAAAACACTAAACAGTAAAATAAATAAAAATGAAAATAAAGAAAAACCTCACTGTTTAGGAGAAAAGTCTAATGGACTTTTCGTGATGTCATGTCAGGAACATGGTACCAGCTATCAGGCTAAGAAGCACTGTATGACATAGGCGTGCACATTTCTATGAGAATAGACGATTGACTGCACATTCATCATTGTCCACACTTATGTGCACATTCACGCAGCTTGTATAAATCTGAACTCTGCACTAGTTTTTTACTGTATTGTCTTCAGTCTTCCTGTGACCCACTCTTGATTTGCATCCTAATCCTGTTACTGACCCAACATCCTCTCTGATCGTGCTTTTGGATTACCATTGCCTGCTCATATTACTGTGTGCCTCCACTACCAATACTGGCCTTGACTACTGACCATGCTTCTGTCTAGTGTAACTTCCTGCCTGATTATTGCCAGCTTCTACCGTTTCCGAACTCTGTTTCTCCTTACGTCCTGGTGTCCTTCCACTCAGCTGTCACTTAACAAAGTGTAAAATCTGACTCCATCATCAACTGGATTTGGTGTTTCAACTATTCGCAATCTTGAGTCCAGGGATCAAGCTGAGTCTGGAAAGAGCCAGGAGGATGCTGGTGGGAAAGAGTCCAGCTGTCCTATGGTGGTGTGAGCCTACATCTCCTTCACTAGGAAGAGCCTGGTGTATATTGGCAGGAGGCAACCAATGATTCTGTGGGTAAGAGACCCCAGTGCTGAAGATTTAGAAAATGTAGTGACTGTGTTTAACTTTTAGACTCTGGAAGGAGTACTTGTCACCATCAGCAGAGATCCTGTGGGAATTTTTTTTTTTTACTGTGCAGCCGAACGTTGAGGAGTCCTCCAGTTATTCAGTTCTACAGTATATTGGGGTATCCCATGCACCCTCTCCCTTCATTGTTTCCAATAAAAACCTCAAGACTGTTTTTTGAAACCAGTGGAAGAGTGAGATTAATGCTGGGTGCCTGGCTGTGTGTACTCTAAGTATGGAAATAGGACTGCATTTACCAGCGACTCTTACAGGGGTACGCTACATGTGCAAGAGGCCACTCTTACCATCTCAGGCTCTGCATACAGGTACATGACATATCTCTTTAATTGAAAAAACACCAGCTTCTGTTGGGCCAAGGAGGATGTGTAACTAAAGGGATCACTTCACATCACCTGAATGACCACACATACAGGGTTATACAATGTAATACTGACTTATAATCACACACATAAGTTGGACTTGATGAATTGGTGTCTTTTTTCAATCTCACCTACTATGTAACTATGTAACATCCTCCCCTCTCTCTCTACAGTAATTGGAAACTACAGTTCCCATCAACCACAGGGAATTGTAGCAAATGTTGGCAGGTACACCAAATGATGTATATGTACTCACCCACTTCTTGAAGTTAACTACTTAAGGACCGCCTCACGCCGATATACGTTGGCAGAATGGCACGGCTGGGCACAAGCACGTACATGTACGTTGCCCTTTAAGAGCCCAGCTGTGGGTCCCGCGCGTGCCGCCGCCAGCGCACTCGCGACCCAGTCCTGAGCTCCGTGACCACGGCCGCAGGATCCGCAGACCCCGATCGCCACCCGTGTCCCGCAATTGGGTCACAGAGCTGAAGAACGGGGACAGGTAAGTGTAAACAAACCCCTGTGTCTTCAGTGGCTCATCCATTCATTCAGCCGCACGCGTTTGGGACAATGCTGTTACTACAAGCTCATCATCCCTTTGTTTTTTGCAGTGATACCTCATATGTATGGTTTGAACACATAGAAAAAAAGCATGACATGACCTCTTAAATGTGAGATCAGGGGTTAAAAAGACCTTAGATCTCATATTTACACTAAAATGCAATAATAAAAAAAAAAAATGAAATGTCATTAAAAAAAAAAAAAATCCTCTTTAAGAGGATTGGGCGTAAGTGAGGTTTGACGTTGCTTCCGCCCTCCAATGCTATGGAGCTGAGCGAGGGCCATCGTAGTCTCACTCGGCATCCAGGAAATGTGGGGAGAGGAACCAATCGGCTCCGCCGCTACCCGCGACTACGGTAAGTGGCGGAGACGACCGAAGCGCCTCAGAGACCACTTTTATCTTAAAGCGGACAGTCAGCCATTTATAAAAATATCGGGGTTATGGCAGCTAGCTGCTGCTATAACAACAGTATTTAACGTCAAAGTAGCGACATCTAAAGTTGGTGGCTGGTCCTTAAGTAGTTAAGGGAGCACGAGGGGCGCCCCCTCTATCCACGCCACTCCCTATATGGTTAATGGATAGATTCATGCATAGAATGAATCTATCCTTGACCGCTGCGTCCGGCCCCTTTACAGCAGCAGAGTGTTTTTTTGAAGCACCTGATTAGATCCATAGGCTCTAATAGGCTTCAAAATAGGGTGGACTCGGAGCGCAGATAATTGCGCTCGGAGCCCACCCAGGTGTGTTAAAAAAGCAAATGGATATTCGCTTTTCTAACACTGAATTGCCTCTCTGCCGATTAGGAAGCGCTAGTCTGATAACCCATTTCTTGATTGCCTGAAAGGTCAGGCGATCCTATTTGACACCTAGGAGGAGGGCGATGCACAGCGGAAGGTGCCGTGATCCACAGCAAAGGAGAAGGAAGAAAGCCGCCTGACACGCTGCCCGTCCACTTCCAAGATGGGGTAAGTGTGGGGCTTTGATGTCCCGGCTGTCCTTCCCGGGGGGGGGGGGGTGTGACTGTTTGGTTTGCCACCCCCCCCCCCCCCCCCCCAAAAAAATGAAAAAAACAGAGCCGCCACTGCATCTTTTAATCCTTTTTATTAAAATTAGCTGGAGCGTAATACACAGATGGAGTCCATTCTCCTTTTTGAGAGCGGCAGCCCTAATCTGTTAGTTTCCCTTGTCTAGTTATTGGGCTACCTGCTCATTAGCCCTCCATTTTTGCATTGATTGTTACTATTGTTGATTGCAGGTTATATTCACACGATTTACTCAAGCACCTCCTCTGGCATAAGGCATTTTTTCTTTAGCTTTACAGACATCCCAACCCCCAAAAAGTCATTCAGGGAGGTGGCAAACTAATTTCAGGGAGGTGACACTTTGCGCCCCCCCCAATGAAATACAGCCTTACCAGTGGCAATTAAATGCCACCTGATCAGTGCCAATCAAATGCAGCTATAACAGATCCCATGAAATACAGCCTTACCAGATCCCATGAAATGCAGCCTTACCAGTGCCCATGAAATTCAGCCTTACCAGTGCCCATGGAATGCAGCCTGATTACACAGCTTCTGGGGCTGGGCTGCTGGTCCTGGGGTCTGGCTGCTGGGGCCTGGGGTCTGGCTTCTGTGGCCTTGCTGCTGGGGATTGGGGTCTGGCTTCTGGTACTGGGCTGGGCTGGGCTGCTGGTCCTGGGGTCTGGATGCTGGGGTCTTGTTGCTGGGGCCAAGGGTCTGGCTGCTGGGGCTGGGCTGCTGGTCCTGGGGTCTGGCTGCTGGGGCTTGGGGTCTGGCTGCTGTAGACTTGCTGCTGGGGATTGGGGTCTGGCTGCTGGGGCTGGGCTGCTGGTCCTGGGGTCTGGCTGCTGGGGCTTGTTGCTGGGGCCAAGGGTCTGGCTGCTGGGGCTGGGCTGCTGGTCCTGGGGTCTGGCTTCTGGGGCCTGGGGTCCGGCTGCTGGGGCCAAGGATCAGGCTGCTTGGACCAGGGGTCTGGCTCCTGACTGCTGGTGAGCCATTCTGCTACAGCTACAGCAACAGCACTTTCTTCCACCACTCACCAAGCCTGCACACCACCTTCTTTCCCCACTCAACCGCCCAGGATCGGCCTTGCATCTGCCTGTCACTCAGCCACAGACAGAAGACAGAGCAGCCAGAGCAGCTGTAGTCCATTTGGCTGCTCGGGCTGCTCTGTCTGTGGCTGAGTGACAGGCCCAGTCGGGAGATCGCCTGGCGCTCATGGGTGTTCGGGAGCCTGCAGCCAAATGCGGGAGACTCCTGCGACTCGTGGGAGACTTGGGATATCTGGCTTTGGACTTTTTGGACTGTCTATAATGACTATTGTTTGTATTGACATTACAATGCTGATATTATAAAATTAAAGGGTAACTGTGACTATAGATCTCCTGGTGAACATGGTTAACCAGGTGTGCTTAAAGTATGCTCACCGTACGCTCTTAGAACAGTGTCAGAGCTTTCAAAGGCAGCGCTTGGTCCCTAGCAATGATCGGGAGCCTGTGGGACTGGCTTATGATCATGTGACCACTATGAAAACCAAACACAGTGGTCACATGATCAAGCAGATTTCCGCTCCCCGCCCAGGCATAGTAGCCCAGTGAAAGGGATGCCACCAGGGCTGGGTGGCATACCTCCCAACATATTGAGATAAAAATGAGGGACACCTACTAGTAAACATATGTAGGCATAGGACACACCCTCTTAAAGGAGAATTAACCAAAAAAAGGTTCATTAAATCCACAAGTGCTTTTTTTTTAGCACTACTATTCCTTTATATTGGCTTTTAAAATGTACAAATGCAGCAATTTAGAATTTGAATGAAAGGTTTAGCTCTGGGAAACACTTTTTGATAGATAAAAAGTGCATTTTTTTATATTTAGCTATATAGATCAGACAAAAACGAGGGACAAATGAGAAGGAATGAGGGACAGAGGGACATTGCTCCAAATCAGGGACAGTCCCTCGAAATCAGGGACGGTTGGGAACTATGGGGTGGTAAGGGGTTAACTATGTTGTAGAGCTCAAATGGTAAATAATATTTTTCTCAGGTTGCAATAAGACAGAATATAGAAAGGTCTAAGTGGGTAAATATTTATGCTAAGCACTGTAAATATTTACTTTTACATACAACTTTTTAATGATTTACTTGATATGTTATCTCCTACTCAGGTGGCAGTTCTCTTTATAGCCACAGAGTGTCACTAAAGGCCCTCATTATAAATGTTTGATGTTGTACTGGGTTACTAATACAGCCTGAAGGCTACAGGTATTTTCTTGTGTTAATAAGTGGTAATAAACTAGTCTGAACCCAGAATTCTAGTACAATTATTGGACGCTGTATGCACTTGGCTGTGTAATATTTGATGAATGGCTTCCCTGAAGCTCATATTTCATTCTGGTTTAGGTATATAATGTGCTATTTAAAGTGGAACTCCTGTCCATGTTTTCAATTCTTTTTATATAGGATGGGTAAGGGTTAGCCCCCGTACACACGGTCAGAGATTCAGACAACCAAATCCGTTGGAGTAATTCCGACGGATTAATTCCGGAAGAGGTCCGGAAGTGATGTTGCATACACACGGTCGGACTAAGTTGTCGGAAAATCCGATTGTACATAACGTGATGACGTTATTTCGTTACGACGGGACTACGTTCAGGCTAGTAGCCAATAGCTTTGGTCTAGAAATTTGATCTGAGCATGCGTGGCACTTTGTCCGTCGGAGTAGGCTACACATGATCGGAGTATGTCCGATCGGAGCATTTTGTCAGAAAATTTTACCGGCAAGTTGGAAAAGTTGGTCCGTCGGATATTCCGACGGAAACAGTCCGATGCAGACTACACACAGTCGGAATATCTGACAAAACGGTCCGTTAGGAAACATTCCGTCGGAATCTCCGACCGTGTGTACAAGGGCTTAGATATATGTTTTATGATGATTGAGTCTCAATCAAACTTTAACCACTTCACCTCTGGAAGATTATACCACCTTCATGACCCTTTTTTGCTATTTGGCACTGCATTATTTTCAACTGGTAATTGTGCAGTCATGCAACACTGTGCTTAAATTAAATTTACATCATTTTTTGGCACATAAATAGTTATTTCTTTTGGTGGTACGTGACCACCAATGGGTTTTTTATTTTATGAGCTATAAATAAAAAAACAAACATTTTGAAAAATAATATTTTTTACATTTTGCTATAAAGAATATCCAATAATAATAATAATAATAAAAAAAAAAATCAGCAAAATTTAGGCCAAAATGTATTTCGCTACATGTCTCTGATAAAAAAAAACAATAAGTGAATAGTAATTAATTTGCATGAAAGTTATAGTGTCTACAAATGACAGTATATCGTCATTTTTATGCTAGTAATGGCAGCAATCGGACACTAATTGAACACTGAGTGGGAACTGACTAACTGACGCTGACATCACCAGTGACACTAATACAGTGGTACCTTGGTTCACAGACTTAATTCGTAAAGCGAGTCTGGTCGCAAACCAAATTATTTGTGAACCAAGGCAAATTTTACCATAGTAATCAGGTTAATCCATTCTGAACTTTGTTTATATATATAAAGTAAAATTATGAAATGTATGTACAAAAAAAAATTGTTTTTAAACATGCATATATGCATATATACATATGCATTACATACAGTCTTTTACATTAAGCTGACCCCTTTCATGTGTACATCTAAAAAAAAAAAAAAAAAAAAACTATAACTCCTCTTTAATACTTGTTTGAAACAATCCCAAACTCCAATTTAAATGACTAATCTAGGGGCCAGAAAACAACACTGTACATCCAGGAAAAGATCATCGGAGGGCATGATAAAGTTGTAGAATTCATATGAACTGTTTTTTTCATGATTCCCAATCATGTAAGCCCACCTTCATGGTAGTCAGGGGGCAGAAACCCCTATCTGAGTGGACTGGTTCTCCTAAGACTCTCATCTTGCACTGTTCTTCTCAATATGAATGTGTCAGAGCAGGGTAGATGGCCGCAGCTCGTGTTCGTGAACTGAAGCGGACTTCGTGAACCGGAGCAAATTTTTGTGAACTCTTCTGTTCACGAGCCGAGTTGTTTGTAAACAGACCCTTTTGTGAACTGAAGTATCACTGTATAGTGATCAGTGCTAATAATATGCACTTTCACTGTACTAATGACACTGGGTAGAAAGGGGTTAACATCTGGGGCAATCAAAGGATTAACTGTGTGCATAGTAATGTGTAAATTGTTTACTGTCTGCTCATTTTATTAAGGGATGTAACTGTATATGTTCTCTGCTTTGCAGGGAAACAAAAACTGGCACATCCCTGTTGTCAGTAGAGAGATCTGTGTTGTTTACCAACACAGATCTCTCTCCTGTCACCCCCTCTGCTGATTGGTGGGTCACGGCCATGTATCATTGGCCGCAACCTGCTGATCGCCATGTGCTGGAGCCAGTGACAAGTTCCATAGAGGTTCACTCCAAGCTTTCCAGAAGAGTAATAACTGTTGTATTAGTGGCAGAGATTTGCCAGAATGCATGAAAATCTCTGAATGTGGTCACTCTTTTCTTCCTGCAGGAATTTAACTGTTAATGCTCATTAAGTCTATAGGGTACAGGAAGAGGCTGCCCAAAGCTCCAGTCTGTGAGTGGTCCTTCTGCATTGTCATGAACAATGCAGGGGCGAGTGTTTGAACATTAGTGTTGGGTCAGTGGTTTGGACCGGGCATTAGTTCGGCCCGAACATCACCTGTTCGGCAAACACTCAAATTTGTGGGGCATTCAGCAGGATGTTCACCCACTGAGTGCCCCACAATGCACTGCACAGTGCATTCTAAGCCCTGATTGGCTAAAGCAATACACCTAAGCGCAGGTCAGTTACAAGGCTTTGCCCAATTATGGCACAAGGAATAGCTGGTTGTTAAGGAGCGGGCTGGGAAGCTGGCCGTTGCGTCCTTAACAATGGGTGAATCAACAGCTGCTGAATGGAAAAAAAAGATTGCCAGTGTTCTATTGGATAGTGCCTGCTATCGAGAACAGGGGCGGATTTGTACATGTTGGGGCGGATTTTTAAATGATGGGCAGTGCTGCAAAACAAATTTTATTCTGCTATTTTTCCTGGATGCTTGCGGTGCATGCCCATCTGTACAAATCCACCACTCACCAACATAAGGCATCATTTAAAAATCTGCTCCCATATTTTCAGCACTGCACATAATTGTACAATCCACCTCCAACATGTACAAATCCGCCCCTCACCGACATGAACACGCCTCGCCAGTGCGGGGCACAATATGACAGAAACATTTCTTCTGTTGGCTATTGTGCGCAGGCGCCGTCTCTCCGTCACAACAGCTGATCATAAAATTAGCTGTTGTGCTGTTCCGTACAGCGCATGCGCAGTACATCCCGGCACTTCTTGATAGCGGGCACTATCTGACAGAACACCAGCAATAGAAAAAATTTGAAAAAAAAAAACGGCATGGGGTTCACCCCCATCCATACTAGGCTACAACCCATAGCTGTGGGGGTCTGTGCCCATCTTTTAAAAATTATTGGGCTTATCGGAATATGGAAACCCCCTTTAACCAGTTCCCGACCGGCGCACGCCGATGTATGTCGGCAGAATGGCACGGGCAGGCATATTGGCGTACAGGTACGTCCAATCTTCAATGCCGCCCTGCCATCGTGAACACGCCGCCGTCTCATGGGGCTGCTGAATGGAGGAAATGCCATGTAAACAGCATTTCCCCATTCTGCCTAGCAACTAGTGACGCTGATCTCTGCTCCATGTGATTGGAGCAGAGATCAGTGTTTACTAAATGAAAGCCCAGCCCCCACACAGTTAGTAACACACCCCTAGGATCACTTAACCCCTACACTGCCACCCACTGGTTAACCCCTTCACTGCCAGTGTCATTTACACAGGAATCAATGCATTTAGATAGCAGTGATTACTGTATAAATGACAATGGTCCCAAAAATGTGTCAAAAATGTCCGATGTGTTGGCCATAATGTCGCAGTCACAATAAAAATTGCTGATCGCCGCCATTACTAGTAAAAAATAAAAAACAAAAAAATAATTAATAAAAATGACATAAAACTATCCCTATTTTGTAAACGCTATAACTTTTGCGCAAACCAATCAATAATCGCTTATTGCGATTTTTTTTTTACCAAAAATATGTAGAAGAATACGTATCAGCCTAAACTGAGGGAAAACAACGTTTTTTAATATATTTTTGGGGGATATTTATTATAACAAAATGTAAAAAATAATGCGTTTTTTTCAAAATTGTCGCTCTATTTTTGTTTATAGCGCAAAAAATAAAAACCGCAGGGGTGATCAAATACCACCAAAAGAAAGCTTTATTTGTGGGAAAAAAAGGACGTCAAATTTGTTTGGGAGCCACGTCGCACGACCGCGCAATTGTCAGTTAAAGCGACGCAGTGCCAAATCGCAAAAAGTGGTCAGGTCTTTGACCAGCAAAATGGTCCGGTCTGTAAGTGGTTAATAGGGATGAGCTTCGTGTTGGCTGTTCGTCCGTTCGGCGAAGTCCGAACATTTTGGTCCGTTCGCGCCAAATTCGTGTGGCGCTCACGGCCCACAATGCACTGCGATGGCGCAGTGCATTGCTGGCTCATGATTGGCCAAGAATGCACTGTGACCCCGCATGCTTGGCCAATCGCAGCGCCAGCAGCGAGGAGAGCCATGATTGGCCACAGGCAGGATGCCTGTGGCCAATCATAGCTCAGGCTGTGTAGTGCACGCCCCACACTATATAAGGCCGCCAGCGTGGCGGCCTTGTGTAGTGTGTTGGCGTCTGAAGCAGTGGGTGTTCTGTGTACCTTCAACACAGTACACACCGATCGTTTTCGGCCGATTTTCGATCTTGCTGTTGTGTAGTGGTTATTGTCTGCGTGCCCTGACCGCAGTATACACCGCTATATTCACCGCACCTATATAGCTAGTGATCTATCTGTTATAATAGAGCTTGCAGTCAGTAGTGTTAGGAGCTTGTGCGTGCTGTCTGCGTGCTCTGTACCCAGTACATACCGCTATATCCACCTACATAGCTGTTCTCTATTTGAGCCCACTTGCCATCTGCAGGAGTTATTGGAAGTTGTGTGTGCCTCCAGCACAGCACAGTATACATCTGTATATACCCCTTTATCTCTGGTGTTCTATAATAAAGGCATCTGCAGGAGTTAGTGGGTGTTGTGTGCCTCTAGCACAATATACACTACCCAACTGCTTTTTTACCCAACTCCCTTCAGGCCATTACTATGTCTGGAAGGCCAGCAAGGAGAGGCAGACAGGCGCGAGCCGATAAAAGAGGGCAAGCAGGCTCTGTGTCTAGAGACAACAGTGCTGGTCGTGGACGCGGTGCATTGTCATCAGCACGTGGCCATGGGACACGCTTGTCCTTCTTTTTGGCAGCTGGACATGTTGAACCGCAACATGCCAACGACTTGGTAGAGTGGATGACCAAGCCCTCTTCATCCTCCTCATCCTCTCTCACCCAGTCTCAGGGTACTAGCAAAGCAGCTGCCAACGCATCGTCTTCCCTCCTCTCAATGTCATCATCAGTGACTCCTTCCCTAGACCCACCACGTCCTCCTGAGGAGTCTCCTGAACTCTTTGAGCACAGTGTTGAGTACATGCTCCAGGAGGATGCCCAGTGTTTTGTGGGCTCTGATGACGACACTCAGCTAGAGGAAGGCAGTAGCGTGAGCACAGAGAGAGGGGATGCTCAAGAAGGACAGCAATCTGGCAGTCATGTTCCACAAGCTGCAGCATACTGCCAGGTTTGCTACAGCGATGAAGAGGGAGGGGATGATGAGGGCACTGACTCCACATGGGTGCCTGGAAGGAGAGAGGAGGAGGAGGAGGAGGAGGAGGAGGAGGCACATGTCCAACGAGGCAGGATGCCCTCCGGGGGCCAGCTTAGGGGCAGCACACCGACTGAATCACACCGCAGAGCTCCGCCTGTGCAGAGCGCTGCCTCTGCGCGTTATTCTAAAAGTTCTTTGGTGTGGGCCTTTTTTGAGACGAGTGCATCAGATCGCACCGCTGCTATTTGCAACATATGTCTCAAGCGTATCTCGCGTGGCCAAAACATCAGCCGCTTGGGCACCACATGCTTGACCAGACATATGTTGACCCGCCATGCAGCTCGTTGGCAAGCGTACCTCAAAGACCCACACCAAAGAACAAAGCGGACCTTGCTCCTCATCAGCTGGCATCTCCAACCCCACTAGACCTTCAGTCCTCTCTGAAACCTGCTCTGAGAGGAATGAAGGTGTAGAATTAGGTGTGTCACAGCCAAGTGCTTCCGGGAACTCTGCTAGCGGTACACCCACGTCCGATTATAGCAGGCAAATGTCCCTGCCCCAGCTGCTGGACCGGCGAAAGAAGTTCACTCCCAGCCATCCACATGCCCAGCGGTTGAATGCTAGCTTGGCTAAATTGCTAGAACTTCAACTGCTGCCTTTTCAGTTGGTAGACTCGGCCCCCTTCCGTGAGTTTGTACAATGTGCGGTTCCTCAGTGGCAGGTCCCCAAACGTCACTTTTTCTCACGGAAGGCGATTCCGGCTCTCTACCGGCATGTGGAAGGCAATGTCCTTGCCTCGCTGGACAGGGCGGTCAGCGGTAAGGTGCATATTACCGCTGACTCATGGTCCAGCAGGCATGGACAGGGACGTTACCTGTCTTTCACGGCCCATTTGGGTCACTCTTCTGGCAGCTGGGAAGGATGCAGGACAAGGTGCAGTAGTGTTGGAGGTTGTTCCGCCACCACGCCTCAAAAATGCTACTATTGGTTGTGATACACCTCTCCTCCACCCCCTCCTCTTCTTCTTCCTCCATAGCCTCTTCCAGTGCTCTGTCCTCAGAACCAGCGGTGCTTCGTAGGCGTTCCAGGGGCTACGCAAGTATGCAGGCAAAACGATGCCATGCCGTGCTTGCGCTGGTTTGTTTGGGGGACAGGAGCCACACTGGGGCGGATGTTTTGTCAGCTCTGCAGGGGCAGGCCGAGAGGTGGTTGACGCCACGCCAGCTTAAGCCAGGAATGGTGGTTTGTGACAATGGCACCAACCTCCTCTCCGCCCTCCGACAGGGACAACTGACCCATGTGCCCTGTGTAGCTCACATCCTTAACCTGGTGGTGCAGCGGTTCTTGGGCAGGTACCCCGGCTTACAGGATGTCCTGAAGCAGGTCAGGAAAGTCTGTGTGCATTTCCGCCGATCATTTAATGCCTGTGCTCGGCTGGCTGAGCTCCAAAAGGAGTTGAACCTGCCCAAGAACCGCCTTATATGTGACATGCCCACCAGATGGAACTCAACATTGGCCATGCTTCAGCGGCTGCACACGCAGCAGAGGGCCATCAATGAGTACCTGTGCGACTACGGCCCCAGGACAGGGTCAGGGGAGCTTGGTTTTTTCTCACCACGCCAGTGGGGCATGATCAGGGATGCATGCACTGTCCTGCCACCGTTTGAGGAGGCCACAAGGATGGTGAGCAGTGACAGTGCATGCATCAGTGACACTGTACCTCTTGTCCACCTCTTGGAGCATACGCTGCGTGGAATAATGGACAGGGCACTTGAGGCAGAACAGAGGCAGGAAGAGGAGGACTTCCTTGCCTCTCAAGGCCCCCTTTATCCAGACAGTGTTCCTGCTGTGCCACCCATCACACAGGAAGAGGATGAGGAGGAGGAAGAGGAGGAGGAGGATGATTGTGTCAGCATGGAGGTGGAGGCTGGCACTCAGCATCAGCAGCAGCAGCAGTCTTGTAGGGATGATTTACAGTCCCAAGAAACACGTGGACTTGTACGTGGCTGGGAGGAGGTAGCTGCAGATCATGTTGTCCTTAGTGACCCAGAGGACTCCGGACCGAATGCCTCAGCTAACCTAGGCTGCATGGCCTCCCTGATCCTGCAAAGCCTGCGGAAGGATCCTCGAATTCTTCGGATCAAGGAGAGGGACCATTACTGGCTGGCCACTCTCCTTGATCCACGGTACAAGGGTAAGGTTGCCGATCTTATCTTGCCATCGCAGAGGGAGCAGAGGATGAGACATCTCTGGGAGGCCTTGCAGAAAGGTCTGTGCAACGCGTTCCCAGAGACTGGAAGGTTACAAACTCCTGGTCCTGAACAACGTGTTGCTGAGGCATCGGTCAGAAGGAGCGGTGGAGAAGGTGGCCGTCTGACTGATGCTTTCAGACAATTTTTTAGTCCGCAGCCCCAAGGTATGATCGGTTCCAGCACCCATCGCCAGCGTCTGATTTACATGGTGCAGGAATACCTAGGGGCAAGGTCAGACTTGGACACCTTTCCCACCGAAAATCCTCTGGCTTACTGGGTCTTGAGGATGGATCACTGGCCAGAGCTTGCACAGTATGCAATTGAGCTACTGGCCTGTCCTGCATCCAGCGTTCTTTCGCAACGCACCTTCAGTGCTGCTGGTGGCTTTGTTACCGATCACAGGGTGCGCCTGTCCACCGAATCAGTTGATCGACTGACCTTGATCAAGATGAATCAGTCTTGGATCATCCACAGCTACCAAGCACCTGAAGCTGATGTAACAGAATCATTTTTTTTGAAATATCACATCCCTTCAAGACTGCCTATGCTGATGCTGAGTGACTGTCCTGTTATGTTGATTGTCTATCCTCTTCCTCCTCCGCTGATATGTTGGAAGAACATTTCTGGTTCTGGTTGATGCCATCAGCCCAATTTTTCTGCCCCTGTTTAACAGGGGCGTTTACGTACAATTTTTGATGCAATGCTTTGCAGCAGGGCTAATTCCTGCAATCAAACAAGAGTATATGGGAGAGGTTGCAGTGTGGTGGCACCAGCACCAGTGCCTAAGGCCCAATTTTTCTGCCCCTGTTTAACAGGGGCGTTTAAGTACAATTTTTGATGCAATGCTTTGCAGCAGGGCTAATTCCTGCAATCAAACAAGAGTATATGGGGGAGGTTGCAGTGTGGTGGCACCAGTGCCTAAGGCCCAATTTTTCTGCCCCTGTTTAACAGTGGCGTTTAATTACAATTTTTGATGCAATGCTTTGCAGCAGGGCTAATTCCTGCATTAAAACTAGAGTATATGGCAGAGGTTGCAGTGTGGTGGCACCAGCAGCAGTGCCTAAGGCCCAATTTTTCTGCCCCTGTTTAACAGGGGCGTTTAATTACAATTTTTGATGCAATGCTTTGCAGCAGGGCTAATTCCTGCAATAAAACTAGAGTATATGGCAGAGGTTGCAGTGTGGTGGCACCAGCACCAGTGCCTAAGGCCCAATTTTTCTGCCCCTGTTTAACAGGGGGCGTTTAAGTACAATTTTTGATGCAATGCTTTGCAGCAGGACTAATTCCTGCATTAAAACTAGAGTATATGGAAGAGGTTGCAGTGTGGTGGCACCAGCACCAGTGCCTAAGGCCAGATCTTTCTGCCCCTGTTTAACAGGGACATGTAATTACAATTCTTGATATAATATTTCACAGGAGGGCCCCTTCCTGTGCCCACCCAGAGTAACGGTGAGGACTTATAGTGTTGTGGCACCAGCACCACAACCACCAAAGGTCAATTTTTCTACCACTGTTCAACAATGGCATGTAATTACAATTCTTGATATAATCGTTCACAGCAGGGCGCTCCAGCGCCCACCAAGAGTCACTTTGAGGGCTTACAATGTTGTGGCAAAACCAACACCTTGTTCCGCCATTTCTGCAGAGCATATAGGGCAGGCCCCTACTTTCAAACATCCAACTTACAAACATCTCCTACTTGCAAACGGAAGGAGACAACAGCAAGTGAGATGAAAAAAGATGGACGAAAAAACTAATTATACAGGGGTGATAACCCTTCCCTATGTTTTCCAAAAAGCTTAAAAATAGTTTTTTGGACTGGAGCTACACTTTAAAAATGTACCAGTTGAAAATTACAAACAGATTCAACTTAACACAACAAACCTACACAGTCCCTGTCTTGTTTGCACCGCCTGTATACTGCTGTTCTGAGTATATAGGGCCTGGGGGCCACAGGCATTTCCTTTTTTTAATATGGGTACAGGGTTCCCCTTAATATGTGTACAAGACCCAAATAGGCTGGTAATGGGCAGGGAGGGCTACCCATGCAATTTTTCTCAATGATTTTCAACCATATTGCAGGAACCAGATATAACATTAAAACCGCAAGCAGTTTTAAATGGTGTTATTTCCGTTTAATGTCATTTTGTGCAGGGACTGTTCTAAACAAGGGAAACACGTGGCACTTCACAGGCATACTACAGACACCCCCCAGGCACCATATTTAAAGGAATATTTCACTTTTTTTTTCACTTTAATCGTCATTAAAATCAGTGCTCCCGCCAAAACGGCCATTTTTAAAAACATTTTAGGCATTGACCCATGTCCCCTGGGGCAGGAGCCAGGTCCCCAAACCCTTTATAAGACAGTATCTTGCATATTAGCCGTTAAAATTAGCACTTTTCATTTCGAACGTTCGAGTCCCATAGACTTCAATGGGGTTCTAACGTTCCTACGAATTTGGGGTCCGTTCGAAAGTTCTGGTGCGAACCGAACCGAGGGGTGTTCGGCTCATCCCTAGTGGTTAACAAGTGGGCCCCCAGATCCTAGCCCCCCCATGTGAATGAGTATGGAGTACATTACTCGTTACATATAACACACTGTGCAGCACTGATAAATATAGAAACAATACTAAATAAATATATGAATCCAGTAAATAATCAATATAACATAAATGTCTAAAGCATAGCAACATAAATAAAGTGCTTGTGCTCCATGATATTGCATTCAGTCCTCAATGAGGTTATTAACCACTTCAGCCCCGGACCAATAAACACCTTAAGGACCAGAGGTCTTTTTCCAATTTCGCACTGCGCTGCTTTAACTGGTAATTGCGCGGTCATGCAATATTGCACCCAAACGAAATTTGCGTCCTTTTCTTCCCACAAATAGAGCTTTCTTTTGATGGTATTTGATTGCCTCTGCGATTTTTTTTTGCGATATAAATGGAAAAAGAGCGAATATTTTGAAAAAAAATGATATTTTCTTCTTTTTGTTATAAGAAAAATCGAATAAACTAAATTTTAGTCATACATTGAGGGCAAAATTTATTCAGCCACATGTCTTTAGTAAAAAAAATGTCAATAAGCGTATATTTTTTGGTTTGCGCAAAAGTTATAGCGTCTATAAACTAGAGTACATTTTCTGGAATTTACACAGCTTTTAATTTATGACTGCCTATCTCATTTCTTGAGGTGCTAAAATGGCGGGGCAGTACAACCCCCCCCCCCCAAATGACCCCATTTTGGAAAGTAGACACCCCAAGGAAATTGCTGATGGGTATGTTGAGCCCATTGAATATTTATTTTTTTTGTCCTAAGGGATTGAATAATGACAAAAAAAAAAAAAAAAATTTACAAAAAGTTGTCACTAAAGGATATATTGCTCACACATGCCATGGGCATATGTGAAATGACACCCCAAAATACATTCTGCTACTTCTCCTGAGTACAGGGATACCACATGTGTGGGACTTTTTGGGAGCCTAGCCGCGTACGGGACCCCGAAATCCAAGCACCGCCTTCAGGATTTCTAAGGGCAAACATTTTTTTATTTTACTCCTCACTACCTATCACAGTTTTGAAGGCCATAAAATGCCAAAATGGCACAAAACCCCCCCAAATGACCCCATTTTGGAAAGTAGAAACCCCGAGCTATTTGCTGAGGGCCATGTTGAGACCATTGAATATTTTTTTTTTTTTTGTCCCAAGGGATTGAATAATGACAAAAAATAAAAAAAAATTTTTTTTTTACAAAAAGTTGTCACTAAATGATATATTGCTCACACATGCCATGTTGAGACCATTGGATATCTTTTTTTTTTTGTCCCAAGGGATTGAATAATGACAAAAAAAAAGTTGTCACTAAATGATATATTGCTCACACATGCCATGGTTATATGTGGAATTGCACCACAAAATATATTCCGCTACTTCTCCCGAGTATGGGGATACCACATGTGTGGGACTTTTTGGGAGTCTAGTCGCGCACGGCACCCCGAAAACCAATCACCACCTTCAGGATTTCTAAGGGTGTAAATTTTTGATTTTACTCCTCACTACCTATCACAGTTTCGAAGGCCATAAAATGCCAAAATAGCACAAAACCCCCCAAAATGACCCCATTTTGGAAAGTAGACACCCCAAGCTATTTACTGAGAGGCATGTTGAGTCCATGGAATATTTTATATTTTGCCACAAGTTGCAGGAATATTACAAACTTTTATTTTTTTGCACAAAGTTGTCACTAAATGATATATTGCTCACACATGCTATGGGCATAAGTCAAATTACACCCCAAAATAAATTCTGCTGCTTCTCCCGAGTACGGGGATACCACATGTGGGGGACTTTTTGGGAGCCTAGCCACGTACGGGCCCCCGAAAACCAAGCACTGCCTTCCGGATTTAAATATAAAATGCTACCAAAAAAACTGTTAGCGATTGCAGGGATCAGGCCTGACTCTGCGATCGCTGCAGTTATGTGTTTAGTGTTTTGTAAGTGACAGTGATCGATCGATACTGCCCTTGGGTGGGCTGGGCAGAGGGGCAAAACGCAGGTGCTAGCAGGTATCTGGGCTGATCCCGCTAACAATGCGTTTTTTTGGAACCCTAAACTGCTGGGGACGCTAGTATAGATCTGATCAGATCAGATATCTCACTACGGGAGGTTTATGCTTTGCGCGTGGGTGTTAGCGGTACTGGCACTAACCTAGCGCTGCCTGGGGCGACGCAGACCCTGACCCTAAAACCTAATTGATATCACCCGCCGGGTGATCAGGGGGTTAAACCTTTATTGGGTAATAAATGGTGGGTGCCCTGATGCTATAAAAAACAAACTAACCAGAGTCACCCGTAACACTTATACGGTGATCAGTGGTGAAAGGGTTAACTAGAGGCAATCAGGGGGTTCAAATTTTTATTAGGTAGTATATGGGGGTCCCTGGCGCTATATAAAAACCTGACGGGGAACCTAAATAACTAACTGGCTAACCAGCGTCACCAGTGACACTTATACTGTGATCGCTGGTGAAAGGGTTAACTAGGGGCAATTGGGTAGTATATGGGGGTACCTAGCGCTATAAAAACCTGGCGATGAACCTAAAAAAATAACTAGCTACCTAGCGACAGTAGCGACACTAATGCAGCGATCAGAAAAATGATCGCTTAGTGACACTGGCAAAAGGGGGTGAAAGGGTTAACTAGCGGCAATCAGGGGGTTAAAACCATAATTGGGTAGTATATCGGGGTACCTAGCGCTATAAAAACCTGGCGGTGAACCTAAAAAAATAACTAGCTACCTAGCGACACTAGCGACACTAATGCAGCGATCAGAAAAATGACCTCTTAGTGACACTGGCAAAAGGGGGTGAAAGGGTTAACTAGCAGCAATCAGGGGGTTAAAACCATTTTCGGGTAGTATATCGGGGTACCTAGCGCTATAAAAACCTGGCGGTGAACCTAAAAAAAGAACTAGCTACCTAGCGACACTAGCGAAACTGATGCAGCGATCAGAAAAATGATCGCTTAGTGACACTGGCAAAAGGGGATGAAAGGGTTAACTAGCGGCAATCAGGGGGTTAAAACCATAATTGGGTAGTATATCGGGGTACCTAGCGCTATAAAAACCTGGCGGTGAACCTAAAAAAATAACTAGCTACCTAGCGACACTAGCGACACTAATGCAGCGATCAGAAAAATGATCGCTTAGTGACACTGGCAAAAGGGGGTGAAAGGGTTAACTAGCAGCAATCAGGGGGTTAAAACTATTATTGGGTAGTATATCGGGGTACCTAGCGCTATAAAAACCTGGCGGTGAACCTAAAAAAATAACTAGCTACCTAGCGACACTAGCGACACTAATGCAGCGATCAGAAAAATGATCGCTTAGTGACACTGGCAAAAGGGGGTGAAAGGGTTAACTAGCAGCAATCAGGGGGTTAAAACCATTATTGGGTAGTATATCGGGGTACCTAGCGCTATAAAAACCTGGCGGTGAACCTAAAAAAATAACTAGCTACCTAGCGACAGTAGCGACACTAATGCAGCGATCAGAAAAATGATCGCTTAGTGACACTGGCAAAAGGGGGTGAAAGGGTTAACTAGCGGCAATCGGGGGTTAAAACCATTATTGGGTAGTATAATCGGGGTACCTAGCGATATAAAAACCTGGCGGTGAACCTAAAAAAATAACTAGCTACCTAGCGACACATGCAGCGATCAGAAAAATGATCGCTTAGTGACACTGGCAAAAGGGGGTGAAAGGGTTAACTCTAGGGGCAATCAGGGGGTTAAATCTTTATTGGGGGGGTGATAGGGGGCTACCCTGGACCTAACACTAACTGTCCTGACAGTTTTTACTGTCACAACTGACACTGAATGCAGTGATCAGTAAAGAAATGATCACTGCAATCACTGACACTGTGACTGGGGGGGGGGAGGGGGGGCGATCGGGGGGGGGGGGGGTTTGTGTGCCTGTGTGTACCTACATGTCAGTTGTTACTTTGTGTCTTCTCCTCGTATTCTGGTCAAAAAGACCGCCCCGAGGAAAATGACATCACTTCCTCCTTCCTGTGTAAACAATACACAGTGGGAGGAAGCTTCTCATTGGCCAGGAGTGATCCAGAGGGGGTGGCCGAAAACCAACGGCCATCCCCTCATTACGGAACGCTCCCGGAGGGAAACGGACCGCCGTATCCAGCGGGAGGGGGTCCGATCGGACCCCCCACCCGCTGGAAGGCAGGCACGTACATGTACGTGCTTGTGCCTGCCTGTGCCATTGTGTTGACGTACATTGGCAATACGGCGGTCCTTAAGTGGTTAAACTAAACAACGACAGTCCATATATATGAAAATAAAGTGCTCGTGCGCTGTGATTTTCAATTAATCCTTTATGAGTGTTTAAACTAATCAGCAAAAGTCCATATTAACATCAACCATGTGATAATTCATCTTCATGCGTTGTGCACACACAACCCCCACCGGGTGTACCCTTAGCTTAGGGGCTTAAAAAATAAGCCCGTAATTGATAGCAATAGTCTGCAGAGATCCTCCTTTAATTCCTTTATCCTATGCAGGTTTATGGAACACTTGTATGGAACACAGGCCACCTGCTACTTCCCATAATAGCCCAGCTCAGAGGTCACTATTTTCTCCTGGTACGTTCAGATATTCTCTGTAACTGCGATCTCCTCCATTCTTCAAGTGAGGGCAGCTGATTATAGTTATATCACCTGTGTTTATTTTAGGTTAATTTAGGCTTAGTGTGGCAGCTCACAAGGCTTTTACCCATTACATTACTCATTAACCAAAAAAAAGTTTCAAAAATAAATAAAACCACACACACAGTTTTTGACAATTCCTTTATTAAAAGTAAAAAAACAATGTACCCCAATGTAGATCCATCGTCAATCACAATGCCCCTGCCACCACTGCCAGACCTGAAAAAATAAAATAAAAATCTCTGCCCGAGACGAAGGCTAACCACTGACTGTCCACTCTGCCACTTGACAGTTCTTAAATAGGTAAAGGTGGGGCCACCTGGCGAGGTCACCTGGTGGCACCACCCGCATGTGACGTCACCAACCCAGAATGCACGAGTGGTGACGATACACGGGGAGGTGACACCAGGTGACGTTGCAAGGTGTTACTGAAACCAACAAAGGGGTATTATTGCTCCAACTGATGCCAAGGATGGATCACTATTCCTCCCACTGACACTAATGATAAAGCATTATTCCTCCCACTGACACCAATGATTGGGTACTATTCCCCCCACTGATACCAACAATGAGGCACTATTCCTCCCACTGACACCAATGATGGGGCACTATTCCTTCCACTGACACCAATGATGGGGCACTATTCCTCCCACTGACACCAATGATGGGGCACTATTCCTCCCACTGACACCAACGATGAGGCACTATTCCTCCCATTGACACCAATGATGGGGCACTATTCCTTCCACTGACACCAATGATTGGGCACTATTGCTTCCATTGACACCAATCATTGGGCATTATTTCTTTCACTGACACCAACTATGGGACACTATTCCACTGACACCAATGTCTGCTCCCCCCCCCCCCCCCCAAGGTCTGAGGGACAGTAAACTGGACCTTTGTTTAGAAAGTTTGGAGACCCCTGATATAAACAAACAATTACAGTAGGTAGATACAGGAGGATAAAGCAAGTTATCAGTATGTTCTGTCTCTATTTCGGCTCATTCAGATGTGCAGTCAGGAGAGAGGTTGAACCATGTTTTTATGTTTCAGCTGTGGCCTTGTGTACCTGGACAACACATCCAAGTAAATAACAGCAGTGTGAGCCGATTCTACTTGCTTTAAGGGTGCTGAATCAGAGCTGAACTGAATGTGTGTTTTTTAAAAACATGTACCCCTTCAGTTTGTGCCCACATCTGCACAGTGGGCCTGACAGCTCAATGGTCTACCTCTGACCCATTAAGTTTAGATCTGGTAAAAAACGAAATAGACGCAGGCCTTTTCATTTATTTTTCCAAACCTGGACGAACTCAGAGCTATGCTGATGTACACGTTTACATCAGCCCGCCCATAGAGCTGCATAGAGCTTCTGATCAGGTCCCCATGAAAAAATCATAGGTGGACCTAATCAGAAAGCCGTGAGATTGTGTCGAGACTGTATATTAGAGTAAAAAAAGTGTTATATACTTTACATGACAAATATATAAAAAATTACATATTTTTCTATTGAGAGTTATGCAAATATAGTGGAATAGCTGATAAGATGTTTATTTCTATACATTTTCATAATTTGGAAAAGTATTCCTTCAAACTGTTGTACTTATGTTTTAAGGCTAGCCTTTATTTTTTTTAGTTTAGAATATAGTAGGGAATGCTTAAAACCTGTCATTTTTTTTTTTTTTTGTGTGATGATTTCCCTCTTCCTTCTTAGTCCCCTTTCACATGGGCTTTCCGATCAGGTCCGCCTATACATTTTTCAGATGTACCTGATGGGACACTCCATTCAGCCCTATGGAACGGCAGATGTCATCGATGACATGTCCGCTGACACTCGCTGCTATCTGATCCAATCCTGTTCGTGAAATCCAGATGGATGGAGACCCTATTTTCCATCCATCTGGCGGATCGGATGAAAATGGACAGGTGTTCCTTTTTCATCCGATGTCCCCATAGAGGAGAGCGGAGTTCTGACAGGTCTGTCTCAGCACAGTGAGCAGAGACAGACCTATCATCCGCTGATCAATTCCCCGCTGAGCAAAGCGGAGTCCATCGGGCAGACCGCCCGTCTGAAAGAGCCCTTATTCTAAAAACACAATGGTAAGTAAGAGAAAATCCCCCAAAAGTGGGGAAAATGTCCTCACTTGAAAAATTGTCCCCACTGGAAGATTTCCCCTATCTTCTTGTTTTGGTGACAACCCTAAATTTGGGATTTTCAAGCACTTTCTTCCTGGTTACAATGGTCAGGAAGGATTACAATTCTGTCAGGGCTCCAATCACTTCCCCAATATATACACAAAAAAGTGTTTTTACTTTAGATATAGCACATATGAATAAATGTACTCCGCTCTGCAGAGAATTCCAGGCATGGTTCAAATGATATTCTTTTTATTTAGGTACACATACCTTGGCTATTTTGCACAACTGAGTACCCAGGCCAGCACTTTTCACATTGCGGAATTAATGTTCACAGTAAATATAATATTCATCTCTATTACTTTAAAGTAAATATAAAATTCTGTTTTATCATCAACATTTTAGTAAATGAATTGCAGTAAAAAAAGGTATATATTGCTAACAAACATCTGCTCCTAACAGGGGTGCCATGTGATTATCACATACCTACTATATATGATTGCATGCTAGTGCATAAAAACAAAACGAGAAAATGTCACAGCACACCATGGATCTCTAGAACAGGTCCAAAGCTTTATTCAGTGATCACATCATTATAGCAGAAACCTTGTTTCGGAGCCTTCGCAGGACCCCTTCATCAGGCATGTGACGTTTGAGTTAATGTATACTAGATACAACAAAGAAACATACCACAGAGTAATATCAAGAATTTGCACGTGTTTTAAAAATATTATATCCTACATACGTGGATTTCTGGTCATAAACTGAGTTGTAGCAACAGGATCTTTCAGTCTGCTGCGGTGGGCAAAAGCATAGACATCCCATGGACCTAGGGATCTTTCACTGTGGTTGAGAGCAGGAGAAATGCCAGGATTTTGAATGTATAGCAGAAATTGGTATCTGTGATATCCACTATGAGCTGGTGGACTTGGCGGATAATAAGGAGAAGCAATAGTTCCAGTTACTCCTTTTCCTCTTAGGAGAACATCACCTGGAATATCTGTGACCAACCAGTGCCTCCAGAATCTGTGTATTGGGTTGGATCTGCTTGGAGCATCTGGATCCACCATTATCAGGGTGTACAACTCTTCTGGTTTGGCATGGGGGTATCGTACCCATGGAGAGCCCACAACTTTTCTAAAACATTGAGCATACCCAAAGCAGTATGGTACGTACACACAAGAAACATCTCCCAAGCTGGGGTAGATTACATGAAGGTCAGCTTGACAAAATTTGGCATCATCTCCAGTGATAGGTCCAAAGTCACAGGAAACAGGATGCAACAAGCTGAAGAATGCCAGGGATAGGAACACATGAAATGCAAATACCATCTTTGCCATTTCTGAAGGCGATCCTACTATTAGACTGTGTGCAGAAGTCTGATGTTAGTTTTCACCAGAGGTTACTTTGAATGATGTTATCTCACATGACTTTGGTGTTATCAGTTAACTGTTTAGTTGTTTCATCATCTTATCTAAGAAGAAGTTTGTCTTTTTCATAATATTTTAACTTCTGTGAAGAGAGGGCAGCCACAAAAAAGAAAGAAAATAAATTAAAGCAATATACCAGGATTATTGTAAAGGACAAAATGATTCCAATATACAGAGAAAATTGGTTATATTGCTGCCTGGCAAACAAAAAAAAGAAAAAAGGATTGTCCAGGCAGGTATAATCATTCCCACTCCCAGCAGGGGTAGGTTTTGTAGAAAAGAGGGAGTAGATTACAAACACAGAGGGGCAGGACCTGTGTTGCTTCATAAACTTTTTGGCAAATAAAAAATCCTATTTTATTTATTGTTCACTATGGGACACTTAGGTACTCCAAAACCATCTGCTGAAATCAGGAGAGGTTAAACAGTCAGAGCTGACCAGGTCACAGCAGGCAGCAGCAAGGCTAGTAATGTAGCACAGATGTAGCCAAGTGCTTGTGGTTGTTGTTGTTGTTGTTGTTACTTTCACTCAGGGTCATTCCTTCGTGGACTATGTATGGAACTCCTTCCCCCTAGTGCTCAACACAAAAACACGTCACTCCCTGACTGCAGAGGAGAAGCCACTTACTGATAGCAGAGGATTGTCTGCCCTTACCTCAGGCATGCAAACAGGAGGGTGTACTTGGCTGAAAAACCCTCCTTCCCTTCTTAAGACTCCTTGGATGTATGACATTTGACTAGGCCTGGAAACCAGAAAGTAACTGAAGTAATGTAAAGAAAAGATTTAAAACAAGTAATTATAATATACGTTCCTATCTACTTGCCAATGCTACTAGTATAATGATTAATACTGATTGAGAGTTTGAGGTTCTGCTTTAGGTCTTGACAGTAGCAAATATAAATCTTAAAAAAATAGCTAGGTGAATAGTTAAACATTTCTCATTATAGAAAATATGTCTATACTACCAGGACACTAAAAAATAAAAATAAAGCATTCTGGCAGTGGAAGGAGATTTACCCAACTTGGCCAGAAGCTTTTTGTTTGTATAAATATATCAATACTATATTAATAAAAAACGCAATCATTGTTAGTGACCTACACACGCTTCAATTTAGAAAACAATGAACCGGTGTCCCTGAACTGGTGGTGTCACTGAAATAATAATAATAATAAAAATGTTCCTGAGTTGGTGGTATCACTGGAATGAAAAAATGTCCCTGAAACGATGGTTCCACTGAGGAGAAAAAATGCCTCTGAGTTGGTGGTGTCACTGAAAGGAAAAAATGCCCCTGCATTGATGGTATCACTGGAAAGAACAAATTTCCCTGAGTCTGTGGTCTCACTGAGGAGAAAAAAATGTTCCTGTGTCTGTAAAGTCAATGGAAGAAATACCACTACAAAGCTCCTCACCCACCCCCATCTCCCCAGTACAGAGATCCTCAGGTAACCCTGACCCCCAGTGGCGTAACTAGAACCTTCAGGGCCCCGATGCAAGAAACCATGAAGGGCCCCCCTGAACCCCAGCCAGGGCCCTTCCCTCCGAGTCCGGCGGTGGAACTCCAGGGCGTGGTCACAGGTATGACCTTTGTGAGCCCTGTAGTTCCACCACTCCTATCAGTATTTTTTTTTATTATATTTTTTTTATTTTTAGGTGCCCCATTAGGGGACTGTCCCTAGGCAGGATGGGGTCCCCGTCCCCAGAAGAGATGAAGTCCTTTTCTCCAGGGCAGATGAAGTTACTGCCCCCAGGTGAGAAGGGGTCCCTGCCCCCAGGTGAGAAGGGGTCCCTGTCCCCAGAGGAGGTGGGGGCCCCTGTCGCCACATGAGAAGGGGTCCCTGTCCCCAGGGGGAGATGGAGGGGATATGTAATGGTGTTTGGGGGATGGGGTCCTCTCACTCACCATGACCAAGCTGTGGCCACGCACTCATCCATGTTGGCCTGGGCTCCATCCAGTGTGCTGGACGGGTGATCAGCATATCTCCCAGAAAGACCTTTCATCACCTGTGTATGACAGGGGAGGAGGGGGGCTGGCAGACAAGCCTGCAGTGTCCTCCGGGGAGCCAGCTCTCATAGGGCTGCACTGCATCTGTGTGCTTAAAGTTTGTTTACCCAGGAGAAGTATGCAGTGCAGTGTGGGCTGGACTCAGGGGGGGCAGGACTCTGGCTGGGGAGAACAGACATCGGACTGAGCGGCAATTCATGGAGCAGGAGAGGGGTACTCTGAGGAGCAGGCCGAGGACACAGGTCATGCGGGGAATGCACAAATAAAGAGCAGCCAGTGCGATAGTCGAGCATGGAGCTCTGCTAGCCACCCCCCACCTCCAGCCACCCATGTGCATGGTGCACTGGTACCCCTAGCTGCCTATGCTGCTGTCGGCCATATGTAGAGGGGGCTGCATGGGCCCCCTGCATCACAGGGCCCGGTTGCGGTCGCTACTGCTGCACCCCCTATAGTTACGCCCCTGCTGACCCCTCTCCCACTGAAAAGCTCATAACTAAAGATGAGCTCAGGTGTGTTCGAAGACAAGTCCAAACCCACCTGAGCTATCCAGTTGGGAAGCTGTCCAAGGGGACCGTGACATTCCCAGCCTTGCAGACGCACATATACACAACCCCTTGCATACAATACGTGTGGCTATGTGGCAGAGAATGCCTCTTCCCCTTATGATTGGCTGTTAATTTTGACAGTTTCCTGGAAGGATAGCTCAGGATTGCTCGAACATACTAAAGTTCATTACTACTCGTCCCCATCTCCTTGCCTCAACATAGAGCTCTTCCTCCAACCCCACCCCCCTCCCCATACTACAAAGTCCCCTCTGTCAGTACTAGAATCCCTTTAGGACCCAGCACAACTCACCTGACACAGCCTGTGTCTGGGAAACAACAGTGATTGGCCAGCTCACGTTTAAATCACCTGTATCAGCATTCAGTCAGCGCTCGTGTTAGAGTTCACTTGTGTTTGATCCAGCTGATATTTGCTCTGTGACTTTCTTGTTTGACCCGGCTTGTTTGACCTTCCTTGCTTGCTTCTGATTCTGTACCGTTTGGATTCTGATCTACCTGTGTATGACCCAGCTTGCCTAGACTACGCTTTGCCTGATTCTACTAGTACCCACATCTGCAGCAGTGAACCACAAGGTCCAGCAATCATCTATCCTCATCTACAACAGTGAACTACAAGGTCCAGCACTCATCTACCCTCATCTACAGCAGTGAACTACAAGGTCCAGCAATCACCTACCTTCGTCTGCAGCGGTGTACTACAAGTCCCAGCTGACCTGCTCTGCTTAGACCTGCTCATGGTATGTGCTTTGAACTCTTTGTATAATCAGCACACCTGAACTGTTACTTGTTATCTGCACCTAGCCTGACATTAACACGAGCCAATACATAAAGGGAAACCTATCATGAATCCTGAACAGGCTCAGTTGTTTACACAAGAACTTTGCCGTTTATCGCATCAAGTTCAGGAAATGGCCACAGAGCTCACCAAGGTGCAATCTCCTTCTACTACCACCATTACTAAAACTCCATCTGAACCAAAAATTCCTTTGCCCGACCGGTTTTCTGGTGACCGTAAAGCGTTTTGCAACTTTAAAAACAGCTGCAAATTATATTTCAAGTTGAGGCCATCCTCGTCTGGCCCTGAAACTCAGAGGGTTCAAATCATTATCTCTCTACTACAGGGTGACCCCCAGGCTTGGGCCTTTAACCTGGAACCTAACCATCCAGCCTTACTAACAGTAGATGCCTTCTTTGAAGCCCTTGGGTTGCTATATGATGATCCAGATCGTGCTGCTACTGCAGAATCGACCCTGCGTAACTTAAAACAAGGAACTACCACAGCTGAAATGTATTGCTCAGAGTTTCGCAGGTGGGCCCCGGAATCTGGCTGGAATGATGCAGCTCTCCGCAGCCAGTTTAGAATTGGCCTTTCAGATGCGATTAAAGACGCTCTGGTCAACTTCTCCTATCCAGCCTCACTGGAGGAGGCTATGTGTCTAGCATTAGAATTGACCGTCGCCAGCGAGAGAGGAGGCGAGAACAAACGATGGCTGTGGCAAACTGTATACCTTCCTTACCACCTGATTATTCCATCTCCAGTGCCAAATCTGAGGAAGAACCTATGCAGTTAGGCTCCACCCGGTTATCGGCCCAGGAACACAAACGCAGGCGTAATATGGGACTCTGCTTATACTGTGGCCTCAAGGGTCATATGCTCCGTTCGTGCCCTACACGTCCGGGAAACGCCAGGACCTAGGTGATTGCGGGGAGGTCACCTTAGGTCTACTCTCATCTCCCCAGGGGGACAATCGTATACTTTTACCCGCTGTCATTCACTTTGGGACAGGGGCTCATGAACTGCTGGCCTTGGTGGATTCTGGAGCAGCTGAGAATTTTATTGATAAAACTCTGATCACCTCTTTGTCCCTGGAAACTCATGCTCTAGATTGTCCAGTCCACCTGATCTCTGTAGATAATCGGCCTCTCTCACAAGACCTAGTGCTCCAATCCACCAACCCTTTCCAGTTACAATTAGGGGCTTTGCATTGGGAGAAGATTTCTTGTCTTGTCATTGACTCTCCATCCACTCCTTTGATCCTAGGCCTTCCTTGGCTTCAGAAGCACAATCCTGTAATTGACTGGCCAACAAGAGATATTCTGGCTTGGTCCAATCAGTGTAAAAAGAGCTGCATCCAGCACCCTGTTCGACTTGATACCTGTCAAGTGGGAATAGAACAGATTCCACTTTGTTATAAGGACTTTCGGGATGTGTTTTCTAAAGGAATTGCTGACACTTTACCTCCTCATCGCAATTATGATTGTCCCATTGACCTCTTGCCTGACACTACACCTCCTCGAGGGAGAGTCTTTCCACTGTCTGAACCAGAGAATCTTGCTTTGCAAGAATACATCCAGGAAAACCTAGCTAAGGGTTTCATCCGTCCCTCCACTTCTCCCGCAGGAGCAGGATGCTTCTTTGTCCCGAAGAAGGATGGAGGACTGCGACTTTGTGTTGATTACAGAGGCCTAAATAAAATAACCATTCCCAATCGGTATCCTCTCCCTCTCATCACAGAGTTGTTCTCTCAAATCCAGGGAGCCAAAATCTTCTCCAAACTGGATTTAAGGGGAGCCTATAATCTGGTGCGAATCCGTGCAGGCGATGAATGGAAGACGGCCTTTAACACCAAGGATGGTCATTATGAATGTCTTGTCATGCCTTTCGGCCTCAGGAATGCACCAGCCGTCTTTCAGAACTTCATGAATGACATTTTCCGTGACATGATGGGTCGCTTCATGCTTGTTTATTTAGACGATATTTTGATTTACTCTCCCAATCTTGAAACACATCAGAAGCATGTCTGCTCGGTATTAGCCCGACTAAAGACTCACTCCCTTTTTGTAAAGCCTGAAAAATGTCTTTTCCATGTTAAACAAGTACCTTTCCTGGGTTATCTAATTTCTGACACAGGCCTCACCATGGACCCAGCCAAGGTTCAAGCCATTCTAGACTGGGCACCACCTTCAGACCTGAAGGCAGTTCAACGCTTCCTGGGCTTTGCAAATTTCTATTGAAAATTCATTAAGAACTTTGCCACCATTGCACATCCCATCACCTCTCTCACCAGGAAGACTCCTAGTACATTTAAATGGACTACTGAAGCCCAGGCAGCCTTCACCCAGTTAAAGAAAGCCTTTACCTCTGCACCAATTCTACGCCATCCTGTTCCTGAACTACCTTTTATTGTAGAGGTAGATGCATCTGAAGTAGGAGTGGGGGCGCTTTTGTCACAAAAAGATCCTGTAAGTGCTGCCATCCACCCTTGTGCCTTCTTGTCCCGTAAATATTCCCCAGCAGAACGCAATTACGATATAGGCAACAGAGAACTTTTAGCCATAAAGCTAGCTTTAGAGGAATGGAGACATTGGCTGGAGGGAGCTCGCTATCCATTCATAGTTCTGACTGACCACAAAAACCTTGAATATATCCGTTCTGCTAAAAGACTGAACTCGCGTCAAGCCAGGTGGTCATTGTTCTTCTCCAGATTTGACTTTACAATTTCTTATTTACCAGGTCCAAAAAACATTAAGGCCGATGCCTTGTCTCGCAGTTTTTTATCAGAGTCTCCTCCTCCGCTTCCTCCTCAACCCATTATCTCTGAGGATAGGATTTTGGCTTTTACCCAGACTGACATCTCTGAGGCCTTGTTACCAGCACAGGCTGAAGCCCCTCCCTCCACTCCCCCTGGTATGCTCTTTGTGCCCCTGGCTCTTCGTTTGCAGGTATTGCAACAAGTACATGCATCAAAACCTGCAGCACATCCAGGGTTTAGACAAACTTTTGAGATTGTCTCTCGCAACCTCTGGTGGCCATCGCTTAGGCAGGATGTGTTAGCCTTCGTCCAGGCCTGTGAAGTTTGCGCCAGAAGCAAGAGCAGTACCTCTAAGCCCCCCGGTCTCCTTCGTCCTCTACCAATACCTACCTGTCCCTGGACCCATTTATCTATGGACTTTATCACAGACTTGCCCCTGTCCCAGGGATGTTCCACGATCTGGGTGGTGGTAGACAGGTTCAGTAAAATGGCCCACTTTGTTCCGCTTCCGAAGCTTCCATCTGCTAAAGAACTGGCATCTTTATTCATTAAGCACATTTTCAGGCTCCATGGGGCACCAGTTAACATTGTCTCTGACCGTGGCTCTCAGTTTATAGCTCAGTTTTGGAAGGCCCTTTGCTCTCAGCTGGGGATTAAATTATCATATTCTTCAGCATATCATCCTGAGACTAATGGCCAAACAGAAAGGACTAATCAGACTCTAGAGAAGATGGTACGTTGTCTGATGGCCAAAGATGAGGTGGAGTGGGTCAACATCCTTCCATGGGCAGAGTTTGCCTTTAATAATTGTGCCAGCACATCTACAGGGACCTCTCCTTTCTTTTGTGTTTACGGGTTGCATCCTCGTGTGTGCTCCTTTGATCTTCCGCCCTCTGATGTTCCAGATGCCAACACCACGATTGAACATTTCTCCAAAATCTGGTCCGATGTAAATCATGCTATTTCCCGCTCTGTGCAGGCTTTTAAGAAAACTGCTGACAAGAAGCGCTCAAAGGCACCAGAATATAAAGTTGGTGACAAAGTGTGGTTATCATCTCGGAATCTGTCCCTGCATGTTCCATCTAAAAAGCTTGGCCCAAAATTCATCGGGCCTTATGAAATCTCGGAGATTGTTAATCCTGTGTCCTACAGATTAAAACTGCCCCCATCCATGCGCATTCCAAATGTCTTTCATGTTTCATTGTTGAAACCTGTTCATTCCAGCCTCCTAGTAAATGAACCAGAACCTGTGGATGTGTTGGACAGTCAAGAATATGAAGTGGCATTTATTCTTGATTCCAGACGAGTGCGCAATTCCTTACAATATCTTGTTCATTGGAAAGGGTTCGGCCCAGAGGATCGATCTTGGGTACCAGCTCGTGATCTTCATGCTGATCGACTTAAGAAGAAGTTCCATCTCCGTTATCCAAGTAAGCCTGGGGGTGCAGGAGCAACCCCTCGAGAAAGGGGGGGTACTGTCAGTACTAGAATCCCTTTAGGACCCAGCACAACTCACCTGACACAGCCTGTGTCTGGGAAACAACAGTGATTGGCCAGCTCACGTTTAAATCACCTGTATCAGCATTCAGTCAGCGCTCGTGTTAGAGTTCACTTGTGTTTGATCCAGCTGATATTTGCTCTGTGACTTTCTTGTTTGACCCGGCTTGTTTGACCTTCCTTGCTTGCTTCTGATTCTGTACCGTTTGGATTCTGATCTACCTGTGTATGACCCAGCTTGCCTAGACTACGCTTTGCCTGATTCTACTAGTACCCACATCTGCAGCAGTGAACCACAAGGTCCAGCAATCATCTATCCTCATCTACAACAGTGAACTACAAGGTCCAGTACTCATCTACCCTCATCTACAGCAGTGAACTACAAGGTCCAGCAATCACCTACCTTCGTCTGCAGCGGTGTACTACAAGTCCCAGCTGACCTGCTCTGCTTAGACCTGCTCATGGTATGTGCTTTGAACTCTTTGTATAATCAGCACACCTGAACTGTTACTTGTTATCTGCACCTAGCCTGACACCCTCCCCATCCCAATACAGAGCTCTTCCACTCACTCCCAGCTACTTACCTAGTCATACGTGCAGGAGATGTGGCTGCCAGGAGGCTGGGATGAGAGTATGACCTCCTGTCAGCTGCTCCTCCTGCACTGAGGAGGCACTGTTACTTGAGGCGTGATGTCACTTGTAAACAGAAGCTGGCACAGGAAGCTTCTTCTGCAAGTGACAATGGTGATAAAAAGTCCGGCTGACAGGAGTGACACTGCAGTCTCTCCTGTCAGTAAGAAGTAGGGAGAAGGGAGCAGGTTGAGCACCCCCTCTTCTAAAGAATTTGCTGCGCAACATAACAGACACAACATTACAACAAACTTTTTCAGTGCTTTGCATCTTATCTTATCTCTAGACCTATGCTTATAAAAGCACTGTATGTATTTTCAGCCCAATGTGCCAGAATGTATATATACCTTGTCATCAGATCGGAAAGAAGGGTGATATGGCATTTCCTGCTTTTAGTGTATACTATGAAAGCATTAGGCACTTCTGGGCACTTCATTTAGAATGCTTAACCTGGCCATACACAGAGCAGATTTTGGTCAGTTGCTAATGAATTGGCCTAAGTTTGAGCCAGGGGTGGCCCTGTTGGCATTCTCCTATCTGGCACCCATCGATTTAAAAATTACATAGTATGGCCAACATTGGAAGCATACTGTGTCACAAGTGTTTCAGTATGTAAAGGTAGCACTTGTCCTGAAGGAGCTGCTTGATGCATGAGGTCCTCTGTTCGTGTGAACATGACTCTGCTAATAGCTCTGTATTCTCTGACACACCTGGCTGGGATGAGGAGATGGTTGCAAATACCTGTGCATACATGTGTATATATATATATATATATATATATATATATATATATATATAACTACCCCCGTAAGGGCCATTGGTGAATGTGATCATCTCCCACCCTGCACAGCCAGGCACACAGATTTTTCAATCACTCCAAGTCAAGAAGCAGTATTTCAAGTTTGTTTTTTGTTTTTGTTTTTTATTAGGGGAATTGAACTTGGATAGGGAAGGTATGATATGGGGTGCCCATTTGATCAATGAAACAATGTAGGGACTTGAACTATATACACTCTCCTCTTCTACCTCCATCACACACTTGCTTGCAGACTATCACTCCCAGGACCAGGTAGCACAATTTTCAGACACAGCACAATCTCAGCTGGGTCTTGTTGAATGTCCTTTGCAGGCAGGGACCGCGGGCCCCTATGGTGTAGCAAAAATTTAAATCTTTGGTGCTAGCTGTCCTATCTGTGGTTACTGCTCCCAGTAACATCTCTTCAGGCACTTTTAGCCCTCCTGGCTGGAGCTGCCCCTTTCCATTGCCCGAGCCACCACAGTACTCCTAACTGGCTCTGCACCCATCCCAGACTGCTCTACCCCAGTCCTTTCAGGCGTGCCTCCCAGTCCTTCTTGACTGTGTGTCACTCACCAGCCCTCGTGGCTGTTCCTTGTCCTCCTGGAGACTTGCCCAGCAACGTTCTCCTGCTGTCCTCTCCTTGCTCCCAGTGCCTCCTGGCCGGGATACCTCCTTGGGTTTTGAGAAATGTCCTGTCCGCACCCAAGCCCAGGCCCAATGTCATCCCCCCAGACTGGGGAGCTCCCTCAAAGGCCACAACAGCCTAACAGTCCATCTCCAGCTTCCACCCAAACTCTCCTCCCCAGCTGGGCTGACACAGAGTATTTGAGGGGGCCTGCCCCCTGCCAACCCAAGTTGGGAATTGGTCAGGGCCCTCAGAATACTCCAGGCAGCTTTACCTTACTTCTCCTCCCATTTATCTAGAAGGTTCCAGTAGATTCGAGAAAGAGAGGGGAGGTGCTACCTGTGAGTCACCCAGCTCTCCCTGGATCTCTGCCCAACCCAGGAAAAAACACAGACAGGCTTGGCTATGGCCATGAAAAAGTTAAAATATTCAAAAACAAAACATTGTTAAAACCAGCGTTACAGTGTATCTTATCCCGGGTGTAGTTAATCCTGGTTGAAGAGTCAGAGAGATTGGCCTATGTGTTTTGCAGAGTGAACAGCTTCATCAGGGCCTCAGAATTTAGAATAATTTTCATATATATATATATATATATATATCACAAAAGTGAGCACACCCCTCACACTTTTGTAAATATTTTATTATAGCTTTTCATGTGACAACACTGAAGAAATTACTTTTGCTAATGGCAGGTACTGGATTTAGCCCTTCTTTCTCTGAGCTGTCCGCTCAGTTGTTGGCTAATTGCCAGCTCCCATCTCTCTCCACAGTTACTCAGCTGTTGTTGATATTCTGCTCATCAGTCCTGCCTACTTAAGCTGTCCAGTCCAGAGGAGCTCTGCCTTCGCCTTGGTCAACATCACAAGAAACATCTCCTGTATTCCTGTGTAAAGACTGACTTTGCTGACATCCCTACCCTCTCCGTATCCTGTTTGCTGTTCTGCTACTTTGATTCCTGACTTCTGGCTTGGCTGACTATCTGTTCCGGTTATTGAACCTTGGCTATGTTTTGACTACGTTTGTTCTTCTTACTTTTATTATTAAACAAGTGGGATTTAACTGTACTTCTGTCTTGGTCTGATTTCATGGTTTCTGACAGTAAGCGAAGGTCATGAATTCAGAAGATGCAGTCAATCCACTTGTTGGTAATATTTTCTCCAGATTGGATGAACTGGATCACCGCATGGATCAGTTTGCCATAGTGTTACAAATGCTCCTGAGTTGCACAGCTCACCTGGAATCTCCCACTGTGGCCGTCCTGATACAACCTATGTTGCAGACCGACCCTGCTGCCGCTCCAGTCACAATGCAGGCACCCGCCTTAAGTATTACCTCTATAAGTGGTATGTCTGGTTCCGCTCCGCTTCCCCAGCGATTTGGGGGCAATCTAGTCCAATGTAGAGGGTTTCTCAACCAGGTTGAGATATACTTTGAGGTGCTGCCCCAGGCGTTTCCCACGGACAGAAGCAAAGTAATTTTGTGATATCTTTGCTTTCTGAGTGAGCCTTGACCTGGACAAACCCTCTATGGGAGATGCACACACTGCAAACAGGCTTTGTATGGTAGATATTTAAATTTCTCTGCTCCTCCTGGTCTCTTACTCCTCCACACATCGACTAAAATCTCCTCATTAGGGGACGCCCTCTGAAGACGTAAGCACGAGACGTGTCAGGGTGTGGCCACGAAATTCCCAGGACTCATCCAGCGGATCGTACAGAGGAAAAACCGATTGTTGGTGAGATTGTCGTTTTGCTGAGCTGGCACACTTTTTATGCTGATTTTATCTCATGGTCAATGTAAGCGCAATTTGTAAGGGCGGAAGGTGAAAGTGTAATAAAGGGTATAATACTATATCAGATTCCATGTGTATCCTTGCATGTTTGCGCCTAATGAGGAGATTCTAGTCAGTGTGTGTGGAGGAGTAGGAGACCAGGATGAGCAGAGAAATTTAAATATCTACCATACAAAGCCTGTTTGCAGTGCCGTTCTGGTAAGCAGCAAACCATGGGGGATTACACAAAGGTGGATAAGGTGACGGTGTAGGACTGTTAACCCTTGTTGGTGAAATTGATTTCTACGGTGGATTGCACCTCTCTGCTGACACTTCTACAGCTATCACCTTTAATTACGGACTATTGTTAGCATGCGATCACTGTAATGCTTACAATGCGATCAGTGGTGTTTTGAGACATTTAACACAGATCACACATTTAGATTAGTGGTAAAATTAATTTTCATTGTATTCTTTCTGACCTACAGGTGAGGTCTGAGAAGTGTTTAGATTAATATATTTAGTGCTGTTAGTGTCTGATTTCTTAATTAGCCACATTGTATATCATTTGTTTAATTAAGCTTTGACAATAAAACCTGGAATCTGAATGGTTTCTATGAAGAGCTGCACCATTGTGCACGCTCCAGTTTTAGTAAATCAGTACAATTGATTCTACACCTTCTGCTGGCTAGCTGGTTAGGGCCCAGAACCGCAGTGTCCTTGACTGCCCTCTAGTGGGTGGAGGCAGGTTTACATTGGTTAATACAGTTGCACGATAAAAGTCTCTGCTAGGACTGGGTAAAAGTCATCTGTGGGTACACACAGAGAAGTGGCAGCTGATAGAATAAATAGGTGGCTACCTCTCTTTTGCCAGTAAAGTTCAACACTATATCCTGTGGAAATCCAATGCAGAGGAGCATAAAACTTCCTATGCATTTTACTAAATTAATGTTGTATAGTGTAGGAACACATGCACAGTTATAGCAACAGATACACAAATTACTTACCTGCAGTTCTAGTTTTGAAGAAATTAAATCCTATTAAAATGGGGTTCTGAACAGGACAGTAAGGGGTTTCCTATTATAACTAAGGGTTATAATTAAATATAAAACTTAATTTCTAACGTGCGCAATAATGTGTGTGTATCTTTAAAGTAGAACTAAAATCAAAACTTTTTTCATTTTTTATAGAGTAAGGGATAATTATTATTACCCCTGTCAGTTCTTTTTCTGCCATCTGTGTCACAGTGTGATTTTCCTTCACCACCATTCGCATAACCAAAACAGGAAGTAAGAGGAAATCCTTCTAAAGAGAGGAAATCCCTGGTGACAGTTGTCACCAGAACTAGTGCCCCCAATTTCATCAAAATTAGTATTTTCTTTAATTTTCACTCTCTGTGATAATGATCAACAGAGAGGTTGAATCTCCCTATTGGGGGTGCAGACAGCAATAAAAAGTCAGGTGTTCTAATCTCTCTCTCCACTCTATCCAATACTAAAGTAAAAGTTTTGCCTTTAGTTATGCTTTAAGGGATGCAAAAAAAATTATGTATATATCCCTTAAAAAAACAATATTATTTGTATTATCATATGTTTAAGTTCTTTATGCAGTTATGAAAAAGTAGGATTTTTTTACTCAAACATCCTTTGAGGAACACACCTTAATAATAATAGGCATACTGTACCTAGGAAAGTGACAGAAATGACCAGGCACTTCATTAGTGGTAATTCATTTTTACAGTGCAAATATACAAGAATCGTTTTCAGCTGGTGTTCAGCTTTAAAGTGGTTCTAAAGGCAGAACTTATTTTTATCTTATTGCATTCTATGTATTAAGATAAAAAAAAAACCTTCTGTTCAGCCCCCTAATACTTATGTGAGTCCCATCTTGGTCCAGTAATGTTGCACATGACAGCCTCGACTGTCCAGGGACTCTCCCTCATTGGTCAAAGTCAATGAGACAATGAGGAGAGAGAGAGGGGGCGGGGCTAAGCTGTGGCTCTGTGTCTGAATGGACACATAGAGCAGTGGCTCGGCTCAGGTGCCCCCATAGAAAGCTGCTTGCTGGGGGGGGGGGGGCACTAAGCAGGACGGAGGGTCCAGGAGTGCCGGCGAAGGACCAAAAATGAGGAGGATCTGGAATGCTCTGTGTAAAGCCACTGCACAGTGCAGGTAAGTATAACCTGTTTGTTATTTTTAAACAAAAAAACAAGCCTTTAGTATAACTTTACATATATCTCAATAACTGAATCCGAAATGTCCCGGTTGGTGAGGACGTGACTTTAACAGCCAGGTTGTCAAAGCCAGCAAATAAGAAGCGGGGTGGAAGATCAGTCCTTGGTAAAACAGATCTGGTAGGCCAGAGAATTTCGATTATCAGCCAATAACAGGCAAAAGAGGTTGGCATAATACACTCTCTGAGGCAAATCTTGAGCATGAGAATGACTGGAACACCATTGGACTTGATCCTTTGATGTAGTTGAGGTAAAAGCTTCACTGGAGGAAAGGCATACATTAGGGTATTCCAATCCCATGGTGCCACCAGAGAATCAGTTTCCTCTGCTGTTGGGTCCCACGATCTGGAAATAAATCAGATTAGCTTTTGTTAAACTGAGATTCTAGCAAATCCACATTCAGTATTCCCAATGCAGACATGCATTGAGCCCTGGAATACCTCCAAATGTAGAGGCCACTCCTCCCGGTTCAAATTTTGCCTTCTGAGAAAATCTGTCTGATAGTTCTCTACCCTGGGAATGTGCACCAAGAGGGACTTGGTGCCCTCTGATGTGCCCCCATGTGGACAATGTCACATCTGTGAATTTGCCCACATGGATTTAGACCGATTGACTGGTCATAAGGGGACGGGGGTTTGCTTATTAAAAGCATACATTTTTCCTGAGGCCAAGAACCCTAAACAAAACAGAATGCCCAAAACTCTGCTTCAATTTAGAAGACTGGCATCCATCATGACAATCTTTCATTATAAGGGTTGGAAAAAATCTGTCCTCTGACCATAATAAGGACAGAAGTCACCATAACAGAGACATTTTTGGTTTGTTGCTGTAACTCAATTTTCGTGTAAGAAAGAATGGATTTGTCCCACCCCGTGATATGCACAGATGCAAAGTTCATCAGTGGAACAAAGAAAATGAAACTAATTTGAAGGTATATATCAGTCTCAGCACTGATTTTTTTCTCTTTCTTTAATTCTGCATTAATAAAATATATGATCATTTTATTTCCACTTAGACTTACAACAAATGTTCAGTGAAATGCTTTCAGGGATCAGTAGGGATCAGTATTTTATGCTGCTTTTAAGACTATGCTAAGAAGAATAGCACCGTGTCCGAGCGGGAAAATGCTGAGTCAGTAGAAACTACTTGCTGGAATACTGCCACATCATGTCAAACCAGTGTATGGCTTCATCAGAAATGACAGAAGAGAGAAGTTATTCCCCTAATGAGGAGCCCCTCCGAACCTACATATTCCAAGACATATGATTCTAGGAAAATGATCCCCACTAACTGCCAAGCAAGCATAAACTCTGATATGACCCTGCCAAGTATTTTGATGCAGATACTGGCATTATAAAACTAGAATGACAAAATGCTTATTAATTGCACTAATGAGCATTACAGGCCAAATGAATATCCAGAGGCAATGGAGACCAATACAGCTAAAGAGGTGAACTGTACATGAGCTGACTGATTATACTACTTGTACAATAACTTGAGCGTAAAAAGTATAATAGTAATTGGGGTGATTGCATAATGCATAACATACTACTGTACATTGTTAATGTATATCCATATCTAACGTATATTTATTTCTAACAGGCATATGTAAGTGGGGTGCAGCGTGGTGCGTTGGGTATAATGCACAAAAACCTAGTGGGAAGGCAGCACAACCAGGCATGCCCACAGTTTCAACAATGTGTAGGCAGAGCAGAGTGCAGCCATACTGACAGCGTCTGTAGAAAGGGGAAGAATGCAGCCTGGCCACCTTGTGCCCAAACAGGCAGGTGTCCAGAGAGGTTGCAAGCCCTAAGCTTTCCCTCCTTTCCCTGACTAGTTTCTGTCCCAACCAGGCGGGGAACCTGTCCCTACTCCCCCAACTCATAAATGCACTTCAAATCTGGGAGCCATGGCCTGAAAAAGACTCTGCCTGACCCAAGATGGCCATCAGAGTCAAATGGGGTGGCAGCATCCAATGGGATAGCTTTTTCACTGACCCAGGAAACCATAGAGTAAACCTGTTCTTCCTGCCTTCCTCTCCAATTGCAGTGCCACTGCAGGATAGCACCACCTGCAGTGGAGAAAGTAGAATGCCTGTATGCAGTAGTCAGTGAAGAGCCAACAAATCTAACTTGTACAGTAGAGGCAAAGAATAATTTTTCCCTGAATGTACAGTAAATATTCCGGCAGTGACTCTCCATGGTACTAAAATTGTGCGAATACACCCAAAAATGGAACGTCCGCTTTAAGTGATGGTGATCCCCTTACATGCCACATTTGGCATGTCATTTTTTTTGGGGGGGAGCATATACCCTCTTTTTAGAGGCATCCAGCTCCCACTTCCTCCCAGGTCTCCGCCGGAAGGAAGTTCCCCACTCCCCCTCCCTTCCTGCAATCTTCTGGGACACGTCACAGGTCCCAGAAGATTGCCCGGCCATTCACAGCGCGTCCCACACTTGCGCAGTGTGTAGCCACAGCCAGGCGCCCACAGTTACAATTCCGGCGCCACAGAGAGAAGGGGGAGAGGAGCGAAGCTTTGTTCGCCCTCATGGCTGGACCGTGGGACAGGTGATTGTCTGATTATTAAAAGTCAGCAAGTACACTTTTTGTAGCTGCTGACTTTTAAATGGGTGGAATTCCAATTTAAGCCATATTAGGGGTAAAGTACTGTATAAAGAATGTCAAGTACCAAAAACAGGGACCCTCCTCCAGCAGAATGTGCCATCAAGGGGTTGGGGGGCTTATATATCTTTTATATATCTTTTACCAGCTTGTCATGAGAGGCAAATTGGTGGTCACCCCCTCCTTGGTGAACTGTGTTTTGGGACTCTCAGACTCATAACCAGTTCACCATGTGGACAGGTAAGATATTTAATGTAAAAGACAATTTGACATGTGTTTTAAAATACTTTATTAATTATCCTTTGACTAATACTTACCTTTTAGGTTCCAGTGGTGTTTAAAGAACTGGCAGATCAATGGCAAATCATGATGAGACAAATATATAGGCTGACATTGATGGTTTATGATTTCAATAGCTTCTGAGCTGCAGTTCAAAAAAAAGATATCCAGATCAAGAACTCTGGCTTCAACTGCTGCATGCTTATTCACAATTATTCATCCTAGACACAGCCAGCCAACGAGAATCCTTCACTTTCTTTTAGGATGAGATTCCTTACTGTATTTGTTTAAAAAAAATAAAAGTGTGCCTAAATATCATAAATATCAGGCCTTATCTCAGACTTCCCCAGTGACCAGACTGTCACATTGTAACTTTGTAGCAAGTCACTAGGGGAGAGGCAACAGTAAACATATGATCTTTTTGAGATGGAGACACACGGCTGCGAACAAAAACTGCTAGTGCATATGGAGCAAGATTTACTTTATAGTCATCTAGGGGAAAGAATTCAAAATAATGGCTGTACAAAGATGGAGCCATTTTTTTGGGCAAAATGAAGGTGAAATCAGGCGGTGTACATATTACCCAAAATCTGTAGCTGTAGGTATGCAAAAGCTACATGGACTCAGCCAACTCATCCTTATCTGAGTGGCATGCGGGCACACAGCCCTAAACACAGGCAGTATGCATTGTGGGCCCTGCATGCGCATGCTGGTCGAATTAGAACAAGCAGCTGTGTCAGTGCAGCCACTGTCTCCCCATAGACTTACATGGGATGCCTGCATCTGGTGGTTTCCGTAGCAATTCACAGTGCACGTGCCTCAGCGCTCATGTGAATAAGACCTTACATAAAACACATCTGACACTAGGCCTATTTTAAAACAGGCCTCTCCATCCCATCCCCTACCTCCCTTCCCTAAAAATCACGGCAGCATACATCTCTGCATGTTAACATGAAATCATCTTACATTCATTAGCTAAAGTGGTTGCCTACACCCGATGAAGTGACTGGCCTCAGGTGATACTCTAGACTAAACAAATCCTTCTATGTACGTTGCACCTGTTTATATGCAGCCTTCTCTTCTCCACTTGCTCTTACTTACAGTTACTCTTTTTACATTTTTGGGATGAGTGAGGCAATAGTGATATAACCCTGGCTTTACAGATGCATCATAAGACATTCCTTTCACATGCTCCAGGAGGCAGACTCAAAGTCCCAGGAAGTAAAAGAAAAATTAGTTAATTGACCCTTAGTGAAAAGGGTCACTGTGAGTAGAATAGAGTGTAAAGGGGGTGTGACTGTCCAGGGGAATGGGAAGCAGCTTGCAGGGCTGGTGCTACCATAAGGCGGCTTAAGCAGCCACCTTAGGGTGCCAGGATAGGGGGGAGTGGTAAAATCCGAATCCCCAGCCACTTTGCTGCGGCAGAGCCCCCACTGCCCCAAAGCCCCTCGCTCGTCCCACCCCCCCCCTTTCCAGACCTGCCAGGCTGCATGTTCGGATAAAGGTCTAGTATGGATCTTGCGGGGGACCCCATGTCTTTTTTTTTTTTTTTGGCGCAGGGTTTACCTTAAAATTCATGCCATTTTGTCTTTATATTCTTAAATAGCCCAGGGCTGGCAATTTCAACCGTGAGTCAATTTAAATGTGATTTGATTCATTTTTTTTCTTTAGAAATGTCCTTTTCACTGCAGCTTGTTCTATAAATGCTATAGATACACCACTTTATAGGCAGACTAAGGGGACCTCCCAGGCACTATATTTAAAGGAATTTTTCATTTTTATTTTTGCACTTTAAGCATCATAAAAATCACTGCTCCTTAAAAAACTATAATCCCCCCCTCCCAGGGCAGTACCCGTACCCCCATACCTCTTTTATGGCCAATTACTTGCATATAAGCCTTCAAAATGGGCACTTTGGATTTCCCCCCGTCCAGGAGTTCTACTGCGAACCAAACAGGAGGGTGTTCATCCATATCTCTAGTAGTTTATAAGTATTAAGTTAATAACTTTGAATTTTTGGGGTCTCAGTTCCAAAGTCAAGAGATCTCTTGTATTTGAACAGCCTAACCAGGCTAAAAATGATACCCCTCCAGGAGACTCACTTGACTCTATCAAGGGTAATGGCACTGAAAAGACCCAATATATTACATGCATTTCATGCCAGTTAGACGAGCAGGACCACAGCATGGATCAGTTTGCCATAGCATTACAAACGCTCCTGATTCAAACTGCTCATCTGGATCCTCCTACTCCGGCTGCTCAGGTACAACCAGTGTTGCAAGCCATCCATGCTGCTGCTCCTGTCTCGGTTCAGGTACCCGCCTCTAGCACTACAACTGTAAGAGGTATGACTGGTTCTGCTTCACTTCCCCAGTGTTTTGGGGGCGATCCAACTCACTGCAGTGCCTCTGCCCGCTGCCCAGCTTGATGTGCCTCTGCCCACTGCCCAGCTTGATGTGCCGCTGCCCAGCTTGATGTGCTTCTGCTGGTTACCCAGCCTGTTAGAACGTGTCTGTTACCCAGCCTGCTGGATCGGTGCCCATTACCCAGCCTGCTAAATTGGTTCCTGATGTCTAGCTTGCCGCTGATGTTTTCCTGCCTGATGCTCAGCTTGCCGCTGCTGCCTCTCTGCCTGATGCCCAGCTTGCCACTGATGCTTTGCAGCCGAATGCCCAGCATGTCACTGTTTCTCCCCTGCTTGATGCCCAGCCTGACTGTAATGCCCCTGTGTGGTCTGCCTCTGATGGGTTCATGCCGTTGCCCTGCTAATTTTTATTTGCAGACCCAAACTTCCTGACCCTGGTGATGGAGCATGTCCCATTTTCAGACTTGGATGGCATGCCTCCCAATGAGTTAAAAGACTCTAGCCTGAAAAATGCAAAGAAGTTCGCAGACTCAGTGGAGACACTTTTCTGTTTTTTTTTTTGTACCCACTTGGACTAACAAGTCAAGGGCAGAATGAAGCGTCCGAATGCCACTACTTATGGGGGTGGGGGGACTGTCAGGAATGGTGTCATTGCTTGGTTCACCTGCTAGTTGCGCTGTTGCATTCAACACCGAAGGGTGTAGTTCTGGTGGCCACCAGTGGGTGTCTCCCAGCCAAGTACTAACTGACAAACGAGCTAAACCTGATGTGGGACTGCAGTATATAAGCCCGCCTTACCCAGGGCTCAGCGCTTCAGTATTCCTCCTGCAAGCCTGATTCCTGCCTGAGCCTGACCTGTGCCTGTCTTCTGTCCTGGACCCTGTATCCCATAGCCTTACCCTGAGAACTGTCCCCTGGTACCTACAGTGCCTTGCGAAAGTATTCGGCCCCCTTGAACTTTTCAACCTTTTTCCACATTTCAGGCTTCAAACATAAAGATATAATTTTTTTTTTTTGTGAAGAATCACCAACAAGTGGGACACAATTGTGAAGTGGAACAAAATCTATTGGATTTTTGAAACATTTTTAACTAATAAAACAATGAAGAGTGGGGCGTGCAAAATTATTCGGCCCCCTTGCGTTAATACTTTGTAGAGCCACCTTTTGCTGCGATTATAGCTGCAAGTCGCTTGGGGTATGTCTCTATAAGTTTTGCACATCGAGAGACTGAAATTCTTGCCCATTCTTCCTTGCAAAACAGCTCGAGCTCACTGAGGTTGGATGGAGAGCGTTTGTGAACAGCAGTTTTCAGCTCTTTCCACAGATTCTCGATTGGATTCAGGTCTGGACTTTGACTTGGCCATTCTAACACCTGGACACGTTTATTTGTGAACCATTCCTTTGTAGATTTTGCTGTATGTTTGGGATCATTGTCTTGGAAGATAAATCTCCGTCCCAGTTTCAAGTCTTTTGCAGACTCCAACAGGTTTTTATCCAGAATGGTCCTGTATTTGGCTGCATCCATCTTCCCCTCAATTTTAACCATCTTCCCTGTCCCTGCTGAAGAAAAGCAGGACCAAACCATCATGCTGCCACCACCATGTTTGACAGTGGGGATGGTGTGTTGAGGGTGATGAGCTGTGTTGCTTTTACGCCAAACATATCGTTTTGCATTGTGGGAAAAAAGTTCGATTTTGGTTTCATCTGACCAGAGCACCTTCTTCCACATGTTTGGTGTGTCTCCCAGGTGGCAAACTTTAGACGAGACTTTTTATGGATATCTTTGAGAAATGGCTTTCTTCTTGCCACTCTTCCATAAAGGCCAGATTTGTGCAGTGTATGACTGATTGTTGTCCTATGGACAGACTCTCCCACCTCAGCTGTAGTTCTCTGCAGTTAATCCAGAGTGATCATGGGCCTCTTGGCTACATCTCTGATCAGTCTTCTCCTTGTCTGAGCTGAAAGTTTAGAGGGACGGCCAGGTCTTGGTAGATTTGCAGTGGTCTGATACTCCTTCCATTTCAAAATGATCGCTTGCACAGTGCTCCTTGGGATGTTTAAAGCTTGGGAAATCTTTTTGTATCCAAATCCAGCTTTAAACTTCTCCACAACAGTATTACGGAACCTGCCTGGTGTGTTCCTTGGTCTTCATGATGCTCTCTGCGCTTTCAACAGAACCCTGAGACTATCACAGAGCAGGTGCATTTATACAGAGACTTGATTACACACAGGTGGATTCTATTTATCACCATCAGTCATTTAGGACAACATTGGATCATTCAGAGATCCTGGCTGAACTTGTGGAGTGAGTTTGCTGCACTGAAAGTAAAGGGGCCGAATAATTTTGCACGCACCACTTTTCAGTTTTTTATTTGCTAAAAAAGTTTAAAATATCCAATAGATTTCGTTCCACTTCATAATTGTGTCCCAGTTGTTGGTGATTCTTCACAAAAAATTAAAATGTTATATCTTTATGTTTGAAGCCTGAAATGTGGCAAAAGGTTGAAAAGTTCAAGGGTGCCGAAAACTTTCGCAAGGCACTTTATTTCCTTTTTCCCTTTATCTGTTATCCCTGTTTTGTTCCTTGCATTTGTATATACCTAGTTAGTCAGCTAGGTGTGTATAGGGTTGCCCTGTTTTTGTGCCTTTTCACTTGTTAGATTATGGTTTATTGGTGTTAGTTGTTTTGCATGTCTTTATCCTTAATAAATACATTTATTTCACTTATCCACCTGTTCCTGATTGCTTTATGGTGCAGCCTATTGATCTGATTATCCCCTGCTGGATGGCTGTATAAGGCATCCCTGACAGCATTTTTCAGGCAAGTTAGGGAATAGTTCCATTGTAGGAGTCTGTCCCTAAGGTTATTAGCCTTTATTTAAAAAACTGCATCATCTGAACAGTTGCGGCGGATGGGCAAATATTGGCTGAAAGGAATAGATCTGATCAGTGGTTGAGGATGTGCACTACTGGCATGTAATAGAGTATTGCCTGCTGTGGCTTTACGATAGAGTGAACTTGCAAGTGTGCTGTCCCTTTCTTTGTATATAGCAACAGCCAAAAAATAGATTTTGTCCGGACTGTATGTCAAGTAAAGCTCAAGTTGCATGTGGTGTTATTCATGGCTTTTATACATTGGTAGAGTAGTTTGACCGATCCATTACAGATGATCAAAATGTTATCTATATAGCGATACCATGTCAAAATTCTTTTGGTAAACTGGACAAGATTCTCATCCGCAAAAAATGACTGCTCCCATTCCCCCAGTACAGATTGACGTAGGATGGGGCACAGCGTGTCCACATGTCTACGCCCTGCACCTGGAGGAAGAGGGAGCTGTCAAAAGAAAACATTGGGGGTTATTTACGAAAGGCAAATCCACTTTGCACTGCAAGTGCACTTGAAAGTGCAGTCGCACTAAATCTAAGGAGTAGATCTGATATGAGTGGAAGCTCTGCTGATTTTATCATCCAATCATGTGCAAGCTAAAATGCTATTTTTTATTATCCTTGCATGTCCCCCTCAGATCTACAGCAACTGCACTTCCAAGTGCACTTGCAGTGCAAAGTGGATTTTCCTTTTGTAAATAACCCCCATTGTGTGTTAATATGTACTCCAATGAAAGGAGCACAAATTCATTCAAACCCCGATTGTCTTTATGTGATTAGGATATAGAGTGATTAATCTGTGGGAACACAGATATCAGCTTCATGTCATTAGATGACATTTCTGATCTTTATAAGTCAAACCATCTTTGATGTCTCTCATCTATGAGGTGTACCTCCGCAGGGGTAGCCTACGCCTGGGGGTGGACATTTCTCCATCTTGCTGGTCCGGTTTACCTTGTGTCAATTGACCTTTCATAGGGCTTTTACTATTAAAGTCCATGAACTTACAAGATGCTAAATGGTATGTGAAGTTCAGACTGTTGAATGTACTTTGGCCCTCCAATACAGTCTATTTTGATGTTCTCTATAATTCTATATGTTTTTTCATTGATAGAATTATTATACGAATACAGCTCTCTTTGTTATTACCCCTAAAGAAAGGTGTTTAAGCCAGAAACACATCGAGTACATTAGAGACTCACCAAGTATCTGTATATGTCTAACAATATTTTTTTATTGACATTTGTAACTTTCTTTGCACAGACATTTTTTATTGATGTGTTTCATATTTTGTAATAAAAATGCATATCCTTTAAACTTTTTGATGTTCATGTCGCCATTAAAGTCCTGGCCCCAAGGGGGTTTTTCTTTTATTTTCCATTATTTGGGATGTTGGCGACAGGACATCTGGTTCTACTGATGGTGGAATTCCTTTTCCTCATTGGCTAAGACAGCAGCGGGATCCATTGGCTCCTGCTGCTGTCAATCAGTATGTCAATGAGTAGAGAGAGCTGCTTGCACTGGGAGCACACAGCAGGAGGGGAGGCAAGAAATGCTGAAGGGGGACCCGAGAAGAAGAGGATCTGGGTTGCTTTCTGCAAAACCACTCCACAGAGCGTTTAGGTATGACATGTTTGCTTTTTTTTTTATGTAAAAAAATCCAAAGCTTTAATATCACTTTAATCGGCAGAGTAATTTTATTTAAAATTAATTTTCCCCCCAAGTGTCTATATATATATATATATATATATATATATATATATATATATATATATATATTTATATTGTCGAAAAGTTCAAGCTATATACCAAAATCCCTATTCAAAAACATTGACTCCACCCTCTCTATGTTTCTTTGGCACCCTAAAATTCCCACACTCTATCTAGAGTCCCAAGACATCCTGTCCCCCAAGGTGGCTTAGCTTAACTCAGAACAACATACTTTACCACTGGGTGAAAAAAAAAAAGGCTTCAAATACGTTACTCAGCTCTATTCCCAAGGCTCCTTTGCAAGACTACAACAGGAACTCCGAATCACCTTCAAATCAGACACAAATCTGATGCTTAGCTAGGTACAATTTCAGAGCTCTAAACTTGAAGACAGTCTACTTCAATCAGTTCATACCCTATTCATTCCCATTTTTTATAGCACTGTCTCTAAACCACAAATCCAAGGGGACCAAGATATTCCAGGTATTTTAGGTCACAACTGGCAAGAATTCTTAAATTTGTACTTTGACTCTACAATATGTGCCAGTGTTAAACTTATCAAACTTAGATTTTTTTAATAGAATTTACGATACACCATTGCAATTGTTTCAGGTTCATAAAAGAAATACACTCCTCTGTGATAAATATCAAAAAGAAACTGGTGATTTTCTTCACGTGATTTGGAGCTGTGAAAGTTAGATCGTTTTGGTCTCAAACTACTGTTTCCATCTCCACTAACTTCGATATCCCTGACACTTGCAACCCAAAGTGGGTATCTCTTGAAGATTTAGACTTTAGTGGCATAAAAAAAATTGAGGATTCTTTGGTACAATGCAAGAAAAAATATTGCTTTTCAGTTGAAACGCACTGATTTCCTATATTAATTAATAGAAAAAAAAAGATCAATCAAACTCTACCAATGTTTAAACTAATGTATGAAGATCTGGGGAGAGTGGCTGAGTATCAGTGATAACTGTAGCATGCCTCAAAAGAATAAATGGCTGCACTGTGTGCTCAATTAAAATTATTTTATTCAGAACATCTCAAAGTGTTGGCAGAAAGCTGGTAGATGCATTTCACACACTCCAAGTTCGCTTAATCATACCATAATTTTTTCTTTTGATTATATGCGGAGGTGACCTGAGGCGGGCACCTGTCTAGATCATCATTCAAAACCTCACCTGGAGCAGCGAGCCTTCTTGTTTGGATACCTGTAGCATGCCTACCATACAAAGTAGCAACAATGGATGCTGTTTGTCGCACATTTCTTGTATGATTAATATGCCCACACAAGGTGAAATCTTTGTTTCATTGTTCACCCGTGTGTTTTCTTTATGGCTCTACATCCCACACTTTTTGTATTGTTCTTATCTGGAATGAATACTGTAACAATCCTTTTGTGTACAGATGTATCTGTTTTATGTTAATAAACTGAAATATGTATATATATATATATATATATATATATATATATATATATATATATATATATATATATATATAGAAAGGCCAGTATGCTGGCCTGAAATTATGGGAGGAGCCCGGTGGAATATATAACCAGCCCATTCGCCTGTCCTCCTCGTCGGTTCCGGTGCGCGATACCCGATACGTCAGGTATCAAGCGCCGGCCATTCAGACCAGACGCAGTGAGCCCGTTCGTCAGTTCCCGCATTTTTCGTCCCCGTCTTGGCAGCTCGTCTTCCCGTTCAGCAGCGTCCGTCGGTTTCGCCGTCGGAGTGTCGCCGTACCCGTCGAATTTGTCGTTGCACGTCGGGCTGGCTGTCGCAGGTAGGGCTTCGGCACCCCCTTTTTCAATTCATGTATTCGATGTACCGTCAACATTCCCTGTACTCACGAGCCGCTCGCTGCTTTCAAATCGAATGTTTTCTGTGGCCTCGTACGCATGTCGCTATTTTCTACTTTCGATGCAGTCGTTATCACTTTTTCGACACGTTCGATTACGCCACGTCAGGCGATTCATTCGCAGGTACGGCATTCGAAACCGTTCGACTGCCCGAGCATTTCTATTAGTATCGGTCGAATCGTTCGACTCACAGCCAACTGCTTGTTACGACAAGGCAAGCAGTCCGCACGTTTCGCTTGCCCTGCTTCAATTCGAATATCCCTTCATTCATGCAGTTATGTTATGTATTTCATTCGATCTCATTCCAATTCATTTCACTCCCAGTCATTTCTTCCATTTCGAATCATTTCTGTCACTAGTCGCGCTCCGGCGCGAATCCTGTTGCACCTCTGGTGCACCGATTCGCTTTGGAGTGCCCCCAGGGTTTGGCCTCATTTCTGTACATGCTCCAGAGACTGAATCACTCGCAGGTTCACGCACGATCCCTGATTTTTGTCTTTGTCATGGCATATCATTTCTGTCACTTATTACGCTCCAAATCGAATCCTGTCGCATTCTCTTATGCACCGATTCGTCTTGGTGTGCCCAGCTGCTACGCCTCATTTCGGTACATGCTCCAGAGACGGATTCTTTGTAACCTACAGTCCAGTCGTTGAATCCTGTCTCTGTCATGGGATATCATTTCTGTCACTTATTACACTCCAGTTCGAATCCTGTCGCATTCTTTATGCACCGATTCGTTCTGGTGTGCCCAGCTGCTACGCCTCATTTCAGTACATGCTCCAGAGACGGATTCTTTATTGTTACCATCAGTCCAGGCGTTGAATCTTGTCTCTGTCATGGGATATCATTTCTGTCACTTATTACGCTCCAATTCGAATCCTGTCGCATTCTTTTATGCACCGATTTGTTCTGGTGTGCCCAGCTGCTACGCCTCATTTCAGTACATGCTCCAGAGTCGGATTCTTTGTTGTAACCATCAGTCCAGTCGTTGAATCTTATCTCTGTCATGGCATATCATTTCGGTCACTTATTACGCTCCGATTCGAATCCTGTCGCATTTATTTATGCACCGATTCGTTCCGGTGCGCCCAGCTGTTACGCCTCATTTCAGTACATGCTCCAAGGACAGGACTCATCTGTTTGGTTCAAGGGCTCGTCCTCCGATTCTTGTCTTTGTCATGGGTTTCATTTCGTTTCACCTATCACGTTCCGGTACGAATAGTCACATCTGTGTACCAAATTCATCCCGGCGTGCCCCAGGAATGGCCTCATTTCAGTACATGCTCCAAGGACAGGATTCATCCGTTTGGTTCAAGGGCCTCGTCCTCTGATTCTTGTCTTTGTCATGGGTTTTCATTTCATTTCACCTTATCACGTTCCGGTACGAATAGTCACTTCGGTGTACCAAATTCGTCTCGGCGTGCCCCAGGAACGGCCTCATTTCAGTACATGCTCCAGAATCCGTTTCGTGCTCAGTCGCAAAGTTGTGGCATGGCGATCCGGATCTCTGTCATGGCAGCTTCTCTCATCTCACTATCACATGCGGTCTGGATGCCTACCAGGGGGGCCTTGCTCCTCGGCCTCATTTCATTATAAAGTTGCCTCAAAAGGAAAACAGCTTCGTTTAGGCGTGTTGCGTTGTTTTTCTCCACATTCAAGCGCAGACTTCCTGCAATCGTCGTAAATACACATCCAAGCGCAGACTTCTTGCAGTCGTTGCAAGCACGCATCCAGAGATAGACTAATCGCAATCATTGTACCAGCACGCATACGAGCAGAGACCTCTGGCAGTCGTCGCAAGCACGCATTCGAGCCTAGACCTCTTGCACTCGTTACAAGCACGCATTCGAGCATAGACCTCTTGCAGTCGTCGCAAGCACGCATTCGAGCCTAGACCTCTTGCACTCATTACAAGCACGCGTTCGTGCATAGAGCTCTTGCAGTCGTTGCAAGCACGCATTCGAGCATAAACCTCTTGCGGTCGTTGCAAGCACGCATTCGAGCACAAACCTCTTGCTATCGTTGCAAGCACGCTTTCGAGCATAAACCTCTTGCAATCGTTGCAAGCACGCATTCGAGCATAGACCTTTTCCAATCGTCGCAAGCACGCATTCGAGCATACACCTCTAGCGATCGTTGCAAGCACGCATTCGAGCGTAGACCTCTTACAGTCATGACAAGCACGCATTCAAGCATAAGCCTCTTGCGATCATTGCAAGCTGATGTCCGGGCTCAACTTATGGCAATCATTGCTGGCAGGCACTTCTGCCTGCTCAATAGGTTGCTTTGGGGGAAGCCTGGATACCTTCCTAAATGTTCGTTGTATTACAGGGTACTTATACTTATAGGCATAGTTGATCCAGGGAAAATCCGATTGCCTCTCGAGGGGTCAGGAAGGAATTTTTTCCCCTACTGTAGCAAATTGGCCATGCTCTGTTGGGGTTTTTTGCCTTCCTCTGGATCAGCTGCGGGCGTAGAATTGGGGTGTCGGGTGGTGTGATACCTTATTATTTCAATTGTGGTTGGACCGGATGGACTTCTGTCTTTTCCGGCCTGGCTACCCACGAAGCCTACTGTAAATCCTTGCAATCGCTGCAGGCACGCGTCCTAGCATAACATCTTGCAAATCATGGCAAGCACGCATCCTGGGTAACATCTTGCAACCGTCGCAAGTACGCGTCCTAGCATAACATCTTGCAATCATGGTAAGCACGCATACTGAGTAACATCTTGCAACCGTCGCAAGCACGCGTCCTAACATACATGCAAGCATAACTCCCGCAGTCTTCGCAGTGCACATGCGGAACGCGAATTGCTCGCAGTCACCACGTACACATCTCCTCCGACAAACTCCCGGGCAATTGTCGCAAGCACACGTACAAACACAACCTTTACTCATGCCAAGGCTCGCGACTTAGCATAACTTCTTGCAATCGTTTGTTGCAAGCACGTTCTCAGTGGTACGCTAACTGGCTACACCTCATTTTCAGCAGCACTTAATTGGCCACTCGTCTCCTGTGGCCTTTCTTACAAGCCACTCACTGTCGCCTGTCCGGCTGTCTCTTCCTTGGGACAGTTGAGTTCAACCTCCGTCCGCACCAGGATCATGTTGTCACACGCAACTGGCTTCTTCCGTAGCACGCCCAGGCTATTTCTAGCCAGCGTTCAACATTTCTTATTCTTACATGCTCGGAGAACCATCTGTTGTTACAGCCCATACAGCAAGATCCCCACTACGATGCGTCCAGAGGCATCAGCCCATAATCTTCGGCCAATGCTCGCCCATTACAACTGCCATCTTTACGGACACATAATACCCTCGCAGATTCCCCAGTTTAGTCATCCAAGAGACACCTACAGTCCCTTCACGGTATGTCGAGCGTCCCTATGCACGTCATCCCTCAGGGGTCGCGCCTCTGTGTCACGCCGATTGGTCTTACTGTCTCTCTCACAGGATCCGGAGCAAGTCCTCAGCCGGGTCCCCGCGGCAATAGCAGTCCTTGCTATGCGGGAGGAATTCCTATCGTCTAGGAGTGACGTCTCTCTGTTCATTCCCTTCGCGTCTTCCCTTTCTCCCCAGGTGATGACTGACGCAGCGGCCTCCACGGGCTTGCCGCTGATTTTTTGGCCACCTCTGGCTCGCAGCTCCCTGGCCTCCCCAGTTACTGGCAATTCCTGGCTGCGCCAAGGCGCCCTCTCTGGTGGTATGTACTTCCTACGTCAACTGGTCCAGCTCTTGTTGTTGTTTCAGTTCAACATCCATTCTTCCTTTATCCCCGGTAAGTTCAATCAGGCAGCGGACGCCCTCTCCCGCTTTAACCTTGTCGCGTTTTCATTCAGGTACCCGGAGCCGGACCAACATCAGCAGCTATCCCGGACTGGTCTCAACTGACCCTGGGTTAGCCCCTCACTTCCTAGCGGCTACCCAACTCGTTTGATCACTCCCTTTCCCGCAATACCCTCAAGGCCTATCAATCAGCCTGGAGGGCCTTTAACCAACTTCGTCACGTGTCACAGTACAGAGACGTCCCGTGTCAAGCAAGTCACAGCCTTCATTTCCTACTGTCACTCGCAGTTGGCGTCATCCTTTAATACGATCCGGCTATACATGACCGGTGTACAACATCTTACGTCCCTCCAGGACCCTACCGTACCCTTCCTATTTTACCACGCCGTTCGGGCTGTTACGCGCGGTATCCAGGAAGCGCCAGCCGATGACCGGCACCAAAACGACCGCCTATCACAGGAGACGTTTAGAAATACGTCAGACTTCCTGGCTACTTCACCTTTTCGCTCTCCACGTTGGTGTCATTTACAAGCAGCCATACACCTCGCCTTCCCCGGCTTCTTACGGCCAAGCAAGTTTACTTGTTGTAGCCTCACGGCACGCATGCTGTACCAGCACCACCTGGTCCGATACAAAGACCATTTCGCCTTACACTTAGCAGTCTCCAACACGCAGCAGCTTGGCTCGGGTTCGGACATACACCGCTATAAGTCCAACAACCGTCGGTACCCGGTCGCCATTTTCACGCGCCTGTCGGCCCCTTTTGGCTGATCAACCAGGAGTTAGTCCTCTTCTGCCATTTCTCACTAAACCCCTGAACGCTGCCCGGTGCAACGTGTCAGGATACTCCCGGGTGTCCTTCACCTCTGTCCTACTCACATTATCAAGAAGTGGGGCAGATGGAGGTCCACCTGTTTCGCCCGCTACATACCCAATCCGCAAGCGGAGATGACCCAGGCCTTTGTCGAGCGCACCCAGTAACAAACTTGGATCAATAAAATACAACCCCTACCTGAATGATTTTGCCCCCTTATTTTGGTATACCGTACGTTAGACCAGGGCACACTTTCAGGTCCATTTCAAGTAAGCGAGTTTATGTTAACCTTGTTTGTCATCCTTAACCGTATCGGTCAGAGGGCTCCATACCATAAATAGAAAGGCCAGTATGCTGGCCTGAAATTATGGGAGGAGCCCGGTGGAATATATAACCAGCCCATTCGCCTGTCCTCCTCGTCGGTTCCGGTGCGCGATACCCACCCACCCATCCCCCTTTTCAGGGCATTTCTCAAGCATCATACTCCTCATGAGAGTACTCTTTTCTCCCCATTCATATTCATTTCATTTATCACCCACTTTCTATCTAGGGTATGCCCCCTTATTTTGGTATACCGTACGTTAGACCAGGGCACACTTTCAGGTCCATTTCAAGTAAGCGAGTTTATGTTAACCTTGTTTGTCATCCTTAACCGTATCGGTCAGAGGGCTCCATACCATAAATATATATATATATATATATAAATAGAGAGGAAAATAAAAAGAAAAGAAAAATAAGATATACAATAATAAGCCTGTAGTTATCCATGAGTATCTGTTTGTAGATTAGCATTAAATATTTCTAAATATGCACTTGATATATTTTTTTAAGATAAAGATGAAGTTCTTCTTGAAGGGATCTCAAACAACCCTGCAGCTGAATTGAAAGAAAGGCGTGCTTATGTTTTTTTTTTTTTTTTAAAGAAGTCATTGTAAGAATCCAGGGGAAATTGCATGCATGGGGATGGAAAGGAAACATCTTACAATGTCACTTGTATAATATCATAATAAAAGCATTCAAATAGTGAAAATGTCTCCTAGATTTGCAGTGATTACATTTTAGGACATTTCGCTCAGCAGGTACAAGGGTTTATCATACTCAAATGCGTTAGATTCCGAGAACACTTTACAAGTTCCATCCTGTTTGGAAATACAGTTGTATTTTAACCTGGGTCAAACATTTACAATATTTGAGGAAATCCAAAAATCTTTCTTTTATTGTTTTACGTGCAGGAATTTCCTGTAGAAAAAATACTATGTAGAAAAACATATTTGTAGAACTTGAAAAAATTGTTCAGGAATTGTTACATTTTTTTTTTTCAGACTATTTATTTAACCACAAAAAGGCAAGTTCAGGTTCTCATTGGAGTCAAATTTACATGATGACATAACAAATACATTGAAAGGGTCAAGCAATAATTCACATAGTAATCAAATTATACATTACATCTTCTATATTTGTCCTATAGGAATAGGGATGGCCGAACTGTTCACCCGGCGGTCGGTTCGCTGCGAATTTCGGCTGTTCACGGCCCGCCCGTTCGGCGGACTATTGCCGCTGTTCGCCCGGCGGACTTACGTGTTTACTGTGTAAAAGAACTTTGACCTATGATGACACATCCATCATGGGGTACAGGCAGCCAAATTAGATATTACAGCACATGGACACTTGGACATTACCCCTAACTTATAAATAGACCCGATCCGGCGGCCATTTTACATTCTTTCTACTGTCACTATAGGGAGAGGTTGCTGTGTGGAGCAGGGAGAGACTGCAGTGACCCAAATCGCTAGCTATTAGGTCCACAAAAGTTATTTTAAGGACTAGTATGGTATAGGTGTAGTTCAGGATATAGGTTTGAGGCACTGCTATTCAAGTCATTGTTGCTGCAGATTGTCTTTTGTCAGGGCTGAGAGAGGGACAGATAGGATGCTGTGTGTCGCAGAGAGGGACAGTCAGTTTAATCATTAGCTGTTACTATTAGGTCCACAAAAGTCCTTTTCAGGACTGGTAGGGTGTAGTAGTACAGGATATAGTTTCGAGTGCTATTCAAGTTATTGTTGCAGCAGCCTGTGTTTTGTCAGTTTAAATAGGGACAGGCAGGAAGCTGTGTGTGGCAGTGAGGGACAGTTAGTTTAATCAGTAGCTGTTACTATTAGGTCCATAAAGGTCCTTTTCAGGACTGGTATGGTAATAGGCTTGTACACGTATAATATTCTTTCTTCCAAATATAGAAAGAATATTATACTTGACTGCTGCCCTTCTGCTGCAGTAGTCCTTTATGAGTATAGGGACTGAGGTACAGTCTGCTAATCACAACCTACTAGTTCCACAAAGGTCCTTCTAAGGACTGGTAAGGTATAGCGTACTAGAGTATATAGGGTTGAGTGAGGTACAGCCTGCTAATCCTTAAGGACTGGTATAGGTCCACAATATATAGGGTTGAAGGTGCACTACTGCTGACTGCTGCCCTATTCTGCAGCAGTCCTTTATCAGTATAGGGACTGAGGTACAGTCTGCTAATCACAACCTACTAGTTCCACAAAAGGTCCTTCTAAGGACTGGTAAGGTATAGTGTACTACAGTATATAGGGTTGAGTGAGGAACCGTCTGCTAATCACAACCTACTAGTTCCACACAGGTCCTTCTAAGGACTGGTAAGGTATAGCGTACTAGAGTATATAGGGTTGAGTGAGGTACAGTCTGCTAATCCTTAAGGACTGGTATAGGTCCACAATATATAGGGTTGAGGTGCACTACTGCTGACTGCTGCCCTATTCTGCAGCAGTCCTTTATCAGTATAGGGACTGAGGTACAGTCTGCTAATCACAACCTACTAGTTCCACAAAGGTCCTTCTAAGGACTGGTAAGGTATAGCGTACTAGAGTATATAGGATTGAGTGAGGTACAGTCTGCTAATCACAACCTACTAGTTCCACAAAGGTCCTTAAGGACTGGTATAGGTGTACTATTTGGTGTGCAGTATATAGTTGTGTAATACACGTATAAAATACTTGCACGTATCGAAAGCATAGTATAGTGCATTTCCACTGTCCAGCATTGTGACTGCTGAGCGGTTCTGCAGCGATACTACAAAGAGTGACAAACACAATCCAAAAAAAAAAAGTATTGTAACTGGTGTGATAGACCAGTGGCCCCCAAAAACAATAGATTGAAGCGGGTGTTATATACTTTCTTCCACATACATACTGCACTTCTGTAGAGAGTTTTGTCACAGGGTAATTTAAAAAATGACAGGCAGAGGAAGAGGCAGGCCCTTCCGCAGGGGTGGTAGGGGTAGGGCAGGAGCAACAGGCTTGAGCCAAAGTGGGAAATTGCAGAAGGTGCGTGCGATTACGTCAAAGGAAGCACCAGAATTGGTTGAGTGGCTCACTCAGCCTTACTCTTCTGCACCCTCTGCTGTGCATATTATGAGGGGCTCCCACCATCCCTGTGCTATGCTCATTATGAGGGGCTCCCACCATCCCTGTGCTATGCTGACTTCCTCCTGGGGCTGCTTACGGTGCAGGTGTCAGTGCTGTATATCACGGTGCTGGTGATCATCTCCTGCACCCTGTTCTTTGCCTACCCTGACCTTCCCTCGCCTCCATTGTCTCAAGAGTCCTGAATTGTCAGAATTCCACATATAAAAAAAGAATGCTTGTTGTTGGCGATCCCAGATTCACCTCATACATGTGTTATGTCATAGGCCATGTGATGGGACTATGTGTGCACAGCTAGTAATTATTTTGTGTCTGCAAATATGACCTGTAGGTTTGTCAAGTTCACCATCCCTGTGCTGTGATGACTTCCTCCTGGGGCTGCTTATTATGAGGGGCTCCCACCATCCCTGTGCTATGCTCATTATGAGGGGCTCCCACCATCCCTGTGCTGTCCTGACTTCCTCCTGGGGCTGCTTATTATGAGGGGCTCCCACCATCCCTGTGCTGACTTCCTCCTGGGGCTGCTTACGGTGCAGGTGTCAGTGCTGTATGTCATGGTGCTGGTGTCAGTGCTTTATGTCACGCTGCTGATGTCAGTGCTCTCTATCATGGTGGTGGTGTCAGATCACTCTATCACGGTGCAGGTGTCAGTGCTCTATATCACGGTGCTGGTGCTGGTGATCATCTCCTGCACCCTCTTCTTTGCCTACCCTGACCTTCCCTCGCCTCCATTGTCTCAAGAGTCCTGAATTGTCAGAATTTCACATATAAAAAAAGAATGCTTGTAGTTGTCGATCCCAGATTCACCTCATACATGTGTTATGTCATTGGCCATGTGGTGGGACTATGTGTGCACAGCTAGTAATTATTTTGTGGCTGCAAATATGACCTGTAGGTTTGTAAAGTTCACCATCCCTGTGCTGTGATGACTTCCTCCTGGCGCTGCTTATTATGAGGGGCTCCCACCATCCCTGTGCTATGCTCATTATGAAGGGCTACCACCATCCCTGTGCTGTCCTGACTTCCTCCTGGGGCTGCTTATTATGAGGGGCTCCCACCATCCCTGTGATGTGCTGACTTCTTCCTGGGGCTGTACCTCTGCTGTGCATATTATGAGGGGCTCCCACCCTCCCTGTGCTATGCTCATTATGAGGGGCTCCCACCATCCCTGTGCTGTGCTGACTTCCTCCTGGGGCTGCTTATTATGAGGGGCTCCCACCATCCCTGTGCTGTGCTCATTATGAGGGGCTCCTACCATCCCTGTGCTGTGCTGACTTCCTCCTGGGGCTGCTTATTATGAGGGGCTCCCACCATCCCTGTGCTGTGCTGACTTCCTCCTGGGGCTGCTTATTATGAGGGGCTCCCACCATCCCTGTGCTGTGCTGACTTCCTCCTGGGGCTGTACCTCTGCTGTGCATATTATGAGGGGCTCCCACCATCCCTGTGCTATGCTCATTATGAGGGGCTCCCACCATCCCTGTGCTATGCTGACTTACTCCTGGGGCTGCTAATTATGAGGGGCTCCCACCATCCCTGTGCTATGCTGACTTACTCCCGGGGCTGTACCTCTGCTGTGCATATTATGAGGGGCTCCCACCATCCCTGTGCTATGCTCATTATGAGGGGCTCCCACCATCCCTGCGCTATGCTGACTTACTCCTGGGGCTGCTTACGGTGCAGGTGTCAGTGCTGTATATCACGGTGCTGGAGTCAGATCACTCTATCACGGTGCAGGTGTCATTGCTGTATGTCACGCTGCTGATGTCAGTGCTCTCTATCACGGTGCTGGTGTCAGATCACTCTATCACGGTGCAGGTGTCATTGCTGTATGTCACGCTGCTGATGTCAGTGCTCTCTATCACGGTGCTGGTGTCAGATTACTCTATCACGGTGTAGGTGTCATTGCTGTATGTCACGCTGCTGGTGATCATCTCCTGCACCCTCTTCTTTGCCTACCCTGACCTTACGGTTCGCAAACTATCGGCCGCGTTTGCGGTCCGCGTTCGCAAAACGTCCCGTCGGAAGTTCGTCCATCACTATATAGGAATATAGCGCTGTTTTTATAGCTATCTAGGGGAGAGATAAGATAGAACCCTCAGCAGCTATACCCGGAATTACCTGTTCTATTTTCCGTTTCCTAAATTATAAAAAGAACAAAAAAAAAAAAGGCACACAAGGGAAAAAAGGGTAAGAGGGGGTGGCCCTGATGGATGATGAGTAACTAGTTACTGGCTGTCTAATTATAATGTCTACACCCAACAATGAATTAAGCAAAGTCAAACTTTCTTTAGAGAGGATAAATGTATTCCACCGTCTCCATAACTCAGAATACTTTAATACTTTTCTTGCTTATTTTGTGCTGAAATTATGAGATCTTCCATCCTATTAATCTCTTCCAACTTATGTAGCCACCATCCAATGGTAGGGAGTAACATGTTTTTGCACCTAAGGGGGATACATGCTTTTGCGCATTTACTAAGTGTCTTAAAATAAATTTCTCATAATTTTTAACTGGGATAGTCGTGACATTCAATAGAAAAAAAGCTGGGTCCTCTGGTATATTAAAATCAGAAAGTTTTTGGATAATGTTCTGCACTTCCCTCCAGTATGGCAGTATGGTGTTATCTTTGGACAGGACCAAAAAATGTGTAGCATCGTACCTCCCTCCTCCTGGCATCTCTAGCAACGATCTGGCATTTCGGGATGAAATGTATGTATTTTTTGTAGCGTCTGATACCACCGTGTCAATATTTTATCGTTAGTCTCCTGTATTCTAGTTCAAATGGATGATTTCAACGCCAATTATCGTATTATACCGTAATTATAGTCCAATTATATTTTGTCTTTGACTGTTTGTAAACTTACAGTTCATCTTTTCCTCCCACCTCTCCATCCAAGATAGATATGGTTGTTCCAGGGTAATTAGTAGACCATACATCTTTGAGAGTGTTTGCGTCAGGGTCCCCTCCTCCCAACAGTACTTTTCAAATTTGGATAATTGTCTACTAAACCTCTCCGGAGACTTCAACGAATAGAGAAAATAATGGAGCTGCAATGCATTTCAAAATGGTAGGCCAAAGCGGCCTGAAGGTTCCATTCACCACTTAAGGACCGCCTCACGCCGATGTACGTCGGCAGAATGGCGCGGCTGGGCACAAGCACGTACCTGTATGTTGCTTTTTAAGTGCCCAGCCGTGGGCCGGCGGCGGCGCGCTCCCGACCCGGTCCTGTGCTCTGTGACCGTGGCTGCGGACCAGTGGACCCGATCACTGCTGGTGTCCCGAGATCAGGTCACAGAGCTGAAGAACGAGGAGAGGTCTGTGTAAACAAACCTCTCCCTGTGCTTCCCTGTATGTCACGCTGCTGATGTCAGTGCTCTCTATCACGGTGCTGGTGTCAGATCAGTCTATCACGGTGCAGGTGTCATTGCTGTATGTCACGCTGCTGATGTCAGTGCTCTCTATCATGGTGCTGGTGTCAGATCACTCTATCACGGTGCAGGTGTCATTGCTGTATTCACGCTGCTGATGTCAGTGCTCTCTATCACGGTGCTGGTGTCAGATCACTCTATCACGGTGTAGGTGTCATTGCTGTATGTCACGCTGCTGGTGATCATCTCCTGCACCCTCTTCTTTGCCTAGCCTGACCTTCCCTCTCCTCCATTGCCTTCATGCGCTCCACAGTCCTGAATTGTCAGAATTTCACATATAAAAAAAGATTGCTTGTAGTTGTCGATCCCAGATTCACCTCATACCTGTGTTATGTCATTGGCCATGTGGTGGGACTATGTGTGCACAGCTAGTAATTATTTTGTGGCTGCAAATTTGACCTGTAGTCTTGTAAAGTTCGCCTCCCATTGAAGTCAATGGGGCCCTTCGCGAACGTTACGGTTCGCGAACTATGGGCCGCGTTCACGGTCCGCGTTCGCAAAACGTCCCGTCGGAAGTTCGTCCATCACTATATAGGAATATAGCGCTGTTTTTATAGCTATCTAGGGGAGAGATAAGATAGAACCCTCAACAGCTATACCCGGAATTACCTTATCTATTTTCCATTTCCTAAATTATAAAAAGAACAAAAAAAAAAGGCACACAAGGGAAAAAAGGGTAAGAGGGGGTGGCCCTGATGGACGATGAATAACTAGTTACTGGCTGTCTAATTATAATGTCTACACCCGACAATGAATTAAGCAAAGTGAAACTTTCTTTAGAGAGGATAAATGTATTCCACCGTCTCCATAACTCAGAATACTTTAATACTTTTCTTGCTTATTTTGTGCTGAAATTATGAGGTCTTCCATCCTATTAATCTTTTCCACCTTATGTAGCCAACATCCAATGGTAGGGAGTAACATGTTTTTCCACCTAAGGGTGATACATGCTTTTGCGCATTTACTGTGTCTTAAAATACATTTCTCATAATTTTTAACTGGGATAGTCGTGACATTCAATAGAAAAAAAGCTGGGTCCTCTGGTATATTAAAATCAGAAAGTTTTTGGATAATGTTCTGCACTTCCCTCCAGTATGGCAGTATGGTGTTATCTTTGGACAGGACCAAAAAATGTGTATCATCGTACCTCCCTCCTCCTGGCATCTCTAGCAACGATCTGGCATTTCGGGATGAAATGTATGTATTTTTTGTAGCGTCTGATACCACCGTGTCAATATTTTATCGTTAGTCTCCTGTATTCTAGTTCAAATGGATGATTTCAATGCCAATTATCGTATTATAATTATAGTCCAATTATATTTTGTCTTTGACTGTTTGTAAACTTACAGTTCATCTTTTCCTCCCACCTCTCCATCCAAGATAGATATGGTTGTTCCAGGGTAATTAGTAGACCATACATCTTTGAGAGTGTTTGCGTCAGAGTCCCCTCCTCCCAACAGTACTTTTCAAATGTGGATAATTGTCTACTAAACCTCTCCGGAGACTTCAACGAATAGAGAAAATAATGGAGCTGCAATGCATTTCAAAATGGTAGGCCAAAGCGGCCCGAAGGTTCCATTCACCACTTAAGGACCGCCTCACGCCGATGTACGTCGGCAGAATGGCACGGCTGGGCACAAGCACGTACCTGTATGTTGCTTTTTAAGTGCCCAGCCGTGGGCCGGCGGCGGCGCGCTCCCGACCCGGTCCTGTGCTCTGTGACCGTGGCTGCGGGACCAGTGGACCCAATCGCTGCTGGTGTCCCGAGATCGGGTCACAGAGCTGAAGAACGAGGAGAGGTCTGTGTAAACAAACCTCTCCCTGTGCTTCCCTGTGTGGCTGTCACCGATCATCTCTTCCCTTTTATAGGGAAGGACGATCAGTGACATCATATGCCAGGCCACGCCCCCCTACAATAAAAAAAAACACATAACGTCATACATAATAACTACACTGCCCCCTAGTGGTTAACTCCTTCACTGCCAGTGCCATTTACACAGGAATCGGTGCATTTAAATAGCACTGATTGCTGTATAAATGACAATGGTTCCAAAAATGTGTAGAAAAATGTCCGATGTGTCCGCCATAATGTCGCAGTCACAATAAAAATTGCTGATTGCTGCCATTACTAGTAAAAAAAAAAATAATAAAAATGCTATAAAACTATCCCCTATTTTGTAAACGCTATAACTTTTGCGCAAACCAATCAATAATTGCTAATTGCGATTTTTTTTTATCAAAAATTTGTAGAAGAATACGTATCAGCCTAAACTGAGGAAAATAAAAAAAATTTATATATTTTTTGGGGATATTTATTATAGCAAAAAGTCAAAAATATTGCATTTTTTTCAAAATTGTCGCTCTATTTTTGTTTACAGCGCAAAAAATAAAAAACGCAGAGGTGATCAAATATCACCAAAAGAAAGCTCTATTTGTGAGAAAAAAAGGACACCAATTTTGTTTGGGAACAACGTCGAATGACCGCGCAATTGTCAGTTAAAACGACACAGTGCTGAATCGCAAAAAGGGGCTTGGTCCTTTGGCTGCAAATTGGTCCAGGGCTTAAGTGGTTAATAGAAAAAGAGAGATTACTATATGTGGTGGACTTTTAAGGCACAAAGTGACTCAAAAGAAATTTAAATAATAGAATAATGAAAAGAATGAATATACAATATTAACACTAGTATTTGTATACTATATACTCAGGGCCGTCTTTAGTATTGATTGGGCCCCCCTCCCCCTATGCAATTTCACTCTCTACCTTCTCTGAGACATAAAATAAATAGCAGCTAGACTTAAAATCAGTTTACTGTATCAGATCAGGCAGTGATTGCGATTGGTTGCCAGAGGTTACAGCATATCATTACCGCTCACTGACTGGTGGCTAGAGGTTACAGCACATGATTTCTGCTTTTTGATTGGCTGCTAGAGATTTACTGTACAGTAATACTGCTCACTGGTTGCTATAGGTTACAGCACATCATCGCCTCACTGCAGGGGGGCATGATATACATATGAATACTGCCTTTATTTACATATCAATTCCGTTGGCCTCAGCTATTTACATATGCATGTCACTTCAATTTACATATGAATGCCGCTTATTTACATGTAAGCACGGGGTCTACAAGTGAGTCATCTGTACACAACAATAGGGCAGAGCTGGGCAGCATTAGTAGCAGCACTTCACACTGAGATATCAGGACACAGCACAGGGCTAAAACTTCAAGGGAAAAGGGAATGTAAACTGGGATAGTTGGCAAGTATGAGGCAGCTGCTTTGGGCCCCACAACAATGACAGGGCCCAGGGCAGCTGCCCCTTTTGCCCTGCCTTAAAGACGGCCCTGTATATACTATTTTAAATACTAGTGCTACTATTGTATATTAATTCTAGTCATCATTCTATTCTAGAAATATGGTTTTTCCTTGCTCTCATCCCTGAAGAAGGAGGAAATAATTTATTCTGAAACACGTTGGGTGTGAGAAACCTAAAACTGTACTGTATATTTCTTTACATGATCGTGTAAAAGCTTTAAGATGTGTTTGACATTTCATGTTTTTTTATATACTTTTTCTACATTTTCTAATAAATATTTTGAAATTATTCATATACATTATTTAAATTTTCTTTTGAGCCACCTTGTGCCTTAAAAGTCCACCACATAGGGGAATCTCTCTTTTTCTTGTAATATTGGATGTGGCACAACCCTCTTTTGTGCAACAATACCATTTTTTTCAAGGTTCCATTAATACAGCTATGGACGGCCATCTTTCTGGCTGTAAAAAATGGGATGCTTGAAAGCAATTAGTCTGTCGTAAAGTGGAAAAGTGATAGTCTCTCAGACCTGGGGGGAATCTTGGATTCCCAAGGATGGGCATCAGTGGGAAAGCTGATGACCTGAGCGAAGTTTTGGCAATCACCTGTGAATAAATTCATACTGTGGGGCCTATCAGGGGATGTACTTTTAAACAAGACGTGAGATTGTCATAACACCATGGTGCCCCTTTCAGTAGGATGTCAGTTTGCACCTGTTCAATTGGAATCCATAGTTTGTTTATTGAGTGGCGGTTCCAATCTATAAGTCGCCCCATGTGTACAGCCTGATAGTATTTGAGTACGTCTGGTAGTGCGATACCGCCACTCTGTTTAGGTAAAGATAGTTGGAATCTAAGAATGCGTGGTCTCTTATACGCCCATATGAATTTAGTAAATAAGTAATGGACCTGTTTGAAATACTGAGATGGTATCTTGAATGAAATAGGTCTGTAACTGACACAGCAAGTAGGGTCTTTTCCTTCTTTAGGAATTACTGTTACATGTGCTTTTAGGTTATGTCTAGAGAAAAATGTTTCAGAGCTTACTTTATTAAACAGTTCCACCATATGAGGGCCTAGAAGTGGAAATAATTCCTTGTAGTACTGTAATGAAAGCCCGTCCGGGCCCGATGTTTTGCCCAATTTAGAGACACTAAGTGCTTTCTGAAGTTCATCTAAGGTTATTGGTGTTTCTAAGTCTTCTCGGAGCTCTAAAGTTAACTGAGGGAGTTGGGAAGCAGCCATATAGTCCTCCATCTGTATCTGAGAGGGGGACTGCTCTGAAAGGTTGTATAATGAGGCATAGAAGTCTCTAAACCCCTGTGTAATTTGCTTAGGGACCATTTTTTTGCCTTTAGCTGTAATAATTTGGGGGATATATGAAGCTGATTTTTTTTTCACTAAGTGAGCATGCTAGCATTCTCCCACATTTATCTCGTAATTCATAACCAATTTTATGGCGTCGCTGTATATCGGCCTTAGCTTGGTCTGTTACCTGCTTGCGGATCGCAAACAAATTTTGTTTGAGCGTTGGGTTTGGTACATGTTTACGTTGAGCCTCTAGTTTGTGGATGTCATGTAGAAGAGATGTAAGTTTTTTCCATCCGCTGTCGTTTAAGTCTTTGTGGCGTTTAAGGCTCTGTGTTTGATGAGAACCCCTCTTATGACTGCCTTGTGGGCCTTCCATGGGATCCCTATGTCGCAGTCAGGTTGTTTATTGATTTGGAATTACTGACCCAGCTCACGCTGTACATCTTCCACTATCTCAGGGGTCTGGAGGGGGCTTTAATTCAGTATCCAGAATCTAGTTCTGGAGACTGAGTGCTCCGAAAGTGGATATATTAACTCAATTGGTGCATGGTCTGACCATGTGATCCTACTAATTGCTGTATTATGTTACATATTTTTTTTATTTTACAAACATATATATTGTTTTAGTATTATAAGAACACAATAACCATAATTATTAAATGGGTAGACCCAAACCACTTTAAAGACAAATTTTCATCTAATCATCTTGCAATTTGCAAAGAATACCCAATAATTTTAAGCACTCTGGGAGCTTTTACCCCCTTCATGACCAAGGCATGTTTTGCTATTCAGGACTGTGCTGCTTTAACTGGCAATTCCACGGTCACGCAATACTGTATGTAAATGAAATTAATATTATTTTAGTCACATAAATATAGCTTTCTGTTAATGGGGCAAAACAAAATGGCACTAGATTCAGCCAATGGGGGTGATGTGACACATCCCAACCTATGGAATGGGGAGGTAATATAGACCCAGCCCATGGGGCGGAGTGGCAACAAGATCAGGTCCACGTCCCTCTATCAATTGCAATAGGGATATCTCATCTAATCCTATATAGATATATATTATATTTGGGGGTTCTAAGTAATTTTCTAGCAAAAAATACTGATTTTAACTTGTAACCAACAAATGTCGGAAAAATTTACTTTGATTGTAAAGGCTTGTTTTTTTTCCTATAGCAATAACAAACATATTATACTTACCTGCTCTGTACAAATCCTCCTCATCTCGGGTGCCTCTTCTGTGATCCTGGGCTTTGCCTCCTGTTCTGTGCCCCCACAGCAAGCAGCTTACTATGAGGACACCCGACCCAAGTCACAGCTCTGTTACCATTCGGATGTGGAGCCCTGATCGCCCCCCCCTCCCCAATTGGCTAGCTGATTTTGATTGACAGCAGCAGCAGCCAAAGGCTGGATGGAGAATCTTGGACGGTTGAGACACTAGTGGACATTGCTGGAGAGAGAGAAATCAGTTAGTACTGATTTTTACTAAGCATGTGCAAGTGCCCATAGAAAACAATTAACTGCATTCAGATCCATAAAGAAAAAAAGACTGTACTCATGAGAATGAGATTGAGGACTGTGTGCGTTAAACCTTAGTATGGGTTCATAGTAGTGACATAATGGTACAAAAAAAGCTTAGTAAACGAGGGGAGAATCTGCTGACTTCTATCATCCAATCACGTGCAAGCAAAAATGCCTTTTTTTTTTAATTCCTTGCAGTTGATTGGGTATTCTTTGCAAAGTGAAGCTTCGCCTCATTTACTAAGTGCTGGAGCAACTGCTTTTTCAAAATACAACTACACTTGCAAAGTGCACAGTCGATTTGCGTTATCCTTGTGTATGAATACCTCGACCACCTCCCACCCACGCTATACCCGAAAGATGGCTACAGCGTGGGCCTTAATTGGCGAGAGGGTGTCCATGTACATCCTCCCATCTATGAGCTGCCTGCGCACCCCCTGTGGGGGTGTCCGGCGCGCTTTGTGGTCAGTGAATCACAGATCAGACTAAGGGGTAATCACAACCCCTTGCCACTTGATCAGCTGTCAGCAGACAAACAGAAGATCGTAATCTGCTTTTTTTCCCCTGATCACCGGCTTCTGTCATAGAGACATCGTTCCATACACAGAGAGCCACTGCTGCTATGCAGTGCTCAGCAGTGCCATCTGCCAGAGCCCACCAGTGCCACTTACCAATGCATATCAGTGCTGCCTATCAGTGCCCACCAGTGCCACCTACCAGTGCCCACTAGTGCCACTTATCAATGCCCACCAGTGCCACCTATCATTGCCCATCAGTGCTGCCAATCAGTACTCATCAGCGCCACCTATCAGTGCTGTTTATCAGTGTCACCTACCAGTGCCTATCAGCGCCCTTCAGTGCCACCTAGCCATGCCATCTATCAGTGCCCTTCAATGCCACCTATCAGTGCCCATCAGTGCCACCTATCAGTGCCCACCACTAGTATCGCTTCATTAGTGCCCATCAGTCCTGGCTTAGCAGTGCCTATTAGTGCAGCCTATCAGTGCCCATCAGTGCAGCCTCATCAATGAAAAAGAAAAATTACCTGTTTGCAAAATTTTATAACAAACTATAAAACAGTTTTTTTCATATTTTTTTCCCAATTTTATTTTTTTTTAAGCAAAAAAACAACAACCCAGCAGTGATTAAATACCACCAATATAAAGCTTTATCCTTACCCCTTACCACATGATCAGCTATCAGCCAATGACAGCTGATCACGTGATGTAAACAGAAGATCATAATCTGCTTTTTTTCCCCCTCGCTGACAGCACGAGGAGAAAAAAAAAAGCCAAACACCGGCTTCTGTCAGAGTGACATCGGTCCCATACACAGAGAGCCACTGCTGCTATGCAGTGCCCACCATTGCCACCTGCCAGTGCCCACCAGTGCCACTTACCAGTGCCACCTATCAATGCCCATCAGTGTCTCATCATCAGTGCCACCTATCAGTGCTGCTTATCAGTGTCACCTACCAGTGCCTATACGTGCCCATTAGTGCCACCCATCAGTGCCACCTATCAGTGACCTTCAGTGCCTATCAGGGCCTCCTATCAGTGTCCATCAGTGCCGCCTCATTAGTGCCCACCAGTGACACCTATCAGTGCCCATCAGTGCAGCCTTATCAATGAAGGAGAAAAATGACCTGTTTGCAAAAATTTATAACAAATTATAAAACGTTTTTAGTTTTTTTTTTTCAAAATGTTAAGACTTTTTTTTCAGCAAAAAAAAAAAAACAGCAGTGATTAAATACCACCAAAAGAAATCTCTATTTGTTTGAACAAAATTATATAATTGTAATTTGGATACAGTGTTGCATCACCTTGCAATTATCATTCAAAGAGCGACAGCGCTGAAAGCTAAAAATTGGCCTGGGCAGGAAGGGGGTTTAAGTGCCCACTAAGCAAGTGGTTAAAGTAAAACTTTTTTTTTCTGGATAGAGTAGAGGAGGGTAAAAACCTCTGTCAGTGTTTTTCTTGCCATCTGTGTCCCATTGGGGAGATTTCCCTTCACTTCTATTCCCTCAGTAAAAACTGAAAGCGAGAGAGAATTCCTCCAAAGTGATGGATTTCCTCGTTGTCGCCAGGACTAGTGTCCCCATCGGAAGACCACCCCAGCCCCCCTCGTTCTCTTCTGGTGACAATCCAAAATGTGGAATTTCCTTTTACTTTCAGTCCTGGTGGTAGCAGTCACCAGGACAAATAGGTAGGGTGAAGCAGCAATAGAAACCCGACAGTCGCTCTGAACCCTCCTCACTTCAAAACAAGAAAAAAGTTTTGCATTTAATTATACTGTATTGGTTTTTGAACATTGGTTACATATTAAAACACGTAATTTTATCTCAACTGTTCTGCCCCCTTTTCTGTTTGTGGCATGACTGTGAACATTGCTTTTCTTTGAAACAGATGCTTTGTCCTTTGCAAGTATCTTTATGGTGTTTAGAATACTAATAAAGCTTACAATGCATGGTCCTAAAATAACACTGTGAGAGGCAGTAGCTGGATGTCAGCTGGTAGTTTTCAGATGAGGTCTGCCAAGCAGACTCAGTTCTCTCTCTTTCCACAGCAGCCATCACCTGACCAAGCTGCTTTCAGATGACACAGAGGGAGTCTGTTCCTACTTACTCTGGCATGCGGTGAAATACTGGCACATCAAAGCTGCATGCTACGTGCAACATGAGAGTGCTCCATGGGTTTGGTGGAGTGGAAAACACGACAAGACGCTTAGGCCATCATACTACTGCGGGATTTTAGGAAGTAAAAAAAGCCATGGGAATTTCCACTCACCAATAGACAGTACATTTTCTTTGTGCTCTAAAAGCTGCATTGGCACTTTTAATGTCCTACCTTATAAATATGGATTTGCTCTGAACATGGTATTTAGTAGACGTACAGTATATGTAAGATAATTATATTCATGCTTTGCTGTGATTACATGGTGCTGTATAATATTGTTAGTAATTCATTTTTCAACATATTTTGCATTAAAACACTGACAATTGACACTATCTAAACTAGCCTCTCTCAACATTTTTCTTACCCAAAAGCAACACTGGAAACAATTTTCAGGTCTCAAGGAACGCTTCAGCTCCCGCTGAACAAGTACATAAAAAAAAAATTGCAAACTGATTCTTTGAACTTATCCCTCGTCAGAATGTCCTCAAGGAAATTAACTCTTGAAGTCCTTAATATATTTTTGTTGTACACTTTGCTATTAGTTTACAAAGCCCAGCCAAAGAAGACTGCAACCTTTAATTTCTACCCAGAGATTACAAATATTCCCTGTTGGGATTGAGTTCCCCACCATGAAATCCAAGTGTCCCAGCAGACTTGTAACTACACAGTCCAGTGATTTACCAAGGGCCTTTATTCCTATTAGATATGATTCCTGAATTCTAGATAGGCCCCACGTATGCCACTGAGCATACTTCCCAACTGTCCCGGATTCTGCGGAACTGTCCCACATTGTCCTACAATGTGGGACAGTTCCGCAGAATCCGGGACAGTTGGGAAGTATGCTCAATGGCATATGTGCGGCCTATCTAGAATTCAGAAGTGTCCTACAGATCTAAGCTGTGTCACTCCACAAAATTTTCTTTGCGATGAACAGTAGCATCAATAGTGTCAATAGTGTCAGGCAACCATGGCATGCACTCTGCATCTCTTGAGGGGAGTCTTGGGTCTCCAAATCCACAATTCCTCGACATGGAAGCAGTCAGCATATCTCCCCACTGGCTGTCAGACACAGCAGTAAATGCCTAAGCCAAGAAAAGCTGCCCCTATGCTCCTCTTGGGGGAAGCTTGGGATGAAGGACATCTGCTGCTATTGAGCTGAGCTGTATATTGTGATGGGAGAGGGAATTTGTACTGAGCTGGGGATTTTGAGTGGGAAGAGGATTTGTGTGGGGGGAGGAATATGAATTCTGGGGGGGGGGGGGGCAATCTGGGCTAAAAGGGATGGGGGATTTCTGATAGAAGGGGAAAGATGTGTGCTAAGAGTGGGAATAGGAGAAAGAGGGTTTGTACAGGAGGGGAGGGGGGGGACAGGAGGATTTGTGTTAGAAGGGAGGGTTGGGTGGTATGTGCTGGCGAGGGGGATTGGGGGGTGGAAGAGGATGTGTGCCTGGAGTGTTGATTGGAGAGAGATTTGCATTTGAGGGGCTTGGAGGGGAAGAGGATTTGTGCTGGAGGGAATTTGAAGGGCAAGAGAATTTGTGCTGGAAAGGAGGATTTGGGAAGAGAGGAGGATTTGCACTAGAAGGTTTTTTTTGGGGTGGGGAGGACTCGTGCTGGGAGGGGAAGGACATCTGAGCTTAAAGGAAGATTGGAGGGGGTGAGATTTGTGTTAGAATGGAGGATTGGGAGAAGGGGGAGATATGTGCTAGAAGGAGGGAGAGAATATGTGCTGAGTGCAAAGGAGGTTCATGCTGGATGAGGGGATTTGAGGAGGAGGGGAGGAAAGGAGAGGATTTGTGCAGGGATGGGAAGAGGGATTTGTCCTGGAAGGGAGGATTTGGGGGTGGAAGATTTGTACTAGAAGGGGGATTTGAAGAGTAAAATTATTTTTGTTGGGAGGTAAATTGGATTAGTGCAGTGAAGGGGAATGGAGAAGGATTCATGTTAAAGGGAGAAATTGATGGGAGGGAGGGTGATTTGTGATAAAAGGGGGGGGGGGTGCTTATGAGTATTGGGGGAGAAGGATTTGAGCTGGAAGGGGGGATTTGTGCTAGGAAGGATGGATTTGGGGGGTGGAAAGGAATTTGTGATGGGGGATTTGGGGGAGGATTTGTGCTGGGCAGGAGGAATTAAAGGGGTAAGAGTAATTGTGCTGGGGGAGGATTCAGAGTGGAAGAGAGTGTGTCCTTGATGGGTAGAAAAGGTTTCTACTGGGGGGAGGTGAAAAAGCAGGCAGTCTGTACAGGAAGATGGAGTATTGTGCACAGGGAAGAGGCGGTGAGAAAAGGAAATGGGATCAGTGTATGCAGGGAGAGGGGCAGTGTGTACAGAGTGGGGAGTAGTGTGTGCAGGGAAAAGGGGAGGCAATGAGTACAGGAAGGGAGCAAGTTGTAAACGAAGGGAGTAATGTGTATAGGGGGCGGGGATGGGGGGCAGTCTGTACAGGGAGAGGGAGCAGTGTGTACAAGAGAGTGGGAGCAGTGTGTACAGAGAGGGGGGGCACTGTGTACAGAGTGGGACAGTTTGAAAATAAGAGAGGGCTCAGTGTGTGCAGGAGGATATGGGGACAGTGTGTATGAGAGGGGCTGTGTGAAAAAGGGAGGAGGAGCAGTGTGTGCGGAGGTGGCAGTGTTTGCAGGAAAACAGATGGGAAATATGAAAAGGGAGGAAAACAGTGTATGCAGGGGAAAACAGGGAAATGTGTATAGGGTTAGTTTATTGAGAGGGTGGGACAGTGAACACAGAGGGTGGGACAGTGTGTAAAGTGGGCAAATCTTTATAATTCACAGGTTGTGTTTATTTGCTGTTTCTAATCAGATTGCTAAGTAATGCTCAATGCTAAAGAAGAGAAAGGGTCCAAGAACAGAGCCTTGGAGGGCCCTTACAGAAAGACGAAGTGCAGTGGAGGATACAGAGTTGTTGGTAACACTGAAGGAGCAATGAGATGGATAGGAGGAGAACCAGGGAGGAGCAGAATCTTGGAGGCCAAGGGAGTGGAGTTTATAGAGGAGGAGTGGGTGGTCAACCCTATCAAAGACTGCAGAAAGGTCTAGTAGTAAGGCTGAGTTCACACTGGCATTAAGAGCAGGCGTTTGAGAGGCGTTAAAAAGGCCCCTCAAACGCCTATTCGCAAGATACAATAGACAGCACATAGTGCTGTTCACACTAGCGTCGTGTTGCTTCAAAATTGAAGCCTCATGTCGAGTTGGAGGCGTTTGAAGCCTTTCAACACCTCCCATTCAAGTCTATGGTAAAGCCTTGCAAATGCCCTGGCAGGCAGTTGTGGAGAGGTTGCGGGTTGCGTTAAGAATCGTTCATTTACTGTAATGGAATAGGCATTTGTGGAGCAGTTTTAACACTCGCCAAACACTTCAAAACTGCCCATAGGGTGTTTGGGGAGCATTTTTACCTCCTCATTAATGTTTGTAAAATGCCTGTCTAATGCCCATACTAAAGATCATTGACGCCTGTCTGATGCCCATACTAATGTCATACAAACACTATAGGAGCATTAGAAATTTAGGCAAGTGTGAACAAGGCCTTAGAGTATGGAGTGGCTGTTGGTTTTAGCAATTAGTAAATTGTTATTGAGTTTTAGTAAGGCAGTTTCTGTGGAGTGCTGTGAGCCAGACTGTAAGGGGTCAAGGAGGATGTTTTCAGTGAGGTAAAAGTTCATATGGTTGTAAACTAAGCATTCTAAAAGTTTAGAGGTAAATGAGAGCAAGGGATGGCTCTTCAATTGTTCAGATTTGTGGGGTTCAGAGAGGGCTAAGTATGGGAGTGATCTGTACATGCTTTAGAGGGGAGGGTAAGGTGCTACATAGAGAGGGAGAGATTAAACATGTGAGTGAAAGAGCTTAGGATAGAAGAAGAGGAGGACTGTGGTAGTTGCGAGGGAACAAGATCCAGGGGGAAGTTGGTTAGGCATTGCCTGTTTAGGCTCTGAACAAAGGGGTTCTCCCCCAAAACGCATCAGCCATTTTGGGGTATCGTTTGATCCACTTTATGTCAGGTCCTGGCTTGTCGATGTTCGGAATAATGGATTCTGATTTATTGATTATGCCTTCTATCAATACTCGTTTGTGAATATATATTTTGCTGTGTTTTATTGAATAAAGCTCTTTTAATGGTAATGCACTAGGTTAGTGCACCCTCCTTTTCTTTTTTGTTTCTTTTAGTATCTAAATACCCATTATTCTGAGGAGGACTGCAAGACGCTAGACATTACTATGTGAAGCTGGTTATACCACATACTGAGGTCCTAGACACCAGTTACCCTGTATCCATTAGGGGCAAAGGGCGGCCCCCCCACCCCAAAGCACCTTGTCCCCATGTTGATGAGGACAAGGGCCTCTTCCCGACAACCCTGGCCATTGGTTGTTGGGGTCTGCGGGTGGGGGGCTTATCGGAATCTGTGAGCCCCCTTTAATAAGGGGGCCCCCGGATCCAGGCCCACCACCCTATGTGAATGAGTATGGGGTACAATGTACTCCTACCCATTCACCTGTGAAAAAAATGCTCCTCTGGGACATCATAATGGGCAGGGACATCACCCTGTGATGTCCCTATATAAGTCGCCGCATGCCGCGTCCCTGTCATTGTGGCCAGAGACAGCGATGAGTCAACAGCTCAAGAAGAGAAGGAGAGAAGAACAGAAGAACAGAATGAGGCAAAGACAGCGGCGTTAGAAGACCGGGCCACCACTTGTAAAAGAGCTAGAAGAAGGAGCCGAGGCCCGGCATGAAGAACCGAAGAGGGGGACAAGACCCCCGAAGAGGGGGACAAGAACCCCGAAGTCGGAAGAAGAGGGCGGCGATGAAGAAGAAAGCTGGCTCCTCCACTAGTAAAAGAGCTAGCAGAAGATAGTGGAGGAGTCCGGTGAGAAGACCCCCCCCAAGACGGAAGAAGACCCCCGGAGCTATGCAATAAACTATTTTCAACCCTTGTGTGTTGTGTTTTATTTACATTTTTTTCCACAGGTGAATGGGTAGGGGTACATTTTACCCCATACTCATTCACATAGGGTGGGGGGCCAGGATCCGGGGCCCCATTATTAAAGTGGGCTCACAGATTCAGATAAGCCCCCCGCCTGCAGACCCCGACAACCAACGGCCAGGGTTATCGGGAAGAGGCCCTTGTCCTCATCAACATGGGGACAAGGTGCTTTGGGGTGAGGGGGCGCGCAGCCCCCCCCTTCCCCAAAGCACCCCCCATGTTGAGGGCACGCGGCCTGGTATGGTTCAGTCCCCATCCCCTTTCCTGACTGGCCTGGTTGCATGCTCGGATAAGGGTCTGATATAGACCTATGGAGGGACCCCATGCCTTTTTTTCAGCATAAGGCTTCTCCTTTAAGTCCATACTAGGTGACAGGGCCAGCGACGTGTCAATCTCGCTAGTCCCGGCTACCTGGAGCCGCACTCAAAATGAACAGACTTTCCTCTGTGTGTGGGCAAGTCCGTTCATTTCAAAAGTACGGCGGATAGTCCGGCAGATAGTCCTGTGGACTATGTCCGCCGGACCTAGTCCACCAGAAAAGTCCTGTGTGTGGGCAGGTCCGCTCGTTCGGACAGTCCGGCGGATAGTCTGATCGTGTGTACGCGGCATGAGGCTTCACACATTTGTTACACTAGCTACTTTCACTGTGATCATCATTAGTGACTTACTATGGTGATCCTCATGATAAGGAACAACACAGACTGCATCCCAGTCCTGATGTTGAGCACTCCTACCTGGCATCACTAAAATAAGGGAAGGTTTTGTGGTGCTTGGTTTTTCTGTGATCACCATGAATGAAAAATTGTGGTTACACAATCACTTTGGCTGCCATTTATAACAGAAAGTGAATACTGCTATATGCTCTCTGCCACAAACATAGTGCGATGTTTACTAACAACACGGGGCCCAGTACACAGAGCAGTGATGTGGCTATTTTTTCCCCTGCTTTAAACAACCACATCTCTTAGTAAAAACATCACACATTGTTAGACACGTTTAACCCTTTGATTGCCCCAAGAAGGTTAGCCCCTTCCCAGCCACTGTCATTAGTACAGTAACAGTGTATAGTATTAGCACAGATTACTGTATTAGTGTCACTCGTGATGTCAGTGTGAGTTAGTCAGTTTCTACCCAGTGTCAGTTAGTGTTAGATTTCCGCCGCACAGTCACAGTCATGGCCCTACTAAAATACGGTAATCACTGCAATTACAAGTATAAAAATAAATAAATAAACATTCTTGTTGTAGCCAGGGTTGGCTATTATACCTATAATCTAGAGACATTTTCTGTGTTTTTAATGTGGGGTTGGCTTCCTCTAGTGTTTGCTAGACTCTATGTTTTAATTTCCTTTTTCCTGTGTGAGGATGTAGAGCAAAACATTATGGGATGTGTAGTTCGGAATGCTGAAGTGACTGTGCCAGCAGGACTGATCTGAACTACAAAGAATAGACTGCTGAGTGAACAGAACAGACTGCTGGGAAAGGATATAAAAGGGGCTGGCACGGCCTAGATCAGCCTCTCTGGACGCCGTTTTGACTCTACCAGCAGGAGGTCTGTGAGACAGTGAGTTGCTGATGATTTGCAGCCTACACAGCAGGGAGCCAAATAGCTACATCCAGAGGGATCTCTGTGGACAGCATTGCTTTTTCAGTGCAAAGGGAGGGTGTTCCAGGTCATCCAGAGATGCCTGCAATTCAGATTCCAGTAGGCTGCAGCGTGGCGCGGCGGATGCCATTATCCAGAGTCAAGGGACAGAGGGAGAGTTCTGGCAGGTGTCTTTTCATCATCTGCATCTCTGCTTTACCATCACGGATTACTTTATTTACAACACAAAGAGGCTAGCTGAAGATATCTTGGTTTCAAGGAATACCCTTTTATCATCCTTTTTCCCTCATCTGCTTTAATTGCATTGAGCTGCTATAGGGAGCCACCCTATTTGAATGTAATATTCTTCATACTGATTCTCCATATCTGTGCTGGATTCACTGACCTATGAGTTGAGGAGGCAGAAGGGAAAAATTTGACACATAAGATATAGGGGTTTATTTACTAAAGGCAAATCCACTTTGCATTGCAAGTGCACATGGAATTAAAGGCGCTGTAGATCTGAGAGTGACATGCAAGTAAAATAAAAAACAGCATTTTAGCTTGCACATGATTGGATGATAAAATCAGCAGAGCTTCCCCTCATTTCAGATCTTCCCCTCAGATCTACAGCAACTGCACTTCCAAGTGCACTTGCAGTGCAAAGTGAATTTGCCTTTAGTAAATCCACCCCATAGTGTCAGTTGTCTACCCTCCTGTTAACCTGTTCACATAGGTTTCTGTGATTTAATATCTGAGTTCATTTAAAATCAAGGGAACTTTTTCACCAATATATTGTGGTTGTTTGATAAGTTTAACTAAAATAGCGGTATGTGCAGGAGTGTTTCCTACTAACTGACAAATTTGAGATATATACATACCTCCCAACTTTTTGAGATGGGAATGAGGGACACCTATCAGCAAAAGTATGCAGGTATAGGACACACCCCTTGCCACGCCCCCTTAAAGGATAATTGTACAAAAAAAAAAGATTGGTTAAACCCACAAGTTTTTTTTTTACCACTACTATTCCTTCATATTGGCTTTTGGAATATACAAATGCAGCAATTTAGAAATCAGATGAAATGTTTAGCATTGGGAAACACTTTTTGATAGATAAAAAGTGCATTTTATATACATCTATATAGATCAGTCCAAAATGAGGGATAAATGAGGAGGAATGAGGGACAGAGGGACATTGCTCCAAATCAGGGATAGTCCCTCGAAATCAGGGACAGACGGGAGGTATGTGTATATGTATTTTGTATTTTGCTAATACAGTAAACATATGTGAACTGTTTCTTTAATACTGTACGAGTCTCTATTTACTACAGTTGGTGAGATGACGGAACCCAGGGTGTCAGAGGTAAGGGGGGATTTGCAGAGTCAAGGTAATCAGTGGGGTACAGAGTCTATTAGCAGCCCTTACGGAAGTACCGCTACACAGTATTTATACAATCATTTGTAGACGTTATAACTTTCACAAAAAACAATATACACTTATTGGGATAAAAAAAAAAAAAAAAAAAAAAAGACATGTAGCAGAATACATTTTGCCCGGGGGCGGAGCCGGCCGGCGGAGTGTATGGCTGCCTGAATACACAGCTCCCGCCGAGAAAGCTCTCCGGAACGAACTACAGCTACAATAGGCACCGAACCTTCACAGCAACCGGCAGCTGAGAGTGAGCTGACACACAGGGACATGCCGCGGAAGAGGAAAGACCGCAAAGAGCCTGGTAAACTAACGGACTTTTTCGTCCGCTCCAGCCGCATGGAAGGCCAAGATGGCGCCGACCGGGACACCAGGTACGCGCGCCCGTCCTCCCCGCACGGAAGAGGAGGCTGGAGGGGAGATAACATCTCGGCGGAGGAGAGAAGACAGGGCTCATCAGCTTCACGAGCCTCATCTGTTACTAACAGCCCGGCCAAAACGAAGCAGAGAGTCTCAGATACATCACCCTCAGGCTCAGAAGCAGAAGGTAAGGGGGTGGACATAGATGATACCTTGGAATTTCAAGATTCCATTGCAGCATTCCCCACTAACAATGCCCCAGTGATGGACTCCACAATGAAGGACATGTTGCTGTCTCTGCGGAGTGCAATACATACAGATATGTTGCAACTAGTCAAACAGTGTAAGACTGAGGTCAAAGCTGTAAGCAGCAGAGTAACACACATTGAAAGTAAGATGGGTGAATTTACCACAACTTTTAATGCAATGGTGGATGCGCACAATGACCATGACGATGACATCCAATGGCTCAGATCAAAAGTCGCAGACCTTGAGGACCGTTCCAGGAGGAACAATATCAAGGTGCGGGGGATCCCCGAAACAGTCAAACCCCAAGAATTAATGGCGTACTTAGCAACGGTCATGAAAGAGGCACTACCCGATCTTCCGCTGGAGGAATTAATCATAGACAGGATTCACAGGCTACCAAAACCCAGGCACATTCCTGAGCAGCTTCCTAGAGACACCATTGCTCGCATTCATTACTATCACGTTAAGGAAAAATTTATGATGGCAACCAGGAATGCAGCTCAATTACCAGAGTCTATGAAAGATTTGTCTTTCTTTGCAGACTTATCAGCCCACACGATGCAGAGGAGACGCAACTTAGTGACCATTACTAAGCCGTTACGGAACCACAGAATTCCTTATCGGTGGAATTACCCGGCTAAGTTGGTGGTGGCACGTGGAGACCGAGAATACATCATATCAACTTTGGAAGAAGGCATCAAGCTCCTAGAAAAGTGGAACATCCTCTCCAACTCAGATGGCAACTCCCAATTGGATGATTCGGATGACAGACGAGGGTCCGTCCACTGTACCTGAAATTGTTCAAGGTTGGTGCCTGTGTCTTTTTTTTTTCTCCAGTTTCATACAATCCGGAGAGGCATATCGGCGGAATGAACTAGTTGAACTTTCCCCTAAAATTAGCGGGTACTTACCTGCTCAGATTTCGTGAGGAATCGCATCTTTTTATATCTAGTGCGGGCACGCACGTTCATTTGTTTATTCTTTCTTTTATCTTTTTCTTGTTTTTTGTTCTTATTATCCTTGTGTTCTGAATTTTACATTTTTTTGATACAATATTCACGTCCAGTTGGACAGTTCGTCACGGACATTTAACAAGGCAATATTTCTGCATAGATAGGAGAAAACTTCCTACTAAATACCAGTGTTTACTATCTATTCCGTATTGTCAACGCGGATCACTGGGTATATCCCACTGAGTGGACCGAGACTTACTTACTTCCATCACCTCTGGTTCACATCATTTGTAGGAATTCTAGTCAGCATACCGAGATTTCCACTACTGTCTACATATTACTGCTTTTTCTTTGAATATGGCGTTTAAAATTACCTCCATGAACGTTAACGGATTGAACATACCTTATAAGAGACACATGTTATGGAGAGAGGCCCGATCTCAAAAATGTGACATACTGTGTTTGCAAGAAACGCACTTTAGGGCTCAAGGGCACCCTCAACTATCTCACAGCCAATACCCGCACTTCTATTACGCGTGTGCGCAATCCAAAAAGAGGGGGGTAGCTATTCTAATCAACCAATCACTGGCATTTAAATACAAATCACACCATAGCGATGTAGAGGGCAGATATATTATTTTGGCTTGTGAGATAGATGATGTGGCGTACACTATAGTTAATGTATACGCTCCTAACAACAATCAGATTGCTTATCTAAACAAGTTGTGGAGAAGGGTTCAGAGAAATGTGTTTGGTCATATCATCCTGTGTGGAGATCTGAACGTTATTTCTGATCCACGATTGGACGCGTCCAGCTCTGGCAGCAGGAAGGCGCCCAGATCGTCACTATTGGGGTTCACTAGTAAAAATAACATTTATGATGTATGGAGATGCCAGCACTCCAATGAAAAGGACTTTTCATTTTTTTCTAAAGTTCATATGATGTATTCCAGAATTGATGTATTTCTAGTAGACAAATTTCTTTTGCAAAAAATATCCAAATCTGAAATAGGACAGATCTCTTGGTCTGACCATGCGCCGGTATCTGTGACAGTGGGCACTCACGGCATCACAACAAGAGCCAACAGGTGGCGTAACGACACCCTGCTGTTCGCAGATCCGGTGCTTGCGGCGGACATAGAGAAATCACTCAAAGAATTTTTCGAGATCAATGATTCACCTGATGTAGACTCTTTTAATCTCTGGTTGACGCACAAAGCGTATTTAAGAGGGATTTTAATAAAGCACAGTGCAGCCATACGGAGGAAGAGGAAGCAGCGAATGGAAGACATTTTGCATGATATTACTCAGTTAGAATCACAAAACAAAACAGCTCCCTCAATGAACGTTAGCTCAAAACTAGCCAAAGCTAGAGAGGACCTTAGGAATTTACTGATATCACAACACGTCAGAAACACACTCAGACTTAAGGCAAACTTTTATATGCACGGTAACAAAGCCGGTAAATTACTGGCAAACCAGCTTAAAGATAAGGCCACTAAACAAAAAATACCTTTCTTGATCCACCACAAAACCGGCTCTAAACACATTAATCCTAAAGACATTGCGGACACATTTAGAGATTATTATGAGGATCTATATAATATAGGAAAGGACGCTACCTCAACTCAACCCACATCAGACCTTATAAACTCCTTCCTAAAGGGTGTCTCGCTCCCTTCGATTCATCCTATGGACCTAGAAATGTTAAATTCCCCATTCACTGAGTTAGAAATCAAAGCAGCGATATCTGCGTTACCTAACAGTAAATCACCGGGCCCGGATGGATACTCTTCGGAGTATTACAAACAATACAAAGAAATTTTAGCACCATACTTGAGGAGGGTCTTCCAAAAAGCTGCTTCCTCGGCCTCCTTTCCCGAGGAAATGTTGCAGGCTACAATTGTTACATTGCCTAAGCCAGGAAAAGAACCAACCAAGGCTCAAAACTTTAGGCCTATATCGCTGTTAAACACAGATGTGAAATTATATGCAAAACTATTAGCGAATAGATTGGTGAAAATTTTGCCACGTCTCATAAATCAAGACCAGGTGGGGTTTGTGGAAGGCAGACAGACTACAGACGCTACAAGGCGCATACTTAACATTATACATTACGCAAATGAGTCACGTCAACCCTCTGTACTCCTGTCATTAGACGCCGAAAAGGCCTTTGACAGGATACACTGGGGCTACATGTCAAAGGTTCTGGAAGGGTTTGGTTTTGTGGGGCAAGTGCGGTCAGCAATTAATGCACTTTATTCTACCCCATCAGCTACAATTTTTACAGAAGGAATTTTTTCTGACCCTTTCTCCATATCTAACGGCACACGACAGGGGTGCCCCCTGTCACCCCTAATATTTGTACTGATGATGGAACCCCTAGCCGAACGAATAAGACATCACCCGCAGATACGTGGAATACAGATTGGGAAAGAGGACCACACAGTAACATTATTTGCGGATGATGTCATTTTATCACTTTCCAACCCGGTTCAGTCACTAAAAGCCGTTCAGGATCTGCTTACCCAGTTTAATGCAATCTCATATTATAAAATAAATTCTTCAAAATCAAACGTTATGGGACTGGCACTGCCGTTAGCCATGGAGAAATCTTTAAAAGATTCGATGCCATTTATATGGACTGATAAATCCCTCCCTTATCTAGGTATTTCAATTACAAAGCAACTTTCACACTTATACCAAGTTAATTTTGAACCACTTATAGCGGAATTTGCCCAAGAAATGCTCAAAATGAAACGCTATTACCTTTCCTGGTCTGGTAGGCTAGCTGCATATAAAATGATATTACTTCCTAAACTATTATACTATTTTAGAGCAATGCCTATCAGTCTGCCAGCTTCCTTTTTCTCTAAAATGCAGGGCGCCTTATCTAAATTTCTGTGGGAAGGAAAAAAAGCTAGGTGCCCTCATACTATTCTTACTAAGCATAGAGAGGCAGGTGGCATGGGTGTACCTCTTCTAAAAGACTATCATACAGCAGCTATTTTAGCACAGGCAGCAGCATGGTATGATTCAACATGCCCAATGCATTGGTGTAGAGCAGAACAAGTCTACGTACAAAAAGGAGAAGTATTGAATTTGCTATTGGCTAAGGCCCTTCCTACTTCAAAAATGTGTGAAAATCACCCAATGATTCATGCGACACTTAAGGCTTGGGAATACTTTTTGCAAGTCAAAAATACTTATGTTAAACATGTGTCGATACCCATCCCTCTTAAAACTCTTGTTTTATTAGCCCCAGATTTGCAGATTCAAAACTGGGAAAAGGTGGGCATCCACTTCATAGCAGACATATACGATTCACAGCATATGAGATCATTTAGTAATCTGCAATCTAAATACTCGTTGCCAAAGACGGAGTTCTTAACATTTGCCAGCATATCCCACATACTGAAAGGCTCATCTACTTCGGTATTAGACATTCCAGAAGCTGTACATAAATTTTGGACAGCCGGTCCGGCTAGGAAAAAAGGCATTTCCTGTGTCTATAACCTATTGAACAGTAAGAAATATCTAGACATCCCCAATCAATTCCGTAAATGGGAATCAGAACTGAAAGTCACTATATCACGGGAGCAGTGGAGCCGCGCGATTAAAAACAATAATTCCCACACTAAATGTTCCAATTACAAAGAGACAACACTAAAGTTACTCCTTAGGTGGTATAAGACGCCTTACATTTTAGCAAAATATGACTCAAAACTGAACAATCTCTGTTGGAGAGGCTGTGGCCAGGTAGGCAACCTGGTACATATGGTATGGGCTTGCATCTCCCTAAAAAGTTTTTGGACAGTAATTTCAAAACTAATAGCTGAAGTAACAGGCATATTGAATAAGCTAACAGCTGAGCGAGCAATTTTGAGTGTTGACCTAGACATCTATCCCAGCACATGTCGCACCTTGGTGCTACATATTCTTCAGGCTGCACGCCTGGTCATAGCTCGTCATTGGAAATCCACATCTCCTCCATTGATAAAGGAAGTTATGCAATTAGTAAATGATTCTTACGCATATGAAAGAACATTAGCTTGGAAGGAAGGAAATCAAAGAAAAGTAATGTCTCAGTGGTCCTTATGGGACAAATTTCATAAGAAGAGTTAAACTGTTAAGGAAAAATTTGAAATATTGCTTTGATGTACTGGTTGTGATAATTTACTTAGGTACAGATAAGTTATTTGTACTATCACAAATACTTTTCAATTTATTACGCAGGGATCTGTTAAATCTCTCTTATCTCTTTTCTACACTCCTAAATATCTAACGGTGTTACCACATGACAGCATTAAGTATATACTAGTTGTTTACGATATACTGTTTCATTCATAGAATAATAAGCATTATTTGTATGAGTCCTGGATTCGCTGAAAATAATAATTAATGCTGTTGAATTCTTTATTACAATTTTTTTTTTTTTTTTTAAATGTCTATGTAAACTATATTTGTATTCTTGTTTGAAAATCTAATAAAAAATATTTGAAAAAAAAAAGAATACATTTTGCCCTAAATTTATGAAAACAATAGAATTTTTTTATTGGATATGTTCTATAGCAGAAGACAAAAAAAATGTTTTTTTTCAACATTTTTGGTCTTTTTAAATTTATATAATAAAAAAATAAAAAGCCCAGTGGTGATCAAATACCCCCCCCCCCAAAAAAAGCTCTATTTGTGTGAAAAAAATTATATAAATTGAATTGGGTACAGTGTTGCATAACCGCACAAGTGGCAGTTAAATTAGCGTAGTGGCAAATAGCAAAAAATGCCCTGGTCATAAAGTGGGTAAAACCTTCCTGAGCTTAAGTGGTTAAACAGCGGTATGTCTATGGTAATGCTATGCCACTACTTTATAAGTGGGCATCATAGTGTGGTTCCCAATCTTCTCAGCAAGGCACAAATCTGTTAATCCGCTAAGCCACCCAATTTGGTTCTTCTCTGATTACAAAGAAAGCATTAAAACCCTTAGTTTGAGAAACTTGCAGGTGGTGTGTGTTGTTGTATGCACTGTAGGCATGAAGGGGTTATACAAATCTGGCTGAATTTGAGCAGCTAATAGGTTCTCACTCAGGAACACATAGATGTGCAGACAATACAAGTCTTTCTGGCAAATTTTAGAATGTCATTCTGGGCATGGATCCAGCAAACAGCTGTAGAGAGGTACATTTTTATGTATCAAAGGCATAAGACTTGTGGATGGCACTTTCTTTCAGCACAAGTGTTTTATTATTCAGTTGGAAATGACCAGACTATTATATTCCTCATTATGTGGAATGTCACTTTGACAATACTTGTTGACTAAGTTTGTTTTCATTGAGACCAACAAAATTGAAATAGATTTTTTTGATCTTTTACCTACTACATCCCAGATTTCACATCAAAATTGTTTCTCATTATGACTTGTGAATTGTATTCATATAATTTCTACAAATTACCTACAGAGAGGGTAACCAATTAATAAACATATTCATAAAAAATATTAATTTAATATATCCATTATAAGCTGGTATAAAAAAAAAGCCCCAAACAAATAGGGATATTATAAATATGCCTTTATTTGCAAGTCACTCAATAGTTGATGATGTTTAGTGTGCTTTACAACAATTGCATAATCTTCCAAATAAATCCCAGGGATAGCATTTTTTACATAGTTACATTGGTCCTGTTTGAACCAATGTAAGTATGCATATACTTTACCTATAAGATCCCTGGAGAAGAAGGAAATTACTGTAGTAGACAGTGCTAATCCAGTAGTCTCTACTTACTTCCGCGACCCACGCTGGACTACCTTCTACATTATGAACACAGGAGGTCAGCTGCTCAGCAAAGGCACCAATCAAAAAATGCTTTGCATTCTCTAAATAAATGCAAACAGGGCAAGACAAAGGGTGGGCAGAAGGGATGGCTGCCCTGGGCACTGTGGAATCATGTGAGGTGGGGGGTAATTTGTGTTGGTAGGGCGAATATGGGGGGCTGCAGGGGGTGAGAATTGCTCTAGGAGGGGAAATTGGGGGGGGGGGGGTGGTAAGAGTGGTGATTTAGGGGGATTTGTGTTGGGAGAGAGATGGAGAATGTGTGCTAGGTGAGGGGATTTGAAGAAAATGTGTGCTTGGAGGGGGGATTTGAAGTGTGTGCACGTGTGTGTGCGTGTGTGTGTGTGTGTGTGCGGGGTTGTGTACTAGAAGGGGAAATTTTACAGGTAGAGGATTTGTGCTAGGAGTGGTGAAATTGCATTTATTTTTTTATTTTTTTTAGAGGGGATTGAGCTTGGGAGGGGGGATTGACCTGGGGGTGGGGGATTTGGGGGATGGGGGGCAAAGATTTGTGCTGAAATGGGGGATTTCAGCAGGGGGTGGATTTTTACTGGGAGGAGGGGGGATTTATGCTTGGGGGTAAGCATGCTGATTAGTGTTCAATATTTTTGTGGGGAGATTTTTGCTGACACATAATGCTCATACATCTTGCCCCCCAAGTTTTGGCATGTTTGCCTTGAGCTCTAGATGACCTTGTACCGGCAAAGCATTCTCGGATTGGATGGGGTGGGTAGGCAGGACGGCAATTTTCAAGATGCTAGTAGAGATCACTGATGTAGCAGTGTGTACTACAGAGATGTCCAGTTTCCATAGGAATATATTTGCATAGTTACATGTGCAGCACTGACCCCCGAAGGAGTTGCTGGTTTTATTGGGCTTACCGTTACCTTCTTGACCTCGTCTTCGTCTAGGGTTTGCTGTGGTAGATGGCCCAAAGAAATGCAGAAACTGACACTAGATCTTCTTTTGGGTTATTTATTTAGAAGATAAAACAGTCTCTTAATGAAGGGTAGAGGGTTTAGGGGAAAGTTCAGGTACTTTTGAACTGCAAAAATAGGAAGTCTCTTATAGAAGAAATCCAGAGAATAGCCGTTTCACAGCTGGATTCTCACAACCTCCGGATATACCTCCTCTCACTAGGCCTAGTAGCCGGTAGGGTGCTAAGTAAAGCGAAGTCTCTGCCACAGACTTGAATGTGAATTACTTTAGAAAAGTCTCTGCCACAGACTTGAACGTAACTGAGGGTCATTGACGGTACCAGTATCTCTCAGCCGGTCCGGCGATACCGTATGAGTGTAGATTCAATGAAGTGTCCTTCAACTGAGCCTCCAGGATCCTTCAGAGAAACCAGCCTTGTGCATGGCTTCCTCCTTAAGAGTCCTCCCCTGGATGCTTCTTCAGTTGCTGGGCCTCTCCTTAGATGAGACGGCATTGGACCACCTTTGAATCCTCAGGCCTCGATATCCAGTCAGGCCTGTCCCTGCAGTTATTTTGCCTTGGGTTATCCAGCCCCAAGACTTGGAATTGCATGGATCCGCACCCTAGGCCAGGAGGGCCATGGGGGCTGGTCAGGAGGACCAGGACCAAACAGACAAAATATATCTTCTGGACTGGAACCCTGAAGCACGTGATCTCAGTACCTTAAATACCACCTCCCAGAGTGCACAGCAGGAGAACACTCCCACTGGGCTGGTTCCGAGAAGATGTGGCACTCAATACACCCAGCTAGACTGTGTTCTACCACTTGCCGGTGGTGACAGCGACACCTGCAGCCAAGGAGAACTCAGTATAATCCAGTCAGGCTGGTACTGGAACCATAATTTGGCAAAATTAGCCCTAAAACCCAACTGTGGTTTGAGGAATATTAATTTTCAAAAACATATAACGCATGCTTGTCAGGAGCCGGCACTACACATGCATAAAAATCTGCATGTAAAAATGCCATATCTTGAATTTCTATTTTAAATATAATGATATCTGCAATATTTATACAATCAGATCTTAACATGCTTATTAAAAGATCAATTTATTCAGAGGAAATTGTGGTAATTGAAGGCATTCATTTTATATTTAGAACCAACAAATAATGATAATTATACATTAAATTAGTAAAATGCTGCAATAATTGTTGGCGCTATGTAACTCCAGTCCTGTATAATAATATTATACAGGAGTTCCCCAAGGCTATGTTTTCGAACCCCTTCTCTATCTACACCTCCTCCCTTGGTCACTTGATAACCTCTCACAGCTTCCAATACCATCACTGTGCTGATAACACCCAAATCTATCTCTACTCCTCACCTCACTTCTTCAGTCTCCTCTAACTGACATATCAGCGTGGATGTGCCCCCCTCCATGGCTTTTCCATCAAGATCAAAAACTTTAGACAACGCTGCAGTTCTCCACAGGGGGGCGGGTAATTTTAGAGAACGCTACAGTTCTATTTAAAGTGTATATTGGACAAACTCATGCAAGAAAGTCATAAGATGCAGCAGACATTAGCACTACAGGAGTGTAGGTGTCAACAGGATATTGCATAGTGAGCAATGAAAACTGTACAGATGTTCTAACTACTCTGCATTCTACTAAATAATGCGCTTTTGTTTCTGTTTTCGGTCCCGCATGAAACAGATCCCATCATTCCTGTATCACATAATTCCTGTTTAGTGGTTCTAAAGGCAGAAAGCTGTTTACTCTAATACATTCTATGCATTTACGGTAAAAAACCTTCTTCATGCAGCTTCCACTACCCCCTTTTACTTACTTGACACCAGGGCTTTTTTTTCAGCAGGAATGCAGGGAAACGCTGTTCCGGCACCACCTGCACTGAATGTATGTAATGGCAAGGGATTCAGGGTCTATTGATGCTAGCTGCTGGCGGGATTTATTGTCACTGGAGGGGATCTATTTTTGCGGGGTGGGGGTGCCTATTATTGCTAAGGTCTATTGTTGCTGGTGGGGGATCTACTGTTGCTGGGGGTGGATCGTATGTTGCTGGGGGGGGGTCACTTGTTGCTGGAAGGGATCTATAGGGTCAGTTGTTGCTAGGAGGGATCTATGGGTAGGGGGGATTTTGTTGCAGGTGATCCATTGTTGCTGGGGGGTCTATTGGTGCAGGCTGCAGGAAGATCTGTTATTGCTGCTGGGGATCTTTTGTTGCTGGGGGAGGAGTTATGTTGCCTCTAGGCACAGAGCCTGCTTGCCCTCTTTTATTGGTCTGCGTGTGTCTGCCTCTCCTTGTTGGCCTTCCAGACATGCTGTCATTGATGTATTGGAATAGGTACACAAGGAATTTTCTGCAGTCAGCTTTAGCTGCACACTGTGCCTGGTATACAGTACACTGACTTATAAACTGCAGCTTAGCTCAATCAACTGCCAGCCTATATTGTTAGGAAGAGAACAGGAATGGCTGCATTCAGCTTTACCTGCACACTGAGCCCACTGACTTAATAAACTGCAGTGAGAATAGCAGGTACCCTCTAAAGTGAGATCTAGCGAATATGTGTGTGTATGTATATATATATATATATATATATATATATATCAGGGGCGGACTGACAACTAATGGGGCCCCCGGGCAATAGAAGCTCATGGGGCCCCCTTGGGCGCCACACCTTACCAGGGAGACAAGGGGGGAGCACACAGGGGGAAACTGGAGGGAGAACGCACACGCACTCACACAAACACAGGGAGACACAAACACACACACACACAGGTGGACACTCACACACCACACACAGGGGGACACACTCTCACACAGGGAGACACACACACGGGGACACTCACACACACACCACACACGGGGGGGGGACACACACAGGGGGATACACTCACGCACACACACACACACACACACAGGGGACACGCACACTCACACGGGGGACACACTCTCACACACACACACAGGGGGACACACTCTCACACACACACACACAGGGGGACACACTCTCACACACACACACACACACACACAGGGGGATACACTCACACACACACACACAGGGGGGGACACTCACACACACACACAGGGGGGGACACTCACACAGGGGGGGGGCACTCACACGGGGGGGGGGACACTCACACAGGGGGGGACACTCACACACCACACACAGGAGGACACACTCTCTCAAACACACACACAGGGACACACACACACACACACTCACACACACACAGGGGGATACACTCTCACACACACACACACACACACACACACGGGGATACACTCACACACACACACAGGGGGATACACTCACACACACACACACACACACAGGGGGATACACTCACACACACACACACAGGGGGATACACTCACACACACACACACACACACACACAGGGGGATACACTCACACACACACACACACACACACACACACACACAGGGGGATACACTCTCACACACACACACACACACACACACACACACACACACACACACACACACGGGGATACACACCACACAGGGACACACACACACACTCACACACATACGGGGACACTCACACACATACGGGGACACTCACACACATACGGGGACACTCACACACACACACATACAGGGACACTCACACACACACACATACGGGGACACTCACACACACATACGGGGACACTCACACACACATACGGGAACACTCACACACACACATACGGGAACACTCACACACACACACACATACGGGGACACTCACACACACACACATACGGGGACACTCACACACATACGGGGACACTCACACACACACACATACGGGGACACTCACACACACACACATACGGGGACACTCACACACACACACACACATACGGGGACACTCACACGGGGACACTCACACACATACGGGGACACTCACACACATACAGGGACACTCACACACATACGGGAACACTCACACACATACGGGGACACACACACACACGGGAGGGCACAGGGGGACACACACAGGGGAGGACACACACAGGGGAGGACACACACACACAAGGGAGGACACACACACACAGGGGAGGACACACACACACACACACACACACACACACACACACACACAGGGGAGACACACACACGGGGAGGACACACACGGGGGGGACACACACACAGGGGGGGCACACACACAGGGGGGACACTGGGTTGGGGGGATCCGGGGGCCCCATGCATCTGTACCGCCACCCCCCATCACTTGTGGCAGGCCCAGGCTTCACTTACCAGTGGATGCCGATAATACTTTTAACGGCGCAGCTCCCGCCGGCCCCTGCACTCTTCTGCTGTGCCCGTATCTCATGCCGATTACAATACGGCTAACTCCGCGCTGCTCCCCGCCGGCCCCTCCTTCCCTCCCGTCCGTCCCAGGTGCTTGTACTGTATGCGTTGTGACATCACCTGGGACGGACGGGAGGGAAGGAGGGGCCGCGGGGAGCAGCGCGCCGTATTGTAATCGGCATGATCGCGGCATGTGATACGGGCACAGCCGCTTCAAGTGGCCGAGACCGGGCCCCTAATGACCTCGGGCCCTCGGGCGGTGCCTGATAGATATATATATATATATATATATATATATATATATATATATATATATATATACACAACTCCTGGGATGCATATACAGTATATACTAAATACACTGACTGCAGCTACCTGAATCGCCTGCCTGTTCTATCTAACTAAAAGGAAAATAAATGACACTCTGACTCTCTCTCTATCTCTCTCTCACACGCCGCGACACACTACACAAGGCCGGTATGCAGGCGGGCCTTATATAGTGTGGGGTGTGTACCTACTCCCCTGAGCCATGATTGGCCAAAGGCACCCTTCTTTTGGCCAATTATGGCTCTCTGTGCTGACGGCGCTGTGATTGGCCAAAGCATGTGGGTCATAGTGCATGCTTGGCCAATCATCAGCCAGCAATGCACTGTGATGTCACAATGAATTATGGGCCATGACACGCCATGACACACTAACGGCCCATAATGTTCAAAATTCGGCGAATGGCCAAACAGCCAATGTTCGAGTCGAACATGAGTTCGACTCGAACACAAAGCTCATCCCTAGTCTCCAAACACCCTCTCACCAATACACCCAAAACATTCCGGACAGTGACAGAGTCTTGTAGCGGTGCCCCCATTATGTTGCTGCATGTTCTAGTTCCACACGTCACCCTGCTTGGTCAGACATTCATTTCAGACACACTTAGCCTGTTAATGAACATTTCTTTAGCTTGGTTTTTGTTGTTTTTATTTATTTATGGGGAATATGTGGATAGCCAAAGGGTACGTACCTGGCCATCCACATGTTGGGGGCTTCCCTGGTGGTCCTGGTGGCTTCCCTGGTGGTCCAGTAGGGGCATCCGAGGGGGGGCTGCCCTGATAAACAATCAGTGCAGACCCCCCCCCCCCCCCCGTCAGGAGAGCCAATGATCGGCTCTCCTTTTTTCGTGCCTGTCAGACACGAGTGAGGAAAAGCCGATCAACGGCTCTTCCTGTTTACATTGTGATCAGCCGGAGGCTCTTTACAGAGATCGGTGTAGCTGTGTGTCCGAGTGACACACCACACCATCAATCTCTGCGATGCATGCCCCCGCGGGCGCCCAATGGCTGTTATCCTGCTGGACATCATATGACGCCGATTCAGAATAAACGAAACCACCGCCCAGCCGTAATTTTGCTATAGGCCGGGAAGTGGTTAAGATCACTTGCTTTTCTCTGCTGTACAAATCTAGGTTCCTGTCACCGTTAGCACATGGTTAGGCCTCACGCTGACTAAGTCCCAACATTTTTCTAGTAGTCTTTTGCAGGCAGGGGTCTGCAGTCCCCTTAATTGTAGCAACCAATTTAGATGAAAAAGGATAGTTGAGCTAACTGACACTTGGTGGACTACTGATCCCAGAAAGTCCAAGGCAAATCCTGCCAACCCTCCTGGCTGCAGCAACTTGACTCCAACAGCACCACATTCTCTCCCTTTGGCCTCATATCCAATCCTGATATGTCTCTCCCAGAGCTTCTCATTGTGCTTCTTACTCACTGACCCTAGCAAGGATCCCTCCTGAATGACCTGCTCCCCACTGTCTTCTTTCTGCTCCTGTTCCAGGACACCTCTCAATAACCATGTAGAGAGAGGCTACTTCCAAGCTTCCGAGCTCCAGAGCTGAGTTCACCCCCCCAAGAAAGGGGGTTCCCAATTCTAGTTGGGGATTGGTCAGGGCTCCCAAATACACCCCATGTCACTCCAGCCCTCTGCCCTGTCTCCTTTCCAGAACCTTCTGGAAACAGAGGAGGCGCCAGGGAGATAAAGTACATGTCAGTCACCTGCTGCTACACTAAATTACTCCCCTGCCCCCAGATCAAAAACAAACAGGCCTAGCTCAAAGCCTGGCCTGCCCACATTTACCTGCACTGGCAGTACAAACAAAAACACTACTCTAGCAACCTACCTACCTAAGGCAGAGGGTGCTACACAGTCTACTTAACTTTCAACTTGCTGACTTTGCCAGTTCCCTTTAATTTGATCAGATTTTCTTTATTTGGTTTTAATGATGTAGTCTACTGTGGCGGTATTGGCACAGATTTGTGAAGAAAGTACAGTGACCCTCTACCTACTAAATTGATCACCTGATGCGATTTGGCAAGATTCATTTCTCAGGATTTTATGCTTTATTTGCATCAAACGCTCTAGATCATTTTTTTTCCTGCTTGTACTTTGTTCGAATGCCATGATGATTAACTCTGACCTAGAAAGTCTAATGCTGACTGATAAATATTGACTGTGTCTGTTTTCTATTGCATCAACTTTTTGTGTAATAGCCCTTAAAGTGGAAGTTAAGACAAAACCTAGCCAACTCTAAACCTACTCCCACTCACATTCTAAGCTTAATCTATCTAGCCCTGTGCAAAAATAAGATTGTTATACTTACTGTAACTATTTTGAAACCGCTCCGGTCCAGTTTCTTCTGTGTGCAAGAGAATGCCGTCAACGGCAGGAAAATGCCTGGGAAGTGATGTCATCCATAGACTTACCATGGGGCTTCCATTGTGGGCTGCCTCTTCTACACATTGAAGCTGCAGCTGACAGCTCAGCCTGGGGCTGGATTGGAGCGACTTCAAAATAGGTAGGTATAGTAATCACTTTACAGGGCTAGATAGATTAGGCTTAGACTCTAGCTAAGAGTGGGTTTAGAATTAGTTAGGTTCTACCTTTACTTCCACTTTATTATTTCTTCCACATTTACAGTGAACATAGCAAAGTCTGGAACACATAAAAATGGTCTCTCAATGCAGGGAATCACATCATTCCTTTGTGGAATACTTATTTATAAGGCACAATAAACTCAATTTACAAACCTTTAACACAAAGAGAAGTACCTTTATTTTAGCCATGTGAATGTAATTATTTAATCACTTAATGACGGAGGAGCGATGCGGCTCTCCTTCTGGGTGGACGACCTATTACGGTGCCCAGAATGGGCGCTCTTGCTTGCCCGTGGGGGCATGCATAGTGGCAATCGGTGGTGTGGCGTGTCATCATTATTATTCAACCAAAAAATAAAATAAAAGCCTCATGCATGTGTTCAGAAAAGCCTGGAGCTTTACGAATAACAGGAAGTAAGCAGAAGGCTGGCATGACAGTGTCAGCAGGGGAACAGGTCTATTGGTGGTTGTTAGGCTATCCAGGATTGGGCAAAGGGGAGTCCAGGGAGGGGCCGAAGTTAATGTTGGGAATGGCCAATGCACAAGCACGAGTGTTCCGGTTGCGGGGGGACTCAACCCCTGTTCAGATGTTCTAAACAAGGTAAGGGACGTGCCGGAGATACTGCGCACAAGAGGGAGGACGACGGTGAGAGTGGAAAGGATGTGGCCGTTTCTTGCTAGATACCCGGATAGGACAGCGACACGTTTGCTTGAGACAGGTTTTGACGACGGTTTTAGGATACCAGGTAAGTTGGAGACGGTCCCGCTGGTGTCACGGAATCTGAAGTCAGCAATGATACATCCGGACGTAGTTTCAACGAAACGGAGTAAGGAAGTTGAATTGCGGCGTATGGCTGGCCCTTTCCCGGCCCCACTGATCCCAGATTTGGTGGTCTCCCCATTAAGGGTGGTGTCAAAGAAGGAACCTAACAAATTTAGGCTAATACACCACCTATCCTTTCCAAAAGGGGGGGAGGGGGTCTGTTAACGATGCCATTAGGCCAGAGGATTGTACGGTCAGCTACACTTCATTTGACGTGGCAGTGGGCTGGGTTCGCCATTATGGCTGGAGAGTGCTGATGGCAAAGACCAACATCAAAGCGGCTTTCAGATTGCTCCCGGTTCATCCGGAAATTTACCAGCTCTTAGGGTGTCATTGGAATGATGAGTTTTATGTGGACAAATGCCTGCCGATGGGATGCTCGATATCCTGCGCCCTTTTTTAAAAATTAATCTCCTTTGTCCAGTGGGTGGTAAGGGACGTGGTGCAGGTGAACTCGGTCATCCCCTATCTGGATGATTTCCTCTGCGTGGGTCCACCGGAAGATCTGCGGGGGGTGTTCCTAGCTACGCTGGAACACATTGTAGAGCGTTTTGGCATACCATTGGCACCAGACAAGATGGAGAGGCCTAGGAAAGTGATTACCTTCTTAGGTATTGTCTTAGACTCAGAGGCCATGGAGTGCCGATTGCCAGAGGGAAAGCTGGTAGACCTAAAGAAGGTTATAGTAGATATGTTGGGTATGCATAAAGTGCAGCTCCGGGCCTTACAATCCTTGTTGGGGAAACTCAACTTTGCTTGTCGCGCACGGTCAGGGTGAAGTCGTCCACACACTTTGTGCGCTTAGTGAGGACTCACAGGGACGACTTGAAAATTTGGCATCGCTTCTTGGAATCCTTTAATGGGAGGGCGCTGTGGATGCCCGGTCAGCAATTTTGATTTGGAGTTGGTCACGGACACTGCTGGATCATCGGGATTTGGAGCCTTCTTCCAGGAACAGTGGAGTGTGGGCCGGTGGCCGCGGTCGTGGGTTGACGCAGGGTTTACAAAAAACCTGGTGCTACTGGAATTGTTTCCAGTGGTACTGGCGGTAGTATAAATACAGAAAAAATCTGCGCAGTACAACCCCTTTTACGAAAAGCTGCTGAACACCAAGGATCAATTACCAAATCCCAAAATACAATATATCAAACAGATGGTACAGCACTCTAACTAAAATAAAATGATTACTAACATATTAAAATTAATAAAAAGTCCAAAGATAGCTTTTGAGTCAAAAAGTCCACGTGAGGAATCTTCAGTGGTATACAGTCAGTTCATGCATAAAGTGACTTAGTGCCAAGGCTGGGACAACCACCAATGGTAAAATTGGCTGCTCACCTCATCGTATGGACCCTTTAAATTACAGAGGGTCGTATGCACTTAAATATCAACTCGTCCAATCGCTGTACTCTCCGACAATATCCGACCGATTCACAAACAAAAACACAGCTTTCTCCCATTCAGAGTCAAATGAACTGACACGTTCGTGGAATACCCACACTGGATCGGTATATAGCAGTATTCACAATTCCTCAGACCATGTGGATAGAAAGACAGGCCATAGTGCTCTCCATAGAAAAACGTTTTAATGATGAATATACATAAAAAACAAACTTACAATAACGAAGCTTCATACGATCCTTAAAATGATCAATGACCGCGGGTGACGCCACGTGATCTCCGTCCGTACATTACATCCCTATGCGCGGGACTTCATCAGCGGACATGGAAACTACGTGACACCCGATATATAAATAGACAATAAGGGGTTCCTATAGTATGCTTATGGTGAGCACGACCGTGACGGACAACCTCTCCATGTTTACGAAAGTTACCAAGGTAACAACACATCCTGTCATGTAGTACGAATCTACACGATAACAGGCAAAGACCTCGGGGCAGCCCTTGTGAATTTAAACAAACGTTACCATGTTAACGGCTCATCCCATCATACCTATCCGCACTATGCAAATGAGCACAGCAATGAGCGGAATTTAAAAAAGGAATCATATCAATATTTGCAAACATTGCCGTTGCCACAATGAATCCCTTCCCCTTATGTATATAATGTAATCAAATAAATAAAAACTGCTTAACCAGTTGCCGACCGCCGCACGACGATGTACGTCGACAGCATGGCACGGGCAGGCATATGGGCGTACCTGTACGTCCCTGCCTTCCCGCGGGTGCCTGCGGCGGTCGGTTTTCGTCCGGGAGCGATCCGGGACGAGGGGGCGGCCATTCATTCATGGCCACCCCCTCGCGATCGCTCCCGACGAATAGAAATCCCCCGTGACATCACTTCCTCTCCTGTAATGTAAACACAGGAGAGGAAGTGATGTATTCTCTCCTCCGTGTCGGTATTTTTCGTTCCGACACGGAGGAGAGCGGATCGGTGAGTTGTACCAACACTCTACACACACAGTAGAACATGCCAGGCACACTCACACCCCCCCGATCACCCCCCCAATTACCCCTGCCCCCCAGTCACAGTGACACCAATGTCATTTTTTTTTTTTTTTGCATTGGTGTCATTTGTGACTGTAATAACTGTTAGGGCAGTTAGGGTTAGCCCCCTTTAGTTCTAATGTACCCCCCTAACCCCCCCAATAAAGGTTTAACCCCGTGATCACCCCCCGTCGCCAGTGTCACTAAGGCTGGGTTCACATTGCAGCGGTTTATGAGAACGAATGTGATTCACACCGCACTGCAGTGCAAATCACATCCGATCTCTGTGCGATTCGAGTTCAGCCATTCGCCGCACCCGCCACACCCGCCGCACCCGCCGCAAATTCGCACGGGACCCTTTTTTTGGCCCGCAGCAGAATCGGATCGCATGGGTGTTCACACCATGCGATCCGAGTTTGCAGATCGCACTGCGATATGCGAACTGATCTGGGGGTGTCAGTAACATTTCACTGACACTCCCAGCAGTTCGCATAGGGCAGTGTGAACTGCCGCCGGGAGGCATGCGATGCGGGAACCCGCCGCGGATTCGTGGCGTTTCCGCATCGCTCCAGTGTGAACCCAGCCTAATAAGCGATCATTTTTCTGATCGCCGTATTAGTGTCACAGGTGACGCTAGTTAGGCAGGTAGGTATTTAGGTTCGCCGCAGCTTTTTATAGCGCCAGGGACCCCCATATTCTACCGCATAAAGCCCCCTGATTGCCCCCTAGTTAACCCTTTCACCAGTGATCACCATATAACTGTTACAGGTGACGCTGGTTGGTTAGTTATTTTTTTATAGTTTCAGGGCACGCGCCATTTATTACCTAGTCTCACTAGTGTACCCCTAAATTTAGGGGTGTCTACTTTCCAAAATGGGGTCATTTGGGGGGGGGTTTGTGCCATCTTGGCATTTTATGGCCTTCAAAACTGTAACGCCCTTAGAAAGCCTGAAGGCGGTGCTTTCGGGGCCCCGTACGCGGCTAGGCTCCCAAAAAGTCCCACATATGTGGTATCCCCGTACTCAGGAGAAGCAGCAGAATTTATTTTGGGGTGTCATTTCACATATGCCCATAGCATGTGTGAGCAATATATCATTTAGTGACAACTTTGTGTAAAAAAAAAAAAATATTTTTTTTTTTGTCATTATTCAATCGCTTGAGGCAAAAAAATAAAATATTCAATGGGCTCAACATGCCTCTTATCAATTTCCTTAGGGGGTCTACTTTCCAAAATGGGGTCATTTGGGGGGGTTTTGTACTGCCCTGCCAATTTAGCACCTCAGATAGGCAGATTTGCGCAAACCAATAAATATACAATTATTGACTTTTTTTTTACCAAAGACATGTGGCTGAATACATTTTGGCCTAAATGTATGACTAAAATTGAGTTTATTGGATTTTTCTAATAACAAAAAGTAGAAAATATCATTTTTTTTCAAACTTTGCGGTCTTTTTACGTTTATATCGCAAAAAATAAAAATCGCAGAGGCAATCAAATACCATCAAAAGAAAGCTCTATTTGTGGGAAGAAAAGGACGCAAATTTTGTTTGGGTACAACATTGCATGACCGCGCAATTACCAGTTAAAACAGCGCAGTGCCAAAGTGTAAAAAGACCTCTGGTCATTTACCAGCAAAATGGTCCGGTCTGAAAGTGGTTAATGGGTACCAATACAAAAGAACCCCATTATTAAACACATTTTTAAATTGCAAAGCATGAACTTTTTTCTCCAAACTTGAGTTTACAAAAGTCCACCTCCTACAAAATGCAAATAAAGATGTGTTTCGAACTTAATATTCAAAAACAATTAAGAATATTAAAATGTGTATAATACACTTATATCAACGTGACATCACCTGCAGCCAATAAATTAAATAGTACTAAAAATACAATAAAAAGTAAACAATAAAATCATCGATCAGTAATAAAACAGTTAGTATCAAAATCGACATTCAATCCACCAGGCATTAATACATTGGTCTCATGTATCCAGTAAGATTCCCTATGACTTAACTGGCGTATGAAATTACCCCCCCTCCAATGTTTTGTGACCCTCTCAATCCCCCAAAACTTTAGGCCTTCAGAGTTTTGCTAATGGAATTGTTTAAAGTGTCGGGACACATTGTGGGTTTTCAGACCTTTTTTAATATTATCAACATGTTCTGCTAAACGCACATGTAAAGGTCTAGAAGTGCGTCCTATATATTGTAACCCACATTCGCACTCTAACATGTAAACCACTCCAATCGTGTCACATGTAATCAATTGCCGAATATCGTATTCCCTATTAGTTGCAGAGGCCAGAAACTTCTTCCGTTTCTTAATGTTGACTTTAGAATGCTTACACGGCTTGCACCGCCCACAAGCGTAAAACCCCCCCAAAAAGGAAAACAATCGGTTCTCTGACGGAATAGGGGGGTTAAGAACGCTGGGAGCAAGACGGTCCCTCAGAGAGAGAGCTTTTTTATAAATAAACTGTGGACCAAAATTTTGTCCTGCTTTAAAATGGACCAATGTTTAGACACTATCTTTTCGAATTTTTTTATGTTGAACATTGTAATCTAAAATCATTCTAAAATTTTGCTCACTATTATTAGTCTCCCTAGGTTGACTGGAGACTAAAGTAGTCCTATCAATCTGTTTGACCTTTTCAAATTCTGCCTTCAAGACCAACCTATCATATCCCTTTTGTTCAAATCTGGAGATCAACACTTCGGATTGAGATATATAATCCTCACTCCTCGTACAATTACGATGTAACCTAATGAATTGTCCCCTGGGGATGCTGCACAACCAAGATTGGTGATGACAACTCCCCAGGGGGATATAAGCGTTACGATTAGTAGGTTTAAAATGGTTAACCAACCTGAAGTTACCCAAATCTTTGTTGATCTCCAGATCTAAAAAGACTATATGATCTTGACTCACATTCCATGTGAGCAAAATATTCCTATCATTGGAATCCAATGATTGAATAAAAATATCGAGTGACGATCTAGTACCATCCCAAATCAAAATAAGATCGTCTATAAATCTATGGTAGTACACCAGTTCTGGGGGGCGATGTTTAAAAACTGCTTCTTCCTCCCAGTGGGCCATAAATAAGTTGGCCACACTGGGAGCAAAACGAGCTCCCATCGCAACCACTCTGGTCTGTAAATAAAACTCCTTGCCATACCAAAAATAATTTCGGCTCAGGTAAAAGTTTAAACAAGTCAGCAAAAATTCCTGATGTCTACCGGACAATGCTGATGATGACAAGGCCCACTCAACTGAGGTCATAGCGTCATCATGCCCTATGATGGTGTATAGCGAGCCTACATCAGCTGTCACCAAGATACTGGAAGGGGAACATCCCAATTCTTCCAAAATTTGTATAATATGTTTAGTATCTTTTAGTATCTTTTAGTTACTGGCGGTAAAACTGTGGGGTGCTTTTTTCAGGGATCTGAAAGTGCGTTTTCACTGCGACAACATGGGAGTAGTGCAGCTTAACCAGGTATCGGCTTCACCTCCACCGGTTATACGGTTATTGCAACACTTGGTATTGCGCTGCCTGCAGTTAAACGTCTTTATACATGCGGTGTATTTACCTGGTGTGGAAAACGTGATAACTGATGCATTATCTCGCTTTCAGTGAGACAGGTTTCGGGAGTTGGTGTCGGACACGGAGCAACACGGAGTACCTTGTCCCAGCTGGTTGTGGGAGACTGCATTGGAAAGCTCGCAGGATGGATCAGGAGGTCGGTTAAAGAGACTACATGGGCGGCATACGGTAAAGTATAGAAAGAGTGGTTTGCCTTTATCGTGGGAACAGGGGAGGAGACGGCTGGTCCCGAGGTGAAGCTGTTGCCATTGTATTTTATAGCTAAACATATGGAAGATGGGGTCTCAGGGTCATCACTGAGTAGAAAGATGGCAGGTTTGGCCTTTTTATTTAAATGGCAAGGGCTTCCGGATTTCACAAAGGATTTCTGGGTGCACCAGGCTCTTAAAGGGTACAAGAAGACAACGGGGCGCAGAGACAGCAGGCGACCGGTGTCGTTCGGGGTCCTAAGGGACATGCTGTAACAGTTGGGAGGGTTATGTTCTTCGGCTTACAAGGCAGGGTTGTTTAGGGTGGCCTTCCTATTGGCATTTTTTGGGGTGTTTAGAATTAGTGAGTTGGTTAGCCCCTCTAAGAAGGTTCAAGGGGGTATTCAGCATCGGGATGTAACATGTGAGGAGGAATCGGTGATGATACTCTTGCGCCGGTCCAAGACAGACCAATGGGGGTAGAGGCAAAATGATACAGATATTTGCAGTGGGGGGTTCCCCTTTTTGTCTGGTCACGGCGGTAAAGGGGTTCTTGGAAAGTAGGACGTCGGTTGCGGGATCCTTTTTAATACATGAAGACAGTGTTCCGCTTTCCAAATTTGAATTTATAACAATTTTCAGGAGGTGTTTGAGGAAGTTGGGATTAGACGACAAGGAATTCTCGTCTCATTCCTTTAGGATAGGGGAGGCGACAGAGGCAGCCAGGCATGGTATGGATGCGGATGCAGTTAAGTGTATTGGGCATTGGGAATCCAATAGGTTTAAATTGTACATCCGCCTACCACTGTTGGGTAGTCCTGTTCAGGCGGAGTAGGGGGCACCCGGGTAGGGGGAATACGCATGTCATGTTTTTGAGTTAATGTTGGCGTGTGTGTTTTCTTCTATTCCAGGTACAGGGCCATGTTTGATTTTGATTTTGGGACACTCTTATGTGTGCTGGGGGGCAAGAAGGGCAGACGTAAGGCCGAACGGTCATCGACTGGGGTTTTCCAGATGGGAAGCCTGACTTCGATGGCTGGGATTTCCAGGGATGTTGTAGAGCAGGATGGTCATGGAGTTACACCGTTTTGCTAGGCTCGACAGGCCCCCAGATGTGTTAATGTTACATGTGGGGGGGAATGATTTAGGGGTCAGATCTATGTTGGATATGACTCGCGACATGAAGTTTGACATATCGTGGCTGCATATGGCATTCCCTGAAATGATTGTAGTGTGGACGGACATGGTGGCTAGGACATCATGGAGGATGGCCAGATCTGTGGTTGGGGGTGAACAAGGCCAGGCGCAAAATTAACAGAGACATTAGTAACTTTGTGGTAAAACATGGGGGATTTGGGCATAAGGCACGAGGACTTTGAAGTGGAGACCTGGAGATATTTAAGGGGGGGTGGAGTACATCTTAATGATGTAGGGGTTGACATGTGGACCCTTGGGCTGCAGGACGGTGCGCAGAGAGCATGGTGGGTGTGGAGGGGCTTCCAAGGGTAAGGTGTTTCTTTGCGGGTGAAGGAAATTTTGTGGAAGGGTGAGCTCAGAATCTGTTGGTGGGATAGGTTCTGATTATGGTATCCCAGGTAACAGAGGTTATATGGAGATTGGTGATGGGGGAGCTGCGGCAAGTGGGCGTCTCTGAGTCAGCTTGTCGGTTTGAGGCCGCATGATCCACTTGAGAGGTTCCGGCGCGTCATTTTGGAATACATTATGGTTGATTGAGGACCTGCAAAGACCAACGCTTGGAAGGACTGATGGTTGTTTTTCATAACAGATATTGTTGGTTATATTTTCTTTCTGTTAATTATATATATATTTATATTTTATATATATTTATAAGTTTGTTAATAAAATAAGGCTGCTTCAGCCTTTTTACTCCAGAAGTTGTACGGCTATTATTTAAGGTGGGGAAAAGGTGGAATAGAAAAGGGGCAGTTTTACACAGGTACATCTGTTATACAATGGTCAAGAAAAGCCTGGAGCTGTACGAATAACAGGAAGTAAGCAGAAGGCTGGTATGGCAGTGTTAACAGGGGAACAACTATTGGTGGTTGTTAGGCTATCAGGATTGGGCAAAGGGGAGTCAGGGGAGGGGCCAGAGTTAATGTTGGGAACGGCCCCTCCTCTTTCTGTAACACAACGTGGGGAGAATTTTCCCACCCTCCCTCCCCAATTTATAGATTTATTGTTGGTAAAGGTTTGTGTGTGTGTATCTTTTTTCTTTCATTACAGGTCATGGGACGTTTTGGATGTTGTAGCAGTGGCTGAGGTTGGTTATTTCGGGTGAAGGAAATTTTGTGGAAGGGTGAGCTCAGAACCTGTTGGTGGGATGGGTTCTGATTATGGTATCCCAATTAACGGAGGTTATCTGGAGATTGGTGATGGGGGCGCTGTGGCAAGTGGGTGTCTGAGTCAGCTTGTCGTCTTGAGGCCGTATGATCCACTTGAGAGGTTCTGCAGCGTCATTTTGGAATACATTATGGTTGATTGAGGACCTGCTAAGACCAATGCTTGGAAAGACTGATGGTTGTTTTTCTTAACAGATGTTGTTGGTTATATTTTGTTTATGTTAATTATATATATATTTATATTTTATATATATTTATAAGTTTGTTAATAAAATAAGGCTGCTACTGCCTTTTTACTCCAGAAGTTGTACGCTATTATTTAAGGTGGGGAAAAGGAGGAGTAGAAAGGGGGCAGTTTTACACAGGTACATCTATTATACAATGGTCATGTGCCTTAAAATAAGGTGTCAACAATGCCAAGATATATAACAGAATGATATTCCCGCTCTACCAAATGTGTGCGTTTTTTAACAATATGCTGCAACACTGAAGGAAATATCAGAATCCAGAGACTATATAAAGTGAAGGTAGTGCTGCGCTATGAACCTAAATACTGTGCGTAATAAAGTGTAAAGGTGCTCAATGAAAGATATGATTGAAAGAAGGAATCGCATGCCCTGCGATTTCTTTGGATAAAACAATAAAAGTGTATCAATAAGACAATAAAAATATATCAAACTGGGGCGTGACCGGAAGCTGCCTACAGCAAAAGGGGAATTACAGCCCTCGTTTATGGGTAGGAACCGCAAAACCAGATCGTCCAGAATCAGAGGATCATCTCAACCACCTCCTGGCCTCTCTACGTCCTTTTGGGAATATTTTATGCCACTCTCAGCACTTGGCAACGGGGAGGACAAGATGGCACCGACCTCCTCTGCCTCCTCCGCGCCGCAATGAACAGGCTCACAATCCCGATCCAACCGCTTCATCCGCAGAGCCCACCGGATCTCTCAAGAGATGCAGGCGAGCGGCCACATCTGACCCCAGAGGCGGTGAGTCTTCCCCCGCCTAACACCCCCGAGAGCCGCCATTTCAGGAGCTGCTGCATGTTCCACTAGGCCCAGATGGTGCCGCCTGCACCCAAAGCTCAGAGTCCTTCCCATGCCTGCTGTGCACGGCCTCAGACCCCGGACTTGTGGCAGAGAGACTTGGCTCCCCTACCCCCTCTCTGCAGTCCAAGGACTTCCCCCCTTGCCTCCGCCAGACCATACCCGAGCCCAGGGACCCCTCACTGCTGGGACAGCATGGAGAATCTAATCTCCAGCAACCACACTGCCATGGCCCTGCTCCCCCCAGCCACAGAGACAACCCTGCCCCAGCATCTCCAGGTCACCAGACAGAGAGGGGTACCACACAGTCTCCTACGCCCAGGCAGCCAGCTCCCCGGCCCAGGTGTATATGGAGGAGCTGGGAGACAGCCATCTATATCCCCCTCAGAACACTATGTGGGAGACTCGACAGCCTCCTCAAATGCCTGGCCGGGATCCCAGCTCAAGATGAACCCCCTCCACACCACCATCGGGAGCTCTCCCCACCACACCTGTCCCAGCAAAGTAGGGAGATGGACTCTTATCGCTTGCAGATCCCTCTCTGGCAGGCCTACCTTCAAGTCATGCCGACTAAAGAGGACTTTAAACTTTTAATCGAGGAAGTTAAGTCTGCCTGCCGTGCTGAGATCCAAGTGTTTCATGTTAACTTTAAACATCTCTAAGACAGAGTGGAGATGGCGGAGGAGGGAATACAAGAGACTAAGATAGCGGTACATCGCACCCAATTACAGGGAGATGACCATCAGTTAATGCTCTGAGACATGCAATGCCACATAGAGGACCTGGATAACAGGGGGCGCAGAAACAACATCCACGTCAGAGGCTTGCCTGAATCGGAGGGTCCAGAGGACCTACACGAAATCCTGCAAAACCTATTCAATTAACTTCTGGGAGAACCCCCAATAAGCCTATCGAGATGGACCGAGCGCATCGTGCCTTGCGTCCCAAAGGCCCGGCCTCCAGACCCCAAGATGACATCCGCAGGGTCCACTCCTACCCTTTAAATGAAGACATCATGCGAAAAGCCTGCACCATTCGAAAAGTGATATTTAACAACACGCGATTCAACTATACCCGGATCTCTCTTGGACCACCTTACAGAAACGAAGGCTCCTTCAATCCTTGCTCCTCTCGCTACAAGAAAAGGATATTGTCTGCCGCTGGGGTTTCCCCTTCAGCCTCACAGCCCGCCAACAAGGAAAGTCAGAGGTACTGTGCTACCCCGAGGACTTGGACACTTTCTGTGACACTTTCTGTGACACCATGGATATCCCAGTTCCCCGCCTTCAAGAATGGGACCTAGTGGCCTTACCGCCACCACCCCCACTGGTCTGGCAGAAGATTCCACCGGCTAAACGTTCACGGGGCCAAGACTCTCCCGAAGACCTGCCAAGCCCAAATGCAGTGGGCAGACATAGGCCTCCCCTCTTCTTTCTTCATAGCCGTAGCCATGGCATAAGCACCTAGTCTCTTGACTCGCCTAACCCACCCATCAGCCTAATTAGCACCCCCCCTAGGCCCCTCTACCTGTAGTCTGTTTTGTTTACTGGGCGCTTCCCACCGAAGACTTGAGAGTAGTTGCTTCCCAGATCATTAGTCCCCCTATAGGATTACCCTACCACAGTTCCACTGGTACCCTGTTATGATACCTGTTTATCATTTACTGTTGTTCTCTATGTCCCCCCGGAACGGGCCCTTTTTTTTGGGTCCTGACCGGGAGGACTTACTGGAACTTACTGAGCCCCGGACTGCACCAACGTTTGTTTATGTACTGCCTATTTTTGATTGTGCCTCTAATCGCTGTACTTTTCCCTCTTCTCTCTATTCTCCTATTCCTTCTCTCCTTCCCCATCCTCCTGGCTCACCATGTGCTCTCGCCGGACACGTGGCCCAGCTTACAGACCAGGCGTCCTTCTTCCCTGAGCACCGGAGCATCTCTGCGGCTGGATCAGATAAGTACTACTAAGTTCACACACACCCACGACTATGGCTAAGATCATGTCACTTAATGTCCACGGACTAAACTTGAATAGAAAAAGACACCTGGCGTTAAGGGAACTCAGCCACTCTGGAGCAGACATTGTCATGCTCCAAGAAATGCACTTTAACAAAGGAGACTCATTTGCTTTTGCCTCCAGACAATATACTCAGATGACCATCCTTTTTAAACATGGTGACCCTTTTACGTGTTCTGAGGCCGCGTACACACGGGCGGATTGTCTGTCCAACTTAGTCCGCTGAACCGTGTTTCAGCGGACAATCCGCTCGTGTGTGGGCTTCAGTGGACTTTTTCAGCGGACTGTCTGACGAACAAAGTCTTATGGAATTTCCGTAATTTTGTCCGTTCAAACTTGGTTTTGTCCGTCCAAACTTGGTTTCAGCGGACAGTCCGCTCGTGTGTAGGCAAGTTGGACGGACTAAGTATGGCGCATGCTCAGAAAGGATTTACATGGCCGAAGGTTGCATTGCAGTGTATAGGACTTCGTTTTTCTAGTCCCGTCGTACGTGCTGTACACGTCATCACGCACGCTTTCAGCGGACTGTCTGCTCATCGTGTGTGGTCAAGTCCGTTCATTCAAATTTTGAACGGACTGTCGGTCGGATTGTCTGACGAACTTAGTTGGGCAGACAATCCGCCCGTGTGTACGCGGCCTCAGTCTTACGTGGACCCAAAGGGACACTATATTATTTTATGAGATCATTGGCAAATGCAGGCGGTCACCCTCTGCACCCTATATGCCCCCAACACCCACCAAATCAACTTCTTAACCAAAGTCTTTATAAGACTGTTCTGTACACCTAGTGATTATTTGATAGTTGGGGGGGACTTTAACCTGTCCCACTCAGTGGGATGGGATCGCCATGTAATGGATCCAGCAGATCCGCATACACGAGCGGCCAGGGACTCAAAACTATTCTGTTACCAGACGATACACCCTGTTTGATACGTGGTGAGCCTTGCATCCCGGAGACAGACAGTATACTTTTTTCTCTGCCCCTCACCACATGCATTCCCCTATTGATTATTTCTTTGTCAATAATGTTGCCCTTCGAGTTACCAAGAACGCCCAAATCCTGCTGATCTCCTGGTCCAACCATGCCCCTATAGTTATGACCCTGGAAATGGGCACCCCTACCCGCAAGCCGTGTCACTGGCAGTTAAATAATTTCCTCCTCCAACACATCCCTTCTAAAACAGTGCTTGAGGTCTCACTCAAACAATACTTCTTAGAAAATGACACCCCCGATATATCTCCCTCCACCCTTTGGGAGGCCCACAAAGCAGTTATCAGAGGACGCTGTATGGCGATTTCCTCAACCCTCAAAAAAAACACAGCAACCACTAAAATGCAAGCTGAAAAAGAGCTTAAGGCCCTAGAAGTTCCACTACAAACCTCACCAACCCTACCCCTCCTAAAAAAAATCCTTGGGTTGCGAACACCACTTCGTGACATAGCCATGGGCCAAGTGGAAAAAGCACTCCTCAGAATGAAACAAATTTTTTATGATAAGGGAAACAAGGCCCATTCATTGTTAGCACGCAAGTTGTCGGATCGCTCCCACACCACCACCCCTCACCAAATAAATAATAGAGTGGGTGGTCTTCTATCTCAGCCCCAAGACATAGCTAATACTTTTGCTGAGTTCTATACTACCCTGTACAGCGACCCTGAGATCCCGCATGATCCCCTCCCTCCTGACCTGAGTGATCCCTTGCACCTCTGTCTTGAACGCAGCAGTATTCCTAAACTCCAAGCCTCAGATCTTCTATCCCTTAATACACCCATTAAAGAGGAGGAATTGTCAGCCACCATTAAGACCTTACCCACATATAAATCCCCAGGGCCAGACGTCTCCCTTACGAATACTATAAATCATTCCTTTCTATTCTCCTACCGCATATGTGTAAGTTGTTTAATGCCTTCCTCCAGCGAACCCCCATCCCCCCAGACATGCAAAGGTCATTCCTCACACTGATCTCCAAGCCCGAAAAGGACCCCTCACTTTGCAGCAGTTACAGGCCAATTGCACTCCTAAACACTGTCCTTTCGATGCGTCTGAACCTGATACTGCCCTCCCTGATACATAAGGATCAGGTGGGCTTCGTCCCTCTTGGGCAGGCGGGAGATAACACGAGGCGCATAATTGACTTAATAGATGTGGCGAACAGAGAGGGCCTAGAGACCCTGGTTCTCGGGTTAGACTCCAAAAAGGCCTTCGATCGCCTCAGTTGGCCTTTCTTGTTTGCAACGTTGCAATATATGGGATTTCGGGGGCCCTTCTTGCAGGCCATTCAGCACTTATACATTAACCCTACTTCCCAGGTTAAGACCCCCTTTGCCATGTCCCCTGCCTTTCCAATAACGAATGGGACCCGCCAGAGATGACCTCTTTCGCCGCAATTTTTTGCATGTGTTGAGCCCCTGGCGGAAAATCAGCACTTTATGCCAGAGGATTGTCACCTGGACCAGCACTTTGTCATTTTATGCTGACACTGCTAATATACAGCCACTTATCTACCTTGCACCTTATATAGACACTACTTATCTTTTTTGCTTTCACCTATAAGAACATTTGTAACATATACCTATATGAAGGAAACTTTTTTGTATGCTTTTATATGCCTTTTAAGATTTTACCTATTCCTTCAGGATTTATTGTAATAGTAGTGCACCTTCTTTTTGAGCACCGTTTTTTCACTTCATGTGCACACCATGGATATATTTCCTATCACTGTTCTATGAAGAATCTTTTGAGTGTTTGATATACTTTTATTGTCTTATTGATACACTTTTATTGTTTTATTCAAAGAAGTCGCAGGGCATGCGATTTTCTATGGATATATTTCCTATCACTGTTCTACGAAGAATCATTTGAGTGTTTGATATACTTTTATTGTCTTATTGATACACTTTTATTGTTTTATCCAAGGGCATGCGACACCTTTTTATACTGCCTAGGACTGGATATATATTGACCTTTGAACATTGCCTCTTTCAACTATATCTTTCATTGAGCACCTTTGCACTTTATTACGCACAGCTTTTAGGTTCATAGCGCAGCACCACCTTCACTTTATACAACAATGCCAAGAGTTGGTGAAAGCAGGGGTCCGTTATCCCGAGATAATTCCCGAAAATCATCTGGATTATTCTCCTGGAGCTCCCGCAGCAAAGGCACATGACATAATTGTTCACGATTAATAAAGCAACCGATTTTTGGTCCCAGAACTCCTCCTCCTCCTGTTCCTGGACTGGACTTGGGTCAAAGCAATAACTCCAAGGCCAATAATAAATAACACGTTATCGCCTCCGATTCTGCAACATGTCTGATTGACGAACAGCCATTCAGAAACTAACTGAAAAGCATGAAGTGAAAAGCGCAAACTGAAAAGTGCTAAATGAAAAGCACGATTTAACATTCACCAAACTTAAATTAGCAGAAGGAGCCCAAAGGGTGGCACTAAAGAGCTGAAAAACCACGTCGTATGTTACTATGTTCGTGTTTTTTGTCCAACAATTCCTTGCCGTTTGTATGCAAGACAAAATCCAGGCACACGCCTTCAGACAAAAGTCTGCGGTTTTGTCTGCGGAAAATCCGAGCGTGTGTACGAGGCTATATATGTATAAAATCCAATTGTGTGTACAATGCTTTATATATTTTATGCACAGCAGCACTGGGAGGGTGTGTGTGTGTGTATGTATGTGTGTGTGTGTGTGTGTGGGGGGGGGGGGGGGTTAGCTCTAGGGGCAAATTGAGGGGTCTTGCATTTATATGTGCTGATTGTTTCTTCACTGTATAATCAGAGCCTGGGAGCAGAGAGATGATCTATGTATAGTGTGTTACTTAAAGCAGATCTACACCCCATAACAGTGCCAGGACAAGATCATCTAGCGCCCAGGGCAAAGATGCCAAACTGCACACCCCACTGTCCCTTAGGGTTAGAGCCAGGGTGCCCCCATCAACGTAATAAACCATTGCGCCCAGGGCAGCCGTCCCTCCTGCCTACCCCTTGTCCCAGCCCTTCACCATAAATGTATAGCCCATTAAAAGAAAAAATACAAAAGGAACCTTTTGGCAAATAGTCACTTTCAATCCAGAGTTGTGCAATGCAATACTTGTTTTTTTACCACTTTTTATTTCGGCAAGCATCATTCAATCTACTTCCTCTGAGGCCAAGATGTCAGGTGGTAGAAGGGGGGAGCACGGGAGGTTTGCAAATTACCGTCTGTTTAAACTTCAGTAGAGAAAAGTCAGGTCACTAGGTTGACTGTGTAAATCTCAGGAAATAAAAATTGTTTTGCAGGTAAAATAACTGTCAAATGTTTCAATTGCATATTTAGCTTTTCGGCTTCTTTAAAGAAAGTAGGCTATCTGAAAAAAAAAAGTTTGCAGTATGTTGGTATTGCTCTGCAATTGAGTGGTATACATAAAACTTTGAGACGATAGACATGAAACAAAAAAGAACAGCAAAAAAAAAAAGAGCAAACAAAAAAAATCTGTACAGATTATGTATAGTTGCTGATTATGCACTTTGTGCTCTTGGGAGACATGTCCTTCCTGGTTGTGTGCCACCAATCCTGTATTTCCTTAAACAAAGATTACTAAGTACTTACTAAGAGATTTCATTTTATCTGATTTATTGTGGGATGCTGGTAGTAATTGACAATTAAGCTTCTGTTTAACTGTGCTCCTGTTTCTCAGCCAGGTTCAGCTTGTTGTGCGTTTCTTGAGAATTACAGCAGAGTATGCTGCTCAAGCAAAGAAAGCTGGATTTTAATGGTCTTTTTTTGTGTGTAGAACAATGCACACTTCTGTACAAAACCAGGCCAGTGCTGCCAGTTACACCATGTCCCAAAAGAGAGTTGGTCTGATTATTAGAAACCATCACAAGCACTCATCTGTTCTGCATGGAGAGAAGAGAAACCTATTAGCGTGGAAACACGTACAGTGCATAAGTGCAGATATGTATTTACAGAGGGGAGTAAATAATTGGAAGTGACAGCTGTGGAGAAGTATACAGCTGTAAATCCGGTAGTCATAATATGAGAACTGTTTTGCATTTACAAGGTCATACAGGTAGTATACTTTTAAAAGCAGTTCACTTTGGAAATGTAGCTGATATGTAAAAAAATATATACAGTATATGCAGTGCCTTGAAAAAGTGTTTATACCCCTTGACATTTTCTACATTTTGTCATGTTACAACGAAAAACGTAAAGGTATTTTATTGGGATTTTATGTGATAGACCAACACAAAGTGGCACATAATTGTGAAGTGAAAGGAAAATAAAAAATGATTTTCAAATTTTTTTTTACAAATAAATACATGAAAAGTGTGGTGTTCTTTTGTAATCAGCCCCCTGACTCAATACTTTGTAGAACCAGCTTTCACTGCAATTACAGCTGCAAGTATTTTTGGGGATGTCTCTACCAGCTTTGCACATCTAGAGAGTGACATCTTTGCCCATTCTTCATTGCAAACTAGCTCAAGCTCTGTCAGATTGATGGAGAGTTTCTGTGAACAGCAATTTTCAAGTCTTAGCACAGATTCTCAATTGGATTTAGGTCAGGACTTTGACTGGGCCATATTCAACACACAAATATGCTTTGATCTAAACCATTCCATTGTAGCTGTGGCTGTATGTTTAGGGTCTATGTTTAGGACTCTAATGCCGCGTACACACAATCGGAATTCTCATCGGAAAAAGCTCTGATGGTTTTCCCGTCGGAATTCCGACGGAATTCTGCTCAAACTGTCTTGCTTACACACGGTCACACAAAATTCAGACTGCCAAAAACGCGGTGACATAGAGCGCGTATGATGGGACTAGAAAAAGGAAGTTCAATACCTAGTAGCCAATAGCTTCCATCTCGTAGTTGAATCATGAGCTTGAGTTTTTGCACGTCGGAATTGCATACACACGATCGGAATTTCCGATAGAAAGATTTTCCATCTGGAAAATTGAGAACATGCTATCAAATTTTTGCTGGCGGGAATTTGGCCAGCTAAATTCCGATGGAGCATACACATGGTCGCATTTTCTGATGAAAAACTCTCATCGAACTTTTGCTGTCCGAAATTCCAATCGTGTGTATAGTGTGTATAGTAGATTTTCTTCTAAGATTGCCCTGTATTTGGCTCTATCCATCTTCCCATCAACTCTGACCAGCTTCCCTGTCCCTGCTGAAGAAATGCATTCCCACAACATGATGCTGCCACCACCATGTTTTACTGTGGGGATGGTGTCTTCAGGGGGATGTGTAGTGTTAGTTTACCGCCACACACAACGTTTTGCTTTTAGGCCAAAAAGTTCAAATTTGGTCTCATCTGACCAGAGTACCTTATTCCACATGTTTGCGTGGTCATACAACACTGTACCCAAATGAAATTTTTATCATTTTTTCCCCCAAATAGAGCTTTCTTTTGGTGGTATTTGATCACCTGTGCATTTTTTATTATTTTTTTTAAATGTGAAAAGACCGAATTTAAAAAAACATTTTTTTTGTTTTGTTTTAAAATTTTATAACGGGTAATTTTTGTCCATCATTGATGTGCACTGATGGGTGGCAGTGATTGGCACTGATGGGTGGCAGTGATGGGCACTGATCGGTTACACTGATAGGCAGCACTTCTAGGTGGCACTGATTGGCACCACTAGTGGGCATTTATAGGTGACACTGATGGGCATCGATAGGTGGCACTTGTGGGCATTGATAGGTGGCACTTGTGGGCATAATTACTCTATAAATGAGGCATAATTGCCTCTTCCTTTTCGGGACTGATGTCCCTTTAAGACAAACTGGTGATCAGCTTTTTTTTTCTTCTCTGCTGTCAGCGCGAGGAGAAAAAAAAATGATCACCAAGCTTTTGTTTACATTGGCTGACAGCTGATCACATGGTAAGGGGCCAGGACCGGCCCCTTACTTGGATCGGTTATCACCCTCGGTGATCACAGCGTGCACAGGGAGCGTGTACAGGGGAGGCCGTCATATGACGGCCTCTGAGAAATTCACATCTGCACTGTGGCCATCATTCGGCCATAGTGCGGATGCCAGGAGGTTAAAGAAGAATTCCAGGAAATGTTCTTTTCCTATGCAGTGCGGGAACAGCCCCATTTTTGTCTAGGGGTGAGAAAAGCAGAGATATACTTACTTAATCTGCCAATCCTCTGAGCGCTGGTCTCTGCACTCCAGCCCCCCTGCACCCCAGCGGTCTTGTGTATAGAGTTTTTTGGATGTCATCACATCCATAGGCAGGCTATAGACATTGGGACGGCATTAACAGTCCACCGCCAGATGCAGGGGATTGCTGTTTTCAAGAGGATCAAATGATCGGGTAAATATAGACTTTCGGTGCACTCCTAGACAAAATGAGCAGTTAACCCATGCAGGGTGGGCACTGACCCCCTGCATAGGAGAACATTTTTTTCATGGAGTTCTGCTGTAGTAAGGTCTCTGGCCTTGTCCAGTCTAATGAGAACTTTCCAAGCCAAAGATAGCTGACATCCTTTCGTATGTGTCGGGTTGTGAGGCATAGTGGCTGCAAGGTGGACAAAGTTATTGGGCGCCAGACACTTCTTGAATATAAAAGAGGTTTTATTTCTCTTTTGTATTTTTGTGGGAAAGAGGTTTAGGGCAAAGACACCCTTAAGTAGTTGTAGATTCGATTGGCAGAATCCGAGACTTCAATAAGAGGACAGCCATGCAGGAAAAGGCCCCAGCAAGACACCTATGCCAACAGTTTTTAACAGTTCCTAACTTAAACGCAACAGTTCCTTCAGCTTCGCTACAACTGCCTCTTGTAGTTCTTCAACACTGAGCTCCCGGTCTCTCACTATACGCTTCTGATTCACTGACTTTGAATCCCTTGAGCACCTCCAATCTTGGTGGGGGTATCTCCCTCAAGCGTCACCCACGCTTCCCTGCTGGGTTCCTAGCTTGGCACTCCAGATACTTCTCAAGCTTCACCTCTGCTGACCGGCTCAGTCCCTGGCTTGACTCACACAGCTGCTCTGCAAGCAGCATCTCTGCTGGTTGGGTCCCTGACTTGATTACCTCCTGAAGTTTCCCGATTCTCCACCATACCTGTTCGGTGAGAATGCTGCTCCGGTACTTGCTTCAGTTACTCATTGTGGTCCCTGGTAATAAGGTGGTTGGTCCCTTTGTGGTGACAGCTTCCCTCCTACCTCTGACAGGTTATCCGGCTGGCAGAACCATCACTTCTGGTTGGACTGAAAACCGCTATCCCAACCCTGGGCTGCTCTCTTACTTCTGGATAGGCCCTCACACAGCCTAGCAGCCAGATGCCCCCGGGATAGGCCCAATCTCTGGCCTTGCAGTCCGGGGCACATGACACACGTCCACCCAGACAGCCATCCAGGTTGCACAGAACATAGATTACCTGACCCCACCAGCATACGTAGGATCAACCAGCAGGCCGAGGGATTCAAGAAAAACCCTGCCCATTGGCTGGGATACCCCATATACCCATATCCTGACCTTGAGTTGTCCTTCTCATATCTAGTACCACCAAGTGCCCAGCCATCTAGTGGTAGAAGAGAAAAGTACAACCAGGCCAAGCTTAGGGAGAAATCAACGGATCTCTAACAACTGACCAGGGTAACTACTTCTGGCAAGTACATTTGTGAGGAGCATCCCTGACTAAACCCCAGGGTACTACACTGCTTTAAGGTTTTTCCTCACTTCCTGTTCTCGTGGCAACTGTAAACTTTTGAATTCTCATCACTTGCACCACAGTTGATGGCTACCAGGACAAATAGCGAGGATAAATTTCCCCAGCAGGGGCATCAGCAGTTATTAAAACCCAACAGAGCTTCTACCTTTTTTCCACTCAAAAGCTGTTTACACATTATACAATTTTCTTGTACAATTTTCCTTTGGATCTACCAAAACCATATAATATGAGGTCAAACCTAAACACTTTCATTTGTATGCAATCAAGCAGGCCCTTGCACTACATAGTTGAGGTAAATCTAAAGAAAATTGAACAAGAAGATTGTATAATATGCAGCTAGCTTAAAACTATAGTGTTAAGTTTTAGCTCAAGTTATAGTATAATGTAACATTTTGCACACAATGGTTTTAAAATAATATCAAATATAGGTGATTCTCATAGATCTTTTGCTCCTGTTTTAACTTTGACATTCTTTCCCTCCCACACCTAAACTGCATACACTTGATCTATGTTGCAGATTACGCAGAATTGTTTTAAAGAGCAGGGCAGAACTCTATGTGTGTTTTGTGGTGAATGCACCTGCCTCTATTCATCTATCTCTTGAACTTTCTATCAACAAAGCTTTCACTGCTTTGCAAAACCACGAGTAGTAAAATTGAATTTTTCCTGACACATGACATGGAACTTGATAGCATTTGGTGAAACCAGATCCAAACTAAGACAAAAAATCCAGGAACAGGCAATAACTGTGTCTGGTCACCTGAGGCCAGATGACAGATGCACACCGTTGGGGCCAGGAGTGAACCACTAAGGTAGTGGACCCTATGGCTGACTGTAGCGGATGGAACTCTGGGTGGTTCAGAAAAGCAGGTCCACTGGAGCACCAAAACAGATCCCACTGGGAGCTATAGCATAAGATCCCCCAGGGTGTAGAGTCTAAGAACCAGAAAGTGTTCACTCTAGTGGTGAGAATGGAGTGCGCTGCAACTGGCTCCAGTTCGCGGCCCCCAGGGTCTCCCAGCTCATGCTCACGGTAGTCTACAGAAGGATAGAAAGAAAGCAGCAGCCTGGGACAACAAGAGATAGTCAGGAGATAAGTCAAAGGTCAGGGCAACTAGCAGACAAGTATAAACAGAGAACACACCAAAGGTCAGGGTAACAAGCAGGCAGGTATAGTCAAAGAACAAGCCAAGATCGGTAACAGAAACAGACTTAGAGCACTTGGCAAGCAGGGGACAGGAAATCAAACACACAATATTGCTCGGGCAAGGCAGGCTGGGCAGCACAGTGTTAAATAGTATATCCTGTAGAGGCTAGGGTGGAGCCATGCTGAGGGAAGATTACTTAACCATGCAGGTGTGAGAATGCAGGCCCACGACTGACACACAGACCAGGTAAGCAGACAGACAGGGCATGAAGGTATTACTGGTGATTCATGACAATCTGAACAAACCGAAACACAGGTCTGTTTCTATCTGCTGCATATTTTCTAATAAATCATTAACATTTTGTTACTGGAGAACTATGACTCAGACTTTAATATATACATGTTCTCTGCATTTAGTCAGTTTTGGTATACAGTTTTTACCATTATATTTAAAAAATCTTATATAGACTTCAGTGATAACCCAGGAGCCCTTCTTCTTCACATGACCACTTGGTCAATGGTGGCAAGGGCCTACATCCTCTTGCTGTGGAAGCCACCATTTCCTCTAGTTTGTATGTGGCTATCTAAGGCACTGGAAACCAAGACCTCACAGCTTGCTTTTATCACAGGGAAGAACATTTTTGGTTTTATTGGACTGCCTTTACATCTTTACATCCTCCTCTGATTATACTCAAGCTCTTTCTACTTGAAGAGTTTAGCTCGCTCCTTCTTCCAACCCATACCCCCCCAATCCCTTCCATGCCTTGTCCCTCTTATACACCTACCCCATACCCCTCTACCTTACTGCCACATTATCTGTTTCCCTCCTTTCTTGTTAAATTATTGCATCCTCTTCTAGACTTTCTTTTGCTCCCTGCAAAGCCGGCAAATTAAAAGCATAATGGCCCATTATGTGACACTTACCTGAAAACGAATCCATTGCTGTCCCCTATGCAGGCCGCAGACTCCGACTCTGTGACTGGCCAGAGCTGCGTGATGTCACTCCCACGCATGCATGTGGGAGCAGTCAGTTACGGCACACACTGGGGGATGAAACGACACAGAGGTCCGTTTCTTCTCTGCTCATGCGCTGATTAAATCATCTGCGCCCTACAAGTGAAATAACTCCTAAACGGCATACGTTTAGGAGATATTTACACTACCTATAGGTAAGCCATATTCTAGGCTTAACTATACTTAAAGGTCACTAGGAAGGGTTTACAACCACTTTATGAAACACGCGTGGGAAGCCCACTATGGTCTCATGGTGCACAGATCTACGTATTGTTTTTTTCTAAAACTGATTATTGTCTTTTTTTATGCTAGAATGTATGTCACACCTGGATTGCTATGTACAATATGTTTGATCAACCAGGGCAAACTTTTGTAGACATGTATTCCACCCTCTTATTGTCCTACATTACCCCTAAAAAAAAACTAAATATAGAATTTTCTGATATTTTGATTTGGTCAACCAGGGTAAACGTTTGTGGACATGTATTCTGCCCCCTTATTGTCCCACATTACTCCTAAAAACCTAAATAAAGATTTTTCAGTATATTTTTACAGGTCAAGAATAAATTCAAGTGTTTTTGTTAATCTAAAAAGGAAAACCTTTTCATTCTCAAGATGTAGAATGCATCTACCATCAGTACCCTGTAATTTACATACCCTTCCTGTCATCCTTACAGCTTACATTATTAAGACTGTAGCATGCCTCCTGCAAACATTTGGAGTGTACTGACATAAACCCTGTTGGCTGGGTGTGGCCACATGTCTACTGGAGATCCTTATCATCATCATCATCATCACAAATATATTAACCACTTCAGCCCCGGCATTTTTTACTATTTGACACTGCAACTAACTAAAATAGTATAACCTCTCCTCTAAGCATGGCTCCACCCCAGGCCCTATCAGGGAACCCTATATTAACCTGTGCACTGCAAGCCAGCGGTGCTGATCAACCATTGTGTATCCATTGTGTGTTTGGCTTCCTGTTTCCTGCTTGCCGTGCGCTCTACATTTGTCTCTGTTACCGACCTTGGCGTGTTCTCAATGATTCCTGTCTGCTTGTGACCTTGACCTTTTGGCATGTCCCCGACCATCCCTGTCTGCCTGTGACCTTTGGCGTGTTCCCGTCTGCTAGTTGCCCTGACCTCTGCCTTATTCCCTTACTATCCTTCTTGTCCCAGCCTGCTGCTTCCTTCTCCTGTAGTCTACTGTGAGTGTGAGCTGTGAGACCCTAGGGGCCGCGACCTGGAGCCAGACTGCAGTGAAGTCCATCTTCACCACTGGAGGCTCTGGTGAACACCTGCTGGCTCTTAGACTATGTGCCCTGGGGAATCTATGCTCTAGCTCCAACTGGGATCTGTGTTAATGATCCAGTAGACCTGTGTCCTGAATCTCCCTGGGTACAATCCGCAGCAGTCAGTCCTAAGGTCCACTACCTAGCGGTATACTTCCGACTCCTACGGAGTGCATCTGTCACCTGGTCTCAGGTGACCTGACAATACACTTATTGTGTTTTGTTTTTTTTACCAAAAATATGTAGAAGAATACATTGAAAAAAAATGTGGGATATTTATTATAGCAAAAAGATTTTGTGTTTTTTTTTTCAAAATTGTCGCCTTTTTTTGTTTATAGCACAAAAAATAAAAAACGCAGAGGTGATCAAATACCACCCTGCCCTACACGTGACCTACATCTTTATCCACCCTGTCAGTACACCTTTACATCCTGAAACCCATGCTAACCTCTGCACCTTAAACCTACCCCATCCTCTCCACTCCAGCCCCCCTCCCCTTTAACTCTACCTGACTCCTCTGCTCATCTTTGCACCCACCTTCCTTACCTCTATACATCCGCTCCTTGCTCATGTGTGCACCCTAAACTGTAATTCTTTCTCTACAAACCTCTGTGAACCCCACACTACCCTCCCCCCATGAATTTGCTTACCTTTGCAGAACAGGCTGATGGTAGGCTTAATGATCACAGTTGTAGGCAGGACTTTCAAGCATGTCCCTTTATCTCCCCAGTTGACAGCATTCTGTATAGGTGATGGTGGATATGACTTCAGGGAGGCATAATATACATGTGAATACCGCATCTATGTACATATGAATGCTTCCGGTCCGTCACTATTTACATATGAATGTTGTTGCTATTTACATGTAAACACAGGGTCTGCAGGTGTCATCTGTACACAACAATATGGCATAGCTGGGCAGCAAAAAGAAACAGAACTTCACCCTGAGATATCAGGACAAAGCACAGGACTAAAACCTCAAGGTACAAGGGAATTTAAACTAGGATAGTTGGCAAGAATGAGGCAGCTGGTTTGGGCCCCAACACAATGAGAGAGTCCAAGGCAGCTGCCCCTTTTGCACTGCCTTAAAGACGGACCTGCTACTACTACTAGTAGTAGTTTGCTTGTTGACAAGCAGTCACCAGCTTGTACAGCATCTGACCAAACCAATCTCAGTTTGATCAGATGTTTTGGAGGCCAGAGGAGAGATCTGGGGTCTAAAAGACTCCAGATCTCTACCTAAAGAGGACCTGTCACAGCCCATGCTCTTACAAGAGATGTTGTTCATCTTCTGTGATGGAAATAAAGTTGATAATAAAAAATAAATAAATAAAGGTACAGTGTTAAAAAAATACATTTAAACAAAAATAATAATAATAAAAAATAATGTTTAAAGCGCCACTAACCTCCTGTGTTACCTGCAAATGTGAGCCTGGGTGGCAAGTGGTTAAATCTGTTTAGAGCACATTGTAGCTAGAAGTTTCTGGGTATAAACTATCAAACATAAGGGATTTTAAAGATGCCAAGATCATATATAAAGATAACAAAAGATTTTATGATGTTAAAAAAAACTGACTTTTATTTGTTTACAGAAAAAAAGATTAAATCAGCCATACTTCAAGTGATTGTAAAGGATATTTTTTTTTTTATATAACAAACATGTCATACTTACCTCCACTGTGCAGCTCGTTTTGCACAGAGTGGCCCCAAACATCCTCTTCTGGGGTCCCCCAGCAGCTAACGCGGCTCCTCCCTGCATCAGATGACACCCTAGGAGAAGCACTCTCCCGAGGGGGTTACCTTGCAGGTGCGCTCCCGAGTCCAGCATTTGCATCCACAGACATGAATGATGGACTCGACCTCACACCCCAGCGCCCTCGTCATTGGATTTCATTGACGGCAGCGGGAGCCAATGGCTGCACTGCTTTCAATCTATCCAATTAAGAGCCTCGTGGAGAGAGGGACAGCTCTTCCCCGCTGAAAAGATGAAGGGGCTCAGGTAAGTAAAACAGGGGGGCTGGGGAGCAGGTGACTGCCAGGTATTTTTTCACCTTAAAGCGGGAGTCCGCCGGGACTCCGCGTTTTTATTTTTTTTTTAAAAGCCAGCAGCTACACAATACTGCTGCTGCTGACTTTTAAAATAGTGACACTTACCTGTCCAGCGCGCCCGCGATGTCGGCACCCGAAGCCGATCTCTTGATCGTCTCTCGGGTGCTGCCGCCGCCATCTTGGGTATGGGAATCAGGAAGTGGAGCATTTCGGCTTCATTTCCCGGTTCCCTACTGCGCATGCGCGAGTCCCGCTGCGCAATGAGGATGGACCCGCTGCCTCTGGGATCTGTGTGTTTCCCAGCAGGCAGCGGGGGACTTTCGGAAAGGGGCGTAATCTACGCCCCTTTCCGCAGAGAGCTATCCCGGAAGTGGGTGCAGATACCTATACTGTACAGGTATCTGCACCCCCTCCCCCCTGAAAGGTGCCAATTGTAGCGCCGGAGGGGGGGAGGGTTCCGATGAGCGGAAGGTCCACTTTAGGGTGGACCTCCGCTTTAATGCATAGGATGTATTAAGGTGAGAAAACACAAAGGTTTACAACCTCTTTCACAAAAACAAAATTTTATCTATACATAGTGTAAATATATCTCATGAGCACAATAACCTCTGATTGTCTCATAAACCTTCTTATCGGCATATATACTGTACATTATCTAGTCATTAACCACTTACAGACCGGACCATTTTGCTGGTCAAAGACCAGACCACTTTTTGCGATTCGGCACTGCGTCGCTTTAACTGACAATTGCGCGGTCGTGCGACGTGGCTCCCAAACAAAATTGACGTCGTTTTTTTCCCACAAATAGAGCTTTCTTTTGGTGTTATTTGATCACCCCTGCGGTTTTTATTTTTTGCGCTATAAACAAAAATAGAGCGACAATTTTGAAAAAAACGCATTATTTTTTACTTTTTGTTATAATAAATATCCCCCAAAAATATATTAAAAAAACGTTTTTTCCCTCAGTTTAGGCCGATACGTATTCTACATATTTTTGGGGCTTCATGATGTCTTTTACACCTTTTGTTTGTACCATGACAGTAGAGGTGTTGTGAATGGTACTCATTAGGCACATGTCTTTTTTGTCACGCCATCTCAGTGCCATCATTTTTCCTTTTTGTCAGGCAACTATTTCTCCTGCCTTGAGCTTTTTATTGCCAAAGGTTGGTGGCAAGTCATGCCGGTTAGCTCTAACAGTCCCGTATGCATCTGTTTTATGGTGCAAAAGGAACTCATAGAGTTCTGGAGAACTGTAAAAATTGTCTGTGGTTACACAGTAGCCCTGATTCAGCAACGGTTCAATCAGAGTAAGCACGGAAGCGGTTGCCAGTCCATAGTTACTGAATCTCTCATTGAACTTGGCTCCTTTCCCGGTGTAAAGTATGGAATTCCATATGTACCCAGTGCTGGATTCACAGAGCATGAATGATTTTATTCCAAAACGTGCCCTCTTGGACGCAATAAACTGTATCCAGCTGAGTCTTCCTTTGTAGGCCATCATACTTTCGTCGACACTGATGTCTCTATTGGGTACATAGTTCTTCTGGAAATTTTGCTGAATCATTTGGTAAAGCCCCCAAATCTTTTTTAGTTTTGGTGCTGGATGAGAAGTCTCGTCGAATTCCTCATTATTCTCAAAGTGCAGATAATTCATAATAAGGGAAAATTTGTACTCCGACATGACGGTGCCAAAAAAAGGAGTTGCTAGCAATTTGTTGGTGGTCCAGTACCACTTCTGCAGGGGTTTCCCAACCACTCACTGTAGAATTATGAGGCCCAGAAACTTCCAGATGTCCTCCTTGGTTACTGATTCCCACTTTCTGCTCCTTGCAAACCTCTGATGCGTAGCAGCTTGTTGTTCGTGGTACCAATTTGTCTCCATAACAATTTTTTCTATAACCTCATCGGTCAAAAAGAGTTGGAGGTATGCCAATGGGTTGTCATCCACATCCACTTTGATACCAGGTGTTCCAGTAAATTGAAATCTTGGGGGTGCTGCGTGCTCCGTACCACAATCAATTGAGCACCAAGTCCGCACATCACTGGGCAAAGTCGCAGGATCAACGCTAAAATCGCTTTCCGGGCCTGATGACGAACTTCCCCATGAATCGCTATCTCTCACTTCTGCAAGCGATTCTGTATCGCTGTCACTGTTTTCAAACAGGTCATAAGCCACTTTTGAGGTAGAGGACGTGCTTTTTTGATGCCATGGTCGCTCTGCAGTTTCCAGACACAAAGTACAGTAAAACTGCAGGTAGGGGCACTGGATAAAGCAATGGGGGCAAGCTAAGGTCAGTTTTATTTTATTTAGTAATGTAATCCAATAGGATTAAAATGTATCAGTGTGTTTGTGTTTTAAAGTTTTTGAATTTGGCGCTGGTACCACCTCCCTGCGTCGCTACACTCGCAGGGAACGGAAGCCAGGCCACACAGTGCATCAGGCGGAAGGTCCGGCCGCCGTACACAGCAGGGATACATCGCGGGATCCCGGAGACAAGGTAAGTTATCTCTTTCTGGATCCAGCAATGCAATCCCGAGTGTGGCTTGGGGTTACTGCTAATGGTACAAAAATCTCACCCGAGCCACACTCGGGAATACTGTCAGGAGGGTTAATGGATACCATGTCTGATCTTGATTCCCCATGCAGACGATCAGTGTCAGCATCTTCACAAAAATCCTCCAAACTTTCTGGAAACAACGGAAATCATTCTCACTCTCACAAAACCAGTCGTTTGGATCCTCCTCCTCAGCAAACTGAAGAAACCATGGACTGAACAATTTAAGCTGTTCCTCTGACTCGCTATTATATTTGAATCATAACTTACCTACCCATTATGCACCTTTTCACATACCCATTAATTTTGAAACCCGGATGAAAATTAATTTGACTTCCTAAATTCGAAACATAATATTGCAACACCTAATCTGAGTCTATTTGTTATGATATAGAACATAATTATATATTTATATAATTTAAATATTAAATATATATATTTATATATATTCATATACTTATGTATTTAACATGTGTAGTTCAACATATAAGTTGGCTCAAATACGAACATGATCGGCTAAATGAACGTTTATTTGTTTAATGCTATGTTCACATTTATTTAATTCCCCTTTCCCCCATTCCCCCCAGATATTATATAAATATATCTATTTATTTTATTTTATTTATTTATTCATTTATTTTGTGACCAATCCCTTCAAGACTAATTGGAAGGTCGTATTTGATTTTATTCTATTTTATGTTATCTTTTGGGGTGGGGGGAAGGGGAAGGTGAAGGGAAAATAATAAAAAAATAATAAAAAAATAAAAAAATAAGGGGAAGGGGGGTTGGGGTGAAGAGAAAGGGATAGGGAGAGGGAAAAGATAAGAAAAAAAAAAAGGAAAGGAAGGATAAAATTAAACATGAAAAGATCTATCATCCAAGGTTGATAACCAATCTTTTCATTTAATTAGGTTATTAATAAAATTAAATAAGAATTGTTTGTTCTGCTCTGTTCTCATATATTTAGTCTCCCTTCCCCCCATCCCCCATTCCTCCTCCTCTGTAATTAGACTCTAAAAGACAACGTGGTAGGTCTAATCTTATATTATTTTATTTTATCTTTAAAATCATCTCCTAAGGTTACTGACTGGTCACCTTATTTTACAAAGTTATTAAGATTTACTATGAGATCTAGGTTCTGTTCTGATCTAGCATATTCAAATTTTTACTAGATGGTTACCTTACTTGAGATTCATATTATTCCATCTATTCTAGGAATAATATATCCCAACACCAAGCGGGTTTTATTTGTATTAATTTTATGTCAAATCATTCCGCATTTTCTTGTTTGTTGTTTTGTTTAAATAATATTAATATGGCTTTTCTACCTCACACAGAAGTTCTGTGTGCCCCAATTAGCCCTTACATAATATGTGGGCGGATGACACAGGCTACATTCCCCCTGATGGTGACCTATTCCCCCCATCACGGGTAAACCCTACTTTTCATTACATGCTTTTATGCAGCTTGTCTAACTTTATCCTTTTTATTTTCAGTTTTCTCTATCTCTCTATACTCCTAACAGGTTTAGTCCCTCCTCCTTATCCCCTCTTTGGGTCCACACGGGTCGATTCATCCAGTCAGACACTAACAGACGATGGTGCGCATTACCTTTCGAATCATTTATTATGGCACCCTTAAACATTCTTTCCCTGAATGTTCAGGGAATCAACATACCACAAAAAGAACAAAAGCATTTTGTTCTTTTCAAGCTAAGAAGGCTCATATAATATGCCTACAATATGCCTACAAGAAACTCACTTTACAGAAAATTCTACTCCTAAATATATCCTTTTTACCCTCAAGTCTTTACAGCCTCGGCCAGCATCAAAAAAAGAGGTACCCTTATAGCCTTCCACAGATCTACCCCGTTTTTAATCAAATCAGAAATTAAAGACCCTGAGGGGCGTTATCTCATTATTACTGGTCACATGGATAATATATCATATTATCTATACATGGATAATGCGGTAACGATTATATCATACTACGCTCCTAATAGACAACCAACCCCATTTTTTTCACACTTATTACAAGTAGTAAAATGGGTACGGTCATCATATGCGGTGACTCTAATCAGGTCCTCCTCCCATTTCTAGACAAATCACCTTATATGCCCTCTCGCAACTCAAGCAATGAATCATTTTCTAAATGACTCTCTCAATATAACCTAGTAGACTCTTGGAGAGAATGTAATTCATCCAAAAGATGCTTTACCTACTATTCTCACTCACATAAGATATTCACGCGTATAGATCACATTTTTCTAACTCCAGCTATGATACCGGAAATTCTTACATCCAACATAATCCCCATCCTGTGGTCAGACCACAATGCAATATACACCACAATATTCTCTACCATCCCTAAAGCCCATGACCCAACATGGTACCTCCCTGATGTCATACTTAAAAACCCCTTACATAGTCAAATAATTGAACAAGGTATTAAAGACTATCTAGAATATAACACTAACCCAGAGGTTTCTCCGCTTACCTTATGGGAAGCGCATAAGCCCTTGGTACGGGGATTGTTCCAATGACAAATGGCACTGATTAAAAGAGAACACATTAGCCTAACACAAAAATTATAAACCAACTTTAACACTGCTTTTGCTTCATTTCAAAACAACCCTTCCTCTAAATCAAACGAACAATTGGAAAAAGACAGACTATAATATGATTTATTCTTAACAGAATCAGCAGATAAGACACTATGCAGATCAAAACACATATTCTACATGAAATCATCATTATATTCAGAATCAAAGGAATTCAACCAGTCTGATGCTGATAACTTCTTCTCTAAAATAAATCTTACTAAACTTACACACACACAAAAAATCTTGCTGGATGAACGCATTACATCAGCAGAAGTTTTGGAAACCATAAAAGAATTGAAAATAAACAAAAGGCCTGGCCCAGATGGATATTCAGCCTTATATTATAAAACATTTTCTGAAACTCTTTCACCTATATTAGAGGAAGCATTCAACACTCTAATAGACGGCTATTCCTTTAGACGTGAATCATTATTATCTATTATTTGTATGATCCCCAAACCCCACTCAGATAATACATCTTGCACAAAATTCCGTCCTATTTCCCTCTTAAATCAAGACATTAAAATCTTAGCAAAAATCCTAGCTCCTCGCCTTAACAAGATAATTGGTAAAATCATTCATAATGACCAAGTAGGATTTATGCCAACAAGGCAAGCAAGTGATAATGTACGTCGAGCAACCCTCTTGGCATACATAGCTAAAAAAAAGACGAATTCCTACATGCTTTCTATCTCTTGACATAAGAAAAGCCTTTGATTCTGTAACCTGGCCATATTTACATTACACTCTCCAGAAATGGGGATTTGGCCCCCACTTCACTAGTTGGATAGGAGCTCTTTATAACAAACCCCAAGACTACGTAAAATATGCAGGATATAAATCGGAACAATTTAATATAGAAAGAGGCACTCAACAGGGTTGCCCACTTTCCCCCTTAATATTTGCACTTTTAATAGAACCTTTAGCTCAATACCTTAGATTAGAGCCAACAGTCACTGGAATAGAACTAGGTGGAATTCATCATAAACTTAGCTTATTTGCTGACAATATTTTATTGTTCCTGTCATCTCCCCAAATTTCAGACCCAAATTTAATACCTATTCTCAACATATTTGCTGCCATATCAGGGCTACAGATAAACGCCAAAAAATGTATAGCATTAAGTATATCACTTTCAACAATAGAACTAACCTCAGCAAAAGTAGCACTCCCTTTCACATGGGCAGCGAGATCAATTCCGTTTTTAGGCATTCACCTTATAGCCTCTTTATCAGACTTATACTCTGCTAATTACCCTAACATTTTATAACACATTACAAACCTAATGAACAGTTGGTTCCACCTTCTCATCTCCTGGTTGGGGAAAATAAATGTTGTTAAAATGTCAATTTTACCCAAACTACTATATTTATTTAGAGTATTACCGATTGCAGTCCCCACTCGCTACTTACATATTATCCAGAAAAGAGTACGTTTATTTGGGGATCATCAAAACCGCGTATTCCTCTCAAAACATTATACTTGCTTAAAAATGTAGGTGGTCTGGGAGTACCAAATTTTGCCACTTACTATAGAGCAGCTCACATAGTTAGTTTAACTAAATATCACGCCACTCAGGAAATTCCTTTATGGGTATTGATAGAGGCTTATGATTGTGACCCTTTATTGATCTCTAATATATTATGGTTAAATTCCAAAAATCATCTTGGCTTAAAGAGGAAGTAAACCCTGACAAATTTCCTCCCTCTACTCTCAATTACTAATAAACTCTGATAAAGATATACCTACTTATGTGCGAAAATGGGAGGAGGACGTCGAATATACTCTAGATGAGGCAGAGTGGATTAAAATTTGGTCCACAATTAAATCTTCCTCCCCTAATGTACTAGCCATGGAAACCAACTATAAGGTACTAACTCGGTGGTACTTAGTACCTGCCAAAATCGCTAAATTTACACCTGGATACGCAGATCACTGTTTTCGGGGCCGTTTGGAAAAAGATACATATAAACACATTTGGTGGTCCTGTCCAATAGTACAGACATTTTGGAAAGAAATATTTACATATGCCTCCAAAATGTTCAATATTATCCTTCATCCTAACCCTACAACGACACTACTATGCCTAAAACCAGAGTGTCTAACTCATTCCCAATTTAACCTATTTGTATCTTTGCTCACAGCAGCAAAACAAACTGTGGCGAAAGCTTGGAAAACCCCCTCTTTAGAGTTGACTGAGACCAAACAAAGAATGAATAATTTTATGATACATGCTAAAATGGCTGCTATTGAACAAAACCAAATAGCTACATTTCATAAACTATGGCATCCTTGGTTAGAACATTTCTTACCATTATCATTCAATGATATTGTTTTATGACCATGGTAGATGATTTAAACTCATGCTAACAATACTGGTTGGACTGTGACTTCTGGATCGACCCGGTGGACCCCTCTTTTCATTTTACCTTTTTCACTCTTCACTCTTTACCTTATTCTTCCTCTCTCTACTCTGTCTCTCTTTACACCTTATGATTCAGCTATACCTTCGGTTACAAAGAAATCATTAGTAATATAACATATTTCATTATATCAAGATTATTCAGGAAATCTTTATTTAGTTTTTTCATACCCTTAAATATTACATAATATTTGAATGTATTCATCAATATTGGTTTAGTTCATAATTGTTCACTAATTACTTACATTTTTCACAATGCTTTACCTCACAATAAATTCTATAATTGTATGCACATATGATTACTACATAAGTATTCTGAATTGTACAATACTCAATATTATTTTATTGTACTCAGTTTCATTTAACTTAATAAAGTATTTTTGACAAGAAAAACAGAACTGCCAATGAAGAGCAGCCCTATCGATAGTTTCAAGAAACTATTAGAATCTGAATGACCACAACACACAGGGATATACAATGTAATACTGACATATAATCACACACTTAGGGTGGACTTTATGGACTTGTGTCTTTTTTCGACCTCACCAACTATGTAACTGTATGTAACTATTATCTGTGTGAAAAAAGTTGAATTTCTGGTGCTGCCAGTAGGCTGACTCCAAGGAAAGTGCTGGCTGAATGTTTGCCTTCAGGTAACAAACTCTGGCTAAGGTTTTCTTTACACAATCCACTGATGTTTTTTCTCTCTACAGACCATTACCTCTGGCAATAGGTCATTTGGAACAGTGTTGAGGCAATAAAGTTGGCTTGTTTTTGGTGTGGCACGCATTTAACAAGGTACAACATTACCTTTCTGTTATAAACAGATGTGAGTTATTGGCAGCAGAATAAATAGCTTACTCACATGACTGCATTGGCATTGTAGAGCTTACACTGGTAAACATTTCTATTTGCTGTCATGATTTGCTAAGGGTGGAGAGGCTTGGTTTGCCAGCAAAGTTCATGTGGAAAATGAATATGATGTCATGGAAAATCTATCTTTCAATAAATCCTTAAAAAAGGAGTGCTACAACTACATGTACTTTGTCCTCTGAAGGACAGAACGCTGTTAAAGTAAAGACATGAGCATTTGTCCTTAAAGTGGAACTGCACTGCTTCTGAGCATCACAAACCAAAAATTCTTTATAATTAATTTTTAATATTCAAAGCAAACTTCTCCATCTAGCCATGTCTCCATGCTTTATTTTCCTAAAAAAATCACTTTGAAAAAACCCAATTTCTGGCAGTGGCCCTCTTGAGTAAAGGCAGATGATGTAGAATTTACTTCCTGGAATCCATCTTCATTGTCTGAGCTGAGAATCCCTCTCTCCCCTCTTGAAGACTTCCTCTGATGTATGACATAATTTGCCTAGGCATGGAAACCAGGAAGTAACTGAAGAAATGAGAAAAAAAGTTTAAGACAAGTAAATATGATTTTTTAGTTTTTGCTATAATATCAGAAAAAAAATGTAAAATAATGAATTTCTATCTCAGTTTAGGCCAATATGTATTCTTCTACATATTTTGGTAAAAGAAATCCCAATTAGCGTATATTAATTGGTTTGCACAAAAGTTATCGCGTCTACAAAATAGGGGATAGATTTATGGCATTTTTATTATTATTTTTTTTCCTTGTAATGGCGGTGATCTGTGATTTTTAGGGGGGCTGCAACCTTTATGGCGGACAGATCGGACACTTTTGAATTTTTTTTGGGACCAGTAACATTTATACAGTGATCAGTGCTATAAAAATGCACTGATTACTGGATGAGTGACACTGGCAGGCGATCAAAGGGGAGTACAGAGAGATCGCTGTTGCTGATCACTAGGAACTGGCAATCTTACTCTCCTGACAGAAAAGTGATCTGCTTTGTTTACACTCGCAGATCCCCGTTCTGCCTCTCTCTATAGTGAATACGGGTGGCCGGCAGGCATCAAGTCTGGCTCCCCCTGCTAGCTAATGGGCATGAGTGCCACAGGTCGTCATGTACGCACCCGACATACAATGAAGGCGATTCGCGCAGGAGAGTCAACCTGCAGCAGTTTGGAAGCTGTTAATAATAATAAATAATAATAAAAAGTTTTCATTATTATAATTTATTATTAATTTGTTATGTTCCATTCATTTAGATGCGGCATTCGTTATATCGGATAATTTGTAACCGGATACATTTTTATTTGTTACGTTCACTAACAGACAAATTTGAAAGGAAATTACAATCTCTATAATTTAATAGTTAGTAATAGTTATTATTAGTTAGTTTGTTATTTCGGATTTTCAAATTTTCAGGTTTATTTAATTTTCGGATTTTTCGATTCCGAATTCCGATTTCCGATTTCCATTCTGTTGAATTTTTGTTCTTTTGAATTTCCGGATTTTCATTTTAATTTTCAGATTTCCGGATTTTTGAGTTTCCGGATTTTCGAATGTCTGAACTTTCGATTTTTAGAATTTTAGGTTTTCCGAATTTTCTTATTTCAGAGTTTTCGTTTTGGGAAAAATTTGTTAAACGAGTTTTCGTTAATTCGAATGTTTCCGAATTAACTAATTTGTCAAATTTCGGCAAGAAACAAATTGAGAACGAAACGAATGGCACATGTCTCATTTATAAACCTTATGCTGCTAGAATTAGTAAATAGATAGTAAAGTATAAAATATATAGCACAAAAAATAAAAACTGCAAATGTGATCAAATACCACCAAAAGAAAGCTCTAACTGTGGGAAAAAAAGTACATCAATTTAGTTTGGGTACAACATTGCACGGCCCGCACAATTGTCAGTTAAAGCGAGGTAGCACCGTATCGCAAAAGATGGTCTTGTCAGGAAGTGGGTAAATCCTTCTGAGGCTGAAGTGGTTAATTTGTTCCGTTCCATTCGTTTATATGCATTCGTTATTTTGGATAAGTCATAACATCGGAGAAATTTGTATTTGTTACATTCACTAACAGCCAAATTTGAAAGGAAATTCCAAAACTTATAATTTAATAGTTATTATTACCCTGTTTCCCCGAAAATAAGACCTAGCGTGATTGTCGGTGATGGCTGCAATATAAGCCCTACCCCCCAAATAAGTCCTAACCTGTTTCCCTGAAAATAAGCCCTACCGTGAAAATAAGACCTACAAGGACTTTAACTAGGGCTTATTTGGGGGGTAGGGCTTATATTGCAGCCATCACCGACAAGCACGCTAGGTCTTATTTTCGGGAAAACAGGGTAGTTAGTTATTATTGCGAATTTTCAGATTTTTATTCTTATTTTCGGATTTCCTAATAGTATGCCTGTGAAGGGGGTGCATGTTTCCCGTGCTTAGAACTGTCCCTGCACAAAGTGTCATTTCTGCAGGAAAAAAAGTCTTTTAAAATCACTCGCGGCTATAATGACTTGTCGGCTCCCGTAATACAGAGAACACTCATTGAAAGTCATTGATAAAAAAGAAAAAAAAAAAGCGTTCAATTACCAGGCCCTTCAGGTCTGGTATGGATATTAAGGGGAACCCCGCTTCAAATAAAAAAAAAAAATTGACGTGGGGTTCCCCCTAAAAATCCATACCAGACCCTTCATCCGAGCACGCAACCTGGCAGGCCGCAGGAAAAGAGGGGGGGACGAGAGAACACCCCCCCTGGATCGTACCAGGCCCCATGCCCTCAACATTGGGAGGATGCTTTGGGGGTCTGTGACCCCCTCAAAGCACCATGTCCTCATGTTGATGGGGACAAGGGCCTCATCCCCACAACCCTGGCCGGTGGTTGTGGGGGTCTACGGGTGGGGGCTTATCAGAATCTGGAAGCCCCCTTTAACAAGGGGACCCCCAGATCCTGGCCCTCCCTGTTTGAAATGGTAAGGGGGTACAAAAGTACCCCTACCATTTCACAAAGACAGTGTAAAAAATAGTTAAATAAGACAAACACACTTTTGAAAAATTCCTTTATTAAAAATAAAAAAATTAAAAAAAGATTCCAGCGGTGGTAATCCACTCTTGCTATCCAGCGAAGGATGATCATCTCTCCGGCATCCAGCAATGGCTGATCTGATCCAGCGATGGGTGATATCAGTCCAGCGCAGTCCATCCATGTATCCATCTTCTGTCTCCACTGTCGGAGACACTGCGGGATGCCGGCGCCTGATGTTTCTTATATTAGGAGGGTGGGGTCACCTGACCCCACCCCCTCTGATGCTGGTGGGGGAAACCGGGCTTCCTCAATGATGTATGGGTGACCCCGCCCCCCTCTGATGTAACTCAGGTTTCCGTTACATCAGAGGGGGGTGGGGTCGCCCATACGTCATTGGTGAAGCCCGGCTTCCCTCACTACTGGCCGAACTGAACCGATCACCTCAGACCAGACTCCTAAACAAATAAGCATTCCTAGCACTTGCATTCCCACACCTGGGATTATTGACTTACCACAAAGGGTCATTACCAGCAGCCTTACCATGCCAATTAAACTGACTTCCCTAAATGTCAAAGGCCTAAATAGCCCACAAAAATTGGCTAATCTACAAAGGGAACTGACAAAACAAAATGCAGACCTTGTTTTTATACAGGAGACGCACTTTGCAGAATGAAAAACACAGAAGCTCAGACTTTAGGGATAGTACTGACGGATAGCCTCCAGTTCCAACACCACCACACCTATGCCGATCCGTAGGGCCGCTAAATAATTCTAATTTTCTCCATCGCTCAAACCTCCTACACCCTGGTCAATATATATGGTCCAAACTCCAGACAACTCTGCTTTCTCTGACGCCTCTTCAAGAAGAATAACAACTTGCGACAAGGAAATTTAGTCATGGACGGCGACCTGAAAATAGTTGGTGAAAAAGGTCAACACCGCCCAGTTTTGAACCCCCTGCTCCATGACCTGGATCTCTTCAATATATGGAGAGCACAACATGGCTCAGAAAGTGATTTTACATACTTTTCCCACCCACAGCTATCCGATTCATGCATTGACTCCTTCCTGGTAGACAAGTGGACCCTCCAAAATGTCATGGACTCTGACATTGGTCTCATTTCCTGGTCAGATCATGCCCCTATTTCAATAACCTTTGGCGACCTACGACAGGGACAACCTAGAATATGGAGATTGAAAACCTCCCTGTTAGAAGACCCTACAGTTCAATGAGAATTAGAGACCGAGCACCAATCCTTCTTTGAACTTAATAAACTGCCTGACACTGACAAATTTAGACTATGATCAACCTACAAAGCTTGCATTCGAGGAATTTTCTTAAAGAGGAAGTAAACCCTGATGGTTTTACTTCCTCTTTCATTCCCTGCAAAGGTAAAGCATAATGGACTACTATGCATCGCATAGTAGCCCATTATGTGTAACTTACCTGACACAGGAGCCAGCGAAGTCACTGCTGTCCCCTGTAGTCCGGCGTATCCATCTTCTCGGTGGGTGTCGTCGCTCCACCGCTGTCATTCGACGAAGCCGTGATGACGTCACTCCCGCGCATGTGCACGGGAGCCGCCACGCACGCTATATCGCCATTGACGGGTGCCACGCTCAGTGCGCCTGCGCACCACTGTCTACGGTGTATGCGCCGTAGACAGAGGTGCCTGTCGTTCGGCAAATATCTCCTAAACCGTGTAGGTTTAGGAAATATTTCTTGAACCTACAGGTAAGCCTTAATCTAGGCTTACCTGTAGGTCAAAGTGTGTTGTAAGGGTTTACAACCACTTTAAAGCTGAGTAAAAGAGCAAGACGTCGGAGGACCCAGCAGATTGATGAGTTTATGTCCAACATCTCAGAAGTAGAAAAACTAAATAAATCCTCCCCCTCCCACATGCTATCCATTAAGCTCCTAGAGCTAAGGCCGCGTACACACGGGCGGACTGTTCGCCCAACTTTGTCCGCTGAACAGTGTTTGGGCGGACAGTCCGCTCGTGTGTGGGCTTTCAGCGGACAGTTTCAGCGGACAGTTTGACGAACAAGGTTTTTCGGAAATTCCGTAAAACTGTCCGCTGAAACCTTGTTTGAGCGAACAGTCCGCCCGTGTGTAGGCTTGTTCGTCAAACTAAGTTCCGCGCATGCTCAGAAAGGATTTACACGCCGAAAGTTATAATGCAGTGTATAGGACGTCGTATTTTTCGTCCCGTCGTACGTGCCGTTCACGTCATCGCGCACGGTTTCAGCAAACTGTTCGTTCGTCGTGTGTGGGCATGTCCGTCCATGCTAATTTTGAGCGGACTGTTTGCCGAAACTGTTGGACGGACAAAGTTGGGCGAACAGTCCGCGCGTGTGTACGCGGCCTAAGACAAAAATTAGGCACCCTCCTGCTCCACAAATTTGAACATAAATTTTAATTCTCCAAGGCCATTTTTTATGCATTAGGCAATAGAGCTGGATCACTTCTAGCAAAACAATTTAAAACCCAACATACAAAAGCTAAAATTCTTTCCCTCCACCACCCCACCTCAAAGCAACTTTTAACTAACCCTCAGGAAATTGCAAATGCATTTAGTGACTTCTATGCATCCCTCTATAACCTCAAAAAGGACCCTCTGATGAAAGTTTTCAAGAAAAACTATACGCATCGGGTATTGGGGTTTTCTACCCTAATGAGAGCATAAGTGTTCTTGTGATGTCCTATTGTTTTGTATTGTATTGCACATTGTTCAGATGCTAGCCGTCTGTTTTTAGTCTGTGTAGTTTTGATTTTTTGTATTAATAAAAACAACATTTTATTAGTCCTATTCTATGTATTGGTGGTCTGTCAGAGTCCCATTTAGAGGGTTTTCTTAGTTATTGCCAACAGACTGATGGCGTTTCTCCCAGAGCTGGTTCACCCAGACCAAGTTGGGTTTGTCCCGGGCAGACAGGCATCAGACGCAACCAGAAGGGTGCTCAACCTCATCCACCAGGCTGCACAAAATCAAACGCCTTCTCTGCTACTATCCCTTGACGCAGAGAAGGCATTTGATAGTCCACTGGTCATTCCTCCACGCAGTGCTGACTAAATTCGATATTACAGGATGGTTCCAAAGTACAATCATCCCCTTATACTTTAACCCATCAGCTAAAGTACTCAACGGGGGCACAATATCCACCCCTTTCAAAATTTCTAATGGTACAAGACAGGGGTTCCCCTTCTCACCACTTATCTTTGCCCTACTAATGAAACCCCTGGTCTCTAAAATTAGATCCGATACGCAAATCTCAGGCATTCCCTGCAATGGCACGGACCAGAAAATTAGGCTATTTGCAGACGACATGGTTCTGATGAACACTAATCCCACCCAGTCCCTACAGGCAATACAAAACACCCACCATTGATTTAGCTCTGTCTCTTATTATAAACTCAATGCCACAAAATCTGTAGTCCTCCCCATACATCTCCCACCACAAATGGCTACCCACCTGAAATCGAACTTACCCTACAAGGGGCGTGAGCACATCTATTTCATACTTCAGCTTACACCCAACCTAAAATGATTGACTTAAACTTCTAAGCCTTCTCTCGAAACCTACCCCCATTACTGAAATCTCTACGTAGCATAGGCCTCTCTACAGGGGTCAAGTCCTGGGGAAAAAAGTGTGGGAACTCCCACCCAAGATCCACTCCCCCACCAAAAAAAAAAAAAAAAAAAGGTACGCTCATATGCATATATATTTTACAGAAAATACAGTACAACATTTATTGTAAAGTGCCAGTTTACAAAAACAAAATAAGTTAACTTGTCAAACAGAATAATCAACACAATGGGTGATGATCTTTCCCTCGCAGGGAATTTCTAACACAAATACACCCTGTTCCAAATTCAAATACAGCAAATTAGAAAATATCCCACAAACTGGAATAACATTGCCCTTGCCGTGCAAGATTATCAGCAACGGATCAAAAAACTCACGGATCGGATCATTCCTTGGATCAGAGTCACAGATTGGATAATTTTTCGGATCAGCAAATAATAATTGAATTTGCAAAAACCTGTGAAAATGTCACCACCATATAGTCCCCACTGCAATATACATCTCCCCCACTGTAATATACATCTCCCCCACTGTAATATCCACGTCATCTCCCCCAATAATATTTTGGCTGAGCATGGATGGGTATGGCTGGGTATTAGCAGAATATGTATTGGCATGGTAAGTATTGGCAGGGTATTGCAGAATATTGGCAGGATAAGTATTGGCAGGGTATTGCAGAGTAATGGCAGGGTATGGCAGATTATTGCTGGGTATTGCAGATTATTGGCAGGGCATTGCTGGGTATTGCAGGGTAAGTATTGCAGAGTCTTGTCAGGGTAAGTATTGGCAGGGTAAGTATTGCAGAGTAAGTATCGACAGGTTATGTATTGCAGAGTATTGGCAGGGTAAGTATTGCAGAGTAAGTATTAGCAGGGTATGTATTGCAGAGTATTGGCAGGGTATTGCAGAGTATTGGCAGGGTATGTATTGCAGAGTATTGGTGGGGTATTGCAGAGTATTGGCAGGGTATTGCAGAGTATTGGCAGGGTATTGCAGAGTATTGGCAGAGTAAGTATTGCAGACTATTGGCAGGGTATGTATTTTAGACTATTGGCAGGGTATGTATTGCAGAGTATTGGCAGGGTATTGCAGAGTATTGGCAGGGTATGGCAGATTATTGCTGGGTATTGCAGATTATTGGCAGGGCATTGCTGGGTATTGCAGGGTAAGTATTGCAGAGTCTTGTCAGAGTAAGTATTGGCAGGGTAAGAATTGCAGAGTAAGTATCGGCAGGGTATGTATTGCAGAGTATTGGCAGGGTAAGTATTGCAGAGTAAGTATCGGCAGGGTATGTATTGCAGAGTATTGGCAGGGTATTGCAGAGTATTGGCAGGGTATGTATTGCAGAGTATTGATGGGGTCTTGCAGAGTATTGGCAGAGTAAGTATTGCAGAGTATTGGCAGGGTATGTATTGCAGAGTATTGGCAGGGTATTGCAGAGTATTGGCAGGGTATGTATTGCAGAGTATTGGTGGGGTATTGCAGAGTATTGGTGGGGTATTGCAGAGTATTGGCGGGGTATGTATTGCAGAGTATTGGCGGGGTATGTATTGCAGAGTAATGGCAGGGTATGTATTGCAGAGTATTGGCAGGGTATTGCAGAGTATTGGCAGGGTATTGCAGAGTATTGGCACAGTATTGCAGAGTATTGATAGGGTATTGCAGAGTATTGGCAGGGTATTGCAGAGTATTGGCAGGGTATGTATTGCAGAGTATTGGCAGAGTATTGCAGAGTATTGGCAGAGTATTGCAGAGTATTGGCAGGGTATTGCAGAGTATTGGCAGGGTATTGCAGAGTATTGGCAGGGTATGTATTGGCAGAGTATTGCAGAGTATTGGAAGGGTATTGCAGAGTATTGGCAGGGTATGTATTGCAGAGTATTGGTGGGGTATTGCAGAGTATTGGCAGGGTATTGCAGAGTATTGGCAGGGTATTGCAGAGTATTGGCAGGGTATTACAGAGTATTGGCAGAGTAAGTATTGCAGACTATTGGCAGGGTATGTATTTTAGACTATTGGCAGGGTATGTATTGCAGAGTATTGGCAGGGTATTGCAGAGTATTGGCAGGGTATGGCAGATTATTGCTGGGTATTGCAGATTATTGGCAGGGCATTGCTGGGTATTGCAGGGTAAGTATTGCAGAGTCTTGTCAGAGTAAGTATTGGCAGGGTAAGAATTGCAGAGTAAGTATCGGCAGGGTATGTATTGCAGAGTATTGGCAGGGTAAGTATTGCAGAGTAAGTATCGGCAGGGTATGTATTGCAGAGTATTGGCAGGGTATTGCAGAGTATTGGCAGGGTATGTATTGCAGAGTATTGATGGGGTCTTGCAGAGTATTGGCAGAGTAAGTATTGCAGAGTATTGGCAGGGTATGTATTGCAGAGTATTGGCAGGGTATTGCAGAGTATTGGCAGGGTATGTATTGCAGATTATTGGTGGGGTATTGCAGAGTATTGGTGGGGTATTGCAGAGTATTGGCGGGGTATGTATTGCAGAGTATTGGCAGGGTATGTATTGCAGAGTAATGGCAGGGTATGTATTGCAGAGTATTGGCAGGGTATTGCAGAGTATTGGCAGGGTATTGCAGAGTATTGGCACAGTATTGCAGAGTATTGATAGGGTATTGCAGAGTATTGGCAGGGTATTGCAGAGTATTGGCAGGGTATGTATTGGCAGAGTATTGGCAGAGTATTGCAGAGTATTGGCAGAGTATTGCAGAGTATTGGCAGGGTATTGCAGAGTATTGGCAGGGTATGTATTGGCAGAGTATTGCAGAGTATTGGCAGGGTATTGCAGAGTATTGGCAGGGTATTGCAGAGTATTGGCAGGGTATGGCAAGGTATGTATTGCAGAGTATTAGCAGGGTATTGCAGAGTATTGATAGGGTATTGCAGAGTATTGGCAGGGTATGTATTGCAGAGTATTGGCAGGGTATTGCAGAGTATTGGCAGGGTATTGCAGAGTATTGGCAGGGTATGTATTAGAAGAGTATTGCAGAGTATTGGCAGGGTATTGCAGAGTATTGGCAGGGTATTGCAGAGTATTGGCACAGTATTGCAGAGTATTGATAGGGTATTGCAGAGTATTGGCAGGGTATTGCAGAGTATTGGCAGGGTATGGCAAGGTATGTATTGCAGAGTATTGGCAGGGTATTGCAGAGTATTGATAGGGTATTGCAGAGTATTGGCAGGGTATGGCAGGGTATCTATTGCAGAGTATTGGCAGGGTATTGCAGAGTATTGGCAGGGTATTGCAGTGTATTGGCAGGGTATGTATTGGCAGAGTATTGCAGAGTATTGGCAGGGTATTGCAGAGTATTGGCAGGGTATTGCAGAGTATTGGCAGAGTATTGCAGAGTATTGGCACAGTATTGCAGAGTATTGATAGGGTATTGCAGAGTATTGGCAGGGTATTGCAGAGTATTGGCAGGGTATGGCAGGGTATGTATTGCAGAGTATTGGCAGGGTATTGCAGAGTATTGGCAGGGTATTGCAGAGTATTGATAGGGTATTGCAGAGTATTGATAGGGTATTGCAGAGTATTGGCAGAGTATTGATAGGGTATTGCAGAGTATTGATAGGGTATTGCAGAGTATTGATAGGGTATTGCAGAGTATTGGCAGGGTATGTATTGGCAGAGTATTGCAGAGTATTGGCAGGGTATTGCAGAGTATTGGCAGAGTATTGGCAGAGTATTGCAGAGTATTGGCACAGTATTGCAGAGTATTGATAGGGTATGGCAGAGTATTGGCAGGGTATGGCAGAGTATTGGCAGGGTATGGCAGGGTATGTATTGCAGAGTATTGGCAGAGTATTGCAGAGTATTGGCGGGGTATTGCAGAGTATTGGCAGGGTATGTATTGCAGAGTATTGGCAGGGTATTGCAGAGTATTGGCAGGGTATTGCAGAGTATTGGCACAGTATTGCAGAGTATTGATAGGGTATTGCAGATTATTGGCAGGGTATGTATTGCAGAGTATTGGCAGGGTATTGCAGAGTATTGGCAGGGTATTGCAGAGTATTGATAGGGTATTGCAGAGTATTGATAGGGTATTGCAGAGTATTGGCAGGGTATTGCAGAGTATTGATAGGGTATTGCAGAGTATTGATAGGGTATTGCGGAGTATTGGCAGGGTATTGCGGAGTATTGATAGGGTATTGCAGAGTATTGGCAGAGTATTGCAGAGTATTGATAGGGTATTGCAGAGTATTGGCAGGGTATTGCAGAGTATTGATAGGGTATTGAAGAGTATTGATAGGGTATTGCAGAGTATTGCCAGGGTATTGCAGAGTGAAACTTACACACTAGTTACTAACCTGGTATCCTCTTCCCTTCTGTTCTCGGGAGAGAAGTAAACCGGAAGCAATGCAGCGGCTGTGGCCCCAGGAGGCCAGGACTGTCTGGCACTGGGTAGAGGGGAGGGAGGGGACAGTCCGGATCCAAGCAGGCGCGCAGCGTGTGTCACACTGCTCACTGACTCGTGCCAGTGTGTGCCCACGTGTACGGCCGACGTCATGTGACCGGTTGCTAGACGCGGAGCGGCCCCTGCCTAGCAACCAGTCACTCGGGCGGCCGAGGAGCGGCGGCGGACTACGCGCTGCATAGCCTCAACCCTCAGGCGGCTAATGTGAACGGCGTTCCCGCTGTGGAAATAGTACGGGAACGCCGTTCCCATGCGTTCCCACAGGACTCAAGCCCTGCCTCTCTACACTGAGGCGTATAGCTACCTTCAAAATGATAATACTGCCAAAGCTTCGTTACTTATTTCGAACACTCATTCTACCTATTCCTTGCTCCCTCCTGACCTCAATCCAAAGTCAACTAACCAAATTTATCTGGGCTTCTAAACCACCTAGGTGTGCTGGCTACATACTCACTCGGCCCCACAGGCAAGGTGGTGCAGGATTGACCAATATTGGCAATTACTACTACACCTCAATACTGGACCAACTGTACTTTTGGTGGCATCCTAGGCCTGAAAAACAATGGTCCACCATGGAAGCCTCCTACCCACAACCATAAATGTGTACTGTAATTACTACTACTGTACATGATGTTGTTCCATAGTAACAAAATTAGCCAGATTGAAATAATACACAGGTTCATTGAGTTCAACCAATAGAAACAAAAATAAAAATAAAGCCTCCATATACATAATTTTATACCCACAGTTGATCCACAGGAAGGCAAAAAAAAAACACACAAAAAACAAAGCATGATTTAATTTACTCCAACAGAGGAAAAAAATATTTCCCAATTCCCCAGGAGGCAATTGTATATCTGGATCAACTACTCCTGGTATCTACTGGGCTGGCCACAGCTAATTCTTGAGGGAGTCTATTCTACATTTTCACAGCTCTGCTGTGAAGAAACCTCTAGTCATGAAGAGTGCCTCCTTGTTATCTGTGATGATGTGAAAGTGAATAACTCAACTTCAAGTTCACTATATGGACCACTTATGTATTTATACATGTTCATCATATCCCCCTTAATCCCCTCTTCTCCAGAGGGAATCAATTCAGATCCTCCAATCTTTGCTCATAGCTGAGCTTCTCCATGCCTCTTATCAGTTTGGTTTCCCTTCTCTGCACTTTTTCCAGTTCTCTGATATACTTTTTGTGAACCTGTGCCCAATAACTGGTGTGCCATAACATCATGTGCAACTTTAAAGCATCCCCCCTAAGCATGTTATTTAAAGGATTTGTGTTTAATCAATGCTGTTCTTTAAGTCACATGGAAAGATCCTCCTCTTGCTAAATGGTATATTTATATATACAGTATATTGTATTAATTTATTGATAACCTTACTGTTACTTTTTAAGAGATTAAAGCAGACATATAAATTATTTTTTAAGTCTGTATGAATAAATTGCTGACATGCCACAAAAAACAGAAATATATTTTTAAAAATACAATATTTTTCCAAAGAAAATGGTACCTTTTATTATGAAAAGCAGTTCTTGAGCCCTAATAATGTGGCGGTGCATTTGTAGTATTTCTTAAGGTCTGCCTCAGAGAAACAAACTAGAAGAAAAAAGTAATCGGTCTGAATATATCTGTGAAGGTGCTCTTTTATTAAGGTCATGGTATAGCTAGTAGTAGTTAGTCACAATCAGCTGGAGTTTTTCTGTAATGTTGAAGAGTTTTCATTGCTTATCCAAGCCACTACTTCCGTTCTAATCAGGGGTGGCCCATCTATTAAAGTGGACGTAAACCCACTCTCATTCTTTCTAAACTACTGCCATAGTGGTTATCTATAAGGCTATACATGCCTCCTGCATGTATTGATACCTGTCAAATGTCTCCCCTCTGTCTGTTATGCGACCCAAAAAACTGCAGATTCTGTGGGTGGGTCTATTGTCCGGAGCTTGGTGGGTGGAGTCGTGATGTCAGTAGACTCCCCGCCTATCTCTACATCCCCCTTGTTAACATGCATTTTCTCCTGTGTATTTCTTACACTGAACTTCTGCTATGATCACTAACATCCAGTCAAAACCCAGAAAAGTCACCACATGACTTCACCATTCCCAATCATGCTGAGGTGTGGAGCAGCCAATCCTGGGAGAGCTGGAGAAGAAAGGAGGAGGGGATCTGAAGAACACAGAATGCCTCTCTCAGGCTTGTGCATGAGATATGTAAATCACTCGTCACTCACAGCAAAGGGGGAAGAACTGACTCCTATTTCTGTCTGTCAGTTTTTATCTCACTGAAAAAGGATAAGAGGATTTCTAAGAGCTGGATTATCTCTTCATGGCAAGACTGGGCACAGATGACATAATATCCTATACTGTACCAGGTGCAAGCCTTAATTTAAAAAAATTCCGGGTTGCCCCCCCCATCCCTGCGTCCGGCCCCCACGCAGAACCCAGGATGCATGGATTCCAATTGAGGGGTGGGTGTTTTTTTGAAGCACCTGAATAGGGTGGACTCGGGATGCAGAACACTGCGCTCCGAGCGCACCCAGGTGAGTTAAAATAGAGAATGAATATTCACTATTGTAACATTGATCCCCCTCCCAGCCAATCAGGAACTGGGTCTTGAGACCCGTCACCTGATTGGCTGAAAGGACAGACAATCCTATTGGACGCCTAGGAGGAGGGGAGGAGACACCCAGTGGAAGCCGCCATGATGGAGAGGACACAGGAGCTGCTGCCCTCTGCCCGCCACCTAGATGGGGTAAGTGCCAGACCGACCGGCAGACAGCGAGCAAGCAGTGGGGGGGGGGTGGTTGTTTGCCACCCCCCCAAAAAAAACTCCAGCCGCTACTGGTTGTCAGGAAATGCACCCTAACATTTATATCCACACATTTAGCAAAGACACCTTCATCCAATCTTAATGAAATACGTCTAGGCAAATGCCGACTCTCTAAGAACAGGATGGGATCTGTGAAAGTTGTGGAATGACCCGGTTCTAGTTACATCGTCATATCTGTGTGAGACAGTGATGGATTTTTACACTGGCAGGTAACAGGGTGAGGAGCAAGGAAAAGAACGAGCTGGAAAAATTAGATTTTTACACTATCTGGTGTCAGAATTGGTTCCAATCCTGCATCTTCTAGATTTCAGTGTGTCCTGCCTGCTGTGACAGCATACCTCTACCCTGGCTCCCATTTGTCAGCTGTATGCCTCTTATCACTCAGACTGTATCTTTGGTCCCTCTATCCTGTCTATCTTCCCTATTCCACCCACTTGCTCCTGTTTGTTCTTTGTACTCTGCCTATGAAAATATATTTATATTTTGGATAGACTTGGGAAGGGATAAAACCTTTCGCCTTAGGTGGCCCCTTCCTCTAGGTGATTTCCTGAGACACATGACAGGTCCCAGGAGATCGCCTGTCCACTCTGGGAGCACAGCGCGACTCGCGCATGTGCCTTGCGTGCCCGGCCGTGAAGCCAAAAGCTGTGATGGCCGGGTGCACAGAGTGGCAATGGAGGCGCCGGCGGAGAGGAGGAGGAGATGAGCGGCGCTCCGTTCAGCCGCAATGCTGGACCGCGGAACGGGTAAGTGTCTGTTTATTACAAGTTAGCAACTACACTTTTTGTAGCTGCTGACTTTTTTATAAACCTAAAAAGCTTGGAACTCCACTTTGATTCTTCCAATCCTTAGCACTTTTGGTGAGGACAGAAAATAGGAAAATAGGACATATAGGACAATGAATGTAAATCTCCATAACATGAACACAGACTGCAACCTGACAGGTGTTTTAGCCTATCTCCACTATATCTAAAAAGTAAAAAATTTTAATTAAATATATATATATATATATATATATATATATATATATATATATATATATATATATATATATATATATACACATACATATGCACACTATATTGTCAAAAGTATTGTGACGCCTGCCTTTACCTGCACATGTATTTTAATGGCATTCCAGTCTTAGTCTGTAGTGTTCAATATTGTGTTTGCCCACAATCTTTGCAGCTATAGCAGCTTCAATTCCTCTGGGAGGGCTGTCCACATGGTTTAGTAGTGTTTCTATGGGAATGTTTGACCATTCATCCAGAAGAGCATTTGTGAGGTCAGGCACAAGAAGGCCTGGCTCACAGTCTCTGCTCTAGTTCATCCCAAAGGTGCTCTATCAGGTTGAGGTCAGGAATCTGTGCAGGCCAGTCAAATCCCCCCCCCCCCCCCCCCAAATCACTCATATAGCATGTCTTAATTTCAGCAAGGCATTTGATACAGTTCCACATAATGATCTAATACAAAAGTTGTACAAGCTAGGACTGAACCGAACCCTTGGGTGGTTCAGTGGATATGCAGTTGGCTAAAGGATAGATACCAGAGTGTGGTTGTAAATGGGGTTCACATAGAACAGAGACCAGTCAATAGTGGGGTACCACATGGCATTGTACTAGGTCCTGTTCTATTTAATCTATATGCAAGTGATATAAATAAAGGTTTGTTGGGCAAGGTATGTCTTTTTGCTGATGACACAAAGGTGCGTAATAGGGTAGATATCCCTGGAGGTGTCTGTAACATGGAACATGATTTGATATTGCTGGAAGATTGGTGAAAGCAGTGGAGACTGCAGTTCAATATTAGGGATCACCAGCGGGAGGAAGGTACTGATTCCCCTATATACAGTAGATCAGGGGTGCCCAAACTTTTGAAGCACGAGGGCCACTTAAGTGACTTGGTAACCAGTCGTGGGCTACAATGAGCAGAGCAGGCAGATGGCAGGTCCGTGTCTGCTCTGCATAGACACAGCGCACAAAACTTTTTTTTTTTAGCGCATCGGATTGGAGGTAGGACACAAGTCGGTTTACAGCTGCCACTCTTTAGAGGTGAATGGAGGGCCCAATTGGGTCAGACTGACCACGTGAAAGGAGCCCAAGGCTGCTTTCACACTGATGCACTGTGGTTTTCCGGCACCGCTGGTGCAACACAGTGTACCTTTGGCTTACCTGCACTTTGCAGTAGACTTCTATTATATTCTGCAGGTTTGGTGCACTTTCAGAAAGCTCACCATCTGCGGATCAGTTTGAAAGCAGCCCGGTAACCACTGCAGAACAGATATGCCCATATATACACTGTGATTGCAGTAATAAACCGATCTTTAATAACAGTATTTTATTCTATTCCATCCCAGAGCAGGAGGTCACATCAGAGTGCTCCGAGGGCCACTGGTTGGGCACCCCTGCAGTAGATCCTTAGTGAAAGGTCATTTGAAATATTGTGTCCAGTTCTTGAGACCTCATTTACAAAAATATATTGATAAGATAGGAGTTCAGACATCAAAAACGGTGAAAGGTTTGGAGGATAAAACATATCAAGAGCGACTTCAAGAACTTAATATGTACAGTCTGGAGGAAAGAAGAGAAAGGGAAGACATGATTGAACCCTTTAAATACATCAAGGGGGTGAATACGTTTCAAGAAGGTAATCTTTTCAATATGAAACCTAAATCAAGAACACAGGGACAAGACCTCAAACTAACCGGAGGGAGGAAAATTCAAAACTAATCTTAGAAAGTATTATTTTACTGAAAGGGTGGTTGATGATTGGAATAAACTACGAATAGTGGTAGTAAGACAGTCAACAGTAAACGGCTTCAAATATGCTTGGGATGAACATAAATTTATAGTCAGAAGAGGTTAATGAAAAATACAAAAAACAAAAAAAAGGGCAGACTTGATGAACTACTCAGTCTTTTTCTACGTTTCTACGAGTGAAAATGGACAAAAAACTGTGATAAATTGAGTTAATGTGGAAAACCTTGGTAAAAAAATGGGTGAATCATGGGTGCAAGTTGCATCCTATGTCTAAAAGGGGAAAAAAACACCTGGCAGTCACTGGCCCCCCAGCCCCCCGTTTTACTTACCCGAGCCCCTTCATCTCCATCAGGGGTGCGCTGTCCCTCTCTCCACAGGGTTCAGGTTCTTCATTGGATAGATTGATAGCAGCGCAGCCATTGGCTCCCGCTGCTGTCCATCAAATCCAATGACATGGGCGCTAGGAGGCAGGGCCAAGTCCTGCATTCGTGGCTGTGGACGCAAATGCTGGACTTGGGAGCGCGCCTGCAAGGTAACCCCCTCGGGAGAGCGCTTCTTCTAGGGGATTATCTGATTCAGGGAGGAGCCGTGAGAGCCGCTGAGGGACCCCAGAAGAGACGAGCTGCACAGTGGAGGTAAGTATGACATGTTTGTTATTTAAAAAAAAAAAAACGATTCTTTGCAATCATTTTATATAAAGCTGTAATTTCTGTGAACATTGTTATTTTTTTGTAATCATAGCAATGTCATTTAAAATAGGACTATATTTTTAAAATATTTTTGTGAAATCCTTTTCTGTTTCCTGCTTAGCCCACTCAATGCTAAATACTCTCACAGCCATCAATACGTTTAACCTTTCACCCATGCAGTATCGTCTTGTTTTTTACCTTTCACCTACAACCTGTCCATGTCCTACAATTTTAAATGGTACATATGTTATGACATTCATCAAACTTACAGAGCACAATAACTTCAGGGCACCTGTAAAATGCTGAGAGCATTATATCAAGAGTCACCTGTATCAGAACTTGTAGAAAAATTGTCAATAACAAGACATAGTCACGTACTGAAGGTAAAATAAGTATTGATCACGTCACCATTTATCTAGGTAAATATATTTCTAAAGGTGCTATTGACATGGAATGTTCACCACATGTCGGTAACAACCCATGCAATCCATACATACAAAGAAACCAAAACAAATAAGTTCAGAAATTAAGTTATGTGTAATAAAATTGAATGACACAAGGGAAATGTATTAACCACTTCAGGACCGCCGTATTGCCAATGTACGTCAACACAATGGCACAGGCAGGCACAATCACGTAGATGTACGTGCCTGCCTTCCAGCGGGTGGGGGGTCCGATCGGACCCCCTCCCGCTGGTTACGGCGGTCCGGTTCGCTCCAGGAGTGCTCCGTGATGAGGGGATGGCCGTTGGTTTTCGGCCACCCCCTCTGGATCGCTCCTGGCCAATGAGAAGCTTCCTCCCACTGTGTATTGTTTACACAGGAAGGAGGAAGTGATGTCATTCTCCTCGGGGCGGTCTTTTTGACCGGACTACGAGGAGAAGACTAATAGTAAGTGTGCACCAACACTACACTGACATGTAGGTACACACAGGCACACAAACCCCCCCCCGATCGCCCCCCGATCCCCCCCCGCCCCCCCTCCCCCCCCAGTCACAGTGTCACTGATTGCATTGATCATTTCTTTACTGATCCATGCATTCAGTGTCAGTTGTGACAGTAAAAACTGTCAGGACAGTTAGTGTTAGGTCCAGGGTAGCCCCCTATCACCCCCAATAAAGATTTAACCCCCTGATTGCCCCTAGAGTTAACCCTTTCACCCCCTTTTGCCAGTGTCACTAAGCGATCATTTTTCTGATCGCTGCATGTGTCGCTAGGTAGCTAGTTATTTTTTTAGGTTCACCGCCAGGTTTTTATATCGCTAGGTACCCCGATATACTACCCAATAATGGTTTTAACCCCCTGATTGCCGCTAGTTAACCCTTTCACCCCCTTTTGCAAGTGTCACTAAGCGATCGTTTTTCTGATCGCTGCATTAGTGTCGCTACAGTCGCTAGGTAGCTAGTTATTTTTTTAGGTTCACCGCCAGGTTTTTATAGCGCTAGGTACCCCGATATACTACCCAATAATGGTTTTAACCCCCTGATTGCCGCTAGTTAACCCTTTCACCCCCTTTTGCCAGTGTCACTAAGCGATCATTTTTCTGATTGCTGCATGTGTCGCTAGGTAGCTAGTTATTTTTTTAGGTTCACCGCCAGGTTTTTATATCGTTAGGTACCCCGATATACTACCCAATAATGGTTTTAACCCCCTGATTGCCGCTAGTTAAACCTTTCACCCCCTTTTACCAGTGTCACTAAGCGATCGTTTTTCTGATCGCTGCATTAGTGTCGCTACAGTCGCTAGGTAGCTAGTTATTTTTTTAGGTTCACCGCCAGGTTTTTATAGCGCTAGGTACCCCGATATACTACCCAATAATGGTTTTAACCCCCTGATTTCCGCTAGTTAACCCTTTCACCCCCTTTTGCCAGTGTCACTAAGCGATAATTTTTCTGAACGCTGCATCAGTGTCCCTAGTGTCGCTAGGTAGCTAGTTATTTTTTTAGGTTCACCGCCAGGTTTTTATAGCGCTAGGTACCCCGATATACTACCCAATAATGGTTTTAACCCCCTGATTGCTGCTAGTTAACCCTTTCACCCCCTTTCACCAGCGATCACAGTATAAGTGTCATTGGTGACGCTGGTTAGCCAGTTAGTTATTTAGGTTCCCCGTCAGGTTTTTATATAGCGCCAGGGACCCCCATATACTACCTAATAAAAATTTGAACCCCCTGATTGCCCCTAGTTAACCCTTTCACCACTGATCACCGTATAAGTGTTACGGGTGACTCTGGTTAGTTTGTTTTTTATAGCATCAGGGCACCCACCATTTATTACCCAATAAAGGTTTAACCCCCTGATCACCCGGCGGGTGATATCAATTAGGTTTTAGGGTCAGGGTCTGCGTCGCCCCAGGCAGCGCTAGGTTAGTGCCAGTACCGCTAACACCCACACGCAAAGCATACACCTCCCGTAGTGGTATAGAATCTGAACAGATCAATATCTGATCTGATCAGATCTATACTAGCGTCCCCAGCAGTTTAGGGTTCCAAAAAAACGCATTGTTAGCGGGATCAGCCCAAATACCTGCTAGCACCTGCGTTTTGCCCCTCTGCCCAGCACACCCAAGTGCAGTATCGATCGATCACTGTCACTTACAAAACACTAAACACATAACTGCAGCGATCGCAGAGTCAGGCCTGATCCCTGCCATCGCTAACAGGTTTTTTGGTAGCATTTTATATTCAAATCCGGAAGGCAGTGCTTGGTTTTCGGGGTCCCGTACGTGGCTAGGCTCCCAAAAAGTCCCCCACATGTGGTATCCCCGTACTCGGGAGAAGCAGCAGAATTTATTTTGGGGTGTAATTTGACTTCTGCCCATAGCATGTGTGAGCAATATATCATTTAGTGACAACTTTGTGCAAAAAAAAAAAAAGTTTGTAATATTCCCGCAACTTTTGGCAAAATATAAAATATTCCATGGACTCAACATGCCTCTCAGTAAATAGCTTGGGGTGTCTACTTTCCAAAATGGGGTCATTTGGGGGGGTTTTGTGCTATTTTGGCATTTTATGGCCTTCGAAACTGTGATAGGTAGTGAGGAGTTAAATCAAAAATTTGCACCCTTAGAAATCCTGAAGGTGGTGATTGGTTTTCGGGGTGCCGTGCGCGACTAGACTCCCAAAAAGTCCCACACATATGGTATCCCCGTACTCAGGAGAAGCAGCAGAATGGATTTTGGGGTGTCATTTCACATATGCCCATAGCATGTGTGAGCAATATATCATTTAGTGACAACTTGGTGCAAAAAAAAAAAGTTTGTAATATTCCCGCAACTTGTGGCAAAATATAAAATATTCCATGGACTCAACATGCCTCTCAGTAAATAGCTTGGGGTGTCTACTTTCCAAAATGGGGTCATTTTGGGGGGTTTTGTGCTATTTTGGCATTTTATGGCCTTCGAAACTGTGATAGGTAGTGAGGAGTTAAATCAAAAATTTGCACCCTTAGAAATCCTGAAGGTGGTGATTGGTTTTCGGGGTGCCGTGCGCGACTAGACTCCCAAAAAGTCCCACACATGTGGTATCCCCATACTCGGGAGAAGTAGCGGAATATATTTTGGGGTGCAATTCCACATATAACCATGGCATGTGTGAGCAATATATCATTTAGTGACAACTTTTTTGTCATTATTCAATCCCTTAGGACAAAAAAAATAAATATTCAATGGGCTCAACATACCCATCAGCAATTTCCTTGGGGTGTCTACTTTCCAAAATGGGGTCATTTGGGGGGGATTTGTACTGCCCTGCCATTTTAGCACCTCAAGAAATGAGATCGGCAGTCATAAATTAAAAGCTGTGTAAATTCCAGAAAATGTACTCTAGTTTGTAGACGCTATAACTTTTGCGCAAACCAAAAAATATACGCTTATTGACATTTTTTTTACTAAAGACATGTGGCTGAATAAATTTTGCCCGCAATGTATGACTAAAATTTAGTTTATTCGATTTTTCTTATAACAAAAAGAAGAAAATATCTTTTTTTTTCAAAATTTTCGCTCTTTTTCCATTTATATCGCAAAAAAAAAAATCGCAGAGGCAATCAAATACCATCAAAAGAAAGCTCTATTTGTGGGAAGAAAAGGACGCAAATTTCGTTTGGGTGCAATATTGCATGACCGCGCAATTACCAGTTAAAGCAGCGCAGTGCGAAATTGCAAAAAGACCTCTGGTCCTTAAGGTGTTTATTGGTCCGGAGCTGAAGTGGTTAAACACGCTAACTGAAATTTTTATTTAATAGTGCAAAACCCTTTGTTACTAATGACAGCTTCAAGATGCCACCTGTATGGAGAAACTAGTCGCATGCATTGCTCGGGTGTGATTTTGGCCATTCTTCCACACAGTCTTCAAATCTTGAAGGTTCCGTGGGCCTCTTCTATGAACTATGATCTTTCATTTTTTCCATAGATTTTCTATTGGATTCAAGTCAGGTGATTGTCTGGGCTATTCTAGCAGCTTTATTTTCTGTCTTTGAAACCAATTGAGAGTTTCCTTGGCTTTGTGTTTGGGATCATTGTCTTGCGGAAACATCCACCCTCGTTTCATCTTCATCCCTCTGGTAGATAGCAGCAGATTTTTTCAAGAATGTCTTGGTACATTTTTCTATTCATCCATCCTTCAATAATATAAAGTGTTCCAGTGCCCAGAGGTGACCAGTCCATAAGGGGCACAGGGGTGCCGCCCCCCTAATCCATGCACCCGGCCCATAATTTACATGCTGGACGCATGGATTTCCTAGGGTTTTTTTCTTTTTAAGGCCATGATTAGAGCCTGAGGCTCTAATTGGCTCCAGCCCTCCACCCTATACCACCTCTTGTGTGGCCCCTTGGTAATTAGGCACCTTTATATAGCCCATCAGTTGAGACAGAACCAGCTGATAATAATTTACACTGACAAGGGACAGGATTGCTTTCTAATTACTGATAGATTTTAGCTGGCATCTTGGCGTTTCATGCCTTTTTGCACCTCCCTTTCTTCATGTGTTCAATACTTTTTTCCCTGTGTCATTCTATTTTATACACATAACATAATTTTTGAATTTATTCGTTTTGGTTTCTTTGTATGTATGGATCGCATGGGTTGTTACCGACATTTTGTGAACATGTCAATAGCACCTTTGGAAATATAGAAAAATGGTGACGTGTTCAATACTTATTTTACCTGCTCCATGTATAAATCTTGTAATTTTGGAATGAGATTGTATCATAAACATTGAGTGTTTTATCATTTAATGGAAATTCCAGATTAAAAGTATTCTGATGATCATATAATAAATCTAACATAATCTAACATGCTTTTAACATATGTAACAATATTGCTCCCAGTCATTGCTCAAGTGCTAAAAGATAAATGGTGGTTCATTGTCCAAGGTGGCCCAATAGGAATATGATTGGATAGAAGAGTTTTCTGCCTTTTAGCTCTCTCCAGACTAGGAAAATCTTCAAGCATCGCTACAAAACAAAACAGAAAGTACATAAACATCATGCAGAATCTTCAATAAAATTTTATTATTAAAATAGCTTAAACAGGAACCTTTATATCAGTATATCAGCAGTTTTTTTCATGAAAGCTAGCCAGTAAAAAAAATATAGCCTTTCCAAGCAATATTCTCAGGTAAAAAGTGTATATGACATTTTAGTGATTGGTTTTACATCTACAATAAACTATTGAGGTCTTTGAAGTTGCAGGGCAGGGGCATATTTTTTATGTGCCCTGCCTGTGCTTACAAATCTATACACCCCAAAATTCCTTTTAACCCATTGGTGACAAGGGTACAACAAATCCTAATGCCCAAACACACTTTTGCAACTTTGACATGTGTAAGGTCAGCCATACACGTTTCGAATCTTGACCAGTTCAGCAGGAATGGACTGAGATTCAAACCGTTAATGGGCAGGCTGAATGTACCAAGTTGATGGATCAATTTAGGTACGACCAGCCAGTGGCATCGCTGGGGGGGGGCTACGGGCCGCACCTGAGCGACATCCGCCAGAGGGCTGACACCTGTAGGCAGCGGGACGGCTAACACTGCACGGTCTGCACACCTACACTGATCAGCATCTAGCCAGCTATGTCCCTCACTGGACACTAACCCTAGTGATGACACTGCAACCAGCCTGCTGGAACGGCGTTGCTAATTGCTGATTACCTTGTCAGCACTGCCTGTGTTGATGGGGAAATCGTGCAAGTTTCTTCCCTGAAACCCGTGGTTGAAAGAAAAAAAATGGCACTGTGTATAGCTTACCTTAGTAAAATTGCACATATCATCACAATTACGTAAGATATCCAGGTGTTTTTTTCAGGACAAATTGGGTTTTTATATGGTGGAAATGGTAATAGATATCTCCTGATTTTTTTCTTTTTTTTTTTAACCGGCGCCCCACCCTAAAGTGGAACTTCCGCTCATTGGAACCCTCCCCCCCCTCCGGCGCCACAATTGGCACCTTTCGGGGGGGGGGTGCAGATACCTGTACAGTACAGGTATCTGCACCCGCTTCCGGCATAGATATCTGCAGAATCTGCGGATATTTACGCCACTTCCCGCGGGTCCCCCGCTGTCTGCTGGGAAACACAAGGATCCCAGAGACAGCGGGGACCATCCTTATTGCGCAGCTTGGCTCGTGCATGCGCAGTAGGGAACCGGGAAATGAAGCCGCAAGGCTCCACTTCCTGATTCCCATACCCAAGATGGCGGCGGCAGCATCCGAGAGACGATCGAGAGATCGGCTTCAGGTGCCGACATCGCGGGCGCGATGGGCGGGTAAGTGTTCTTATTTTAAAAGTCAGCAGCTGCAGTATTTGTAGCTGCTGGCTTTTTAAAAAAAAAAAATAATTTTTAATTTAGCTATATATTTCCTGCTATAATATTACCATAACCTACTACCAAAGAACAACCCAAAATAAATTTTCCTGCCCCTTGACGATCACAGCGATACTGCGTACACTATATTACCAAAAGTATTTACACATAAATGAACTTTAATGGCATCCCAGTCCATAGGGTTCAATATTAGGTTGACCCACCCTTTGCAGCTATAACAGCTTCAACTCTTCTGGGAAGGCTGTCCACAAGGTTTAGGAGTGTGTCTATAGGAATGTTTGACCATTTTTCCAGAAGTGCATTTGTGCAGTCAGACACTAATATTGGACGAGAAGGTCTGGTTCGCAGTCTCTGCTCTAATTCATCCCAAATCCCTTGCTTTGTGCACTGGTCCAAATCATTTGGTGGAGGGGAGATTATGGTGTGGGGTGGTTTTACAGGGGTTGGGTTTGGCCACTTAGTTACAACATGACTGCGCACAAGTGCACAAACAAGGTCCATAAAGACATGGATGAGCTAGTTTGGGGTGGAGGAACTTAACTGGCCTGCACAGAGTCTTGATCTCAACCTGATAGAACACCTTTAGGGTGAATTAGAGCAGAGATTGCAAGCAAGGCCTTCGCGACCACATCAGTGCCTGACCTCACAATTGCACTTATGGAAGAATGGTCAAACATTCCCATTGACACACTCATAAACTGAGTTGACCCACACTTTGTAGCTATAACAGCTTCAACTCTTCTGGGAAGGCTGTCCACAAGGTTTAGGAACATGTCTATGGGAATGTTTGACCATTCTTCCAGAAGCACATTATGTCTTTGTATACCTTGCTTTGTGCACTAGTCCAAATTATTTGGTGGAGGGGGGATTACGGTGTGGGTTTTTTTTTTCAGGGGTTGGGCTTGGCTCCTTAGTTCTAGTGAAGAGAACTCTTTAGACGTCAGCATACCAAGACATTTTGGACAATTTCATGTGGGAACAGTTTAGGGATGGCCCCTTCCTGTTCCAACATGACTGTGCACCAGAAGGGGCCATCCCCAAACTGTTCCCACAAAGTTGAGAACATGTGTGGAATGTGTGCCAGGCACACAGGCCTCCAAGGGGATGGGCCCCACTGCATTCTCACACACTGCCCAAGGTCTCCACTCTCCCTTCTCCCCTTCACAGTCTCCAGTGAATTTTTCCCACATCATTTGTTGATAGGACCACAAATGTCCTAGCAACCAAAGACATCTTTGCCCCAGCATTCCCAGGGGGTGGAACCTCTTCTGTCCAGACCCAGAAATCTGCCTCCCAGAACTCTCCTTGCTGCTACAGCCATGTAAGGTAAAGACGGACCCCGAGGATAAGGTTGCCACCTTTTCTTCAAGCCAAACCCGAACACTTTAGCAACGGCATTCTTTTTGGGGGGTATACGCTATAAGATTTAAAAGACCTGAGACACTTTTGGTGGCCTGAAAGAGAGTAGTATTATGGAGCACGCCGTGGCAAACAGTATAATGTACAACATGCAGGGGTCAGATATGTCCTGGGGAGAGGGCTAGTGCTAGTAGGAGGGTGGGGAATTTAGATATGTGCTGGGGGGTCTTTGTGAGGGGAGAGTCCTAGTGCTTGCAGGGGGGCTTGGATATGTGCTGGTGGGCACTTTGGGAGGGGAGATGACTTCTGCTAACTGAGGGGGGTCAGATATCTGTTGCCGGGGTGTTTTTGAATGTGAGAAAGCTAGAGCTAGAAAAGGGGGGCTTGGATATGTGCTGGGAGGCACTTTAGGAGGGGAGATGACTTGTACTAGGGGGATGCTTTGAGAGGGGAGAGAGCTAGAGCTAGCAAGGGGGGGTCATATATGTGCTGGGAGGCCCATTGAGAGGGGAGGGGGCTAGTGCAAGATGGAGTGGGAGGGTCAGATATGTGCTGGGGGGTGCTTTGGGAGGAGTAGTGCACGGGGGGCTGGGGGTTGGATATGTGCTGGGGAGGTGCTTGTGGCGATCGGATATGTGCTGGGGAGCTCTTTGTGAGGGGAGAGGGCTAGTGCAAGGGGGGGGCAGATATGTGCTCGGGGCACTTGGGAGGGTTGGACATGTGCTGGGGGGGTGCTTGGTGGGTTCAGATATGTTCTGGGGGGGTGCTTTAAGAGGGGAGAGGGCTAGTGCATGTGGGGTAGGGGTTAGATATGTGCTGGAGGGTGCTTTGGGAAGGGATAGGGCTAGTGCTAGGCGGGGTTGTCAGATTTCAAATCCAACCCATACATTTAGCATAAGTCTTCCCTCTGCCAAAGCTCTCACCCCAGCACTTATCCTCCTAACCCCTTAATCACACCACATATTTTTTTAAGTTTTCCTCCTTTCCAGCACTCTCTCCCCCTCCCCTGTCTATTTACAGAGTATAATAAAAACTTTATACAGACCTTGATCAGCACATCCCTGCTCTCTCTCTCTCCCCCCCCCCCTCCTATTTGTGTATACAAGGCAGAGAAGGAATAGGAGAGAGGAGCTTTGATTCACTGACACTATGCTGTGCTGAAACAGGCTGCCATCGTGGAGAGGAGACAACAGATTGGTGCAGTCCGGTGTGAATAATGTGTTTGGGTCTCGGACAGATGAAAACCCGAACACATTATTCATAAACCGGACTGTCTGGGAGAAAACCAGACGGATGGTAACCCTACCTGAGGACCCTGATGTAAGCAGCGAGCTCTGATATAAGAGCAAATTCTGATGGGAGCCCTGATTGTCATGGTTATGCAGTGATCTTCCTGTGTTTGCTTACCTCCCCTCATGTGTTCAGACTAGAGGTCAGCCACTTCCACCTGGTGGTTTTTATAACCTCTCCTCTAAGCATGGCTCCACCCCAGGCCCTATCAGGGAGCCCTATATTAACCTGTGCACTGCAGGCCATCAGTGCTGATCAACCATTGTGTATACCTTTGTGTGTTAGCTTCCTGTTTCCTGCTGTGTGCTCTTCTACTGTTTTCCGTTACCGACTTTGGCGTGTTTGACTATCCCTGTTTGCCTGTGATCCTGACCTTTTGGCGTGTCCCTGACTATTCTTGTCTGCTTGTGGCCCCCACCTTGGCTTTGTCCCTCACCATCCCTATCCTCCTGTTGCCTACTGTGGGTGTGAGCTGGGGGACCCTGGGGGTCGCGACCTGGAGCCAGTTGCAGCCAAGTCCATCCTCACCACTAGAGGCGCTGGTGAACACCTGCTGGCTCTTAGACTCCGTGCCCCAAGGAATCTTACACTCTAACCCCAGTGGGATCTGTCCCCCGTCTGCAGCAGTCAACCATAGGGTCCACAACCTTGCGGTGCACTCCTGATCCCTACGGTGTGCATCTGTCACCTTGCCTCAGTGACCTGACAGTTTGATCAGCCATGGACCCGGCTGATGTGCCACTTCCTGCAGTCGATCCGTTGTAAGGGGGGATTCCGATGGGGACCCTGATATTAAAGGAGACTCTGGCGGGGACTCTGATGTAAGAGCAGATTCTGATGGGGACATATAATGTAAAGGTGGACTTTCATGTGGACAGGAGGCTCCTGATGCTAAATGGCTGTCCTTTCAGGCTGATGGAGATAATAAAGAACAGCCCAAAGGACCAGCTAGCAGCGACAATGATAGATAGATCAATTCCCCAGGGTCATTAGCCCACTGGACAATATGCCCACCTATGGTATTCATGAAGATACATCTATTGGTGGGGCCAGCTAGCCAGAATTTATTTTTTAACCAGTTTTTACCATTCTCAGAGATCAAAGACCACAGGTCTAGGGCAAAGGACGATGATGATCTTTGCATGTCCTGTTAGACAAGTCCTCAGTAAATCTGCAAGAAAATATGTGTTTTGCTGGTTCCAGACAGTTGAGAATGTTCTAATAATAATTAGAGGCACTGGTGTATGAAAGCTAGGACAGAATGTGTGTTAGCCTAGAGAGGAACCCCTTCCCCTTCTCCACCCCTCTCCATCTCATCTGTTACCTCTTTTTTCATGTCCCTTTTTGTGTGGCTTGAAATTATGTAAATCCCTATTTAGTAATTAGAATCTATGTATATCCATTTGTAAATAAACCAAACCTTTATTTTAGGATCCAGTTGTCATTCATTAGAATCAAAGCACCCCAAATAGTGCCCATTCTACAGGTAGGCTATTTATACAGTATGTAATTTTTTGTTCAAATTTGAATTGTAATCAAGTTTAAAACCTTCGTTCAGTGTTATTTTTAAATTAAAAATCATTAATTCATCATTCACATTTATCTTGTCACCTTGTCACAAAACACAAAGCATGCTGGGACTGTGACGTCATAAAGGGGTGGGGTTGCCGTGTGACATCATCCGGTGACCACGCCCTATACCTATATAAGTCGCCGCGCACGTCGCACAAGCCAGTACAGCGGAAAACAGTGCCGGGTCAACATCAGAAGAAGAGAGAAGAGGGAAGAAAGAAGAGGGAAGAAGAACAGAGGATGGAGGAGACCGAGCTCCTCCGCTAGTAAAAGAGCTTCAAGAAGGCAGTGGAGGAGCCCGGGAGAAGAGGCCGGACACTGGGAGAAGAGGCCGAACAGAGTGGAGAAGTAGTCAGAAGACCCCCCGACATCGGAAGAAGACCCCCGGAGCTGATTAATAAGTTACTTTTAAAACTTGTGTTTTTTATTGACACTTTTTCCCCAGGTGAATGGGTAGGGGTAAGATATACCCCTTACTCATTCACATAGGGTGGGGGGACAGGATCTGGGGGCCCCCTTATTAATGGGGGCTCCCGGATTCCGATAAGGCCCCCGCCCGCAGACCCCGACAACCAATGGCCAGGGTTGTCGGGAAGAGGCCCTTGTCCTCATCAACATGGGGACAAGGTGCTTTGGGGTGAGGGGGCCGCAGGGTGCCCTCTTCCCCAAAGCACCAACCCCCCCATGTTGAGGGCACGCGGCCTGGTACGGTCCAGGAGGGGGAGGGGCACTTGCTCGTCCCCAGCCCCTTCCTGACCGGCCAGGCTTCGTGCTCAGATAAGGGTCTGGTATGGACCTTGAGGGGGACCCCACGCCCTTTTTTCGGCGTAGGGGGGTTCCCCTTAAAATCCATACCAGACATAAGGGCCTGGTATGCTCCCGGAGGGGGAACCCATGCCGCTTTTTTTTTTTATTTGGCGTGGAGTTTCCCCTTGAGAGCTCATTCTCTGATTGGCCATGGCCAAAGTCGCCTGGCCTGGGGCGACTTAAAGTCGTGTTGTAAGTCGCCCCAAGTCGTATTGACAAGTCGTGTCCAAGTTGCCTATAAAAGTCGCATTGGAATTCGTGTTGCCCCTGTGTGAACCGGCTCTTATGTTTTGTTGTTTATGATTGCCAATTGCCAGAATTGTGTAGAAAGGTGAAGATTGAATTTATTTTTGTTCAACCTTTTATTATTGGCTCATCATAGTTTGAATTTGTGTGCCTTGTTTTACTGACATTCTTTCTCTGTTGTTCTGAATCATATCATGTGGATTACAAAAAGGAAGTAAAATTTATTCATTTGTTTAAATTGTATTTATTCAACTTTAAAAACAGTTTTTTTTTGTCCTGTGAATATTTGTAAAATATACAATGTGGTCCTCATAGTGACATTTTTTGAGAACCCTGAAGAAAAGGAAGAGGGTATAGTTTATAAGGGCACTACCCTCTACATACAACTCCAGTTCCTCAGACCCTCTCTTGGTGCTATCTTCCCATAGAAGGAGGAGAAGAGGGGCAGAGAGATGAGGTAGAGGAGGGGGATGAGCAGGAGAAGGACAAGGTGATTGTGGAAGGGGAGGAGGAATAGAGGGGCTTGCCACCATAGCAGCACCTCTAACTTACTTTTTAGACTTCAATGTTTTTTTTTTTCCAGATGATCCTGAATTGGAGTAGGGCAAACAACCTATAGCTATAGGATTGCATGCTTGATGGACCTTTCCCTGGAGAAAGACTCACAGAAAGAGGTCAGTGAGGACTGAGGGGGATTGAAATTAGTCTCCCCACAAAATCCTATTGGTTTCCCCTTTTCGGCCACATTTCCAGCTGCCAATACTTTTCACTCAGTTTGCAGATTTCCTTTGCTGTCTGTGTCCCCATTAGAGAAATGTATTCTCTTTTGTCATATTTATTTTCAGTAAAAGTAAAAGTAAAAGGAAATCCCAAATATTGGGTTGTCCGCAGAATAGTCAGAGGGAAAATATTACAATGGGGACACTAGTTCTGGTAACATTGGTGTCAACCAGAGATTCCCTCACTTTGGAGGGATTTCCTCTCCTCTCAGGTTATAATCCTCCCTTACGCTATCAAAAAAAAAAAAAAAAAAAAAAGTTTAGCCTTTTGTACTTTGGTTAATTAAAACATACACAAAATGTTGTAAGCATGTAAATAATAAAACGTGTAAACAAATGGCATATAGCTATGAGTCCTTAAAGTGGTGTTGCCACCAAAAAAAATAAAAAATAGCTCAAAATTCATAAAAAAAATAAAAAATAAAATAATTGGAAAAAATAATTTTTTTACTCACCTCTAAATGCCTGTTGCTAGGGAGTCCCTTGTAGTCTGCCTTCTTCAATGTCAGAGCTGGTGACATCACTTCCCCTCGCGCCGCACAGTCATCTGGGACCTGTCACGTGTCCCAGATGACTGTGCAGCGTATCACGGCGCCCGGTGCTACTCGCGCATGCGTAGTGGATGCCCACAGTAAGAATGCCGGCGCTGCGAGCGGAGCAGGGAACGAGGGGGGCTTTGTTCCCCTGAATCGCTGGACCCTGGGACAGGTAAGTGTCCGATTATTAAAAGTCAGCAGCTGCAGTATTTTTAGCTGCTGACTTTTAATTTTTTTTTTTAGGGGGCACCCCACTTTAACCACTTGCCCTTCAGCTGCACTCCGATATACGTCTGCACAATGGCAGCGGTGGGCAAATGGGTACAGCGTGACCATGCCTGCAGGTCCCACAGACTCGATGTCCGCCGGTGTCCCGTGATTGTGTCACGGAGTGGAAGAACGGGGAGATACCTATGTAAACAAGGCATTTCCCCATTCTGCCTAGTGACATGACAGGGATCTACTGCTCACTGTCATCAGGAGCAGTGATTGCTGTCATGTCAGTGGTATCCCATCCAACCCACAGTTAGAATCAATCCCTAGGACCCACTTAACCCCTGCCAGTGTAATTTACACAGTAATTAGTGCATTTTTATAGCACTGATCGCTGTATAAATAACAATCGGCCCAAAATAGTGTCAAAAGTGTCCGATGTGTCCGCCATAATGTCGCAGTCACCGACATTAATAATAATAATATTTTGTAGATGCTATAACTTTTGTGAAAATCAATCAATATACGCTTATTGCAATTTTTTTGTTTACCAAAAATATGCATAAGAATACATATCGGCCTAAACTGAGGAAAACATTTTTTGTATATATTTTTGGGGATATATATTATAGAAAAAAGTCAAAAATATTGCTTTTTTTTTTCAAAATTGTCACTCTTTTATTGTTTATAGCGCAAAAAAAATAAAAACTGCAGAGGTGATCAAATACCACCAAAAAAAAGCTCTATTTGTGGGGAAAAAAAGAAACAACCATTTTTTTCTTTCGGTGTAACGTTGCACGGCTGCGAAATTGTCAATTAAAGCAACACAATGCCGAATCGCAAAAAAGTGCTCCGGTCAGGAAGGGGGTAAAATCTTCTGGGGCTGAAGCGGTTAAAGAACAGTTATAACCAAGATGCTATAACCTAATTGGCATAGAGCAAATAGCAGTTTTAAAAAATGGTGCCATTAACATCCAGGTAAACCGGAAGCAGTGGCGGCTGGTGAAGTTTTTGGATGGGGGGGGCGCCAGACCCCACCCATCATTTTTGGCCCCTCCCACTCCCCATAAACCATGCCTCTTATGAAATCCACCTAATCCGTCCCCTGTATTCCACTTCCTTCCACCCATAGTGTCATAGTGAGTTATCTGTACACAACAAAAGGGCTGGGCAGCTTTAGTAACAGAACTTCACACTGAGATATTGGGACATAGCACAGGACTAAAACCTCAAGGGAAAAGGGAATTTAAACTGGGATAGTTTGCAAGTATGAGGCAGCTGCTTGGGGACACACAACAATGCCAGGGCCCAGGGCAGCTGCCCCTTTTGCCCGGCCTTAAAGATGTCCCTGCCCTGGGTTTATGTATCTGACCGAGCAGTGATATTATCAGTCTTAAACGTTATATACAGCAAATGCCTTCTGAACCACTTAAGGACCAGCCTCGTTTTATAATTTAGGTGTTTACATCTTTAAACTGTTTTTTTTTGCTATAAAATTACTTAGAAACCCCCCAAACATTATATATTGTTTTTTTTCTAACACCCTAGAGAATAAAATTGCGGTCATTGCAATACTTATTTTCATACTGTATTTGCACAAAGGTCTTACAAGCGCACTTTATTTGGAAAAAAAATCATTTTTTTTTTAAATAAAAAAATAAGATAACAGTAAAGTTACCCCAATTTTTCTGAAAGATAATGTTACGCCGAGTAAATTGATACCCAACATGTCACTCTTCTAAATTGCGCCCGCTCATGGAATGGCGTCAAACTTTTACCCTCAAAAATCTCCATAGGCAACGTTTAAAAAATTCTACAGGTTGCATATTTTAAGTTATAGAGGAGGTCTAGGGCTAGAATTATTGAGCTCAGTCTAACAATCGTGGCAATACCTCACATGTGTGGTTTGACTTTTTCATATGCGAGCGGCCGGGCGCAGTACTCATGTATGCGTTCGCTTATGCACGCGAGATCGTCGGGACTAGATGCTTTAAAAAACATTTTTTTTCACAGTTTTTAAAAAAAATTGTGTCACTTTTATTCCTATTACAAGGAATGTAAACATTCCCTGTAATAGAAAAAAGCAGGACGGGTCCTCTTAAATATGAGATCTGGGTAAAAAAGTCCTCAGATCTCATATTTACACTAAAATACAAAAAAGGTTTATAAAATGTCTTTGCCAGCAAATTAACTGTGATTAACAAGCAACAGAGCAGACCATTACTTTGCACTTGCTGAATAAGAATACCGCATGGCATGATGTGATCCTCCTGCAAGAAGCATGAAATTATTTGTTTCTTTTACAAATTGCTTATTGCTCTCTAATATAATAATTCCTGCACAAGTGCACAGCACACAGAGAGTGGTCTAGTAAAGGCTTAGGTCAGGTACATTTGGTAATTAATTATTATTTACTTAATTATTTAATTTTTTTCACAGTCAGAGAGTCAATTATGCCACTCACCGTCTTGCAGCTCCACTCGGGCTGAGGAACGGAGCTGCCGACGCCACTTCCGGGTTTCGTGAAGCAGCCGAAAGCCGGAAGTGACCTGCCTGTCTCTGAATGACAATGCTCCCGCCCGTAGAATCACAGTGATTTTACGGCAGAAGCTAGTCGGCATTCTACAGTGCGCCGCAAGGCGGGTTTTTAACCCGCAAATGAAGTGCCATGGATGCAATCTTGCATCGACGTGGCACTTCTCATAGTGTACTGCGACCGGCGCCACAGTACACTATGTTAAATTGTTAAATGACATTTTTTTTTTTCTTAAAGGGCCCTTTTTTTTTCTTTTTGACTGGGGGGGGGGGGGGGGCGGCGCCCGGGCGCCCCCTATGGACGGGCCGCCACTGACCGGAAGTGATTTCATGTCATTGCTTTCAGGTAACCATAGCAGAGATCTGATCAAAGCCAATTCTGGCTTTGTTTGGTTTGGAGCAAAAACAAGAAGCAAAAGGGTTGATTTCTCAATGAGCTAGCAAGTTTCTTATTTGACCCTAAACACTCCCTATGCAGTTTGTCAGCTTTCCCTATTCTTTCACTACAACCGCTTCCTTTATTCTGATACTATGGTAGCTCTGTGCACCCTTTTATGGTTAGGGGGCTGGCTTATCTAAACTCCCCCATATTAACCCTTCAGAGCCTGCTGACCAAGTTTAATTGCTTCCTGCCCAGCCTATAGTCAAATGACAGCTGAGTAGGAGGTTTCCCATCCTGGATGGACATCATATGACATTCTCCCAGACACGTGCCTTGTGCACACCTTAGGGGACGCGCTGCAGTAATCCCTGTACCATGTGATTGCTATGACCAATCACTGTGATTACATGACATACTGTCACAAGTCAGTGTCAGGCTCGATTCACATCATGTTGCTTTTGAGCATGCATGTTGCTTTTGAGCGTTTTTGCAGTGCTTTTTGTGGTGCTTGCCGCGTTTTTGGACACGCGTTTTTACCGCGATTTTGCCGCGTTTTGCGTTTTTTTTCTTTTTTTTTACACTGTGGTTGCTTAGCATCCAGATATATGCATTGAAAAAAAATGAAGAAAAAAAACGCAAATCGCGGCAAAATCGCGGTAAAAATTTGGTACTTGCGTTTTTGATGCAGGTCCATTGACTTCTAGTACATGCAAAACGCTGCATTTTGCATGAAAAAAAGTCCCCAACCCTTTCCAAAAACTCAGAGGCACAAAAATGCATTGATGTGAACATGTTCCATAGGAACCCATGTTAAAAAATTTCCTTGCATTTCTGCAAAATGCAAAATGCATCAAAAAACGCGCTAGTGTGAATCGAGCCTCACTGATCACTGCAACACTAGTCATATGATGATGCTGTACTGCTCTGGTAACAGTATGTAAAAAGAATGTGAAAAAACAAATTTTATTGAATTTCATAATTTTCCAAAAAATTGTGACAAAAGATTATGTAGCAATCTGGTGTTAGGCAGGGTTACTAACACATTTAATTTGCTCAGCGGTAACCAGCCTGGCTGATTTTTAGGGAGATCCACTGACCTTTTCCTAAATCTGGGTTTGATGTACCTCTCTTCTGTCAATAGGTGGCATTGTCCTGTGGCATTAGATTGACAAGGGCTTAGTAAAGCCAGACTACGAGTGGATGGGTTGTCTCAGCCAATTGGCAGGGGTTTCTTTGCCCTTGCCCTGTTAGGAGAGCCTATTTATTCGGGAGGGGTCAGGTTATCAGGGTTCGGTGCCACCTGGATGGCTGTCTTGGTGAACGTGTGTTGAAAAGCTCCTGCCTACCAGGTCAGAAGCCTAAAACCTGTCCAGGAGTACCTGGCTGCTTTGCAGTCTGAGGCCTATCCAGGTTGGAAGCAAGCAGTGTGGGTTTGGGGCTTCAGGCTTGGAGCCCAACAAAGTTGCAGGGGGTTCTGCCAGCTGTAGTACCAAGTAAATGCCATAGGTGAAGGAAAGCAGTTGCCATCCGGGACGACCTTTCCTGTCACCGGAGGCAAGCGAGAACCAGAGTCAGAGGTAAAGGGTGCACAGTGAGGGACAATCTCTCCTGTTATCCAGTATTTTGCATCTACCTAAGGGTGTTTAGGCCCTAACCCTCTCTCCCCAGTTCTGTTAAGAAACAATAAATCTCTTTTTGCATTCTCAAAGTGTCTGGCGCCTAAATTACTCTATCTGTACCACACCCACTATGCCTAGTAACCCACACTGTGAAGATGGATGTCAGCTCTCTCTGACTCTGGAGGTCATCATTAAGCCTCTAGGGTTCAGGGCCATGGCTACATTTGATGGCCACACGTGTGGCAAAGGCGTTATCTCTACACGATTGCAACTGCACCGGGATTTCGTCTGGATCTGTGGGAAGGTGGCAAGTAGCATCTTTGTCCCTCCATAGAATGTATTATTAACCATGTGAAATATGTGGGAAAGAACCAACATGTCTTATTGCTCATGGGAGAGTGTCATCCTGGTCGTTTGTCACTTTGCACCTTCGCCACGGGGGTTAAGACAGACTCCATTAAAGTTTTGGTGCACCGAGAGAGGAAGTAGGCAGGTGCTGAAGTTCTCAGAGAAAATGTGAACTAATCCGTTGGCAGGGGGAAGAGGAACCGCTCTATAGAAAAGGAAAAGGAAGTGCTGCCAAATGTGTCGCCATTGCTCCCTTTAGAGTTGTATTACAGCTGTTGTACGAAGAAGATGACAGCTTGGAGCTTACATGGCAGTTTGGAAGGTGTGTGCTCCGGGTATTGCCCCCAGTCTGAGAGGATCGAAGGGCACCCTGGGTAAGATATACACCGAAAGGTAGCCTCACATTATACACTGCAGGTGGCTATGACGCTCTTGGGCTGATATGTGGAAAATGTTCCAGCCTGGCCACGAATCTGTGGCCTCTGTGGCCTTGGATCATCTGTGGACGCTGCAGTGAACCCCTATTCGAGGTAGTCTTGCTAGCCAAATCTCCGTGAAAACTACAGGCAGAGTGGGATAGGAATGTTGCCATCCCAGTGGGGGAAAACCTTGAGAGCCCCCCTGCCATCACCTGGCTTATAAGAGAAGCTGTTCCTCTCATCCCTGCGGCTGCTACAGGACCAATCGCTCCAGTCATTTCCCGGGGCCACAGTCAGACTGAAGAGTGCTCCATTATATCCAATTCAGATATCCGATCTGATTGGATTTCTGAACTGTTTTCAGACACTTTGTCATGGACTGGAAAGTGGACTGATAGCAACGAGGAGCAACCATGTGATATAGAAGAGGATGAAGTCCTCTCTCTGCAGTCTGCTAACCTTAAAATTGAATTGTCTACTAGAGCATTACCACGTTTGTGCTTTACCAGATAGTTTGAAGAAGAGCGTTGGGCAAATTGGGCGCCTAAGGTTGTAATATCTAAGGCGACCCCACTGGCCTAAGTCACTTTGGAGACCTGACACTGTTGCTGGGTATCGGGTCCAATGTGCCCCAAATACTTGGGTTATACCTGGGTGCGGAGACCCTAAAACACTGTCTAGGTTGTCCAAGTTAAACAATTAAAGAGAAAAAGAGAACACCAAACCAAAAATTAAACTACCAATCTCTGCCACATCCCAAACTGTCTATAAAAGCTACTAAAGGTCAACCCAAGGGATAGTATTGGCAAGAAAAATAGTAGAAAACCCAAATGAATATTTATGAAAGTATATATAAAAAAGTGTAAACAAAGTTTATTGTAAAGTTAAATGCACATAGACTGAATAACACATCTAAGGAAATAGCATAAAATAGAACACCGAATAGAGCAGCTACCCCAAATGTTGAAACGTATAACTCTCACTATCACATATAGTAATATATACCATACCAATAATCAATCCCAACATGTTTTGGGAAAATGCAGCCACAAGGCTGAATTGATGCTGTGTTAATTTCCTTCCTCAGGGGTTACACGGTAGCATATTGATAGCGTTCTACTGAAAAATATACATATATAAATGTTACAAAGTAAATACAAAATATCTACAGATAGAATATATTTAGTAATAATAGTTAAATATAATCATATACATTAGAGTACTTACAAATTCAGTGTTTCTTTAAAAATAGATAGCACAGATGCAGGTAGATGATCCCTCAAGCCTCGCAGATTGCCGAATCGCAAAGTAAGTTAAGTAGCATTTAAGCAATCAAGGGACATAGCATGTAGCGCAAAATATATCCAAAACCAGTTTTTAAACTGGATATGTATTATGCCTGGCTTTGAGCAGCAGATCCCCCCAAGCAAAAAGCAGCCAATCAGTACATGCGAGGAGGGCCAAAGGCTGGACACGAATACCTGCCAAGAAAAGTATATAGAATTGAATAAAGGTAATAGCTAGAAAAATAATAATAAAAGAATTATATATATATATAAGAATGGAAACACAATATCAGCTAAAGATAGGCAGGTCTCACTACAGGTTTCAAAGGCAGTATCAAAATTACACTATCAAAAATACATACTGTATAGCCAATTAGCAAAAGCATAAGCGTCTGTACCCAATATAACGGTAGGGGGGCATAAACAGTGCAACAAAAAGTCAGGCAACTAAGCAGGGCATCAAAAACTATGAAGACAGCTAACTGCAACGTTAAAGCTGAGAATGTTCTAGAGAGCAAAGGCGTACAAGTTATGAGAGAAGTATCCTATCTCCAGCCTTAAAGCACTTAATGCAGCTCACTGAGACCAAGCCTGTATCCTGGCTGTGCAGCAGAAAAGTCTCCCAACCTTACCTGCTTATGTAGTAACCCACCATCTAATTGGTGAAACACAGCCTATCCGCACTGGAACCCAAATGAGGGCACCTGTGCTGATTAGCTGTTAGAGACCGGACCGACATACGGCGGTTGTCCAAGTTACAGCACATTGTTGCTAAGAAAGTGGCTGAAGAATATGGTTTTCTTTCTCATACATCATGGGACACAAAGTAAGGCTAAAATTCATTACTTGCTAGGTTATACTTTATCTCCAGGTGAATGGACACTGGTAGACCAAAGGTCTTTAGACAGGAAGTGATCCCCTATAAAACCCCTCCCACACAGGAAGCACTTCAGTTTATTTCCAGTGTCTGCAAGGTGGATGGCACGGTTTGTTTGAGCTCTCTGAGCTCCAGGTCTCTAGTCCCACAATGGTTCTTAAATAAATCAAGGGATTGACCGATCGGATCTATTTGACACAGACTTTATATGCTTAGATAAATGGTACCCGAGCCTCACAAAGAAGACTCAAGATTCTGCAATGCTTTGCCTGTAATGGTGACTCCGTGCCCTGGACCCTGCGAAGTGGAATCCTGGGCACCACAGTGCTAGAGCATTCCTGCAGGGTGCTGTAGAGGTCCAAGGGAGTGGACCCTAAACATGAAAAGGGTACCCAATCCTTGAAGGTCCTCAAGTAACAGGAACCCACTGTGATGGGTGAAGTTTGGGCTCTTTCTAAACTGCCCTGCTCCTGGACAGGTAATTGAGGATAGCTGTGGGCGTTTGCAAAGTGTAGCTTTTTTTTAATGTGTCTGGCTGTTTTTTTACCTGTATGAAGGCGCACGACGGTGTGCCATTTCACCTTGGTTCACCATGGTGCATGTGCATTTGCAAGAGTGCTGCTGTGCTCAGCAGTTGTTTGTTTGGCGACCATGGCGCACTTGCATTCACAAAAGCGCTGCTGGACTTAGCAGTTTGGCGGCCATGGTGCAGCTTTACCGCACATGCGTAGTAGCCTTTATCTAGGCGCATGAAGATTCAAGTCATGCACGAATACAGCCACACACATTCGCTGGGACCATGCACGTACATGCGTACACATGCACAGAATGTTCCAGCGCACATCCAGCTTATTGTATATACCAAGCATACGCTGCTTCCAGAAGGCAGCTGTGGGACACAGAGCAGACTCCGAACAGGCACTTGCAGCGGTTAATTTCTCCTTACGTGGGTCACGTGAATCACAAAGTGTTGCTTGGCAGGTAAGGCGCTTAGCAGGATTGTTGCATAGGAGCTTGGTGAGCCCTATGAAAGGGTCTCCCTTCTGAGGTGTTTTAATACCACACCCAAGTACTCTCTTTTTGTGGCTTGTAAATGTCTTCAAAAAAGAAGAGTGGGGCTAACACTACATGTCATCAGTAGTTCCTGATGAACCTAGTCATATCCCTAGTGTTGTATCCCCTGAAAGGTTTCCGGGGCAATCTGAGTTGCTGCGCCTATCTGGTATTGTTCCTATAGTCAACGCTTCTGCTTCATCCTTTATCACCAAAGAAGAACTGTCCTTGGCTCTAGCCAGGTTAGAGCACAGGATTGCTTGCAGGATTGCCTCCATCCTGCACGGTGGCAAGAAGCATGGCAGATCCCCCTCCCTGGAGCCTCCTAGGTTGAAGCAGGAATGGGTTGAGAATGGGGAAGAGCTTAAAGCTCAGGATTCTGTGGAGGGCCTGGTGGATGAGTCTGCAATCTGGACAAAAAGATATCCAGTTGATGTTTGCCTCTCAGTCACAAAGGCTTTTTATCCTGACTCTGACCAAAATGGTTTGTTCTGCCTTTAAGTTGTCTCTTGCAGAGGTGACTGAGCCCCCCTGGTCCTCTTGGGATCCATGAGGCCTCTTCAGGCCGCACAAGCTTTCCCACTTCACTCCCTGCTGGAACAGGCGGTGTATGCTCATTGAGAACATCCTGACAGGATTTTGTTTCTCTTAAGAGGTTTTTCCTTTTTATATCCCATGGATGAAAAGTTTGTTAAAAAAGGGGAGTATGCCAGCCGTAAATGCAGCAGTCTCTTCTTTAAACAATAACTTAACTTGTCCAGTAGACAATGCACAGGGCTTGAAAAACCCTGTTGACAAGAAATTGGAGCAATTATTAAAGGCTTCCTTTTCTTTGACCAGTTCAGCTATTCAGTCAGCTGTTGCAGCAATTGGTATCTGCCGGACCATAAAGGATCAGGTCAAATGGCCTGATAGGCCTAACCAGGAGGATGATTTGCCTGAAAATAAGACAGATATTACTCGAGCACTGTGTTTTGTTGTTAACACCTTAAAAGTATTCAGTACAGCAGGTTTCTTGTTTGGCTCTCTTGTCTGTACATATACACAGACTTTTTTGGCTTAAGAACTGGTCGGCCGATCTTCCCTGTGAAAAGTTATTGGCAGGTTTCCCTTTTTAGGGGGAACGTTTATTTGGTGATCATTTGGACAAATATATCCAAAAGATTTCCGGAGGGAAGAGTTTTCTACTTCCTATGAAGAAAAGCACCAGACATCCCTCGTTTAAAACTTCAGTGACTGCTTCCCCAAATCTCCACCGCCAACAGGGAACTAGGGCCAGGGGCAAGCCGCACGGCCATGGCCAGAAAAAGCCCTGGGTCTAAAATTCTTCTAAACCCAGCACCAAGCACTCCTTATGAGGGGACGTCCCCACTCAATTGGGAGGGGGGGGGGCTGCTGCACTTTGCGGACATTTGGAGAACGATAATTCAGGTCGAGTGGGTCACCTCAATTATATCCCGCAGTTGCAATCTGGAGTTGACGGGGTTCCCCCTCTGAGGTTTTTAAGATCCAGCGTTCCCTCGGATCATCCAAAAGGAGACTTATTGCTTCAGGCACTACATCATTTAGTGCATCAGGGAGTGATTGTACAGGTTCCGGTATCTGAAAGAGTGAACTTGTTTTATGATTTAAAAAACAAACGGGGTCACAAGGCCCATTTTTGGACCTAAGATCCCTAAACCAGTATCTACTAATCCAGTCCTTTCGGATGGAGTCCATCCGCTCAATTGTAGCCTCGCTCCAGATGGAAGACTTTCTAGCCTCAATCGATATAAAAGACGTGCATTTACACATATCTATCTTTCAGTCTCATCAGAGGTTCCTGCGATTTGCAGTAGAGGAATGTCATTTTCTGTTTGTGGCTCTACCCTTCAGGCTTGCTACAGCTCCCCTGGTGTTCACAAAGGTCCTAGCACCAATACTGGGTCTTTTAAGGGCCCAAGGGATCCTGGTGCTTGGGTATATGGACGACCTCCTGTTCAGAGAACACTCATTACAGGCTCTAGAACAGAGCATAACATGCAGAGTGTAGTATTTGAAAAGCTTAGGTTGAATCATAAATACCAAAAAGTCAGCCTTGAAACCAGCTCAAGATATAAAGTATTTAGGTCTGATCCTAGATACAGTCCAAGCAAGGGTATTCTTGCCACCTGCAAGGATCTGTGTCCTGAAGAATCAGGTGCATCAGATAAGGGGCATCAGACAACCCTTCATTCGGCTCTGTATGAGTCTTCTAGGGAGGATGGTATCCTCCTTTGAGGCAGTGCCCTATGCCCAGTTCCATTCCAGGCCTCTACAACAAGACATCTTGTTGGCACAGAACAGGAGAGGACAAGCCATAGATTATCCAATGTTTTTATCTCCTCTGGCACGCTTAAGCCTAAACTGGTGGTTCCAGGATCAGAACCGGCGAAAAGTGAACATCCTTCCTCCCGGTAACTTGGAGAGTACTGACTACAGATGCAAGTCTCTCAGGTTGGGGAGTGACTCTAGATGGGCTCACAGCTCAAAGGAAATGGTCAAAGACAGAACAGATTCTGCCCATCAACGTCCTGGAATTACGGGCAGTATGACTGGCCCTACGGTCATGGATGTGGAGCTTCAGGACTGCCCTATCAGGGTTCAGTCCGACAGTGCCACTGCAGTGGCCTATGTAAACCACCAAGGCGGTACCAGGAGTCGTTCAGCTCTGAAGGGGTGAACCACATACTAGCCTGGGCAAAGGGACATGTTCCAATTCTACACTCCATATCCCAGGAGTAGAGAACTGGAAGGCAGATTATCTCAGCTGCCACCAGATCTGCCCAGGGGAATGGTCCCTACACCCAGGGGTGTTCCAGGATTGGGGATTGCCAGAGGTCGACCTACTGGCATCCAGGTTCAACACCAAGCTACAGCAGTTTGTGTTCCGAACAAGAGATCCTCTGGCAATCGGAGCAGATGCTCTGGTAGTTCCATGAAACCAGTACTCCCTTGTTTATGCTTTCCCTCTGATCCCTCTCCTTCCCCATTTGTTGAGCAACATTCTGAGAGTGGGGGTTCCAGTCAATCTGGTGGCACCAGGCTGGCCCAGAAGGCCCTGGTTCCCGGAGATTGTGAGACAGAAAAAAGACGGCTTTGGATGCTTCCACGTCGCCTCGATCTACTGTCTTAAGGTCCTGTATTCCACTCCAATTTACAGTCTCTAAATTTGATGGCATAGCTATTGAAGCCAGGGTGTTAAAGGAACGTGGCATCTCAGGACCAATGGTGTCTACCCTAATGAAGACTAGAAAAGCTGTCATTAGGAAGATCTATCATAAGGTCTGGAAGACATATTGCTTGGTGTGAAGCCAAAAAATGGCATCCTCCGAAATACATGATTGAGAGAAGTCTCTCTTTTCTACAGTCAGCTGTGGAAATCAAATTGGCTTTGAGTAAAATCAGAGGCCAAGTTTCAGCCCTATCAGTATTCTTCCAAAGGCCTTTAGCCTCCCATTCACTAGTCCAAACCTTTATGCAGGGGGCAACTCACTTGCTTCCACCCCTTAGGTCACCTATGTGTCCTTGGGACTTGAACAGTCCTGTGTTACAGAAACAACCATTTGAACCTATCAAGGAAATTAGACTTGCTGTCACGCAAGCTAGCCTTCCTGATGGCTTTCACCTCAGCTAGAAGGGTGTCAGAGTTTGTGGCCCTTCCATGCAGGGAACCGAAATGGATCCTTCACCACGACAGAGTCGTGTTACAACCTGTTCCATCATTTTTTGCCAAAAGTGGTGTCGGCTTTTCATTTAAATCAGCTCATTATTTTGCCTTCTTTTTTCTCTCAGCCTTGTTCGGCAAATGAGAGACGACTGCACTCTTTGGACATTGTTCGGCAGTCAAGGTTTATTTGTCTAGATCTGCATAGATCTAAGGATCAGTCCCCTTTTTTGTTTTACCAAAAGGACCCAAGAAGGGGCAGGCAGCTTCCAAAGCTTCCTCTGTCAATTAGTCATTCAGGCCTATGGTCTGAAACATAAAGCTCCTCTCTTTTAGGTGAGAGCTCGTTCTACCTGGGGTGTAGGAACCACTGATTGCACAGGTAAAGTAGCAACAAAAGATCAGTTCAGAGCATACCGTGGAGATCAAATATTTGCATTGCTATTTAGCCAGTGTTATTTCCCTTGCACTTCTCTATCTGATCCATGTAACAACTACCTCGTTGTCATCTCCACATCAATGACTGGAACTACTTGGAGGATCTCTATATTTTCAACTCATCAGCAAGCACATGAGGGAGCACATGAGGGAGCTGATCTGTGAGTACACTCATACACATACCGATCATATCGGCAGTCTTAGTGGAATACCCAGATTAGCGGGATTAATACACTCACTGGCCAGATTGGATGTATGCATAAATGTTCCCTTCTAATAATGTTTGACAGAAATTCATCTGAGGGACCTTCTGACAGGATCTATATTTATATATGACACCGTATGGAATTATTTGTTACATTTTCAGTGGATCAATAACTCTTATACTATCCAAACAACCCTCATGGTCTGACCCCTCGGTACACACATTTACAACCAGGACTATTGTTCTTTTTGATATATATCAAGGTGGGATCAGGATTGGCTTATATTCCATTTCTCTATGTATATAGAAGCTCACATTCAGCGATATCAGTTTAATTGATCATCTCCTGAACCGGTATTGTTTACTGTATTCACCCATTGTGGTTTTGAGGTACATAACCCTATACACAGGCTGGTGAATTATTGCAGTAGTTTGGTAATATATTGAATAGTTATGGATTCAGTGCTGTCAAAGTGTGACAGCACTGAAATCCAAGGATTGGCAAGGTGTTCGTACAGTAAACCTAAGGCTTTGAAAAAAGCTTCAACTGACCCTCTGACTGGTCCATCTGTGGGGAGAATAAACGCCCAAGACTGGGGATCCCCCTGCAACCATATAATAATCAGGTTAGCCCACTGTGCTTCAGAACCAGAGCAGTGTGGCTTAAGCTTAAAGTATAGCATACAACTATTTTTAAAGTTGGAAAAAACATGGGGATCACCAGAAAAAGGCTCAGACAGGTTAACTTTGGGCTGGCTCCTGCATTACTGCTGGAGGTGCATTTATACGTAACTAGGCGTGTCAGTTTGCAAATTTCCTCAGCAAATAAGTGAGCCTGTGTAGGGTCCATCTTAGCAGAATTTTTTTTTTGTTAAAGGCGGTCAGACATTATAATTGGCCACTGTGTGCTTCAGCTATAGCAGCCCCTTTCCCATAAGGCAAGCAGGCCTACCGGTACTCGGTTGCCCCCAGGACTTATACACAATGCTATAGTATCTGGCCACCATGTCAGGGCAGATGCGAACTGAGCAAAGCAAATAACTACTTGCAGTTAGCAGACAGATAGCATGGCTCTATGACAGTCCAGGTAAAAGGCAGGCTGAGTTCAGGGAGTAGTCTAATAATCCAGTCCAAAGTCATACATAGAAATCCAAACTAGCAAAGCAGGGCAGATGGACAGGGAACTTGATCAGGAACAACACACGTATCACTCTCTATCACAAGCACCCAATTGAGGTTTAAGCTAGCTTATAACAGGCTTATTTTCCCCCCAGAGACTGATCACATTAATCAGCCTGCAGGTGGACAGACAGGAGAGTGACATAGCCAAAATCCTGGGTGCTGGAATGAGGAACAGGAGAACTAAGTGATCCTGACAGTACACAGTCCTTGCAGGGTCATCGGCCACCGCTTTCAGTTAGGACTTTTTTGTCCTTAAAGACTGAAGAGTGTCAATAAGAGTGCCTCCCTCATCCGATGCGATGGTTGGGCTTCCTCTGTAATCTGAAGATCCGGCCGACGCAGTACCGCCCACTCTATTAAGTGAAGTCTTCTGCTGTGGAGTGATATGTTGGGGGGAGTGTCAGTGCAGTGTAAAATACAGAGGGTGGTGCTTTTCAGGCAGTGATGGAGAACAGCCGAGGAAGAAGCATGGTCAAGGTGCTGGAGCTTGGATGTATTCTGTTCTGTGCTGGCCCATCTCCAGCATAACATGTTAGCTAAATATATTTTATCATTTTTGCAGGGGGAGAGCCTGGAGTGTGGTGTAGGCAAATCTGTGGAATATAGGTGAAAAGGTGAGAGTGAGACTAAAGGGGGATCTATTCTATATGGGGACCCTGGCCTGTTCTAAAGGGGGATCTAAGGAGGCCCTGCTCTAAAGGGGGATTTATGGGGACCCTGGCTTGCTCCAAAGGGGATCTATGGGGACCCTGGCCTGCTCTAAAGGGGGATCTATGGGGACCCTGGCCTGCTCTAAAGGGGGGTCTGAGGGGATCCTGTCCTGCTCTAAAGGATGATCTATGGGTACCTTGCTCTAAAGGGGTATCTATGGGGATGCAGGCAAGTGTGTCCTTGGTGTCCTTCACTAAGGTCTGCACTTTGGAAAATGTCCGCCACAGCCTTGGTCCATGCCTATCCCTGCTATAATCTCAAAATTGGCCTTGGCAAGAAGGGGGTGAAAGTGTCTGGTATTGAAGTGATTAAAGGCCATGCAGTGCATTATCTATTTTAAACCTATTGTCTATCAATGTATGTTTATAAACATCCTGGTAGTCAAGGGGTAAATCAAGCCTGTGGCTCCTACTGCTTGATATTGATTTTTTTCAGCCAGCTCTCAGCTGTCTGGTAAAAATGAGTAAAAATGAGTAGCTGCAGGGCTGCTTGACCTATTTTACAGTGTATTGAAATGCCTGCCTTGACATATTGGTATCTATTTACTTACTTTAGATTTCATGAGCACTAAAACTCATTTAAGTGTGTTTTTTCCCAAAAAGTATGCATTTGATAAACAGATACCGTGAAACAAAAAAATACCATGCAACATAAAAAAATTGAAACTGCCACCAGTTTATTCTCCAGGGTCTATATTTTCATAAAATCTAAAATCGTTTGGGGGTTTAAGTAATATTTTAGCAAAAAATGCACATTTAAACGTGATAAAAAATGGTTAAAAAATTCTCCCTGTTGAATCTGCAGAGAAATGTGCTAGAAACGTGAATCTTGAACCTACAGGATTCACTTCAAACCTATGGTATCAGCAAACCCAAGCCTGAACCCTACACAAGAAAGCCAAGGATCCCAATTCTTCCCTGAACACGCTCCTACATAGTGCTTGAGTGACATCTTATGAGATTTGAGATCTTCAGCATACCCAGGATCCCGGGAAATGGTCCAGTGACATCGCCCTTATTTACAGGAAGCTGCCAGAAGCCAAAGTGTGACTTTTACTTTATTCTTAAAGTGGATGTAAACCCGATTCATGAAAATTGAGCTTGGCACAGCTATATGCAGGGTTTTGTTATCTCTCTTCAAAGCCCTAAGTCCGGTGGCTTTCTCCTGCTCCTTTCTTCTGATATAAGCATTATAACTTCTGATAGGTTTTCTGACAACTGTAATAAAACCAGGCTAAATTTTGTGTCAGGGTGGGTGCTATGAATAGATTAGCAGAGATCTGGTCTATTCACAGCACAGCTCTGCAAGTATCTGCCTATGTGAAGTGGGGGTGTGTGCCTTTCTTCCAATCAGCTATCTCAGTGTATGGCAAGAATCCACACCCATAGGTGAATAGGCAAGAGAAAATTCAAACAGGATATGTACTTTATAAACAGTATATAAAGATGAAGACAGCAGATATACATATACAACTTATGTAGGGAGATTTGTTTGATCTCTGTGTATCATCTGAGGCTGTTCACTTCACTGCGTATATGTGAGGGTTTACATCCACTTTAAGTTATTTCTTTTTTTAGATTTAACTGTGCTTTTTAGTATAAAGGGTAGCGGTTTACAAGATAAGCAAATCTATTGATGCAAGGTTAACTTTAAAATGGAACAATGAAAGTTAGATTTAAGGGTTATCAAGTATACAGACTATCTGCTGTAAAGATCTAAAAGACCTAGTAGAGGCCTGGAATGATTCTGGTGTATGATATAGAGACTCAACAAGCACTGAACATGTGTACACATTGAGGCAAAATGGTGCAAATAATTTTGGCATAGTACATGATTAATTCTACTTGAAATGGGCACATTTGCTTACAAAGAACTGTTTGAAGATAACAATTTAGTCCATAATATGCATTGTTGCTGTTGTGTTAACAGCAAGTCTAGACCTGGGCACCTTTGCTGTAATTAAAACTGGTGAACGGCTCTTCTTTTAATATTCATAGCCCATTATAGCTCCCACTATAGCAGACACCAAACTCCAGATAGGCTTTAATCCCTGCCCACCGTTGCAAATCCAAGGGTGCTCCAGTGGGGTCTATCTTTTATCAGGGGTTTGTGGTGAAGGCTATTATTCTGCGGGGGGGTGGAGGAGAGAAGGCACTTTTATTTTTTGTAAAAGTTCAGTTAATTTAACCACTTGCGGCACTTTTGAACTTTCAGTGCTGTTGTACTTTCAATGACAATTGCGCGGTCATGCTGCACTGTAACTATGTAAAAGTCTTCACACAAATAGAGCTTTCTTTTGGTGGTATTTAATCACTGCTGGGTTTTTAAAAAAGACAGAAAATTTTGAAATACATTTTTTTTTCTTAGTTTCTGTCAGTACATTTTCTAAATAAGTGATTTTTCACCTTCACTGATTTTCACTAATGAGGCAGCACTGATGGGCACTGATGAAGCAGCCCTTTTGGGCACTGATTAGGTGGCACTGATGAGGAGACACTATTATGCCGCACTTATGGGCATTGATAGGTGGCACTGATATGTGGCACTGATGAGCACTGATGGGTGGCACTGGTGGGCACTCATAGGTAGCACTGATAGGTGGCACTGGTGGGCATGGATAGGCAGCACTGATGGACATTGATGGATGGGACTGATGGGCATTCATGAGCAGCATTGATAGGCGGCACTTATAGCCAGCAGTGACTGGCATTACTAATGGGCACTAATTGGTGCCACTTGTGGGCACTGATTGTGGGCACTGGAGGGCACTAATTGCTGGTACTGGTGGTATGTTATTGTAATCAGGGCACTGATCATCAGTGCCCTGACTACATGTCTTGATGTTCCCTGGGAGGAGATGCCACTGTTCGACTCTCCTCACCGCACACTGTCAATGTGAGGCGATGAGAGACGATTAACGGCATCTCTGTGTTTACATGTGACCGGCTGTGATTGGACACAGCCAATCATGTGGTTAAAGAGCCATGGCTTTTTACAGAGATCAGTGTCCTAGCAACACAGCACGGCCCGCCGCACTGCACCCCCCCGCCGCTGGTGCGCAAGAGCAGCCATTCTGGGACGACGTCATATGGCGTCATTTTGATTCTGATTCTTGATTTTGAATCCTTTTTTTATCACTTGAGTAAATAAAGCTTTAATAACTGAAATCACCCATTAAAGATTATGCATTGGCCTATTTGATTTGAATACATTTTGCTTAAAGGAAAATATTGTGTCTAAACGATGTCAAGAATATGCAAACACAAACATATGGCCGTGCAAGTTTAAAGCCTAAGTTCAGTTTGTAAATCAGCACAAGGGACTTGTGTCCCTTTGTGCTGCTGGCTGCTCTCTTTGAAGCCAGAGGTTGTCTGCCCCCACCAAACCATGCAACTTCAAACTTCTGGTGCTGGGGGTTAATATGATCAGTTGGGCCAGTCACGGCACTTATCTAGACTAGACAATACAGATGAAGCCTCGGTTGGGTCAGGTGGATACGCTGTTGTATTTATGTTGTATTTAAGTTTTCAAAATATTACTTCTGCCCATCTCTGACATAATCCTGAATTCTCGCACACGTGTAGCCTGAAAACCAAGCTTCATGCTATGCATACTTCATCTGCAGTGCAGTCACACAAGAACAAGTGCCAATGCTGGAGACAGAGGTTTGCATCACCCAGCAAGGTGAATCAAATATCGATGCACAAACAGTGTGCTGTTAATGCAGCATAAACTGTACATGCATCAAGGACTTCAGAGGCTGAAGAAACTGAGAAAGCTCATGGAACTATGAGGCAAAGACTTAAAAGGTATCTTCAAGGACTATGTACAATAAGGATGCATATGGGGGAAAATGCATAATGTGAATTTAATTCTGCTTTAAAAGACAACTGTAGTTGTATTTATTTTATTCCTATGGTAAAGGCATACCCTTAACAACTGCTTAAGGCTGCCAAAGGTATAAGAATGAATAGTGCTTTGGCACCCATGCATAGCAAGATGCAGTTATCACAGTAAAATTCACTGGATCAGGGTTGAAGGTAAGTATAAAATAAGTAATATAGTTTAGGTTTCTTTAATAAAAAGAACTGAATATAATCAATGTAAAAAATAAGAGTAACAAAACAGACATAAGCATAAGAATGATATGTAAATATTTAAACATGCAGTTACTCAGTACACATTATGATTGAATTACTCTACAATAAAGTGTTTTATACACATTCCTGTTGGAAGAGCCTATGGTTGTGGGCTATGGTTTACAATTACAATGGAAGGTTTACAACTATGAAGTAAAAATGGGCCAATAATCATAGTAAGAATCTATTGGTTTTATAGTGATCTATTTGATGCAAGCAAAGCTTACCATTAATAAGGAATATCAATGTGAACACACTTTGAAGTGTTTATTGTTTTAAACTTTTGGTGCTTTAAATTGTGTACTGATAGCATCCAAAAGTTTACGGTCATGCTTTGAGGTTTGAAGACATTACAATGCTGGTCTTATTCTAGAAACCAACTTTCCAAAATTCCATCAATCAATTTTTCCTTATGGAATAGTTGGCTAGATGTGTCACAAATACATCTTATGACTATGGGTACCCTAAGACATAAAATAACCAATGGACTGTCTGTTATGACAAAATGTTTTGTCTGACATTTACAGTGAATTACAGTACATTTACAAGTGAAGCAAGCACTGTAAGTATTATTGAGGAACACAAAGTTTAAATGGTGGATTTTTCACATGGATTTTTCAACATGTTAGAAAATATTTTTAACTGATTCTAGTTTCTCTTTGCAAAATTCATGTGCAAGAGTGCCAAAGTCCAACGATGCAACATTGCTAAATGGGTGCAGCGATTATTACAAACGCAGAAAGCCTTTTCATGTCTTCAGATATATGAATTCTGGTCTATTGCTGATCCAATGCTTATCCAGCATGACCATACGTAAGAAGCCAGTTGTAGGCAGGTAAAGGCTTATATGCATGTTATTGCCATAAAAAGTGTATGGGGATTCAGATACTGCCATAGGGGACATATCAATGCAAAAAAAAAGTTTTTAAAACAACCGTTTTTTCAGGAGCAGTGATCTTAATAATGCTTAAAGTGAAACAATAAGCATTGTCACTGAATTATATGTGATGGATCAGAACACAATAGTCTAAGTTGGTGAAGTCAAATTTGAAAAATGTATACATAAAACAATTTTTCAGAAATAAAAAAATGATAATTGGCATGTGCGTATGTATTGACCCCATTTGTTATGAAGCCCATAAAAAGCTCTGGTGCAACCAATTACCTTCAGAAGTCACATAATTTGTAAAATGATGTCCACCTGTGTGCGATCGAAGTGCCACATGATCTGTCATTACATATACACACATTTTTGGAAAGACCCCAGAGGCTGCAACACCTAAGCAAAAGACACCACTAACTAAACACTGCCATGAAGACCAAGGAACTCTCCAAACAAGTAAGGGACACCGTTTTTGAGAAGTACAAGTCAAGGTTAGGTTATAAATAAATAGCCACATTTTTAATGATCCCTAGGAGCACCATAATTTATCATAACCAAATGGAAAGAACATGGCACAACAGCATACCTGGCAAGAGACGGCCGCACACTAAAACTCACGGACCAGGCAAGGAGGGCATTAAATAGAGAGGCAGCACAGAGACCTAAGCTAACCCTGAAGGAGCTGCAGAGTTCCACAGCAGAGACTGAAGTATCTGCACATAGGACAACAATAAGCTGTACGCTCCATAGAGTTGAGCTTTGTGGCCGAGTGGCCAGAAGAAAGCCACTACTTTCAGCAACAAAAACAAAATGGCACATTTTAGTTTGCGAAAAGGCATGCGGGAGACTCCCAAAATGTATGGAGGAAGGTACACTGGTCTGAGGAGACTAAAGTTCAACTTTTTGACCATCAAAGAAAACGCTATGTCTGGCACAAACTCAACACATCACATCACCCAAAGAACATGCTGTGGGGATGTTTTTCAGCAGTAGGGACTGGGAAACTGGTCAGAGTTGAGGGATAGATGGATGGTGCTAAATACAGGGACATTCTTAAACAAAAACCTGTACCACTCTGTGTGTGATTTGAGGCTAGGACAGAGGTTCACCTTCCAGCAAGATAATGACCCCAAACACACTGCTAAAGCAACACTTGAGTGGTTTCAGGGGAAACATGTAAATGTTTTGGAATGGCATGGTCAAACCCCAGACCTCAATCCAATAGAAAATCTGTGGTCAGACTAAAGCCGTGTACACATGATCAGATTTTCTGATGGGGAATGTGTGATGACAGGTTGTTAGCGGAAAATCCGACCGTTTGTACACTCCAACGGATAATAGTTGTTGGAGTTTCTGCGGACAAATGTTGGATGGCAGGTTTTAAAATTTTCCGCAGACAAATGTCTGTTGTTGGATATTCCAAGCTTGTGTACACAAGTCCATCAGACAAAAGTTCAAAGTAAAAACATGCATGCTTGGAAGCAAGGATGAGCAAGAAGCGGTCGGTCTTGTAAACTAGCGTTCCTAATGGAGAATTAACATTCGTGACATGGCTAATTATGAAATCTCAAAATGCAGCACACATTCTCTTCTTCTTTAATGGGTTAATAATGAAGCTGCTTTGCTGGTGATAAAGATGGAGTTATTGCAAACAAATTTTCAAAGGCTTTTTTTTCTAGTGATATCAAGAATGATATTAATATGCTTTTTTTGGGGGACTTTGGGCAAGTTATCACAACACCATTATCCTGTAGTTTTTAAGATCAAAGATACAACTATGTTGGTGTCCCTTGTCAATTTTACATTATATTTTTTTAAATGTAACTGCCTACTCCCAAACTGTCATTTGAAGTAAAACACATAGCCAAGTATTATTCTTCACAATTTTTTTATTGTGCATTAAAAAAAGAAAACAAATACAATTAGATTTGCTATCTGCCAATAGAACTTAACCAAAAAGTACATTCTATGCATCCAAAAATATAGAAAATATAAAAAATCAAATCATTATTATTCAACCAAAAAATAAAATAAAAGCCTCATGCATGTGTCCTGCTCCTTAATATAGGGGGTCAGCAATGCCAAAGGTTGGTGAAAGCAGGGGTCCGTCATCCAGAGATAATTCTGAAATTCATCTGGATTATTCTCCTGGAGCTCTCGCAGCAAAGGCATATGACATAATTGGTCATGATTAATAAAGCAACACATTTTTGGTCCAAGAACTCCTCCTCCTCCTGTTCCTGGACTTGGGTCAAAGCAATAACTCCAAGGCCAATAATAAATAATATGTTATCTCCTCCGATTCTGCAACATGTCTGGTTGACGAACGGCCATTCAGAAACGAACTGAAAAGCACGAATTGAAAGCACGAAATGAAAAGCGTGAATCAACACTCACCAAACTTCTATTAACACGAAATTAGCAGAAGGAGCCCAAAGGGTGGTGCTAAAGAGCTGAAAAACCACGTAGTACATCACTACCTTCATGTTTGTTGGCCAACAATTCCTTGCCGTTTGTATGCAAGACAAATTCCAGGCACACAAGGTTTTGTCTGTGGAAAATCCGATCGTGTACGAGGCTTTAAAAATTGCTGTTCAAAAGCGCAAACCATCCAACTTGAAGGAGCTGGAGTAGTTTTGTAAGGAGGAATGGGCAAAAATCCCAGTGGTAAGATGTGGCAAGCTCATAGAGACTTATCCAAAGCGGCTTGGAGCTGTGATAGCTGCAAAAGGTGTAATTGATGTACTGTATATTCTAATAAATTGTTTCTTTTTTATGAGTCTGTAAAAACAGAAAAACAGTAATGTGCAAACATAGATATAATGTCAGAATTTGAAAACATTCTCTTTGTAAGAACCCACGTGTTCCCAAGCTGCTAAATATAAGTAAAGTGCAGAGTACATTATATTATGATTATATTTTAAAGACAAATGGGAGCTTTTTAGCAACCTGGGGGTAGTTCATGTAAACAATAGCTATGAGAAAAATGAAATAAAATTTTGAAAGGCACATGTATTTATAGTTCCACAATGTCACAATGTACAATTAGGATTTTTGATGCTTAGCTGAGAGAGAAAAGAAAACATGACATAGTTGGCGCGTCCTGTCATATTAATATTGTTAGCATAGAAAGGACAAGGATGACTGATCTACAGGCTGCACCTTTAACAATAACTCCTATATTTCTAATGAGTTCAAAAACAGGAAAAACATCTTGGGAATGTTTATGCCAAAGTTACAGCAAATCCCTTTTAATGGCATTTCTTCACTCTAGATGCTTTCTGTCCCAATCAATTAGTTACTTCATTAACCAGAGGAAACATTTAATAATAAAGCTAGCGACAAAAAGATAAGCTTGCATAACTTTTGGATAGTATTTGATCAGAAAAGACTATTAGACCCTCTAAATCTCAAATATATGTACAGTGCCTTGAAAAAAGTATTCATACCCCTTTAAATTTTCCACATTGTATCATGTTACAACCAAAAACCTGAATGTATTTTTTGGGGAAGGAAAATTATAAATTGTTTTCAAAATTTTGTACAAATAAATATCTGAAAAGTGTAGCATGCATTTGTATTCAGTCCCCCTGAGTCAATACTTTGTAGAACTACCTTTCGCTGCAATTATATGTCTCTACCAGCTTTGCTTTGTTTTCCCCCGGACTTCTTATGGCTTTCAACAATGGCTTTCTTCTTGCCACTCTTCCATAAAGGCAAGATTTGTGGAGTGCATGACTAATAGTTGTCCTGTGGACAGATTCTCCCACCTGAGCTGTGGATCTCTGCAGCTCCTCCAGAGTTACCATGGGCCTCTTGGCTGCTTCTCTGATTAATTCTCTCCTTGCCCCGCTTGTTGGTTCTTGTCAGTTTAGGTGAGCAACCTTGTCCTGGTACGTTTGCAGATGTGCCATACTCTTTCCATTTTCGGACGATGAATTGAACAGTGCCCTGTGAGATGTTCAAAGCTTTTGGGGGGGGGGGGGGACAACTTAGATTTGGAAGGGCAAAGCCATGTGACACAAAATAAGGAGCCTGCAGCCCCTCCGTGGCCCTTCAGGAGGTGTTAAGGGATTTGTTTTAGCAATTTCTGAAGGTTTTTCTGTCATTGTTGGTCTGTGTCTTTTCCCCAGTGGTTAGGGAAGTGGGTTAAATAGACATCCCCTGGGTGGGGTACAGGGAATCCCAGGTAGTGCCTAAAAGACACTAAACGGTGTCTTACCTAACCAGTGACATTGGTCCCATTGTGGCTACAGGACGGCACTCTCCTCTTCTTAACTCGCTGAGCTCAGCTACCATTCCATGTTGAAAGCACACAGCACAGGTACCTTCCCATCCTGGGCTTTTCTCACCCTGTGCTCCTCCCCATTCAGGAAATGGCTCATAGCTTCTCCCCAGCAGAAGGGAACAGAGGAGTGTGGACTGTGGACGGCAAAGTAGAAGCCCAGTACTGGAGCATGGCTGTGGTGCCCTAGGGCAGATCGGAGCTGGACTTTGTGAAGGATATGATAATATGAAAGCGAGGCTGCAGGGGCCCCCTGGAGCTAGGGACGGGGTTGTGGTTGTGCCCCTTGCAACCCCTTATGCTACACCCATGCATACACAGTAAAACCTTGGTTTGAGAGTAACTTGGTTTGAGAGCGTTTTGCAAGACAAGCAACATTTTTAAATTAATTTTGACTTGATATATAAATGTTGTCTTGATATACGAAGTAGCGTCATGTCATAACTGAGTATAAAAGAGAAGAGAGGTGCCTCTAAGTATAGCAAGATGGTTACATTTAATGAAGGTACAACATTTAGCAACATATTGCTAAACTTAGAGGCACCTCTCTTCTCTTTTATACTCTGTAGCTCCTGCTGGATTTTGCTTCTAATCCCCTTGTGGAGGCTGCCATTTGTGAATGGACATTGTATGATTATACAGCCTGGTCACATTGCTATAATCTTTTTATATGGACTATAAACTGAAGGACTGGTTGTGGAACGAATTATTTGCGTTTCCCTTATTTCTTATGGGGAAATTCGCTTTGATATACAAGTGCTTTGGATTACAAGCATGTTTCCAGAGCAAATTATGCTCACAATTCAAGGTTTTACTATATATATATATATATATATATATATATATATATATATATATATATATATATATATATTTTTTTTTTTTAGTTCCTTTCTTATTTAGACTTTCGACAGTTTTTTTTAGATCAATTATAAATTGAATATGTAGCACCCTGATGTTTAGGCAGGGATGCTGTTAAATTTCATTGCCAGGCGGTAGTTGCCTTGGCCAATTGTTAGGAGGTCAAATGATTTCATCCTAATTCTGGAATTGCGACACTTCTCTCTGCTGTTGCTAGGTGGCCGGGTACCTGGTAACATTATATAAGACAAAAGCATTGCAAGGACAGATTAGGAATGAATGTGGTGGTTCAGCCAATGGGTAGGGATTTTCTTGGATCCCTGCTAGGAGAGCTTATTTATTTGGGTGGGGTCAGGTGATCAGTAGCAACTGGATGGCTGTCTGGGTGGACGTGTGTTGTGCTGCCCTGGGCTGCTAGGCCAGAGCCTGAGGCCTAATCCGGGGACGACTGGCTGCTTGGCTGTCTGAGGCTGTCTGAGGGGCCTATCCAGAAGCAAGAGAGCAGTGTAGGGTTGAGACTGCGGCTTGCATTCCCTTATTACCTGGGACCACTGTGAGTAGCTGAAGCAGGTACCAGAGCAGTGTTCTCACCAACCGGGGACGATGAACAATTGGGAAACTTCAGCAAGTGTCAAGCCAGGGACCCATCCAGTGGAGGTGACGCTTGCAGAGCAATATTGTGTGTGTCAAGCCAGGGACCGAGCAGGCCAGCTGGGTGATGCTTGAGGAGTATCTGTGAGTGCCAAGCTAGGGACCCAGCAGAAACGCGGGGCGGACGCTTGAGGTAGATACTGAGTGAGAAGATTGGAAGAGATCAAGAGATCCAGTGGCAGTGGATCAGCCAGTCTAGTGAGAGAGACTGGGAGCTCAGCTGAGTGAAAATCTACAAGAGTTAGTTACAACTTGTGTTAGAAACTGTTATAAGACTGTTGCCATAGGAGACAGCGGTCCTACTCGTGCAGATGGGGTGTCTTTCTGATTGCATTTCCCTGCATGGCTGTCTAGATCTTGGAGTCTGCCAATTAACATTGCAACTCTTAAAGGGTGTCCTGGCCCTAACCCTCTCTCCCACAGTTCTCATTAAGAGACAATAAGTGTAAGGCTGACCAAAGGTCAGCCTGTATTTGTAGGAGGAGTCAGGCTGCATAAAGCCTGCCCTGCTTTGCTTCCTCCCTCGTGGTCGCAGGCTCTCGTGTTGGCGTCATTTCCGGATCCCCGGTGTGCAGGTCGGCTGCGGTGGTAGTGGCGGTTCCGCACTCGGCTCTTGTGCCGGGCGCCACCGGAAGGCCGGCCACCTGACATCTCTTCACCCCTTGTGTTGTCCGACACCATGGGGGGCCCTCCGCCCGCTTTTCCTGGTGCTCGTGCTGGGAGGGGGGTCTTCCGGCCACCCGCCTGCTTCTCCTGGTGCTCATGTTGGGAGGGGGGGTGTTCCAGCCGCCCGTCCGCTTCTCTTGGTGCCCGTGCCGGGAGGGGGGGTGTTCCAGCTGCCTGTCTGCTTCTCCCGGTGCCGCCTGCTCCATCCGGCATTTGGGGGGGAGGGGCACCCGGCCGCTTTCACCTGTGCTCACGCCGGGTAGAGGGGGGGCGTCCGTCCTCCCTCTTTCTCCCTGGTGCACTGGCGTTTGGGGGTGTCTCTATGCTGTCACCCCTCCAGTGTTGTGTGGGAGGAGGGTGTCTCTGTGCTGCCATCCCTCCACTACTGTGGGGGAGAGGGCCCCGTGGGATGTTGGGAGCTGGGTCAATTTGCATTGGTGCGCCCGGGTGCCATGTGGGGCGGGTGCCGTTGTCTCCTGCTGGGGCTCCGCTGCGACAGGTGTATGTCCCAGTGCAGTGTTCTCATGGCAGTGGTGGGCTTGCAGTCGGGGTTTGGGTCCAGGAGTCATGCAGGGAAGTGACTGTTTTGTGGGGTAGTGTTGCCACATTTTCTGTGGGGGGTGGGGGTTCCAGGTAGGTATGGTCTCATGCAGTTACGGTTTCTCATGCAATTTACGTTTCTATGCAGTTTGCTGTTTCTCATGTAATGTACGGTTTCTCATGCAATTTACGGTTTCAAATGCAATTTGCAGTTTCTCATGCAATTTACGGTTTCTCATGCAATTTACTGTTTTCATGCAGTTGACGTTTTTCATGCAATTTACGGTCCTTACGCAATTTACTTTTTTATGCGATTTACGGTTTCTCATGCAATTTAAGTTTTTATGCAATTTGCAGTTTCTCATGCAATTTGCAGTTTCTCATGTAATTTACAGTTTCTCATGCAATTTACGGTTTCTCATGCAATTTATGTTTCTATGCAATTTGCAGTTTCTCGTGTAATTTACGGTTTCTCATGCAATTTACAGTTTCTAATGCAATTTGCAGTTTCTCATGCAATTTACGGTTTCTCATGCAATTTACTGTTTTCATGCAGTTGACGTTTTTCATGCAATTTACGGTCCTTACGCAATTTACTTTTTTATGCGATTTACGGTTTTCATGCAGTTGACGTTTTTTAATTAAATTTGCTGTTCTTATGCAATTTACGGTTCTCATACAATTTATGTTTTTTATGTGATTTGCGGTTTTCATGAAAGTTACGGTTCATACGCAATTTGCGGTTCTCATGCAATTGACTTTTTATGCGATTTACTGTTTTTATGCAGTTAACGTTTTTTCATACAATTTACGGTTCTTATGCAATTTATGCTTCTCCTGCTGTGTACGGTTTCTCATGCTGTGTATGGTTTCTCATGCTATTTACGGTTCTGACGCAATTTACGGTTCTGTCGCAATTTACATTTTCTCATGCAATTTTATGGTTTCTCATGCAATTTTTACTTCTCATGTCAATTCATGTGTTTCCCATGTTTTTTTAACTTCTCATGTTACGGTTCTCACGTTTCCCATGTTTCTTACGTTTTCCCATGTTTCTTTCGTATTCTCACATTTTCCCATGTTTCTTTCATATTCTCACGGTTCCCATGTTTCTTTCGTATTCTCACGGTTCCCATGTTTCTTTCGTATTTTTACGGTTCCCATGTTTCTTTCGTATTCTCACGGTTCCCATGTTTCTTTCGTATTCTTACGGTTCCCATGTTTCTTTCATATTCTCACGGTTCCCATGTTTTTTTCGTTCTCACGGTTCCCATGTTTCGTTCGTTCTCACGTTTCCTATGTTTCTTTCGTTCTCACGTGTCCCATGTTTCTTTCGTTCTCAAGTTGTCCCATGTTTCTTTCGTTCTCAACGTGTCCCATGTTTCTTTTGTTCTCACGTGTCCTATGTTTCTTTTGTTCTCAAGTTGTCCCATGTTTCTTTCGTTCTCATGTGCCCCATGTTTATTATTATTATTATTATTCAGGATTTATATAGCGCCAGCAATTTACGCAGTGCTTTACAATATAAAAGGGAGACAATACAGTTACAATACAATTAAATACAAGAGGATTAAGAGGACCCTGCTCAGAAGAGCTTACAATCTAAAAGGGTGGGGCAGGTGGTACAGAAGGTTATAATTGTTGGGAATGAGTTTATGGAAGTGGTAGGAGATTAGTTTGAGACGTGATAGGCTTCCCTGAATAGATGAGTTTTCAGGGATCGTCTGAAGGTAGTAAGAGTAGGGGATAGCCGGACCGGTGGAGGTAGCGAGTTCCAGAGGATTGGAGAGGCTCTGGAGAAATCCTGAAGACGAGTGTGGGAGGAGGAGACAAGAGAGCTTGAGAGTAGGAGGTCTTGAGAAGAACGGAGGGGACGGTTTGGGTGATATTTGGAGACAAGATTGGTGATGTAGCTCGGGGCAGAGTTGTGAATGGCTTTGTATGTGGTGGTTAGTATTTTGAATTTAATTCGCTGGGTGATTGGGAGCCAGTGTAGGGATTGGAGGAGAGGGTTGGCAGACACTGAGCGGTTGGTAAGGTGGATAAGTCTGGCAGCAGCATTCATGATAGACTGAAGAGGAGATAGCCTATGGAGAGGCAAGCCAATGAGAAGGGAGTTGCAATAGTCAAGGCGAGAGATAACAAGGGAGTGAATGAGGATCTTAGTAGTTTTAATTGTTAAAAAGGGGCGAATTTTAGAGATGTTACGGAGGTGAAATCTACAAACTTTTGACAACGATTGGACTTGGGGCTGAAATGACAAGTCAGAGTCTAGGATTACACCCAGTACCCTGGCGTGAGGGGAGGGTCTGATGGTTGCATTGTTGATTTTGATGGAAAAGTCATGGAGGGGGGCATGTGCAGGGGGGATTATTAATAGCTCAGTTTTAGAGAGGTTTAGTTTAAGGAAATGGTGTGACATCCACGCTGATATGTCAGTTAGCAGGTTAGTAATGCGAGAGGAGACTGAAGGAGTGAGGTGAGGAGTAGACAGATAGATTTGGGTGTCATCGGCGTATAAGTGGTATTGGAAGCCGTGGGCGGTTATCAGGTGACCAAGGGAGGAGGTATAAATAGAGAAGAGAAGGGGTCCAAGAACAGAGCCTTGGGGGACCCCCACAGAAAGGGGCAATGGAGAGGAGGATACAGAGTTGTAGGTGACACTGAAGGAGCGCTGTGATAGATAGGCAGAGAACCAGGAAAGTGCAGAATCTCGGAGGCCAAGGGAATGTAGTTTATTGAGGAGGAGTGGGTGGTCAACAGTATCAAAGGCAGCAGAGAGGTCAAGTAGTAGGAGTATGGAGTACTGGCTGTTGGTTTTAGCAGTTAGTAGATCGTTAGTGAGTTTTAGTAAGGCAGTTTCTGTGGAGTGCTGAGAGCGAAAGCCAGACTGTAATGGGTCAAGAAGGTTATTTTCACTGAGGTAGGAGCTAAGGCGGTTGTAGACTAAGCGTTCTAGAAGTTTAGAGGTGAATGGGAGCAATGAGATAGGTCTTAAGTTGTTCAGGTTGGTGGGGTCCAGAGAGGGTTTTTTAAGTATGGGGGTGATCTGTGCATGTTTTAGAGGGGAGGGGAAGGTGCCACTTGAGAGGGAGAGATTGTAGATGTGAGTGAGGGAGCATAGGATAGAATTAGAGGGTGACCTTAATAGTTGTGAGGGAACAGGGTCCAAGGGACAATTGGTTAGGTGAGCATCTGAGAAAAGTTTTGCAACCTCTTCAGTAGTAGTCAATTCAAAAGAGGAGAGTGTTGAATGTGCTATTGGGCCAGGTATGTTGGGTGGGGAAGATGTACGCACAGCGGAGGTGTCCTCGCGAATTGCATCAATCTTGTCTTTGAAGTGATTGGCAATCTCTCGGGCAGTGAGTGAGTTGGTGGGTAGAGGGGGTGGGGGACGAAGCAGAGAGTTAAAAGTTGAGAAGAGCTTTTGTTCTCACGTGTCCCATGTTTCTTATGTATTCTCATGTGTCCCATGTTTCTTATGTATTCTCACGTTTTCCCAGGTTTCTCACGTTTTCCCAGGTTTCTCACATTCCATGTCATAGGCCTTTTCATGTCATTGCCTTTTGTTCGCTGCATTTCTGTTATGCTAGTGCTTACATCCAGGATCTGTCACATCTACAGATACAATACGGGCTGAGGTTTTGTTTTTAATTGGTTGTCGTCCCACAAGCTTCTCGCCTGTAGTCCATACGTCATTCATGCATGTTCACCATTACACCTTTATTACTACCCACCACAGTCTGTGGGTACCTTAGCCCTGAGTGTTCGTTTTTAATTTCCTGTCTTGGCGCTGCAGGTTGCTCGGGCTCACTTCTGCATACAGTAGGGTTGTGTTGTCATTAGGTTCACTTTCATGCGCTGTTGGTCTTGTCATTTCTGCACCCACATCCTTATACTTGTCAGGTACCAGGGGTATTGTTATGTCATGGGCTGGTTATCTGTTATGTTCTTCCACTGCAGGTTACGCATCACGTCTGTGGGTTTAACAGAGTGAGGTGATCGTTTTTAATTGGCTTGTTCGTGACAAATCTCCTCATCTGTTCTTATGCTGCTCACATATTTCGTACAAAACTCACGTTTCTCATGCAGTTAGTTTCTCATACAGTTAGTTTCTCATGCAGTATAGTTTCTCATGCGGGTATAGTTTCTCATGCAATTTATGTTTCTCATGCAACTCACATTCATGTTTCTCTAGTTTTCCCAGGTTTCTTTCGTTTTCCCAGGTTTCGCTCGTTGGTCATCAATTCACCTTCTCGTGCAACCTGCATTTCTTATGTAGTTTGCGTTTTTCTTGCAGCCTCGGTTCTGATGCTGCTCATGTTTTCATCAGCTGGTGCTACTCATGCTTCTCGTTCAGTCACGTTCCTTCACGCAGCTTACATTCTTGTCACAGGTTTCTCAGTCTGCTCACGTTTCTCTCGCAGTTTATGTTCCTGACCCAGTTGTGTGTCATTTTTTTAATTTATTTTTTATGTCAACAGACTTCCCATCGTGGGCCATATTTTTTTCATGACATATCTGACATGCTCTCATCATCTCCTTTTGCGTTGTTAACCAACTTGGTGTTCCAGGCAGCGCTATATCTGGCCTTTTATGGTTCCGGGTGCCAGGGATGTTGCACTTCTGGCCCAGGGTCTTGCATTCTTTTGGCCAATAAACTGGTTTGGCACCCCGGCCTTTCCTGTTACATCTGTGTGCTCGCAAGATGCAGCAATCGGAAGGTGGCACTGTCCAGGTTCTTGGAGCCTGGCAAGGAGTGGTGCCTGGTGTTGGTTTAAATCAGCTCGTCAGTGCTACCTTTGTTAAACCCAGAGATGGTCCTCTGTTGCCTTTTCCTAGTGCTCTCCTCTCCGCAGCTCAATGCATACTTATTTGCCATCCCTTTTTTGGCCAATCAGGGGCTGGACCCTTAAGCATACTTTTGGCTTTTCATTTAGGATAGGAGTGGCTCCATGACTTTGCGCCAGGTGGTCCCGGCTATTATTATTTGGAATTTGGGTAGGTGAAGGTCATCTTCTTTTTCTGGGTATGTCTCAGAGCCACATTTTGAGATGTCATGAGTGTTTGTCAATTTGACAAATTGAACTTTAAGTCAGTGTGTAATAAATCTGTTTGCTAAGCTTTCATCCTATTGTGTTTATTTTTTACCCCTTTTAGGCATACTGACCACGTGACCCCGGCACACCTCGGGTCAATGTTCTCCGTTACTCTTTTGTTCCTTTTCCTATACTATCCACAGATTGACTCCGAGTACAAGTGTAAGTGCTTGTACACACGGTCGGAAATTCAGACGGAAACGGTCCGATCGGATTATATTGTCGGAAAATCCGATCGTGTGTAGTCTCTATCGGACTTTTTCCGTCGGTAATTCGGAAAAAATTTGAGAGCAGAGTCAAAATCCGATCTGACTTTTTCCGATCATTTTTAGAGAATTCCAATCGGACAAAGTGCTATGCATGCTCAGATCAAAGTATGAGAGCAAAGCTTTTGGCTACTAGGCTGAACGTAGTCTCGTCGGAACGAACGAACATCATCACATTCCAAACGATCGGATTTTCCATCAACTTTGTCTGACCGTGTGTATGCAACACCAGTTTCAGACAAAATCTGTCTGAAAAAATTTGACGGATTTTGTGGTCGGAATTTCCGAGCGTGTGTACAAGGGCTAAGGCTGACCGAAGGTCAGCCTGTATTTGTAGGAGGAGTCAGGCTGTGTAAAGCCTGCCCTCCTTTGCCTCCTCCCTCGTGGTCACAGGCTCTCGTGTCCCACCCACCCATTCCCCTTTTCTTTTCCTTTCATTTCTTTTCATTTCATACTTGGGTATGCCCCCTTTTAGGCATACTGACCACGAGACCCTGGCAGGTCAATGTTCTCTGTTGCTCTTTTGTTCCTTTTCCTATACTGTCCACAGATTGACTCCGAGTACAAATTACTTTGCATTCAAGAAGTGTATGGTGCCCATTAATCTACCTTGCATTACACCCACCATGCCTTGTAACCCACTCTACACTGAAGGATATCAGCTGTCCCTAACTCCGGAGGTCACCGATTTAATCCGGGCACCTGGTGTTCTGTGGACGATTCCCTACTGCGTGAGACACTGGGGAACTTCCATCTCTGTAGAGCACTTGTTGCCCTGTTCCTTGATCTTGGACACTGGCCCCACCCAGTGTCCAGCTGTAGGCAGTCATCTGATTTAGTGACCTATAAATCATCACTTCCACTTCCTGTCTTTGCCCTAATATAGGTTCCAGTTCCTGCTTGTTGGTGTATAATATTGTGTTTCTGGTTGCTGACTTCTGCTTGTTCCTGACTACGCTTCTTGGACTACTCCTTTTGGACTTTGCTGATTGTTGTTGCTGACTCTGCCTTTTCCCAACCTTGCCTGTTGGACTACTCCTTTGGAATAATGCTGATCATAGTTGCTGACTGCCTGTTCCCGACGCCTCTTCCTGGTATACCCTGTGAACTGATGCCTTGGTTTGCTGACTTCACTCTCTAATAACTGTGAGTTTCTTGTTTGGTGTTCCTTGATATAACCTCTTTGCACTTCCTTTTGTGGCCCATATTTCTAGCTGTGGGATCTCAACTGCCCTTTCATCTGATATTTAGAAAAGAAGACTATTGGTCAGGAAACCGGAGGGATGGTTATGCTGTGTACACATGACCGGACTTTTCTACAGCAAAGGTCCGACAGAACAAATCCATCTAACAATTCGACCATGTGTGGGCTTCATCAGACCTTTACTGTCGAAAAATCAGATGGACTTTAGATTTAGAACATTTTTCAAATCTTTCCGACGGACTCGAGTCCGGTCGAAAAAAATACGTTCGTCTGTATGCTAGTCCGACGGACGAAAACTGACGCTAGGACAGCTATTGGCTACTGGCTATGAACTTCCTTATTCTAGTCTGGTCGTACATCATCACGGTCGAATTCGTCAGACTTTGGTGTGATTGTGTGTGGCCAAGTCCGTTCATTCGGGAAGTCCATCGGAAGCCCACCGAAAGTCCGTCGGGAAGGCCGGTCGTGTGTACACAGCATTTGAGTCTCCTGGCAGACCTGACATTATGCTAGGGTCAGATGGACCTCAGCGAGTTGATGACAGCAGTCTGTCTTCAGGGACAACTGTTGGGTAGGGATGAACCAAACACTCCCTGGTTCATTTTACAACGGGAGTTGAGAACGGACCGAAAGTCTATAGGACCTGAGTGTGAAAAATCAAAAGTGCGAATTTTAAAGGCTAACATGCAAGCTATTGTCCTAAAAAGTGTTTGGGGAACCGGATCCTGCCCCAGGGGACATGTATCAGTGCAAAAAAGAGTTTTAAAAACTTCTGTTTTTTCGGGAGCAGTGATTTTAACCACTTACCGACTGCTTTTTTTATATATTTTTGGGGGATATTTATTAAAGCAAAAAGTAAAAAATAATGTGTTTTTTTCAAAATTGACGCTTTTTTTGTTCATAGCACAAAAAATAAAAACCGCAGGGGTGATCAAATACCACCAAAAGAACGCTCTATTTGTGGAGAAAAAAAGGACATCAATTTTGTTTGGGAGCCATGTCGTACGACCACGCAATTGTCAGTTAAAGCGACGCAGTGCCGAATCGCAAAAAGTGCTCTGGTCAGGAAGGGGGTAAATCCTTCTGGGGCTGAAGTGGTTAATAATGCTTAAAGTGAAAAAATAAAAGTGAAATATTCCTTTAAATATCGAACCTAGGGGGTTACTATAGTATGCCTGTAAAGTGGCGCGTGCTTACCGTGTTTAGAACAGTCCCTGCACAAAATTACATTTCTAAAGGAAAAAAAGTCACTTAAAACTGCTTTCGGCTGTAAAGTAATGTCGGGTCGCGGGAATATGGATGAAAATTATTGAGAAAAATGGCATGGGTACCCCCCCCCCCCCCCAGCCCATTACCAGGCCCTTTGGGTCTTGTATGAATATTAAGGAGAACCCTGCACCCAAATTAAAAAAAGAAAAGGCATGGGGCCCCCAGGCCCTATATACTTTGAACAGCAGTATACAGGCAGTACAAACAAGACAGGGACTGTGGGTTTGTTCTTATGTTGAATCTGTAATTTGGAACAGGTACATTTTGTAAGTGTAGCTCCAGCCAAAAAAAATATTTTTAAGCTTTTTGGATAACATAGGGAAGGGTTATCACCCCCTTTTTCCCATATTAACTCTTATAACCCGTACACACGATCGGACATTGATCGGACATTCCAACAAACAAAATACATAATTTTTTCCGACAGATGTTGGCTCAAACTTGTCTTGCATACACACGGTCACACAAAGTTGGTCAGAAATTGCAAACGTCAAGAACACAGTGACGAACAACGCGTACGATGAGCCGAGAAAAATGACGTTCAATAGCCAATGCGGCTCTTCTGCTTGATTCCGAGCATACGTGGAACGTTGTGTGTCGAAATTGTGTACACACAATCAGAATTTCTGACAACAGATTTTGTTGTCGGAAAATTTGAGAACCAGATTTCAAATTTTGTGCAACAGAAATTCCAATGGAAAATGTCTGATGGAGGCTACATGCGGTCGGAATTTCCGACAAAAAGCTCCCATCGAAACATTTTCCGTTGGAAAATCCAACCGCGTGTACGGGGCATAACAGGAGAGAATTTCCCTTCCTAGGGGTAGATTTTCTCTCACTTCCTGTTGTCTCCCTCCGTTTGTAAGTAGAAGTCATTTGTAATTTGGATGTTTGAAAGTAGAGGACCGCCTGTATATACTATACGGCAGGGATCTGCAATTAGCGGACCTCCAGGTGTTGCAAAACTACAAGTCCCATCATGGCTCTGCCTCTGGGTGTCATGCTTATGGCTGTCAGAGTCTTGCTATGCCTCATGGGACTTGTAGTTCTGCAACAGCTGGAGGTCCGCTAATTACATATCCCTGCTATACGGCCTGCCCTATATACTCTGCAGAAAATTGGGCCTTAGGTGTTAGTGGTACCAGAATACTGTAAGCCCTCACAGTTAATGTGCATGCAATCAGTCAGGCCCTTCCACTACATGATTTTGGTAAATCCGAAGACAAAAAACAGCAGAAAATCTGATAGTGTGTATGGGGATTTACTCTTGATGGGTGTTGGAATGGGCCCTGCTGTGAAATATTATATCAAGAATTGTAATTACATGCCCCTGTTGAACAGGGGCAGAAAAATTGGGCCTTTTGTGGTGGTGTGGTGGTGGTGCCACAGCACTGTAAGTTGCTTTTGGTGGGCACAGGATCAGGCCCTGCTGTGAAATATTAGATAAAAAATTGTAATTACATGCCCCTGTTAAACAAGGGCATAAAAATTGGGATTAGGCAGTGGTGGTGGTGCCACAACACTGTATCCCCTCACAGATACTCTTGTTGAGTGCAGGAACAGGCCATTCTGTGAAATATTAGAGCAAATATTGTAATTACATGCCCCTGTTAAACAGGGGTAGAGCAATTGGGCCTTAGGCACTGTTGGTGGTGCCACAACACTGCAACCCCTTACAGATACTCTGGTTGAGTGCAGGAACAAGCCCCGCTGTTAAATATTTGATCAAAAATTGTAACTACACGCCCCTGTTAAACAGGGGCAGAAAAATTGGACCTTAGGCACTGGTGAAGGTGCCACAACACTGCAAACCCTCACAGATACTCTAGTTGAGCGCAAGAACGAGCCCTGCTGCAAAAATATTACAGCAAAAATTATGATTGAGGAGGAATAGGATAGTCACTCAGCATAGGCAGTCTTCAAGGGATCTCACATTCATAGAAAAATTGCATCAGCATTAGGTGCTTGGTAGCTGGTGATCCAAGACTGATTCATTTTTATGAAGGGTGAGCCGATCAACAGAGTCTGTGGACAGGCGCACTCTGTGATCGTTTACAAAACCTCCAGCAGCACTGAATGTGCATTCAGAAAGAACACTGGATGCAGGACAGGCCAGTAGCTCAATTGCATATTGTGCAAGCTCTGGCCAGTGATCCATTCTCAAGACCCAGTAACCCATTAGATTTTCGGTTGGAAAGGTCTCCAAGTCTGATCTTGCCCCTAGGTATTCCTGCACCATGTAAAACAGACGCTGTCGATGGTTGCTGGAACCAATCAGACCTTGGGGCTGCGGACTAAAGAATTGTCTGAACGCATCCATCAGACAGCCACCTCCACTGCTCCTTCTGTGACTGACCAAAGCCTCAACAACACATTGTCCAGGAGGACCAGGAAATTGTAACCTCCCAGACTCTGGAAATGCATTGCACAAACCTTTCTGCAAGGTCTCCCGAAGATGTTTTATCCTCTGCTCCCTCTGCGAAGGCTGGATAAGTTCTGCAACCTTACCTTTGTAACGTGGATCAAGAAGGCTTACCAGACAGTAATGATCCCTCTCCTTGATACCACGAATCTGAGGGTCCTCTCATAGGCTTTGCAATATCTGGGGGGCCATGCAGTGAAGGCTTGCTGAGGCATTTGATCAGGAGTCCTCTGGGTCACTAAGGATGACATGATCCACAGCCACCTCCTCCTAGCCACGTACAAGTCCATGGGTTTCTGGGGACTAAAAACAATTCCTTGAAGACTGCTGCTAAAGCTGAGTGCTAGGCTTCACCTCCATGCTGACACAATACTCATCCTCATCCTCCTCCTCTTCCTGTGTGATCAGCAGGCCTGCAGGAATACTGTCTGGATAAAGGGGGCCTTGAGAGGTCCCCCTCTTCCTCCCTCTATTCTGCCTCAAGTGCCCTGTCCATTATTCCACGAATCGTGTGCTCCAACAGAAAGACAAGAGGGACAGTATCACTGTTGCATGCACTGTCACTGCTCACCATCCTCTTGGTCTCCTCAAATGGTGACAGGACAGAAAATGCATCCTTGATTAGTAGCCACTGATGTGGCAAAAAAAAGTCAAGCTCCCTTTGACCTTGGTGCCATACTCACACAGATACTCATTGATGGCCCTCTGCGTGTGCAGCCGGTGCAGCATTGCCAATGTTGAGTTCCACCTGGTGGCCATGTCTCAAATGAGGCGGTTCTTGGGAAGGTTGCATTCCTTTTAAAGGTCAGCCAGCCAAGCACTGGCATTATATGACCAGCGAAAATGCCCACAGACTTTCCTGGCCTGCCTCAGGAGATCCTGTAAGCCCGGGTACCTGCACAAGAACCGCTGCTCCACCAAATTAAGGACGTGAGCCAAACAGGGAACATGGGTCAAGTGTCCCTGTTGGAGGGCGGAGAGAAGGTTGATGCCATTGTCGCAAACCACCATTCCTGGCTGAAGCTGGCATGGTGTCTGCCCCTGCAGAGCTGAGAGAATCTCTGCCCCAGTGTGGCTCCTGTCCCCTAAGCAGACCAACTCAAGCATCGCATGGCATCTTTTTGCCTGAGTGCTTGCGTAGCCCCTTGAACGCCTTACGGAACACCGCTGGTTCTGAGGGCAAATCTGCAGAGGAAGAGGCCATAGAGGTAAAAGAATAGGAGGGGGTGGAGGAGAGAGGTTTGGCAGAATCATCACTATTAGCATTTTGGAGGCGTGGTGGCGAAACAAGCTCCAACAATACTGCACCCTGACCTGCATCCTTCCCAGCTGCCAGCAGAGTTACTCAGTGAAATCCATGAAAGAAAGGTAATGTCCCTGTCCATGCCTGCTGGACCAAGAGTTAGCGGTAATATGCACCTTACCACTGACCGCCCTGTCCAACTAGGCCAAGACATTGCCTTCCACATGCCGGTAGAGAGCTGGAATGGCCTTCCGTGAAAAGAAATGGTGTTTGGGAACCTGCCACTGAGGTACCGCACAATTCACAAATTTGCGAAAGGGGGCAGAGTCTACCAGCTGAAAAGGCAGCAGATGGATTGCTAACAATTTAGCCAAGCTAGCATTCAGCTGCTGAGCATGTGGATGGCTGGGACCGAATTTCTTTAGAATGGTTTAGCAACTGGGGTAGGGAAATTTGCCTGGTACAATTGGATGTTGGTGTAGCGATAGCAGATTTCCCGCAAGTACTTGGCATACCTAATTCTACACCTTCATTCCTCTCAGTGCAGAACTTTTCAAAATATGCGGGGAGTCAGCAGCGCTCTGCACATGCGGAGCTCTGTAAAGTGATGCAGTCGTATGGCTGCCTTTAAGCTGGCCCCTGGAGGGCGTCCTGCCTCGTTGGAGATGTGCCGCCTCCTCCTCCTCTTCTATCAGGCACCCACGTAGAGTCAGTGACCTCATAATCCCCTCCTTCCTCGTCACTGGAGCAAACTTGGCAGTATGCTGCCGCTGGGGGAACATGACTGCCAGTTTCTTGTCCTTCCTGGGCACCCCTCTCTCTGGGCTCACGTTACTGCCTTCCTCAACCTGGGTACCATCATCTGAGCCTTCAAAACACTGTGCATCCTCCTGCAGCATATACCCGACACTGTGGTCGAACAGTTCCGGGGACTCCTCCATGCAGGATGGTGGGGCTAGAGAAGGAGTGACTGATGACATTGAGCCGATGGAATAGGCCACTTTGGCAGCTGTATTGGCAGGCAAACTACTCTGAACCAGGATGAGGAGGATGAGGACGGCTTTGTTATCCATTCCACCAACTCTTCTGCATGTTGTGGCTCAATAACATGGCCAGGTGCAGGAAAAAAGGACAAGCGTGCCCCACAGCCACGTGCTCAGGATGCACTGTGTCGATGAGCAGCACTGTTGGCTGTAGACACAGAGCCTGTTTGCACTCTTTTAGTGGCCTGTGGGCGTCTGCCTCTCCTTGGTGGCCTTCCAGAGATGCTGTAAAATTTTATTAGCAAAACACTGCCTGAAGTTTACTAGAAAAAGTACACCAGGAATGGCCTGCAGTCAGATATAGGCTTGGCTAGACTAGAATGCAGTGGACTGAATCACCTGCCTGCCTGAAAATGTATTTGAATACGTACACCAGAAATGGCCTGCAGTCAGATATAGGCTTGGCTAGACTGGAATGCAGTGGATATATATACTGTATATATATTTTATGCACTGCAGATCACTGAATCGCCTGCCTGCCTGCCTAAAAGTATATTTTAAAACGTACACCAGGAATGGCTTGCAGTCAAATATAGGCTTGGCTAGACTGGAATACAGTGGATATATATACAGTGGGGATCGAAGGTTTGGGCACCCCAGGTAAAAATGTGTATTAATGTGCATAACAAAGCCAAGAAAAGATGGAAAAATCTCCAAATGGCATCAAATTACAGATTAGACATTCTTATAATATGTCAAAAAAAGTTAGATTTTATTTCTATCATTTACACTTTCAAAGTTACAGAAAACAAAAAAATGGCGTCTGCAAAAGTTTGGGCACCCTGCAGAGTTAATATCTTGTACTGCCCTCTTTGGCAAGAATCACAGCTTGTAAACGCTTTTTGTAGCCAGCCAAGAGTCTTTCAATTCTTGTTTGAGGTATCTTTGCCCATTCTTCCTTACAAAAGTGTTCCAGTTCTTTGAGATTTCTGGGCTGTCTGTCATGCACTGCTCTTTTAAAGTCTATCCATAGATTTTCAATAATGTTGAGGTCAGGAGATTGTGAAGGCCATGGCAAAACCTTCAGTTTACACCTCTTGATGTAATCCCCCGTGGATTTTGAGGTGTGTTTAGGATCAGTATCCATTTGTAGAAGCCATCCTCTCTTTAACTTCAGCTTTTTCACAGATGGCATCAAGTTACCATCCAAAATTTGCTGAAATTTTATTGAATCCATTTTTCCTTCTACTCGTGAAATGTTCCCTGTGCCACTGGCTGCAATACAACCCCAAATCATGATTGATCCACCCCCATGCTTAACAGTTGGACAGAGGTTCATTTCATTAAATTCTGTGCCCTTTCTTCTCCAAACGTACCATTGCTCATTCCGGCCAAAAAGTTATATTTTAACCTCACCGGTCCACAGAACTTGTTTCCAAAATGCCTCAGGCTTGTCTACAGTGGTGTGAAAAAGTGTTTGCCCCCTTCCTCATTTCCTGTTCCTTTGCATGTTTGTCACACTTAAGTGTTTCGGAACATCAAACCAATTTAAACAATAGTCAAGGACAACACAAGTAAACACAAAATGCAATTTGTAAATGAAGGTGTTTATTATTAAAGGTGAAAAAAAATCCAAACCATCATGGCCCTGTGTGAAAAAGTGATTGCCCCCTAAACCTAATAACTGGTTGGGCCACCCTTAGCAGCAACAACTGCAACCAAGCGTTTGCGATAACGTGCAATGAGGCTTTTACAGCGTCCTGGAGGAATTTTGGCCCACTCATCTTTGCAGAATTGTCCTAATTCAGTTACATTAGAGGGTTTTCGAGCATGAACGGCCTTTTTAAGGTCATACCACAACATCTCAATAGGATTCAGGTCAGGACTTTGGCTAGGCCACTCCAAAGTCTTCATTTTGTTTTTCTTCAGCCATTCGGTGGTGGACTTGGTGGTGTGTTTAGGATCATTGTCCTGCTGCAGAACCCAAGTTCGTTTCAGCTTGAGTACACGAACAGATGGTCGGACATTCTCCTTCAGGATCTCTTGGTAGACAGCAGAATTCATAGTTCCTTTTATCACGGCAAGTCCTCCAGGTCCTGAAGCAGCAAAACAGCCCCAGACCATCACACTACCACCACCATATTTTACTGTTGGTATAATGTTCTTTTTATGAAATGCAGTGTTCCTTCTACGCCAGATATACTTGGACACACACCTTCCAAAGAGTTCCACTTTTGTCTCATCGGTCCACAGAATGTTGTCCCAAAAGTCTTGGGGATCATCAAGATGTGTTGTGGAGAAATTGAGACGAGCTTTGATGTTCTTTTTGCTCAGCAGTGGTTTTCTCCTTGGAACTCTGCCATGCAGGCCATTTTTGCCCAGTCTTTTCCTGATGGTGGAGGCATGAACGCTGACCTTAACTGAGGCAAGTGAGGCCTGCAGTTCCTTGGACGTTGTTGTGGGGTCTTTTGTGACCTCTTGGATGAGTCGTCGCTGCGCTCTTGGGGTAATTTTGGGCGGCCGGCCACTCCTGGGAAGGTTCACCACTGTTCCATGTCTTCGCCATTTGTGGATAATGGCTCTCACTGTGGTTCGCTGGATTCCCAAAGCTTTGGAAATGGCTTTATAACCCTTTCCAGACTGATAGATCTCAATTACTTTCTTTCTCAATTGTTCCTGAATTTCTTTGGGTCTCGGCATGATGTGTAGCTTTTAAGGATCTTCTGGTGGACCTTACTGTGTCAAGCAGCTCCTATTTAAGTGATGCCTTGATTGTGAACAGGTGTGGCAATAATCAGGCCTGGGTGTGGCTAGAGAAATTGAACTCAGGTGTGGACAACCACAGTTATAGTATGTTTTAACAGGGGGGCAATCACTTTTTCACACAGGGCCATGATGGTTTGGATTTTTTTTCACCTTTAATAATAAACACCTTCATTTACAAATTGCATTTTGTGTTTACTTGTGTTGTCCTTGACTATTGTTTAAATTGGTTTGATGTTCCGAAACACTTAAGTGTGACAAACATGCAAAGGAACAGGAAATGAGGAATGGGGGCAAACACTTTTTCACACCACTGTATATGTTCATTTGCAAAGTTCAAACGCTGATTTTTGTGGTGAGGACGAAGAAGAGGTTTTCTTCTGATGACTCTTCCATGAAGACCATATTTGTACAAGTATCTCTTTATAGTGGAATAGTGTACCACAACTCCAGTGTCTGCCAGATCTTTCTGGAGGGATCGTGCAGTCAAACGTGGGTTTTGAATTGCTTTTCTCACAATCCTGCGAGCTGTTCTGTCTGATATTTTTCTTGGTCTTCCAGATCTTGCTTTAACTTCCACTGTTCCTGATGACTGCCATTTCTTAATTACATTCCGAACAGAGGATATTGACATCTGAAAACGCTTTTCTATCTTCTTATAGCCTTCTCCAGCTTTGTGAGTGTCAACTATTTTCAGTTTCAGTTTTCTAGACAACTGCTTAGAAGAACCCATGGTGCTGATTGTTGGGGCAAGGTCAGATGAGTCTGGTCATTTAAAACCTTTGAGATTGACATCACCTGGTCTTCCCAGATGATGATTGAGAACAATCCATGATACTGGCAGGTCTCAGCTTTGTAAAGGGGGAAGTGCATGCTATAAAGGGTGCCCAAACTTTTGCAGACACCATTTTTTTGTTTTCTGTAATTTTGAAAGTGTAAATGATGGAAATAAAATCTAACTTTTTTTGACATATTATAAGAATGTCTAATCTGTAGTTTAATGCCATTTGGAGATTTTTCCATCTTTCCTTGGCTTCGTTATGCACATTAATACACATTTTTACCTGGAGTGCCAAAACTTTCGATCCCCACTGTATATAGATATATATATATATATATATATATATATATATATATATATATATATATATATATATTAAATACACTGCAGCTAAGTGAATCACCTGTGCAAGTGAGGAAAATACTGCACTAAACCATAAAAGTGGCAACAAATATCAAAATGTGTAAAAAATATGTGAAATAACACAAGTGAAGCTGCTAAAACCCAGACAAACAAAGTCCAAATGAAGATAACAAAATGAAAGTGTAGCGCTAAAAAAAAAAGGTTGTGTAACAAAAACGAATAAATTAGTCTTTGACAATATATTAAAGGGACAACAGCAGTGACCATTAATCCAAAGGTGAATGTCCACAAGTAAAAGTCCACTCAAGAGACTATATCTTCTATCATAGCATAGTGATGGAAATCTAGTGGGCATAAGTAACATTACACTACCACTTGACACTCACAATGGTGTTTGATACGCTTCCACTGGGATGATCAAAGTAATCAATGATCAAAACCCCATGCAACTGTAAACCAATAAGAATAATCGCCTAATATGGTATGGGGCCACATAAAAATAAATGTAAGTAGATAACCCCAGAAAAATAACCGAAGCAATCCCAAGATGGATGCTAATAAAACAGGGGCGTATCGCATACACAATGCCCACGGAGGGAAGGTGCAACTCACGTCCGGTCTATGAAACAATTGATATCCCAATCAACATTCATACCATGGGGTGAGTAGCACCTTAACTCATAAATTCAATAAGTCTCGAGCTGTGAGACGCCCCTGAGGTTGGACTCCCCCCTCCAATGCGGGACAAATTTATCAATTAGCTGGAATAAAGTCCCTGTGGGGTCCTTATCATGATGCTCCAGGTAATGACGGGGAACACTATGCTTAATACATCCTTTCTTTATTTTCGCTATGTGTTCATTAACTCTGACTGAGAAAGTCCTTATAGTGCATCCAACATATTGCCTCTTACAAGGACAAGTAATCAGGGCTCAAGTCCTGCAGGAACGCATGGGAACGGAGTTCCTGTACTTTTTCCACAACAGGAACTCAGTTCCCATTAGTAGCCGTGTCCTGCAAGACTTTTCAGTATGCAAGCTGTGTGGCCGAGGCTACACCAGCAGCTGCCGACACAGCTTGCAATAGTAAGTGCCGCACACCTGACAATTCAGGCATTGCCAGTAGGGGGCCCATTCGATCTACCTGTCAATCAAAGCTAGCTGACGGTTAGATCAGGTCCCTGCTGCTAAGAGATTGTATTTAGTCAGACCCCTTGTGATGCGTTCCTCTGTCTCCTCATCTCCAGCCCCCCCCCCCCCAGTCTCCTGCATACTTGCTATGTGTGTCCCGCTGAATCCCCCCCTCCTCTATCTTTAGTCCTTCAGTCCCATATGATGAGATAACCCAGAGGAGGAGCACAGCTATTCTGCTCACAGGACATGCAGGGAGAGAGGGGAGCTGAGGGAGGAACATCAGTTTGGGGTGGTAAGCTGAGCACAATACCTGGCAAAGTTTAATGCCAGGAGGGAAGTTTATGTGGAAAATATGTGAAGGGTTGGAATAGCAGCAAGTGTGTGTTGGAGCCCTGCAGAGTTTGCAGCCCCCCAAGCTAACATACATCTCCTAAGCAGGAACACATCACTATCTCCCCAAACATTCTGTCCAGATAATGTGCAGTTCATTTATGACCTTTCCATTTAACCCTGTGTTATCCAAACTCTGTTCAATAAAAAGTGTAAACTCACCACATAAATACTCTATATACAAAATAAAATTCCCCAATAAAGATCAGAACATGATGTTCACATTTGCATGGAAGAACAATTGAATGAATGCTGTTTATTCAGGGAATTACCGTATTTATGTTTATTAAGGATTTTTTTTAATGTACTAACAGTTAAGCTTCATACACACAATACAAAAATTCAATGAAAAATACCACTTTTGAAGTGTTCGCGCATATGAGCGTGTCATTTTTTTTTTTTGATGGGCGAATGGATCTGGGTTGGGAGTTCCCACACTTTTTTCCCCAGGACTTGACCCCTGCAAGTAATCAAATAAACAATATACTTCGTGGCGCACGTGGTGAAATGCCTCATATTGTATATTCGTGATGTTACCGTGGAAACAAATGTTTCTGATTTACATCTCAAAACATTATGTAAACACACGTTACATTTCCTGCAAGGGAAATAACCTTTGCATTCAGAAAAAAGGAAACAGCCTTAGGAGGATCCATGGTGTTAGGGGCTATCTCACCCTGAATGGAGCGAGCACCCCTATAGATAATGCCAGCCCGATCAGGTAGGGCCGCTCCCAGTATTCTGTCATTAAGCAGGACCTTCCAATGTCTGTTGAGTATTTTCTTAATCTTCCTATGTTGGATAGAAAAAGATGTAAAAAAAGACCATTTGAAGTGGTTTTCCCTCACCTCTTTAGGGTGGCTAGCCAATAAAGAATTCCTGTCCACCTCCTTAACAGCCTGGATATTGCTATCCAACTCCTTGGGCCTATACCCTTTCTCCAGGAATCTCTGTTTCAATATCAGGGACTGTGAAAGAAAGTCATTCACAAACTTAAGTAATTCCAAAATATAGTTCCTATGGATCAAAAGCAAAGCTGAATTCCTTGAAAGGAATAGCTCATCCAGGAGACCCCGGCCAAGGGAGGTATCCCTCCACCAGAGGCCGCTCTGGAAAAGTCCATCAAGGTGGATATCCGCCTAGAAATAGGGGGAGAGGGCGTAATGGTAGGGGGAATAATAATAATGGCTTCCAGGGCAGAGAGCCCCAATTCGGGGACTCATTGGGGAGCCAACCTAGACCCTGTCATAATGAGGGGTACGGATATGGGAGGGATTATCATCAATACAGCACCCCCATACATACTCAGAATCGATATGATGTGCTTCAGGACAAGGGTTCATATGATGCACACTATGATCAATCCTATTGCAATAGGGAGGAGGACTATATGAGGATGCCATATAATTATGATCTTCCTGGACCCTCCCAACCTTTGGGTTTTCACAAACCCAATTACAACCCCCCCCCCGAAGTCCAGAATCAAAAGAGGATGTAGGGGGGGTGGCATCTCCAATGGAGGAAAAAGAAAAAGGACGCATTAGGTAGGGGTATATTTAACCTTTGCAAAGTGGTCCTTACAGATGAGGAGAGATATATTTTGGATAAGGGACTAAAATTTGTCCATCCTCGCAAGTTGAATAAATTCAAAACTTTTGTGGACGTACACAAATATGTCCACAAATTGAACATACAGAGACATTTCTTGTCCACTACATCGGATGATTGCAGTGGGACTTAAGTACCTATATGATAGATAAAGGGGGCGGAATAGTTGTCTTGGATAGAGAAGACTACATTAAAGACATGAGGCATCTGTTAGATGACCATACCACATATAGGGTTCTTTCCAAGGACCCTACTGTTGAATATAAATGAATATAAACAAGCCTTGACAGCAATAGTTATCGAAGGTTTTTCTCTAAATATTTTGAACAAAAAAGAAAAAGAGTATTTGGTTCCTTCCGCACCTAGAATTCCCATCATCTATTACCTTCCGAAGGTTCACAAGAACCCGATGTATCCCCCTGGTCGAACGATCGTCAGCGGGATTGACTCAGTTACCTCTAGAGTCGGAAGGTATATAGATTTTTTCTTGCAGCCATTAGTGAAGGAAATACCTTCCTATCTTAAAGATACCCATGACACCATCAATATACTAGAGAGAGATGAGTATCGTGATGATCTCCTCCTTGTAACGACCAATGTATCCACACTTTATACATCACTCCCACAGGACTTGGGTTTAGCCGCGGTGGAGCTATTCCTTTTTAGGAATTCAGCTTTGCCTTTGATCCATAGGAACTATATTATGGACTTACTTAAGTTTGCTACCAAACATAATTATTTTTGGTTTCAGGACATTTTTTATTCTCAAATGAAGGGTGTAGTGATGGGGACTAAATATGCCCCCAGTCTAGCTAACCTATTTATGGCCCAGTGGGAGGAGAATGCCGTCTATGCCCACAAATGACCAGAATTGGTCTTGTGGGCTAGGTATATAGACGACATCCTCCTCCTATGGAGGGGGGACCTTGCGTCCCTTGAGGGCTTTATGCTGGATTTGAATACTAACAAATGGGGCATCGTTTTGAGCTTTGAGGCAAGTCCTAGCACCATACAGTTTTTTAGATCTGGAGATTTCAGTCATTGATCGAAAGTTGGTGTTTAAGACTTTCTTCAAGGCCACCGACCGGAATGGATACATTCCGGTCAATAGTTGCCATCAACAACAATGGCTTAAGTCTGTCCCTAAGGGTCAGTATTTGCATCTTTTTTTATTTATTTTTTTATTTTTTTTATTTGCATCAGTATATAGCACGCCGTGATCTCTCATCAACAAATTGTGGCAAGCTTTGCGCCCTTGTTGCTTTAGTTCCCTTCTACTTATCGCCACCATTTTGCCTGTTGGCAGTGCTACTTTCACATCACATGCAATCCTTTTTTTTTTTTTTTCAACATTTTCCTCTATTTTATTCTTTATTTATTTTGTTAAAGTTTTCGAAAAGTAAATGTATTACAAAAATATACTTCCTATTCCGTTTCCTTATATAACCCCACCCCCCCCCCCCCGATCCCTCTCCCCCTCCCTCCCCTCTCTCTCTCCGTCTCTCTCTCCCGCTCCCCCCCTCACCTCCCCTCAGATCCACTCATTCTGAGATATTCCCTTGTTTTCTTGAACTCCAACCATTTTCCCCATTTACTATAATAAATTTCCACTTGGTCCCCTCTTCTAAATATTGATTCCTCCATTGATCTTAACCACTCTATTTTACCTAACCATTCCCTCATAGACGGGGGTTCGGTAGTACCCCATCTCTTTGGGATCAGGCTTTTTGCGGCAATCAATAAGTGAGGAATCAATGAGTTTTTGTATTCCCCTAATGTTTTGTCAGTATCATGGAACAGACATGTCCACGGATCCTTCTTTACCTGTTCCCCTGTTATCCGGAAGATGTTTTCTATTATTTTCTCCCAATATGGGCCAATCTTTCCACACTCCCACCAGATATGTGCAAAAGTTCCCACCTTGTCGCAGCCCCTCCAGCATAATGCTGATATGTCCGCCCTTCTCTTATGCGCTCTTTGTGGGACGATATACCATCTTGCCATTAGTTTAAATGACATCTACACTGACATATTGTCCTTAGATATTGTACCTGCTATTCTTAAAATCTTCTTTCTGCGTTCCTTATCCCCCAGAGTACCCAATTCTTCTTCCCATTTTTTCAGGAATAGCGGTTCCCCTGGTTCCTTTTCCTCCTCTAGAATTTTATAAATTTTGGACATACTTTTTTTTTTGCAGCTCGAGTCTGAAAGCATTCTCTCCATAGGTCTAAGATCTCCTTCCCCACGAATTGGCCGAGGCAGAGTCTGAACGAAATGTTTAATTTGTGCATATCTCCAACTATCTAATTTCCTACATCCCCATCTTTGTCTTATTTCTCCTAAAGTGAAAAATCTGTCCCCATTCATCACATCTTTCAACAAAATATCATCCTTTTTTGCCCATCTGGTAAAGTAAACAAATTCCTCCTTCCCTGGTTTAAAAAAACTTGTGTCCAATAAAGAAATTAAAGGTGAATTATACTGCCAGTGATTTAATTCTCCCACTTTATCCCATATTTTAAACAAATTAATAGTTAGTGGGTTGGTGCTACTCCCCAAATCACGATAGTCCCGTGTTATCCAAATCCTTTTTCCTAGATTGACTCCGCTTTGTGTTTTCTCTATATTTACCCACCCTTTATCCCCTTTGTCATACACCCAATCCACCACTCGTGAAATTACTGCTGTCTGGTAATATCTTCTGAGGTTCAGGGCCGCTAATCCCCCTCCTACTTTCCCCCTTTCTAGAGTCGCATAAGAAATCCTGGGATTCCTACGTCCCCATATATATTTTAAGGTTAGGGTTTTAAGTTTCGTAAAGAACTCCTGCGGAACTTTTATTGGGATCATTTGGAACACATATGTCAATTTTGGTAAGATAAACATTTTTAACGCGTTAACTCTCCCTATTAACGACAAGGGTTTATGTCTCATGCGTTTGATACATTCTTTAACCCTATTTAATATATCTGTATAATTGGCTGCGTATATAGATGACAATGTGGGTGTAATTCTAACTCCCAGATACCTCAGCTCTTCCCTACACCAGATAAAGGGGAAGGACCTATGGAGTTCCTCTTGTTCTTTTTTAGGTACTGTTATGTTCAGAATTTCAGTTTTTGACATATTGATCTTAAAATTTGTCAACTTCCCATATCTGTGGATCTCCTTAATTATGTTTGGCAGAGTCACCCTGAGTTCTGAAACATAAAATAATATGTCATCTGCATACGCAGACACCTTATACTCCTCTCCGCCTATTCTCACCCCCCTTATATCTCCATTTTTCCTAATAGAGACCAGCAAGGGTTCCAAGGCCAATACAAACAGCATTGAAGACAGAGGACACCCCTGTCTAGTTCCATTATATAACTTTACTACCGGGGAGAGGTTACCGTTAATTAAAATTTTTGCCGTCGGGTGGGAGTAAAATGCTTTTATCCATCGTAATGTTTTTTCTTTTAACCCCAAATATCCTAAGGTCTCAAACATGAAGCCCCAGTCTACCCTCTCAAATGCTTTTTCAGCATCCACAGATAACAGGGCGACTGGGGATACGCTGCTTTCCACCCCATGAATCAGCATTAGGGTTTAAGGCAATTATCCCTCCCCTCCCTGCCCGTAACAAACCCCGTTTGGTCACTATGGACCCATTGGGGTAACAATGGTTTCAGTCTTTCTGCTATCACTTTTGAGAATATCTTCACGTCCGTATTCAGAAGAGAGATTGGTCTGTAACTCCCAGGGATTGTTGGGTCCTTCCCCTCCTTTAATATCAAAGTTATATAAGCCATCAATGCTTCCCTCAAATCTTTACCTTCTGCGACTGCGTTCATATACTCGCATAATTTGGGCGCCAGTATCTTTTCAAACTTTTTATAATATAGGATTGGAAACCCATCCGGGCCTGGACTCTTCCCAATTGCCATTCCCCTTATTGCCCTCACCACCTCATCTACCGTTACCGGTGCCTCTAGCCTTTCCAACTCATCCTCTGGGACTGTAGGGAGATCTATCCCTTTTAGGTACTCGATAGTATCCTCCTTGTTTCTACTTTTCTCCTTTCCCTGTCCTACCTTATATAACTGGCTATAATAGCCATGAAAGACCGTCGCTATTTCAGGAGTGGAGTGCTTCATTTCCCCCTTTTCATTTTTTATTTTTGATATGAAGGACGCATTTCTTCTCTCCCGCACTACTCTCGCTAACCATTTCCCAGGTTTGTTCCCCTCCTGATATCTTATGCTCTCTGCCCAGTGGTTAACTCGCACCCTTTCCTTCTCCAGGAGTCCTTCTAATTCTAGCTTCTTATCTTTCAGCTCTACTTTCTCTGGGATCCCTTTTGGTCTTGTTTGTTGCTCCAATTCCCAAATCTCCTTATTTAAATCTTGTAGCCTTTTCCCTATTTCCTTTTTTTTCCCTGTCCCAATGCTTATTAAGATTCCTCGTATAAATGCTTTATGGGTCTCCCATATCGTACTCCTCGTAACCTCTGGGGAGTCATTTCTTATAAAGAACTCTTCCAGCTCTGTTTCAATTCTACTTCTAGTCTCTGGGTCCTGTATCAACGCTTCATTTAATCTCCATGTCTCTCTTTTGGCCTGATCTGTTACTAGCTCCAGCTGTGCCATGACTGGAGCATGGTCGGACAAGGAGATAGATTTTATTACTGTATCTTTGAGTGCTGGGAGCATTTGATGTTCAATCAGAACATAATCAATTCGGATGAATGTCCCATGCACCGATGAGTAGAAAGTATAGTCTCTGCTATTCGGATGTTTAATCCTCCAAGCATCAACTAACTGAAATTCTGAGAGCAGAGCTTTTATTTTTTTATATCTGAGCCCCGACCATCGAGGGGACCCCACTGAGGAGTCCACCCGAGGGTCGACGCACATATTCAGATCCCCCGCCACTATCAATTTACCTTTTCTGAACTCTGCTAATAGGTCCAGGACCTTCCTTAAAAATTTATCTGGGTCCCTGTTTGGGGAGTATATGTTCGCAAAGGTGTATACTCCATCCAATATTCTTCCCCTTATGAACAAAAATCTCCCTTCCGGGTCGGCCATTTGTTTCTCAACTTCGAACCTGACACTTCTCTCAAAGCCTATTGCTACCCCCCTAGCGTAACATGTTGTAGAGTCACCATAGAACCATGTTGGGAACCTCCAAGACGTCAATCTCCCTTTAACCTCATGTGACATATGTGTTTCATGCAGACAAATCACATTCGCCCCATACAATTCTAACTCCTTATTTACTCTGAATTTTTTTTGGGGAGTACTTATACCCCTCACATTATATGTTATCAATTTCAACCTTGTCATATCTCACTCCTCCCCTCCCCCGCCAGGGGGGGGCAACATCCACCCCCCCCGCCGGAGGTCAGCATGGGGAGAGAGAGGAGGGGGAGACGAGAGAGCGCGAGAGAGAGTGCATAAGCCCTGTTTGAGAGAGAGATTACCCCCTATCCCACCCCCCCCCACCTCCTTCCCCCCCTTCCCCCCCCTCCTCCGATCAGAGGAGTGAACAATTTCCATTTTTGTTCCTCGCTTAGGCGTCCCGGTGACCCACCGGTCACCTTTTGCACGCCTAGCATTCTTTGGGAGGACCGCCTCATTCACAGCCTATCAACGTGCTCGCGCTCCCCCCCCACAACCCACCTCCCCCTCGCCCCCCAGTGATGGCAGTTACACCCCATCCCTCCCCCCCTGTCCCCGACCCGAGACCACTGCATAGCCCTGCTAATTCCTTCATTCCCCAGCCCCTCCTCCCATCCTGGTAGTGCTGGTGGGGGGATTTCTAACCTATTACAGAAGTCCGTTAAGTCCTCTGGAAACCTTAATACTGCGGAGCGGCCGTCTCTCCTTCCCCTAAGACATGCTGGAAATCCCCATTGATAGGGAACATTTAATAACCTCATCAGATCTGTCAGGGGTTTAAGGAGCCTTCTTCTCCTCAATGTTTCCCCTGCCAGATCCGAGAATATCTGTAACTCCGACTCCTGAAACAGAATTTTGTCCATCCTTCGGATATTCTCCAATACTAACGCTTTTTCCTCATAGAAATGAAATCTGATTATTACATCTCTTGGTTTTTCTGTGGCTTGGGCCCGGTATCCCGTGACTCAATGTACTCTGTCTATTTTTAATATTTCATCCTCCACCCTGCCTAGAATGGGATTGAACAAGTCCTGCATCACCCTGGGAAGCTCTTCGTTTTTAAATTTTTCTTCTAGACCTTTTATCCTTAAGTTTTTCCTTCTTCAACGATTTTCTTGGTCCTCGATTTTATATAGGATCAATCTGTTTATTTTTTGGGCTGATTTCACTTGTTCTCTTAGGTCCCTCATATTCTGTTCATACCCATTCATTCTTTCCTCCATCTCTTCCACCCTACCTAGTACTCGGCCAATATCTGCCTTTATCCCAGCTATATCGGATTTAAGTGACGTTTCAACCTTAGTCAATGCCTCTGTAAATATCTCTCTCAACATACTCAGGCTCACTTGTGGCTCTGCCAACACTGGGTCTCCTTCTAATTCGGGTTGGATTTCGGGTTGGGGGGAGGCCTCTCCTTTTCTCCCCAATTCTTCCCTTCTTTTGACCTTGTCTTCTTCTCGGGAGCTTACCCCCCCCCCATCCTGGTGCGAGTTGGGCATAAGTCCTTAGGCTTTTCCACTCCCCGCCCTTCTCCCGTCTCCATAATTTTACTAATGCCCGCACCTGATTTTCTTAATGTCTTCTGGCTGGGGGTTTCCTGGCTGCTTTCCATCGTACTTGTCTCCCCCACCAAATATCGTTGTATCCCCCCAGGGCTAGCAGGCCCCGTTCCCCCCCTTTTATTCGTCTTCCCCCGCATTCTCCTTTTGTAACAGATTAACTCCAAGAACCAGGACCTTCCTTTTTTTTTTCAAAGCCAATGTCCTTCTCCTTTCCTATAACTCTTGTGGGGTACGGATTCATTACGTCACTTTCCGGGGGCGGGGTACCTCAATCCCTTATGCCAGTATGCCAGCGGGCAGTGACAGTGCAGTTAACGAGCAGAGGGCACCAGTCCAACTCGTCACCCAGGGCCCTGCGCCAGGATTCTCCCTCTTTTTTTTTTTTTTTTTAGCCGCAGGTATAGGCCATAAGTCAACTCCAGCATTCACCACCTGTGTCTGCTCGCAGAGTTGCTGTCAAGAAGTGCTGGACAAACAATGGGCAAAAGGGTAGATAGTTGAAAATGAGCGCAAATCCACACCGCTATTTTATACCTCTGTATGAGACATGTATGTAAAGGAAAAAGAAAACTCCGCACTGCATTGCTGTTTATCTGTCCTTCAGATGTCCATCCATTCACCTCACACCACTTCTCACCCTGCAGGGTTTATATCCAGCTAATCAGGCAGTGTTGGTAACAATCTGGTGGTCTAATAGTGGGTGTCACGTTAACAGCAGTCATTAGCAGACTTATATATATATGCACCTTACCACTTTCAAGGAAAAGTCATTTCAGTAATAGTTTTTAGTCAGTAACGATGACAAAATATCCGGCTGTCCATCCCCCCTCCTTTCATCCACACAGATTGCTCACCTATCTGTTCCGCTGCTCCTCCACTCTGTCACTGTTATTTAATCCATAACCTTACCGACATATGAGGGGGTAGAGATGTCCGTGCCGTCAGGCCGACTCTGTGGTGAGGGAGGGGGGGGGTGCAGAGCTCCGCACAGGGCCGCCGTCCTACCGCTGTATCCCTGCTTCACGAGGGAGCGCTCTCTGCCCGCTCTCTCTCCTGTCTTCGTCCGGAGCGTCCGCTCTACCTCGTGGAGGCGAACAGCTGACGGCGGGTGGGCGGAGCGGGCGATACAGGAGGCGTGAGGCGGGGGCGGCAGGGGAAGAGGACGCGAGCCGCTCCGGCGGCTGCTACGTGTCAGCGGCTCCTCCCATCTCCCCAGTATTTGCATCTTTGATGCAACTGTTCCAATGTGAATGACTTTCTTTTACAGTCCCTGATATTAAAACAGAGATTCCTGGAGAAAGGGTATAGGCCCAAGGAGTTGGATGGCCACATCCAGGCTGTTAAGGAGGTGGACAGGAATTCTTTATTGGCTAGCCACCCTAAAGAGGGGAGGGGAAACCACTTCAAATGTTTTTTTTTTTACATCTCTTTCTATCCAAAATAGGGAGATTAAGAAAATATTCAACAGACATTGGAAGGTCCTGCTTAATGACAGAATACTGGGACCGGCCCTACCTGATCGGGCTGGCAATATCTATAGGGGAGCTCGCTCCATTCAGGGTGAGATAGCCACTAACACCATGGATCCTCCTAAGGCTGTCTCCTTTTTTTCTGAATGCAAAGGTTATTTCCCTTGCAGGAAATGTAACGTGTGTTTACATAATTTTTTGAGACGTAAATCGGAAACATTGGTCTCCACGGTAACATCACAAATTTACAATATGAAGCATTTCACTACGTGTGCCACAAAGTATATTGTTTATTTGATTACTTGTCCTTGTAAGAGGCAATATGTTGGACGCACTATAAGGACTTTCTCAGAGTTAATGAACACATAGCGAAGATAAAGAAAGGATGTATTAAGCATAGTGTGTTCCCCGTCATTACCTGGAGCATCATGATAAGGACCCCACAGGGACTTTATTCCAGGTTATTGATAAATTTGTCCTGCATTGGAGGGGGGAGTTCAACCTTAGGGGCGTCTTGCAGCTCGAGACTTATTGAATTTATGAGTTAAGGTGCTACTCACCCCATGGTATGAACGTTGATTGGGATATCAATTGTTTCATAGACTGGGCGTGAGTGGCACTTTCCTTCCTTGGGCTTCCTTATCCACTTACATTTATTTTTATGTGGCCCCATACTGTATTAGGCGATTATTCTTATTGGTTTGCAGTTGCACAGGGGTTTCGATCATTCATTACTTTGATCATCCCGGTGGAAGCGTATCAAACACCATTGTGAGTGTCAAGTGGTAGTGTAATGTTACTTATGCCCACTAGATGGTTCCATCACTATGCTTTAGCTTGGGAATATGGGGTTCATGGTGAGAATAATGCATTCATATTTCTCCTATGAACCCAGTATTGTCACTAATGGTTTGGATTTTTACTTACATGATGTATTTTGTTTTTGTATGTTTGTATTTTTGCTGTTATTACATATAGATTATACGCATTTTTTCATATGATCTGTGGTGTCCCCCCCCCCCCCTCTTTCTGATGCTACCGCGTCACTGTCTAGTGCCGCGGAGCATCTGTGGATGGGTGGCTATGCTGATTTGGGATGCCGCTTCTATGTCCCGATTAAGGGTGTCACCCTTGGTTTGGGCGGAAGCTGTGTGGTTATACACCGTCCCTGTTACCCGTACATCCTAGTATAAGCGGGAGTGACCTGTGTTGTCTTTCTCTATCTTTCGCTATTCATAGCGAGGCTTGGTGTTGCGCTGCAACAGTCTGAGCGGAAGTGACGTTTATCACCACTTCCGGTGCTCAGTGCGAGGCTGTGAATGCAAACAGACTGTTCATGGCTCTGAGTTGCTCACTACGAGGTTTGGAGCGCAAACGGAAAGCCATGTTCTTGTGTTTTGCACTCCGGCCTTTACATACTGATTGGTTCTCATTATATTTGGATGGTTATGTATATATTTTTTACTAAGGTGGGATTGAATTTGAGATTGATTATGTATATTAAGGTTAATAGGTATTCTGGATGGGACATATTTAGGTTACCTCTGGGTCCACCAGGTTTGGGGGGGTCCTTTCTAATTTGGTAATTATTGTTTAGTCTATATATATATCAGCAATATGGGGAGGTCAGGTTATGCACCAGTAGCTGACTTACCAGTCGAAACTCTTTGAGCCAGTATTTTCTGCTTCCCATATTGCTTTTTAATATCACGTGATTTTTAATGCTTTACCATTTTTTCTGTATGGTATTTTAACCTCAATAAACCTTCATTGGCCTTTCTATGCTATGTGGAGCGCCTCCATATATGTTTTTCCCCCTTTATGTTCAGCATTTGACGGATACCCCTGGATCAACATCTGAGGGATCGATTTTGGTCATCCATCCATTCTGGAGCCATCTGCCTGGAAGTGTAGACTCCTACTGATGTGGATCCGAGCCCCAGCCTGTGTACTACCATCAAGTCGGGGACTGACCACTATTGGCTTTTTAGCCTCTCAAGCCTATATGACGCATCGCCTTATGGTGTATGTGTCCACCAGTTACGTTAAGAGAACCCATCCTCCTATCTGTGCTCATTAACCTTTTGATTGGAGGTTATTTGGATTGCAAGCTGGTGATAGAAAATATAGTCTCTTAAATGGACTTTTACTTGTGGACATTCACCTTTGGGTTAATGGTCACTGCTGTTGTCCCTTTAATATATTGTCAAAGACTAATTTCTTTGTTTTTATTACATAACCTTTTGTTTTTTAGCGCTACACTTTAATTTTGTTATTAAGTGAATCACCTGCCTGTCTGAAGTATATTAGAAACAGTACACCAGCAACAGACTGCAGTCAGATCTAGCTAAACTGGATACAGTGGATATATATATATATATATATATATTTATGGTGTAGAGCCCTCTGACCGATACGGATAAGGATGACAGACAAGGATAACATAAACTCACTTACTTGAAATGGACCTGAAAGTGTGCCTTGGTCTAACGTACGGTATACCAAAATAAGGGGGCATACCTTAAAATGAAATAAATATGAAATGGGTGAAATGAGTACTCATATGAGGAGTGTGCTAGGGTAAAGGCCTGAAAAAGGGGCGGGTGGGCGGGTATCGCGCACTGGAACCGACGAGGAAGGATGGGCGAACGGCTGCTTATATACCACCGGGCTCCACCCATAATTTCAGGCCACCATACTGGCCTTTCTATTTATGGTGTAGAGCCCTCTGACCGATACGGATAAGGATGACAGACAAGGATAACATAAACTCACTTACTTGAAATGGACCTGAAAGTGTGCCTTGGTCTAACGTACGGTATACCAAAATAAGGGGGCAAAACACTCAGGTAGGGGAAGCATTTTATTGAACACAGACTGTTTACTGGGTAAGCTTGACAAAGGCCTGGGCCATCTCAATCTGCGGATTGGGTACGTAACGTGCAAAACAGGAGGACTTCCATCTACCCAACTTTTTAATAACATGGACCGGGACCCCTTGGCGGGAGGCCGTTGAAGCTGCCCCGATGCGAAACGAATGTCCTGAGTAGTGCGCAGGATTGAGGTGAAGGATGCCCAGGAGTATCCTGACATGTTCCATGAACTGGGCTGCGTTGAGAGGTTTTGAGTGAAAGGGTAGAAGTGGGCCAGTCCCTGGTTGATCGGCCAAAAGGGTCAACAAGCGGGAGAGGACAGTAACCGGACACCAGCGGTTGTAGGTCTTATAGAAATGTATGTCCGTCCCTGGGCCAAGCTGCTGTGTCTTGGAAACTGCTAAGTGCAAGATGAAGTGGTCCTCGAACCTGACTAGATGGTGCTTGCACAGCATACGTGCCGAGGGGCTACTGCAGGTAAACTCGCCTGGCCGCAGGAAGCCGTAGAAGGCCAGATGTATGGCTGCTTGCAGGACGACACTGACATGGAGACCGAAAGGTGAAGAGGCCAAAATGTCTGACATGTCCCTGAACACTTCGCCTGTGATAGGCAGCCGTTTGACGCTGGAAACTGGCCGACGTTTCTGAATGCCGCGCATGAGAGCCCGGACGGCGTGAAAGGTAAATAAGGAGGGCTTGGTAGGGTCCTGGAGGGACGTGAAGTGTTGTACCCCGGCCAAGTACAAGCGGATTGTGTTGAAGGATAATGCCAAGTCCGAATGGCAGTAGGAAAGGAAGGCAAGGACTTGTTTGACCCGGGAGGACTCTGTATTGTGAGATGATGTGAAGCGACTAAAGGCCCTCCAGGCCGACTGATAGGCCTTGCGGGTATTGTCTGAGAGGGAGTGATCGATGAGTTGCGTTGCTGCTGACAAGTGTGGGGCTAATCCAAGATCAGTTGAGACCAGTCCGGGATAGCTGCTGATGTTGGTTCGGCTCCGGGTACCTGATCAAAAAATGAAACAAAGTTAAAGCGGGAGAGAGCATCCGCCGCCTGATTACATTTGCCGGGAACAAAGGAACAATGAAGGTTGAACTGAAACAATAATGAGAGCTGGGTCAGTCGCCGCAGGAAGGACATAATCTGTAGAGACCTGGACCTGCCTTTGTTAACAATCTCCGCAGTGGCCAGGTTATCTGTAGAAAAGACCACCGTCTGGCCCGACCAGCTGCGGCCCCAGGTGTGTGCAGCGGCTACAATGGGATATAGCTCAAACAGGGAGGACGTCTCAGTGAAGCCAGGAATAGCCAGTATCTGTGGAGGCCAGGGGGCTGCGAGCCAGAGGTTGCCAAAGATCGCCGCAAAGCCCGTGGAGGCCGCCGCGTCGGTCACCACCCGAGGTGAAAGGGCGGACACGGAGGGGACGAACAGGGACACTCCGTTCCAAGAAGATAAGAATTCCTCCCACATGGCTAGGTCTGCCATAGCCGCGGAATCCAGGCTGAGTACTTGCTCAGGGTCCTGAGAGTGGGATAACAAGGCTAACAGGCGTGACACGAACGAGCGCCCCTGGGGGATGATGCGCATAGCAAAATTAAGCATACCAAGAAGGGACTGAAGTTGTCTCTTGGTACAAGTTCTGGCATGAGTGAAGTCCCTCAGGACCGTCCTGATGCGGGTCAGTTTATCCGGGGGAAGGCTGGCCTGCATAGTGTTGGTGTCTAGGCTGACCCCGAGGAAGGTGATAGCCTGCGACGGACCCTCCACCTTGTGCTCGGCGATGGGGACATTAAGATTGTTGAAGACTACCCTCAACTTACCCAGATCTCGTGGAGGAGAGCCGGGTGGCTCTATCAGCAGGAAGTCATCCAGATAATGAATGACTTCCTGACACTGGGCTACATGTAACAAGATCCAAGCAAGAGCCTGCGCGAAGGTGTCGAAGAGCCAAGGACTACTTTTGGACCCGAACGTGAGTTTAGTGGCAAAGTAGTACCGCTGCCTCCACTTGATTCCATGCCAGCACCAGAGGGACGGATGGATGGGAAGAAGTTTAAAAGCGTTTGAGATGTCGGCCTTGGAAAGCCAGGTACCTGTGCCTGTTTTAAGAATGGCCTGGATGGCCATGTCTACTGATGCATATTTAAGGGAGAATTCCTCAGAGGGAATAAGAGAATTGAGGCTGGGAACCGTGGAGGAATGAGGCGCTGACAAATCATAAACCAATCTGAGTTTATTAGAGAACTTGCCCTTGACAAGCCCAATAGGGCTGACTCGCCAGGTGCTGAAAGGGGGCTGTTCAAAAGGGCCGATGACAAAGTCCTGATCTAGCTCAGATTGCAGCAGTTGGTCGATGGCTTGTTCATCCGTGGCTGCTGACCGTAGGTTCTGGCATTCATGCGTGAAGTGAGGGAGAGAGACAAGTCCAGTGTGAAAACCTTCTGTGAAGCCCTGGACGAGGAAGGTGGACAGTGAGGGGGTAGGGTGACTGGAAAGGTAGATACTAAGCCATGCGACATTGAGCCGGCTCAGTCAGGACCTTTTGAGCTGCTTGACCTCACACATGAGCCGGGGGTGAGCTCTATGGCACTGGGTGCACACATGGAGCAGCCTACACTGACTGAAGTTACACGACCCGCTGTTGTAGTTATTGCAGATCGGAGCACCGCCCATGGTCTTAACTGGGCGCCCTAGCTTATCGGTCTGTGGCGGGCGAGCTGGTGCTTGCAGGCCCTGAGCGGTACCCGAGGTAGATGGACCGTCGAAGGGAGAGGCTGCCACTGAGGTAGCGCACCAGGCCGCAGTATGTGTTGCTGACTGGCATATTGCACACAGAGGGGACCGTAGCCCCGCGAAGTGGCGGCAAAACAGTTCGGTGTCCATGGTGCTCCAGTCCGTAGGGGTCTGGAACTGGGAGAGCCTGGCAGCTGCTCTAGCGGAGAAGGAGCGGTGATAGTCATAGAATGAAAACCCGCCGTACTTGTACCCCAGGTCAACTACCACATGGAGGTACCGATCTAGCTCCTCCCTTCTGCCAGGGGAGGCTGAGCAAATGATGTCCCTCATCATGCCGAAGGCCAGGGAAAACTCGGTGATAGAGAGTTTCCTGTCTAGTCTGGGATCCTTGGCCTTGAGGACCACTGATACGTCCCCCCAAGTATATGCCTTATTCTCTGCCAGCTCGTGAATCGAGATCAGAAGAGAAGCCAAATTGACGTCCTTGCCCTCTAATATGTCTTTTCTGATGTTTGCTGACACCAAATGAGATGGGTACACTATTGGTGCACCTCCGGAGATACCTGCGGGAAGACTAACAACTGGCTGGGATGCTGGCACTGGCGGAGAAACAGAGGGGTGGGTCTCGAGGAGGGCCACTCGGCCCTGTAGATCGGACATCGAGGTTGTGAGGGACGACACCAGGGTGTGGAGCTGCGAGATAGAGGAGGCGATGGAGCCCAATGAGGCCTGCTGAGCCGAAGCCTCCACCACCGCGGGGGGAGGAAACAGGAGCCGGAAAAGCTCTGCCTTTCTGGCTGTTGCTGGAAAGGGGACGCCCCTGCGTCTCAGCTCGGCTGTCAGCCTGGGAATGGTCCATGCTCTGAAGGCCCTTTGACTGCCATTTTCTGAAACGGATGGGGACAATGGAGCCGTGAGGTCCTCGCTGTCAGCCTGGGACATGGTAACAGAACGTGGGTCTGATGAGGCTACGCCCTCTGATCCGGGTTTTCTCCTAATACGGACCTACAAGGGGTGACATGGATTATAACTGGTTGGAGACTCCTACAGAAATACCTGTTTTAAGGAAGGATGCTTTGCTGAAGGGCGTTTTCCCCCTAGATGATTTATGCTTACCGAAGGAGGCACCGTCCGACCAGGTGCAGGCTGGACCTACTGAACTCGACTGACCTGAGGAGATGAAGGTGAAGTTTTGTTTGAGACTCGCACCTGATGAAGGCTAGCTAACAGTGGAGGTGAGACTTCAGACATGAGATGAAAAATGACACCAATGAAAGAAACAGATGAAATTTCTCTTCTCTTCCCCCCTACCCCCTTTACTATATATATATTTTCCCCCCTCTTTTTTTTTTTTTTTTTTGTGAAATGAGGCTGACGAGCAAGGGCCCCCCGATAGGAATCCAACATTGAAGAATCAACTGGACTGAAAGCGGGAAGCGATACGTGACCGTGAAATGAGTAAATCTGCCATGACAGAGATCCGAATCGCCATGCCACAGACTTGCGACCGAGCACGAAACGGAAACTGGAGCATGTACTGAAATGAGGCCAATCCTGGGGCACGCCGGGACGAATTGGATCGTAAATGTGATTTATTCGTACCGGAACGTGATAGGTGAAATGAAATGAAACCCATGACAAAGACTGGAATCAGAAGACGAGCCCATGCACCTAACAGATGAATCCTGTCTTTGGAGCATGTACTGAAATGAGGCGTAGCAGCTGGGCACACCGGGACGAATCGGTGCATCCAATAAATGCAACAAGATTCGAATCGGAGCGTAATAAGTGACAGAAATGATATCCCATGACAGAGACAGGAATCAACGACTGGACTAATGGTAGCAACAAAGAATCCGTCTCTGGCGCATGTACTGAAATGAGGCGTAGCAGCTGGGCACACCAGAATGAATCGGTGCATAACAATATGCGACAGGATTCGAATTGGAGTGTAATAAGTGACAGAAATGATGTCCCATGACAGAGACAGGATTCAAGGACTGATCTGTAGGTTTACAAGAGAATCCGTCTCTGGAGCATGTACCGAAATGAGGCGTAGCAGCTGGGCGCACCAGGACGAATCGGTGCATAGAGGAATGCGACAAGACTCGATTTGGAGCGTAATAAGTGACAGAAATGGTATGCCATGACAAAGACAAGAATCGGGGACCGTGCGTGATCCTGCGAGTGATTCAGTCTCTGGAGCATGTACAGAAATGAGGCCAAACCCTGGGGCACTTCAAAGCGAATCGGTGCACCGGAGGTGCGACAGGATTCGCGCCGGAGCGCGACTAGTGACAGAAATGATTTTGAAACAGTAGAAATGACTGGGACTGAAATGAATGAAACGAGATGAAAATGAGACACATAACATAATTGCATGAATGAAGAGACATATTCGAACTGGAGTAGACCAAGCAAAACGTGCGGACTGTTTGCCTTGTCGTAACAAGCAGTCGGCTGTGAGTCGAACGATTCGACCGCTACAAATAGAAATGCTCGGGCAGTCGAACGGTTTCGACTGCCGTACCTGCGAATGAATCGCCTGACGTGGCGAAATCGAACGTGTCGAATGATGATAACGACTACATCGAAAGTAGAACATGGTGACATGCGTACGAGGCCACCGAAAACATTCGATATGAAAGGACCGAGCGGCTCGTGAGTATAAGCATGATGACGGTACATCGAAAACATAATGAAAAGAGGGTGCCGAAGCCCTACCTGCGACAGCCGGCCCGAGGCGTAGCGACAAATTCGACGGGTACAACGACACTCCGACGGCGAAAACCTACGGATGCTGATGGATGAGAGACGGTTTGTCAAAAAATTGGAGACGAATAACGCGGGAGCTGACGAACAGGCTCACTGCGTCTGGTCTGGATAGTCGGCCCTTGATATCTGACGTATCAGGTATCGCGCACTGGAACCGACGAGGAAGGATGGGCGAACGGCTGCTTATATACCACCGGGCTCCACCCAGTGGCGTAACTAGAACCTTCAGGGCCCCGATGCAGGAAACCATGGCGGGCCCCCCCCCCCCGACCTCCGGACAGGGCTCTTTTCTCTGAGCCCGATGGTGGAACACCAGGGCCCAGTCCCAAGTGGGTGGCTACATATAAAGGAACCGATTTAAAAAACATCAATTACAGCCACTGTGCCCATCAAATGTCACTACTGTGCCCATCAAATGTCACTACTGTGCCCATGAAACTCTGCCGCTGTGCCCATCAAATGCCGCCACTGTGCCCATCAAATGCTGTTGGTGTGCCCATCAAATGCTGCCACTGTGAATCCCCACCGCCCGCTCGCTGTCTGCCCGCCACTTACCCTGTCTTGGTGGGGCAGCGGGTAACGGCCATGAGCGGGGTCCTCCATGCATCTCCTGCCATCCTCATCTCCCGTCCTCTCCTCCTGATGGGCGTCCAATAGCTGTGTCTATCGTTTCAGCCAATCGGGTGATGGGTAACAGACCCGCACACCTGATTCGTGGAGAGGCGGTTCAGTGTTAGGAAAGTGAATATTAATTCACTTTTCTAACACACCTGGGTGGACTGTGAGCATCAAGCATGGCGCTCGCAGTTCATCTATTTTGAAGCCTATTAGAGCCCATGGCTCTAATCAGGTGCTGCAAAAACACCCCCCCCCCCCCCGCCGCTCTAATTCAGGCGCCCAGCACCCGAAAAGGGGCCAGACACCTAAATATGGGGGTGACAGCGGTGGCCATGGATAAATTCATGCTATGCATGAATCTATCCATTGGTCATAGAGGGGGTGGAACCTGTGCACCCTTTTGGATGCACCGCCACTGATAAACACATGCATACATGCACACTCACACACACGCACATACAAGCATGCTCACACACACGCACATACAAGCATGCTCACACACACGCACATACAAGCATGCTCACACACACGCACATACAAGCATGCTCACACACACGCACATACAAGCATGCTCACACACACGCACATACAAGCATGCTCACACACACGCACATACAAGCATGCTCACACACACGCACATACAAGCATGTTCACACACACGCACATACAAGCATGCTCACACATACACACATACAAGCATGCTCAGACACACACATGCACATACAAGCATGCACACACACAAGCATGCTCACACACACACACGCACATACAAGCATGCTCACACACATGCACATACAAGCATATTCACACACACACACGCACATACAAGCATGTTCACACACACACACGCACATACAAGCATGTTCACACACACGCACATACAAGCATGTTCAAACACACGCACATACAAGCATGTTCACACACACGCACATACAAGCATGTTCACACACACGCACATACAAGCATGTTCACACACACGCACATACAAGCATGTTCACACACACGCACATACAAGCATGTTCACACACACGCACATACAAGCATGCTCACACACACGCACATACAAGCATGCTCACACACACGCACATACAAGCATGCTCACACATACACACATGCACATACAAGCATGCGCACGCACACACACACACACACACACACAAGCATGCTCACGCACACACATACAAGCATGCTCAGACACACACATACAAATACAGTAGCTAGTGGGCTGGTGGCACTGGAGGGCAGGTGGTGGCACTGGAGGGGGGTGGCACAGTCTGGAGGGGGGCTGGTGGCACTGGAGGGTGTGTGGTGGCACTGGAGGGGGGTGGCACAGTCTGGAGGGTGTGTGGTGGCACTGGAGGGGGGCACAATCTGGAGGGGGGTGGTGACTTACCGCCAATCAATCGATGATCGATCAATTCCCCCTCCTCAGAATCCTGCAGATGCAAAGTTCCTCCACAAAGCGTGTCTCCTCCAGGAATGCCTTGCTTCAGAGAGCTCCTCCCCCGCCTTCACTGAATTGGCTGAAGTTTTTTCTGTGTCCACCCCGCCTCCCTTACAGTTGCTCTGGATAGGCGGGGGCGGAGCCCACAAAGCACTTCTCTCACGCTGCTCTCTCCACTGTAGTGGGTGAAAGGAAGCTCCCCCCTCCCCACGGCATGAACCGCAGCACCAGTGAATCACACCGGGTCCGTCGCACAGTGGAGGTGAGACTTCAGACATGAGATGAAAAATGACACCAATGAAAGAAACAGATGAAATTTCTCTTCTCTTCCCCCCTACCCCCTTTACTATATATATATTTTCCCCCCTCTTTTTTTTTTTTTTTTTTGTGAAATGAGGCTGACGAGCAAGGGCCCCCCGATAGGAATCCAACATTGAAGAATCAACTGGACTGAAAGCGGGAAGCGATACGTGACCGTGAAATGAGTAAATCTGCCATGACAGAGATCCGAATCGCCATGCCACAGACTTGCGACCGAGCACGAAACGGAAACTGGAGCATGTACTGAAATGAGGCCAATCCTGGGGCACGCCGGGACGAATTGGATCGTAAATGTGATTTATTCGTACCGGAACGTGATAGGTGAAATGAAATGAAACCCATGACAAAGACTGGAATCAGAAGACGAGCCCATGCACCTAACAGATGAATCCTGTCTTTGGAGCATGTACTGAAATGAGGCGTAGCAGCTGGGCACACCGGGACGAATCGGTGCATCCAATAAATGCAACAAGATTCGAATCGGAGCGTAATAAGTGACAGAAATGATATCCCATGACAGAGACAGGAATCAACGACTGGACTAATGGTAGCAACAAAGAATCCGTCTCTGGCGCATGTACTGAAATGAGGCGTAGCAGCTGGGCACACCAGAATGAATCGGTGCATAACAATATGCGACAGGATTCGAATTGGAGTGTAATAAGTGACAGAAATGATGTCCCATGACAGAGACAGGATTCAAGGACTGATCTGTAGGTTTACAAGAGAATCCGTCTCTGGAGCATGTACCGAAATGAGGCGTAGCAGCTGGGCGCACCAGGACGAATCGGTGCATAGAGGAATGCGACAAGACTCGATTTGGAGCGTAATAAGTGACAGAAATGGTATGCCATGACAAAGACAAGAATCGGGGACCGTGCGTGATCCTGCGAGTGATTCAGTCTCTGGAGCATGTACAGAAATGAGGCCAAACCCTGGGGCACTTCAAAGCGAATCGGTGCACCGGAGGTGCGACAGGATTCGCGCCGGAGCGCGACTAGTGACAGAAATGATTTTGAAACAGTAGAAATGACTGGGACTGAAATGAATGAAACGAGATGAAAATGAGACACATAACATAATTGCATGAATGAAGAGACATATTCGAACTGGAGTAGACCAAGCAAAACGTGCGGACTGTTTGCCTTGTCGTAACAAGCAGTCGGCTGTGAGTCGAACGATTCGACCGCTACAAATAGAAATGCTCGGGCAGTCGAACGGTTTCGACTGCCGTACCTGCGAATGAATCGCCTGACGTGGCGAAATCGAACGTGTCGAATGATGATAACGACTACATCGAAAGTAGAACATGGTGACATGCGTACGAGGCCACCGAAAACATTCGATATGAAAGGACCGAGCGGCTCGTGAGTATAAGCATGATGACGGTACATCGAAAACATAATGAAAAGAGGGTGCCGAAGCCCTACCTGCGACAGCCGGCCCGAGGCGTAGCGACAAATTCGACGGGTACAACGACACTCCGACGGCGAAAACCTACGGATGCTGATGGATGAGAGACGGTTTGTCAAAAAATTGGAGACGAATAACGCGGGAGCTGACGAACAGGCTCACTGCGTCTGGTCTGGATAGTCGGCCCTTGATATCTGACGTATCAGGTATCGCGCACTGGAACCGACGAGGAAGGATGGGCGAACGGCTGCTTATATACCACCGGGCTCCACCCAGTGGCGTAACTAGAACCTTCAGGGCCCCGATGCAGGAAACCATGGCGGGCCCCCCCCCCCCGACCTCCGGACAGGGCTCTTTTCTCTGAGCCCGATGGTGGAACACCAGGGCCCAGTCCCAAGTGGGTGGCTACATATAAAGGAACCGATTTAAAAAACATCAATTACAGCCACTGTGCCCATCAAATGTCACTACTGTGCCCATCAAATGTCACTACTGTGCCCATGAAACTCTGCCGCTGTGCCCATCAAATGCCGCCACTGTGCCCATCAAATGCTGTTGGTGTGCCCATCAAATGCTGCCACTGTGAATCCCCACCGCCCGCTCGCTGTCTGCCCGCCACTTACCCTGTCTTGGTGGGGCAGCGGGTAACGGCCATGAGCGGGGTCCTCCATGCATCTCCTGCCATCCTCATCTCCCGTCCTCTCCTCCTGATGGGCGTCCAATAGCTGTGTCTATCGTTTCAGCCAATCGGGTGATGGGTAACAGACCCGCACACCTGATTCGTGGAGAGGCGGTTCAGTGTTAGGAAAGTGAATATTAATTCACTTTTCTAACACACCTGGGTGGACTGTGAGCATCAAGCATGGCGCTCGCAGTTCATCTATTTTGAAGCCTATTAGAGCCCATGGCTCTAATCAGGTGCTGCAAAAACACCCCCCCCCCCCCGCCGCTCTAATTCAGGCGCCCAGCACCCGAAAAGGGGCCAGACACCTAAATATGGGGGTGACAGCGGTGGCCATGGATAAATTCATGCTATGCATGAATCTATCCATTGGTCATAGAGGGGGTGGAACCTGTGCACCCTTTTGGATGCACCGCCACTGATAAACACATGCATACATGCACACTCACACACACGCACATACAAGCATGCTCACACACACGCACATACAAGCATGCTCACACACACGCACATACAAGCATGCTCACACACACGCACATACAAGCATGCTCACACACACGCACATACAAGCATGCTCACACACACGCACATACAAGCATGCTCACACACACGCACATACAAGCATGTTCACACACACGCACATACAAGCATGCTCACACATACACACATACAAGCATGCTCAGACACACACATGCACATACAAGCATGCACACACACAAGCATGCTCACACACACACACGCACATACAAGCATGCTCACACACATGCACATACAAGCATATTCACACACACACACGCACATACAAGCATGTTCACACACACACACGCACATACAAGCATGTTCACACACACGCACATACAAGCATGTTCAAACACACGCACATACAAGCATGTTCACACACACGCACATACAAGCATGTTCACACACACGCACATACAAGCATGTTCACACACACGCACATACAAGCATGTTCACACACACGCACATACAAGCATGTTCACACACACGCACATACAAGCATGCTCACACACACGCACATACAAGCATGCTCACACACACGCACATACAAGCATGCTCACACACACGCACATACAAGCATGCTCACACATACACACATGCACATACAAGCATGCGCACGCACACACACACACACACACACACAAGCATGCTCACGCACACACATACAAGCATGCTCAGACACACACATACAAATACAGTAGCTAGTGGGCTGGTGGCACTGGAGGGCAGGTGGTGGCACTGGAGGGGGGTGGCACAGTCTGGAGGGGGGCTGGTGGCACTGGAGGGTGTGTGGTGGCACTGGAGGGGGGTGGCACAGTCTGGAGGGTGTGTGGTGGCACTGGAGGGGGGCACAATCTGGAGGGGGGTGGTGACTTACCGCCAATCAATCGATGATCGATCAATTCCCCCTCCTCAGAATCCTGCAGATGCAAAGTTCCTCCACAAAGCGTGTCTCCTCCAGGAATGCCTTGCTTCAGAGAGCTCCTCCCCCGCCTTCACTGAATTGGCTGAAGTTTTTTCTGTGTCCACCCCGCCTCCCTTACAGTTGCTCTGGATAGGCGGGGGCGGAGCCCACAAAGCACTTCTCTCACGCTGCTCTCTCCACTGTAGTGGGTGAAAGGAAGCTCCCCCCTCCCCACGGCATGAACCGCAGCACCAGTGAATCACACCGGGTCCGTCACCACACACCCCCGGCCGGACAGTCAGGTGGGCCCCTCGGGCGGCGGGCGGGCGGGCTGCCGGTGGGCCCCCTGAAGTGGCAGAGAATTACAGGGCCCAGTCGCACTTGCGACTGTTGCGACCCTGATAATTCCGCCACTGGCTCCACCCATAATTTCAGGCCACCATACTGGCCTTTCTATATATATATACACACACACATATACATATACATAAATTAGATGCTATCACGGCTATGTTATCCTCTTTGTCTACTGCATGTGATTCTAGTTCTGATACATCTAATAACCAAGAGTCTGGGGCTGGGGAACCTGTGGTCGGGTCTAACCCCCAGGGGGGCTCCTAGGATACCTCTCCCTGAGAATTATGATGGGAACCCCTTGGATTGCAGGGGACTTCTCAACCACTGCCAGTTGCATTTTAGAAATCAACCTTCTGTATTCCACGTTTCTCTCCACGTTTATGAAAACCTTTGAGAAAATATTTGACGTTCCTGGCAGAGTATCTGCAGCTGAGTCCAGCATTCTTGATTTACGTAAGAGTAAACGCACAGTAGCTTTATATGCCATAGAATTCCACACACTACAGAGATGACCTGGGATAATTGCCCCCTTAAGGCTGTCTTGCGGAACACATAAAGGACCAATTAACCTACCATAAAGTCTCAGTGGCCCTGGAGAATTTCATCAATTTGTATATCTTGGTGGACACTCACTTCTGTGAACACCAGTTAGAGAGAGGGCAACAGAGAAAATGTATTCCTCACAGATTTGGTGCTAAATATCCCCCTTGGCAATTACTAGCCCCTTCTGTCTCTTCTACTGTTGATTCTAAGGAAAAACACATGGATGTAGGGGCTGTGCATTTGTCTGACAATGAATGTACCAAATGCAGGACCCTAGGCCTCTGTCTATGTATGGAAAGCTGTTCTCCAGTCTAGCCAGAAAACTTCCGGGCTTAATGGGTGATCGAGGAGCCCCATTAGGCCATGCTGTTTTGAATCCTCCTCAAGAGAGACTAGTAGTCCCACTATCCTTGTCGTGGAATAAGTGCTGTTCCACAGTTGCATTTATAGATTCTAGTGCTGGTGGAGTATTTTTCGATGCAGTGCTGGTTAAGAGTCTTCAGATCCCGACTGTTCCTAAAGACCCACTACTCTGGGTAACTACTCTTGGCGAGACCCTCTTGGTGATGGACTTATCACTCACGAATCCAAGCCTCTTTCCATCCTGTTGTGTGCTCTGCATTTTGAAGTCTTATTGTTTGACATCATTCCATCTCATGATTGGCGAAGCATGCACTGTGACCCCGCATGCTTGGCCAATCACAGCGCCGGCAGCGAGGAGAGCCATGATTGGCCACAGGCAGGATGCCTGTGGCCAATCATAGCTCAGGCTGTGTAGTACACGCCCCACACTATATAAGGCCGCCAGCGCGGCGGCCTTGTGTAGTGTGTTGGCGTCTGAAGCAGTTAGTGGGTGTTCTGTGTACCTTCAACACAGTATACACCGATCGTTATCAGCCGATTTTTCGTTCTTGCTCTTCTGTAGTGGTTGTTGTCTGTGTGCCCTGACCGCAGTATACACCGTTATATTCACCTATATAGCTAGCGATATATCTATCTTTTATAATAGAGCTTGCAGTCAGTGTTAGGAGCTTGTGCGTGCTGTCTGCGTGCTCTGAACCCAGTACACACCGCTATATCCACCTATATAGCAAACTATCTTGCTCGTTTTAAATAGAGCTTGCAGTCAGCGGTAGGAGCTTGTGCGTGCTGTCTGCGTGCTCTGAACCCAGTATACACCGCTATATCCACCTATATAGCAAACTATCTTGCTCGTTTTAAATAGAGCTTGCAGTCAGCGGTAGGAGCTTGTGCGTGCTGTCTGCGTGCTCTGAACCCAGTACACACCGCTATATCCACCTATATAGCAAACTATCTTGCTCGTTTTAAATAGAGCTTGCAGTCAGCAGTAGGAGCTTGTGCGTGCTGTCTGCGTGCTCTGAACCCAGTACACACCACTATATCCACCTATATAGCAAACTATCTTGCTCATTTTAAATAGAGCTTGCAGTCAGCGGTAGGAGCTTGTGCGTGCTGTCTGAGTGCTCTGAACCCAGTATACACCACTATATCCACCTATATAGCAAACTATCTTGCTCGTTTTAAATAGAGCTTGCAGTCAGCGGTAGGAGCTTGTGCGTGCTGTCTGCATGCTCTGAACCCAGTATACACCGCTATATCCACCTATATAGCAAACTATCTTGCTCGTTTTAAATAGAGCTTGCAGTCAGCGGTAGGAGCTTGTGCGTGCTGTCTGCGTGCTCTGAACCCAGTATACACCGCTATATCCACCTACATAACTCTTCTCTATTTGAGCCATCTGCCATCTGCAGGAATTATTGGAAGTTGTGTGTTCCTCCAGCACAATATACACTACCCAATTGCTGTTTTTCCCAACTCCCTTCAGGCCATTACCATGTCTGGAAGGCCAGCAAGGAGAGGCAGACAGGCGCGAGCCGATAAAAGAGGGCAAGCAGGCTCTGTGTCTAGAGACAACAGTGCTGGTCGTGGATGCGGTGCATCGTCATCATCAGCACGTGGCCATGGGACACGCTTGTCCTTCTTTTCGGCAGCTGGACATGTTGAGCCGCAACATGCCAACGACTTGGTAGAGTGGATGACCAAACCCTCTTCATCCTCCTCATCCTCTCTCACCCAGTCTCAGGGTACTAGCAAAGCAGCTGTCAATGCATTGTCTTCCCTCCTCTAAATGTCATCATCAGTGACTCCTTCCCTAGACCCACCACGTCCTCCTGAGGAGTCTCCTGAACTCTTTGAGCACAGTGTTGGGTACATGCTCCAGGAGGATGCCCAGTGTTTTGTAGGCTCTGATGATGATACTCAGCTAGAGGAAGGCAGTAGCGTGAATGCAGAGAGAGGGGATGCTCAAGAAGGACAGCAATCTGGCAGTCATGTTCCACAAGCTGCAGCATACTGCCAGGTTTGCTCCAGCGATGAAGAGGGAGGGGATGATGAGGGCACTGACTCCACGTGGGTGCCTGGTAGGAGAGAGGAGGAGGAGGCACATGTCCAACGAGGCAGGATGCCCTCCGGGGGCCAGCTTAGGGGCAGCACACCGACTGAATCACACCGCAGAGCTCCACCTGTGCAGGGCGCTGCCTCTGCGCATTATTTTAAAAGTTCTTTGGTGTGGGCCTTTTTTTAGAGACGAGTGCTATTTGCAACATATGTCTCAAGCGTATCTCGCGTGGCCAAAACATCAGCCGCTTGGGCACCACATGCTTGACCAGACATATGTTGACCTGCCATGCAGCTCGCTGGCAAGCGTACCTCAAAGACCCACACCAAAGAACAAAGCGGACCTCTCCTTGCTCCTCATCAGCTGGGATCTCCAACCCCACTAGACCTTCAGTCCTCTCTGAAACCTGCTCTGAGAGGAATGAAGGTGTAGAATTAGGTGTGTCACAGCCAAGTGCTTCCGGGCACTCTGCTAGCAGTACACCCACGTTCGATTATAGCAGGCAAATGTCCCTGCCCCAGCTGCTGGACCGGCGAAAGAAGTTCACTCCCAGCCATCCACATGCCCAGCGGTTGAATGCTAGCTTGGCTAAATTGCTAGCACTTCAACTGCTGCCTTTTCAGTTGGCAGACTCGGCCCCCTTCCGTGAGTTTGTACAAAATGCGGTTCCTCAGTGGCAGGTCCCCAAACGCCACTTTTTCTCACGGAAGGCGATATCGGCTCTCTACCGGCATGTGGAAGGCAATGTCCTTGCCTCGCTGGACAGGGCGGTCAGCGGTAAGGTGCATATTACCGCTGACTCATGGTCCAGCAGGCATGGACAGGGACGTTACCTGTCTTTCACGGCCCATTGGGTCACTCTTCTGGCAGCTGGGAAGGATGCAGGACAAGGTGCAGTAGTGTTGGAGGTTGTTCCGCCACCACGCCTCCAAAATGCTACTATTGGTTGTGACACACCTCTCTCCTCCACCCCCTCCTCTTCTTCTTCCTCCATGGCCTCTTCCAGTGCTCTGTCCTCAGAACCAGCGGTGCTCCGTAGGCGTTCCAGGGGCTACGCAAGTACGCAGGCAAAATGATGCCATGCCGTGCTTGCGCTGGTTTGTTTGGGGGACAGGAGCCACACTGGGGCGGATGTTTTGTCAGCTCTGCAGGGGCAGGCCGAGAGGTGGTTGACGCCACGCCAGCTTAAGCCAGGAATGGTGGTTTGCGACAATGGCACCAACCTCCTCTCCTCTCCGCCCTCCGACAGGGACAACTGACCCATGTGCCCTGTGTAGCTCACGTCCTTAACCTGGTGGTGCAGCGGTTCTTGGGCAGGTACCCCGGCTTACAGGATGTCCTGAAGCAGGCCAGGAAAGTCTGTGTGCATTTCCGCCGATCATTTAATGCCTGTGCTCGGCTGGCTGAGCTCCAAAAGGAGTTGAACCTGCCCAAGAAACGCCTTATATGTGACATGCCCACCAGGTGGAACTCAACGTTGGCCGTGCAGCGGGTGCACACGCAGCAGAGGGCCATCAATGAGTACCTGTGCGACTACAGCACCAGGACAGGGTCAGGGGAGCTCGGTTTTTTCTCACCACGCCAGTGGGGCATGATCAGGAATGCATGCACTGTCCTGTCACCATTTGAGGAGGCCACAAGGATGGTGAGCAGTGACAGTGCATGCATCAGTGACACTGTACCTCTTGTCCACCTCTTGGAGCATACGCTGCGGGGAATAATGGACAGGGCACTTGAGGCAGAACAGAGGCAGGAAGAGGAGGACCTCCTTGCCTCTCAAGGCCCCCTTTATCCAGAAAGTGTTCCTGCTGTGCCACACATCACACAGGAAGAGGATGAGGAGGAGGAAGAGGAGGAGGAGGATGATTGTGTCAGCATGGAGGTGGAGGCTGGCACTCAGCATCAGCAGCAGCAGCAGTCTTGTAGGGATGATTTACAGTCCCAAGAAACCCGTGGACTTGTACGTGGCTGGGAGGAGGTAGCTGCGGATCATGTTGTCCTTAGTGACCCAGAGGACTCCGGACCGAATGCCTCAGCTAACATACGCTGCATGGCCTCCCTGATCCTGCAAAGCCTGCGGAAGGATCCTCGTATTCTTCGGATCAAGGAGAGAGACCATTACTGGCTGGCCACTCTCCTTGATCCACGGTACAAGGGTAAGGTTGCCGACCTTATCTTGCCATCGCAGAGGGAGCAGAGGATGAGACAACTCCGGGAGGCCTTGCAGAAAGGTCTGTGCAACGCGTTCCCAGAGACTGGGAGATTACAAACTCCTGGTCCTGGACAACGTGTTGCTGAGGCATCGGTCAGAAGGAGCGGTGGAGAAGGTGGCCGTCTGACTGATGCTTTCAGACAATTTTTTAGTCCGCAGCCCCAAGGTATGATTGGTCCCAGCAACCATCGTCAGCGTCTGATTTACATGGTGCAGGAATACCTAGGGGCAAGGTCAGACTTGGACACCTTTCCCACCGAAAATCCTCTGGCTTACTGGGTCTTGAGGATGGATCACTGGCCAGAGCTTGTACAGTATGCAATTGAGCTACTCGCCTGTCCTGCATCCAGCGTTCTTTCGGAACGCACCTTCAGTGCTGCTGGTGGCATTGTTACCGATCACAGGGTGCGCCTGTCCACCGAATCAGTTGATCGACTGACCTTCATCAAGATGAATCAGTCTTGGATCACCCACAGCTACCAAGCACCTGAAGCTGATGTAACCAAATAATTTTTTTTGAAATATCACATCCCTTCAAGACTGCCTATGCTGATGCTGGGTGACTGTCCTGTTATGTTGATTGTCTATCCTCTTCCTCCTCCACTGATATGTTGGAAGAACATTTCTGGTTCTGGGTGATGCCATCAGCCCAATTTTTCTGCCCCTGTTTAGCAGGGGCATTTAATTACAATTTTTGATGCAATGCTTTGCAGCACGGCTAATTCCTGCACTAAAACTAGAGTATATGGGAGAGGTTGCAGTGTCGTGGCACCAGCACCAGTGCCTAAGGCCCAATTTTTCTGCCCCTTTTTAACAGGGACATGTAATTACAATTCTTGATATAATATTTCACAGGAGGGCCCGTTCCTGTGCCCACCCAGAGTAACTGTGAGGACTTATAGTGTTGTGGCACCAGCACCACAACCACCAAAGGTTAATTTTTCTACCACTGTTCAACAATGGCATGTAATTACAATTCTTGATATAATCGTTCACAGCAGGGCGCTCCAGCGCCCACCAAGAGTCACTTTGAGGGCTTACAATGTTGTGGCAAAACCAACACCTTGTTCCGCCATTTCTGCAGAGCATATAGGGCAGGCCCATACTTTCAAATATCCAACTTACAAACATCTCCTACTTGCAAATGGAAGGAGACAACAGCAAGTGAGATGAAAAAAGATGTACGACAAAACTAATTATACAGGGGTGATAACCCTTCCCTAGGTTTTCCAAAAAGCTTAAAAATAGTTTTTTTGACTGGAGATACACTTTAAAAATGTACCAGTTGAAAATTACAAACAGATTCAACTTAACACAACAATCCTACACAGTCCCTGTCTTGTTTTCACCGCCTGTATACTGCTGTTCTGTGTATATAGGGCCTAGGGGCCACACGCATTTCCTTTTTTTAATATGGGTACGGGGTTCCCCTTAATATGCATACAAGACCCAAACGGGCTGGTAATGGGCAGGGAGGGCTACCCATGCCATTTTTCTGAATGATTTTCAACCATATTGCAGGAACCAGATATAACATTAAAACCGCAAGCAGTTTTAAATGATGTTATTTCCGTTAAATGTCATTTTGTGCAGGGACTGTTCTAAACACGAGAAACACGTGGCACTTCACAGGCATACTACAGACACCCCCCAGGCACGATATTTAAAGGAATATTTCACTTTTTTTTTCACTTTAAACGTCATTAAAATCCGTGCTCCAGCCTAAACGGCCATTTTTAAAAACATTTTAGGCATTGACCCATGTCCCCTGGGGCAGGAGCCAGGTCAGCATCTTGCATATTAGCACTTTTAATTTCGAATGTTCGAGTCCCATAGACTTCAATGGGGTTCTAAAGTTCGTACGAATTTGGGGTCCGTTCGAAAGTTCTGGTGCGAACCGAACCGGGGGGTGTTCAGCTCATCCCTTTTTGAGAGCCCCCTATTCAACTTCAGAATCCAGGGTAGTCCTGTCAGTTTCCTTCCTGCCATTGTTTGTTCTAGCGTTATCCAAATTTTATTGGGTTGGTCACGGCTTTCAATTGTATCACTGTAAATAATTGGTACCCTCTCCCTTTAATTACTGAGCTGTTTGACCGTGTTGAAGGATCTAAGATCTTTATCAAACTGAACCTTTGTTCTGCCTACAATCTCATTAGAATCAAAGCAGGAGATGAATGGAAAACCGCTTTCAATACTCATAGGGAACATTATGATTGTTGCTTGATGCCATTTTGCCTTTGCAATGCCCCTGCTATATTCCAGGAGTTCGTAAACGACATTTTCAAAGATCTACTCGACACTTTTTTGTTGTCGTATACTTGTACGATATACTCATTCACTCAGTGATATACAGCATCATCGTTGCCATGTATGCACTGTTCTCCAACGTTTAAGGGATCATAGGTTGTATGCCAAACTTTCCAAGTGCTCCTTTGAACTGCCAGAAATACCCTTTCTGGGTTATATGATTTCATCCAAAGGATTCCAGATGAATTCCAAAAAGCTTGATGCCATCTTACTATGGCCCAGTCCTACAACTTTAAAAGAAATTCAGCGATTTCATTGGGTTCTGTAATTATTATTGGAAGTTTATCAAAAAAATTTTGAAGATTCTGGCTCCCATCACTGCTCTCACTAAGAAAGGGACCAACTGGTCTCTGTGGCCTCTGGAAGCTGTAGTGGCATTCGATCTAAAGTCTGCCTTCTGCTTCGCTCTTGTACTCTGCCATCCTCAGCCATCTGCTGAATTTTTCTTGGTGGTTGATGCCTCTGAAGTAGGGGCTGGAGCAGTATTATCTCAATGAGAGCCTACTTCCAACAAACTTCATCCGTTAGCCTTCTTCTCCAAGAAATTCTCTGTTGCAGAACAAAAGTACGACATAGGGAATAGAGAGCTTTTGGCCATAAAGCTAGCATTCTCCAAATGGAGACACTTATTAGAAGGTATGGAACTTCCAGTTGTGGTACAGACTGACCATAAAAACCTGACCTACCTGGAGAGGGTCCAAAGACTGAATTCCAGTAAAGCCCACTTGGCACTTTCTTATCCCAGTTTAACTTTGTGGTAACATGCATTCCAGGCACCAAGGACATTAAGGGCGATGCCCTGACTCAACAATTCCCTTGCGAGAATCTGCAAGTACCTCTGGATCATATTGTTCCACCCCTGTGAATCCATCACTCAACTGCTACATAGGAACTTGTTGGCTACACAATTTCGAGCACCTTCCAATTTTTCTGTTCCACCCAATACCTTGTTTGTTCCCCAAGAATTACGGAAAGAAGTTTTGAAATGGGCCCATGGGCAGAAGGTATCCGCACACCCTGGTATCAATCAAACCTTCTTACACTTAATCTCTGGTTTGGTGGCCTACCCTAAAGAGGGATGTGATTAGCCTTTGTTAGAGCTTGTTCTGTTTTGCGGCCATCAAGATGCATTGATCTATTCCACAAGGTCTACTACAACTGTTACCTGTTCCTCGTGCTCCCTGGACTCATATTAGCATGTATTTTATTGTGGACTTAACCACCTAGTGGAACTACTGTCATTTGGCTGGTAGTAGACCAATTCTCTAAGTTAGCCCACTTCATTCCATACTACATTCTGCCCCTAGCTTAGCTCAATCCAAATGAAAATCCAATCTCAAATGAAAATGTCATCTGTTTACACTGCATTCCTGTCTATATTGTTAGCAACAGAGGCCCTCGATTCATATCTTTGTTATGGAGAGCTGTTTGCAAGCATCTGGGGATCAAGAATTCCCTGTCTTTGGGATACTACCCCCAATCTAATGGCCAGATGGAAAGGGTCAATCAAGATTTTGAGATCAATCTAAGGGCTTATATCAGTGCTGAACATGACAATTGGAGCGAGATGTTATCTTTAGCGGAATTAGCGCCCAATTCGCAATGGCACGCTTCTCTAAGATGATCACCCTTTCAAGCTGCCTTTGGGTATCAACCCAGGATTCTCCCCTTCCAGTCTTCTTTGGTAGAGGTACCTGCGGCAGCCAACATGGTGTCAAGATTAAGTATGCACTGGAGAAATATAAGAAAGGCTCTGCTTCAGTCTGTACGCAGATACAAGAGGTATGCAGACCACTGCAGAAAACCTGCACCCCACTATCGTCTCAATCAGCTGGTATGGTTTTCCACCAAGAACATTAAACTGCCCAAGTTAGGTCCTAGATTTACAGGACCTTTTTGCATTATTTGTCAGGTCAACCCTGTGGCTTATAAACTGCGCTTGCCTCCGGACCTTGGAATTCCCAATACATTTCATGTATCCTTGCTTAAACCCTTTGTCAAGAATAGGTTCTCTCTACCCTCTAGACATCCTTCTATAGTCTCTGTGGGTGACAACAAAGAGTACAAAGTTATTAAAATTAGATTCGCTAATTTTAGATTATTGCTTACCCAGTGGTCCTCTTACCACATATCATAGAATTCAAGCAATAAAAATGTTGATCCTCCCTAAGCTACTATTTTTCTTTAGAGCCCTACCCCTTTATGTCCCTCACTCTGCGATAATGGCTGTACAGTCTGATCTGTTTAAATTTATCGGGCAAAACAAGAAACCTCGAATGAGCCGAATGTTGATGTAAATGACCCAGTCTAGAGGTGGCCTTGGCTGCCCTAAACTATGGAAATACTTCTTGACTTCACGCCTCATACAATTAGCATAGTTACAGTTTGAGCGGATCTCAGTTGTCCCCTTCTACCTTCCGGGTCTCCTTTGGTCATGCTCCATTTCCCCTAAGGATGTTGCACCAATGGCATAGTGGGTCAGTCTCTTTACCTTTGCTCCCTTTATAGGTTAAAATTGAAATTGCTCTAAAACCCCCCATGTCTAGCCTCATTACTGAGTGATCCTCGGTTTCCCCTGGCCTTTGAAAAAGATAAAGAGTTCTCAAATTGGATATCACAGGGCCTACTGACTCTGGACTCTGCTGCAAGGTTCATCTTTTTGCTATTTTCAACATCTCCAACAGAATTATGCTCTCCACAGCTCTCAATTCTATAAATACCTACAAATCTGTCTTTTCCTCTCTAACAAATTAAAGGGGAAGTAAACCATCCATAAAACAGTTTAATTTCCGTCGCGCGCCAGAAATGTAACATTCCCATTGGTTGTGCTCTCAACCAAACTGTCAAACCATCCAATGGCTGGTGTCATAACTGATCACATGTGCAGCATTTGTAGAATAAACAGAGGCCAAGATGATGGCTTCCTTGGCTGAAAACGATAGGAGGGTTTACTTTAACTCAGTCTGCCAATAGAACTGTAATACCATTATAGAACCTTTGTGGGGAGGCCTCTAGAGATAAGGGGACTATCTCAACCTTATATCATTACCTTAATGACCACAATAGTACATACAAATCACCAGCTATGCTAGGGTGGGAGGTGGAGACTGACCAGTATTTGGTATGACATGGTCTCTAACATGCATAAATGCACACACTCCTTTGCTATTAAAGAGACTGTTGTCAAGCTACACACCCGCTGGTATTATACCCCCTTTCGATTGAATACGATTTTCCCCTTTTGGTCAGCAAAAGATTGAGAGCATGTTCTAAATTTTTTGGTCAGAAAAAGTTCCTATCCGAAAAATGCGTTTGTGTGTATGCAATTCCGACACGCAAAAAAAATAAAGCATGCCCAGATTCAACTACGAGATGGAAGCTATTGGCTGCTGACTATTGAACTTCCTTTTTTCTAGTCCTGATGTACGTGTTGTACGTCGCCGTATTCTTGGTGTTGTACGCAAGACAGTTTGAGCGAAATCCCATCGGAATTCCATCGGGAAAACTATCAGGACTTTTTCCGACCAAAATTCCGATCGTGTATACGCGGCATAACACTACCTTCACAAAGATTAACAATGCTGCTGTCCAAATGTGTCTTTGTTGCTCCTCTATTGAGAGTGCGGACACTCTCAGACAGGAAGTATGTTACTGGCCAGATCACCAGGCAAAAATAAAGGAGAAAAAGCCTAAAAAAAATTAACTAATGCAGGTATAGCATTTAAGTAAGCTGTATAATACAATTTTGGTTTTAGGCTTAATACTGCTTTAAGACTAAACTTAGTCTTAGTCTCATTTTATAATTCATGAGTGATGGCATCTGACAAATGTAGATTCCTCACTTAAACTAAGCAATTAACAGCCATGGAAATTTGTCTACAAGTGATAAATCTAGTCAACGATAGTGTTAAATTTTTCCAAAAGCTTTTGCCCAGTGATCCTGTCACTCATGCCACATATTCTACTCTATGGGAGTATCAATTCTAGCTCATAAATAAGCTAAATAAGGAGTGTATCAAGACTAAAACAGACCATGAAGGCTACTGTGCCATTATTTATGCTACTCTTTTTGCAATACATAATAATTTCTCTGTAAAAGCCAGCACCAGCTTCACTGAGAAAAAATCACTTGCTGCTATATACTTTATGGTTTAATACCTAAAAGCTTGTGTATTGTGTGAGGGATTTATAGACAAAGTAGCTACAATATTCATCTGTAAATTGGGACATTGGTTTGCCACAATTAGCTTCTGATCTGGGATGGCCCAAACTGTGGAAATATAGGTTCCCAGACAATAGGGCATTTCACCCATTCAAGTCACATAAGTGGAACACTATAGTTACTAGAAAAAACTGCTTTATTGTAGAAAATTACACTATACAAAAAATACCAGTGAATTACCTTCACCAAACAATGTTAAAGACAACGTTGTCTAAAATCAGGATTTTCAGCTGCGCACTCACCTGTTCACATGGCTAAACCCACTCAAAAATATTATGGGATTTGCAGGGAAGAAGTTGCACCAGCCCCACACTGAAGGAGGGGCAGTAGAACCTTGGATAGTCCATCCTCAGCGGACTTCAAACATAGCGTGGCATCATCACACACAGACCAGGGCTGCCATCAGGGGGGTACAGGCATTACACATGTAAAGGTCCCCAGGGGCCCCGGCCATCACCCCTGACAATCATTGCGTTGCTAGTGAGAGGAGGAATGGGATACTATCTCTTTAGTAGCCCCCCCCCCCCTCCGGTTATCAGCTGATGGAGAGAGAGAGGAGAAGAGAACTTGTAGAGTTGACATTTATTCGCCAGCATGGCCCCCCCCCCCCCCCCCCCCCCGCTTTCAGCTGCTGGAGGGAGGAGGGTGATGACACTTACACCTCAGCCAGTACACTCTGCTCATCCATTCCCTTTAGAGGCAGAGCCTGATGGCTGCTGCAAGATTTCCTCAGACTGTGATTGGGCAGGACAGGGGGAGTGGCCAGCTACTCAACAGTGCAAATGGACGCAGACTCCAATAACAGATTGTAACAGAAAGTGCAGCATGGAGGGTAAGTCTGAAATATTTAATGTGTGCTGCTGACTGTGCCTCCTGTACATTTGTACCTCTTAGTGGAACTTTATCTCATTCTTCTTGGATGGGACACCCATTGTGAAAATGGATGACTCTGTGGCTGCAAATGAGTTACATTTTGGAGAGCCCACTGCCCGCCTCTTCACTATGTAACTCTCATCCCCATCCACAGTCATCCTCATACATTTTCACAATGCAACTCAATCATCTTCATCCGCACCCAGCATCTACTCCATCCCTCCAATCTCCACAACGCACACATCCCCACCCACAGCGAGCACCGTCCATCCCTCCAGTCTCCACAATGCACGCATCCCCACCCACGTCGACCACCATCCATCCCTTCAGTCTCAACAACGCACGCATCCCCACCCACATCGCGCACCATCCATCTCTCCAGTCTCCACAATGCACGCATCCCCACCCACGCCGAGCACCATCCATCCCTCCAGTCTCCACAAGGCACGGATCCCCACCCACGTCAAGCACCATCCATCCCTCCAGTCTCCACAACGCACGCATTCCCTCCCACGCCGAGCACCACCTATCCCTCCAGTCTCCACAATGCATGCATCCCAACCCACGCCAAGCACCATCCATCCCATCAGTCTTCACAACACACGCATCCCCACCCACGCCGAGCACCATCCACCCCTCCAGTCTCCACAACGCACGCATCCCCACCCACGTCAAGCACCATCCATCCCTCCAGTCTCCACAACACATGGAATGTTGGAGGTCGGGGGCCCAGGCCTAAAGCTGTGTAAGGGGCCCAAAATTTCTGATGGCTGCCCTGCTCAGGACTGCAACCCCAGGCATCTGCAGATGATGAGGGAGGGATGGGGAGATGATGGCTGTTTGTAATCCTAAGAATGGTGCAGCGAGACGTGGGGCTTGGAATGACAGTGTATCCAACGAATCGGGAGCTGGTAGAGCTACGGAAGTGGTGAGATCCCCCCATGCACTATGGTCATATTTATACCAGCATTGATTGGGACACTCCCCCCGCCCCGCCTTGCATCCATAAGCCAATAAGCCAGTTATCAGTCCTAATATACACCTCATCTACATGAGTATTAGCCCTTGTCTTACCACCATGGAGACATTACTATTGATGTACTGAAATTACATTCTTGTGTATTCACTAACCTACAGGGCTGCTCGGGAAATCCCTGCTATCTACTTGCCTGCACCTGACACTCTGTTCTGCCGCACACTTGAACCTTGCTTCGTTACGGGATTATTATGTTTGAAGTCTGCTGAGGATGGACTATCCAAGGTTCTACTGCCCCTCCTTCAGTCTACGACTAGTGCAACTTTATTACCTGCAAATCCCATATTTTTGAGTGGGTTTGGCCGTGTGTATGGGTGAATGCGCAACTGCAAATCCTGATTTTACACAACGTTTTCATTTTAAACATTGGTTGGTGAAGGTAATTCACTGGCATTCATTTTTTGTATAGTGTAATTTTATATAATAAAGCTGTGGGTTTTTTTTTTAATAACCATAGTGTTCCAATTATGTGACTTTCTTCCCCCTCCCCTTTTTCATATGTCTGTTTTGATCACGTGGACAGCACCAGATACGGATGTGTATTGTATGGTGACAGGGTTATATTTAATTTCACCCTTGTCTGTTTTAATCTCATGTTTTGGAATGATAAATCATTATCTCTGCTGGACTCCATTGCATATTTAAAACAAGGTATCTGATCACTGCCCACTTCTTCTATACTTTACATTCCAGTCTGTTAAACCTGGGCCAAAGTAAAATGTATAGTATCTCACAAAAGTGAGTACACCCCTCACATTTTTTTAAATATTTTATTGTATCTTTTCATGTGACAACGCTGAAGAAATTACACTTTGCTACAGTATAAAGTAGTGAGTGTACAGCTTGTATTACAGTGTAAATTTGTTGTCCTTTCAAAATAACTCAATACAAAGCCATTAATGTCTAAACCGCTGGCAGCAAAAGTGAGTACACCCCTAAGTGAAAATGTGCAAATTGGGCCCAATTAGCCATTTTCCCTCGACATTGGTGTTACAAGGTCTCAAGTGTGAATGGGGACTAGGTGTGTTAAATTTGGTGTTTCACTCTCACTCTCTCATACTGGTCACTGGAAGTTCAACATGGCAAATAGAAAATAGATGTATGAGTGCTACCAGCATTGATGCAGAGGTTGAAGTGGTGGAGGAGGGTCAGCCTGGCAGTGCTTAGACAATATGCTGCACACTGCCTCAAGTTGGTCTGCATGGCTGTCATCCCAGAAGGAAGCCTCTTCTAAAGATATCACACAAGAAAGCCCACAAATAGTTTGCTGAAGACAAGCAGACTAAGTACATGGACTACTGGAACCTTGTGGTCCGATGAGACCAAGATACATTTATTTGGTTCAGATGGTGTCAAGCATGCGTGGCGGCAACTAGGTTAGGAGTAAAAAAGACTAGGTATGAGCCGAAGACCCACAGATACAATTTGTGCGAACATGAGAACCTTGTTAAAGTCTATAGGACTCGAACGTGAAAAATCAAAAGTGCTAATGTTAAAGGCTAATATGCAAGTTATTGTCATAAAAAGTGGTTGGGGATGCAGGTCCTGCTCCAGGGGACATGAATAAATGCAAAAAAAGTTTTAAAAATATCAGTTTTTTCGTGAGCAGTGATTTTAATACTGCTTAAAGTGAAACAATAAAAGTGAAATATTCCTTTAAATATCGTGGCTGGGGGGGTGTCTATAGTATGCCTGTAAAGTGGCACATTTTTCCAGTGAAGGAATAAAAGTAATTTAAAACTGCTTGCGGCTGTAATGTAATGTTAAACAGGGGCAGAAAAATTGGGCCTTAGGCGGTGATGGTGGTGGTGGTGACACAACACTATAAAGCCTCACAGATACTTTTGTTGAGTGCAGGAACAGGCCATGCTGTGAAATATTAGATCAAAAATTGTAATTACGTGCCCCTGTTAAACAGGGGCAGAAAAATTGGGCCTTAGGCAGTGGTGGTGGTGCCGCAACACTGCAAACCCTCACAGATACTCTTGTTGATCGCAGGGACAAGCCCTGCTGTTAAATATTTGATCAAAAATTTTAATTACGTGCCCCTGTTTAACAGGGCCAGAAAAATTGGGCCTTAGGCAGTGGTGGGGGTGCCCTGAACCGAATATATTCTTAGAAGCTATCATCATTAGGATTGAGGAGCAATAGGATAGTCACTCAGCAGAATAGGATAGTCACTCAGCATATGCACTCTTCAAGGGATCCCACATCCATAGAAAAATCAATTGGTTATATCAGCATCAGGTGCTTGGTAGCTGGTGATCCAAGACTGATTCATTTTTATGAATGTGAGCCGATCAACAGAGTCTGTGGACAGGCACACTCTGTGATTGGTTACAAAGCCTCCAGCAACACTGAATGTGCGTTCAGAAAGAAAGTTGGATGCAGGACATGCCAGTAGTTAATTTGCATATTGAGCAAGCTCTGGTCAGTGGTCCATCCTCAAGACCCAGTAACCCAGTGGATGCTCTGTTGGAAAGGTCTCCAAGTCTGACCCTGCCCCTATATATTCCTGTACCATGTAATTCAGACACTGGCGATGGTTGATGGAACCGATAAGACCTTTGCATTAGGCCTGAAGAACTGTCTGAAGGCATCGGTCAGACGGCCACCTTCTCCGCCGCTCTTTCTTTGACTGCATGAAGCCTCAGGAACACATTGTCTAGCACCAGGAAATTGTAACCTCCCAGGCTCTGGAAACGCATTGCACAAACCTTTCTGCAAGGCCTCCCAAAGATGTTTCATCCTCTGCTCCTTCTGCGATGGCTGAATAAGTTCTGCAACCTTACCCTTGTAACATGAATCAAGAAGAGTTGCCAGACAGTGATGATCCCTCTCCTTGATACTACAAATTCTAGGGTCCTTTCGCAGGCTTTGCAGGATCAGGGGGGCCATGCAGAGTAGTTTTGCAGAGGCAATCGATCCTGAGTCCTCTGGATCATTAAAGATCACATAATCCCCAACTACCTCCTCCCAGCCACGTACAACTCCATGGGTTTCTGAGGACTGAAAACGATCCCTTGAAGACTGCTGCTGATGCTGAGTGTTATCCTCCATCTCCATGCTGATACAATCCTCCTCCTCTTCTTCCTGTGTGATTGGCGGGCCTGCAGCAATACTAGTATCTGGATAAAGGGGGCCTTAAGAGGTAAGGAAGTTCTCTTCCTCCCGCTGTTCTGCCTCAAGTGCCCTGTCCATTATACCATGAAGTGTGTGCTACAACAGCAAGACAAGAGGGACAGTATCACTGATGCATGCACTGTAACTGCTCACCATCTTCGTGGCCTCCTCAAAGGTGACAGGACAATGCATGCATCCTTGATCAGTAGCCACTGGCGTGGTGAAAGAAAACAAGCTCCCCTGACCCTGTCCTGGTGCCATACTCACACAGGTACTCACTGATGGCCATCTGCTGCATGTGCAGCCGTTGCAGCATTGCCAACATTCCACCTGGTGGGCATGTCACAAATGATGTGGGCCTTGGGCAGGTTGCATTGTCTTTGAAAGTCAGCCAGCCAAGCACTGGCATTATAAGACCTAAAATTATATAAACAAGCGTGCTTCCATCCCTAATTTTTTAGAAGAAAAAAGAAACGTCGGGACTTTAAATGAGGCGGTGACAGGGTAAGGTCAAATGCCTTCATCCCTATCTTATTGAAACAAACAGCAGGACTGGGAGTTGAGACTTCAAATAAAGCAGGCAGGTGTAAAAAGTTACAATTTATTGGAAGTCAGTTACATGAGGGTAATCATGAGTACACCAAGAAAACCAATATATTTTGTTCAAAGGATAAACATACAGCAATGACAATTAACCACTAATAATACAAATAACATATTACAGGTGATCATTAAGTAGATAAAATATATAGTTGGAATAAAAACATGGCATATAATAGCTCTATGCATTTTGTGGATTCATTCACTCTTCAGGAGCATCCAAAAAGCGATGGAAAGGGGCAGCGCCATAGCCATAAAAAATTAGGGATGGAATCGCACTTGTTTATATAATTTTAGGTCTGATTAATACCCAATTATATCATGTAATAATTAAATTACCCAATATAGGAATTCCCCTTTCTTCCACTGGGCTAATCCCCATGGGATGGGGTCTTTTTACCCCTCCACCCACTGCCACATTTTAATAGTCTAATATCCCTGGCTGGTGCATGTGTCACGTTATAGATAGGAGCAGTTGCTCCATCACCTTGGGAGCTGCGAGGCGTAATTCAGGTCTTCCTCCTCCCCTCCCTATAGGATGGGTGGACCGCCCTGTACTACGCATCAACATCACGCCTTATGCCATGGAACCGCTGTGCTACGCCTATGGCGCCACCACTTACCATCGCTTTCACACCTAGCAGCCAGGTGGAGGAACATTTTGGCACTGTTTTTTCTGGGGGAGGTTCCTCCCTTCTGCAGTTGCCTACTCTCCATAGTACACGCCTACGTGATGTTGGTGGGTGTGGCAGACCAGCTCTTATAAGCCATACTGGAGTGGCTTGACTCACTTGGTGGTTTCAGCTTTTTACCTGCACACCTTGTGGATCGCTTTGAATTTAAGTGTTTATTAGGTAAATTTGACCTAATTTTATCACCAACGATTTATGCTGCACCTTTATTCTATCCTACCTATTCTCTTTGGTTAATATAGTTTCTTATTATTCTTAATTTTCTATGTACTTCACCTCTTCATCATTCTTACCTTCCACTCTCACTGACCTAACCTTACCTATACACTCATTAGCATCTCATTACCCTATCCTTTACCAAGTTTAGGACATATGACCCATTGTACCACATAATATGAGTTTCCAATCTATTTTACAATCTCACTTTTGTTCTCAGCACTCATGGTCATTTTTGACCATTATCTTTTGGAATTTCCTTCCTTGGAAACCATCTTTGTTGAGTCCTGGTCTGTCATTACCACCTCAGCTCCCACCAGTGATACCCCTAGGAGTTTTCTGATCCATGTTGGCACATTGCTACTGCATAGACACAGACAATGTAAGTACTTTTGAGAGTGGTTTTGGGGGGTTTATCCTAGGCAATGTGAAAAAAAGTCAGGTAGAATTGGCGCTATACCCTTAAATAAAATGTGTGTCAATATGTGGAACTCTATTAATTAATAAAATTATTCCTAATCCGTGCAATTGGTTAAACAGTTATATATCCATACCAATAAAGGTTGTGAAACAAAAAAAAATTTGGTGATATAAACCTAGTGAAAAATACTAAAATAAATAAATAAATAAATCCAATATTATTATCTTATAAACATAAAATGCCGACAAGTCCTTTGTAATATATTAAACAGTTCATAATCCAAATGGTGCCTCATGCAAATATCCAAAGAAAATCCCTGGTGCGCTTTGGTGAAAATGAATTATATTGCGCTCACCAGATCTTTACCCCTACTGGGGGGAAAACCGCCTTCACAATGTATAGCCCCTGTGTCGCTCTCTGGCATCTCCCTGGGAATTTGGTTATTCATCCATCCACAGTTTAGATTCTCATTTAAACGTTACATGTAAAAAGGAGGAGAATCTATAGTGTAGTATGTCTTTAAGAAAGGTTTATTGAAAACAGAAAACTACTCACATCTTATCAGAGCAAGATTCCCTATAAGAAATCCTCACACTGCCAGCTGCTGCGGTGTATTCAAAAGAGGTCACTTCTCTATAGCCACGCCTACTGGTTTCGTCGTGCTGACATCATCAAGAGCGGCCATATGAGTGCACCTCATCATTTATATAGGATGCAGTTTTCCGCACATGTACAGAGTTATCTAGCGCCATCTTTGTAAAGGGAACTGGCCAGGTCTGTAGATATATACTGATTCCCGAATTGTATTTTCTTCCCCTGGGCGCCTATTATAGCAGGGGCTTGCGGGGTCTCCAATCATCCTTCCTGCTAAGTTATATAGTAAACTGGAGAAAAATAAAAATAAACACGCGAAGACCCGCCCCCTACTACTAGAAATGGAAAAAAGTATTACTATGGGCTCAGTTAAACAATTGGAACGCTGCATCCTTATACATTTGCTCACAGCTGAAATGATTAACACCTGTGCCCTCGCTTTATCCTAGGCAATATTAGCTCTAATTACTTTATTTTATTTTAATCTCCTTCCATGACAGGGTGAGACCTTACAGATAATCTTTTTACTATTATACTACAGCATTCAGTTTTCCATGTGCATGCTCCCGAAGAGTTGATAAATCCACGAAATGCATAGAGCTATTATATGCCATGTTTTTATGCCGACTATATGTTTTATCTACTTAATGATCACCTGTAATATGTGATTTGTATTATTAGTGGTTAATTGTCATTGCTGTATGTTTATCCTTTGAACAAAATATATTGGTTTTCTTGGTGTACTCATGATTACCCCACTTTTTACACCTGCCTGCTTCATTTAAAGTCCCAACCCCCAGTCCTCCTGTTTGTTTCAATTAGATAGGGATGGAGGCAATTGACCTTACCCGGTCACCGCTTCATTTAAAGTACAAACGTTTTCTTTTTTCTGCTCATCATAAGTAGGTAGTCCTGGCAGTTCTACTGCGTCCATCAGGCTCCTCACATGATCCAGGTAGCTGGGAAAGGTTCTGGTGTGATGTTGTGCTGAATAGCTGTACATACAGGAAAACCTGGAAGTAGTCAGCTCCATGCTGACCAGCTTGAACTGGAAGAGGAAATGATGTCACCAACATGGGACGGGAGGAAGGGGTCAGGACTGTCTCTGTGGAATGAAAGCCTACGCGCTCAGAGCTCACAGCTCCTTCTACTGGGCAGTAGAAGGCGCTGTGAGCTCAGAGCGCATAGCCTTTCATTCCACAGAGACCGTCCTGACCACTTCCTCCCACTCGGTGCTGATAATGCTACACTTAGAGAGGCGACTACCCCCCCCCCCCCCCCATATGTTTTGCAGAGTTGCTGGACACACTCTGAAGATGGCTTTGTTTTTACCTAAAGACTGACTAATCAAATGTACATTATTACAAACTAAGGGCATTGCCTCCTTGAGCGCCAGATACCCAATTTACCATCACTTGTTAATTTTCTAGAAGCCCTTAAATGGGTAGGAAGGTTACCTACTGTGGTTAGCTAGCCAACTTGGCTGCTCGGGGGAAGGGGTAATTTTGTCGCCTTCTCTGGGAAAGTTTGGGGGCTTTTTGGTGGCCAGCCTCCCATCCTGTGTATTATAAAAGGGGGAGAAGTTTGGGTCTCCAGGGAGAAGAGCGGGAACTATTGAACAAGGTTGCTGGGACCCGTTGTCTGTTTTATGGACGCCGAATCCTCGGGACAACGTTGTCGTGGATACTGTCATTCCTGGATCTTCCAGTTATGGACTTTACCCATAAGGACTACATTAAGCAAGTATGCCGGGGCAGCCTCAATTAGTGTTAGTTAGGAAAGGTACATTTTACCTTGTTGCATCTGGTAAGCCATGATTACTGTAAAGTTGTTTCAACTGCTTTGAGCTTGGTCTGAAGGTATTCAAAAGGGGTGCATGTTGGGTTCTGGCATATACCAAACAACCTGGGTCTTTAAAAGCACTGGTCTGTAAATGCACTATGGGGTATGAGTAACATTGTTACAAAAGGTTTACTCAAGGCAAAGGAGAGGTGTTAGTTTCCATGGAGAATCGAAGAGAAGAACAACTTGTCAAGTAAATGGCCATAGGTCTGGCAATATTGCCAATACCTGCCATGTCCGCATCTGGCGAACTTCGGACGCATTGGTGTATGCAGACACATGACGGCGCAAACCAATGTGTGACGGCTGCTATTTGCGTGAGCACGTGGCAAACAACGTAACAAATGCTGGTGCCCAGTGGCCTATACAAACCTGCTGCAGAGAGCTCGGAATTGCTGGATTATCATCAGCTTCCCGGTGTTCCCTGTGCTTCTGTGTATTCTGATCTTTGACTTCCCGTTACCGACCAGGCTTGCCTTAACCTGCTTATCCTAATCTTCTGGTTTTGATGCCTGGCTTGTACCCTGATTTGTTCCCATCTGCTCCACTGCTTGATCCCAGCTTGACTCACCAACACTACTTCTGCCTATCTCACCATGTATGACCCCTGGCCTGGCTCCGGATTCTGCTTCTGGGCTTCTCAGCTGTCTAATATGTCTGGCACTATCCAAACATGCTTGATCTACAGTGCATCCTGCTTGTTTCAGCCACCTCATGGTGATCAAGTCTTTAAACCATAGCTACAGACAAACCGGGCTTCTTTGGGAACTGCATTCGTTGTACCATCTTCAAGGGTGCACTACACTTAGCCACAAGGGTAGCCCTCTCAGCACTTTGGCCTCCAATCTGACTCCTAACAGTATAATCCAGCCATTATGTCAGAGGCCAACAGAGGTGCTTCCCTTATGAAGGCTTTGTGCCAACAGGTCACTGCCCTCACTCAGGCAGTACAGAAACTACAGGAAAACTACTTCCAGCTGGAAGGTCGTCTACAACATCTGACAGTGACACCTGCATCTACAGAACATGGTCCGTCCTATACCAGCTTCGCTACTACATCGCCAGCTTCAGAATGCACTGCCTTTATACATACCATGGTAGTCCATTCCCCAGAGCCATGGGTGCCAACTCCCAAATGGTTTTTCCGAGACCGGAAAAGACTTAGAGCCTTCAAAAATGCCTGCCTGCTGTACCTGGCCCTACAGCCAAGGACTTTAAAAGTGGGGTTCTTATTTCCTTACTCTCAGATGAACCCCCGGACTTGGGCCCACAGCTTGTTGGAACAGAACTTGTGAACTCGTTTTTTGAAGCCATGGCATAGAAGTCTTTTGGTGCTAAATCTGGCAGTCCATGTACAACCAAATTCAGGTCATGTCAGAAAGTTAATAAGAAAATATTGGGTATCAAGTGCAGCTGCCAACCACTTGGGATGAAATGGATGAATAGAAAACCAGAAAAACACAATAGCAGCACTCAAATAAAAACAATATAAAAATTGTTCAAGTTTATGTATTCAAACAAGTTCATTTATTGAATGCTCTAAAAAATTAAGTCTAAAAACACACGACCGTCAGTATAACGTATGAATAAAAGTAACTGAAACAATTCCAAACAATTCCAAACCTTCAGACATACCTGGATGATGCCCAAGGTCTCCTCTTCACCAGCATCTCTACCTCCCACCATGCCTGAGATTGAACTTATACAGATTGGCTTGGTCCATTCAGCTCTAACTCCTGGTGAGAAACTTTCTCGCCGGCAAGCTAATCTAATCCTCTACTGTGGGTAAACTGGACATTTCCTTCGTAACTGCCCCATAAGACCCAGTAAGTCCTTCTCATGTATTCCAGTGTACTTCCAGGTCTCTGGGTCTTCCTCATCTCATCTTGTCCTCCCTATCTTGTTGCAAGTAGTTGAAGGGCAAGTCTGGCTGCTGGCAATTGACTCTGGGGTATGTAGCTGTTTTCTGGACTTGGCTCTGGCAATGAAACTCGGCATCCCCCTCTATCACAAAGAACATACCCTGAAAGTACACCTAGCCTGTCACACAAGAGGCTGCACCCATCCTCACTTCAACTGACTCCAGCCACCAGGAGTACTTACGCTTTGATGTCTTGTGTTCACTCATGTTTATGGTCATTTTGGGAACCCCATGGCTGCAGGCACATAATCCACAAATCAACTGGTGCAAGAAGGAAGTTCTCTTCACCTCTTCTTACTACCTGCAGCACTGCTTTGTCCCTGAATCCAGAGAGTCTACTAGCTGCCTGACTGTCCAACCAATGCCCAGCATCCACCAGGATACACCATCAGCTTAACGAGAATTTCTGGATGTCTTTGACAAGAAAAAGGCAGATCATTCTCCCATCTCACCGGCCTTATGATTGTTCAATTGAGCTGCTTCCAGGTTCTGGTATTCCCTTTGGCCACATATTTCCCCCTTCTGAAATGGAATTTGAAACGTTACGGCAATACATTGAGGAAAAATTGGAAAAGGGTTTAATTTTTTCATGAAACTAGATCTGCAAGGTGCCTACAATTTTGTCCGCATTCAGGAGGGAGACGAATGGTATACTGCATTCAGAACACAATTCGGACACTGAGCATTTAGTAATGCCGTTCAGACTTTGCAATGCCCCAGCCATGTTCCAGCACCTCGTGAACGATGTGGAAAAAAGTATCCACACTCCGGTTGTTGCTCTTAAAATGTCTTCATTTTATTGAAAAACCACAGTGGACAAATGCAGATTAAGTCAGTTGACGTGTTTCAGCCTATAAGGCCTTAGTTATAACCACAGTGGTTCTATGACTAAGGCCTTATAGGTTGAAACACGTCAACTCACTTAATCTGCGTTTGTCCACTATAGCTTTTAAATAAAATGAAGAAATTTTAAGAGCAGCAACCGGAGTGCAGATCATTTTTTCCACATTACTTTACTCAGCCAGCGACTGAGGATCGAGCACCTGGGAGCTCTGCTATCTATGTGTTGTATAAGTAGTAGCACTGACTTTTCTGTTTATACTCGTGAACGACATCTTTTGGGAGAATCTCTACCACTTTGTCATCATTTATCTCAATGATATCCTCGTTTTTTCGGCCACTTTGGAGCTCCACAGAACTCACGTGAAGAAGGCACTACTTACCTTCCCACATTTTTACTATGAATATAGTTTCAATGCATCAAATTTTAGGGATGCGGCATAGAAATTGATTTACCTTTTTGATCTGAATATGAAGTAGCAGATGCAATACTTCCAAACATCAGAAAAGAAATTAGCAAAATGTTATCCAATTCAAACCAAAACAATATTACGCAGTTTGAGAGGTATGGTTTGTACATCTCTAACAATTAATATAGGTTGCATTATTCAATAGTTTGGTTTGTTATATAAAGATATATATGATAAACAAAGGTGGAAATAAACTTGCCAAAAGTACATCCAGCTAGAACTTTGGAATTTATCAGAGGAAAGTAAAGGGTTGTCATGCTCATAAGGTATTACCTCCAACGTGTTGTCCGTGTGTCCCATGTCTTATGAAATGATGCACGTCTTCCTGTCTGGTATACTATATCATTTTCATATAGTAATGTTTGGTCTATGTGTTCAATCTCTGAGATACTGGGGATTATGTTGAACCTCAACTTCCTAAGCAACAGTTTTCTTTCATGTGCTTAATCATGGGTCTGAATATTGGGGGGAATCTATTCAAATCCATACTAAGGATGTTATTTTTTCTTTTTGAAAAAAAAAAATACAGCACTCCAAATGTACAACTTGTCCTTCTGAAGTGGAACAACAATCATATAGATTTATTGATTTAAATAGAAGTACAACTCTTGTTTTGGGAGCAGCCCTATTCCTGCTTGCAGGTCCTGTGACGAGATTCCAGTGTTCTGTGCATATCCTAGACAGTGTGTGGTCTTTACAAACAATAGCATTCACATCAAAGGAATACAATCTTACAACTATTGACGTTACAGGTTGTTTGTAGTAGAACATGTAAAGGATTGTTGTAAATACTAGTTTTCTAAAATACCTAAGCCATTTTACTTTCTTGAAACATTTTTTATTAGAATTTTTTGAATTTTGCCTGTTCTCTTTTATATGTGATCTTTTAGAGGGCTTTGCACAAAAATGGAAGCTTGGGAGCTAATATCCAGTTCTCCCTCTAAGCCCTTGTACACACGGTCGGACATTCCGACGGATTTTGTCCGAAACTTGTGTTGCATACACACGGTCAGACAAAGTTGACGGAAAATCCGATCGTACGTAATGTGACGACGTTATTTCGTTACGACGGGACTACGTTCAGGCTAGTAGCCAATAGCTTTGGTCTAGGAATTTGATCTGAGCATGCGTGGCACTTTGTCCGATCGGAATTCTCTACACACAATCGGACAAAGTCCGATCGGACCATGTTGTCGGAAAGTTTTATAGCCCAGCTGTAAAACTTTGTCCATCGGATATTCCGACGGAAACAGTCCGATGGAGCCCACACACAGTCGGATTATCCGACAACACGGTCCGATCGGACATTTTCCATCGGAATATCCGACCGTGTGTACAAGGGCTTAGGATAACCAAATGATCATACAACACACGCATGCATTTCCTGTGATCGGTTAAATTTGACATGTGTTCTTTTTAAATGCATATTTTTTTGCAGAGAAAATGACTAGCCTTTATGTTTTGAAAGTTTATCCACAAGTCCACTAAATATGCATAGCCTTAGGAATTGCACAGATTACACTAATACAGACATGATCCTTTAAAGCTGACATTCTTTAAAAAAAACTGTTAAACAGGCTCTGCTGCACTGCACAAGTGTTAAAAATGGAGATGCTGACAAGAGAGCAGCGGGATGACATAATTATTGTACTGCTGCTGCCTTAGTGTCCAATCCGCAGGCTAAAGCCTGGTATACACAATGAGATTATCGGACAGATGAGCGTCCACTTTTTTTGGCATGCTGGTCTCCGTATTGCAAATGAAGAGGTAATTAAAGTTATAAAAATTTCTGGACGGCAAAATAAAAATTCAGAATTAATGTATTGTATTTGTATGGTATTTTTAGACAAAACTGTTCTGATTAAACAAAAATCGTACAATCTGGTATCATACAAGAAACATGTTCGTGCTTATCCCATCTAATATTTTCACATGACCGTGATCGACTCTTGAACGCTGTGTATTTACAATCAGATTTTCGTACAATCACTTAGAAAGCAGTATTTTTCGTACAATTTTCTGCCAGATTCAGTGCATTGACAGCTGCTGATTGGCCAAAGCTTGCACCTGACCTGAATGCTTTGGCCAATCACAGCACGATGTGCTGTGAGAGCTATGATTGGCCAAAGGCAGGGTGCCTTTTGCCAATCATGGCTCAGGGGCTAAGTCCACGACCCACACTATATAAGTCTGCTGGTTACATGGCGGCCATATATAGTGAATTAATGGAGATTAGGCAGGTAGTATATTGTAGTGTGAATTCAGTCAGTGTAGTGTGTGTGTATGTATATGCATGTGTGTGTTTATCTATCTATCTATCTATCTATATCTATATCTATATATATATATATATATATATATATATATATATATATATATATATATCTATATATATATAGATATATATATATATTACAATTCAGAGTATATAGTGAAGTCTGTATAGTATATATAATGCAGTCCGTATAGTGTATATATAATGCAGTTCAGAGTATATAGTGCCATCAGTGTAGTATATATAATACATTGCAGAGTATATAGTGCAGTCAGTGTAGAATATAAAATACAGTGCAGTGTAGCATATATAATACAGTGGAGAATATATAGGATATATAATGTAGTGTATATATAATACAGTGCAGAGTATATAATACAGTGTATTGAAGTGGTTAAGGGGAACCCTATGACAGAACTAAGGGGAAAAAATTGTGTCCCCCCCCAAATCCATGCCAGGCCCTTTGGGTCTGGTATAGATTTTAATGGGAACTCCACACCAAAATTAAAAATTGGGTCGGGTCCCCCCCAAAATCCATACCAGACCCTTATCTGGGCAAGCAGCCTAGCAGGCCAGGAAAGTGGGGGGGAAAGTGAGGGAGCGCCCCCCTTCTTGAACCATATCAGGCCACTTGCCCTCAACATGGGAAGGGTGCTTTGGGGTGCCCCCCAAAGCACCTTGTCCCCATGTTGATGGGGTCAAGAGCCTCTTCCCGACAACCCTGGCCATTGGGGGGCTTATCGGAATCTGGAAGCCCCCTTTTACAAGCATCACTTTTATATAGGCATGGGCAGGGCCACCCGCTGAGGTAACCAGATGATCCCGCCCCCTCTGACCTTACATGATGTCAGAAGGAGGCGGATCACCCGGTTACATCACCGTTAGTGGCCCCGTCCTTACCTATATGACAGCTATCAAAGCCAAAAGACAGTATTTACCAGGAGGCCTCCCATGGAGGTGGAGTTTTTTCTTTTTTTTTCTATTTATATAAAGGAATTGTCAAAAACTGTCTATTGTGTTTTTTACTTTTTTGACACTTTTTTGTGAATGGATAGGAGTACAATGTACCCGATACCCATTCACATAGGGGAAGGGCCAGGATTTGGGGGCCCTCTTGTTGAGGGGTGTTTCCAAAATGCCGATAAGCCCCCCCTGCCCCCAGACCCCGACAACCAATAGCCAGGGTTGTTAGCAAGAGGCTCTTGTCCCTATCAAGACAGGGACAAGGTGCTTTGGGCATGTGTCCTGGTATGGTTCGGGGGGGGGGGTGTGCTCACTTGTCTCTCCCCCCTATCCTGATTTCCAGGCTATATCTTGGATAAGGGCCTGGTATGGACTTAAGGGGGACCCTACGCTGTATGTTTCCTTGATTTTTTCATCTATATTGCTGGGAGCCATTAATATATTACGGCTGTGAGTAAGTTGAATTAAATGTTTTCCTTTAGAAATGTATTTTGCTGCAGCACTGTTCTACACATCACACAGATGTGCTGCTTTACAGGCAGACTAAGGGGACCACTCAGACACGATATTTAAAGAAACATTTCATTTTTATTGTTTCACTTTAAGCATTATTAAAATCACTGCTCCTGAATAAACGGTTATTTTAAAAGCTTTTTTTGCATTGATACTTGTCCTCTAAGGCAATACCTGGGTCCCCATACATTTTTTATGGCAATAACTTGCATATAAGCCTTAAAAAAAAAGAAGTTTTGATTTTTCATGTTCATGTCCCATAGACTTTAATAGGGTTTGCATGTTCCTGGGGGTGTTTGGACCATCCCTACTGCACACATATCAGAGAGAAAATGGGCCCAAGTGCGCAGCAAAACCTGTAGTGCATATAGTCCAAAAGAGAGAGTGGGGCTCACGGGTCTTGAGAGGTGAATGCACAGTGAAGATTTTATTTTGACAATTCAACAAGGTAGAAGCTTGTCTTCCTCTGCCCTGAGGAAGAGGAGCTTGTGCCTTGTCGAAACGTCCAAATAAAATCTTCACTGTGCATTCACCTCTCATGACCCATGAGTGCCACACTCTCTTTTAGACTATATTATATATGTTTATTATATTATATTTATATTGTATTTATATTTTTATTAGTACTCTACTATGCATAATAAAGCCTGAAAAGAAGTGGACAACCTATATTGTTTTAGTACTATGAAAGACAACTCTGCATTTAAAAGTGTTTTCTAGAAGTGCAAGCTTTACAGATCTGTAAAAATGATTTTCTGTCTTAGCCCTTGTACACACGGTTGGACATTCTGACAACCAAATCCGTTGGATTTTGTCTGACGGATTTTGTCCGACGGATATTGTCCGAAACTGTTGCATACACACGGTCGGACAAAGTTGTCGGAAAATCCGATCGTTCAGAATGTGATGACTTTATTTCATTACGACGGGACTACGTTCAGGCTAGTAGCCAATAGCTTTGGTCTAGGAATTTGATCTGAGCATGCGTGGCACTTTGTCCGATCGGAATTCTGTACAAACAATCGGGCAAAGTCCGATCGGATCATGTTGTCGGAAAGTTTTATAGTCCAGCTATAAAACTTTGTCTGTTGGATATTCCGACGGAAACAGTCCGATGGAGCCCACGCACAGTCGGATTATCCGTCAACACGGTCCGATCGGACATTTTCTGTCGGAATGTCCAACCACGTGTACAAGGGCTAAGATCCAAGTGGTGGCAGTTGCTCCAAATCTTTACAATGAACTCATCTTTTTCCAAGCAAGCCCAGAAACCAATTACGGTACATTGAAAATGGATAAGTAAAACGGCATGTGGATACATGTTTTTTTATTGACTATAACAGGCTGTTTTGGAACTTATGTTATCAGATGGAAACTAGCAAAACCTTTTATTCATGAAATTGTTGTGCAATTTCGACTATTTAAAATAAACAGAAGACCAACTGCAGGGCTACAGGAAAAGGGGTAATGAAAAAATTGGAAGTCAGCTTAAAGTTATGTTTACTTGGAAATGAATATGCTATTCTTATTTAATTAGTATCCCGCTAATAAAAAAATAAATCTACTTTGCACAATTCATTGAAGCCATGAACTTTTTTAACCTTGCAGGAATTTGGAAACAAAGGTTGAAAAGTGGTGATTTTCACTACTCACCTAAACTAAAGTAACCTTACATGTTATTACTGCTACTGGCTACTGGTAGTTGGCATTAGGGTAGACTTAAAGTAGTATGAAATCCTCAGCATTTTCTGAGTTTAACACATTGAGCGCAATAAAATTAAAGTAGTTCTAAAGTCAATTTTTTTTTTATCTGAATGCATTTGTACAATTCAAGTAAAAACATGTGTCCCACTACTTTTTCCTTTCCCTACCTTCTTAAATCCTTACTCTCTTGATTCAGCACTGTACCCAGGGCTCAAGTTCTACGGGAATGCATGAGAACAGAGTTCTTGTACTTTTTCCACAACAGGAACTGTGGCAGGTGCTACACCAGCAGCCGCCGACACAGCTCGCAATAGTAAGTGACCTGACCATTCAGGCATTGCCAGTAGGGGGCCCCATGACAGCTTCCTCTTCGATATACCGGTCAATTACAGCTAGCTGATGGGTAGATCAGGTCCCTGCTGCTAAGAGATTGTATTTAGTCAGACCTCTCATTATGCGCTCCTCCCCGCTGGCCCCTCCTGATTTTCTGTCTCCTCATCCCCCCTCAGTCTTCTGCATACTTGCTCTGTGTGTCCCGCTGAATCTCCCCCTCCTCTATCTTCAGTGATATATGATGAGAGAACCCAGAGGAGGAGCACAGCTATTCTGCTCACAGGACATGCAGGGAGAGAGGTGAGCTGAGGGAGGAACATCAGTTTGGGGTGGTAAGCTGAGCACAATACCTGGCAAAGTTTAATGCCAGGAGAGAAGTTTATGTGGAAACATGTGAAGGGTTGGAATAGCAGCGAGTGTGTGTTGGAGCCCTGCAGAGTTTGCAGCCCCCCAAGCTAACATACATCTCCTAAGCAGGAACACATCACTATCTCCCCAAGCATTCTGTCCAGATAATGTGTAGTTAATTTATGACCTTTCCGTTTTAACCCTGTGTTATCCAAATTCTGTTCAATGAAAAGTGTAAACTCACCACATAAGCACTCTATATACAAAATCAAATTCCCCAATAAAGATCAGAACATGATGTTCACATGTGCATGGAAGCACAATTGAATGAATGCTGATTATACAGAGAATTACCATATTTATGTTTATTGAGGATTGTTTTTTTATGTACTAACAGTTAAGCTTCATACACACAATACGAAAATTGGATGAAAAATACCACTTTTAAAGCGTTCGTGCATATGAGCGTATAATTTTTTTTTTTTGGTGGGCAAGTTGATCTTGGGTGGGAGTTCCCACACTTTTTTCCCCAGGACTTGACCCCTGACTATACCCATCAGCAGCGTTGCTGCTCTCTTCCACTTCTCACAGGACACACTGAGAGCAATTGGCTCCTGATGTTGTCAGTCAGATCCTGTGAGGGAGTGGGAAAGTGTATATGGACACTGGTTTGGGGTGGGGGGGAAACCTCAAGCACACATGTCAGGGCCTGGACACGAACCTTGGACCTCTGCTTGCTGAGCCTCCAGGAATGCTGGACAGCTCCCTTGACAATTCCTTGAATGATCTTGCCTTGAATCTTAAAAAGAAAAGGGAATGTGGTACTTTAAATGAGGCAATTGACTTGTGGAGGTAGCGTGGTTGGTAAACATTATTTATTTGTAACAATAATATAAAACAGATAAAAAAAAGTTTTTTCATATATCTGCACATACACATGGCATAAATGTAATAGATACATATATGTCAACTTGGCAGTACATAAGAGATAGTACATATCAATAAAGTATAATACAAGGTATTTCCTATTAGCAGGTATTGGTAACCCATATGCAAAAGAGCTGCTGTAAGATAGATGCATATACACATAAGTGGTTACATACTACTCAATGAATTTTGAATATATAAAAGATATATATGGGCTAGTGGATAGGTAGTGAGCCAGGCTTGACTGAGCACCCCATGGAAACTCGACACGTTTTATGCCTATCTGTCATTCATCAGGAGTTGGGTACAGAAGTAAACTGTAAATACAAATGGATATGTAGTATTAATATGTCCTACCCCTTTAAGGGGAGAAAAGACCTCATGGGGAGAAAGAACTTGGTGTATTACACTGCCAACTCCTATTCTCATTCAACGTTGTGCATGAAGTTGGTCGGGGACCCTCCCCATAACTGGATTACATAAGCAGGTGAGCTTGATTGCCTTACCATTTCACTATGTGTTTGACACCAGGGAGGCAACACACACACAGCCCATTCACTGGATACACACACACGTAAGGTGTGCGCAATTTTTTTGACACATTCTATACACCCATGTACTATAGTGTACCCAAACAGAATTTTTATCAGTTTGTTCCCACAAATAGAGCTTTCTTTTGGTGGCATTTGATCACCTCTGCTTTTTTTTTGCTAAACAAATAAAAAAATACCTAAAATTAAAAAAAAATACTTTTTCTTTTGTTTCTGTTATAACATTTTGTAACTAAGTACGTTTTCTCCTTCACTGATGGGCACTGATAAGGCGGAACTGATGGGCACTGATAAGGCGGCACAGATGAGGTGGCACCAATGAGGTGACACTGATGGGCACTTACGATGGGCACTGCTAGGCATCATTGATGGATGGAACTAATATGCAGCATAGAATGCATTAAGATAAAAACCTTCTGCCTTTACAGTTCATTTTAAATTGACCAGGTTTGGGATAGGTTTAGTTTTAAGCAAACACGTGCTAACTTCTTCTGTAGTATACTTGCCTTATTCTGCATTGGAAGCAGCAATTCCATATCCACACAGTCGTATGTTGGGAAGGGAATCATCAAAGCTAGGAAGTCGAAAAACATGTGGTCCCAATTTACCATGTAGCAGCACAGTACAATGGACAGAATAACTTTTTTTTTATTATTTGTTGCCTTGGTTTGGAGATGCAATAGTAAATGTTGTGGCATGGTGCTTCTATTAATATTCTTCTTTATTATTCATGATTTATATAATGCCAACAGTTTGCTCGGTGCTTTACAAAAAGAAGGCAGACAACACAGTTACAATGCAATTCAATACAAGAGGTATCTGATGGCCCTGCTCAATAGAGCTTACAATCTAAAATGGAGGGCCAAGTAATAGAAATGGTAATAACTGATAAAAGAGATGAGCTGATGGAGAAAATAAAAGTTTACTTGTTAGGTGAAGGCAGGATAGGCTTCCCTAATGAGGTTTTTATGGATCACCTAAAAGTGGATACAGTAAGAGATAGTCGGACAGATTGGGGTAAGGCGTTCTAGAGGATGGGAGAGGCTCGGGAGAAGTTTTGGAGGCAGGCATGGGAGAAGGTGATGAGGCAGCTAGATTTCAGGAAGTCTTGGGAGGCACAAAGAGAACAGTTAGACTCCATTCACATGTAGATGTTGCTATTTTACAGGCATTTTTTTTCTGGTGTTTTTGCAGCGTTTTTGAACAGGCATTTTGAAGTTCAAATGGTCACCAATGTTAAAGCAGTAAAACACCTGTAATCTGCCAAAAAAGAAGTTCATGTACTTTTTTAAGCGATGTACGTTTTGCTTTAGGTGACAGAATGCTCAGATGTGAACAGGGGCCATTGAATTTAATGGGATTTGTCTTATTGGGTGTTTTTAGAGCTGAGGCTTAGAGTAGAAAAATGCCCAAAAACTAAGCCTTAGGCCCCTTTTACACTTTTACCGCAATTTTGCCACAACTTGAAGCAATGCCTGTCTAATTATGAGGTCGCTGGAACTCAAGTTGCCTCTAATTTGGAACAAAGTAATGCAGGAACTACTTTAAAGTCGCTGTGACTTAACTTTGCAGTCGCAAGTCACAGGACAAGTTGCACAAGTGTGAAAGGGGCCTTAGGTTGATATTTTGGGACAAAGTTAGGCAGCCTATAGACGGTGTGAATTTTTCCTGCAACCATGGGTTGCAAGAAAGAAATTCACTCGATTATCCCATCAACAAAAACAGTACTGACAGAGGAATCCCTTTTGCAGGTCAATTGTCCTCCTGCTGGGAGAAGACAGTAATTCAGTCTGCCCATTAATGGTTGGAATCTCAGCCGGTTCAGCAGGAGATTCGAACCATGTACGGCTGGCCTAAGTGAGGTAACTGGAGGGCAGAGTATAAATGTCTTTGTAAATTGTTGTTAGGATATCAAATTTTGTTTGTTGGGTGAGCAGAAGTCAATGGAGGGAAAAATATTACACTTTAGTTATAATTTTATTATTATTAAGTAATTTTAGTTCAAATGTTATTGTTCTAAGGTTACCCTGGGCCCTACATCAGTTTGAGCCAGTGTGGTCCATATCTTTCATTGCTTCTAACAAGGACTGCTTGTGTATGGCCCACCTTTTAAAATATTTAGAGTAGTACTATCTATTGGCAGAATCCCTGTCCTTTGTCCGTTACACAATCAAGGACAGACAGTTCGCTATATCACTAACAATAGCTAATAATGTCTTATGCTTATTGCCTAATCCCAGTTATGTGAAATGTGGTGAAAGGGCATTGTACATAATTTATGCAAAGTTATATTTTATAATCTTGATGTATACACATAAGGACTGTAATTCCATAAGGTATAAAGCAATTTATTGATCACTGTGCTGCCCCAATGGGGCATAGACTGTATATAGATTGTTTTACTAACCATTTTCTATGGACTTTTATATTTAGTTCACATGCTGTCATCTAGTGACCTTTTGTGGTAATGCACTTCTTTTCTCATTTTCCCTTTCCTGATGTTATGACACACTTCCCTTATATGTATTGCTCCACCCTTTTTCCTATGATTGTACTTCCTGTGTCATGGATGCAGCTACAAGCCACGTGTAGCAGGGCACATGTATTCTGCATTGTAAGCTACACACAATATCATCTTTTGACCGCATAAATATTACAACCTATTCATCTGTTTGTATCCTGCCATCTGCTGTAACCTGATGTTCAGAATAAAAGCATCTTTGTGGACGGAATCGGTATTTGGGGAGTTCAAGCTATCTGATGAGGATTGTCCTCAGTGATTATAACTTATACGGGCCAGGCATCGAGGCCTCACAAGGGATAAATCCCTTCACAACAATCGGAGTCAGAATAGTCAAAAGATGTATAGAATTCCCACAGCCTTCATTGTATATGTGTGTGCCTGATCTGCAATCAAGCTCAGTGCCATCCACCATCTTGTAAAGCACATGGTTGCAGGAGTTTACTGCACCTCATGCGAATGTTAAGGTTTCCCTACATTGAACTGCGTTACCCCACCTGTCTAAGCTGCTGTTCGTCTTCTTAAAGAGACAGTACCATTTCTTGCAAAAATGTGCAAATGTCTAGACAGGACTCTGAGCACCCTTTTGTGGCTGAACCAACACAAATTCATCATGCCTCTGAACCTGCAGATGTACAGGGAGCAGAGTCTGCAGATATTGGAGAACAGAGTGTAAGACCCAAACATACAATAAAACCTACACAAGAACGCAGAGAAAACTATGACACCACTAGAGATGAGTTCTCCAGCAATCTGTCAGACTTGTAAGACAGAACTGCATGTCAGGTTTGTCACGCTTGAATGATCAACCAGCTGAACTTAGACTCTATAGATCGCTTATCTGCCACGTCTAAAATACATAGCTTTCTTGCAGGACTGTAATATAGAGGACTCTTCAGCAGAACTGACCAGGGCTGATGCACTAAACCAACAAAGGGATCTCTTAGTGCAAAATGCCCAGTGTAAGGCAGAACTCCGCATTGCTCAACTACAGGAGACCAGATCTCACAGATTCACATCAACCAAGCACACTGCACGTTCCTCTAGATCCTCTCGTTCCAGAAGCTTCGACATTAAGCGACAAGCTAATAGAGGCCCGTGCACGTCTGCAAGAGAATAAAGTGCGAAGCTCCTTTACCAGAAACGAAGCATAAATAGAAACACAAAAGGCAAAGATCGAAGCTCAACAAGCAGAGGCAGATTCCCATTTAAAGACACAAAAGGCAAACATGTAAGCTCAACAAGCAGAAATGGAGGCAAAGATGAAAGCTCAAGAAGCAGAAATAGAAACACAAAAGGCAAAGATGAAAGCTCAACAAGCAGAGGCAGATTCCCAATTAAAGAGTCTGCAAATGGAAAAGGAAGAAGCAGCTACCATAGCAAGGCTAATAGTTCTCGAACAAGTGATGGGAGAAAGTGTTAACTCAGACTGGTCCATCACAGCGAAACTGCAAGACCGAGTTGAACGCATCAGTGAATATGTACTAAAGTATAATGTTTGCAATGATACAGAGTTATCTCCTGTACGTCTTTCTAACCACACTGTTCTTAACTCAACACAGAACCTCTCAGCTCCAAATGCCTGAGCCTCTTCAGGTCTACAACACAAGTGCATCTATGCAGCAAACCGCATCACCTCTTGCTGACAAGGTGGCTTCCAGTGACAAGCCACAGCTCAAGCCACAGCCAGAGCAAGCCTTAGGGACTACAACACAATTAAACGCTCTTGCAACATCATATATGATATGCCGTAATCTCTTTAACACTACCCTCTCAAGTTTTAGGACTGGAGATCAACCTTCAAAGCTGCCATTGCTGATTTCAACCTTACTACCAAGGAGGAACTTGATTTGCTCATAAAGTGGCTAGGGCCAGAATCTGCAGATCGTGTTAAAAGACTGAGAACAGTGCATGTTGACCACTACGCAAGACTTGAGCAAGCCTATGGTAGTTCTGAAGCCATAGAAAGCGTTCTATTCAAGAGACTGCAAAACCTCCCAAAAATATTTAACAAAGACTATCGCAAGCTCCAACATCTGAGTGATCTTCTCATGGAGCTAGAGTTGGCAAAGAGAGACCCACGTCTACCTGGACTAAGCTTCCTGCACACTGCTCATGGTGTCAATCCAGTGGTGTCTAAACTGACATACAGCCTGCAACAGAAATGGGCTCAACAGGGCTCAAGGTACAAAAGACACTATAACGTATCTTTTTCTCCATTTGCATATTTTTGCAGGTTCATCAGTGATCAAGCCCGTATGAGAAACGATCCCAGCTTCAGTGAACTCAACTTCCCTGCTTTATCATCTTCATCAAGGTATGATAACATAGCAGCTAAACGTAGAGACAATAGAGCAATATCTGTTAAAAGGAAGGACATCTCACCACCCGTATCCTCTCCTGCTCATCCGAGTGATTCGGGTGACAGAAATAAAGACGCTAATCATCAGTGCCCTATTCTCAAGAAGCCTCACCCCCCTAAAGAAAAGTTGTGGGCTTAGGACAAAGATGCCAAAAGAGCACAGGGAGATTCTTCAGAAACCCGGAATATGCTACAGGTGCTGTGCTTGTTATGGACATTTTACTAAAGACTAAGGATGAGCCGAACATCCCCCTGTTCGGTTCGCATCAGAACCTGCGAACAGACCTAAACTTCGTGTGAACTTTAGAACCCTATTAAAGTCTATGGGACTCGAACGTTCAAAATCTAAAGTGCTAATTTTAAAGGCTAATATGCAAGTTACTGTCCTAAAAAGTGTTTGGGGACCTGGGTCCTGCCCCAGGGGATATGGATCAATGCAAATAAAAGTTTTAAAAATGGCCGTTTTTTCGGGAGCAGTGATTTCAATAATGATTAAAGTGAAACAATAAAAGTGTAATATTCCTTTATATTTCGTACCTGGGGGTTGTCTATAGTATTCCTGTGAAGGGGCGCATGCTTCCTGTGCTTAGAACTGTCCCTGCACAAAGTGTAATTTCTGCAGAAAAAAAAGTCCTTTAACCACTTACAGACCGGACCATTTTGCTGGTCAAAGACCAGATCACTTTTTGCGATTCGGCACTGCGTCGCTTTAACTGACAATTGCGCGGTCATGCGACGTGGCTCCCAAACAAAATTGATGTCCTTTTTTTCCCACAAATAGAGCTTTCTTTTGGTGGTATTTGATCACCCCTGCGGTTTTTATTTTTTGCGCTATAAACAAAGATAGAGCGACAATTTTGAAAAAACACATTATTTTTTACTTTTTGTTATAATAAATATCCCCAAAAATATATAAAAAAAACATTTTTTTTCCTCAGTTTAGGCCGATTTGCAATAAGCGATTATTGATTGGTTTGCACAAAAGTTATAGCGTTTACAAAATAGAGATAGTTTTATGGCATTTTTATTAATATTTTTTTTTATTTTATTTTTTACTAGTAATGGTGGCGATCAGCGATTTTTATTGTGACTGCGACATTGTGGAGGACACATCGGACGTTTTTGACACATTTTTGGGACCATTGTCATTTATACAGTAATCACTGCTATATAAATGCAGTGATTCCTGTGTAAATGACACTGACAGTGAAGGGGTTAACCAGTGGGTGGCAGTGTAGGGTTAAGTGTTCCTAGGGGTGTGTTACTAACTGTGGGGGGGTTGGGCTTTCATTTAGTGAACACTGATCTCTGCTCCAATCACATGGAGCAGAGATCAGCGTCACTAGTTGCTAGGCAGAATGGAGAAATGCCGTTTACACGGCCTTTCCTCCATTCAGCCGTCCCGTGAGACGATCGCGGGTATGCCCGCGGCGATCGAGTCCGCGAGACCCGCGACCGGACTCACGGGGGTCCCGACCGCCACACGAGCGATGGCAGGGCGGCATTAAAGATTGGACGTACCTGTATGCCAATATGCCTGCCCGTGCCATTCTGCCGACGTACATCGGCGTGCGCTGGTCAGGAACCGGTTAAAATCACTCGCGGCTATAATGAATTGTCGGCACCCGTAATACAGAGAACACTCACTGAAAGTCATTGATAAAAAAAAAAAAACGTGGGGTTCCCACGTCAAAAAATAAATAAATTGACGTGGAGTCCCCCTAAAAATCCATACCAGACCCTTTATCCGAGCACGAGACCTGGCAGGCTGCAGGAAAAGAGGGGGGACAAGAGAGCGCCCCCCCCTCCTGATCTGTACCAGGCCACATGCCCTCAAAATTGGGAGGATGCTTTGGCCCCTCAAAGCACCATGTCCCTATGTTGATGGGGACAAGGGCCTCATCCCCAAAACCCTGGACGGTGGTTGTGGGGGTCTGCGGGCGGGGGGCTTATCAGAATCTGGAAGCCCCCTTTAACAAGGAGACCCCCAGATCCTGGCCCCCCCTGTTTGAAATGGTAAGGGGGTACAAAAGTACCCCTACCATTTCACAAAGAAAGTGTAAAAAATAGTTAAATAAGACAAACATGCTTTTGAAAAATTCCAGCGGTGGTAATCCACTCGGGGTGATTTCTTAGTCCAGCACAGCAAATCTATCCATCCATCTTCTGTCTCCACGGAGGAGACACTGCGGGGATCCCGGCGGCTGATGTTTCTTATATGAGGAGGGCAGGGCCACCCGTCACCTGACCCCGCCCCTCTCTGACGCTAGTGAGGGAAGCCAGGCTTCCCCAATGACGTATGGGTGACCCCACCCCCCTCTGATGTAACGGAAACCTACGTCCCCCCCTCTTTTCCTGTGGCCTGCCAGGTTGCGTGCTCAGATAAAGTGTCTGGTATGGATTTTTAGGGGGACCCCCACGTCAATTTTTTTTTACATTTGACGCAGGGTTCCCCTTAATATCCATACCAGACCTGAAGGGTCTGGTATGGATATTTAGGGGGAACCCCACGTCGATTTTTTATTTATTTTTTTGACACGGGGTTCCCCTTAATATCCAAACCAGACCTGAAGGGCCTGGTAATTGAATTTGGGGAAACCCCACGTTTTTTTTTTTTTTTATCAATGACTTTCAATGAGTGTTCTCTGTATTACGGGAGCCAACAATTCATTATAGCCATGAGTGATTTTAAAAGACTTTTTTTCCTGCAGAAATGACACTTTGTGCAGGGACAGTTCTAAGCACGGGAAACGTGCGCCCCTTCACAGGCATACTATAGACACCCCCCAGGTATGAAATTTAAAGGAATATTACACTTTTATTGTTTCACTTTAATCATTATTAAAATCACTGCTCCTGAAAAAACGGACGCTTTTAAAACTTTTTTTTGCATTGATCCATGTCCCCTGGGGCAGGACCCAGGTCCCCAAACACTTTTTAGGACAATAACTTGCATACTAGCCTTTAAAATTAGCACTTTAGATTTCTCCCATAGACTTGTACAGGGTGTTCCCGGCTTTTAGAATTTGCCACGAACACCCCAAATTGTTCACTGTTCGCCGAACAGGCGAACAGGCAATGTTCGAGTCGAACATGGGTTTGACTCGAACTCGAAGCTCATCCCTACTAAAAACTATAAAGTTGTCATCAAATGCACAGAATGCAGTAAGCGACAGACATTTTACAGCTATGCATCTGGGTCCACCCTCAGACAATTCACAGCAGCCTCCTACCTCCAGCCCTGTCTCAAGTCATAGCAGGGAGCAACAAGGTCATGCTCCACACACAGCTAATGTTTCTTCTTCATGCACAGAAATCTGTGGAGAAGGCTTAGATCACAAGATATGCCTAGTCAAAATATACCCAAAGGGTCAACCTGAGGAAGCTATTAGGATGTATGCCATAATAGATGAACAGGCAACAGATCCCTGGTTAAGCCTAAATTATTTGAGATCTTTGGTACAGAGCAGGAGTCTCCAAACTATGGCCCACCAGTTGTTCAGGAACTACAATTCCCATCATGCCTGGTCTTGTCTGTGAATGTTAGATTTTTACAATGCCTCATGGGATGTGTAGTTCCACAACAGCTGGAGGGCCGTAGTTTGGAGATCCCTGGTATAGAGGGACACGCATCGCCGTATACTCTCAGAACCTGTTCTGGTCGTGAAGAGACCGTCTGTAGAAGGGCAGATGGGTTCATGATCTCTCATATCAATAAGGGAGAGGGCATACCCCTACCAACATTAGTTGAGTGTGACCTGACAAAAGGGAAGAAATTCCTACTCCAGGGGCTGCATATCACCATCCTCACTTGAGGCACCTGGTAAATGAAATTCCTGCAATGGACATCAATGCTGAAATCTTGATCTTGCTAGGACCTCATGATGCCCCTTATGCACAAAAACTTGAGTGCTGTTACCTGCCTTTATTCGGAGTGTATCATCCACGTAAGCCAAAGCAAATCAGGGTAGTATTTGACTCCAGTGTCAAGCATCAAGGCGTATCCCTGAACAATGTTCTTCTGACTTGTCCGAACCTAACCAACAACCTTGTAGGTGTACTTATGAGGTTTAGAAGAGAGCCAGTTGCCATAACTGCTGACATTGAACAAATGTTTCATTGCTTCACTGTGCGTGAAGACCATAGGGACCTCAAAAGGTTTCTGTGGCTCTGTGACAACAACATGGACAATGAGATGATTGAATACCGCATGAAGGTACATGTTTTTGGAAATAGTCCCTTACCCGCTGTTGCAACATACGGTTTACGAAAAAAACTGCTTGACACTTAGTTGAGAGAGAGACTTCTATGTGGACGATGGACTTAAATCTTTACCTACAGAAGAAGGAGCCATAGACCTGCTCCAAAGGACACAAGGTATGCTTTATGAGGCCAACCTCAGACTACACAAGATTGCTTCAAATAGTGTTGCTGTTATGAAAGCCTTTCAACCTGGCGATCATGCCACAGGGTTTAAAGTCTTGAATCTGAGAATGGACATACCACCTGTACAGAGAAGTCTGGGCCTACAGTGGGACTTATTAAAAGACACTTTCGGGTTTCAAGTCAGCTCTGCAAACAAGCCATTTACCGAACGTGGTGTTCTGTCAGTGGTGAACATCCTATATGATCCGTTGGGGTTCATAGCTCCCATCAACATACAAGGTAATTCCTTACTTAGATGGTTTTCAGAGACTATTAAAGATTGGGATGCTCCACTACCAATAGACCAGCTTTCAAAGTGTGAGTCCTGGAAACAATCTCTACATGCCTTAGATGGAATCCGTATACTACGCTGCTACACTTCTGCCTCCCTTGCCACAAGTCAGAGGAAAAAGCTTCACATCTTCTTAGATGCAGCTACTGAGGCCATAGCAGCTGTCGCTTACCTCAAGGTAAGAGATTCTTCTAATCAAGCCCACATAGGGTTTCTGTTTGGGAAAGCTAAGTTAGCATCTAACCCTGAACACACGATTCCCAGGCTTGAACTTTGAGGGACTTTGCTAGCTGTAGAAATAGCAGATTTCATACTGCACGAGCTAGACATTCAGATAGATGATGTCAGATTCTTCACAGAAAGCAAAGTTGTTCGGGGCTACATATACAACCAGACTAAATGTTTCTGTGTCTATGTCAGCAACCGTGTAGAGAGAATCAGGAAATCATCTAAACCTGAACAATGGCATTATGTTCCACCTGGAAACTTTAAAACAGGAAATCTGTGCTGTGACCAGTGGAAGCGAGTACAACACCTCGCCAACTGCTTCTGGAATCGTTGGAAGATGGAGTATCTTTCTATTCTGCAAGGACGCAGGAAATGGCAACGGCTGAACCATAACATACAAGTTGGAGCTCTCCTTCTGCTTAAGGACCAGCAAGCTGAAAGAATCGAATGGCCCATGGGAATTATTGTAAAGAGCGCTCCTAGTGATGACGCTAAGGTACGTAAGGTGGAGGTGAAGGTTTCAAGACAAGGGACTGTAAAGACTTTCATCAGACCTATCACGGAACTTATTCTGCTCTTACCATTTGATGAATGAACTTTTTTGCCTATACTACTGGATCCTACCTGTGACTTCAAGAAGAAAGTGTCTTGAATTTTAGTTGACATAACTCGATGCCTTGAATTAATTGAGTTATTGTTATTGCATTAAATGCATGTTCTTTTTATGTCTTTCGGGTCTTTAAGACATCTAGCAAATTACACTGTTTGTTATTTGCAGTTGCATAACTACCGATCTGATGTATATAGTGACATGCCAGACGGGGAGTGTGCTGCTCCAACGGGGCATAGAATTTATATAGATTGTTTTCCTAACCATTTTCTATGAACTTTTAGATTTAGTTCACATGCTGCCATCTAGTGACCTTTGTGGTAATGCACTTGTTTTCTCATTTTCCCTTTCCTGATGTTATGACAAACTTCCCTTATATGTAAGGCTCCACCCTTTTTCCTGTGATTGTACTTCCTGTGTCATGGATGCAGCTACAAGCCACATGTAGCAGGGTACATGTATTCTGCATTGTAATCTACACACAATATCATCTTTTGACCGCATAAATACTACAGCCTATTCATCTGTTTGTATCCTGTCATCTGCTGTAACCTGATGTTCAGAATATAAGCACCTTTGTGGATGGAATCAGTATTTGGTGAGTTCAAGCTATCTGATGAGGATTGTCCTCAGTGATTATAACTTATACGGGCCAGTCATAGAGGCTTCACAAGAGGATAAATCGCTTCACAACAATTGAGAATAATCAGACAGTCTGCTAATAAAAGAATTCTGGATACATACTAGAATGGTGATGTCATGAAATTCCCTACATGCCTCCAGTGAGTTAATGAAGGACTCAATGATATAGTAATTACACTGGTAAATTAATTGTTTTATTATATGTGTCACACAACCAGTGTCTTAAAACCACATGTTTGCTTCTTGAAGGGTGTTGTCTTGACAGATCTGGCACCGTGTCCTTTGACTTGTTGCCAATTCATTCTGCTGATATGAAATGAAGGAAATGTTTTAATTTGTGAAGAGCACAGCTTGAGGTAGCTTACTGTCATTGTGAACTGCTCTGTCTGGTTTGACCTCTAACAATATGGGGCAATAGATAATTGTTTTGTCAGTTTTCACTTTTTCTATACTTTTAAGAATCCCTTATAGCTCAGAGAACATTCCGTATTTTTAAATGTCAAAAACATGCTGTCTTTGTCTGTTTATATACATTGTTAAAGCTGTTTTCAACAAAAACAACGGCTTATTATTGTACAGCTTAGATGTGTTGACTCCATTCGTTTTTTTTTATCTTTATTTCTTTCTTTTTTTTGCATCTGGTGATTCAAGCACAAAGTCTGTTATTTTTCAAATTTTAATAAATGTTAAGTTTACCTTTTGCAAAAAAAATAAAATAATTGTATTAAGACTTAATGTACACAGGACGCTTTAAAACTTCTCCTGACCAACTGTAACTTTAACCCACGTTTGCATTTAGAAGGTTTTTTTTTTTCTTCAAATAGTCAAAAATGTATCTCCATTAAAAAAGCCTGTAAATGAAACGCAGTTAAACGCGAGTTTAGAAGCTATTATAGGCGTTTCAAATGCCTCTGAACATCTGTCCTGAATGCATTTTTTTTTCCTTTCCAAAAAACTCAACTGCCTAGAAATCACTATAAAATGTGTACATGTACTAATAAGAAAATATAGAGGAGAGTTCAGGAGTAGCTGAAAAAAATGCCCAACTGCTCCTAAAGGTCAGTTTATCTGCAACAGTGTACATGAGGCCTTAATGCACATATTTGCATTAAAAAAATGTGCTTTATTTGTTTGCAAATGACCCTGCAAAGAATTGCACCCTTTAAGTGGTATGGTAGTAAACTGTACTTTTTATTTTTACCTACGGGTAAGCCTATAATAAAGCTTACCTGTAGGTTAAAGTGATTGTAAAGCTTCGATTATAAAAAAAAAAATTAACAAACATGTCATACTTACCTCCACTGTGCATCTCGTTTTGCACAGAGTGGCCCCAAAACACCATCTTCTGGGGTCCCTTGGTGGCTCTCGCAGCTCCTCCCCACATCAGATAAACCTCTAGGAGAAGTGCTCTTCCGGGGTTACATTGCAGGCGTGCTCCCAAGTCCCGAATGTATGACTCGGCCCCACCCCCTGGTGCCCGCATCATTGTATTTGATTGACAGCAGAGGAAGCCAATGGCTGCGCTGCTATGAATCTGTTCAATCAAGAGACAAGAACCCCAGGCAGAGGGACAGCACGTTCCCCCCCCTGGGTGAAATTCCAGGGCTCCGGTAAGTAAAACGGGGGGCTGGGGGGCCGGTCCCCTCCAGGTGTTTTTTCACCTTAATGCATATAATGCATTAAGGGGAAAAAACATGAGGGTTTACAACCCCTTTAAGGCTAGGTTCACACCTATGCGTGTGGCTGCAAGTGCAGAAATCACATCTGTTTCTGCATCCGCAACCACCCGCTGCTCTTGGGAGACACCCCCACACCTTTCAGAATGCGGCACATTTGAGGGTGCATGAACCGCAGGGAAATTGAATGGTATTTTGGAGCTGATTTTCCTGCGGCCGCGTTTTTGAAAAGGTGCATACTTTTTTGCATACTTTTTTTTGTGGAAACGCAGGCACAGCAGCCCATTTGAATGGGCTGCCCTGCCCGTGCAAATGCAGCCAGCTCAAAACATGGGCGTGTAAACCTAGGGTAAATTAATATCTCCTAAACGTGCACCATTTAGGAGATATTCCTGTGAGCAGCAGCTGGTGATGTCACGACACATGCATTCTGAAGGCACGGCAAACCCGCGCACACGTGTCATCACGATTCGGCCAGTCAAGTGGCCACACCCCGCTAACCCGTTAGGAAGACCGGGTGAAGATGGAAGCCTCTGGAGGGCTTTGTTTCAAGGTAAGTCTCTCACAATGTGTTAGTATGCGATGCATACTAGCACATTATGCCTTTACCTTGCAGGCAGACTTTTTTTTTTTTTTTAGTTTACTACCACTTTAATCAGTGAATCGTGGGTGCAATGCCAGCCAGTCTCCTGCAATCTTTTCCTCCAGTACCAAGTTATAAACTTTCAGTTGGAGAATTGGATGTACTGTCAATGGACTACAAGTTTGGTGTAGTTGATTCATTCATGGATCTCTGTGAATGAATGACATGGCTGTGCGGGTGGAGCCATGCATAGTCACTCTGATTTCAAATCTGACAGCTGCTGCATGCTACTGAAGGCGGGGGGCATTTTGGGGATGGGGAGGATAAGCTTGGCATTATATTACACACTAACTTAGAGGTGGAGTTAACATTTAATAGTCCAAGCTGTCCAGTAAAGGTGGCACTTAGAATTTGATTCTTTACCATTAACGCGTGCTTACAATGATCAGCTTTTATACATTTATATAGGGCTGCAACTAACGATTATTTTCATAAACGATTAATCAGCCGATTATTTTTTTCCGATTAATCGATTAATCGGATAAAATAATTTAAAAAAAAAAATGTAATATGCCATTTTTCCATTTATTTAAAAGTAATAATGAAAAAACTGAGTGTTACACTCAAACTGCAGAATAAAATACAGATGATGGGGTACTATTCCTCCATGGGACATACATGGGGCAGGGAGAATTACCTTCAAAGAAAGTATGGTGAATGTCAGATTCCCTGCTTTATTCATACAAGTATGTGTATATATAAAGAGAGTAATAATAGACATATAAAATACTTCCTTTATTCCATAGAAAGTATACATTGAGGACAATATATAAAAAAAAGAAGAAGAATTAGAAATATAGTTTATGTAAAATATATACGTGTAAAGGTAAAAAAAAATGAAAAGGGGGAGATATATATATATATACACACATACATATACACACACACACACACACAGGTGTCCCCCCCAGTATAGATGACACATTCCTCCCCTCTCACATGGTGTCACTGCCCCACCTCCTCTCAGTGCTCCCCTCCCCCCTCCGGTGTCTTGGGTTCTCTCACCCCTTCATGGTGACAGCGGCTCCTCCTCGGTGTGCTGGGTGGTGTGGGGCGGAGTCTCAGTCCGGACCCGCCACACGTGACTCGGCCGACTCCTCCGAATGGTACGAAGGGCACCCCGAAGCCGGAAGATGGATGCACACATGTGCAGAGCACACCCTCCAGTCACAGCAGCGCTGGAAAGCGGCCCGGCGAGGGCTTGCCGCGCCTGCGCTCTGTGGCAGGTCTATCGAAGGCTGCTGGGTAGAGGGGGGAGGAGGAGCCAGGACGTCAGCTGGGTGGAGAATGCGAGCAGGTGTAGCTGCGTGCTCGCGGATGTGGCGCATGCGTAGGACACAGGAGGATACACAGGATTCTAACGGACCGGCAGGGAGGAAGGTGCAGACCAACCAATCGATAATGAAAATCGTTGACAACGATTTTCATTATCGATTATTATCGATAATATGGCCTAATCATTTCAGCCCTACATTTATATAAAATCTTTATCCCAAAAGTAAAACAAACTGGTTGCTGTAACTGCTTAAAAGGTGTTAGTTGGAATTTGGCTTTAATTCACTATCCAAATCTGCTATTGTGTCTGAGGCTACATTCACACAGCAGTTTAACTATGGCCTAGAGGGGTTGCCATCAAGAGTCAGCAGATTCTTGCTGGCAGCTATAAAAGCCGAGTGCCAACACTGTGTGTGAACAGCTGCAGTTGCCAAAGGCAGCTATCAGATGATTTGCACTATGTACAAATCTTTGGCCAGATCGTATATGATTGCTCATCTGAGTGGTTACATGCAAATAGAGCTCTTAACGGACCATGGATGCAGCATTTTGGCGACACACAAACGAATGCGTCCAGTATTGCTGGGTCCAGAGGTGGCGTTTAGCCACCTCCTTAATGCAGCAAGCAGTGGCGTAACTAGAACCTTCAGGGCCCCGATGCAAGAAACCATGAAGGGCCCCCCTGAACTCCAGCCAGGGCCCTTCCCTCCAAGTCCGGCGGTGGAACTCCAGGGCGTGGTCACAGGTATGACCTTTGTGAGCCCTGTAGTTCCACCACTCGTATCAGTATTTTTTTTTATTATATTTTTTTAATTTTTTGGTGCTCCATTGGGGGACTGTCCCTAGGCAGGATGGGGTCCCCGTCCCCAGAATAGATGAAGTCCTTTTCTCCAGGGCAGATGAAGTTACTGCCTCCAGGTGAGAAGGGGTCCCTGTCCCCAGGGGAGGTGGGGGTCCCTGTCCCCACGTGAGAAGGGTCCCTGTCCCCAGGGAGAGATGGAGGGGGTATGTAATGGTGTTTGGGGGATGGGGTCCTCTCACTCACCATGACCAAGCTGCACTCATCCATGTTGGCCTGGGCTCTATCCAGTGTGCTGGACGGGCGATCAGCATATCTCCCAGAAAGACCTTTTTATCATCTGTGTATGACAGGGGAGGAGGGGGGCGGGCAGACAAGCCTGCAGTGTCCTCCGGGGGGCTCTCATAGGGCTGCACTGCATCTGTGTGCTCTGTTTGTTTACTTGGGAGAAGTATGCAGTGCAGTGTGGGCAGGACTCAGGGGGGATGGGACTCTGGCTGGGGAGAACAGACATTGGACTGAGCGGCAATGCATGGAGCAGGTGAGGGGTACTCTGAGGAGCCAGCCGAGGACACAGGTCATGCAGGGAATGCACAACTAAAGAGCAGCCAGTGCGATAGTCGAGCATGGAGCTCTGCTAGTCACCCTCCACCTCCAGCCACCCGTGTGCATGGTGCACTGGTACCCCTAGCTGCCTATGCTGCTGCCGGCCATATGTAGAGGGGGCTGCATGGGCCCCCTGCATCACAGGGCCCAGTTGCGGTTGCTACTGCTGCACCCGCTATAGTTACGCCCCTGGCAGCAAGCTATCCATGGCTAAATTGCTCATAAGTACAACTTAAGGCTATCCCCTCTCCAGATTGACAATGCTACCATCAAAAATTGTTTAGTCTCTGTTGCTCCTCCATCCAGAGTGGAGACACCATAAGACAGGACGTGTGTTACTGGCTGAATTACCAAGTGAAAATAAAAGAAAAAAGCCAGCCACCACATTTTTTTTGGAAAGCTGCAGTATATTACATATTTGTTTCTTGGGTTTAGATACACTTTAGGTGGGGAGTCAATAGAGGGCTGGGTTTAATACTGCTTAATAATTTTAGGCTTTGAACTACCCACATGTGGAAGGTGATCAGAATTGTGTATATAGTTCAGTATTTTAACCTCCCTGGCGGTATGATTAGTTCTGGTTTTAGGTGCTGAATGCGGTACAATTATTTTGCATGGAAATTTGGCGTTTTATATTGTAGTCCTGTAATTCTTAGGCCGCGTACACACGCGCGGACTGTTCGCCCAACTTTGTCCGTCCAACAGTTTCGGCAAACAGTCCGCTCAAAATTAGCATGGACGGACATGCCCACACACGACGAACGAACAGTTTGCTGAAACCGTGCGTGATGACGTGAACGGCACGTACGACGGGACGAAAAATACGACGTCCTATACACTGCATTATAGCTTTCGGCGTGAAAATCCTTTCTGAGCATGCGCGCAACTTTGTTTGACGAACAAGCCTACACACGGGCGGACTGTTCACTCAAACAAGGTTTAAGCGGACAGTTTTTTCGGAATTTCCGAAAAACCTTGTCCGTCCAACTGTCCGCTGAAACTGTCCGCTGAAAGCCCACACACGAGCGGACTGTCCGCCCAAACACTGTTCAGCGGACAAAGTTGGGCGAACAGTCCGCGCGTGTGTACGCGGCCTTAGGAATAACTCTCTTAAATCTGTTCAAACCAGAGTCTAGCAGACATCCCGGGTATGATAAAGTTTATAATATAATAAATAATAATAATAAAAAATATTCAATAATGTAATCAAATCCAAAAACACTAAAATTTGCTCATTTGCAGAATTGTTGCTGTCATTAGATTTAGTGTTTGTTGATGTATTTCCCCACAAATCGCTATCGCTCAATTCTGCAAGTGATTATAATTTATTATCACTGTTTTCTAGTTGGTCTAAAATCACTTTTGACATAAAGGGACACTTTTTGGTTGCTATGGACAATCTCCAAATTCCAGGCAGAAAAAAATGTATTTATAATATAAAAGTGCATGCAGGGCACTGCACAGACCACTAGGGACAAAGGGGGTGTGTAATTTTATTATACAGTACTGTAATCTGTAAGATTACAGTACTGTGTGTGTTTTTTTACTTTTTTGAATTTGGTGCCGATCTCCGCTCCCGTGCTGTAACGTCGCAGGGAATGGAGCTCGGCGGCATTCGGGCACTGTGTGAATCGAGCGGAGGACAGCTCGATCACACAGCGCGGAGGACATCGCTGGATCCAGGGGACAAGGTAAATAACTTCTCCCTGTGTCCTCCCTGTATCCAGCAATGCGATCCCGAGTCTGGCTCGGGGTTACCGCTCGTGGAACTAAAATCCCAACCCGAGCCAGACTCGGGATCACCGCCAGAGAGGTTAATACATGATTTTGATGCTTTTAAACCATGTTTCTGTATCATCCTCTACATAGGTAGGTGCTAGATTAGGATTTTTGTTGAGTGTAGGAAAATTTAGGGAGGCCCGGCTAGCAGCTGGGAGTGGCTTAGAGTTAGCAGCTGGTGGCACACAGGCAGCGTCACTGAGACTGCCCATTTTTTTTTCTAGAGGATTCTAGGAGGAGAGGAGGAGAGGTGAGGTAGAGCTGCCCAGGGTGTGCTAAGAAACCTGGACCAATCCCCAACTTGGATTGGCAGGGAGCAGGCCTCCTTAAATACCCAGGGTCAGCCCAGCTAGGGAGAAGTGGTCAGGTGGAAGAACTGAAGATGGAGTACTAGGCTTAAGCCTTAGCTATGAGTAAGCACCAGTAGTTAAGGTGTGAAACATGTTAGCGATCTACTTCATCGTTTGCTGTATGGATTTTTACTACTAAAGATATATCCAGATTAAATTTTTCTTTGTATGAAGTACTAGGCTGTTGGGGCCTTTAAAAGAGCTCCCCAATCTGGGGGGTGGTGACATTGGGCCTGGAGCTTGTGTGCAGGACAGAGCCTCTCAAGACCATGTGAAGGTTCTGTACAAGCACATAGACTGTTCATTGTCTTAAGGTGATTGAGAAGTGAATGCCGGGCTAGGCAGGGTGACAGGTGGACCACTACACCTCCTACAGGGGCACCTCTACATTTCTATTAAAGAAACACAAGAACTGCTATTATCTATTAAATTTGGGCTAATTTGTTAAAAAGTTGAGAATGTTCACATGATAAAGAGTGTGAATATCCATATGAATTATCCAGTCAATGTACAGATAAAGTATGTAAACGAATTTGCTTTTCGTGTGAATGGATAAAGTGAATTTTTTTTTTTTTTTTAGCAATTTATTATTTGGACAATTCTTTTAGTGAATCAGCATCATTATCTGTTGGTAATAAAGTTTACAAATGTGTTTTAGAGTCGAGCAAACCATTTAAAATGTGTTCTGCCTCTGATTTGCTCAATTTGGAATAACATTTTCTGACAAGGTAAATTCAATCTGTGAATCACCAATATTAAGTTTTATGAGATCTTAAAGGTTTAAAGAGGTTTTAAATCTCCAACAAAAACAAGAAAAAAGCAAAACAAAGGCATACTGATGAAATCAAAAGTGAATCATAATGATAAAAGGCATTATGAAATACTTACCTTAGAACAATGCCCTCCAGTGCTGCCCGCACTCCGCTCACACAGCCGACATCTTTCCCTGGAGTTACTTCCAGGCTTGCGGGCTCTGGAGCTGTGATTGGCTGGATCCGCAATGACGTCACTCCCCCATCGGTCACGGCATGGGCAGGGCCATCTTTAACGCAAGGCAAATGGGGAATCTGCCCAGGGCCCATTCATTGTCGTAGGGCACCAAATGCTGGTAAGTCAAGTGCATTATTTTCTCCTCCATTCTAACCAGCTTGGCATGGGTTAAAGCGGGAGTCCGCCGGGACTCCACGTTTTTTTTTTTTTTTAAGTCAGCAGCTACAAATACTGCAGCTGCTGACTTTTAAAATGGTGACACTTACCTGTCCAGCGCGCCGGCGATGTCGGCACCCGAAGCCGATCTCTAGATCGACACTCGGGTGCTGCCGCCGCCATCTTGGGTATCGGAATCAGGAAATGGAGCCTTTCGGCTTCATTTCCCGGTTCCCTACTGCGCATGCGCGAGCCGCGCGGCGCAATACGGACGGTCCCCGCTGCCTCTGGGAACTGTGTGTTTCCCAGCAGGCAGCGGGGCACTTGCGCAAAGGGGCGGGCAGTTGCGGAAAGGGGCGTAATCTACGCCCCTTTCCGCAGACAGCTATCCTGGAAGTGGGTGCAGTTACCTGGATTATCCAGGTAACTGCACCCCCCTCCCCCCTGAAAGGTGCCAATTGTGGCGCCGGAGGGGGGGGGGATTCCGATGAGCGGAGGTCCATTTTAGGGTGGACCTCCGCTTTAAGTCACATACTCGCCCCTCCCCTCCCCTCCCCCTTAGCTCAGTCTGTGTCTCTTCCCTAGCAATGTGCTGCATTACGACCAGTGAGTAGACTGTCTCCCTCGGAGACACTGTGTCCTGCTTTGAGCCAGGCTCCTCTTCCCATCACCTCTGATAACTTCCCAGGGAGTCTCAGCTGCTGCAAAACCTCTTGGAGGAGGAAAAGGGACAGGGCTGCTGGGTGTTGTAGTGCAGGGCAGTTATTGACAGCTGTGGGCTCAGCAATAACCCCCTCTCCACCCTTAATAATAACCCCCCACCCCGCTTCTCCACCCTCAATAATAACCCCTTCCCTGCCTCTTCACCCACATTAATAACCTCCCTCCCCGCTTCTCCACCCTCAATAATAACCCCACTCCCGCTTCTCCACCCCCAATAATAACCCCACTCCCTGCTTCTCCATCCCCAATAATAACCCCACTCCCCGCTTCTTCACCCTCAGTAATAACCCCACTCCCTGCTTCTCCACCCCAATAATAATCCCCTTCCCTGCCTCTCCACCCTCAATAATAACCCCACTCCCCGCTTCTCCACCCCCAATAATAACCCAACTCCCCCCTTCTCCACCCTCAATAATAACCCCACTCCCTGCTTCTCCACCCCAATAATAATCCCCTTCCCTGTCTCTCCACCCTCAATAATAACTCCACTCCCTGCTTCTCCAACCCCAATAATAACCCCACTCCCCACTTCTTCACCCCCAATAACTCCATTCCCTGCTTCTCCACCCTCAATAATAACCCCACTCCCTGCTTCTCCACCCCAATAATAACCCCACTCCCCGCTTCTTCACCCCCAATAATAACTCCACTCCCTACTTCTCCACCCTCAATAATAACCCCACTCCCTGCTTCTCCACCCCCAATAATAACCCCAATCCCCACTTCTTCACCCCCAATAATAACCCCACTCCCCACTTCTTCACTCCCAATAATAACTCCACTCCCTGCTTCTCCACCCTCGATAATAATCCCCACTCCCAGCTTCTCCACCCTCAATAATAACCTCCCTCCCCATCTCTCCACCCTCAATAATAACCTCCCTCCCCTCTTTTCCACCCTTAATAATAACCTCACTTCATGCTTCTCCACCCTCAATAATAACCCTCCTTTCTGCAGAAACAGCAGTGCACTGATGGTTAATGAGTGACAATGTAGTATGGAGGGGGGCTGTCTAATGATGGGGTAGTAACCCTCCTACTTGCCTCTCCACCCTCAATAATAACCTCCCTCCCTACTTCTCCACCCTCAAAAATAATGCAACTCTCTGCTTCTCCACCCTCAATAATAACCCCCTCCCTGCTTCTCCACCCCCAACAATAACCGCCCACCTCTCCATCCTCAATAGTAACAACCCTCCCTGCCTCTCCACCCTCAATAATAACCCCCTCACTTCCTCTCCACCCTCAATAATAACTCCCCCTCCCTGCCTCTCCACCCTCAATAATAACCCTCCTTTCTGCAGAAACAGCAGTGCACTGATGGTTAATGAGTGACAATGTAGTATGGAGGGGGGCTGTATAATGATGGGGTAGTATGGGGGAGGGGTCCTGTATAATAATGGGGGTAATATGGGGGAAGGGTCCTGGGTAATAATGGGGTGAATATGGGGGAGGGGACCTGTGTAGTGATGAGGTAGCATGGGGGAGGGGATCCTGTAATTATGGGGGTAATATCGGGAATAGGGGTCCTATGTAGTGATTTGGGTAGTATAGGGAGGGAGTCCTGAGTAATGATGGGGGGCGAAATTGCATTGGGAGGCCCCCAAGAAAATGTTTGCCCAGGGTCCAATTAATATTAAAGATGGCTCTAGGCATGGGTCCTGAAGAAACCGCACGATGGGGCCGTTACTTCAGTGCGCATGCATCGATGACGTCGGTGGCAGCGTATATAGTAAATATCTCCTAAACGGTGCAAGTTTAGGAGATATTTACAGTACCTACAGGTAAGACCATAGGCTTACCTGTAGGTACATTCGAAGAGGAAGACTTTACTTCCTCATTAAGGGCTTATGCACACAGAGCTTTAATAATGTCTCTTTTTTTTTTTTTATTCAATCTTATTTTAGTAAGATTTTAGAATATAAAAAAGACAGAGCTTAAGTTTACAATAAACAAAAGTTTTATGATAAAAAAATAAAATAAAAATTACATACATTCGAGATAGGATGTATCTCTAGTGACTACCAAGCGTATACTTGAACGAAGTACTGTATAAAAAAAATATATATTTTTTTTGCTTCAATACTTAGTAAGATCAGGTAATCTAGTTAGAAATTGCATAGTCATATGTAGCACCCTGTCTTTAGTCAGGGAGCTCCTCACCAAATTCCTTGTCAGGAGTAGCTACTGTAGTTGATTACTAGGGATCCATTGACTTCTCCTTAAGTTTGGCCTGGTTGTATTTTCCTCTTCTACCACCAGGTGGCTGGGCACTTGGAGGTGTTAGGTTGAGAATGACAACTCAAGGTCAGGTTATGGGTATATGGGGTATCTCAGCCAATGGGCAGGGATTTTGTTGAATCCCTTGGCCTGCTGGGAGAGCCTATATATTCAGGTGATCGAAGTTCTTGTGTGCCACCCAGACTGCCGTCTGTTGCCTGCCCCGGGCTGCTAGGCCAGAGATTGGGCCTATCCTGTAGAAATCAAGCTGCAAGGCTGTGTGAGGGCCTATCCAGAAGTAAGGGCAGCACAGGGTTGGGACTGCGGCTTGCAGTCCAACAAAAAGTGATGGTTCTGCCGGCCGGAGAACTTGTCATGGTCTGAGGTAGAAGGGAAGCTGTCGCCACTAAGGGATCAGTCGCCTTTACTAGGAACCAAAGTCAGTAACTGAAGCAAGTACCAGAGCATTATCCTCACCAAACGGGCACAGTGGAGAATCGGCAAACTTCAGGCAATGATCAAGTCAGGGACCCAACCAGCGGAAATGCCGCTTGAAGAGCAGCCTTGTGTGCCAAGCTAGGGACAGAGCCGGTCAGCAGGGGTAAAGCTTGAAGGTATCCAAAGTGGCAAGCTAGGGACCCAGCAGGGAAGCGTGGGTGAGGCTTGAGGGAGATACCGCCGCAAAAGCCTTGAGGAGCTCACGGGATTCAGAGTCAGTGAATCAGAAGGTCCAGTGTGAGAACAGGAGCTCAAGGGCTGAAGAACTACAAGGAGAGGTTGTAGTACAGCTGAGAGAACTGTTACTTTGAGTTAGGAACTGTTTAAGTACTGTTGCCATAGGAGACAGCAATCCTGCAAGTGTAGAAGTGGCACCTTGCTGGGGCCTTTCCCTGTACGGCTGTCCTCCCGTTGAAGTTTCGGGGTCTGCCATTTGAAATTGTAACTACTTAAGAGTATCCTGGCCCTAACCCTCTTTCCCTTGCAAAATATAAAAAGGACTGTCAAAGAAATAAACCTCTTTTATATCCAAGAAATATCTGGTGCCCAATGCCTTTTACCACCTTTGCACCCACTATGCTTTACAACCTACCATCCACCATTTGGCCCGAGACAGGTAACCTATACGGTTTGGGGGCTGTCAGCCCTGATTTTAAATTCAAATGAGTCATAATTCAAGCAAATGGGGACAAAGGTATTCCGACATAAGTGTCGGTTGCCATATGTCCCTGGTTTCAAATGATGGAAATGGAAACTGAATTGCTTGAGACCGGCAAACCCGAAGAAGGGGATTAACCCATATTTGAAACGGGGCGGGCTGACCAAACCCTCAACTGGTTGAGGAAGGTTGTAGGTCAGATCCGCCCCGGGGTGCCCGTACAGACCAAAGGGGGCAAAAAATAAAGATAATAGGAGGGTCCCTTTTGTATCATAGAGTGCCTACCTCAGTTCGCTGGCTTGAAAACACCTCATTGTTTATGGCTTTTCGAATAGCCATGGCCCGTGCTATAGGGGAAAAAAAAAAAATTAAAAAAAAATTAAAAAAAAAATGTTTGGAACCATTTTCCACCTCACATTTCTTTCCTCCCTGCCTATGTAAGGAAAGATTTAAAACTGATTGAGTCATTGAGTCCCGGAGATCGGGTGGCCCCCAAATTGTGTATCCATCTAGTCTCCCGCTGTAAGAGTGTATTATTGTAATCTCCCCCCCTTTCTCCTGGAGGGACATGTTCCAGGGGGAAGAAATGCATAAGACTATCATTAACCACTTTCAGACCGGACCATTTTGCTGGTAAATGACCAGAGGTCTTTTTACAATTTGCCACTGCGCTGCTTTAACTGGTAATTGCGCGGTCATGCAATGTTGTACCCAAACAAAATTTGCGTCCTTTTCTTCCCACAAATAGAGCTTTCTTTTGATGGTATTTGATTGCCTCTGCGATTTTTATTTTTTGCGATATAAATGGAAAAAGACCGCAAATTTTGAAAAAAAATGATATTTTCTACTTTTTGTTATTAGAAAAATCCAATAAATTCAATTTTAGTCATACATTTAGGCCAAAATGTATTCAGCCACATGTCTTTGGTAAAAAAAAAGTCAATAACTGTATATTTATTGGTTTGCGCAAAAGTTGTCACATCTACAAACTAAGGTACGTTTTCTGGAATTTACGCAGCTTTTAGTTTACGACTGCCTATCTCAGTTCTTGAGGTGCTAAAATGGCAGGGCAGTACAAAACCCCCCCAAATGACCCCATTTTGGAAAGTAGACCCCCTAAGGAAATTGATAAGTGGCATGTTGAGCCCATCGAATATTTTATTTTTTTCCCTTTAAGCGATTGAATAATGACAAAAAAATAATTTTTTTTTTTTTTTTACACAAAGTTGTCACTAAATGATATATTGCTCACACATGCTATGGGCATATGTGAAATGACACCCCAAAATAAATTCTGCTGCTTCTCCTGAGTACGGGGATACCACACGTGTGGGATTTTTTGGGAGCCTATCCGCGTACGGGGCCCCGAAAGCCAAGAACCGCCTTCAGGTTTTCTAAGGGCGTAAATATTTGACTTCACTCCTCACTACCTATTACAGTTTTGAAGGCCATAAAATGCCAAGATTGCACAAAACCCCCACAAATGACCCCATTTTAGAAAGTAGACACCCCAAGCTATTTGCTGAGAGGCATTTTGAGTCCATGGAATATTTTATATTTTGCCACAAGTTGCGGGAAAATTACAAACTTTAATTTTTTTTTATTTTTTTTTCACAAAGTTGTCACTAAATGATATATTGCTCACACATGCTATGGGCATATGTGAAATGACACCCCAAAATAAATTCTGCTGCTTCTCCTGAGTACGGGGATACCACATATGTGGGACTTTTTGGGAGCCTAGCTACGTACGGGGCCCCGAAAACCAAGAACCGCCTTCAGGTTTTCTAAGGGCGTAAATATTTGACTTCACTCCTCACTACCTATTACAGTTTTGAAGGCCATAAAATGCCAAGATGGCACAAAACCCCCACAAATGACCCCATTTTAGAAAGTAGACACCCCAAGTTATTTGCGGAGAGGCATGTTGAGTCCATGGAATATTTTATATTTTGCCACAAGTTGCGGGAAAATTACAAACTTTTTTTTTTTTTTTTTTTTTTCACAAAGTTGTCACTAAATGATATATTGCTCACGCATGCCATGGGCATATGTGAAATGATACCCCAAAATAAATTCTGCTGCTTCTCCTGAGTACGGGGATACCACATATGTGGGACTTTTTGGGAGCCTAGCCGCGTACGGGGCCCCGAAAACCAAGCACCGCCTTCAGGGTTTCTAAGGGCGTTACAGTTTTGAAGGCCATAAAATGCCAAGATGGCACAAACCCCCCCCAAATGACCCCATTTTGGAAAGTAGACACCCCTAAATTTAGGGGTACACTAGTGAGACTAGGTAATAAATGGCGGGTGCCCTGAAACTATAAAAAAAATAACTAACCAACCAGCGTCACCTGTAACAGTTATATGGTGATCACTGGTGAAAGGGTTAACTAGGGGGCAATCAGGGGGCTTTATGCGGTAGTATATGGGGGTCCCTGGCGCTATAAAAAGCTGCGGCGAACCTAAATACCTACCTGCCTAACTAGCGTCACCTGTGACACTAATACAGTGATCAGAAAAACGATCGCTTATTAGGCTGGGTTCACACTGGAGCGATGTGGGAACGCCACGAATGCGCGGCGGGTTCCCGCATCACATGCCTCCCGGCGGCAGTTCACACTGCCCTATGCGAACTGCTGGGAGTGTCAGTGAAATGTTAATGACACCCCCAGATCAGTTCGCATATCGCAGTGCGATCTGCAAACTCGGATCGCATGGTGTGAACACCCATGCGATCCGATTCTGCTGCGGACCAAAAAAAGGGTCCCGTGCGAGTTTGCGGCGGGTGCGGCGGGTGCGACACGAATTCAGCCATACTACCTGTATGGCTGAACTCGAATCGCACAGAGATCGGATGTGATTTGCACTGCAGTGCGGTGCGAATCACATCCGTTCTCATAAACCGCTGCAATGTGAACCCAGCCTTAGTGACACTGGCGACGGGGGGTGATCACGGGGTTAAACCTTTATTGGGGGGGTTAGGGGGGTACCTTAGAACTAAAGGAGGCTAACCCTAACTGCCCTAACAGTTGTTACAGTCACAAATGACACCCGCCGGGTGATCAGGGGGTTAAACCTTTATTAGGTAATAAATGGCGGGTGCCCTGAAACTATAAAAAAATAACTAACCAACCAGCGTCACCTGTAACAGTTATATGGTGATCACTGGTGAAAGGGTTAACTAGGGGGCAATCAGGGGGCTTTATGCGGTAGTATATGGGGGTCCCTGGCGCTATAAAAAGTTGCGGCGAACCTAAATACCTACCTGCCTAACTAGCGTCACCTGTGACACTAAGGCTCCATGCACACTGAAGCTGATAAACTGCAGTTTATTGGCGTTTGGGCGTTTTTTGTAAAAGCCCATAAACTCCACTCTATGTTAGCCTATGTGTCCATGCACACATGGACGTTTTTCAGCTTTAATGAGCAGTGGAGTTTATGGGCTTTTTTCTGAACGCCAGAAATTCGCGTTCAAAGTGCCGTTTTTCAGCGGCAAAAAACGACAAACGCTCATTAACGCTCATTAACGCTCATTAACGCTCGTTCATTAGTGTTCGGCATTCTATTTTTCAATGCATTGTGGGATTTTTGGAGTGTCCTCTGTGTATTTTTATAAAAAACGCCCATTAACGCTAACGCTGTAAAACGCTCATTAACGCTCATTAATGCTAGTATAAAACGCTGTTAAAAGCAGGTTTTTCAACCAGCGTTTTCTGCCAGCAATCTGGCGTCCAGAAATAGCTTTTTTGAGCTTCAGTGTGCATGGAGCCTAATACAGCGATCAGAAAAATGATCGCTTATTAGGCTGGGTTCACACTGGAGCGATGCGGGAACGCCACGAATCCGCGGCGGGTTCCCGCATCGCATGCCTCCCGGCGGCAGTTCACACTGCCCTATGCGAACTGCTGGGAGTGTCAGTGAAATAATGACACCCCCAGATCAGTTCGCATATCGCAGTGCGATCTGCAAACTCGGATCGCATGGTGTGAACACCCATGCGATCCGATTCTGCTGCGGACCAAAAAAAGGGTCCTGTGCGAGTTTGCGGCGGGTGCGGCGGGTGCGACACGAATTCAGCCATACTATCTGTATGGCTGAACTCGAATCGCACAGAGATCGGATGTGATTTGCACTGCAGTGCGGTGCGAATCACATCCGTTCTCAAACCGCTGCAATGTGAACCCAGCCTTAGTGACACTGGCGACGGGGGGTGATCACGGGGTTAAACCTTTATTGGGGGGGTTAGGGGGGCACATTAGAACTAAAGGGGGCTAACCCTAACTGCCCTAACAGTTATTACAGTCACAAATGACACCAATGCAAAAAAATAAAAAAAATAAAAAAAAAAGCAATTGGTGTCACTGTGACTGGGGGGGCAGGGGGAATTGGGGGGGTGATCGGGGGGTAAAGGGGGGGTGTGAGTGTGCCTGGCATGTTCTACTGTATGTGTGGTGTGTTGGTGCAACTCACCGAACCTCTCTCCTCGGTGCCGGAACGAAAAATACCGACACGGAGGAGAGAATACATCACTTCCTCTCCTGTGTTTACATTACAGGAGAGGAAGTGATGTCACGGAGGATTTCCATTCGTCGAGAGCGATCGCGAGGGGGTGGCCATGAATGAATGGCCGCCCCCTCATCCCGGATCGCTCTCGAAGGAATGCCGACCGCCGCAGGCACCGGGGGGGGGGCCCGTTCGGGCCCCCCACCCGCGGGCAGGCAGGGACTTATATATACGCCCATATGCCTGCCCGTGCCATTCTGCCGACGTATATCGTCGTGCGGCGGTCGGCAAGTGGTTAAACTGATGATATAAGCCAAAATGTCGGCTGATTGGGGTTTCCATCTTCCTCCCCCGCACCAGGGACACATGGTCCCTGATGCGGTGGAAGAAGGGACGCTTCGTCTTCCCAACGTAAAAAGCATTGCATTGACAGATCATAATATATACCACTCCCACTGACTGACATGTTACAGCGAATTTAGGCTTGAAAGTGTGGCCATTGAGCAGGCATATGGATTTTGACGCATGAAGATATCGGCAGACCATTACAGTATACCTCTTTATCTCTGGTGTTCTATAATAAAGGCATCTGCAGGAGTTAGTGGGTGTTGTGTGCCTCCAGCACAATATACACTACCCAACTGCTGTTTTACCCAACTCCCTTCAGGCCATTACCATGTCTGGAAGGCCAGCAAGGAGAGGCAGACAGGCGCGAGCCGATAAAAGAGGGCAAGCAGGCTCTGTGTCTAGAGACAACAGTGCTGGTCATGGACGCGGTGCATTGTCATCAGCACGTGGCCATGGGACACGCTTGTCCTTCTTTTCGGTAGCTGGACATGTTGAACCGCAACATGCCAACGACTTGGTAGAGTGGATGACCAAGCCCTCTTCATCCTCCTCATCCTCTCTCACCCAGTCTCAGGGTACTAGCAAAGCAGCTGCCAACGCATCGTCTTCCCTCCTCTCAATGTCATCATCAGTGACTCCTTCCCTAGACCCACCACGTCCTCCTGAGGAGTCTCCTGAACTCTTTGAGCACAGGTTTGGGTACATGCTCCAGGAGGATGCCCAGTGTTTTGTAGGCTCTGATGATGACACTCAGCTAGAGGAAGGCAGTAGCGTGAGCGCAGAGAGAGGGGATGCTCAAGAAGGACAGCAATCTGGCAGTCATGTTCCACAAGCTGCAGCATACTGCCAGGTTTGCTACAGCGATGAAGAGGGAGGGGATGATGAGGGCACTGACTCCACGTGGGTGCCTGGTAGGAGAGAGGAGTAGGAGGAGGAGGAGGAGGAGGAGGAGGCACATGTCCAACGAGGCAGGATGCCCTCCGGGGGCCAGCTTAGGGGCAGCACACCGACTGAATCACACCGCAGAGCTCCGCCTGTGCAGAGCGCTGCCTCTGCGCGTTATTCTAAAAGTTCTTTGGTGTGGGCCTTTTTTGAGACGAGTGCATCAGATCGCACCGCTGCTATTTGCAACATATGTCTCAAGCGTATCTCGCGTGGCCAAAACATCAGCCGCTTGTGCACCACATGCTTGACCAGACATATGTTGACCTGCCATGCAGCTCGTTGGCAAGTGTACCTCAAAGACCCACACCAAAGAACAAAGCGGACCTCTCCTTGCTCCTCATCAGCTGGCATCTTCAACCCCACTAGACCTTCAGTCCTCTCTGAAACCTGCTCTGAGAGGAATGAAGGTGTAGAATTAAGTGTGTCACAGCCAAGTGCTTCCGGGCACTCTGCTAGCAGTACACCCACGTCCGATTATAGCAGGCAAATGTCCCTGCCCCAGCTGCTGGACCGGCGAAAGAAGTTCACTCCCAGCCACCCACATGCCCAGCGGTTGAATGCTAGCTTGGCTAAATTGCTAGCACTTCAACTGCTGCCTTTTCAGTTGGTAGACTCGGCCCCCTTCCGTGAGTTTGTACAATGTGCGGTTCTTCAGTGGCAGGTCCCCAAACGACACTTTTTCTCACAGAAGGCGATTCCGGCTCTCTACCGGCATGTGGAAGGCAATGTCCTTGCCTCGCTGGACAGGGCGGTCAGCGGTAAGGTGCATATTACCGCTGACGCATGGTCCAGCAGGCATGGACAGGGACATTACCTGTCTTTCACGGCCCATTGGGTCACTCTTCTGGCAGCTGGGAAGGATGCAGGACAAGGTGCAGTAGTGTTGGAGGTTGTTCCGCCACCACGCCTCCAAAATGCTACTATTGGTTGTGACACACCTCTCTCCTCCACCCCCTCCTCTTCTTCTTCCTCCATGGCCTCTTCCAGTGCTCTGTCCTCAGAACCAGCGGTGCTCCGTAGGCGTTCCAGGGGCTACGCAAGTACGCAGGCAAAACGATGCCATGCCGTGCTTGCGCTGGTTTGTTTGGGGGACAGGAGCCACACTGGGGCGGATGTTTTGTCAGCTCTGCAGTGGCAGGCCGAGAGGTGGTTGATACCACGCCAGCTTAAGCCAGGAATGGTGGTTTGTGACAATGGCACCAACTTCCCCTCTGCCCTCCGACAGGGACAACTGACCCATGTGCCCTGTGTAGCTCACGTCCTTAACCTGGTGGTGCAGCGGTTCTTGGGCAGGTACCCCGGCTTACAGGATGTCCTGAAGCAGGCCAGGAAAATCTGTGTGCATTTCCGCCGATTATTTAATGCCTGTGCTCGGCTGGCTGAGCTCCAAAAGGAGTTGAACCTGCCCAAGAACCGCCTTATATGTGACATGCCCACCAGGTGGAACTCAACGTTGGCCATGCTGCAGCGACTGCACACGCAGCAGAGGGCCATCAATGAGTACCTGTGCGACTACGGTACCAGGACAGGGTCAGGGGAGCTCGGTTTTTTCTCACCACGCCAGTGGGGCATGATCAGGGATGCATGCACTGTCCTGTCACCGTTTGAGGAGGCCACAAGGATGGTGAGCAGTGACAGTGCATGCATCAGTGACACTGTACCTCTTGTCCACCTCTTGGAGCATACGCTGCGTGGAATAATGGACAGGGCACTTGAGGCAGAACAGAGGCAGGAAGAGGAGGACTTCCTTGCCTCTCAAGGCCCCCTTTATCCAGACAGTGTTCCTGCTGTGCCACCCATCACACAGGAAGAGGATGAGGAGGAGGAAGAGAAGGAGGAGGATGATTGTGTCAGCATGGAGGTGGAGGCTGGCACTCAGCATCAGCAGCAGCAGCAGCAGTCTTGTAGGGATGATTTACAGTCCCAAGAAACACGTGGACTTGTACGTGGCTGGGAGGAGGTAGCTGCGGATCATGTTGTCCTTAGTGACCCAGAGGACTCCGGACCGAATGCCTCAGCTAACCTATGCTGCATGGCCTCCCTGATCCTGCAAAGCCTGCAAAAGGATCCTCGTATTCTTCGGATCAAGGAGAGGGACCATTACTGGCTGGCCACTCTCCTTGATCCACGGTACAAGGGTAAGGTTGCTGACCTTATCTTGCCATCGCAGAGGGAGCAGAGGATGAGACATTTCCGGGAGGCCTTGCAGAAAGGTCTGTGCAACGCGTTCCCAGAGACTGGGAGGTTACAAACTCCTGGTCCTGGACAACGTGTTGCTGAGGCATCGGTCAGAAGGAGCGGTGGAGAAGGTGGCCGTCTGACTGATGCTTTCAGACAATTTTTTAGTCCGCAGCCCCAAGGTATGATCGGTTCCAGCAAACATTGCCAGCTTTCCCACCGAAAATCCTCTGGCTTACTGGGTCTTGAGGATGGATCACTGGCCAGAGCTTGCACAGTATGCAATTGAGCTACTGGCCTGTCCTGCATCCAGCGTTCTTTCGGAACGCACCTTCAGTGCTGCTGGTGGCTTTGTTACCGATCACAGGGTGCGCCTGTCCACCGAATCAGTTGATCGACTGACCTTCATCAAGATGAATCAGTCTTGGATCACCCACAGCTACCAAGCACCTGAAGCTGATGTAACCGAATAATTTTTTTTGAAATATCACATCCCTTCAAGACTGCCTATGCTGATGCTGAGTGACTGTCCTGTTATGTTGATTGTCCAACCTCTTCCTCCTTCGCTGATATGTTGGAAGAACATTTCTGGTTCTGGGTGATGCCATCAGCCCAATTTTTCTACCCCTGTTTAACAGGGGCGTTTAGTTACAATTTTTGATGCAATGCTTTGCAGCAGGGCTAATTCCTGCAATAAAACTAGAGTATATGGGAGAGGTTGCAGTGTGGTGGCACCAGCACCAGTGCCTAAAGCCCAATTTTTCTGCCCCTGTTTAACAGGGGCGTTTAATTACAATTTTTGATGCAATGCTTTGCAGCAGGGCTAATTCCTGCAATAAAACTAGAGTATATGGAAGAGGTTGCAGTGTCGTGGCACCAGCACCAGTGCCTAAGGCCCAATTTTTCTGCCCCTGTTTAACAGGGGCGTTTAATTACAATTTTTGATGCAATGCTTTGCAGCAGGGCTAATTCCTGCAATAAAACTAGAGTATATGGGAGAGGTTGCAGTGTGGTGGCACCAGCACCAGTGCCTAAAGCCCAATTTTTCTGCCCCTGTTTAACAGGGACATGTAATTACAATTCTTGATATAATATTTCACAGGAGGGCCCGTTCCTGTGCCCACCCAGAGTAACTGTGAGGACTTATAGTGTTGTGGCACCAGCACCACAACCACCAAAGGTCAATTTTTCTACCACTGTTCAACAATGGCATGTAATTACAATTCTTGATATAATCGTTCACAGCAGGGCGCTCCAGCGCCCACCAAGAGACACTTTGAGGGCTTACAATGTTGTGGCAAAACCAACACCTTGTTCCGCCATTTCTGCAGAGCATATAGGGCAGGCCCCTACTTTCAAACATCCAACTTACAAACATCTCCTACTTGCAAACGGAAGGAGACAACAGCAAGTGAGATGAAAAAAGATGGACGACAAAACAAATTATACAGGGGTGATAACCCTTCCCTATGTTTTCCAAAAAGCTTAACTGGAGCTACACTTTAAAAATGTACCAGTTGAAAATTACAAACAGATTCAACTTAACACAACAAACCTACACAGTCCCTGTCTTGTTTGCACCGCCTGTATACTGCTGTTCTGAGTATATAGGGCCTGGGGGTCACACGCATTTCCTTTTTTTAATATTGGTACGGGGTTCCCCTTAATATGCGTACAAGACCCAAAGGGGCTGGTAATGGGCAGGGAGGGCTACCCATGCCATTTTTCTCAATGGTTTTCAACCATATTGCAGGAACCAGATATAACATTAAAACCACAAGCAGTTTTCAATGATGTTATTTCTGTTTAATGTCATTTTGTGCAGGGACTGTTCTAAACACGGGAAACACGTGGCACTTCACAGGCATACTACAGACACCCCCCAGGCACCATATTTAAAGGAATATTTCACTTTTTTTTTTCACTTTAATCGTCATTAAAATCAGTGCTCCCGCCAAAACGGCCATTTTTAAAAACATTTTAGGCATTGACCCATGTCCCCTGGGGCAGGAGCCAGGTCCCCAAACCCTTTTTAGGACAGTATCTTGCATATTAGCCGTTAAAATTAGCACTTTTAATTTAGAACGTTCGAGTCCCATAGACTTCAATGGGGTTCTAAAGTTCATACGAATTTGGGGTCCGTTAGAAAGTTCTGGTGCGGGGGGTGTTCGGCTCATCCCTAGCCAGCAATGTGCACAAGTGACTCGACCATCTGGGACTCTCCTTCCCGATTGGCTGAGACACAGCAGCAGCAGCAGCGCCGTTGGCTCCTGTTGCTGTCAATCAAAGTCAGTTAGCCAATCAAGAGAGAGATGGGCGTGGCCAAACCGCGGCGCCATGTCTGAATGGGCACGCAGAGCAATGGCTCGACTCGGGTGCCTCCATAGCAAGCTGCTTGCTGTGGGGGCACTGGACAGGAGGGAGGAGCCAGGAGAGCCAAAGAGGGACCAGAGAAGTGGAGGATCTGGGCTACTGCAAAACCACTGCACAGAGCAGGTACAGTGCCTTGCGAAAGTATTAGCCCCCTTGAACTTTTCAACCTTTTGCCACATTTCAGGCTTCAAACATAAAGATATAAAATTTTGATTTTTTGTGAAGAATCACCAACAAGTGGGACACAATTGTGAAGTGGAACGAAATCTATTGGATTTTTGAAACTTTTTTAACTAATAAAAAAATGAAAAGTGGGGCGTGCAAAATTATTCGGCCCCCTTGCGTTAATACTTTGTAGAGCCACCTTTTGCTGCGATTACAGCTGCAAGTCGCTTGGGGTATGTCTCTATCAGTTTTGCACATCGAGAGACTGAAATTCTTGCCCATTCTTCCTTGCAAAACAGCTCGAGCTCAGTGAGGTTGGATGGAGAGCGTTTGTGAACAGCAGTTTTCCACAGATTCTCAATTGGATTCAGGTCTGGACTTTGACTTGGCCATCATTGTCTTGTTGGAAGATAAATCTCCGTCCCAGTTTTAGGTCTTTTGCAGACTCCAACAGGTTTTCATCCAGAATGGTCCTGTATTTGGCTGCATCCATCTTCCCCTCAATTTTAACCATCTTCCCTGTCCCTGCTGAAGAAAAGCAGGCCCAAACCATGATGCTGCCACCACCATGTTTGACAGTGGGGATGGTGTGTTTAGGGTGATGAGCTGTGTTGCTTTTACGCCAAACATATCGTTTTGCATTGTGGGCAAAAAGTTTGATTTTGGTTTCATCTGACCAGAGCACCTTCTTCCACATGTTTGGTGTGTCTCCCAGGTGGCTTGCGGCAAACTTTAGACAAGACTTTTTATGGATATCTTTGAGAAATGGCTTTCTTCTTGCCACTCTTCCATAAAGGCCAGATTTGTGCAGTGTACGACTGATTGTTGTCCTATGGACAGACTCTCCCACCCAGCTGTAGTTCTCTGCAGTTCATCCAGAGTGATCATGGGCCTCTTGGCTGCATCTCTGATCAGTCTTCTCCTTGTCTGAGCTGAAAGTTTAGAGGGACGGCCAGGTCTTGGTAGATTTGCAGTGGTCTGTTACTCCTTCCATTTCAAAATGATCGCTTGCACTGTGCTCCTTGGGATGTTTAAAGCTTGGGAAATCTTTTTGTATCCAAATCCGGCTTTAAACTTCTCCACAACAGTATTACGGACCTGCCTGGTGTGTTCCTTGGTCTTCATGATGCTCTCTGCGCTTTCAACAGAACCCTGAGACTATCACAGAGCAGGTGCATTTATACAGAGACTTGATTACACACAGGTGGATTCTATTTATTACCATCAGTCATTTAGGACAACATTGGATCATTCAGAGATCCTCGCTGAACTTCTGGAGTGAGTTTGCTGCACTAAAAGTAAAGGGGCCGAATAATTTTGCACGCACCACTTTTCAGTTTTTTATTTGCTAAAAAAGTTTAAATTATCCAATAGATTTCGTTCCACTTCACAATTGTGTCCCACTTGTTGGTGATTCTTCACAAAAAATAAAAGTTCAAGGGGGCCGAATACTTTCGCAAGGCACTGTAAGTATAACATGTTTGTTACATAGTTACAAAGGTTGAATAAAGACACCAGTCCATCCAGTTCAACCTGAGTGAGTGTCTACAATTGTCCCTATCCCTGTACATTGCACACTCACATCGGTCTCTACCCTCAAGGAGCCCACAATCCAAGGTCCCCATTCATATACTAGGGCCAATTTGGGACAGAGGCCAATTAACCTACCTGCATGTCTTTGGAGTGTGGGAGGAAACTGGAGTACCTGGAGGAAACCCACACAGGCACAGGGAGAACATGCAAACTCCATGCAGGTAGTGTCATGGTTGGGATTCAAACCAGCGACCCTTTTTACTGCTAGGCGAGAGTGATAACCACTACACCACTGTGCCTGTGCACAGTGGTGTAGTGGTTCACAAGAAAAAAATAAAAAATAACTAAAGTTTAGTATCTCTTTAAGGGGCCTGGGGATCATGGATAGGAGAGCCATCACAGGTGATGCATGTGTAGAAGTATTCAAAAGTTTGCAATATCGATCCAAAATTTGTTTCCAGAACATCCGCACAGGGAGGCAATCTCACCAGATGTGAAGCATGTTTCCCTTCGAGGCATGGCACTGCCAGATGTCAGATATATCAGGGTTAAAGTGATATAAAACCACAGGGCGTCTATACCATCTGGTTATCACTTTAAACCCCTTTTCTTGAGTTTTCATAGCTATTAACAGTTTATGGGTTAAAGTAAAGTGTTTTTGCCATTCTTCAGGGGAGAAAGTAAGTTTAAGATCCTTTTCCCAAGCCTACATAATATTCGCTTTGTTTCATTCCGTTTTGTTTCGTACAAAAAAAAAATCGTATTTCGTAATTCAAGGGGTTTTTTGAATGAGGGGTTCCCACCATCCCTGTGCTGTCCTGACTTCCTGGGTTTTTAACTTTTAGGTATGTTAAATTTTCGTAACAATTCCGATTGATCATTATAATGAATTTATCATTGTGAAGGGTCCCCACAATCCCTGTGCTAAGTTCCCAGGTCTGTACACCTGATGTGTCCATTATGGGGGGTTCCCACCATCCCTGTGCTGAGTTCCCGGGTCTGAGTATACACCTGCTGTGACCAGGCCGCGTGCCCTCAATATCATGTTGATGAGGACAAGGGCCTCTTTCCGACAACCCTGGGGGGCCCCCAGATACCCTCCCCCCACCCTATGCGAATGAGTATTTTCCTGGTGGAAAAAGTGTAAATAAAACACAACACAAAGTTTTAAAATAATTAATTGCACAGCTCCGGTGGTCTTCCGTCTTGGGGGTCTTCTCGCTGGACTCCTCATCTTCTGCTAGCTCTTTTACTAGTAGAGGAGCCCGGCTTTCTTCTTCGTCGCCGCCGTCCGGGGTCTTCTTGCGACTTCGGGGGTCTTATCCCCCTCATCGGTACTTCTTGCCGGGCCTCTGCTTTCTCCCTATAGCTCTTTTACTAGCGGTGGCCCAGTCTTCTGTTGCCGCTGCCTCTTCTTCCAACTTCGGGGGTCTTGTCCCCCTCTTCGGTTCTTCTTGCCGGGCCTCCTCTTCCTTCTTCCAGCTCTTTTACTAGAAGTGGCCTGGTCTTCTGTCGTCGTCGCCGCCTTCCCCAAAGCACCCCCCATGTTGAGGGCACACAGCCTGGTACGGCTCGGGGGGGGGGCGCTCGCTCGCCCCCACACCCTTTCCTGACCGGCCGGGCTACGTGCTCAGATAAGGGGCTGATATGGACTTGGGGGGGACCCCCATGCCGTTTTTTCGGTGTAGGGCTTCCCCTTTAAGTCCATACCAAGTGACGGGGCTAGCGAGGTGTCAATCTCACCGATGGAGGCGGCGACATGGACCTCCTTCGCTAGTCCCATCTACTTGCAGCCACGTTCAAAATTAACTGACTTTTCTCCGTGTGTGGGCAAGTCTGTTAATTTCAAAAGTCCAGGGGAATAGCACACAGACGGCCGGATTGTCCGCCGGACTGCTGAGTCCAGTGGATAATTTTGAGTCAAAACTTCTTTCTAAGTCCGCCGGACTTTTGGGGAAAAAAAGTACGCCGGAGCCCACACACGGACAGATTGTCCGGCAAATGATGGTCCGCCGAACCAAGTCGGCCGGACTGAATTTTGTCTCTTTTACAGGCGTTGAGCTTTTTATTTCTCAGCCTGTAAAAGCATCTCTATATAAGCCTATGAGGTTGATTTAAAAAGGGCAAATAGACTGTGCACTTTGCAAGTGTAATTGCTCCAGAGCTTAGTAAATCAGGGGGAGCTCTGCTGATTTCCATAATACAATCACGTGCAGGCAAAAATACAGTCTTTTTTTATTTTCCTTACAATTGATTGGGTATTCTTTGTATAGTGAAACTTTACCTCAATTTCTAAGCTTTGGAGCAAATACACTTGCAGAGTGCAACTGCACCTGCAAGGTCCACAGTCTATTTGCCTTTAATAAATTAACCTCTATGCATCCATGTACACGTAGGCATTTACATGCATATTAGAAGAGGGCTGAAAAAACACCAAAGGTGTATTTGGGATAGGAGCTGAAGAGCAGAAAAATGGTAAGTGCTACTAAGCGCGTCTAAATGTGCATAAATGCTACATGTGTAGGTGGACAGGTGCTGGCCACCCACTGTTCGGCTCCATCATTCAGGGAAGGGAGCTCTGTGCTGTAAACAACACAGGGCTCTGAATATTGACAGGCGATCTTGCCGATTTTACAGCAAGATCGCTTAGTAAACGCAGCACATAACTCACATAGTAAACAGTTAAGAACGCATTTAACCTCATGATCGCCCCTAGATGTTAACACCCTTCCCAACCAGTGTAATTAGTACAGTGACAGTGTATAATATTAGCAATGATCACTGTATTAGTCACTATTGATGTCAGTGTCAGTTAGTCAGTTAGTGTCACATTGCCACAGTCCCACTATATGTTGCCGATCACCGCCATTACTAGTATTTTTTTTTTTAATCCAGTATCTATACCAGACGCTATAACTTTCATGCAAAGCAAATAATATACACTTATTGGGATTTTTTTTTTTTTTATCAAAAACATTTGGTGTGACCGTGTGTAGGCAAGACAGCTTGAGTGGAATTCCGTCAGGAAAACCATCAGCCCATTTTGGCCTGAATTCATGAAGAAATTCGATTTTGAAAAAATGTTATTGGATGTTTTATAGCAGAAAATAAAAATGTAATTGTTTTATTTTTTAAATGTTTCACCTTTTTTCTTTTATATCGCAAAAAAACAAACAAAAAACAGTGTTGATCACTATTTGTTTTTTTTGTTTTTTTTTGCGACCACCAAACGAATGCTCTATTTGTGTAAAAAAAAGAAAAATGCTAAAAATTGAATTTGTGTACAGTGTTGTATGGACACACAATTGTTATGTTAACATATACATGTGACAAATGATATGAATGAACTTTTTAACTGCAATCAAATTATAATAGTGAAGTCCATAGACCACCACCAAATGATTCTGCAATCCAGTGCACAATAAAATAACAGTTATGTGAATAAGAAGGGGGTGCTGTCCTCCACCAATCTAGGAATGAAAATTCACCTGGAACCTGGCTGGCAGAACAACTCCCAAGCCCCGCACACACGATCGGAAATCCCGCCAGCAAAAGTGCGATGAGAGCTTTTGGTCAGAAATTCCGTCCGTGTGTAGGCTCCATCGAAATTTTGCTGGCGAAATTTCCGCCAGCAAAAGATTGAAAGCAGGTTCTCTATTTTTCCGAAGGAAAAAGTTCAGATCGGAAATTCCGATTGTCTGTAGCAACTCCGACGTGCAAAATTCCTACGCATGCTTGGAAACAATTTGACGCATGCACGGAAGCATTGAACTTCATTTTCTTGTCTCATTGTAGTGTTGTATATCACGGCATTCTTGACGGTTGAAAGTTCAGAGAACTTTTGTATGACCGTGTGCTTGCAAGCCAAGTTTGAGCGCAATTCCGTCGGAAAAACCATCCAGGATTTTTCCGATGAAAACTCAGATCGTGTGTACGCGGCACCAGGCCTAGCATATGGCCTTTAGGATTGCTTAGCACTAAAGACAAACAGAATCTTTTGGAGTGCCTGTACATGACAGATAACACGAACAGACAGATATAACTTACCCAACAAGCTAACATACAGACAGGAACAGAAGTCAAAGTCATTACAGATAAAAAGGAGCAAAAGCAAAACAAAAAATGTTACAACCTACTATTTTACCCCTTCATGTCTACACGTACTTCTCCATGGTAACTAAGAGGCAAAATTGTCATACAGGCTGGACTTCAAAGATTTCTCTTCATTACATACTGAATTGATGAGACTAGTAATTTATAAAAGATAGCATGGTTAATGCTATCTTTCCAGCTCACATGAAGTGACAATGACACTGCATTTCTGGCAGGTTTTTTTCTGCTTGCTACAAAGATGCACGTAGTTAGAAAAATAAATACTAATGCAGCCATCACATCTAAGGACTGGCCAGCTGCAACATATTACATTTATGCTTTTGGGTTAAGATACACTTTAATAGCCCTTTCACACTGCCAGCACACGGGGGCATCGGCGGTAAAGCGCTGCTAGTCTTAGCAGCACCTTAACAATGTTTTTGCTGCGCTTTTCGGGCACTAGCAGGGTGCTTTTAACCCTGGCTAGCAGCTGAATAAAGGGTTAAAAGTGCTGCTGCCAAGGCAACTTGTAGGCGCTTTGGTGGCACTGCCCATTAATTCCAATGGGCAGGGGTGCTTTAGGAGCAGTGTATACCCCGCTCCTAAAGCTCCTCAAAGATGCTACTTGCAGGACTTTTTTTGACATGCTGCCAGGGCAGTGCCCCAGTGTGAAAGCACTCGGGTCTTCACGCTGGGACTGCAGATGAGGCTTTTTTCAGGCGCTATTTTTAGTGCTAAAATGCCTGAAAAACGCTTCCAGTGTGAAAGGGGTTTAAAGTGTGGGAGTCGGTACATGTGGTCTCTTATGGCACTCTAGCAATGGCGGCTGTTAGATGGAAGAAACTAGGCTGAAAGAACATGGACAGACAGAACTAGACAATGCTGGTTCACACTGTTGCAACTTCTGATGCGACTTGAGTTGCATAGAGTCACATTACAAAGTAAAACACATTAAATTCAATGGTGCCCATTCTCATCAATGTGACTCAGCATGTCTCACGTTTGGAAAAGGTTCCTGTGCTTCCTTGGTGTGATTTACAGTGCAATTTGGCATCATAGAATATGTAAAGTCAAACTACATAATTGCACTGAAAATCACGTTAAAATTGCATCGCAGCAATGTGATCTGATTCTAAAGAGAAATAAAAACAGCAATCCTAACAATATAAAAGATATAAACAGATACATTTAACTTTTTAAGAGCAACACTGTGGAATTTGTATCTCTATCTATCTCTCTCTCTCTCTCTCTCTCTCTCTCTCTCTCTCTCTCTCTCTCTCTCTCTCTATCTCTATCTCTATCTCTATCTCTATCCAGGCTCAGCAGATATATATGTACATCTGTTATGTGGGTGGAATTGGTGCAATCACTTTCTGATTGTAGACAGGGCTCCCCATACAGCCTACTTGACAGGGCCCCCTTCCCCCATCCGAAAGTGACTGTAGTCTCAGCTGCACAGATGCCTGAATAGAGTGTGCTCTGAGTCTTCTTGCTCATTCGCAAACTGAAGCATAGTAGACACAGTTAAGTAAACACAGTTTACTATGCTTCAGTGATGAATGGACACAGCAGTGTGATTGGTAGTGATCACTCACTGTGTTCATTCTTCAAAGGAAGGGGCCAGTAAATGACATATTTACCTGCACCTTCCCCCGCTCTCTATCTCCAAAAATCCCCCTGTGCACCTGCAGCAGCTGCAGGTGGGGGAGGAGAGAAGGAAAGCTTGCAGCGATGCAGGGCAAAGGGGCACACAGGGGGCCTGGACAGCAGATGGAAGGGACGCATGTGCTAAAACCAATCCCCCTGCAGTGCAGTCAGAGGGTGAAAGAAGAGGAGAAGCTGGCAGCACTGCAGGGGAGTTAGAAGAGGATTGGTGTCTGCAATAAGACAATACAGCCAGATCATCTGCTCAACATGTGCCCGGGCACCCCTTATGAACTGATGGGGCCCAAGCCCAATACAGGGGGCAGGATGTACTGCTTATCAGCAGCCCTGATTGTAGATGCAGACACTTTGACATCAACTGTTGCAGGAGTTGAAGTGGTTTTAAACCTCAGACATGAAATATAAACAAAGCATACCCCTCTCTAGTGTTCACTTGTCTCAACTAAGAGCATTAAAGCTGTAGTAAACCGCCAATGAAAAATGAACTGGGCCCCCATGTAGGGTTAAGTCAAAGGGGGTTGTTTACTAAAGGAAAATCCACTTTGCACTGAAAGTGCACTTGGAAGTAAAGTCGCTGTAGATCCGAGGGGGACATGCAAGGAAAATAAAAAACAGCATTTTAGCTTGCACATGATTGGATGATAAAATCAGCAGAGCTTCCCCTCATTTCCCCTCATTGCAGATCTACCCCTTAGATTTAGAGCAACTGCAATCCGAGCACAGTGCGGGCATGCAGGAGGGCAGGTACACTGTAGAGTTAGCCAGGGCCCAAGAGCATAATTATGAATTATGGTTGGAAAAAGCTCTGATGGTTTTCCAGACGGAATTCCACGGAATTCCACTCAAGCTGTCTTGCCTACACACGGTCACACAAAACCCCGACCATCAAGAACACAGTGACGTACAACAATATGACAAGCCGAGAAAAAATCAAGTTCAATGCTTCCGATCATGTGTCGAATTGTTTGCGAGCATGCGTAGGAATTCTGCGTGTTGGAATTGCTACAGACGACTGGAATTTCCGATAGAAACTTTTTCCATTGGAAAAATTGAGAACATGCTCTCAAATTTTTGCTGGCGGGAATTCGGCCAGCTAAATTCCGACGTCGCCTACACACGGTCGCATTTTCAGATGAAAAGCTCTCTCATTGTGCCCTCTGGGAGAGGGTATTTAAGATACGGACGTCATGTGGTTTGGGGTTCCGGTCCAGTATGAAGTGCTGATTACATGGTCCTGGTCCTCCTGACCAGCCCCCTGGAAGGCTATGGCCTGGGACTCGGTTACACCCGACTTTAATGCCTCTGGGCTGGCTAGCCCAAGGCATGGAAACTAGAGAAGGATTCTGAGGTGGATGGGTGCCGTCTCCGGTCCGGGAGAGACCCAGTGTACTTTGAGCATTCCAGGGGAGGACTATACGGGGGTTTTCTTAACAAGAGCCTGGAAGGGCCGAAGTAACCCGGTCTTGTGGATATCGCCAAGTAGGCTGAAAGATCCAGGTATCCTACAGCTTAGTTTCCCCATGTTTTCTGCAACAATGTTGGTGTTAAAGACTTTGTTCCTGAGTAAGCACCTTGTTGGCTGTTAGGCCTTGTGAGAGAGGGACTGCCCAACCTGAGTGTTCATCCAGCTGTGAATGGCTATTCTCTGGATGCAGTCAAAGTAAGCAAGTTCCTTAACGTTTATAGACTTTGACATTGAGAGTATCCAAATTCCTTTCCAACTCTCTGATCCCATCCATTCATGTGGATCTATTGTCAGTCTCAAGTTACTGGGTCATCTACCACAGGACATCCCGTAGACGTGCAACAAGGAGAAGCGGAAGGTAATGGTAAACCCAAAAATAACCATCAGCTCCTTCGGGGGTTAGTGCTACATATATAAATAGCCGGAGCAGTGGCAATGAGTGTGGGAGCCCTCAGCTCCAGCATGGAGTTTTGAAGGTACGGCACAGGCATGCCGTTCCTTCAGAGCACATGCACGAGTGACAACGCCGGCAGCATAGCTTGTGAATATTTCTTAAACTGAGTAAGTTTAGGAGATATTCACTGTACCTACAGGTAAACCTTATTATAGGCTTACCTGTAGGTACAAGTTCAAAAGTTGAGTTTACCTCCACTTTAATTGACATTTATATCTGCTGCTTCATTTTACTATGAGCATGAATCACTTCTGACATGTTTTCTTCCTGACACCGGGAGAAAAAAGTTGACAGGGGAGGGATTAATACATGATTGATAGCCTCAGTTCTGTTCCTGAGAGCTGTGTGAAGGGTGTGTGTCCCTTCCCTGCAATTAGCTCTCAGGGCTCTGCTCACAGAGCTCTGCAATGTGTAAATTCAGCTCTCTGCCCCCTTTTTCATAACTCTCAGACAAGCTTTATAAAATGGACTTTGAATGGGTGTAGAGAAGAGAAGACTGCATATATACAGGTACAGCTAATGTAGGAGGATTTGTTTCATCTCTGTGTATCACCTGAACCCAGTCACTTCACTGGGTATATCTAGGGGTTTACAGCCACTTTATCTGAATACCCCGCAATAAAATGTTGCATACTTTAGGATCAGACGTTCAGCTTATAGGCTGAATGTAGAAATGACAGGTCCTCTTTAAGGATACATCAGGGGTCTATTAGACCCCTAATATCACTTCTGGACCCTACCGAAGCTGATCAAACACAAACTGAATGTTTGAGATGTGTGGAAGCGATCAGGCTGCTTTACAGTTGCCTAAATCACATCCATCAGAAAGATGAAAGTCTGCTTGACAGATAAGAGTGTGTTTAAAAGTGCTGCTGGCATAAATCTTGCGACGGTGAAAGGGTTAAATGAAAAAGAAAAAAATGACCAGCATATTAACAAAGCACAGCATTATGCTTTCCAAATGTGCACTGTGCTCCGCTTGGTCCTGGACTTTAAAGCAAGAGTAGAGCCATTCATTGCAATAAATGAATGTAAAAAAGAATATGCTGTACATATTTATCGGTTAAGAGAGACAATGCCCACTACAGAATTGAATTTCTTTATATTGAAATGAGCAAAGTCATGCTGATGCTACAGATGTGACAGTTCTTTTTCCATACATCTGATGTAATTTCCTGCCAAGCCTGCTTTCACATTACATATGGTTTCATGAATAAACTCCTGCACAGCATATGTTCACAGTGCCAATGTGATTCTAAAAAAGGTATAATCTTGGTTTTAGTGAATGAATTGCGAGTAGCAAAATCAGGATAAATATAAACATAGATTAGATGGACATATGCTTGCTACAAAATTTGAAATGTAAATAATATATAACACTTACCAGGTTTATAATGGTAACTGACGTTACTTGATTTTCCTTGCTATTACTATGTTACATCAGTCGGCAAATGAAATGCTAAGTGCCATTTCCTTGTTTAGGACCCCTTGCCGACCAGGCTTTTTCTGGCACTTTTTGTTTACAAGTTTAAATCAGCATTTTTTGCTAAAAAATTACTTATAGCCCCGAAACATTATAATTTTTTTAACACAGACTGTATGTAAAATGGCGATCGTTGTAATTTTGTCATGTCAGCGGTTTTGCAAACAAAAAATACACTTTAATGAATTACAGAAAAAACAAACACGAGGTTTACCCTACTTTTTATGTATAATGTGAAAGATGATGTTACGCTGAGTAAATAGATACCTTACATGTTGCACTTTAAAATTGCGCACACTCGTGGAATGGCGACAAACTACGGTACTTAAAAATCTCCATAGGCAATGTTTTAAACGCCTTTGCAGGCTACCTGTTTAGAGTTACAGAGGAGGTCCAGCACTAGAATTATTGCTCTCACTCTAAGCCCTTGTACACACGGTCGGACATTCCGATGGAAAATGTCCGATTGGACTGTGTTGTCGGATAATCCGACTGTGTGTGGGCTCCATCGGACTGTTTCCGTCGGAATACCCGACGGACAAAGTTTTAGAGCTGGCCTTTAAAACTTTCCGACAACATGATCCAATCGGACTTTGTCCGATTGTGTGTAGAGAATTCCGATCGGACAAAGTGCCACACATGCTCAGATCAAATTCCTAGACCAAAGCTATTGGCTACTAGCCTGAATGTAGTCCCATCATAAAGAAATAACGTCATCACCTTACGTACGATCGGATTTTCCGTCAACTTTGTCCGACCGTGTGTACGCAACACAAGTTTCGGACAAAATCCATCGGACAAAATCTGACGGATTTTGTTGTTGGAATGTCCGACCGTGTGTACAAGGGCTAACGTTTGTGGCAATACTTCACATGGGTGGTGCGAATGTCGTTTACATATGCGTGATCGATTTATGTATGTGTTTTCTTCTGCGCATGAGCACGGAGGGATGGGGGGCATTTTTACTTTTTTTTGTTATTTTTTTTATTTTTATACTGTCCCTTTAATTTTTTTTTATCTCTTTTATTCCTTCTAAAAGGAATGTAAACATCCCTTGTAATAGAAATAAGGGTGACAGGTCCTCTTTATGGAGAGATCTTTAGTCAAAAGACCCCAAATCTCTTCTATACCTTTTCAAAAGCAAAATACCCCCAAAATAATGTTTTTTTTTTTGTTTTTAGATCTTTTGCTTAAAAATGAAATAAAATAAAAAAATGTACTTACAGCCTGGATGGAAAGTGATGTCATGATGTCGGTTCGGTCCAACAAGACCATATAGTCAATCAAAGAGTATTAACTCTTTGATCGCCTATGGGAGCAGCCAGCCGCACCATCGGATCATTTCTCGGATGAACGGGCGCTGAAACTGTAAACCTAAGAAACACCTGAGAGCAGCGGGATAGGGATGTCCCCTCCCGCTGCTTCAGAAACCGTTCCAGGGGCTCATGAGTCCAGTTTTATGAGAAAGCCAGCCATCAGCTGGCAAAAAACGATACAGGGGTTATGGCTGATATCTTCAGCCATAATTCCGGTGAACCACTTGCAAACCGTAATGTATATACACATATTGCGGTTAATGGTAGGGCTCCTAATGTCTACTCAGACACTTCACGGAAATATGGACTGGTAGGTAGCAAGCCTTAGCCAAGGAATGTCAGGCCCCAGTAAAAAAAAACTGATACTAAAGCTGGCCATACACCCATAAATTTATTTCATTCTTTCATTCATATTTTTATTCTCATTCTTCTGGCTGTCAGAATTCCTGAACAGATGCAGGCACTGTTCGGATATAATGTTGATGGGGGAATTAAGTGATTCCCCAGGGAAGCCCAGCCCAGGAAAGATCGAGTGATATCTTACAGTGTATGGCCAGCTTTAGGAAGAATCTAGGGGGCGGGGTTTAAAATGATTGTAAACCCTCACATATACCCAGTCGACTAGCTAAAGTAAATCCTCCAACATAAGTTGTACCTGTTTATCTGCAGCCCCGTCTCCTGTATAGTGATGGCCGAACGGTTCGCCCGGCGGTCGTTTCGCGGCGAATTTCCGACATTCGCGGTCCGCACGTTCGAACGCCTTTTTCCGTCGTTCGCCGCGGCGGACTTACGTGTTTAATGTATACAAGAACTTTAACCTTTGGTGACACGTTTATCATGTGATACAGGACAGCCAATTGAGACATGACAGCACATGGACACTTGTACATTCCCCCTAACCTATAAATACACCCGATCCGGTGGCCATTTTACATTCTTTCTTCTGTTACGATAGGGACAGGTTCCTGTGTGGAGTAGGGAGAGATAAACCACTAGCTATTTGGTACACAAAAGTTCTTTTCAGGACTGGTATAGGTGTTAGGTGTTGATAGGTTTGCTGTGCTGCTGATTCTTGCAGCAGCCTGAGTGTCTTTTGTTAGTTTAGAGAAAGGGAAAGGACGGTGTATGCTACAGGGACAGCCAGATTAGTCTTTCATCATCATCATCATCATCATCATCATTAGCTGTTACTATCAAGGTCCACAAAAGAGCTGTTCCAGTAACCACTAATCGTTCTCTTTTTTTGCCAATTTGTATAGGGACAGGAAGGAAGCAGTGTTGTCAGGCAGTGAGGGTAATTTTAAAGACTTGCTGTTATTATTAGTTCCACAAAGGTTCTTTTCAGGACTGGTATCAGTGGTACAGTAATAGGCTTGTACATGTATAATATTCTTTCTTCCAAATATAGAAAGGATATTATACTTGACTGCTGCCCTTCTGCTGCAGTCTGCTAAACATTCACAACTCACTTGTTCCACAAAAGTTCTTATAAGGACTGGTAACTTGGTATAGGGTGCTACGGTACATAGGCTTGAGTGCGGTACAGTCTGCTGTTCTGTAAGGACCGCTATCGGTCCACAATAGATAGGGTTGACGTGCACCACTGCTGACCGCTGCCCTATACTGCAGCAGTCCTTCAGCGGTATAGGGACTGACGTACAGTCTGCTAATCACTAACACACAACCTGCTTGTTCCACAAAAGTTCTTATAAGGACTGGTAACTTGGTATAGGGTGCTACGGTACATAGGCTTGAGTGCGGTACAGTCTGCTGTTCTGTAAGGACCGCTATCGGTCCACAATAGATAGGGTTGACGTGCACCACTGCTGACCGCTGCCCTATACTGCAGCAGTCCTTCAGCGGTATAGGGACTGAGGTACAGTCTGCTAAACACTAATACACAACCTGCTTGGTCCACAAAAGTTCTTATAAGGACTGGTAACTTGGTATAGGGTGCTACGGTACATAGGCTTGAGTGCGGTACAGTCTGCTGTTCTGTAAGGACCGCTATCGGTCCACAATAGATAGGGTTGACGTGCACCACTGCTGACCGCTGCCCTATACTGCAGCAGTCCTTCAGCGGTATAGGGACTGACGTACAGTCTGCTAAACACTAATACACAACCTGCTTGGTCCACAAAAGTTCTTATAAGGACTGGTAACTTGGTATAGGGTGCTACGGTACATAGGCTTGAGTGCGGTACAGTCTGCTGTTCTGTAAGGACCGCTATCGGTCCACAATAGATAGGGTTGACGTGCACCACTGCTGACCGCTGCCCTATACTGCAGCAGTCCTTCAGCGGTATAGGGACTGAGGTACAGTCTGCTAAACACTAATACACAACCTGCTTGGTCCACAAAAGTTCTTATAAGGACTGGTAACTTGGTATAGGGTGCTACGGTACATAGGCTTGAGTGCGGTACAGTCTGCTGTTCTGTAAGGACCGCTATCGGTCCACAATAGATAGGGTTGACGTGCACCACTGCTGACCGCTGCCCTATACTGCAGCAGTCCTTCAGCGGTATAGGGACTGACGTACAGTCTGCTAAACACTAATACACAACCTGCTTGGTCCACAAAAGTTCTTATAAGGACTGGTAACTTGGTATAGGGTGCTACGGTACATAGGCTTGAGTGCGGTACAGTCTGCTGTTCTGTAAGGACCGCTATCGGTCCACAATAGATAGGGTTGACGTGCACCACTGCTGACCGCTGCCCTATACTGCAGCAGTCCTTCAGCGGTATAGGGACTGACGTACAGTCTGCTAATCACTAACACACAACCTGCTTGTTCCACAAAAGTTCTTATAAGGACTGGTAACTTGGTATAGGGTGCTACGGTACATAGGCTTGAGTGCGGTACAGTCTGCTGTTCTGTAAGGACCGCTATCGGTCCACAATAGATAGGGTTGACGTGCACCACTGCTGACCGCTGCCCTATACTGCAGCAGTCCTTCAGCGGTATAGGGACTGAGGTACAGTCTGCTAAACACTAATACACAACCTGCTTGGTCCACAAAAGTTCTTATAAGGACTGGTAACTTGGTATAGGGTGCTACGGTACATAGGCTTGAGTGCGGTACAGTCTGCTGTTCTGTAAGGACCGCTATCGGTCCACAATAGATAGGGTTGACGTGCACCACTGCTGACCGCTGCCCTATACTGCAGCAGTCCTTCAGCGGTATAGGGACTGACGTACAGTCTGCTAAACACTAATACACAACCTGCTTGGTCCACAAAAGTTCTTATAAGGACTGGTAACTTGGTATAGGGTGCTACGGTACATAGGCTTGAGTGCGGTACAGTCTGCTGTTCTGTAAGGACCGCTATCGGTCCACAATAGATAGGGTTGACGTGCACCACTGCTGACCGCTGCCCTATACTGCAGCAGTCCTTCAGCGGTATAGGGACTGAGGTACAGTCTGCTAAACACTAATACACAACCTGCTTGGTCCACAAAAGTTCTTATAAGGACTGGTAACTTGGTATAGGGTGCTACGGTACATAGGCTTGAGTGCGGTACAGTCTGCTGTTCTGTAAGGACCGCTATCGGTCCACAATAGATAGGGTTGACGTGCACCACTGCTGACCGCTGCCCTATACTGCAGCAGTCCTTCAGCGGTATAGGGACTGACGTACAGTCTGCTAAACACTAATACACAACCTGCTTGGTCCACAAAAGTTCTTATAAGGACTGGTAACTTGGTATAGGGTGCTACGGTACATAGGCTTGAGTGCGGTACAGTCTGCTGTTCTGTAAGGACCGCTATCGGTCCACAATAGATAGGGTTGACGTGCACCACTGCTGACCGCTGCCCTATACTGCAGCAGTCCTTCAGCGGTATAGGGACTGAGGTACAGTCTGCTAAACACTAATACACAACCTGCTTGGTCCACAAAAGTTCTTATAAGGACTGGTAACTTGGTATAGGGTGCTACGGTACATAGGCTTGAGTGCGGTACAGTCTGCTGTTCTGTAAGGACCGCTATCGGTCCACAATAGATAGGGTTGACGTGCACCACTGCTGACCGCTGCCCTATACTGCAGCAGTCCTTCAGCGGTATAGGGACTGAGGTACAGTCTGCTAAACACTAATACACAACCTGCTTGGTCCACAAAAGTTCTTATAAGGACTGGTAACTTGGTATAGGGTGCTACGGTACATAGGCTTGAGTGCGGTACAGTCTGCTGTTCTGTAAGGACCGCTATCGGTCCACAATAGATAGGGTTGACGTGCACCACTGCTGACCGCTGCCCTATACTGCAGCAGTCCTTCAGCGGTATAGGGACTGACGTACAGTCTGCTAAACACTAATACACAACCTGCTTGGTCCACAAAAGTTCTTATAAGGACTGGTAACTTGGTATAGGGTGCTACGGTACATAGGCTTGAGTGCGGTACAGTCTGCTGTTCTGTAAGGACCGCTATAGGTCCACAATAGATAGGGTTGACGTGCACCACTGCTGACCGCTCACCTATACTGCAGCAGTCCTTCAGCGGTATAGGGACTAAGAGTTTTGTCACAGGGTCATTTAAAAAATGACATGCAGAGGAAGAGGCAGGCCCTTCCGCAGGGGTGGTAGGGGTAGGGCAGGAGCAACAGGCTTGAGCCAAAGTGGGAAGTTGCAGAAGGTGCGTTCAATTACTTTAAAGGATGCACCAGACTTGGTTGAGTGGCTCGCTCAGCCTTACTCTTCTGCACCCTCCTCATCCTCTCGATCTGCACCCTCTTCTTCACTCTCTGCTATGTGCACCCCCAAAGACACTACCACCAACAACACGACCACCACCACCACCACCACATACCTTCCGCTTGAGTCACTGGAATTATTTTCCGATCCATATCAAGAGGACATTTCTGATGCGCAGCCACTCTTGGTATTGGATCAGGAAGAGGAGGTAGCAACAAGCGCTACTCAGCAGTCTGACGCCAGTACCCAGATCAGCCCAAGGAGGAGGTTGGTCCCCGGTGTTGCTGCCTACTCCGAGATCTCTACTTATAGCGGTGGGGAAGGTGACGTTGATGATGACGTGTCTAGTGATGTCACGTGGGTGCCCACAAGAGAGGAAGAGGAGGGGAGTTCAGAGGGAGATATGGACCAGCAGATAGGGAGGAGAAGCAGCAATGACTTACATTGCACAGCAGGGACAAAGCAGACTGCAAATGTATCAGGAGCGAGTCATCGACCATGTACGGTCACATCTGGCGCTCCCAGGACACCGGCACATGGCTCCGCAGTGTGGGCTTTTTTTAACGTGTCCGCTGCTGACAATAGCGTTGCCATCTGCAATCTTTGCAGTCAACGCGTTAGTCGCGGTAAGCCCAATACTCACCTAGGGACGACCGCCTTAAGAAGGCACATGAGCAGCCATCACCGAGCCCAGTGGGAGCAACGGAACACACAAAGCCACACTGCAGGCTCTCACCGTCCAGCCTCGTCTTCTACTTCTCCTTCTCCTCTCTCCTCACAATTGTCCTCCACTCCACCTTCCATCACGCCAAGCTCACATTTTTCTGCAAAAAGGCAGGCTTCCGTGGGCCTAATGTTTGAGCGTAAAAAAATGATGATGCCGGATAACCCTCTTGCCCAACGGTTGGCGGCTGGCTTGTCAGAACTCATAGCCCGCCAACTACTGCCATATAAACTGGTGGACTCGGAGGCCTTTCGCAAATTTGTGGCCATTGGAACACCACAATGGAAGGTCCCAGGAAGGAAGTATTTCTCAGAGAAGGGCATCCCAGAGCTATATGGCCATGTTCAGCGGCAAGTGAATGTATCTCTGGCACACAGTGTCGGTGCCAAGATACATCTGACCACAGACACGTGGTCTAGCAAACACGGGCAGGGAAGGTATATCAGTTTTACTGCCCACTGGGTGAACCTTCTGACGGCCGTCAAGCATGTAACCCGTGGCACCCGTGTAGATTTGGTTTTACCGCCACGGATTGCATGCAGGCCTGACTCTTCTTCTCCTCCTCCTACTCCATCCTCCTCCCTCTCCTCCTCAGCTGCCTCCTCCTTTTCCGCTGCTAGCGTCTCTTCCACTGCACCGCCCAAGCTCCCCAGAACCTATTCCACATGCCAGGTGAGACGTTGCCATGCCGTGCTGCGTCTGTTGTGCCTGGAAGCAAAGAGCCACACTGGCCCGGCACTCCTTTCAGCTTTGCGTTCACAGGCAGATGAGTGGCTAACACCGCTCAATTTGACAGTTGGTAAAGTGGTGTGTGACAACGGTGCCAATCTGCTTAGCGCATTGAAACAGGGCAAAATCACGCACGTGCCGTGCATGGCACACGTCTTAAACTTGGTCGTGCAGCGATTCCTTGTCAAATACCCTGGGGTCCAGGACATCTTGCGGCAGGCAAGGAAAATCTCGGCCCATTTCAGAAGATCTTACACGGCCATGGCTCGCCTTGCTGACATTCAGCGGCGACACCATCTGCCGGTCAGACGTCTTATTTGCGATTGCCCGACGCGATGGAACTCAACCTTCTATATGCTTGATAGGCTGCTCCAGCAGAAACGTGCAGTTAACGTCTACCTGTATGAACTCTGCGAAAGAAACGGTTCTGGGGAGCTGGGTTTTTTTTCACCGCGCCAGTGGCTGCTCATGCGCGACACATGCAGACTTCTGCGGCCATTTGAGGAGATCACCAAACTGGTCAGTCGCAGCCATGGCGCCATCAGTGACATGGTACCTTATGCCTTCTTTCTGGAGCGTGCATTGCGTCGTGTCATTGATCAGGCTGTGGAGGAGCAGGAGCGGGAAGATGAGGAAGTCGCAATGCTGGATGAATTCCCAGGGGGGGCTACTCTATCTGAGACAAGTCAACAACAGGAGTCTGATGAGGAGTCAGAGGAGGATGGTGCCGGGGCGGATGAGCAGGAGCAAGAAGAGCATGCTTTAAACCTTTCTGGGATCCCTGTTGTGCGTGGATGGGGAGAGGAGAATGAAGAGGACGACATTATCCTGGATGATGAGCAGGAGCCAGGCCACCACACCGCTTCCACTTTAGTGCAAATGGGGGCCTTCATGCTCCAGTGTTTTAATAGGGACCCCCGTATAAAAAGCATGAGGGTCAAGGACCAGTACTGGGTGGCAACGTACTTAGACCCCCGGTACAAACACAAAATGGCGGAAATGTTACCGCCGTCGCAGAGGGCTGTCAGAATGCAGCACTTCCAGGCCTTGCTTCGAGAAATGCTGCATTCTGCTTTTGCGTGCGCTGGCAGAGGAGCCACTCCCAGAGAAGGATTTGCGGGTACCAATCCAACAGCGCCTGCAAGAAGAGGCCGGTTTGAAGATGTGTTGGTGACTTCGGATATGAGGTCATTCTTTCAGCCGACCCATCGACAGGTGTCATCCGGATCCAGCATCAGGGAACGCCTAGACCGTCAGGTGTCCGACTACATTGGGTTAACGGCCGATGTGGACGCTCTGAGGAGTGATGAACCCCTAGACTACTGGGTGGGCAGGCTTGACCTCTGGCCAGAGCTTGCCCAATTTGCAATCGAACTGTTGGCTTGCCCCTCATCCAGTGTCCTGTCCGAAAGGACGTTCAGCGCAGCAGGGGGGATTGTGACCGATAAGCGTACTCGCCTAGCTCACCACAGTGTTAACTACCTCACATTTCTAAAAATGAATGAGGCATGGATCTCGGAGGAATTCAACACATGTGACCAGTAGACCATGTATATGTCTATAAACTATTTTTTTAATCAAGCACACAGACCTTCTTAATTCATTTGGCTCACTTCCTTGACCCAAAAAAGCACACCGTACTATATGCCCCTACCCTCCTCTTTGAAGAGGTTGAGCGGTGTCATATTTCTACTGGGGCTGCTTATGATATCCCTGTGCTGTGCTGACTTCCTCCTGGGGGTTCTTATTATGAAGGGATCACACTATCCCTGTGCTGTGCTGACTTCCTCCTGGGGGTTCTTATTATGAGGGGATCACACCATCCCTGTGCTGTGCTGACTTCCTCCTGGGGCTGCTTACGGTGCTGCTGTCAGTGCTGTATGTCACGGTGCTGCTGTCAGCGCTGTATGTCACGGTGCTGCTGTCAGCGCTGTATGTCACGGTGCTGCTGTCAGCGCTGTATGTCACGGTGCTGCTGTCAGCGCTGTATGTCACGGTGCTGCTGTCAGCGCTGTATGTCACGGTGCTGCTGTCAGCGCTGTATGTCACGGTGCTGCTGTCAGCGCTGTATGTCACGGTGCTGCTGTCAGCGCTGTATGTCACGGTGCTGCTGTCAGCGCTGTATGTCACGGTGCTGCTGTCAGCGCTGTATGTCACGGTGCTGCTGTCAGCGCTGTATGTCACGGTGCTGCTGTCAGCGCTGTATGTCACGGTGCTGCTGTCAGTGCTCTGTATTACGGTGCTGCTGTCAGATGCCTCTATCACGGTGCATGTGTCATTCCGGTATGTCACGCTGCTGGTGATCATCTCCTGCACCCTCTTCTTTGCCTACCCTGGTCCCTGACCTTCCCTCTCCTCCATTGCCTTCATTAGCTCCATAGTCCTGAATTGTTAGAACAATTTCCCAAATAAAATAAAAATGCTTGTAGTTATCGATCCCAAATTCACCTCATACATGTATTATGTCATTGTCCAGATGGTGGGACTACGTTTTACCCCCTAATAATTACCACGTGGCCGCAAATTCGACATGAAGGTTTGCAAAGTTCGCCTCCCATTGAAGTCAATGGGGCCCGCGGCGAACGTTCTGTTTCGCGAACGTTTGGGTCCGTTCGCATTTCGCGTTCGCGAAACGTCCCGTCGGAAGTTCGTCCATCACTACTCCTGTACATCTTTCAAAAAAACACAGATCAAAGGCTTTTTCTCAGCTCCGGCAGACAGGGGGGCGGGGATCTGATGTCACATGTTGTGGCAGACTAGAGAGGAGAGATCTATGTAACCTGAACCCTAAGTGGAGGGAAGGGACCTACACTCCATGGACATACACAGAAGGCAAAAGGAATTGTATTATTATTATTATTATTGTGTACTGCGTGAATGGAAACACATAACAAACATATAGTGGGGTTTTTCCCAAATTTTACAGCAAAAGGGGAACTGCAATTTAGACCTTTGTACACCTTAATCCATGCATGATAATGCACACATTTTTGTACATGGAGGTATATTTCATTATTAAAACAGCCCATTTAGTTTGAAAGGGCTTTCAACATGCTTCAATGCAGGAAAAAATACATACTTACACACATGGCTGGACTGGGACAAAAATTTGGCGCTGGACTTCATCCAGACCGGCCCACTTTAATTTTGCAAACACGCAAAAAACAGTATATAAACTGTACGCAATTGCACAACAAAGCCCCTAGAGAGCCCCTTTTACATCTGGGTCCCCAGAGAGCCCCCGACTTACATCAGGGTCCCCAGAGAGCCCCCCACTTACATCAGGGTCCCCAGAGAGCCTCCCCCTTACATCAGGGTCCCCATATAGCCTTCCCCTTACATCAGGGTCCCCAGAGATCATCCGCCTTACATCAGGGTCCCTAGAGAGCCAACCCCTTACATCTGGGTCCCCACAGAGCCCCCCTCCTTACATCCGGGTCCACAGAGAGCCTCTCTCTTACATTAGGTTCCCCAGAGAGCCTCCGTCTTACATCAGGGTCCCCAGAGAGCCCCTCCTTACATCAGGGTCACCAGAAAGAGGAAAGTAGTGGGCCAGGACCCTGTGCTTGGGGACTCCTGGACTGACTCAGGGCTATGGGCCCCAGATTCGGGGCTATGGCCCCAAAAGTCCCCCTGAGCGATGCCACTGGCTGTCACTGAAACCGGCCCACTGAGCCATCGGCCCACCGGGAAACTCCCTATAGTCCCTATGGCCAGTACATGCCTGCTTACACAACGTTTGGCAATGCAGAACACCATAAAGCACAAGGCAATCATACTCATATGTGCATTTTGGTACACTACAGGGCATGTATGTTTGTTCCCACTATGTGTATAAGAGTAAAATTGGAACTGCCACTTTCAGGTACTAAGTGATACATTGGACATACACATCAACTTATTTACCTCATGGGTCTGATGTGGAAGCAGAAAGCCATAGTACAGCGACTATGGATAGTCTAGCCCCTCTTGCGATCATAAACATAATTAAAGCATAACGGGTTCAACCAACGTAATCAGAGTATCTTGCAGGAAGCTGGCTGCGGTTAGACCACAAAGGCCAACGGGCAGTGCCCTCTGGGGAATCAGGTTGCAAATGATTCTGATCTGGCTGTGACTCCAAGATCACAGGTGGATAGGGGTCAATCAGGCCTTACATACTTCTGTCACCTGGACGCAAGTCCGAATCCTCAGTTTATTCTGGACAATCCATGGAACTTTCAGGAGTGGCTGGATTATCCCTAGTCGCTGTACTATGGCTTTTTGTTTCCACATCAGGAGAGGCTGGAGGCTTGAGTAAGAGAGGAGGCAGGTACCATTCAGCTGCGACTTCCTGTACAGGTGGGACAGCCACAGGATTATTTAGCTTAGCCTCTTAGCACCCAGGGCCTTAGCAGGTTGCGATGGAAATGTCTCTTGACAGAATTAGGTTCCGCTGAGATGAAGTCATACACTGGTACAGTGATTCTAACTGTGGGGGGGAGGGGCTATGTGTGACACGACACTGATCACCGCTCCTGATTACAGGGAGCTGTAATCAGTGTCAGTGTCACTAGGCAGAACGGGGAAATGCTTGTTTGCATCAGCATTTCCCTGTTCTTCCTCTTCGTGAGACAATCATGGGTATCCCCGCAGACATTGAGTCCGCGGGACCCACGATCACACTCATGGAGCTCGCGGCGGGTGCACAGCCGCAAACTGCTTCTTAAAGGGCAACGTACAGGTACATTAATATGCCTGTATGTGCCCTTCTGCCAACGTATATTGACGTGAGCTGGTCGGCAAGTGAAAAAGTTAAAGTGATATGGTTTTATGTAAAAAACATTTATTTTCCCATAGGATAGACATGTCATCCGCCTGCCTCTCCACTTCAACCAAGAAGAGAAAGCCTTGTATTCATTCTAAAAAATACAAGGCTTCCTGTGAATGGCTGAGCAGCGCTCAGCCTGACTCAATATTGTTTCAGGAACAAGATAGGACTTTCCTGTACCACTGCCAAAACACAGTACAGCATTTTGTATGTAGCCGATGTCACATACAGTTTAAAGAGCATTAACAGGGGTTGCAGATGTAGCACCCTGGAGTTTAGGCAGGGTTGTTCCTCACAAATTTACTTGCCAGGAATAATTATACTGGCTGATTGCTAGAGATCTATTGATTTCTCCCAAAGTTTGGCCTTGTTGCACTTTTATCTTCTACCATGAAGTAGCTGGGTACTTGGTGGTACTAGATATGAAAAGGAAAAAAAAAAGATATGAGAAGGGAAACGCAAGGTCGGATTATGGGTATATGGGATATATCAGCCAATGGGCAGGGGTTTTCTTGAATCCCTTGGCCAGCTGAGCTGAGTTTCTTATGACACATTAACTCTTCAAATTTCTCAATATTTTAGAGTGATCAGTCTGTCTTTTTGGAAAGCATGTGGCGTGCAAAACACACTCAAAAACTTCACCCGGTGCATAAAAAATGTGCACACACATAAACAGTGACACAAAAAAGTGCAGACGGATACACAAGCCCTCTAAAATCAGAGGGCATCAGGCTCCAGACAGGGACAAGGACACTTAAAACGTGGTCTTTCTGGCCAAAACCAGGCAGACCCCGTTCTTTGGAAGGTCTGCTGAAACAGACCCACCCAAATACTAGGTGAGGCTCCCCCGAAGGGAGACCCCAACCCTAAGAGAGAGGGCAAACTAAGCTAGAAGGCCATGTCCACCCCCTCCCCAGACTTTCAGGACAGGCCTGTGACCCTACGCATCACAGCAAATGTGCAAAGTGACAAAACAAAGATGTGACACACACAAAATAAATAAAGTGGGGAAGGGATAGTGGAGAGGAGAGTGAAAAGAGTGGCCATTGTGTGAAACAATGACCAGGCCCTCTGGACAGGAATAAAAAATTCCTCTGGTCCTATCGAAAAGGCCTTGCCCAAGAGGCAGGTGCTAAAAAAGTGTGTTGTTATATGGTGCAATGTCCTTGGTGCCCAAAATCAAAGTGACCCTCACACAGTGATATTTAGGCACCCCTGCACTGCCACTCCAGGGTCACATACTCCATAGGCTTTCAAACCCCAACCCTGACCCACAGCCCCGACCACAGCAGCCCCCACTCCAGTCAGGAAGGCATGGAGTTAAGGAAGCTCAGGGAGAGCCTGCCCACCACAAGCTCAAACCCCTGCTCCTGCCCCTCCTACCTAATTACATCCAGAGGTACTAAGCGTTCCTCCCCACTTTGCAGTTCAAACCCGGTGTTCCCTCCCGGAAAACTGTCCGGAGCTAGAGCTACCCCAATCTAGGCCATAAGGCCAGGGACCCGAGCCTCCGGATCAGACCCAGATGCAGCACCCATCCTCACCAGGAGCACCCTTCCAGACGGCTCAGACTCGATCATGCATCGGCCCCCAGGTTACTGTCGGGCGGCACGACGTGGCCCCTACCAAAACCGTCCTTCCGGGTGCTAATTACGCCATTGGAGAGTGCTGACCAAAACCCTCTCTATAGGGACTGAACAGCGCCTCCTTTGGCAACTGATAAGAACAGATACTACACTTGATCTTAGTCAAAAGGCCGAGAAGCGATGTTGATTGGGAGAGAGCAAAGGGAGTGCATCCAAGGACCACAATATCAAGCACTTTCCAGGACTGATGGGGATTTGACAACAAGAGTCATGGAAATAGGCAGTGTGGCATGTGACTTTGGAGTCTGTATCCGCAGCATTATTCAGAGTGATGCTGGTCTGTCCACATTGGAAGTGCCAAGGTCAGAAATAGAAATTGAGTTACTAAAGGATCACTAGAAGGGTTCAACTACCAAATATTACAGCCACTAATCAGTACTCTTTTTGGATTCAGAGCTGGGGTCGGATGGGGCATCTCATATATTTCATTCAACAGCCCACCGATTACACCGATTACACAGATTACAACCAGAATAAAGCTTTATAAAATTCAGAGTTGTTTGGCGCCATGAAATTGCATGGGGGATTGAAAGCGGGGTTATTGACAAAAAGGTAATGAACAAGCACAGCAGCTGGCAGCAAGTGGGTAGTGCGCTATATATGTAATTGTCTCTCCCGCCCTACCATTTGCCAGCTGTTCTAATTAGTAAGTTTGCACTCTTCGTGCGGTCGGGGGTATTATTCTACCCCTGTTTATAGGTTTTATTTTATTAATTTACAATACTATTATTTTTTCATTTTTTTCCGTTTTGCTCCTATTTAGATACCCACGTGCATGCTCCTAACGAGTGGCGCATCAGCCACGAAACGCGTAGAGCTATTTGTTGCCGTGCGTTTATCCAACTTTATATTTGTACAGTTATTATTTGATTCCCACCTCATCTGGCTCAGTGAGGCCATAGGTCCTGCAGATATTAATGTGCAATATTGATTTTATCCAAGCTTGCCCATGTTGAAATATGGAATTTCACAATGATTATTTCCTTGAGATACCATTGCTATTAAATTGTTGAATGTCTACTATTTTATGTTTATTTATTTACCATGAATATCAGTGGTTATGTCCTTTGATGTCCCTGGTGTCATCTTTGCTATTATTTTTTGTTATCATGTTATACATCTTATTTGATAAGAACTATGTATTATATTGCTATGTGAATAAAATTCCTTTGTTCAACTGGTATTATGTTTTGCTATCATGTGCCTCATATAAAGTCCCACCTTCCTTGTTCTCCTCTCCATTGATGTAATTGTCTCTATTTTATTTTTGTAATAAATATATTTTTAATATACACTTGTGCTATGCCTAAAAAGTCCATCATTCACAAATTTCAATTTTTTTCAATAATCCAACTATTGGGATGTGGCAAATTATATTAAAGTGTCGTATCCATAGTACCACCTGTGGAGATACGAATTTTTAATCACATTGTTAAAGACTGCTGCCATAGGAGACAGCATTCCTACACATGCAGATGTGGCGTCTTGCTAGGTGACTTTCTCTGCATGGCTGTCCTCCTATTTGAGTCTAGGAGTCTGCCAATTAATCTTGCAACTACCTAAGGGTGTCCTGACCCTAACCCTCTCTCCCCCCAAAAAAAAAGTTTGTTAAGAGAAATTTTCTTTTGCATCCAAGAAGTTTCTGGCGCCCAGTAACTTTAACTACTCTGCAATCACCATGCCTCACAACTCACTATATACAGAAGGATGTGAGCTGTCCCTGGCCCTGGAGGTTCTCATCAGATCAAAGGAGGCCTGGGACCTTGCTACACAAGCATTAGTGAAAGAAATAGTTTGTTTGGACCAATTAATTATTAAGGTGTATCTAAACCCAAGAAGACAAATATTAAATGTATCACAGCTTACCTTTTCTTAGATATGGTGGCTGAGTTTTGTCATTTTCTCACATTATTCCTTTTTGTTTTCACCTGGTGATCCTGCCAGAAACACATTTCTTCTACGTACTGTATCTAGGAGGAGCATGGCCATCATTCCGGATTGGGAGTGTGTTAGGATAACACCTCCCATCTCTAGAACATAGGGGGCAGTATTTTGTAGTTAATGGAGAGATCTGTGAACAATGATAATTTATCACTGTTTTGAGAAGATGAGAACACAGGAAGATATGAATTCAAAAGATTTCTGACTGGATGAACAGCTGTTTTCTGCCTTGTCCAACAGATATAAAGAAATGCTTTCAATTGTGTATTTAACAGACCAAAGGGAAGCAAATAAGAGAAATTTATTGTTAGCGTTTACATACAATTTAATCTAATGAATGCCACTGTACTGTAGGGGTTAAATACTGTGGCCAGCTTGGGCAGTGTGCGATCAGAGAAAAGACTGGTACATGGTTCATCTCCCTCTGTTTTTAGTAAATGATATGCTTTCATACTGTTGCTCTTGGACTCTCTTCATGGCATGGTGTTAGCATAACATCATAATTTGCTAAACAGAGGTTCAGCAGGGAAAAATGGTTCCACAAACAAACAAGGAACGCACAGAACTGGGAGGAGGTGGACCTCAGGAAGCTGCTTCTGTTTGTAAAAGGGCCAAGTATGAAGGTAGCCGAACCATCCATGTAATCAGCAGAAGCTAGCTCAGGAGTCATAGTGTCTGTCACCCCCTGCCACCCCTGCAGTTTATAAAACTCCTGTGACATTTTAAAGCGAGAGTAAACCCGCTGACATTTTTTTTTTGTCCAGACCTGTAAGGCAAAAGGAATAATGAGCTAGTATGCATCGCATACTAGCTCATTATGAAATACCTTAGAACGAGGCCCCGACATCTCACCCGATCCACGCAGAGGGAGCTGACATGTTCCCTCAGCGTTTCTTCCAGGTATCGTGGCTCCGGCGCTGTGAGTGGCCTTGATATCGTCGCATGCGCGTGGGAGATTTCTTTCCGCCATGATCCGGCGTCTGCCGGGCTTTCAGCTGAGGATCCCCTGTGCGCATGCGCCGCTACAGTCAGCGACTCATTGCGAGGGGAATATCTCCTAAACCTGTATATTTTTTTTACCTACAGGTAAGCCTTATTATAGGCTTACCTGTATGTAAAAGTTAAAACAAAGACTATACAACCATTTTGAGAGCTTGTACACATACATACCAAGCTGTCTTTGATGCTTAGTGCTTTGATTTGAATTGCAGAATGCAAGAAGGTAAGAATGTGTATTTAATGTGGATATAGCTCTGAATAGTTTTTTTGTTTGTGGCCCCTGAAGTACATAACTAGCACTTGGTGTTTGTGCAAACCTGAACCCCCTACAATAAGTAGGAATTATCCTGCATATAATGCCTTTTTTTCAGAGCTGAGGAATAGTGCTGCATGAAATTGCATTTCTTCATATACATCACTGGATATAAGTGTGGCAAGAGCCCTTACTGATGTAAGATATCATCACACATGGGCATAGCATAAGGGGTTGCAGGGGTCACAATCGCAACCCTACCCCTAGCTCCAGGGGGCGATGCAGCCTCCCTGCTATATTATTATATCCTCCACAAAATCCAGCTCCGATCTGCCCTATGGTCCCACAACCACACTCCAGTACTGGGCTTCTACTTTGCCTTCCACAGTCCAGTTCCCATTGGCTTGGGAGAGGCTGTGAGCCATTTCCTGAATGGAGAGGAGCACGAACAGACCAGGATGGGGAAGTGTCTGGGCTGTGTGCTGGCAACATGGAATGGTAACCGAGCTCAGCGAGGCAAGAGGAGGAGAGTGCCGTCCTGTAGCCACGATGGGACCGATGTCACTGGTGAGGTATGACACCGCTCAGTGTCTATTGGTCACCAGCTGGGATTCTCTGCACTCCCTCACCCAGGAATGTCTACTTACCCCACTTCTCTGACAACTGGGGAAAAGACACACACCTCCGGGAGGCGACCTTCCCTCAACACCTGCCAACACTGACAGAGAAATCTTCAGAAATTGCTAAAACAAATCCCTTTTAACTTCCCGGGGAGCCCCTGAAGGGCTGCAGGCTTCAGATTTTTTTGTCACATGGCTTTTCCCTCCCCCCCCCCCCCAAGCCCCCTGACCATCTCCTCCACCCTGCATGCTATGCCTGGCTGCTGAACTCCTTTCCCATTACAGCACTCCATACTGTTCCTCCTCCGCAGGGCTGAAATCACATTCCTTTACAACACAGCCAGTCAGCCATGATCTGCACAGAGTGTATCTGCCTACTGCAACTACACTGCCGGTCTGACCAGGGGATTTCACAGGTCAGAAGGGCAACATAAAATCCAGCTACACCCTGTGAAGGCAGACAGACTGTGTGTAAAGGAATGTGATTTCAGCTCTGTGTAGTGTGTGGGGGTGGGAACTGTATATAGTGCTGGGATGGGAAAGGAGCTCTGCCAAGTGACCTGCCAGGGGTCCCTGTCCTCTTATTTTCCAGCAGTGATCCTGGTCATCTGATTCTCCCGTGGTAATTCCTGTCCTCTGATGTAAAGAGGAACTCAAAACTCTTAAGCCACGTTGAGTATCTTGGAGTGCGGTGGATGTATATGCACGCACATTGGAACTAGTGGAGGGGGGCAGGTCAACTTTTGCATCGGGCCCACAAGCTTCAAGCTACGCCTCTGCCACCACAGCATCATCACTGGGACACTCTAACCCAGGGGTCTCCAAATTTTCTAATCAAAGGGCCAGTTTACTATTCTGTGAACTTTAGAGGGTGTGGGAGTAGAAAATGTCCTGGCCATCAGTGAGGGTAAACAATGCCCCATTCTTAGTATTAGGGGGAAGAATAGTGCCCCATCATTGATGTCAGTGGGAGGAATAGCGCCCCTATCATCGGTGGACTTATTTTGTGGTGGGGCTGGCTCATTAAAGTTTTGTACACGTGAAATTATTGGAGTGCGTCATATCTTCCTGTTTTTTTATATTTCCAGATTTTGTTGGCATGTAGTCACACACCACTAGTTTCATTTTCTGCTAGTATGGACACAGCTCTTCGTCACTCTAGGTTACAAGTTAAACAAAGATCAAACAAAGATTTCCCCAATACCATGGGTTTTAGGTACGATCGAGCAGGTTTGAAATTTCTGGTCCCGACAAATTTTGCCAGATGTATCTGCTTGTAACCATATTGCGCTTCCTAGCCTTTAAACTTAGATTAGCTGGCTTACAAGGGCCATTAAGTGGGATTTGAACAAGGTAAAAGAGCTGGATGTCACCATTCAATCCTTTCGATCTGTGCTTACAAATCCATCCTCAAGTCAGCTGACCCTCTCACAATCCTCTCAAGGATCACTGTTATGCTGCGTACACACGTCTGGACTTTCTGGCAGACTAGGCCCGACAGAATCAGTCCGTCGGACAATCCAATTTTGTGTGGGCTAATCCAATCCTTTTTCATTTAAAAAAATCAGACGGACCTAGAAATAGAACATGTTTCAAATCTGTCCAACGGACTCAATTCCTATCTAGAAAACCATTTGTCTGTATGCTGGTCCGATGGACCAAATGCGACGCAAGGGAAGCTATTGGTTACTGGCTATTGAACTTCCTTTTTAGTCCCGTCTTACGTCATCACGTTCAAAACGAACGGACTTAGTCCGTTCGTGTGTGGCCTAATCCATTTGTTCCCGAAAGTCCATCGGAACTCTGCCGAAAGTCCATCGGAAGACCATCGGACCTAGTCTGCCGGAAAGTCCGGTCGTGTGTATGCGGCATTAGTCCAATGGAGGCAGAAGTGGGTCCTGTGAACCCGGAAGTGCTTTCCGGCTCACATTCTAATGAAGAATCAGATGAGTATGAGGATGAGATGGAGACTACACCTTCCAAATACAAATTGTCTTTTTAGCAAGTAGAAAGCATTTTGAGGGCAATTTATGCTACTTTGGGCCTAGAGGAAGAGCAGAAAGAACTGTCTTTGCATGACAAGATGTATGCAGGACTCAGTGAGCCCAAAACTTGTACCTTTCCAGTGCACACATTAATTTCTGAGGAAATTAAAAAAGAATGGACTGATCCTGAAAGAAAACCTTTCTTCTCAAATGCCCATAAGAGAAGGTTTCCTTTCGATGAAGACCCAGCAGCTCTCTGGAATAAAGTTCCAAAACGCGATGCAGCCATTTCTCAAGTATCAAGATCTGGTATTTGAGGACATGGGGATCTTAAAAGACCCCATCGATAAAAAGATGGATCAACAACTAAAGAGGGCTTGGCAATCCATCATGGGCAACCTCAAGCCAGCAATGGCAACTACTTGCATCTCCACAAATATGGAGTAATGGGTGAATCAACATAAAGCTTGCATAATAGCTGATTCTCCTAAGCAAGAAATCCTTGATTCCTTTTCAACCCTGTCAGCAGCTGTAACCTATGTCTCAGATGTATTATCTGAATCTATAAGGATGACAGCAAAAGCTGCAGCCCTTACTAATTCAGTCAGAAGGTCTCTGTGATTAAAGACCTGGCTGGGGATGCAGCATTTAAAAACATATTATACAGGGTCCCTTTCCTAGGGGATTAATTGTTCGGCCCCGATTTGGATTCAGTTCTTGACAGAAGAAACAGCTAGTCAAATGTTTTTTTTTGTCCTCAAAGGGCTCAGGAACAAAACAAGCCTCAAGAGAAAAAAAAAAATTGGTCGGGGGAAAAGGCAAAGAAAATGTCCTTTTCCATCTTCCTGTGTCAACCAGCAAGACGCAATGACAGCCGGTTACAAGTGGGAGGAAGACTTCAAGGTTTTCTCCCCAATTGGGCAAGCATGACGGAAAACCAGTATATGCTGCGCATGCTGGGCCTAGGTTACAAAATAGAATTTTCGGATCTCCCCCCCAGAAAGGTACTTTATAACAAACCTACCAAGAGATGCAACAAAGGCCCTAGCTATGGAGCTGAATCTGTTAAAGAATATGATAAATCAGGGGTTGTGACTCAGGTTCCACGGGGGGGCATCATCAGGGATTCTATTCCCATATATTCCTGATAAAAAAAAGCCATCCGGGAGTTTTTGATTAATCCTTAACTTGAAACCACTAAACAGCTCGTTCCTATACAAGAGGTTTCGCATGGACTCCATCTTCACTGTCAGAAACCTATTAACAAAAGAGTGCTTCATGGCACTGATCTGCATATCCCTATAGCCCCTCAGTCTCAGAGATTCCTAAGGATGGCAATAAACATGGGGAACAATGTGCTGCACCTACAATTCAAGGCCCTCCCCTTCGGCCTTTCTTCTGCCCTGTGAGTATTTACAAAGGTGATGGCAGAAGCTTGTGCGCCTCTCTGCCTGCAGGGGATCACAGTAATCCCATACCTGGAAGACCTGCTCTTCGTTGCCCCTTCTAGGGAGAAAAAGACATCGGAAAAGCCCACAGTCATTTAGAAGCCTTGGGTTGGATCGTAGAAGTACAATTTCTGGGGTATCAAATCAGTACAGTGGAGCAGAGAGTTTTTCTCCCAGAAGAGGAAGAAAATCAAGGTCCAAAATGCCAAAAGCTTTGCTATAGACAAATCAGGAATTATCAGTCAAACAGGTCATGTCAGCCCTAGGAACCTTAGCTGTGACCATGCCAGCCATTCAATGGGCAAGGTTACATTTCAGACCTCTTCAGAGTTTCCTCCTGAGAGCATGGAACCACAGGACGGAATCTCTGGAGGCATGGATAAAAATTCCCACCAAAGTCAAGCGATCACTCTGGTGGTAGAGAAATCAGGCGATTCTGTCAAAAGGCCTACAATGGTCTTTCCCAATAGAAAAAGTGGTAATGGTCCCAGTCAGGGGCAGAAAGGTCCTCAAGTTGGAGGGAACTAAGGGCAGTTGCCTTAGCATTGGATGCCTTCTCTCCAATCCAAGTTTTCCATGTCCAGGTTCTTTCAGACAATGCCATTACCATAGCCTACCTGAACAAACAGGGGGGCACAAGAAGCAAAACCATTAAAGATCCTAGGGTGGGTGGAAAATCATTTGCTGTCCCTATCAGCAGTCTACCTCAAAGGCACTCTAATGCTGCGTACACACGACCAGACTTTTTGACAGCAAAGGTCTGACGGAATGAGTCTGTCGGACAATTAGATCATGTGTGGGCTCCATCGGACCTTTGCTTGCCAAAAATCCATCACACTTTAGAAACAGAACATGTTTTAAATTTTCCCGCCAGAACTCTGCCGGACCGGGAAATCCGTTTGTGTGTATGCTAGTCCGACGGACAAAAACCAAAACTAGGGCAGCTATTGGCTACTGGCTATGAACTTCCTTGTTCTAGTTCGGTCGTACGTCATCATGTTCGAATCCATCGAACTTTGGTGTGATTGTGTGTGTCCAAGTCCATTCATTCAGAAAGTCCACTGGAACTCCACTGAAAGTTCGTCAGGAAGATTGTCGGACCTAGTCCGTTGAAAAGTCCAGTCGTGTGTACACGGCATAAACGTTATGGCAAATTTTCTGAGCAGAAGACGGATTCAAGAGGCAGAATGGAGCTTGAATCCAGAAGCTTTCATAATGATCACCAGGGCCTGGGGCTAGCCACAAGTAGACCTGTTTGCATCAGAAGAAAATGTGAAACTCCCGGTTTTCTTTTCCATTCACAGAAATGACATTTCCCAGGGGATAGATGCATTGATGCAGCCTTGGAACTTTCATCTGGGTTACGCCTTTTCCCCGCTTCAATGAATCCCGTTAGTATTGAGGAAAATACGAAGGGAAAAGGTGTTGGTAATTCTAATTACTCCATTTTGTCCAAAAAGGGCACCGTTCTGCAGATGGCAATCAAACCATCTTAGCAGCTGCCTCTCCAGCAAGATTTACTGCTGCAGGGTCAGATACATCACCCGGAGATGGCCAGACTAAGCCTCACTGCCTGGTATCTGAGGAGCAGTTGTTAAAAAACAAAGGCCTGTCAGAACCCTTGGTTAACACCTTGCTTTCCAGTAGAAAAACAGTAACCAGAGAGATATATATTGGAAAGTCTACAACTCCTGGTGTCGTTTGACCAATAGGTCAGTAGAAAACTGGGTGGCACTTTTGGAATGCCTTCAAAATTGGCACAGACAAAGACCTTTTAGTCAGCACACTTAAAGTGGCCGCAGTGGGAGTCTTTCTGGAGAGACCAATCTCTTCTGAGCCCTTGGTAACAAGATTCTTCAAGGCGCTTACTAGATCCTGACCAGCTCCAGCTAAACATTTTCCCAAATGGGATCTATCAGTGGTCCTACAAGTCCTCACAAAGGAACCTTTTGAACCACTGCACTACTAGCACTACTAGCAATACAAGCAAGAATCTTACACTTTAGACTTTATTTTTAGTTGCAATAACATCAGCAAGGAGAATTAGTGAGCTGCACGCCCTATCGGTTAAAGAACCTTTTCTATCCATCTACACGGAGAGGATTATATTCAAAACAGATCCGGGGTTTTTGCCAAAGGTAGCATCAGCTCACAACAGGTTGCAGGAGATTATCCTACCAACCTTTCAGGGGAAAAACAAAGCCAATTCCACAATTTGGATGTAAGAAGAATTTTATTACATTATCTCAAAATAATAAAGGATTTTTGGTCCTCTGACTCTTTGATGGTACTTTTTTTCTGGAAAAAAGAAGGGCCACCAAGCATCAAAGGGGTCAATAGCTAGATGGCTTAAATCAGCTATTCTGGCAGCCTACACTCAGTCGGGGGTATCTCCCTCGCTGGGAATTAAAGCACACTCTACAGGGGCTCAGGCCACTACATGGGCAAAAAATAGCTGGTGCCACCCCAGATCAAATTTGTAAGGTGGCTACGTGGTCAACTTACCTAAAGTTTGTCAGTCATTACAGACTGCATCTTCTGTCAGCAAGTGATCAGGCTTTTGGCAGAAAGGTCTTGCAGACTGTGGTCCCTCCCTAGTGGGTAAGTCTCTTTTATACTCTCAGGTGCTGTCCTGAAAGACATTAATGGAAAAATCAAGTTAGACTTACCAGTGACTTGTTTTCCAGGAGTCTTTCAGGACAGCAGCAACCCGCCCTTATTGTTTGATTTCTACGCCGTGACTAACCATATTCTGATTATGTGTTCCAGCTTGGGCCGGAGGTTCTCTACAACTACTGGTGATAAGTGGGAAGGAGTGTCCTTTTAAAGTTTGGTGGAGGTGTGTTTCCTGACAAGTGGGTGGAGCCACGCTCTCAGGTGCTGTTCTGAAAGACTCCTGGAAAACAAGTTGCCGGTAAGTCTAATATGATTTTTCCACGACACTGTAACCTACTGGAGTCAGGAAAAATGTTCAATAAAATCCTCTTTAATGTGTCCTCAAGAGATTTTATCTTCTGCACTCTATGTGGGGACGGGATGAGTTCTGAGACCTTCCCCTTATAACGGTGATCAAGGGGGATTGCAAACCAATAATCATCCTTCTTTTTTTTTTTGTTTCACAAAGTTTTATTGGGTGAAAAATAAAACATAATACACCTTAGTATAGAAATACACAATAGAGCATATTAAACATGTGTTTGTTACAAAGTACAGTTACAAAGGAAAATGGAATCAATATTCAGGTGGACAAAACATTTAGTTTGTGGTTATATAGACAAAGTATTCCATCATATTTATGAAGATCAGCTGATTGTTAAGTTGAGCATACACAATATGGGGGGGGGGTGAGGTTGAGGGGGGAAGGGAAGGAAAAAAAAAAGAAGGGAGGGGAGAACAGTACAATGAGAATAATACTTATGGTTTTATATTTTACTTCAGTTCTAAGTGAGCTTTTCCCCTAGAAAAATACTGTTTGTTAATGTTTGATAATTGATTTATATTCCTGTGAGTTCTTATATTCTATCCAATCATGCCATGTTGCATGGAATCTTCTAATTTTCTTCTGAGAAATGCTTATAAGTTCTTCAATTTGTTCTATATTATTTATTCTCCTGAACCATTCCCTTTTCGTTGGAATGTCTTTGGATCGCCAGCGGAAGGGAATACAATGATGTGCAGCATTAACCATAAACATTGGTAGTGATTTCAGATATTTTTTCCTGGGGATGTCGTTGATATGAAGAAGGTATTGTGCAGGATTAAAGCTCAGGTGTTCTGAGGAGATTGTGTTGATGGTTTCGTGAACCGCTTCCCAAAAGGTCTGGATTAAGGGGCAGGGCCACCATATATGGAGCATCGAGCCTCTTCCCGTTTACATCTCCAACATTTTTCTGAAACTAGGGGAGATAATTTGTGTAAAATAGAGGGGGTCCTATACCATCTAGTTAGAATCTTATAGCTGCATTCTTGTGTAGCTACGTTTAGAGACCATTTGTGTGCGTAGGTATGTATTTTCTCCCATTGCTCTATATTGAGATATCTAGGTCTTTTTCCCAATCTATACATGCCTTGTTGGAGAAGTCCGATGCCCCTTCAAATAGTGAGTTATAAATGGTTGAGATAATATGTCTGTGTGGGGTTTTCTTTGTACAGAGGTCTTCAAGAGTCGTAAGGGGTTGCGTCCAAGAGTGTGTCGTCTGTCTATTGGTCAGGAAGTGTCTAATTTTAATATAGGTCCATTGGGGTATTTGGAGAGGTGTAATAGTTTTATGGAGGTCTTCTCTAGAGAGTATTTTCCCATTTTTAAAGAAATGTTTAGTAAGGATTTCCTGGTGTGGCCAGTTATGTTTAAGAAAGTTTTTTTCTAAGCCTGGTGGGAAGTCGGGGTTGTTATTCAGAGGTGTGAGAGGGCTATACTAGGGAGTAGAGTTCCTGGATTTGAATGTGTTGCGAAAGATTTCTATTGTGGGCCCAACGAGGGGATGAGTTTTGATGTATTTAGAGTGGTGTTTAGGGTGAATCCAGGGAAGTGATTTAATTGTTGAGGTAAACAACAATTAACTTCACCCAATCCTTTACAGATTGATGAATGTTCCAATCAACTATACATGTTAAAAGTGATGCTTGGTGGTATTTCCTTAGATCCGGGAGAGCTATACCACCCTTGTGTTTAGGGAGGTTTAGTCTGGCAAATTTTATTCTGGGGGTTTTGCCCCTCCATATAAACAGGGAGCACGCCTTTCAGAAAGCTTCAAAAAAGGATCTTGGCACTCTGATGGGGATTGTTTGCATAATGTATAGGTATCTAGGTAGGATTGTCATTTTTATCAACGAGGCTCTACCAAACCATGAGATATTTATGGCATTCCATCTTCTCAGATCCTCTCGTGTTTCTTTTAGAATGGGTAGATAGTTTAATTGATAGAGATTTTGTAAATCCGAGGGGATTTCAATTCCCAAATATGTAATACTCTTTTCAGCCCAAGTAAATGGGTGATTTTTCTTGCAAAGTTCTACTGAGCTTGACTGCAGTGTGATATTGAGCGCGTTTGACTTGGAGTGATTGATTTTTAGATTGGAGAGAAGATGGAAATGCTCCAAGTCTTTTAGGAGATTAGGCAAGGAAATGTGTGGTTCCGATAAGAAAAGGAGCATATCGTCAGCGAATGCTGCAACTTTGTAAGTGTTATTTTGGATCTCTATTCCTTTAATGTCAGTATTTGCTCTGATTTTATTTAGTAACGGTTCTAGAGTGAGGACAAATAAAAGTGGGGATAGTGGGCAACCTTGCCTGGTGCCATTTCGTAAATTGAAGGCGTTCGATAGGTGGTTATTTACACGGACTCGTGCAGTCGGGTTGGAGTATAGTGCATTGATGTAAGATCTCATTTGAGGTAACACGCCTATATGATTCAATACTGCGTCTATGAAATCCCAAGCCAACCTATCGAACGCCTTCTCTGCATTGAGGGAGAGGAAGAATTCTTGTTTTTGTTTTGAGGTTAACCAGTGATTAATGTTTAAAGCTTTGATCGTATTGTCTCTTCCCTCTCTGCCTGGTATAAAGCCCACTTGGTCAAGTGTAATTAGGGATGTTAGTAAAGGAAGAATTCTGTTTGCTAAAATTTTTACAGAAAGTTTTGCATCTACGTTGATTAATGAAATCGGCCTATAGTTTGTGACCTGGGTTATGTCCTTGCCTTCTTTAGGTATTACGGTTATATGTGCTTCTAGTAATTGGTTGGGGGGGTGTTTTTCAGTATGTAATGATTGGAAAGATTTCAGGAATCGTGGTTTTAATATTTCAATGAAAGTTTTATAATATTGAAGGGGTAATCCATCAGGGCCTGGGGCTTTTCCTATTTTCATCTCTTTTATAGCCTTGTCTAGTTCTGTGCCAGAAATCGGTTCTTCAAGTTTTTGGGCTGTGGTATCTGAGATTCGGGGTGGACTATATTTTCCTAGAAAGTCTTGGTTAAGGTTAGCTCTTAGGTCTGAGTTTAGCAGGCATTTGGGGTTGGATGGGATATTATAGAGAGATTGATAGTAGAGTTTGAATTGTTTTGCAATCTCCTCATTTGAGAATTGTAGTTTGCCTTGTTTGTCCATTATCTCAGGGATTGTTGCTGAGATTTTTTTGTTTTGAACTGCTTTAGCGAGTAGTTTCCCACTCTTGTTTCCGTGCTCGTAATATATCTTGTGTCTCAAGACATTTTGCCTTTTGGTTTTTAAATTTAATTCATCTGCAAGAAGTTTTCTTGCATTTGTAAGCTCCTCAAATGTTGAGATTGCAATGTTTTTTTTATGCGTTATTTCTAAATTGTGGATGTGGGCTATCAATGAGTTTATTTTGGCTTGTTTCTCTTTCTTTATTTTGGCTAGTTGTTTTATAAATTCTTCTCTAATAACACATTTGTGTGCTTCCCATTGTGTGATTGGGGAGGTTTCTCCGTTATCGTTTCGTGCAAAGTAATCTTTTAGTATTTCATTAAAGTGGTTGTAAACCCTTACAAACCACTTTGACCTACAGGTAAGCCTAGATTAAGGCTTACCTGTAGGTCCAAGAAATATCTCCCAAACCTATACGGTTTAGGAGATATTTGCCCGAAGACGGGCACCGCTATCTACGGCGCATGCACCGTAGACAGCGGCGCGCAGGCGCACTGAGCGGGGCATCGTCAATGACGGCAATGCCGCGAGTCTCGGCTCCCGTGCGCATGCGCGGGAGTGACGTCATCGCTGTTTTCGGCAAATCACAGCGCCGGAGCAGTGAGACCCACGGAGACCCACCAAGAAGATGGACGCTCGGAACTACAGGGGACAGCGGTGACATTGCTGGCTCCTGTGTCAGGTAAGTGACACATAATGGACTACTATGCGATGCATAGTAGTCCATTATGCTTTGCCTTTACAGGGAATGAAAGAGGAAGTAAACTCATCAGGGTTTACTTCCTCTTTAAACTCTGATATGTCTTTGGGGTCTTTCAGTATGGAAGTCTTCAGTCTCCATGTTTTGGTGCTAGTGTTTTTCTCTGGGAAGGTTACGGTCATGGTGATTGGGTGGTGGTCTGATATGGTCATTGGTTCGATGGTACTGTTACTCAGGCGGGTTAAGTCTGGTTGTGTTATAAAAAAGTAGTCAATTCTTGAATACTTTTGGTGAACGTTGGAAAAAAATGTGAAGTCTTTGGTTTGGGGGTTAAGGGTTCTCTAGGTGTCATGTAGCATAAGGTTTTGTAACTGGATTTTAATTTGTTTTAATGCTCTGTAGGGGAGGCTCGATGCTCCATTGGAAGTGTCTATTGAGGGGTTTAGCGGGATGTTGAAGTCCCCCCTAGGATGATAATTCCTGTAGCGAAAGTCGTTAATAGATCTTTGATTCTGCGAAAAAAGGCTACCTGCTTGGAATTTGGTGCATATATATTGGCAATGGTTATAGGGTGGTGTCCTAGTTTGCCTTTTAGAAATATATATCTACCTCCAGGGTCTGTCATAGTGTCTTGAAGTTGAAATAGTGTCTGTCTGGAAATCAATACCGAGACCCCTTTTGTTTTCCCTTAGGGCTTTGTGGCATGATAAGCAGTTGGGAATCTTTTATCTTGTAGTTTTGGGTTTTTTTCGGATTTGAAATGCGTTTCTTGAATACAAATGATATTTGCTTTGTGTTTGTGAAACTCATTGAGGAGTTTGGTTCTTTTTTCAGGTATGTTAAGTCCTTTGGCATTGATTGAGAGAAGTTTAATCATTAGTGGAGTGGATTTTTGTTTACAATAAGTCATCTTCGAATTTTTGTTTTACAGTTCTAGGTATAGAGGTAAGTTTGTACGGGGAAAAAAAAATAAAAGTAAAAAAATAAAATAAAATAAAAGGAGGGTGTTAAAGGGGGAAGAAGATGGGAGGTGGGAAGGAGTATGTGGTGGGAGGTAGACCGGGGGTAGAGATAGACCTGCTAGTCTACCCTCTTAAAAAACCGGTATGTTCAAAGAGCAATGGGGGTTGCTCCTTGTGTGAGAACGGGGTCCACTCGGGATTCAATGGAAGCTTGTTGTTGCTAAGTGACTAGTGGTATACCAGTCAGTAAGAAGATCTTTCCTTTTTTTATTTTATTTTTTTATTTCTTCCTTTAACTTACTCTTCCTACTATTGAATAACTTCCTGCACTTGGGAGAAGCTATTAAAAAATTGTTTAATTTATTTAGGGTGTGTTCTTGATATGTTGGGCCAGGATAAGGATTGGTGTTTGAACTTATATCAATTAAATAGTATTAGGGATGAGTAAACCTGGTTCAACCACCTGTGTGAGAATGGAGAGTCATAATGGGGTAGATATTGTGCGGATGTACCTTGTCATATGGCTTGTGTAAGACATTTGTGCATTCCAAGTTACTGGAATAAGTTAGTAAATCTATTGTCTAGCTTTTAGGGGAAACCATTATATCGAAAAACTGTGAGTAGATTGCAAGAATAATGAACCAAAAGTGAGTTCCGCCAGTAGCCCATATTTGTATTTTAGCTTACACCTATGGTTTCAAGTGTTGATCTTTCCTCTATGTCAGTTTCTAACCATGTGAGATAAGATATAGCGTGTAAGTGTATATCTTTGAAGAATGTTGGTAATATCAGGCAAAGTTTCGTTATCGATTATGTTGCCTGTGATCAGATCTAGGTGTCTCTCCTAGCGGAGTTTAGGAGGGGTAGAGATTGGTTATGACATAACGGCTTGTAAAGACAACTCCTAATTCTGAAGGAGAGGATCTCTCCTTGGAGCTTGACATCATAAAACATAACTCTTTTAGAACTCCGAGCTTTAGACATTTTTTAACCCGTGTCAACAATGTATATGTCTTAATCATCTTATAACAAACTCTATTATCAGCGTAATATTATCTTCGGTACAAAAAACATGTATTTGAAAACATTGTATGGTGTGTAAAGACGTATCTAGTAGGTTGCGCTCAGATCAATACGTTAGTTTTCCTAAAAATGCATAAAAAGGCATTCTTTGTCTTCGATCACTGAACATACATATGGTAAGAGAAACAGCCTGACTAGCTATTTAAACATTGAAATAACTCGTTCAACAATAAATCTTAACTCTTCCCTCCCCGCTCTTCTCTCTTTGTCCCCTCCATTCCTTTTTTGTATTATACTGTACCAGTGAATGATGCTTATCTACTTTAAGACGTGGTTGGTCTGAGTCGTTCAGAGAATATGTCTTGGTATAAGGGGTATTAATTGCTGTGGGGACTCAAAAGGTCAATTCCAGAGGGGGAGGGGGTTCTACTAGCCTTTACTTGTGATATTGTCCTATCGTACATCTGTACAAAAGGGACCAAAAAAAAAGTAGTCAAAAAAGAGATGAATTCTCCTTTCTCTTCCGCAACCCCTCACTTTCCTCTATCCCCCTCTCAGAATCTCTTACCAGGTCTTGATTGAAAAGTCCTTCTTTGCGAGAGGAAGGGGAGCAATAAACAGAAAGTAAAAGAGAAAAAAATAAAAAAATAAAAAATAAAGATAATCAAAAACGAGAAAAGATAAGGGTATTGGAAGCGTTGAGTAGGCAATGTCACATTTGTGATAGCCTCTAGAAGTATGGCTCGTCCTGGAAAACAGATTTTCAGGTGTCCATTTGTTCTCGGTGATCCATGCGGTCTCTGCGTCTGGGTGGGGATATTCCAGGACTTCTTTGGAGGGCGTTTCTTCTACTGTAATGTGGAGACGGTGATCTGCGTCGGCGGTCTCTATTCCTCTGGGTTCTTGGAGTTTGGTTATTGGAAATTGCGATCCACGATTCGTTCGGTGTAAAGGAACTATACCAGTCCGGTACCACAATCCTAGGGAGATCAAGAGTTTCGGAAAAGGACTGTAGGTCTTCTGGTGTGCGTAACAACGCTGTGTGGCCTCTACACGTGGCTGATAGGCAAAAAGGGAACTTCCATCTGTATGGAATGCCTCTGGTGCGCAGTTGCTCTGTGATCAGGCGTAAGGCTTTGCGTTGCTGTAGCGTGATATTCGATAGGTCTTGGTATAGTTTGATTTCATTTCCATTAAAGATGATTCTGCCTTTTTCTCTTGCTTTTTTAAGAATTGCTTTCTTCAGGGGGAAGTTAACAAGGCAACAGATTATGTCTCTAGGGGGTCATCATCTCTACGCTTGGGTCTGAGAGCTCTGTGGATCCTCTCGAATTCAATAGGGGAGTCAGGGGTCTGTCCAGGATATCATTAAATAATGCAGCTGCAGTCTGCTCAACCGGACATTGATCAGTTATTTCTGGAACTCCTCTGATTCTGATATTGTGTCTTCTCCCCCTATTGTCTAAATCTTCTATGCAGCGGTGGATATCTATGATGTGGTTGAGGTGTATATCAGCATTCTTTTGTACCTGTTTGGTACATGTGCTGAAGCTTGCTCCATTGCTCCTGTTCTTGCTGCAATGCCTTGTATGTCAGCTCTTATCTCGCTGATGGCAGCAGAAAAGGAAGCTTTTATATCCATAGACATAGCCTGCAGGTTGGCCTGGAGGTCTGCTAGGCTAAAAGGTTGAGGTTGGTGTGTCTCTTTATTATGAGCGCCGTTCGCGCTGTTTGCGGTGTCCGCGAGTGGCATGGAGCCGCCGGGCGGCATAGGTGTCTTAGGCGAGGCCGCGGCTTTGAGGCCTTCGCCGTGGGATGTCCGGAACATCGCTGGAATGCATACCGGTGGCTGCTGTTGTTGCTCCATCTGAGCCTGAGGTGGCAGGGAGCTCCGGTCTTCGTTTCCCTGGCGTGGATACTTTGAAATTAGCCCTTTTTCTTCTATATCGTTCTCCCGAGTGCTGGAGGAAAGGGATTAGGCCACGCCCCCATCATCCTTCTAATTTATGCCATGTATTCTTGGGTCCTTTCACAGGCTTTGAAGCATGAGGTTGCCCATGTGCCTCAAATTTGCAGAGACTTGTGACCTCTGGGTCACTCAGGATGACAGCATCTGGACCTTCCTCCTCCCAGCCACGTACTAATCCCAAGGGACCTGGGGTTGGAAAGCCATTGCTTACAGATTGACGCATGTCTTCCTCTTCTTCAAAGTCTATGAAAGTGCCAGAATCCTCCTCCTTATCTTCCTCCCCTCTCTCCTCCTGGGTGTTCTGTGACATAGGAATGAAAGTGGGCCTTGAGAGGAAAGGAAGTCCTCCTCTTCCTCCTGCTGCTCTGCCTCCAGTGCCCCGTCTGCTCCAGCAGGAACACAACAGGGATTGTGTCACTGATGCATGCATTGTCATGGCTCACCATCCCTGTGGTCTCCTCAAATGGTGACAATACAGTGCATGCATTCTTAATGATCAACAATTGGGGTGGGGAAAAAAGTTGAGGCGGCCTGAGCCTGTCGTTGGGCCGTATTCACACAGGTACTCGTTGGCGGCCCTCTGCTGCATGTATAGCTGCTGCAACATTGACAAAGTCGGGTTCCACCTGGTGGGCATGTCACAAATCAGGCAGTTTACAGGCAGGTGGATTTCCCACTGAATTTCAGCCAGCTGAGCACTAGCTGTGTATGACCACCTGAAATGGCTACAGATTCTTCTGGCCAGCTTTAGCATATCTTGCAACCCTGGGTACATTTTTAGGAAATGCTGCAACGCCAAATTGAGGACATGTGCCAGGCCCATAGCCCTTTCAATGCTTAGGGGTTACCTGATGTTCATAGGACAATTCTGCAGAGGAGGGCATGGAGATGGCGGAGGAGGAGGGGGTAGAGCTCACAGGTCTGGCATCATCACCACCAGCTGTTTGGAGACGTGGGGGCACAACAAGCTGCATGTCCTGCATCCTTTCTAGTTGCAAACAGCGTTACCCAGTGTGCTGTGAACGCAATATATCATCCCTGCCCATGCTTGCTGGACCATATGTCAGCAGTAAGGTGGATTTTGCGGCTGACTGCCTTGCCCAATGATGCCAGAACATTCCCTTCCACGTGATGGTAGAGAGATGCAACAGCCTTACGTGAAAAGTAGTTGCGACTGGGAACCTGCTATCATGGTACAGCACATTGTGCAAATTTAAGGAAGGGAGCAGAATACACAAGGCTGAAAGGCAGAAGTTGGAGAGCCAACAGCTTTGATAAGCTTGCATTTAGATGCTGGCTTGTGGGTGGGAGGAACTGTATTTTCTTTCCGCTGCAGCAGATGGGACAGAGAAATTTGGCAGCTACAGTCTACAGCTGGTGGTGTGCCGCTAGGACCTGGGACACCCTGTGCTATACCATCATCCCTGTCAGTGGAGGCTGCTGAGAGGTAATGACTCGGTATAGCAGAGGCAGACTGAGTTGGGTAGGGAGGAGGAGGAAGATGTACAGATTTGTGCCCCTTTTGTGTGGCTTTTAGGTGCTCTTGCCAATGGACTGAGTGGTTGGACGTTAAATGACTTTTTAAGCATTTGGTACCCAAATGGCTGGTGTTTTTGCCACATTTGATGTGCCTGAGACACAGTTTGCAGATAGCAACAGTGTGATCTGCTTCAGATGTGCTGAAAAAGGCCCAGACAGCTGAGCTTTGGGAAGTGCGTCAGGAGATAACAGCTGCAGAATGTGATGTAATAGGGTGGCTGCTCTCTACACTTTCTTGATGTTGGCCTCCTTGGGGTTGTGACACCTCACCTTCAGTTTCCTCCTATATATAAAGTTAGCCCAAATTTTTTGTATACTATGAAAGATGATGTTACGCAGAGTAAATAGATACCTAACATGTAACACTTTAAAATTGCGCACACTCATGGAATGGTGCCAAACTTCGGTACTTAAAAATCTCCATAGGTGACACTTTAAAAATTTTTTACAGGTTATGTGTTTAGAATTACAGAGGAGGTCTAGTGCTAGAATTATTGCTCTCGCTCTATTGTTTGCGGCGTATGTAACCAGTGTGTATCTGGCTCTGATACTAGCCAGTGCCTCAGCAGCCACTGACCTCACCACACGTCCCTGTTGTGTTTTTTCCTGGAGGGGAGGTGACTGCTTGTTTTTGGGGAATGTCATACTTGTAATAAAGATTACCATTTCTATTTATATTCGAGAGTGCTTATGTACTCTATACAGTTCTTATTTTTTATAATCACTATATAAAAGTTACACACCCCACCGCATTGAATGTTTTTTTTTTTTTTTGTGGTGAGTAGTGATTAGTCATTTTTAAGGTGTTTAGTAAATAATAAGAATAATTTACACATTTTAGTAATCAGCCTACATTTATATACTTTTGTCACTCCTGCAGGTGATATATTCTCTCCTGTGCCTCACTCTGGGATTGTTCTTCCCCCAGTTGATCACTGGAAAGAAAAAACAATCTTATCTGAATGAAATAAAAAATAAAAAACATGTAATACTTACCTGCTCTGGGTATTGGTTTTGCACAGAGCAGCCCCAATCCTCCTCTTCTGGGGTCCCCCTGCCACCGCTCCTGACCAATGTCTCTGTCAATGTGGGTGGGGAGTCCCTGGAGAGCGGAGGCTCTTGTGCACATCACTGGATCACAATGGGGCTCAGGTAAGTATTAGGGGGACTTGGGGGGGGGGAGGGAGAAGCACACTGAATATTTTTTTTCCTTCATGCAAAGAATAAATGAATACATGGAGGTATAAAAAAAACCTTAAACTTTTAGAACCACATTAAAGCAGAAATAAAGAAACATATACTTACCTTAGTTTCAATGGTCTAATGCCCGCCAGCTCCTTCTGGCACCGGCGTCTTCTCTTTGGGTTCTTCCTTGTGCCGGCCTTTGTCTGTTTTGATTGGCCAGTGCAGGATAATATCATCCCGCCACACTAGAAGTGTCTCAGAATGTGAACTGAGCTGCGTGTACATTCTACAGAGGATTACAAATAGGCAGTTAGGTGTACCTTATTGCAGGAGGGACATTGCATGACCCTATTGCAATGAAAGGCCTGCTTGTTGGCAATATTTTTTTAATTTTTCACATTTACTTCTGATTAAAAAATGGTGGCCACGTAATGCTGCAGCTCCGAACATTCTCATCTTTTTACTTCTTTGAAGGTTCCTTCTTCAAGTGTCCATGTCAGGGGCCCGTCCATTAAGGGCGCACGGGCGCCACCCTCCATCCATGCGTCTGGCCCCCATGCAGGATGCCAGGTGCATGAATTCCAATGGGGGGGGGGTGTTTTTTTTTTTGAAGCACGTGATTAGAGGCAGCGGCTTTAATAGGCTTCCAAAAAGAGTTGGCTCGGGGCGCAGAGCAACTGCGAACCGAGCCCATCCAGTTGTGAAACAATAGCAAATGAATATTCACCATTTTCACACCTATTCTCTGCCAATCAGGAAGTGGGTTTGAGACCCATTTCCCAATTTGCCGAAAAGAGAAGCATTTCAATTGGCCGCCGCCAAGGAAGAGAGAGGAAGAGGAGGGAAGAGGCATAAGCCAGCATGATGCTCGTGGAGAAGAGCAAGGGAAGGGGAAGCTACCTATGATGCCCGCCATAGATGGGGTAAGTGCTTCGATCAGACGCCGGACCGAGCCCCCCCAAAGAATTACCACCAGCCGCCACTGGTCCATGTCACTGCCTGCATGATGTGGATAATTCCTATGGGATGTCCAGTGGCAGGGTTCACTCGGGATCCAGAAGAGGATGACATCATCACAAGAGACCAGCGACCTCACGGGAGGCATTGCAGTGCTGGATCAGCGATCCGCCCACTCGTAACTGGCGAAGGACAGGGACCTGAAGGAGGTACAAATTAAGGGGGGAAAAAATCTATAGTAGGATGATGGGTTAGAGAAGGGTGGAAGGGAGGGATGGTAAAAGATTATTTTTTGCCTGGAGTGGGGTTTTAAAGTTCCCATCGACCTACTGCTGAAACAAGGGTTCCTAATAATGTCTTAGCCTAGATTCACTCTTGTGTCGGTCAGGAACGCTCGCAAAACCGCATGCTTTCCCAACCTGCAGGCAAAAAGCATCGCTCTTTAACAGGCGTGCATGAGTTCCAGTAATTCTTAACGGTACCCCCCCAAGTATCATCAACTACAATGCCATTTTGTATGCATTAAACAAAATGTTGCTGTGGCACCATGTGATTCAATGCAGTGTGCTTTTAAAAAGTTCTGGGACTTCTTTCCCTCCCTCCCTGTGTACCTCCATTCAAATGAAAGAGCTGCTGTGCCTGTGATGTGTGCATGCAATGTCCTTCACACCGTCATCACAAGACTTAAAGTATATATAAAACCTCACCTTGTAAAACAACCCGTTCAGTTTAATATAGAAATAAAAGGCAAAACATTTGTGTAAAGATATAAAAAAAAAAAAATTAAATGCCTTTTATCTCCTTTTTTTATGTAAGCAATCACATTCCCTCTGTTCTCTGCTGCATAGGGAGCTGGAAGAAATAGCAGCACACTGAACTTTGCAGTAAATGGCTGTGCAGAGGGGGGTATCAGGACAAGTCTGACCATTGGAGGAGAGCAGGCTGTGTTCCTAGCACAGCTGGAGAACTGACCACGCTGTGCTCTCACGCTTCATGTGGTCAGTTTTAATAGGATAGCAAAGGGTCTGGCAGGAACACCAGGGATTTCACACAAAGGAAGCAATACAAAGAGAACGGGATACTTTCTCATACAAGTACATGGTACAGCTGGCACATATCAGGAATATGAAATGTTGGGTTTACGTACTCTTTAAGATCGCTGATACAGTGCCTTGGGGCCCATTCACACCTGGCAATTTGGAATTGCCTCCATTCTTCTTGTGATTCCAAATCATGCAATTTTTCTGCGACTGTCAAGGGACAGAATCGCACTGTAATTGTGGCAAAATTGTGTAAAGCTTGTCGCCCCCAAAAAAGGAGAAGGCGCCAGGCCAGCCACTCTATGGATCTTGTGCCTGGTCGCTGAGCTCCTCTACCCATCCCTGCATCCAGGACAAGGGCAGGGCAGCCTGGAGCAGGAACTTAACTGAGGTGTCAGGAGAGAAGTGACAGTGGCTGTTCTGTCCTCTCCCCCTCCTTTCACACCAGCCCTCCTCCATACGGCAGGTGACACCAGGTCCATAGATCAGACTGTACATGGTATGATCACCTCCAAGGACTGCTCATCTTCTGGCAGCAGGAAATGTGAAAGGTGCTTTTTTCCTCAGAGAATAGGTGCAGGAACTCCCCCCTTCTAAGTCACTTTGTGTCTCAGCCCCCAACCTACCTCTGAGCACTGTCCCTTGGTTCCACCCGCACCCAGCTCCCACTATGGCCCCCTGTTAGAGAATATAGAGCCAAGTATCATTTTGTAACGCTAAGTAATTTGTGTAGAATTTGGTAATGATAACAAAAAAAACAGCAGCAATCCACCCCCCCCCCCCCCACAGCAACAACAGATCTCCCAGCAGCCAGAAACAATAGACCCCTCTCTAAACAGTAGATCCCTTCCAGTAACAATTGACCCACCAGTAACAAAAGATCATCCACCAGTAACAATAGATTGCCACACGAAAATAGATCCCCTCCAGCAACAATAGATACACCAGCATCAGTAGACCCTCCATCACTTCATGTACAGTCTGATCCATGGATCCTGTGTAATGTGCTGTATGGAGAAGTGCTGGTATGGCAGGAGGGGGAGAGTACATTGCCCTGCTGACCCCCTGTCCTCTGCGCTGCTGACCCATTTATACTGCCCTGCTGACCCCCTGTCCTCTGCCATGCTGACCCATTTACACTGCCCTGCTGACCCCCTGTCCTCCTCCCTGCTGACCCATGTACACTGCCCTGCTGACCCCCTGTCCTCTGCCCTGCTGACCCATGTACACTGCCCTGCTGACCCCCTGTCCTCTGCCCTGCTTACCCATGTACACTGCTCTGCTGACCCCCTGTCCTCTGCCCTGCTGACCCCCTGTCCACCTCCCTGCTGACCCATGTACACTGCCTTGCTGACCCCCTGCCCTCTGCCCTGCTGACCCATGTACACTGCCCAGCTGACCCCCTGTCCTCTGCCCTGCTGACCCATGTACACTGCCCTGCTGACCCCCTGTCCTCTGCCCTGCTGACCCATGTACACTGCCCTGCTGACCCCCTGTCCTCTGCCCTGCTGACCCATGTACACTGCCCTGCTGACCCCCTGTCCTCTGCCCTGCTGACCCATGTACACTGCCCTGCTGACCCCCTGTCCTCTGCCCTGCTGACCCATGTACACTGCCCTGCTGACCCCGTCCTCTGCCCTGCTCACCCATGTACACTGCCCTGCTGACCCCCTGTCCTCCTCCCTGCTGACCCATGTACACTGCCCTGCTGACCCCCTGTCCTCCACCCTTCTGACCCATGTACACTGCCTTGCTGACCCCCTGTCCTCTGCCCTGCTGGCCCATGTACACTGCCCTGCTGACCCCCTGTCCTCTGCCCTGCTGACCCCCTGTCCTCCTCCCTGCTGACCCATGTACACTGCCCTGCTGACCCCCTGTCCTCCACCCTTCTGACCCATGAACACTGCCTTGCTGACCCCCTGTTCTCCGCCCTGCTGGCCCATGTACACTGCCCTGCTGACCCATACACTGCCATGAAGAACAAGTAAAGTTAAATCAACAAACTTACCAGTATTTCAATGGGAACTATGGGCCTGCTTTTGGCTAATGAGATGGTCAATGTTGCAGCCCAATCAGTGCCCCCCTTACCATCATTTCAAGCCCCCCTCACCATTATTGCAAGCCCCCCCACTATAATTGCAAGCCTCCCCTCACCATCATTGCAAGCATCCCTAACAGCCTTACTGTGCCAAACAATGTCTCACCAAGTCAGTGTGTGTGCACATCGGGCATCTCCTGCTGCTGTGTCATGGAGCTCACTGTTAAAAGTTGGGGCGTGCTGTGATAAAAGTCCCGTCCTCCTCCTAGACCAGCTCGTGTGATAGACAGAACACTGCCTCTATCACACGAGCTGGTCTAGGAGGAGGGCGGGACTTTTATCACAGCGTGCCCCAACTTTTAACAGTGAGCTCCATGACACAGCTGTCTCCCGCTGTGCACTCTCCCAAGACAAAAAAAAAAAAACCTAGCAATACATACCAAACTGAGCATGTGCAGTCTGACTCCATAGACTCTGTGTTATCTGAAAATGATTAGGGAACAATGGAAGGGGGGGGGGGATCTGTGCATACAGGATCAAACAGCCTTTTTTTATCCAATGCAGAGGATTAACTCCTTAGGTTCCATAGTGAGTATAACAAGCATACTTGATTGCATATACAGACTGATTTTACTGTTGTATGTGTGACTTTAAATCGGTCCCACCTGCCCCACTCTTCCTGGTAATGATACATAATGTATGAGCACCTAACATCACTATCTGTGTATGTGGCGCATCCCTAACATCCAATGCACCATTGATAGAACAGAATGATAGCAGAGCTCAGTCCACACATCCGCTCTAGTAATAAGACCAATACACGGGTCACAGGAGATCTGATCACATTCTATGACACGCTCAGCTTTCATCACCCTTCAAGCTGTTCCATAATAAGGGGGCGGTGCTTAGAACACATCCTCCAGAATAATAACAAGAGGGCGGTGCCCAGCGCTCTGCAGCCTCTAGCAGAGCGGTCAGCTGTTTTATGGTAATGGAGGGGGCGGTGCCCAGCGCTCTGGAGCCTCTAGCAGAGCGGTCAGCTGTTTTATGATAATGAAGGGGGCGGGGGCCAGCGGGCTGCAACCTCCCGCAAAGCTATTAGAGGAAGGGGGCGGTGCCGGAGCAGGCGTGTTCTGATGTGAATAGTAGAGGATAGTTAGAGATCAGGTCATTGCTCTTCCAGCAATAACGCTTCATTCTCCGCCTCTCGGCTCCGGTGACCAAAGGTGAGCAGACGGGGTTGTGTAATGTCCTCGCCATAACCGCCTGTGCAGCACGTGTAGGAGGAGGGGGAGGGGATGCCTTTGTTCGTGTTCTGAGGGGTCGGCGTGTTACCCACGTGTGATGGGGTGAGCGGGACTGTGGGTAAAAAAAAAAAGTGGCGTACACGTAGGCAGTTGTGGGGTAAGTCATGCTGTAGAGGGGACTGTCCCCCGGTGTGCAGGGCACACATTACTCCACTATGCTGGAGGAGACCCTGGTGGGGGTCACCTCGAGGCAAAGTCATTGATGGGCAGACCCTTTAATTAGCATTGCGGGCTCAGGGATGGTATCAGAGCTACAGATCATGGTACAGAGGGCACACCACATTGATGGGCACTGAGAGAAAGTAGGGCTCCTCTGCACTGCTGGAAGGTGGAGTGTGAGGGCCATAAATGGGTACCATCAGATGGGATGTTGGCTGCTGCGTGGGGAAACCATCATGTTGGGACGTGTGGGCCGCTGCTGCGTGGGCACTATCATTGCGGGACGTGTGGGCCGCTGCTGCGTGGGCACTATCATTGCGGGACGTGTGGGCCGCTGCTGCGTGGGGAAACCATCATGTTGGGACGTGTGGGCCGCTGCTGCGTGGGCACTATCATTGTGGGCCGCTGCTGCGTGGGCACTATCATTGTGGGCCGCTGCTGCGTGGGCACTATCATTGTGGGCCGCTGCTGCGTGGGCACTATCATTGCGGGACGTGTGGGCCGCTGCTGCGTGGGCACTATCATTGCGGGACGTGTGGGCCGCTGCTGCGTGGGCACTATCATTGCGGGACGTGTGGGCCGCTGCTGCGTGGGCACTATCATGGTGGGATTTTGTGGGCTGCTGCTGCGTGGGCACCACCATGGTGGGATTTTGTGGGCACCATCATGGTGGGATGTCTGGGCCGCTGCTGTGTGGGCACCATCATGGTGGGATGTCTGGGCCGCTGCTGTGTGGGCACCATCATGGTGGGATCTTTGTGGGCACCATCATGGTGGTATATCAGGGCGCCTGCTGTTGTGTGGGCACTTAGGATGTTGAGACTGCAGCTGTGCGGGCACCCATCATACAAGGGATCAGGTCATCAATATGATCAGGAGGGCCCTTCTAACCCTCTTGTATTGGTGTATTATCCGCCCTTTTTATATTGTAAAGCAATGTGTAAACTGCTGGCACTATATAAAACCTGTATAATCATCGTGGAAGCCTTGGCAACCTCTAGAGGAACCCCAGGCTTCCCTGGACACTTGGTTGAGAGGTTTGTGCTTTGGGCTCTCTCCATCTGTGTTGTGTATTGAGGGAGAAATGATATATTTGGTACTTCAGCTTGTTCTGGTCCCTCATACTTTTATTACAAACTTCAGTGCCTGTTAAAGCAATGTAGGAGCTGACCTACCTTCTAAGATTACTAAACCTGGCCTAATAGATTTACTAAAGATTTCCATTTACTAAAGTCGATTTTCATTCGTACAGTAGTTCTGAATGGATAAATTCTCCATCGCGCTCTCGCATGTTCTTATCACTGCTGTTGAAAACTAACATCGTTGTGACACCGATAACCTTTAGCAAAATCTACCAAACCTTCAGAAATGGTTAAACCCAGGTCTACTTGTGTGTAGCCAGCCTGCAGGTAGTGATATTCAGCTTCATTCATTCCTCCTGGAAACGTGTGAAATAACACGCATCGCCCTTGCTGTGCTATTGTTAATGTCACCTCAGATGGGGCCAGAAAACTCGTGAAGTTCCACATCCGAGAAGGTGTGGGAGTTTCTTTGGTGCGCGTAGTGTAACCCATTCAAGTGAATAGACCGCATTAAGTGTGGTGCAGGAAAACAAAGCATGTGAAAAGCGCATATTCATGAGATGCGCACATCTGAAGGGAGCATTGAAGGAAAGTTGGACTTTCCTACCCTGTCATCTGCCTACTACTTCCAGGTCTTTGATTCAGGTCATTGAGGTCCTCTTCACACCACCAAGATGTGCTTAAAGGGGCTGTAAACCCTTGTGGTGTTTTTTCACCCTAATGCATCCTATGCATTGAGGTGAGAGAACTTCTGTCTCTGAGCCCTGTATTTCCCAAAACGGAGACACTCTTCCCCATCTGCCCGTTGTCTCACCTCTTGATTGGATAGATTGATAGCAGCGCAGCCTTTGGCTCCTGCTGCCGTCAATCCAATGATGTGGGGCTGAGTCCTGCATTCAGCGTCTTTGGACACAAATGCTGGACTCGGGAGCATGTCTGCAAGGTAACCCCCCTCCCCCGGAGAGCGCTTCTCCTAGGGCAGGGATATGCTATTAGCGGACCTCCGGCTGTTGCAAAACTACAAATCCCATCATGGGTCTGGGTGTCATGCTTGTGGCTGTCAGAGTCTTGCTAGGCCTCATGGGGAATTGTAGTTCTACAACAGCTGGAGGTCCGCTAATTACATATCCCTGTCCTAGGGGGTCATATAGTGGAGCTACCGGCGCTGCTGGGGTACCCCAGAAGACGAGGATTGGGCTACTCTGTGCAAAACAAACCACACTGGAGGTAAGTATGACTTGTCTGCAGAGTTTTGTTTTATAAATAAAAACACAATCGCTTTAATGCTCATCTGCTAATGTGCAGATTACTTACCTCCTGTCCAGCTTGGTTTTGTCACGTGAAGTAAGGTTGGAATGAGCTGAGTGGTATGTCATCTGTGAGAATGAGACTCGTAGCGTTGGAATGTAACTTTCAGATCTGTATAATAACTGGTACTCTTTGACCTTGACAGTCATCCCCTGTGAAGTTACTGGCTGGTAAAGCTGAACTATTGAAGATACAAGCAGTATTTGTTCCTCTGTAAACTTTAACAGCTTCTGTTTGTTTTTAATATTTGCAATACTTTAGCTGTGTTTTCTTTTATCCAGTCCCTTAGTTGTCTTGGTATAACATGTTTTCTTTTTATATAGAATTTTTACTCTTACAAACTTCTTCATTCGTTTAACTTCCGGCGGTGTCTGGTTTTCAGTACCTTACTCCTTTTTTGACTTTCAGAGCTGTGGTATGACTAATGATGACTTACTGCATTCACCAGTGTGTGCGTGCTTCTAGCCGCCTGCCTTATGGAACGGCGTCTTGGTAGCTTGGCAACAGTGTGGAGGACGTGATGTCACAGTACCTGGGAAACAATGCTTTATAAATCCTTCCAGTCTTTTGACTTCTTACTGTAGTCCTATTTAGTAATTTACATATTTTGTTTCTATGTCTGAGAATGTCATTCAGGCTCAATCGTGCTGACGGTGTTCCCGGTTTCCTGTTTTTACCTAGTTTCTGGCAAGATCTTGCATGCTCTGCTCTTTTATTGCAAACATCTATTTTAGCCCTCATTGAGGGGGGATAAAATGGCTTTCTGGTAATGGGAATTAAAGTCTGGGTTATGATGCTTCAGATTCTTTTCATTTTATAATTAACTGGAACACAGACCCAATAGGTCTATATAAACCTACAGACGCCTAAACATTTTAATCCTTGTGTACTGCTATTGAAAGAACATATTCTTAGATTTACTTACAGCCCAACGCCACCTTTTAAATACAAATAAAATAACTGAAGAGCAACCTGGACTGTATGACTCTTACTCAAAGAGCAAATTTACTCAAATAATTGTAAACAGACAAGCTTTTAATAAAGTTACTATGACTCTACTACAATATACTATAAGGCCCCTTTCACACATGCGGACCGTATTCGCAAACGGATGGATGAAATGTGGACATACATGCATTCCTATGGGATAGTGGATGAACATCCGCAGACACCCAATATCATCCGTCTCCGCTATGGTCCGATTCTGCAAACGGAGGAAAATCCTGTTTTCCTATCTGTCTGCAGAGCGAATCGGATGAGCTGTCTGTGTTCATCCAGTCCCCCATAGAAGAGAGCGGAGAGCTGACAGGGCAGTCCCTGCACAGTGCAGGAGCCGCGATACCCAGAAGAAACGCAGAGTGATGTCAGCTCCCTTGGCGTGGATCGGACCAAATGTCGGGGCTTCGTTCTAAGGTAAGGATTTCATAACGAGCTAGTATGCGGTGCATACTAGCTCATTATGCATTTTCCTTTGCAGGTAGGAAAAAAACACACATCAGCGGGTATACAACCGCTTTAAGTCAGCAGCTACAAATACTGCAGCTGCTGACTTTTTTTAATAATCAGACACTTGCCCGTCCCAGGTTCTAGTGATGCAGGGGAGCTAAGTGCCGCTTGTCTGCCCCTCCTCTCTGCGGCGCCGGCATTTTAAGTGTGGGCGCCTGGCTGTGGCTTCACAGCCAGGCACCCAATGCGCATGAGTGAACCTGGCCAGGCACTCATCTGGGACCTGTGACTTGTCCCAGATTGCCAGGAAGGGGAGAGGTGATCTCCTGTGCAGTGGGAGCTGGAACCCTCTGAAAAGAGGTTACCAGCTTCCCCCCAAAAAAGACATGCCAAAATGTGGCATGTTGGGGTCACATTCCTTAAAGCACACGTTCCATTTTTTGGGTGGAACTCCGCTTTAAATACACTACAACACGTGACCTCACTTCCAAAATGTTGTTTGTTTGTTTTTTCGTGACTCCCTTGCTAATGCCAGGGGAATCCTGTCCAATTTTCGTACGTTTAAGGACCATTACCTGCCAGTTTGCACTGTACACTGAGCCATGGATGCATGCAGCTCAGTGCACGGCTTCATCTACTGAGCTGAATGAACACCTCTCAGCCTAGCCATTCAAAACTTGGAGGAAGACCAGTCAAAGTGATTGTAAAGGCTGAAGGTTTTATACATTCATGTATTCTATGTATGAAGGTAAAAAACCTTCAGTGTGCAGCTCCCCCTATTACATGCCTAAGCCTGATCTTGATACAGGGGTGCCCAGGTCTCTTCCAGGTCCCTATCGGGGCACTCAACAAGGGGGAGGGGCCCAGATTGCTGGTGGGGGACCCAGGAAAAGGAGGATCGGAGCAAAAAACCTTGCCCTTAATATCACTTTAAGGTCCATGTGATCCCATTTATAAAACAGAACTGCTTTCAGGCTAGTAATTTCATGGTTGGGCATAGAAAGTATAGCTTCGCTCAAGCTTTTTTTTTTTATTTTTTTTTTTTTTAAATGCAGCTTCCTAGTGGTTTTCTGTGAATCAGACATTTCATCCCTGCAGTCATAGATCCACATCTGCCCCCTGAGGTGTTGCCCTACAATGCTGGCTGTAGTCTTCGGAACCCCACTGATGAAGCACGTGGGAAGTGTCCATGTCTCCAAGCAGTAGTGTGGGCCTGCATACATGCTGCAATAAAGCATGAAGACTTGGAACCCTAAACATTGTGAAACAGGTTTTTTTTTTTTTTTTTTTTTTTTTTTTTTTTTTTTTTTTATGGACTTGAGGTCATTGAACAGAACTATAAAAAGCCTCATAACAGTCTTTTTTTTTTTTTTTTTTTTTTTTTTTTTCTTCTATTGCCTACAATGTGAATTGTCAGAACTGCAACATTTTGTGAATTTTAAAAGGAATATAATTTTTCTGAGATCTGGCAGTCTGTAAGTGTGAGAAAAAGAACAGACCATTGTCTGTTCCAAGTAGATAATGGTCCTGTTCTATGATTATCTGACTTGCAGAATCAATGCTTGTGTTGGCTAAAAGCGGCAACTTTTAGTGGAATTCCAGCCTGTAAAAGAATAGGACATTTACCTCTCCAGGTATCCCGTAACTTCGGCACCCTTGGCTGATTCCTGAATCGGTTTTGGGTGCAGGTGCCAGCATCTTCACTAGGGGGAAACGGGAAGTGAAGCCTTGTGGCCTCACAGCCTGTTTCCTACTGCACATGCATGGGTCGTACTGCACTTTCTGAATGGTCCTGCTATCTTCGGGGACTTGTGTGTCTCCCAGAAGGTGGGTGCGTACTGGAAATTTTGTAGATCGCCGCAAGGCCCAAGTGGGAGCGGGTACCTGTTTTTGACAGGTATATCCAAACCCAGTGCCAAATGTGGCAGTGGAGCAGGGGTTGACAAATTTTCTTTGAATTTAAGAGCCGGTTAAAAAAGTTAGGAGCCAGGAGTTTTTTTTTTTTTTTTTGAGTGGTATGGATTGTCAGCTCCCGGGGTAAGGCCACTCATTTTCACCCCCTATCCCTAACTCGCAATGGAGCATCCAGTCAATAACTCCAATGAAACGCTGTTTCAGAGTAAGGCTGGCAACAGATGGAACTGGCTGGCACTGGCAGGAACGTGGCACTGCCAGGTGGCACTGGCAGGTGGCCCTGGTTGGCGGTGGCACTAGTTGGCACTGATTGGCGGTGGCACTGGTTGGCGGTGGCACTGGCAGATGTCACGTTGCACTGATTGGCACTGGCAGGTGGCATTGGTGGTGGCGGTGGCACTGATTGGCGGTGGCACTGGCAGATGGCACTGATTGGCGGTGGCACTGGCAGGTTTCACATGGAGCACTCTGTTACTGAAATGTAACAGAGGAGCTGTCAGAATTGAGCTTAATGTCGGAATGGGTGGGACCCGGCCGGGTGGGCAGGACTCAGCAGCTATCAAACACCAGCCAACGATTGGGCTGCTTAAGAAAAGGGGCGGGGCTACATACACGTAGCGGCCCGCCCAGATCCCATTGGCTGGTGTTTGATAACAGCCGGGTCCCGCCCACCCCGACATCAGGCTGAAATCTGACAGATCCTCCTCTCTCCATTGCTTGTCAGTTTCACACACTTAGCGCAGCGTCGCTGAGTGTGGAGGAGGACGGCAGTCGGTGTTATGCTCTGCATGTCTGGGGCATCAATAGTGAGTGGGCTGGTGGCAGCTTAGGCGCCAGGTTGCGATTTCTGGTCGCATTGGCGACCTGGCGCCTGGGGTTTGTCGAGCCCTGCAGTGGAGGATGTGAACAAGCGGAGCTTACACTTTTGGGTGGAGCTCCACTTTAACCACTGCCCTGCCTATAGCAGATTAATGGCTGGGTGGTCATTGTGCCACCCTGACTGGGTGATATGACGCCCAGCAGGATAAAATGGCGGTCAGTCTGACACACCGCATCTCTGGTAGTGGTAAGGAGCCTGAGACAGAGGCTTCTTACCATGCGATCAGCTGTGACCAATCGCAGCTGATCATCGTGTGAAAGTACAACAGCGCTGGAAGCTAAAAATTGTCCTGGGCAGGTAGGGGCGAAAGTTCTTAGTATTGAAGTAGTTAAGGTTATGCAAAGTGGGGGGAATCTGAAGACGTTCTTTGACCATAGTTTCAAAGAGTAATAAGTATTTAGTGCACTTCTCTCATCCAGTGGTGATCCAATACCACCAAAAAGCTCCACTTGTGTGACCAAAACATCAGTTTAGTTTGGGTACGGTGTTGCATGATTGAACATCTGTCAGTTAAAGTAGCGCAATGCTGAATGACAAATGACAAATGTCTACCATGCCATGGAAGGGCTAAAGTCCTCCAGTACACAATGTTTTGTAGCGTGTTGATAATTGGCAAAATGATCTGTTCTCTGTTTTGTATCACAAGTGGCATTAGTACTGTGGTTTGGCCCGCTGAGGCTTTGTTGATGTTCCAGGTGCTTGATGAAATTTGCATGTCAGTTGTCTATTCATGCTGGTCTGTGCTCCTCTGAATGCAATTTTTAAATTACTGAGAGTGGATCTTTTTGTCACTACTAAATTTCCACAAGACTCATTTTTCTGAACCTTTTTTTTTTTTTCCCCTTGCTCTCTTCCACTCCCCCCATGGACTGTCCTTTGCCAATGTCATTGAAACTCTTGCATGCCAGGCTGTCATCTTTGTATAGCTATGTGTAAACTTATCTTTAGTATCTTCTATAATGAACAGTGATGCAATAGGCCGCCCTTGCTAACAGCAAGTAGTGCTATTTTAATGTTTAGAACATCTGATGAGACCAGGCTTGTGGTCTGCATCTGGAAAAGCTTGCCCTTGTTATGGGGCAAACCTGAACAGAGAATATTTTTAACTCGTTTGTTAGGGCAAGGCTTTTCTTTCCAATCCCAGATTGCGGGTGGTATGTATCTTTTTAACCACTTCAGTATCAAATACTTTCACCCCCTTTCTGCCCAGGCCAAGTTTCAGCTGTCACATTTTGAAAGCCAATTGCTCAGTCATGCAACACTCTACCCAAACATTTTTATTTATTTTTGACTGAGCTTTCTTTTGGTGCCATTTAATTAGTGGGACTGCTTTAGCAGTCCCACTATTATTCGTTTTTTCTATTTTTTTTTTTTTGTGGGACTGCTTTATTCGTATTTTTTATTTATTAATCATCATCTTTTTATTCCGTATGTTTTTTGGCTCCGCGTAACTTCTGCATACTTTCAGTTATTAACCACTTTCAGACCGGACCATTTTGCTGGTAAATGACCAGAGGTCTTTTTACACTTTGGCACTGCGCTGCTTTAACTGGTAATTGCGCGGTCATGCTATGTTGTACCCAAACAAAATTTGCGTCCTTTTCTTCCCACAAATAGAGCTTTCTTTTGATGGTATTTGATTGCCTCTGCGATTTTTATTTTTTGCGATATAAACGTAAAAAGACCGCAAATTTTGAAAAAAAAATGATATTTTCTACTTTTTGTTATTAGAAAAATCCAATAAACTCAATTTTAGTCATACATTTAGGCCAAAATGTATTCAGCCACATGTCTTTGGTAAAAAAAAAAGTCAATAATTGTATATTTATTGGTTTGCGCAAAAGTTGTCACATCTACAAACTAAGGTACGTTTTCTGGAATTTACGCAGCTTTTAGTTTACGATTGCCTATCTCATTTCTTGAGGTGCTAAAATGGCAGGGCAGTACAAAACCCCCCCAAATGACCCCATTTTGGAAAGTAGACCCCCTAAGGAAATTGATAAGTGGCATGTTGAGCCCATTGAATATTTTATTTTTTTGCCTCAAGCGATTGAATGACAAAAAAATAAATTTTTTTTTTTTTTTTTTACACAAAGTTGTCACTAAATGATATATTGCTCACACATGCTATGGGCATATGTGAAATGACACCCCAAAATAAATTCTGCTGCTTCTCCTGAGTATGGGGATACCACATATGTGGGACTTTTTGGGAGCCTAGCCGCGTACGGGGCCCCGAAAACCAAGCACCGCCTTCAGGCTTTCTAAGGGCGTAAATTTTTGAGTTCACTTCTCACTACCTATTACAGTTTTGAAGGCCATAAAATGCCAAGATGGCACAAAACCCCCACAAATGACCCCATTTTAGAAAGTAGACACCCCAAGCTATTTGCTGAGAGGCATGTTGAGTTCATGGAATATTTTATATTTTGCCACAAGTTGCGGGAAAATTACAAACTTTTTTTTTTTTTTTTTTTTTTTTTTTCACAAAGTTGTCACTAAATGATATATTGCTCACGCATGCCATGGGCATATGTAAAATGACACCCCAAAATAAATTCTGCTGCTTCTCCTGAGTACGGGGATACCACATATGTGGGACTTTTTGGGAGCCTAGCCGCGTACGGGGCCCCGAAAACCAAGCACCGCCTTCAGGCTTTCTAAGGGCGTTACAGTTTTGAAGGCCATAAAATGCCAAGATGGCACAAACCCCCCCCCAAATGACCCCATTTTGGAAAGTAGACACCCCTAAATTTAGGGGTACACTAGTGAGACTAGGTAATAAATGGCGGGTGCCCTGAAACTATAAAAAAATAACTAACCAACCAGCGTCACCTGTAACAGTTATATGGTGATCACTGGTGAAAGGGTTAACTAGGGGGCAATTAGGGGGCTTTATGCGGTAGTATATGGGGGTCCCTGGCGCTATAAAAAGCTGCAGCGAACCTAAATACCTGCCTAACTAGCGTCACCTGTGACACTAATACAGCGATCAGAAAAACGATCGCTTATTAGGCTGGGTTCACACTGGAGCGATGCGGGAACGCCACGAATGCGCGGCGGGTTCCCGCATCGCATGCCTCCCGGCGGCAGTTCACACTGCCCTATGCGAACTGCTGGGAGTGTCAGTGAAATGTTACTGACACCCCCAGATCAGTTTGCATATCGCAGTGCGATCTGCAAACTCGGATCGCATGGTGTGAACACCCATGCGATCCGATTCTGCTGCGGGCCAAAAAAAGGGTCCCGTGCGGCGGGTGCGGCGAATGGCTGAACTCGAATCGCACAGAGATCGGATGTGATTTGCACTGCAGTGCGGTGCGAATCACATTCGTTCTCATAAACCGCTGCAATGTGAACCCAGCCTTGGTGACACTGGCGACGGGGGGTGATCACGGGGTTAAACCTTTATTGGGGGGGTTAGGGGGGTACATTAGAACTAAAGGGGGCTAACTCTAACTGCCCTAACAGTTATTACAGTCACAAATGACACCAATGCAAAAAAAAAAAAAAATGACATTGGTGTCACTGTGACTGGGGGGCAGGGGTAATTGGGGGGGTGATCGGGGGGTAAAGGGGGGGTGTGAGTGTGCCTGGCATGTTCTACTGTGTGTGTAGAGTGTTGGTGCAACTTACTGATCCGCTCTCCTCCGTGTCGGAACGAAAAATACCGACACGGAGGAGAGAATACATCACTTCCTCTCCTGTGTTTACATTACAGGAGAGGAAGTGATGTCACCGGGGATTTCTATTCGTCGGGAGCGATCGCGAGGGGGTGGCCATGAATGAATGGCCGTCCCCTCGTCCGGGATCGCTCCCGAACGAATACCGACCGCCGCAGGCACCGGGCGGGGGCCCGATCGGGCCCCCGACCCGCGGGAGGCAAGGGACGTACATGTATGTCCTTATGCCTGCCCGTGCCATTGTACCGACGTACATCGGCGTGCGGCGGTCGGCAACTGGTTAAAGCCATTCAACTTTAAAATGTTCAGCTTTTTCAGCTGATGATGGGACTTCTTCAACTCTTTTTTTATTTATACTTTTTAAAATATTAAGCGTTTTAACATTTTTTTTTTTTATTTTTTTTTTTACATTGAAGTCAATGAGAGCATGCTTAAAATCCTTAAAATCTTCTTCCACTCCCAAAAGTTTCAGCTCCTTCATACTTTCATCTACAGGCGCCAAACAAACTTTAAAATGTTCACAAAATATTCTACTATCTGGCTATGTCTTTTCAGTTTGATAGTTTGTGAAAAAGCTGTTTAAAATTGGTGATCATATCAGAAATTTTCATTAAATTTAGGGCATCCAGGCTTTTGTTGTCTGTTTTGTTTCCATGGTTACCAAACTTCTTATACACAGTGATGGGCAGTGGGCGGAGAGCACAGACACACCATGTACTGATTTATAATGGAGGAATATGATGGGCAGTTTTTATGGGGCAGTTTTGATGCTATTCAGCATTCCCATGCATTTTCTCCAGGAAATGCATTTTCTAGATTATTAATCATCTAAAAAAAAATTTCTGGACGTTTTTTGTCTCTGCGTAACTTCTGCATACTTTCAGCTATTAAAGCCATTCAACTTTTTTAATATGTTCAGCTGATGATGGGACTTCAACTTTTTTTTTTCTACTATTTATACTTTTTAAAATATTAAGCTTTTTAACACTTTTGTACTGATTTATAATAGAGGAATATGATGGGGCAGTTTTGATACTATTCAGCATTCCCATGCATTTTAGGGTAGCAGTAAGAAGGGTCGCTGGTTCCAATCCCAACCAGGACACTACCTGCCTGGAGTTTGCATGTTCTCCCTGTGCCTGCGTGGGTTTCCTCTGGGTACTCCAGTTTCCTCCCACAATCCAAAGACATGCAGGTAGGTTAATTGGCTTCTACCCAAAATTGGCCCTAGTATATGAATGGGGACCTTGGAATGTGGGCTCCTTGAGGGTAGGGACAGATGTGAGTGTGCAATGTACAGGGATAGGGACAATTGTAGACTCGTCAGGTTGAACTGGATGGACTGGTGTCTTTTTTTCAACCTTACTAACTATGTAACTAATTTTCTCTAGGAAATGCATTTTCTAGTTACCATTGTTTGTTTATAAAAATGTTTGTCTTTAGGCCAAAATGTATTATGCTACATTTCTTTGTTAAAGTAACCCAAATCCAGTGTATATTGTGTGACAGTTGGTCTACAAACTATGGTATATATTTAAAAATGGATCCATCCTGAGAGCTTATCTCTTTTTCTTGAGGTCCTAAACGCCACGACAGTACAAATACTCCCACCATTCACTTTACTTTCAAAAAATAAAAAATAAAAAGACAACCCAACGTATTTTAGTAAAAGGCATGAGTTTTTTTTGTAGTCACAATTTCGTTTTGCCCTATTCATCATATAGTCTATATGTCTAATCTTGAAATGTGCTGGATCATTAGCTTTCCTCTTGATAAAGGAATACAGGAATGTCAGTTTATTCTTCACTAAGGTCAATGTGTTCTTCATCACTAAGCAGGTTTCACTGAGCACTGCAAATTCTATGGACTTTTATTAAGAGGCATTTACCAGTAATTAGTGACTGTTTAAAGACTGGCTGTTTGGAGTCCCTAATATAGTGCTGTGATCTGCAGTTAGCAAGTTTATTTTTAGGCAAACTATGTTCACATGATAGTGTAGAGAATGTGCACCATTGTCTGTGCCCTTGTAGTGCTGAATTTCACCAATATTCGAAAGAAACCACAAAAATGTCTGACATTTTAATAATGTTTGTAGGGCTGAAACAACTTATTGACATAATTGATAAAAATGTCAACATTTTTTCATGATTATTTGGTCTGTGTACAGCAGGGGTGCCCAACCAGTGGCCCGCGGAACCCTCTGATGTGGCCCGCAACCTCCTTCTCTGGGATGGCGGATTGGCAAACCCGGATCATGGGTTGCTGACTCGCCATCCCAGAGCATCTGTGTTAATGAAGCCGATGGTAGAGAAAGCAAGCGGCTGCGGAGCAGAGCTGTGTAAGCTGATGCTTCCTGTATAACGCCGGTTCCTGTCACAGGCGGAGTAATACCAAATGCGTTCTTCCTGGGACAGCAACAGCAGGCGATACCTGAATGGGAGACTGTTATTAAAGGTCAGTTTATTACAAAAATTGCAGTGTATGTATGTATATATAGGCATATCTGTGCAGCGGTTACTGGGCTGCCTTCAAACTGATCTGCAGGTGCAGTGCACCTTCAAGTTACCTGCACTGATGCATACACTTTTTATTACCTGTGGATTTGGTGTTCTTTCAGAGTGCACCACACCTGCAGTATATAATAGAAGTCTATGGCAAAGTGTAGCTAACCCGCAGGAAAGACACAGGTTCACTGCGCTGCATTAGTGTGAAAACAGTCTTGGGGCCCTTTCACAAATTCCGTCTGACTCAAACGGGCCCTCCATTCACCTCTATGAAACGGCAGATGTAAACAGATGTGTCCATTTACACCCGCCTACCTCCAATCTGATCCGTTAAAAAAACTGAAGAGGATCCATCTGAATGGATCAGATCGGAGGATCCATAGAATAGAGTGAGCTATGTCCGTGTCCAATCTGCATATGCAAAGTGGACATGGACATGTCATCCACCTGCTTTGCTCATTGTGGCCCGTGGACGCTTACAAAGTCGCTTAAGTGGCCCTCACTCTTTAAAAGGTTGGGCACCCCTGGCTTACAGAATGCAATTTTTTGTTTACATGCCAGTAAACACTGCAGTGCGTACAGCTCTGTATACTGTCCATACATGGTAGTAAGTACCTGAGAAAGGGTGAGGAGTAATGCCTCATGGGACATGTAGTCCTGGGTAGGTAAAGGAAATTATGTAAGAGTTCTGTGCAGGGAAGATCAGCATCTGAAGCCAGATAAGCTGGATGCTGATAGACAGGAGGTAATAAAAGGCATTACGCTGATATTTAAAGTAAGTTTACCAATATTGTGCATTATGTTTAAAAATGATTATATCCTTGCAAAAAGTCTCAGCTTTTAGTAATCCCACCCTCAACCTTTTCGGTACACAAGAGGATATGACGTCCTGTTTCGCAGACCGGATGGATCAGAAGTACAGGGCATACTTCATAAAAAGTTAATATAGAAGAGAGGGGCATTTTTTGGCTAGAAGAAAGTGTGCTTTCATTTAAGACCACCTCTCAAAAGTGGGTGGAACTCCGCTTTACATTGGTGCAAGTATGTGGAAGCTGGAAATATCTGTAGTAGGCACCACTATTGCCGTGATCCTCAATTGCTTCAGGGTCCTGGTATAGGCATCTAGTGAATACTTCATAGTGACTTCCAGTCTGAATATTTTGCATTCATTCAGAAAAAGCAAAGTGTTCTCTAAATGGTGCCTGTGCCAAGTGGGTGACCCTCCTCCTGTGTACAGAAAGGGGCGGGCAGGCACCCTGAAGCTAGCAACAATTGCTGTAGTAATGGCGTTTAGTTTCCATGATCCCACAAGTGTGGCACATACAGTGAGGGGGAAAAAAATATTGGATCCCCCTACTGCTTTTGTATGTTTGCCCATTGAGAAAGAAATGATCAGTCTATAATTTTCATGGTAGGTTTATTTTAACAGTGAGAGAATAAAAAAAAATATAATTTAACCACTTTACCACTGGGCACTTAAACACCCTTAATAACCAGACCAGTTTTCAGCTTTTGGTGCTCTCACATTTTGAATGACAATTACTCATGCAACACTGGACCCATATGAAATTTTTGTCTTTTTTTTTTTTCTCACACAAATAGAGCTTTAATCACCTCTGGGGTTTTTATTTTTTGTGCTATAAAAGAAAGACCGAAAATTTGGTGAAAAAATGAATTTTCTTCGTTTCTGTTATAAAATTTAGCAGATTAGTAATTTTTTTCTTCATAAATTTTGGCCAAAATTTATACTACTACATTTCTTTGGTAAAAATAAGTATAAATTGGTGGATATTATTTGGTCTTTGTGAAAGTTATAGAGTCCACAAGCTATGGTGCCAATATCTGAAAATTGATCCCACCTGAAGTACTGACGGCCTATTTCAATTCTTGAGACCCCCAACATGCCATAAAAGTACAAATACCCCCCAAATGACCCCTTTTTGGAAAGAAGACATTCCAATGTATTTAGTAAGAGGCATGGTGAGTTTTTTGAAGTTGTAATTTTTTTCCCACAATTCTTTGCAAAATCAAGATTTTTTTTTTCCCCCACAAAATTGACATATCAGTTTATTTCTCACACACAGCATATGCATACCACAAATTACACCCCAAAACACATTCTATTACTAGTACAGCGATGCCACATGTGTGAGATTTTTACACAGCGTGGCCACATACAGAGGCCCAACATACAGGGAGCGCCATCAGGCATTCTGGAGCACCCAGGACAATTCTGACATTTCTCTCCTACATGTAAAAATCATCATTTATTTGCTAGAAAATTACACAGAACCCCAAAACATTATATATATATATATATATATATATATATATATATATATATATATATATATATATATATATATATATATATATATATATATATATATATATATATATATATATATATATATATATATATATATATATATATATTATTGCAAAGACCCTAGAGAATACAATGGTAGCCGTTGCAAATTTTTATCTCGCACGGTATTTGCGCAGTAATTTTTCGAATGTGTTGTTTTGGGGGGGAAAAACACTTTTGTGCTTAAAAAAAAAACAAAAAAAAATGTAAAGTTTGGGTTTTACCCCTTTCCTGACCATGTCATTTTGTGCGATACTGCATTGCTTTCATTGCCAAGTGCGTACTCGTGCGACACTGTCCCCAAATGTCTCCCCACCCCACAAGTAGCTTTCTTTTGGTAGTATTTGATCACCTCTGCGTTATTTATTTTTTGCGCTATAAACAAAACTGATCATTTTGAAAAAAACAAACGTTTTACTTTCTGCTATAATACATATCCCCAAAAATATAAAAAAAATTAATTTATTCGTTAGTGTGTGTATGTATGTCTAAAAAAATCGCAAAAGTTATCGCATTTAGGGACTTATTTTTGTTTTTACTGATATTAGTGGTGGTTTGCAACTTTTCCAGGACTGCGTCAGATGGATCTGACCCCAAATTATACTTTTTGGGGACCAGTGACATTACATTGATCAGCACATTTTGTGTGTGTGTGTGTGTGTGTGTGTGTGTGTGTGTGTGTGTGTGTTAACTGTGTTCTCTGGGAGTGTTGAAAATGTAGGGGGGGGGGGGGTGGGCTCACTGGGAACAGAAGATCTGACATGTCATAAGGCAGTTTGCTGTTCTGCCTCTGTGCACAGCGATTGCAGGTGGCCAGCGGACATAGTCTGCAGAACCCGCACGCCCACTATAATCCTTGTACAGATTGACGTACACATACGGCAATTTTTGCAGGGGAGCCGGCCTGCCGAAGTATGACGGCAGCTTGTTGGCAAGAGGTAAGGGCATCTCTGGCGCAGTCCTTAAGCGGTTAAGAGTGCTCCTAATCTCAGCTTGTCTCCTGTATAGGAGACAGAAATCTTGCTGATAGGGGATCAAATGCTTATTTCACTCATGTTTTTCTGGATATTTTTTTGTTCTCACTGTTAAAATAAACCTACTATTAAATATAGACTGACCATTTGTCAGTGGGCAAACGTACAAATCAGCAGGGGATCAAATACTTTCCCTTAGGCCCCATTCACAATGAGGCGCTTTGAAACTGCCAGTAAAACATTTAAGAGCTTTCTATTAATCTCAATGGAGAGGGGCGTTTTTTTAGCGCCACTTAACCGTCGTCGTAGTGGCACTATTCAGGCGCTAGCGGGGTGGTTTAACCCCCCCCCCCCGCTAGCAGGCGAGAAAAGGGTTAAAAATCACTGCAGAGCCAGTGCTGTGCCGCTGGTATAGCCGCGCTGCCCCATTGATTTCAATGGGCAGGAGGGGTTTAGGAGCTCCTTCACAGCTCCAAAGATGCTGCTAGTAGGACTTTTTTGAGCATCCTACCAGCGCACCACTCCAGTGTAAAAGCCCTTGGGGCTTTCACATTAGAGACACAGGAGCGGCTGTTTCAGGGTGCTTCGCAGGTGCTATTAGCGCTGTATCGCCTGCAAAGTGCCCAAGTGTGAAAGGGGTCTAAGGTAAAAAAAAAATTATGCCTATTAGAGCCACTTGCTTCCTACCCAGGACTACATTTCCCATGAGGCATTGTTCCAAACGCACAAGTTCCCAGGCACTTACTGACATGGATGGTGTACTGAGCTGTATGTGTACTGCACTGTATTTCCTGATATGTAAACAAATAATGCATTCTGTATGCAGACTAATCGGCTGGCCAATTAATCGATTGTTTGTCAACTATTTTCATAATCGATTAGTAGTCTTGCCACTACTTTCCCTCACTGTACATAATTTGCTCCAAGCTGGAACAATGTAAAACATTTGTATGCTTACTTTATTGCAGCTTAGTTAAATGTTAAGCCCCATACACACTATCTGATTTTCTGCAGATTTTTTTTTTTTCCTTCATATTTACCAAAACCATATAATAGGTGAAACCTTAGGAGTTCAATGTGTATGCAGTCAGGCAGGCTCTTGCACTACATGGTTTTGGTAAATCTGTAGACAAAAATCAGCAGAAAATCTGATAGTGTGTATGGGGCTTTAGGCATTGTTTTGCCATTTAGGTTTACTGAATTGCTGCATTTTCTCAGTTCTCTTCCTCCTTTGCATGTGTGCTTGCATTGTTCTGTGGTGGGATATCTAGGGATAACATTTCATAGAAATAAGCACTTGCTGTTTACTTTGATAGTCCAGTGATGCCCAACATGGTGCTTTTATATGTAATACAATTCATTTTATTTATTTATTTATTTTTTGTGCCTCTAAGCCATGCTCTTTGGACAGTTAAATCAGCTGTAGTATAAGAGACCAGCCCTCGTGACTAAGAAACTAGACTTGCTGTATAACGTCATCACACTAGGGACTCTTACTGTATGTGTCCTCATTCTCTTCCTGGCTGCGTAATCTGTGCTAGTTACGCCACAGGTTTCTGAATAAAACATACATTGTTTGGCTTCGCTTGCACGTAACAGCGTATGGCACCACAGAACTTTAATTCCCTGACGTTTTGAGACTGCACTTGTCACAGTAACACTGCTGGCCCGCATTTTCTTACTTCAGCTTTTCCATCTCTTCCTGTGTGTCAGCAAATGTAAAAACATCATTTATCTGCTTACACTTTAAATGACCTCCTGAGGGCTCAACTCCATGAGATTTGATTTAGAAATGTAGCGCTTCAGTTTTATTTGCAACACAAAGGTACTAAGCGGGTTAAGCTTTGTGTGACTGAGCCAAAGGGCAAGACTATAAGATTGTAATCACTTGTAAGTGTGACATTAAAGCGGAACTAAAGTGTGTGTGTGTGTGTGGCACTAACCCCTGAAGGAGCTGCTGGTTAGCTTGTGCTTACCGTTACCTTCTTTCTCCATTTCATGTCTAGGGGTGTCCCGTGGTAGATGGCCCAATAACTTGAGAGACTGACGACAGATCCACTTAAATGGATTTTATTTGCAAAAACGTAGACCATGAACAGCCTCTTAAAATGGGATCGATCAGAGGGTTGAAAATTAAATTCAGGTACTCTTAATGTCAAAGTCAATATTGAAGAACTTGCTTACTTTGACTAAATCCAGAGAATAGCCATTCACAACTGGATGTTCACTCAAGTCTGATAGTCCCTCAGACAAGGCCTAGCAGCCAGCAAGGTGCTTACTTGGGAACAAGTCTCTGCCACAGACGTTTTTGTAGAACCTTTGTGTGATACCTGGATCTTTCAGCCAGCTTGGCGATATCCACGAGACCAGGTTCTCTTGGGTTCTTCAGCTCCTCCGGGCTCTTGCTAAGAAACCAACCCGTACGTGGCCTTCTGAAGAGTCCTCTCCTGGATAGCGTGAAGTCACTGGGTCTCTCCCAAACCTGAGACTGCACCCAAACGCCTCAGAATCCTCCTTTAGTTTCCTTGCCTCGGGCTAGCCAGCTCCGAGACAACCAGATCGGGTGGATCTGCACCCCATGCCATAGCCTTCCTGGGGGCTGTCAGGAGGACCAAGACCATGAAGTCAGTACATCCTTCTGGACCGGAACCCCGGACCATGTGACATCCGCATCTTAAATACCCTCTCCCAGAAAGCACAGCAAGAGTGCCACTCTCACCGAGACTAACTTAAGTACCCAACCAGACCATAGTTCCATGCCTGCCAGAAGAGACGGTGCCCCCTGTGGCCAGGCTGAACAGCTCATAGTCCAGTTGGACTGATGCTGAGGTCCCAATTTACTAGCACCTGTGAAACTTGCTGCAAACAAAGCCCTCCACCAATGTGTTGTCACTTTCAGACCGGACCATTTTGCTGGCTTAAGACCAGACAACTTTTTGCAATTTGGCACTGCGTCGCTTTAACTAACAATTGTGAGGTTGTGCGATGTGGCTCCCAAACAAAATTGACGTTCTTTTTTTTTTTTTTTTTTCCCCCAACAAATAGAGCTTTCTTTTGGTGGTATTTGATCACCCCTGCGGTTTTTATTTTTTTGCGCTATAAACAAAAATAGAGCAATGATTTTGAAAAGCATTTATTTTTACTTTTTGCTGTAATATCCCACAAGTATGTATGTATGTACATGTTCTACATAATTTTGGTAAAAAAATCATAAGTGATTGGTTTGCGCAAAATTTATAGAGTTTACAAAATATGGGATAGTTTTATGGCATTTTTATAATTTTTTTTATTTATTTTTTGTTTAACTAGTAATGACGGCGATCAGCAATTATTGTGACTGCTATACAAATGCACTGATTCCTGTGTAAATTACACTGGCAGTGAAGGGCTTAACCTGGAGGTGGCAGTGTAGGGGTTAAGTGTGTCCCAGGGGCGTGTTACGAACTGTGGGGGGGGGGGGCTGGGCTGTCTGTTAGTGAACACTGATTTCTGCTCCAATCACAGGTAGCAGAGATCAGTGTCGCTTGTTGCTAGGCAGAATGGGGAGAACATCGGCATCCCCCCGTTCAGCCTCCCCGTGAGATGATCGCGGGCATTCCTGTGGCGATCGAGTCCACGGGACCCACGATCGGACTCGCAGGGTTCCCGACTGGCACGCGCACCGCTGCGCAAGTGATGGCAGGGTGGCAATTTCAAATGGACGTACCTGTATGCCAGTTTGCCTGGCCGTGCCATTGTGCTGACGTACATTGTCGTGTGCCGATCGGGAAGTGGTTAACCTGCTGACCATTGTCAAGATGGGGTTAAAGCGCAGTTCCACCCAAAAGTGGAACTTGTGCTTATTTGTCCCCTCCGCCTCCTGTGCCACAATTGGTGGGGGGGAGAACAGGGACCTGTTTTTAACAGGCCCACTTCTGGGAACGGGTTCTGCGGCGCCATCTCGCTGTACGGGCCGCCTCCTTCATCCACTGCCAGGCCAATTGGAAAGTGCAGCAAGCTTCACACATGTGCAGGCTTCACTGTTGGGTTCCCTTATCAGTATTGGTGGTGGCTGCACTCGACAGTTGTTCCGAAGTTCAGGTGGAGTGCTGACATTGTGGGCTTTCTGGATTGGTAAGTGTCCATATATTTAGGCTGCATTCACACTACAGCATTTTAAACCGTGGGCAGATTTGCCGCGGATCTGCTTGTGATTTGACAGAGCTAAGGTGTGAATGACAACGCAGGACCTGCATTTGAGATGCCATTAATTTGAATGACCCCTCAAATAGCTTTGTGGGTGTGCCGCGATTGTCATGCAATAAAATATGCTGCAATAGTTCAGGTGCTACTTTTGGGCGACATGTGTCCCTCGATATGGGTTGCTGCGATTTCCCCCTCAATTCAAAACACTAGTGTGATTGCAGCCTAAAAAGCAGCAGATCCAGCATTTGCAGCTGCTGACTTTTCAGGTCTCCTGTGGTTTAAAACATTGATCTTTCTTTCAAGTTATTCTACTTCCTATAGTGGTGTTTAACAGTAAACATATTGGAAAGTTCAGGAGCTCAGTGTAATTCATCAGTACATCATTTATGATCATATGAGATGCTGTTGAGATCCTTAGAGTAACCCCACTTTGAGAAAATTCCCCTCTGGGTGATTCATGTACATTGTCGAATGCCCACAAAAAAGGTAATCAAAAAATGTTGTGAAAACTGCTTGCAATAAACACAGCGTGTATTAGCTTAAAGTGGCGTTCCACCTGGGTGGAACTCCGCTTTAAACACACAAAACCTACTAATACTTAACAATTATCAGAATCTTGGAAACGTATCCAACAGAGAAGTCTCTATAATAAAAAATAGAAACCATGTTCCACTGTTCATGTGTACACAAAAAGGGGGGAAAAGATGTAATGCCCAGTACACACGATGGGAGTATGGGGAAAAATGATCGGCTTTATTTATTTTTGTTTGCATGCTAATCTCAGATTGAACTTGAAGAGTTTATTAAAGTCACAATTTCTCATACAAAATGATTTAATGCATTTGTACTGAATTTTCAAACGGCTGTACTGATTAAACGACAATTGTACGAAAAAATTGAATGCGTGTCCTATCGGATGAACTGTCATGATTGGCTCTCAAATTCTGTACTAATGATTAGATTAACGTATGATTTTCATAGCTTTTTTGATTGTGTACAGGTCTTTAGTGTATTCAACTTTCCACATAATCGAATGGCCAGCCGGCTTCAAGACTCACGTATATATCTCCTTACTCCCGCATGTCTCACTAAGCAATAGAGGTGGCTAATAGTGCATTGCTGTGCATAAAACGGATTTATTGAATAAAAAATTCACTTGCATCCAAGATGCTAAAAATGGGCTATGTATGTGGTAATCCTGCTCGGCCGCCTGCAAAACAGCAAGCAATGATGGACGTTGTGCTGCCAGCTCCGATCAAACGTGTTTTCTCATGGGAGGCTTTGACTAGGAATAGAGGCTAGCATGAGACGTCACTTTAGTTGAAATCGATCATTTCAAAGCCGCAGCTCAGTGCCACTTTGAAGACATCTGTACAGCATCATGCACAGATGTCTATTCAAGTCGCGCCCGAAATCACTAAGTGCATGTACGATTTCAGATCGGTGTGGCCCTGCAAAGTCAGCATTGCAATGATTTGAACAGCGCCATTGCTGGCAATAGGATGCTTGTCATGTGCTTTTTTGTGCATGACAGATTGCATGACAAGTTGATCCAATGTGAAGCCCACCCTAACACTAAAATCTCTGAAGCTACAGACATTGATAATCTAACACTAACCTATCTAACCCTGTAAAGAAGAAATCGGTATGCATAACTTTTCTGAAGCTGATTCAACGCAATCCCATGCTGTGCTGTCAGCAGTGGCTTTGCTGTGGAGGCGGGTGCGTTCATTTCACAGCCGTTGTCGGCTGTGTCCTCTGCAGAGCTTCCCTTGCTGGAGGTCTGATTGGTTTGAAAAAGTTATGTATACCAATTTTTCTTATTTACAGGGATAGATAAGTTAGTGTTAGATCGTGGATGTCTAGAGACGCAGGGATTTTAGTGTTAGGCTTGACTTGCACTTTAATTGCTGGTTCACACCAGTGCGTGATGCGATATCGCATGTGATTCACACTGCAAATCACATGCGATTTCAGCCATACAGATGGTATGGCTGAATACGCATCGCATTTGCCCTATACCTAGCTCCTTAGCCTAACCTTGAACTTCACTATAAGGCCCCTTTCACACATGCGGACAGTATGTCCGTATTTAATCCATCCGTTTGCGGATGAAATACGGACATACATGCATCCCTATGGGAGTGTTCATCCGCAGACACCCGCTATGGTCCGATTCTGCAGAGGAAAATCCTATTTTTCTATCCATCTGCAGAGCGGATCCGATGAACACGGACAGATGGTCCGTGCTCATCCGATCCCCATAGAGGAGAGCGGAGAGCTGACAGGGCGGTCCCCGCACAGTGTGTGGAGACCGCCCTGTCTGCCGCCGGCTCAGCGGGGACAACTGAGCGATCTCCGCTGAGCGAGCGGATCATCACGGGGCGGATCATTCCTGATCCGCCCCGTGTGAAAGGGGCCTAAAGCTCATACAACCTTTTTAATTTCTTTTCCCTGTCTGGCAATTGCTGTCTAAATCGCAAACCTGAATTCAGGCTAAAGCCTAGTGCACACTATCAGAAAATCAGACAAAGAATACTGTTTTCAAAGTGATTGTATGATCTGATCGTTGGTTTCAAGAGGCGACCACGACAGTTCATGTGAAATTATACTAAGGAACAAACGAAAATTTTTCTTTTGTCCAAAATAATTGGAGGAACAAGGTTGCGCATGCTCAGACGAAAGGATACATTGCATTACTTCTAAAGTTGAATTTTCTTAAATTGAGTAACCACATAGTTTTCGATCTGAGACTACCATGCAAAATAGATAAGAATTCTACCGATATTCTCATCGTGTGTACGGGCCTTAACAAATCCTGTCGTTGGATAAAATGGTTCCCATATGTATTTTAACAGTGTATGTACAGTTGTGCCTATAAAGTTTTATATACATCTGACAGAATTTTTAAGATGTGGACCAAGAAAGCATAAGTGAGGAGACCAAACGTGTTTATTTTTCATTTTAATCAGATTACCGATTAGGTGTTGCAGAACAGTGCAATTGTTGCCCAGATCCCTAAAGGAAATACAGTCCTGTTTAAAAAGTTTGCAAACCCTGAGATTTTAATCTGGTGTATTACCCATTTTAGCATTGACTGCTTGCAGTCTTTAGAAGATTAGTTGTGAATGGGGCTCTTTATTTGCTCCTGTGGTAAAGCTGTCGGTTCTTGGCAAAAAGCCTCAAGGTAGTGTCACTTCTATGGTTGTCTAGCATCAGCAGTTTGGCTAAAATTTTACCATAGTGGCTTAGGGGTGTTGCCAGTAGATTGTGATGGCCTCTTTAGACCTTTCACCTAAAAGAATGACTAGTTCTTATGTTTAGGCTCATTCTCATACTGTAAAGCCCAAGTGCTTCCCTGGCTGATGAATGCAAATTGCGCTTGTCTTGCCGTCCTTTTTTCCAAGTATTCTTCTTCCAGAATGGCTTATAGAGATGGGCGCCGGCCCGCCAATTGCAGCCTCTGCCGGCCCGCCAATTGCAGCCTCTGCCGGCCCGCCAATTGCAGCCTCTGCCGGCCCGCCAATTGCAGCCTCTGCCGGCCCGCCAATTGCAGCCTCTGCCGGCCCGCCAATTGCAGCCTCTGCCGGCCCGCCAATTGCAGCCTCTGCCGGCCCGCCAATTGCAGCCTCTGCGCAACACGGTGCTCACCTCCCTCTCCCGGTGCTCTGTGACATATGAGCGCCGGAGGACAGAGGGAGGACAGGGCTGCAGTCACAGGTAGGACAGTCCGGCCCTGCTCACAGGGGCTTCAGTTGTCGGTCCTCCACTCTCCTGCCTCTTTTCTGGTGCGGAGGGGGGGGGGGGGGGGCATTGCCATCTGTGGCGGGGGGCGATGTCTAGCATAAATTCGCTCCATAAGACGCAGAGACATTTTCCCCACATTTCTTGGGGTAAAAAGTGTCTTATGGTGCGGAAAATACGGTAGTTAACAGGTAATTATTTCTATTTATTTTTTTTACTAAATTCTCTGTACTTTTGCAGCTTGCATACTCTAACTGCAAAAATCCACCTCCATGCTACCATGGTAGGAATGGTGTGCTGCTTCCTATAAGCCTTATTGGTTGCTAAAAATATTGTTTGTGCCGATGAAGTTAAAGTTTTGTCTTATTACTTCTAAATCCAGAGGTTTTGAAGCCTCTGTGTGCTTTTAGGTATATTCTAAGCAGGCTGTTTTGTCACAGCAAATATAGATTTTCTTTATTTATTTTATTTTTTTTTTGCGCAGAACTAATTCTGCTGGGAGTATGTAAACTTATTAAAACTGGAACTGTTTGTAAAGCTGTATCGAGGTATTGCTTCCTTGTCTGCTTGCAGAACATTGTAAAATGACTTGCTAATTTAAAACAGTTTTGTGTAATGTAACTTATTTTTTATTTTATTTTTCTCCTCATCTTTAGGATTTTTTAACGAAAAGAGCTTGAAGCTGCAACCATGCCACCTGCCGTTGGAGGTCCAGTGGGCTACACGCCCCCCGAAGGAGGCTGGGGTTGGGCAGTGGTCATTGGAGCCTTTATATCGATTGGCTTTTCATATGCCTTCCCCAAATCCATCACTGTCTTCTTTAAGGATATAGAAGCAATATTTGGTGCAACTAGCAGTGAAGTTTCCTGGATTTCTTCAATAATGCTGGCAGTCATGTATGCAGGAGGTAAGGATACAGTAAATGCCAAATCTTTCCCTTTTTTTTTTTTTTTTTTTTCTGTGCGCTTTGTAAAAAATGTATATCTGTTAATGCCATTGGCATACTGTTATCCAAGGTACTAGCCTTAATGCTAGCTTTGGGCTACATTCACACTGATGATTTAGGTCAGTGCAAATTGTAACAGCTGGAATCTTCTGCTTCCTGCTACTGTTCTGAGCAGCCACCAGCCACGGTCACTAAAATGGTAGGTTGCTGACGGCGGCAGCTATTCACACAGCCAGCATCTACCCATTGACAGCCAGGAATACATGCTATGTGGTTAAGCTGCCCATAGATAGAAAGAATTTTTCTTAGAAAAATTCTTGAACATTCAAATTTTAGTTTTGCTTTTAACATTTCATTTTTGTAATGACTGGGTGGAAAACTATATCTATATATCTATATACACAGTACAGACCGAAAGTTTGGACACACCTTTTCATTCAAAGAGTTTTCTTTATTTTCATAGCTATGAAAATTTGTAGATTCACACTGAAGGCATCAAAACTATGAATTAACACATGTGTAATTATATACTGAACAAAAAAGTGTGAAACTGAAAATATGTCTTCTATTCTAGGTTCTTCAAAGTAGCCACCTTTTGCTTTGATTACTGCTCCGCACACTCTTGGCATTCTGTTGATGAGCTTCAAGAGGTAGTCACCCGAAATGGCTTTCCAACAGTCTTGAAGGAGTTCCCAGAGATGCTTAGCACTTGTTGGCCCTTTTGCCAACACTCTGTGGTCCAGCTCACCCCAACCATCTCGATTGGGTTCAGGTCCGGTGACTGTGGAGGCCAGGTCATCTGGCGCAGCACCTCATCACTCTCCTCCTTGGTCAAATAGCCCTTACACAGCCTGGAGGTGTATTTCGGGTCATTGTCATGTTGAAAAATAAATGGTCCAACTAAACGCAAACCGGATGGAATAGCATGCCGCGGCAAGATGCTGTGGTAGCCATGCTGGTTCAGTATGCCTTCAATTTTGAATAAATCCCCAACAGTGTCACCAGCAAAGCACCCCCACACCATCACACCTCCTCCATGCTTCAGGGTGGGAACCAGGCATGTAGAGTCCATCCGTTCACCTCTTCTGCGTCGCACAAAGACATGGTGGTTGGAACCAAAGATCTCAAACTTGGACTCATCAGACCAAAGCACAGATTTCCACTGGTCTAATGTCCATTCCTTGTGTTCTTTAGCCCAAACAAGTCTCTTCTGCTTGTTGCCTGTCCTTAGCAGTGGTTTCCTAGCAGCTATTTTACCATGAAGGCCTGATTCACACAGTCTCCTCTTAACAGTTGTTCTAGAGATGTGTCTGCTGCTAGAACTCTGTGTGGCATTGACCTGTTCTCTAATCTGAGCTGCTGTTAACCTACGATTTCTGAGGCTGGTGACTCGGATGAACTTATCGTCCACAGCAGAGGTGACTCTTGGTCTTCCTTTCCTGGGGCGGGCCTCGTGTCAGCCAGTTTCTTTTGTAGTGCTTGATGGTTTTTGCCACTGCACTTGGGGACACTTTCAAAGTTTTCCCAATTGTTCGGACTGACTGACCTTCATTTCTTAAAGTAATGATGGCCACTCATTTTTCTTTACTTAACTGCTTTTTTTCTTGCCATAATACAAATTCTAACAGTCTATTCAGTAGGACTATCAGCTGTGTACTGTATCCTCCTCCTACACAACACAACTGATCGTCCCAACCCCATTTATAAAGCGTGAAATCCCACTTATTAAACCTGACAGGGCACACTTGTGAAGTGAAAACCATTTCGGGTGACTACCTCTTGAAGCTCATCAACAGAATGCCAAGAGTGTGCGGAGCAGTAATCAAAGAAAAAGGTGGCTACTTTGAAGACCTGAGAATATAAGACATATATTTTTAGTTGTTTCACACTTTTTTGTTCAGTATATAATTCCACATGTGTTAATTCATAGTTTTGATGCCTTCAGTGTGAATCTACAATTTTCATAGTCAAGAAAATAAAGAAAACGCTTTGAATGAGAAGGTGTGTCCAAACTTTTGGTCTGTACTGTGTGTGTGTGTGTGTGTGTGTGTGTGTGTGTGTGTGTATGTATAAAATTTATTTATTTAGAAATGTTTGAGAATTTCCATCCTGCTCCTTAAAATTTTTGGTCAGACGTCAAAAACAAGTCAGTTTGACCCATTGATTAGAATCTTGCTTTGGGTGCTCGGTAGGCACCTTGTGTGCTGTTTAACTTCAGAGCACTGCAGATCCAGGACTGTGAGACTGGCCGTAACCCTTTTCTTGAAGACTTCTTCAGAATTTCACCCACTGGAGGGGATGATGGCGTGGTGTATACATGTTTCACTTGGTATTGCAAATCGCTTTCTGGTACTTTTATTGTTTTGCCACAGGGGGTCATAACTTGAAGCTCTGTGAGGTGTGAAAAATGCAGACCTTCCATACCCAAGGAATGCAACTTTTTTTTTTTTTTTTTTTTTTTTTAAACGTCATGCTCGTCTTGACCGAAAAGGGCCACACCATTTCTCAGTGTGTTGCAATCACCATGCAGCTCTGTGCCATATGCCCTGGGCAGGTACCTTCCACACCAAAGGCAGCCAACTTGTTGCACGTGCAGTTTTTTTTTTCTTCCACTCTTCATGTGAGGTGACCCACTGCTGGTTCCCCGAAAGGCTCCAGGTCTGTCCTTGTTGCTATTGCCACCTCAGTGACTCATAGATGGACATTAACCCCTCCTGTAGCTGGCCAGTGCGAACCGCTTCTAGGTACATTCTCCCATCATACTGTCAATATTAAATTGCAGTTAATAAGCACAAGTAATGGGTTCCCTGGGCTTTTTCAGACCAGTTGCTAACAGCACAGCTAGCATTGATCCCTGCTTGAGACTACATTCTCCCTTTTTTTTTTTTTTTTTTTTATTTGGAAGGCTTCATTAGCTCATCTCTTCTGTATTTTTTCATAAACAAGCTAGGTCTGTTTTGATCTGGGGACAGGGAGTGGTTTAGGGCTGCAACTAAGGATGATTTTCATAATCGATTAGTTGGCCGATTATTGTTTCGATTAATAGGTTAATAACCTTTAAAGTGTGGTCTATAATTTAGTTAATATGTAAAGTATAAAGATGTACTATTAAAGGGTCAATCTGGTAAATATCATCAGCCTCATCAACTTTAAACCCATTTTGTTACTGGCTGATTAATCGATTATGAAAATGGTAATCTATTAATTTCATAATCGATTAGTTGTCGATTAATTGATTAGTTTCAGCCCTAGAGTGGTTAGAGTAGCGGTGGGTTTGACCACCTGTGCTCTAGTTCTGACGCACCTCCCCTCCTTCCAGGGATAATGTTCTGGTGGAGGGGCAGGGCCTGGAACTGGAGTGTCAGGCAGGTTGTGTAGGAGCCCTGACCAATCCCCAACTGGTATTGGCAGGGGGCGAGCCAGGGATAACTGTGAGGAAACTTTCCTTTAAATGGTTATTGGTAATGTCTTTATCATTACACGGTTATTGGTAAAGAACTCCCGGTCAAGTTCTCCATCAAGTACTCGGGGCACAGAAAGGTCGATGAGTGTACCACAGTGGAGTGCTGGATGTGCCAGGAAGTCTGTGAGGGAACTTTGCTTTTACACAGTCATTAGCAAAGTCTTCTTCATTACACGGTCAATGAGTCCTGGATCAGAGGAGAGACTGGGGATTTGTGTCAAATCGATGTGGCCTGAAGGCGCAGGATTTACTAGCTGGGAACAGTAGGCCACCGCTTAACATGTGATCCAAGTTGTACTCCCAAATAAACAAAAACGAAACCAGCAAAAGACTGTTCATTGTCTCTGCAAGTGATATATGTGAGTCTGGCAGCGGGGTGACTTGGTGGATGTTTGTTACTAGACTGCTACATTTAAACTATATCTGAATTCATGAGTAAGATCTCTGCTGTGTTGGCTGACCCAAAACCCATGGCATCACAAGAATACTTCTGTTCTCTTCAGTCTATTTTAAACCGTTTGGATTCCCAAAACCTTCCAAACCTGCAAAGAACTTTTCACTTTTGGGTGATGCCCCCATTTCCCAAAGTGGGGAGGCATCTGTTAGCCTTTGCGGTCACCTGTACCAAAAGCATCCAGCATGGGTCAAAGATGAAGTATCCAGGAACTATAAGCAGGAGTTTTCACTCTGCCTGATTTATTTTTGTCAAACTTGTGAACATCTCCAACTAACCGACCTCCACATCACCCCTATCTTTTGGAGTAATGCCATTGTTCCAGAGAGAAGTTTCTACTTAAACCTGTCCACTTCCCAAAGCAGATAGGGGCATATTCCCCATTCTGGATCTAAGCACTTATTAATTTGTGTACAAATTTCACATGGACTCTACAGTCAGTCACAGCCCCCCTCAAGCCAGAGTGTATTCTGTCAGTGTCATGAGCTTCTAGCGCTCCTACTCTTCATTCCAGCATCTGTTTTGGCTATGGCATTCTTCCTGTCTTTGTCCACCTGCAAGGTGGTTGATGTGGTCGGTCTCTGGGGGGGAAACCAAACTGGTTTTAAGCCAGCCAAACACTCAATCGCATGCTTGTGATACGTGTGTAATTCCTGATAAAGCCGTCTATCTGCCCTGCTAGATTGGATTTCCCAGTGTATGACCTGGGACCAGATTTTGGACTATTCCCTAAACTCAGCCTGCCTTTTGCCTGGACTGTCATAGAACCACTCTGCCTGTCTGCCAACCACAAGTATGTTTGCTTTGCTCAGTTTGTGCCTGCCCTTGTGTAGTAGCCAGGGACTATAACATTGTGTAGAAGTCCTCAAAGCAACTGCATGCCGGTAGGCCTGCTTGCCTTATGAGAAAGGGGGCTGCTATAGTGTCTGACCACCTGTGTTGGAGTAGACGTGACACCTATTGGAAGTAAAGGGTGCTCCCATACCCTCAGCAGAATTAGTAAAATGTTAGCCATTTTTGCTGCCCTGACAACACAAAACAGCCTGCTTGGAATATACCTAAAAGCACACAGATGCTTCAAAACCTCTGTGGGTCTGTAGTGGATCACCAAGTGCCCTTTGGTGCATTTCAGCATCTGACATCTTTCCTGTTCACAGGTCTGCCCGGTTTTCTGTTCACACATTTACTAAATGTTCGGTGGATGTTTAGGCTACCGCAGTAAGTGTACCAGCCCTGCTTATACACTAGATCGGGGTAGTGAATTAAGTCAAGGAGGTCTGGTCTCTAAAAAAAAAAATATTCCGGGCAATGTCCGAATCACAAGTCTGCCATGAAAGATTGTACGCGTGTTTTTTTTTTTTTTTGCCACAAGCCACTTTTCTTGCTGCTTCTTCCGCATACTCTGGTAATACTAATGTAAACTTCCAATGTAAATGTCCCCAATGTTTCTGCTTACATCAGGTGCCCCTACCAGAGTAATTCATTACATTGTGTGCCCCCTTGCATCAGGTGTCCTCATCAGAGTGCTCCCTTGCATCCCACATACCTCAGCTGGCTTTGACTCCCTGCCTGCCTCAAGTTAAGCTGCAGGGGGCAAGAGCTGTGCCGGAAGTCCTGCTGAAGGGGGTGAGGCACACATATATAATATTGTACCTCGCGGCCAGCCAAATGAGAACCAGGAGCTGCGAGACTACCAGCAGCAGGGGACGGTGCCTCATACGTGATGTCACTCCCCACCTTGCAGCCAGGAGAGCGTAAACAGCAGGGGTTGGGGTGTGCATGGGACATTGGTTGCAGCAATGTTTGCAGCCCCAGCAACCAATGAGTGCATAGTGAGGATTTGACCCTGTACACTGGTGGCCTGACTGTTCTGACAGGAAGATCGCTCAGTCTGTCATTTAATGACCACTGCACTTGATCAAGACAATTACAGATGAACTGCATTTAAAGCAGAACTTCACCCAAAAGTTGAAAGTTCCACTTGTTTGCATCTGACTTCTCCCCCTTCTCCACTGCCTCATTCGGCACTTTTTGGGGGGAAGGGGAGTGGGTACCTGGTTTTGACACTGGTACCCACTCTCGCGTCCGGTCATATGCGCCTTCGCTCATTCTGGCCTTCCTACAATTAGTACTTGACCAGAACTTGGCCTTAAACACCCTTAAGGGACAGGCTTCTATTTTCCATTAAGCCCCTGGCTTAGTTTTACCTGGTAAAAACCTTTATTCCATCGGGTTTTCTTGGATTAGACCTCCCTTAAAGCACCATGTGCTTCCTTGTGACCCCAATTCAGTTCTCTGCCCTGCAGAAACCACCCATAAACTAATTGGGGGTACAATATTTGGATGAACGTGCCCCAACCCGCCCCGTAGAGCCTAGGTGGCTATCACATGTCAGACGTGTCTTAATCTGTGACTCTCGTAAGAAGCCATGCCTCATTCTTCACAAGGAAAAAGTCTTGCAACAGAAATCCTCATTTATTCTAAGGTGGTGTTGGTACTCTATCTTAACAAAGACGACATCCTTCCTTGTGCCCTGCTGCTAAGCACTCAAAGGAACTTCATGGGGGGGGGGGGGGGTGTACAGCCCGCTCCTGCTCTCCGCCATGTTTCCCACTGACGTCACGCGCTCAGATGCACACAGAAAGAGGCAGCGTCCCCTACCTACCAACACTGGGGGAGCAGGACTGTCACTGACATGCTTACCGACCAATCACATTCCTCTTTGGTGATGTCAGACGTTTTGCGCTGGCTCCGGCTTCCCCTCAGCAACAGGGAAACGGGAAACATCCTGGGGACACCATTACTTGGTGCACGCTTTTAATGTGAGCACATTACAACAAATTGCTTGATGGGTCAGAATCGCCCAAAACTCCAGAGTTGCGGGCGGAGAATCACGATAACTAGTCTCTGCGATTTAATTGTGCAGCTCTAATGTGGTGCATAGCTGTAGTATTGAAAACAGAAGTGTGTCCTGGGTTCTGTAATGTTCACTATATAGTCTGATTGTACAATCTCCTTTTAGATCTACCATCAACCCTAGTGCTAGGGCCTGCCTGATTGGATACAGAGTGAATGGATAGATGGGTGGGTACCTCTAACGCATTTCTCAAATGCAAGGAAATGCACAGATGTAAATGGAGCCTCATTGTTGTATTGATGCACCAATTTCACTTTCACGTCCCATTCAGATCTAGCATGGTGGAAGCACACGTTTTGTGGCTCGTTTTTGTGTGATGTGCATAGGGTAGCCTGTTGATTTCAACGGTGCTCTACATGTGACTCACGGGACATTTTTGGCATGTTCTGTGTGTTTGTTTTTTTTTTTTTTTTTTTTTTTTTTTTTTTTTTTTTTTGCAGCATTTGCCACTCATTTTTTTTCACATGCCAAAATTTGTTTGCTTTTGTGTTTGGTGTGCCGTTAACAATTTAAGGCACTGAAAGTGCCACTAGGTAAATTTAGGTGTATAAAGATGACCATATACTATACAATCTCCTTTAAATTTACCAAATTTATAAAATGGGAAGAAACCCCTATCTAGCCAATCGCTCTATATCCAATCAGGCAGGCCCTTGCATCGTTGTTCATGGTAGCTCTGAAGGAGATTGTGCGATCGGATTGTATAGTGAACTTTACAGAACCCATTGCACACTCCTCCTGTTTTCACTACTACAGCTCTATCCACATAGGCTGTTATCTTCTCTCATAATTTCCTGCACACTTCAAAATGATCTAAGATTAAATTTAAAGAAGGAAAAAAAAATTGATGCCTGTGTATTTTGTAAGAAGGGTGATCACTGATTGTTTCATTTAAGAAAACCTGCACCTGGAAGTGGTTGATTGGTAGGAGGGTGGATGATGCAGGGAGTGTACTAATGAGGTCAGCTGGTCAACTCCTTCCTGTGTCATGACCTAAAGTCTGACCAGGAAGTAAGGCAGAACTAATGGATATGTTTGGAAACATGGATGAGGACAGTGAAGTGTCTGTAGAATTGATGGGAAGCTTTGATATTTTTGCAAAAGTAATACACTAATGCTATATTGGTACATTGGGGAGCTGGAATTTAGAAGTGGGGGGGGGGGGGTGAAGTTGGCCTTTTAAGAATTATACCTTTTTTCCAAGCTTTACCAAGTGGATGTCTGATCCTTTTGAGGAAGCAGCTTTCAGGTGCAAGGTTCTTGTAGCAGCACTCTTGCATTGGATCTGTTGACCGTTGTTGGTCGATGTGGGCCTTTTATCCATTGCTTGGGGATCTCCCAGTGTCTATGGATGTGCAATATACTGTGTGAATAAAAATAAAAGCATAGACCTTGGGAGTACAGGTTACAGGCCATCCTCCCCTCTGTTAATGTGTCGCCCTGCATGGATTGCTAATAAAACTCCTGGATTAGGGTAGGGTTAAAGATGCCTTGTCCTCAAAAGCTTTGCCAATGTCCAGTCACCTGACGGTACCACCCTATAACCCCAGGATCTATGAATATCAAGCCTGTCCTGATTTGATTTACCTGTAAAATCGTCTATTTATTTTTTTAGATACTCTTAACTTGATGTGGGGTTTTATTAGATCATGCATTAACAAATTGAACCCCAATGACCATAAAGTCAAATTTTTCTATGCCTTAACCAAGACTTTGTCACACATGCCATTTATTTTGGAGGCGTGGGGGCAATAAATGTGCTGTATAAATTATTTCAGTGTTAAGTGACTGCCACTAAATTTTTAAAGTTATGGATTTATTTGTTTTGTGATTAGCAACTTTAACACAATTGTGTTAACCTTTTCTCTCTTAGGCCCTATATCCAGTGTATTGGTGAATAAGTTTGGGAGCAGACCGATTATGATGTGTGGTGGTCTTCTCTCTGGAATTGGTTTAATTGGTGCCTCTTTCTGTCACACTGTGAGCCAACTCTACTTTTGTATTGGTGTTATTGGAGGTAAGTCTTTTTCCACCTTCATAACTGACATTTGTGAAAGCTTTTATGTAAACTACTATTCTGTGAATGTGCTGCTTTAACTTTCTTGCTGTATGCTTTTTTTTTTTTTTTTTTTTTTTTTTATATTTTTTACGTGAGAATAAAAAGAGGTACACAGAGTAATAAGAATATCAGATTTGCCATGCAATAACTTTTCCTACTAACACTGAACTGTAGGAATGTGAATATATATACGGTATATATTTAATTTTACACACATTAATGCAGTTCTGTAATCCATTAATATATACCCATAATCCTTTCTAGTTCCAGGTAATTGAACGTTTTATGATCAAATTATAGTTTTGGAATGCACTGGTATTGACGTACCAAAATGATTTTCATGTTCTTTTTAAAGGTGAGGTTTGGATATGATCGTGTGGGGGTTTTTTTTTTTTTTTTTTTTTTCATTGATCCACCTTTTTAGGCCAATAGAAGTATGCACATTTTCCACCTGACTGATCCCTGTGGAAGCTGCATATCGCTAATAGTCGGCACTGTTACATGATGCCAGCAGTCTTTTTGGGTCCAGTGCCTGTCCTTCTGTGTAGTAGTCTCTGCCTGCTTGGCACTGCCGTCCTATCAGGTCAGGACTGAGATGTAGCTATACCAGTGTGACTATGCAACGAAAATCATGCTTAAATTTTAGCTTTAAATTAGAAGAAAAGCCTAACTATTCTCCTCCTGCCTACCTGGTTTTAAATTCAGGGGAAAATAAAGCTCTTCACGAAACCCACTGATCTTTCCAGCAATTTCCCTCTAGTGATTTTGCCTCTACAGCAGGGGTCTCCAAACTGCAGCCCATGGGCCATATGTGGCCCTTTTCTTGCTTTTATGCAGCCCTCGGGGCACTAGTTCATCCTCTGATACCAACAATGGGACATACCCCCCCCCCCCCCCCACTCACACCAATGAAGGCACACAATTCCTCCCAATTACAACAAAGATGGGGCACTATTCCCCCCCAATGATATAAACAATGGGGCACAATTCCTTGCAATAACACCAGTGATGGTGAACAATTTCTTCCAATGATAGAGGATAATTCCTCCAAGTGATTCCAACAATGGGACACAGTTCCTCCCGCTGAGACCAACAATGGGGCATTATTTTTCTTTCAATGCTTTTCTACTCCCAATGGCCACAGTTCGGCCCCCCTAAAACCTGAAGGGTAGTAAAGAAAGTTTGGAGACCCTTGCTCCACAGCACAGCTTTCACCAAAACAGCGGGTCTTGGTTATTTTCAGAGCCTAGATAATGGTGATGTCACTCTATCCATGTGACCATGCTTGGTCCTAGTGGTTGACTACTAAACCCTCAGGCACATGCTACCCTGTATATAAGCTGTGTATATTGTGCCATTTATGCTAGAGGCAACAGGAGATTGATAGAGTTGAGTATTGGGGTTTCATGAAGGTGGGGTTCCTGGCTATAGTCACTGTGGCCTCTATATAGGCAGCTAATACAGCACAGCGTGAAACTGACTGTAGCCCTAAATATTTTCTGAACCTGTGTGGGATTTATTTTTCCCCAAATGTATGGTGAGGTCTTTGTTTTTTTTTTTTTTTTTTTGTTTTTTTTATTAGGGCTGGTTAGGGATAGCTAAGGGTTGAGAGAGGGAGAGGCTGACTATATTAATATATATTCCTTTACAGGCTCCAAGTAAAAAGAATAACGCACTTTTGTTTTTACTGCAATTAAATTAATTTAACCTTTAACTTTTTATTTTTCACCCACCCCTCAACCAGTATGCTTAAATTTTATTTATTTTTCTTTGCAGGTTTTGGTCTTGCTTTCAACTTAAATCCAGCTCTAACAATGATTGGCAAATACTTCTTCAAGAAAAGACCAATTGCTAATGGCTTGGCAATGGCAGGCAGTCCTGTATTTTTGTCAACTCTTGCACCTTTAAACCAATACTTCTACAGTATCTTTGGTTGGAGAGGAAGCTTTTTGATCCTGGGAGGACTTCTTCTCAATTGTTGCGTTGCAGGCTCCTTGATGCGCCCCATTGGACCAAAGCCTGATGATTTGAAAAAGAAAGTAACTAAGGAAGTATTGGAGGAAGCTGGAAAATGCAACTCAAAAGAAGACAAGGATGCCAACAAAGACCTTATTGATGGCACAGTAAAAACAAAACCAACTTTCTTTCAGACAATGAACACGTTTTTGGACTTCTCCCTTTTTACTCATAGAGGATTCTTGATCTATCTGTCTGGACATACAATCATGTTCTTTGGACTCTTTGCACCTTTAGTCTTTCTTAGTAACTATGCAAAAAGCAAAGACATTTCTCCAGAGCGTGCTGCCTTTTTGCTTTCCATCCTTGCCTTTGTAGATATGGTTGCAAGGCCTTCTATGGGGATTGTGGCAAATACCAAGTTGGTGAGACCTAAGGTGCAATATTTCTTTGCTGTAGCTGTGCTCCTTAATGGCGTATGCCACCTGTTGGCACCTTTATCAGTTGATTATACTGGTTTTGCAATCTATGCTGCATTCTTTGGCTTTTTTTTTGGCTGGCTTAGCTCTGTCCTTTTTGAAACCTTAATGGATTTGGTTGGTGCACAGAGATTTTCCAGTGCCGTTGGACTGGTGACAATTGTGGAATGTTGTCCTGTTCTTCTTGGGCCACCCCTCTTGGGTAAGATTGATGTTTTAGATACTGTTATCTTAAGACCTGAGTTTTTAGTTTTTTCACGCTTTAAAATGTGTATATCTTCCACGGTTTTAAACATCCTGCATCCCAAAAGTAACTATAAGACTACAGTCCTTTTTAAAATGTCCACCCACGGATCCAAGATTTTGGATGCACATTCCCCTTTATTTAGTTGCAATTCAATAGCAATAACTATACTAATTTCTCCACACAGTGAGACTTCTACGTTGAAAAACTATATCCCTGAAAACTTGGTCTGATAAGGAATCTAGTTGTCTGGGGATACCCTAGGGTCCTTTTTAAATGGGCCGTCCATTCGAAGGACTCTACTTTGCTCAGTGGGGGATCGCTCCACTGTGCTGATGGATAGATATATAGATATATATCTATTTTTCAGTGTTGTATTCAGACCCCCTTAAATTTTTCACTTTGTTATATTGCAGCCATTTGCTAAAATATAAGTTTAATTATTTTTATTTTTTTCCTTGTTTACACACAGCACCCCATATTGACAGAAAAGCACAGAATTGTCGACATTTTAGCAAATTTATTAAAGAAAAACTGAAATGTCACATGGTCCGACATATTCAGACCCTTTGCTGAGACGCTCGTATGTTTAACTCAGGTGCTGTCCAGTTTCTTCTGATCATCCTTGAGATGGTTCTACACCTTCATTTGAGTCCAGCTGTGTTTGATTATACTGATTGGACTTGATTGGGAAAGCTACACACCTGTCTATATAAGACCTTACAGCTCAGTGCATGTCAGAGCAAATGAAAATCATAAGGTCAAAGGAACTGCCTGAAGAGCTCAGACAGAATTGTGGCAAGGCACAGATCTGGCCAAGGTTACAAAAACATTTCTGCTGCACTTGAGGTTCCTAAGAACACAGTGGTCTCCATAATCCTTAAATGGAAGACGTTTGGGACAACCAGAACCCTTCCTAGAGCTGGCTGTCTGGCCAAACTGAGCTATCAGAGAAGAGCCTTGCCGAGAGAGGTAAAGAACCACCTAAAGATCACTGTGGCTGAGCTCCGGAGAGGCAGTCGGGAGAAAGTTGTAGAAGGTCAACCATCACTGCAGCCCTCCACCAGTCGGGGCTTTATGGCAGAGTGGCCCGATGGAAGACTCTCCTCAGTGCAAGACACATGAAAGCCCGCATGGAGTTTTCTTTAAACGCACACACACACACACACACACACACACACACACACACACACACACACACACACACACACACACGACTCCAAGATGGTGAGAAATACGATTGAGACCAAGATAGAACTTTTTGGCCTTAATTCTAAGTGTTACGTGTGCAGAAAACCAGGCACTGCTCATCACCTGTCCAGTACAGTCCCAACAGTGAAGCATGGTGGTGGCAGCAGCATGCTGGGGGGTGTTTTTCAGCTGCAGGGACAGGGCGACTGGTTGCATTTGAGGGAAAGATGAATGCGGCCAAGTACAGGGATATCCTGGATGAAAACCTTCTCCAGAGTGCTCAGGACCTCAGACTGGGGGGGGGGGGGGGGGGAGGTAAACCTTCCAACAAGACAATGACCCTAAGCACACAGCTAAAATAACAAAGGAGTGGCTTCACAACTCTGTTCTTGAATGGCCCAGCCAGAGCCCTGACTTAAAACCAATTGAGCATCTCTAGGGAGACATAAAAATGGCTGTCCACCAACATTTACCATCCAACCTGACAGGACTGGAGAGGATCTGCATGGAGGGATTGCAACAACTTGTTGCATCTTTCCCAAAAGGACTCATGGCTGTATTAGATCAAAAGGGTGCTTCTACTAAATACTGAGCAAAGGGTCTGAATACTTAGGAACATGTGATATTTCAGTTTTTTTCTTTTTTAATCTGCAAAAATTTCAACTGTTCTGTGCTTTTCGGTCAGTATAGGGTGCTGTGTGTACATTAATGAGGAAAAAAAAATGAACTTGGCAAATGGCTGCAATTTAAGAGTGAAAAATTTAAGAGGGTCTGAATACTTTCTGTCCCCACTATGTATGTATATTAAATAGAAATCGTTCAGTGAATGCAAGCTGAGATAACATGCGCTCACATAATTTCAAGTAATCATGAGATAAAACAAATGCCTGGAATATTCCTTTTTTATCCTTTTTTCAAAACAAAAAAAAAAAAATCTATGTACACTACAAACTGACTGAATCTGTTCTGATATCGCTGTATTACCAACCCGACAGCTTATTATAAATAGGACACCTTTTTGTTTTGTCTGCAGATATATTAACCACTTGCCGACCGCCGCACGCCGATGTACGTCGGCAGAATGGCACGGGCAGGCATAAGCACATACATGTACGTGATTTGCCTCCCGCGGGTCGGGGGCCCGATCGGGCCCCCGCCCGGTGCCTGCGGCGGTCGGTTTTCGTTCGGGAGCGATCCCGGACGAGGGGACGGCCATTCATTCATGGCCACCCCCTCGCGATCGCTCCCGACGAATGGAAATCCCCGGTGACATCACTTCCTCTCCTGTAATGTAAACACAGGAGAGGAAGTGATGTATTCTCTCCTCCGTGTCGGTATTTTTCGTTCCGACACGGAGGAGAGCGGATCAGTGAGTTGCACCAACACATCCCACACACAGTAGAACATGCCAGGCACACTCACACCCCCCCTTTACCCCCCGATCACCCCCCCAATTACCCCTGCCCCCCAGTCACAGTGACACCAATGTCATTTTTTTTTTATTTTTTTTTTTTTTTGCATTGGTGTCATTTGTGACTGTAATAACTGTTAGGGCAGTTAGGGTTAGCCCCCTTTAGTTCTAATGTACCCCCCTAACCCCCCCAATAAAGGTTTAACCCCGTGATCACCCCCCGTCGCCAGTGTCACTAAGGCTGGGTTCACATTGCAGCGGTTTATGAGAACGAATGTGATTCGCACCGCACTGCAGTGCAAATCACATCCGATCTCTGTGCGATTCGAGTTCAGCCATTCGCCGCACCCGCCGCACCCGCCGCAAATTCGCACGGGACCCTTTTTTTGGCCCGCAGCAGAATCGGATCGCATGGGTGTTCACACCATGCGATCCGAGTTTGCAGATCGCACTGCGATATGCGAACTGATCTGGGGGTGTCAGTAACATTTCACTGACACTCCCAGCAGTTCGCATAGGGCAGTGTGAACTGCCGCCGGGAGGCATGCGATGCGGGAACCCGCCGCGGATTCGCGGCGTTTCCGCATCGCTCCAGTGTGAACCCAGCCTAATAAGCGATCATTTTTCTGATCGCCGTATTAGTGTCACAGGTGACGCTAGTTAGGCAGGTAGGTATTTAGGTTCGCCGCAGCTTTTTATAGCGCTAGGGACCCCCATATACTACCGCATAAAGCCCCCTGATTGCCCCCTAGTTAACCCTTTCACCAGTGATCACCATATAACTGTTACAGGTGACGCTGGTTGGTTAGTTATTTTTTTATAGTTTCAGGGCACCCGCCATTTATTACCTAATAAAGGTTTAACCCCCTGATCACCCGGCAGGTGTCATTTGTGACTAATAACTGTTAGGGCAGTTAGGGTTAGCCCCCTTTAGTTCTAAGGTACCCCCCTAACCCCCCCAATAAAGGTTTAACCCCGTGATCACCCCCCGTCGCCAGTGTCACTAAGGCTGGGTTCACATTGCAGCGGTTTATGAGAACGGATGTGATTCGCACCGCACTGCAGTGCAAATCACATCCGATCTCTGTGCGATTCGAGTTCAGCTATACAGATAGTATGGCTGAATTCGTGTCGCACCCGCCGCACCCGCCGCAAACTCGCACGGGACCCTTTTTTTGGTCCGCAGCAGAATCGGATCGCATGGGTGTTCACACCATGCGATCCAAGTTTGCAGATCGCACTGCGATATGCAAACTGATCTGGGGGTGTCATTAACATTTCACTGACACTCCCAGCAGTTCGCATAGGGCAGTGTGAACTGCCGCCGGGAGGCATGCGATGCGGGAACCCGCCGCGCATTCGTGGCGTTCCCGCATCGCTCCAGTGTGAACCCAGCCTAATAAGCGATCGTTTTTCTGATCGCTGTATTAGTGTCACAGGTGACGCTAGTTAGGCAGGTAGGTATTTAGGTTCGCCGCAGCTTTTTATAGCGCCAGGGACCCCCATATACTACCGCATAAAGCCCCCTGATTGCCCCCTAGTTAACCCTTTCACCAGTGATCACCATATAACTGTTACAGGTGACGCTGGTTGGTTAGTTATTTTTTTATAGTTTCAGGGCACCCGCCATTTATTACCTAGTCTCACTAGTGTACCCCTAAATTTAGGGGTGTCTACTTTCTAAAATGGGGTCATTTGGGGGGGGGGGGTTTGTGCCATCTTGGCATTTTATGGCCTTCAAAACTGTAACGCCCTTAGAAAGCCTGAAGGCGGTGCTTGGTTTTTGGGGCCCCGTACGCGGCTAGGCTCCCAAAAAGTCCCACATATGTGGTATCCCCGTACTCAGGAGAAGCAGCAGAATTTATTTTGGGGTGTCATTTCACATATGCCCATGGCATGTGTGAGCAATATATCATTTAGTGACAACTTTGTGAAAAAAAAAAAAAGTTTGTAATTTTCCCGCAACTTGTGGCAAAATATAAAATATTCCATGGACTCAACATGCCTCTCAGCAAATAGCTTGGGGTGTCTACTTTCTAAAATGGGGTCATTTGTGGGGGTTTTGTGCCATCTTGGCATTTTATGGCCTTCAAAACTGTAATAGGTAGTGAGAAGTGAACTCAAAAAATTACGCCCTTAGAAAGCCTGAAGGCGGTGCTTGGTTTTCGGGGCCCCGTACGCGGCTAGGCTCCCAAAAAGTCCCACATATGTGGTATCCCCGTACTCAGGAGAAGCAGCAGAATTTATTTTGGGGTGTCATTTCACATATGCCCATGGCATGCATGAGCAATATATCATTTAGTGACAACTTTGTGAAAAAAAAAAAAAAAAGTTTGTAATTTTCCCGCAACTTGTGGCAAAATATAAAATATTCCATGGACTCAACATGCCTCTCAGCAAATAGCTTGGGGTGTCTACTTTCTAAAATGGGGTCATTTGTGGGGGTTTTGTGCCATCTTGGCATTTTATGGCCTTCAAAACTGTAATAGGTAGTGAGGCGTGAAATCAAAAATTTACGCCCTTAGAAAGCCTGAAGGCGGTGCTTGGTTTTCGGGGCCCTGTACGCGGCTAGGCTCCCAAAAAGTCCCACATATGTGGTATCCCCGTACTCAGGAGAAGCAGCAGAATTTATTTTGGGGTGTCATTTCACATACGCCCATAGCATGTGTGAGCAATATATCATTTAGTGACAACTTTGTGTAAAAAAAAAAAAAAATTTTTTTTTTTGTCATTATTCAATCGCTTGAGGCAAAAAAATAAAATATTCAATGGGCTCAACATGCCTCTTATCAATTTCCTTAGGGGGTCTACTTTCCAAAATGGGGTCATTTGGGGGGGTTTTGTACTGCCCTGTCATTTTAGCACCTCAAGAAATGAGATAGGCAGTCGTAAACTAAAAGCTGCGTAAATTCCAGAAAACGTACCTTAGTTTGTAGATGTGACAACTTTTGCGCAAACCAATAAATATACAATTATTGACTTTTTTTTTACCAAAGACATGTGGCTGAATACATTTTGGCCTAAATGTATGACTAAAATTGAGTTTATTGGATTTTTCTAATAACAAAAAGTAGAAAATATCATTTTTTTTCAAAATTTGCGGTCTTTTTACGTTTATATCGCAAAAAATAAAAATCGCAGAGGCAATCAAATACCATCAAAAGAAAGCTCTATTTGTGGGAAGAAAAGGACGCAAATTTTGTTTGGGTACAACATTGCATGACCGCGCAATTACCAGTTAAAGCAGCGCAGTGCCAAAGTGTAAAAAGACCTCTGGTCATTTACCAGCAAAATGGTCCGGTCTGAAAGTGGTTAAAGATTCTAACTACCAGCAAGAATAAGTCCTTATATTTAAAGAGCACCTGTCATTTCAGATCCATCATGCAGCGCCTGTTAGTGGGCATCCACTCACCTGCTGCTGCCATGTTTCTCACCTTGTCACTGCCACATCACCAGCCATCCTATTAAAGTGAATGGGGCTGTCGGTGTGTCAACAGTGGGTCAGAGGAGCAAATGACAGTTTTCGCTTTAAAAATTCAGATTTTAATCAAGCTTATTTTTTTTTTTTTTCTCTAGTGATTTAAATCAAATCCATATGCATACCCAAATGGCCCTGATAAAGCATTTATATACCATGGAATGTTTGGCCTTGGTACAGACACAGAAGGTGGCACACAGGTTAAAATGGAAATTAAAGGTCAATTTCCCAAATTTGTGGCTTTTTTTTTAAAATCACCATTGGTGTCTGTGTATAAATAGTCAATAAATTAGCTCTTGCATGGATACAATAAGCAGCTTAAAACACTGAGCCATGAGGAGATGGAAAAGAACAGTCAAAAGACCTGCGTAACAAGATAACAAAACTTTACAAAGATGGGGAAAAAATATACAAAGATTTCTAAAGCCTTGAATATGCCAGTCAGTACTGTTCACTTAAAAAGTGGAAAATTTGAGGATCTCTTGATACCAAGGTCCGGTAGATCAAGAGGGATTTCTGCCACAACTGCCATAGGAACTGTTTGGAATACAAACAAAAGCCCACAGTTAACCTCAGGAGAAATGCAGGCTGCTCTGGAAAATGATGTGGTTGTTTTTAAGGAGCATGATACTATATTTGAACAAAAAAAGCTGCATGGTCAAGTTGCCAGAATGAAGCCTTTACTGTACAAGTTCCACAAAAAAGCCTGGTTACAATGTGCCCAACACCCTGACATGCCTTGTTTGGCTTTTTTGTGGCATTTGCGCAGTAAAGGCTTCCTTCTGGCAGCTCAGCCATGCAGCTCTTTTTTGTTCAAGTATTGTTGAATTGTGCTCCTTACAAAAAGACAGTGTGGTTGTTTTTATTTCTCCTGTGGTTACCTGTGCGTTTTTCTTTGTATCCTGAGCAATTCTTTTGCCAATTGTGGCTGCATTTATTCTTGGTCTACTGGACCTTGGCTTGGTAACAGAGCGCCTATTTTTCCACTTAAAGAGGAGTTCCACCCAAAAGTGGAACATTCGCTCATTTGTCTCCTCTTCCCCTCTGGTGCCACAATTGGTACCTTTTCGAGGGGGGGGGGGGGGGGGACAGGATTACCTGTCTTTGACCGGTATCCTGTTCCCACTTATGGGAGTCCAGGCCGTGGCCCGTGACATGACCCTGGGGCTCCTTCCTCCTCCCTCCCTCCTCTCCCTGTTCCTGGTGTGAAGTAAGGCCATTTAAAGTGGGAGTCCGCCGGGAGTTCCACTTTTTTTTTTTTTAAGCCAGCAGCTACAAATACTGCAGTTGCTGACTTTTAAAATGGTGACACTTACCCGCCCAGCGCGCCCACGATGTCGGCACCCGAAGTCTATCTCTCGATCGTCTCTCGGGTGCTGCCGCCACCATGAAGCTGCCGGCTTAATTTCTCGGTTCCCTACTGCGCATGCGTGAGTCGCGCTGCGCAATAAGGATGGTCCCTGCTGTCTCTGGGATCCGTGTGTTTCCCAGCAGGCAGCGGGGGACTTTTGGAAAGGGGTGCGGATTCTGCAGAATCTACGCCGGAAGTGGGTGCAGATACCTGCACCCCACTGAAAGGTGCCAATTGTGGCGCCGGAGGGGGGGAGGATTCCAATGAGCGGAAGGTCCACTTCAGGGTGGACCTCCGCTTTAAGTGAATTCTGTTTTTTTTGTTTTGTTTTTTTGCACTGTTTGCATGTTAAATCTGGATCTTTTTGCATGCTGGTTGTATGTGAAGAGTGGCTCAAGTATGGCAGTATAAACCAGACGACCTTGTGCATACTGTAACTACCATTCAGCATGAGAATTGCATTGAATCTTCTTCTTCTTCTCCCCCCAGGCCGATTAAATGACATTTATGGAGACTACAGGTATACTTATCAAGCGTGTGGGATAGTACTCATCGTAGCTGCATTTTACCTGATTATTGGGATGACTATCCATTACAGACTTCTTGCAAAAGAGCAGAAAGCAGAGGAGAAAAAGAGGAGCCAAGAAGCAAATGGCGAAGCAGAACACAAAGTCAACAATGAACTCTCAGTCGTTCCTCAGAATTCAGATGATGTTGTAAAAGAAGAGGAAAGTAACATATAGGACAATTTATTTTATTTTTGCCCTTGTGTGCTGGGTGGTAGCCATCAACAGGGTGACACTGATACGTCACACTAGCCCGGTATTAGGATAGAATTCTGTTTTTAAAGCCTTATTTGAAGCATTTTTTTTTTTTCCTAGCTTACACACAAACCTTTCATCAGACAGAAACTAAACGTTGCATATTTTTATTTTTTTAAATTCTTCAGTTCTATGAATGTTAAAGCATGTGCCTTATTCATGCAATCTGTTCAGACTCCCCTTTTTTAAACTTGTTAGGTTGGCTGCTTTTTATTCATGTAGTTTGAATGCTGAGACAAGTAGCGGCCACCCATTTGAAAGTTTTTTTATCTAACAGGAACAAGTGGACAGTACAAAACCCATCCATACGCAACGCTTGGATTCTGTCTTCCAAGGACTTCACAGGATAAGATTCAGATGCTGCTACAATGCATCAAACATTGGAATTTACCTCTTCCCATGAGGGTATTAATTTATTTTTTCTTGCCCTCTTCGGGTCCGGAGGACATGTTTCAAGATTTGATTATAGCAGAAAAAGCTGATGTATATTAGGATATTTTTTAAAGCTTCTGTAACGTGGATGTTGTGTGGATTTGTTAAATCTGTGCGGATGTGGTGCACACTTCAGTATTAAACCTTTCACAGCCAGAGAAGGCAGTGGATATCTCTCAAAGCTCTTCCAGCGTTTTAAAGGGGTCAGCTCCTTGTCACATAATTTTCTAAAGTTAAGCATGCTGAACACTTGCTAGTTGCTTGGTCCATAGCAAAGGCTACTATCTCCATGTAAACCTTAACATTGAACTTTTCTTGGTTGCTCCCTTTTGCGCTTTTGAAAGTGGTTCATCTGTTTAGTAAGTGCAAAAAATAGCTGTTTGTACTAGACATCTTATGAGCTGATAACTTCTGGCGGTATGGAGACGGGAATAGAATAGGAAAGGTTGGGGTAAGAGCAGTGTTCATCACAGGTGCTTTTAACATTTTGGAGCCATTTTGTCATGTCTTAAAGACAAGAGTATATTTTATTTCTGGCATACCAACAGTTTTTTCCTGTACTTGCAGTGTATTTACAGGGATAAAACATGGGGGAAATGTGGTATCTAAAATTTCCAATTCTTATTTTTTGCTTTTGGAAAATCCTACTATTTTTAAATTACTACTCTATCATTAAAATAGAGCGGCAGCCAAACATATTTTTTTTTCAAATGGAGGAAGTTTATAGAACCTTTAATGCCGCCTACAAACGACCGGACTTTACAGCAGACTAGGTCCGACGGTCTTCCCGACTGACATTTCAGCGGAGTTCCGACGAACTTCCTAACAAACGTACTTGGCCACACACGAACGGACTTCATTAGAAAGTCTGTTCGTTTTGAATGTGATGACTTAAGACGAGACTAAAGTTCAATAGCTTCCCTTGCGTCGTATTTGGTGCGTCGGACCAGCATGCAGACGTTCAGTTTTCCCGATTAGTAATTGAGTCCGTCGGACAGATTTGAAACATGTTCTATTTCTAGGTATGTCTGATTTTTATAACGAAAAACTATGTGATTAGCCCACACACGATCAGATTGTCCGACGGACTGATCCCATCAGACCTAGTCGGCTGGAAAGTCCGGTTGTGTGTATGCGGCATCAGACTTTATATAAATATTATATTTATATAAAAAAAAATTTTTTTTTAAAGCAGAAACCCTAGAGAATAAAATGGCTGTTGCAATATTTTATGTTGCATGGTCTTTCAAGTGCAATTTTAGGGAGTTTTATGTGAAAAATGTTACACCAAGAGTCATTCTAATCGATTCTCATTTTATCCAGAATTGCGCAGCCCTGTTGGTCAGTGGTGAGAAGAGAAAAGAACAACACTACCTTGACCAGTCAGTCGTCTGTACCCATGCAAATCTTCAGTGGCAATTCAAATGGCAGTAAAACTAAATGAACCATTTCCTTTGCCATCTAAAATGTAAAATAAAAATATATTTGGCCAATATTTTAAGCGCATTGCATTAAAGGCAACGTAAGCCTGAGCTAAAGCTGATTTATACACATGCTGAATCAGAAAATCAATTGATTTTTCAATCCACATGAACTGCATGGATGGAGAAATATCCACTACCTGGTTCAGTTGATTTTTAAATCTGCCAGGTGACGCTTGCAGCACCACCCATGGCTAGAATTTTGGCTGATTTAGTGGGACTTGCCTGAAATTCAAGCAGTGTAAGGTGTCCCGATACTTCAAGATGATTCTTATTGAAGCCACTAATGGTGGTCTGACATGGTCATTAATGAGTGTGAAATTCAACTCATCCAGACAAATTGCTTTTTCTGACTTTTTAATACTGATACTGTTCATATGGAACAATCTTGAATGCCCTGCTTATTTGACCAACAAGCAGTGACTGATTTTTAAGATTCAAGTCAAGAAAGTTGTATTTACAGTTTCTCTCTACATTGGCACGTTTTCAACCTACTCGGTCAAGTTTTCCCAATCAAATTCTGTTCTTAGGTTGTTACATGTAAGCTAGTCACCACCTGTAAAAGTGCTGTACAGTGCACACCCCATTTTTTTTCTCCATAGTTTGAAGGGTTAGAACCTCTGTAAGGTTTTTATTTTATTTTTTTGTCATTGGAAATAGTTCCTGCAATTCTATTTTTTCAAACCTCCTTTAACCCATACAAGATCTTGCTAGGACAGGAAATGAGGAGAAATGAGAAGACTCAAACAGCAAAATCTGATCAAAGGTTCCCAATTCTTGCCTGCTGCATCGAACGTAAAAAAAAAAAATGGTAGTTGGGCTACATCTCTCTAATTGACCTTCTAACTTGTACTATTGCTACTTCCCTTTTTTTTTTTTTTTTTTTTTTTTTTGTATTTAATGATTTGCTGGTCTTGTAGTTTTTATAATGTCAAGAGTAATTTTTTATTTTTTTAAATATGCATCGCCTCCCATATAAAATGAAGCCACATCTGCCTTGATGTTCTGCAGAGGTAAACCACTTTACTGCCAGAGCAGCAGACCACTGGCAACAAAATATTAATGAAACGTTCCAGTTTGATATGGGCCCACATGAAGGTTGTTGTACTGTATGTATCTTGTTTTCAAATAAAAATGTTACTTTTTAACTTTGGGTTTTGTTCTTCTTTCCTACAGTGAAAACAAAACTACACTTTGTAGGGCTAGGTTCAGGCAAAAGTGCATAATAAGGCTTTATGTACACGGGACGTTTTTATAACCTCTCCTGTACGATTTAACTTGACAGCTAAAAGCCCACATTTAAAACATCAGTTTTACCGCCTTTGTGTTTAGAAGTGTATGCTAAACGCCGGTACCGTGTTTTGGCATCTGAACTTTTTTTGCCTTCAAAGAAAAGCCTCTAAAGGCAACTGCCTAAAAACGACATTAAACGAACCTGTGTACATGTACACGGCCCCATGTACATGAGACGCTGTTAAATCTGCGTTCAGAGGCAGTTGGTCGCTTTTTTCAACTGCCCCTGAACTTATTCAATGTTATCCTATGTGACCATGTACACAGTCGCACTTATTGCCCTTTTTTTGCAGTTGCATTTAAAAGCGTTTCTTTGCAAGCAAAAAATAGGTTTAGACGCAGAAGATTTCTACGTTTCAGATGCCAAAACGCGGGTACCCACCTGCGTCTAGCCGCTTTTTCGTTTAAGCATTTTTAAAGTTGCCCTATGTTTTAGACCGGAAAAGACAAAAATATGATGGGAAAACAATGAAATGTTTTTTTTTTTTTTATAACAATAGGTTTTTATTGAATATTTTCACAAGAATAGTAGTAAAGGATATTCAACAGCATACAGAGTATAGTTTTAAGCAATAAAAATTCAGCACATGAAACAATAAGTATATAAGGTTCAACATTACTCTAATGGAGACCAGAGACCCACTAAAGCTAATATAACTCTAATGGAGACCCGCCAAAGCAAATGTGTATTATACACTGGGTAATATAAGATAATATATCAAGAGAGGAGCATCCCGATCTAGATGTGTGTGTGTGTGTGTGTGTGTGTGTGTGTGTGTGTGTGTGTAGAATAACCACTGGATAGTCTTCAGAGAGTAGAGGTGAAACGGTTAGATAGGGAGCTTGCGGCTCCCCGACCCGGGCGCCCCCTCAGGGATCAAACTGCACCCGAGCCAGTGGGCCCCACCTCCCCACGCTATGGGTCATGGATTTCTCCACTCTCCGGTGACTAGCGTTGCCCAAAAACTATTTAGTTACATATTAGGAATATGCAGTTATACTTTGTTTCCCTTATACCAGTTCAGCCACTGTTCCCATTCTTTGCAAGCCTGCCTATATTTGCCCAGAGAAGAGGCAAACATCAGTTCATAAGAAATGTGTAAGTGCGTTGTCTGTAGAATTACCGAGAGCGAAGGTGCCACCACCGACCTCCACCCCCTGGCCAACTCCAGACGTACACTCAGGAAAATATGAGTTATGATTTTCCTTAAACGAGGGGGTAAGTTTTCTATGCCTAGAGATAGAATAGCTAGTTCTGGGCATGGGTGCACAAGGATGCTTGAAAGTATGGATATTGGGCTGAATACGCCAGTCCATAGAGGTTGTATCACTGGGCATTCCCAAAAGATATGAATGAGTGTGCCTCTATAGCCGCAGTTCCTCCAGCACAATGGCGAGGCTTGTGGGGTATAGCAGGCTATCCTCGAGGGTGTGAGGTACCACCGCAACAGCAACTTCTGGTAAAGTTCCCACAAGTTGGCGCTTCTGGTGGTCTTGTAGGTAGAAGATATGGCAATACGCCATTGATCGTCGGTGTAAGACTTGGACAAGTCCAACTCCCACGGCCGCATGGAAGGAGTTTTAACAAATGTTGTTTTCTGCTGTAGAAGGCTATACATTAGTGAGATTCCTTTAATAGATGTGGTAGGGTTGTTGAAATAAAGGTAGACCTTCCACGGTAAAACGGTGGACGGGTCGGGAAGTGTCGAAAGTAAGTGGGAGATTTGATTGTAAGTAAAAATGTCTGATTGCAATCCGAATTCCAATTGTAATGCTCTAAAGGTTTTCGTAGATGGTCCTATTTGCAATGCGGTAACTGTAGTGACACCTTTTGGCCAACCATTGTTTGATTTTTAAGTTCGGGATCAAGAGTTGAAGACTGCATAGGGATAGTGGAATGGATTTTGAAGGAACATCATCCGATGGAGTGTGAAGTAGGATTCTCCAAGCCTCTATGGCTGCCACCATAGGCGGAGATATGTTAGGGGGTAGTGCGGACATAAATCTAGCTGCTATCAGTAGATCCAATGGATTCCTGTAAGGACATTGGTAGACTTCCAATTCGATCCATCTAGCATTGGCCCCACTTAAAAACCACTGATTTGGGCTAAGCACGCTGCCAGATAGTAGTAGGCAGAGGTAGTAGTCTTTTAGAGCGATATGTCCTATACCTCCTACTAGTCTAGACTTGATAAGTTTGTGAAATGCGCATCTAGCTTTTTTCCCCTGCCACAAAAAATTATTCAACATGGATTGAGCTTTAGTAAAGTAAATGTTCGGGGTTGGAATAGGGAGAGTGCGAAACAGATATATAAATTGGGGGAGTATTGTCATTTTAAGGGCTGCTAGTCGACCGGACCACGTTAGTTCTACTTCAGATAGAGAATGCAATTTGGGTTCTAAATGTTGGAAAAAAGCTGTGTAATTTGCTTCAGCTAATTGTGCAGTCCTAGCCGTTAGTGTAATGCCTAGATACTGTATCCCATTGGCGTTCCAGGAGTAAGGGTAGGTTCCCTCTATGCGAGCTTGAATGGCAGGGTTGATGCCTAGGCCAAGAATGTGGGATTTGTTTTCATTAACCTTGTAGTAAGAAATGCGGTTGAACATAGTCAAAGTATCAGAAATCGCAGCCAGGTAAGACTCCACCTCTGTCACGATCAAGATTATGTCGTCAGCAAATAAACTGATAGCATGGCTGTCTGCGCCTACTGGGAAACCTCTAATTTCAGGATGGCTTCTGATATATATAGCTAGGGGTTCCATTAACGGGGATAACGGACACCCCTGCCTTGTGCCATTGGAAATTGCCAAAGGGGTGAACAGAACCCCAGATGCATTCACTCTAGCCGAGGGATTCGAATATAGTGCTAAAATGGCCAGGAGTATATTGCCAGTAAAACCAAAGGTTTCCAGGACTCTTTTCATATAAAGCCAGTGTATGCGATCAAAGGCCTTCTCTGCGTCTAAAGTCAGAAGCAGAGACGGCCTTTTCTGCTTCTCGGCCATGTGGATGATATTAATCATTCTGCGGGTGGCATCGGACGTCTGTCTGCCCAAGGTAAACTCTGTTTGATCCGGATGAACAATTGTAGGGATTATTTCGACTAAGCGCTGAGCAATCAGCTTAGCATATAGTTTCACATCTGTATTGATGAGTGATATCGGCCTAAAATTGGAGGGGGTATCGGGAGTCTTCCCTGGCTTGGGTATAGTAACAATTATTGCTTCTAACATTTCAGGAGGGAAAGAGGCAGAGGCAGCCGCATCATTAAAAACTTTCACTAAGTAAGGGGTCAGTATTGGAGCAAATTCTTTGTAATATTCCCCCCCAAATCCGTCCGGACCCGGGGATTTATTTAGTGGTAAAGTGGCAATAACTTTGTGGATGTCTGTATCGGTAAATGGTTCGTTTAGTGATTTGTAGATGGACTGGCGTCAGTCGGGGAATGGAGATGGAGGATATGAAGTCGTTAATCGTACCTAATTGTGGTTGGTGTGTCGAAGGGTCCTTTTTAAGGTTGTATAATGATTCATAATATGAGCTAAATGCATCAGCTATTTGTTGGGGGTGATACACTTTTTGCTTAGTCATAGGGTGAATTATGTAAGGAATTTTATATTTGTCTGTCGCCCCTCAAGTTGTGCGCTAGGAGTTTGCCTGCTCTGTTGCTGTGAATGTAGTAGTTAATTTTCACTCGTTTGGATGTTTTTTCGTATTCTTCTAGGAGCAGGAGCCTAAGATCATGTCTGAGTTGGGTCAGTCTGGCGGATAAGGTCGGTGTGGAGTGAAGTTTGTTTTGTGCCTCTGTGTCAGCAATTGCTGTAGTTAGCACGTTGAAACGCTGCAGCCTCTGCCTCTTTGCCCTCGCTCCCAGCTGTAGCAAAATTCCCCGTATAAATGCCTTATGGGCATTCCATAGTACAGTTATCTCCGACTGAACCATCATTATGATCATACCCGCCTTTGGGAATTTTTTGAACAGTGTCTCTAGAGTCCTTCTGTTGAAGAAGATAAGAGTTAAGTTTCCATAGCGGACTCCTCTGCACCGCTGTTGGATCGACAATGGACAACACCACTGGGGCATGGTCCGCCCAAGATATTGTACCAATGGAGACAGATTTCGACAATAATGATACTCTTTGATCAACTAAAAATAGGTCTATTCGCGTGTAGACCCGGTGGGATGAAGAGAGAAAAAAGTGAAATCCCTTTCAGCCGCATGGAAGCAGCGCCAAGCATCATACAAATTGTTGGTGTGAATGGAGGGTAGTAGTTTAACCGCCTTCCGGTGGGAAATCGAGGTTGAATCGCACGTCGGGTCTGGAGTGGCGTTAAAGTCTCCGCATAGCACTAATAAACCTTTTTGGATCTTCCAGATTTTCCTAATAAGTTTGTTGAAAAAATGTACTTGGTGCACATTAGGGGAGTATATGGTGGCGATCGTGTAGGTAGTAGAATTCACTTCACAGACCTTTTGGATCTTTTACCTCTAGGTGTAGCTTAAACGCCACCGTATCTCTGATAGCCATGAGCACACCTCTAGACTTGGCGTCAGCGTTGGCTGTAAAGACATAGGGATAATTGCTATGTGAGCATTTGGGGGGAGCCGAGGAGTTAGTGTGTCTCCTGAGCGCAGACAATATCGCAGTTGTGGAGCAAGGCTTCCCGCCATAGGGATTTCCGCTTTGCGGGGTGATTAAGACCCCTAGTGTTGATAGTGAGGATCCTCAAAGCCATATGTTCTGGGAACTATGTGCTAGGATGTAGCGGTGATAAGGATCCGAGGCTGCGGTGCAATCGTCAGGGGGGGAAGTGGGGGTGCACCAATGAAAAAGTCCTATAGCCAGTAACAAAGTGTACTCACATTGCCGATCATAGAAACATAGGGTCCACCTGAGAGACTCAGAAGTAATATGCCAATGGTCCGGGTTTCCTGTCTTGGTCTCCTGAAGGTTCGCAAAGTTTCCTGCTTCTGTTGCAGGTAGACATCTCGTGAAAAAGAAACGGAACATGTTGGGAAAAAAAGGAAGTAAACATGTAAAAACGTAAAATAGTCCAGTGCAGCTGAGCACCAAACAGGGTGCTCCACTAAAGGAATAACAAGTCACCCGCAGTCAGCGGGCAGCTGCTGCTATTTGTGGGGGTTTAGTCCGACCGTACAAGTCACGGCCCTACACTCCAGGGATAGAGTTTCTTATGACCATCCAATAAGCTCATGAATGAGAACGAGCATTCTTGCCAGTGACCTCTTTCCAGTCCCTGTCAACTTGTCTGGGAGTGCTGGTGGATGGGGGAGTGATCACATCCTCAGGAAGAATATCCCATTCTCGCAGGAGAGCAATACCCTCCTCTAAAGAGATCGCATATGTGCGATTATCACGTGTCACTACAAGCTTCGTGGGGTAACCCCATTTGTATGCAACTTTGTGGTTCCGGAGAACTTTCGTAACAGTATTCAGGTTTCTCCTTTTGTAGGGTGTATTGGGACAGATCTGCAAAAAACTGCAGGTTCTGATACTGTGGGGGAATGACCTCCTGCTTTCTCATGTATAACATGAGGTTTTCCTTAACGTGAAAGAAGTGGTGGGTGGAGGAGTGCATCCCGTGGTATTTGCTCAGACAAATGGGAAGGTTTAGGCAGCCAGTGTATTCTATCAATGGTAACATCAAGATCAGTAAGCTCAGGAATGAGGGTTTTAAAGAGCGTTGTAGTGTAGGAGTTTAGGTCAGGTTGTTGCACTGATTCGGGGATACCCCTTATTTTCAGGTTTTCTCCTAGACCTGTCTTCCAAATCGGCCAATTTTGCCTTAACCCATGCAGTGTCACTTTCTTTGTCCTCATACACATCGACCAGATCGTTAATCGTATTGGCGTATTCGCCCATTTTCACCTCAATGTGATCTACCCTCTCAACCAGTTCATGAATATCACGATTAAACTTGTGCTTACAGGATGCCATATCTGATTGAATGGTACGTCTAAGGGACAACAGCATGTCTTTTAATACAGTGTCCATCACAGGCTGATTCTGTGTAGGGAAAGATTCGATCGATTCCGGCATGTCCCTCGTGTCATCTCCCGACTCGGGGCCTGGGCTATCCAATTTGTGCAATCCGTTGCCATCCAGCCTGGGTCTGGACTTAACTGGGCTCCAGGTTGCTGGGGAAGGTGGGGAGGGCTGGGAATCGGGTGAGTGCGTCATCCTAGCAGGATTCCCTGTCTTAGTGTGATGTCTTGCTGCTGGGGCTGCAGGGATGGAGTAGGCCTCGGCGCCATCTTGCTTACCCTCCATCGCTTTCATGTGGAAGAAGTCCGTTAAGCGGTGCGGGCGCCTCTGGTTCCGCCGTTTGCTAGGCATGGTCACGCCTGCTGCCCAAGCTAAATCGCCGGTTTTAGGAGTGAAATCGGTGGTGGGATGGTTCGCTAATAGCCGCTTAATCCCTGAAGCGCCGGAGCTCTGGATCTATGCCACCATCTGGCTCCGCTGCAGGCCACGCCCCTATGAAATGTTTTTTTAATTGCAATGATTCATAGACCATATATAGCCATATATAGTTGTACTTTTTCAAGTAGAAGGTCAAATGTGGCAATGGACATGCGTGTGAAATTAAATGTGTCTGGGTAGGTACGCAACTGTATGCACATGTTTACAAAATATCCTGCTGACATTTGCTGTGCAATCAAAGGATGGGTCCAATAGCAACGAACTGACACTGGACCTCACGCAATTTTCTACGACCTAGCCTCATCAAGAACTATGTCAGCAGCATTTCCTCTCATATGCTAATTATGGGATCCACTGCAAAAAAAGCACAGAAATAGAGGCAAATACAAGAAGACAACTGCTCTCTGCTGCTGCTACTCACTCTGGTCAAAATTGCTGAAATGGTTAACTACGTTTTTTTTTTTGAGCTTGGGGAGGGTCTTAAATGAGGTAATCTTAAACGCTTCTAGACACAAATGCAGTTAAACGTGGCATATAAACGCAGGTTTCAAGGTGTCAAACTTAGTTCAGAGGACTTCCTCAGCATTCTGTGTACATGGGGCCTAAGAGTTTAGTTCTTCAGCCTTTTAGGCTACCTTCTGACCTATGCCTTGTAGCTTATGTATGTTTTATCACTATGGTAAGGCTTCATGTACACGGCATGTTAAAAACTCTCCTGAATGATTTCACTTGACAGATAGTAACCACGTTTAAAGCGTCCATTTTGCCGTGTTTACATGCAGCACTTAAGTTTTTAGAATCGTTAAAAAAAAAAAAAAAGTGTTTGGCGTCTGAACGCATTTTTTTTTTTCTTTCAAAGAAACGCTGTTAAACGCAACTGCCTAAAAAAACGGCAATAAACATGACTGTGTATATGGTCACATAGGATAAAGTTGAGTTCAGGGCAGTTGAAAAAAAGCGTACAACTGCCTCTGAACGTACGTTTAGCAGCGTCCCGTGTACATGGGGCCTAACACAAGGCATTCTGTGCAATGCATTGTGGCATTGAACAGGCAGGCTGTGCTCCCAGCACAGCCAGAAAACTGACCTTGCTGCGATGAATGTGCAAAGCAAGCGGTACAAAACAGGATACTTTTTAACATGAGTATATGGTACAAAAGGCACATACCAGGAATAATGAAAGGTTGGGGTAAGAGTCTTTTTAACTAGATTTTCCTTCTGGTTCTTCAGTTAACACGTCAGACAATGGAATCAGTGAAAGCTTGGTAAAACCTTGGACTTGTACCCAGATTCCACACTGTGGAGGATGGCCTGTAATGTTGCTTCAGGTACTGGATCCTGCTTGGGCACTTGGTGCAATGGTTTTAGTTAGCTGCAGGGTGCTTTACAGGTTCAGGGTCACTTTGTGGAAACCTAAGCCCTATATGGAAAGGTAAGACTGGGTCACCCTCTGAATTGGACTGTCAATGTAGCCACACAGCACTTATGTGTTATAATGCTTTGATTAGTTGCTTTGCTGTGTTTGTGGATTCTGAATAGTCTGTTATTATATTGGAAACAGTTTGAAATGTATTCACTTAGTGTTTAAACTTTTCCAGATCTATTTGAAGTTTCACCATAGATCACACAATTTACAACCACTTCTGCCAAGAGTTCTTTGTATATGGTAATTAGTGATGGCCGAACGGTTCGCCCGGCGGTCGTTTCGCGGCGAATTTCCGACTTTCGCCGTCCGCGGGTTCGAACGCCTTTTTCCGTCGTTCGCCCCGGCGGACTTACGTGTTTAATGTATACAAGAACTTTAACCTTTCGTGACACGTTTATCATGTGTTACAGGACAACCAATTGAGACATGACAGCTCATGGACACTTGGACATTCCCCCTAACCTATAAATACACCCGATCCGGTGGCCATTTTACATTCTTTCTTCTGTCACTGTAGGGAAAGGATCCTGTGTGGAGTAGGGACAGAGAAAACGCTAGCTATTTGGTACACAAAAGTTCTTTTCAGGACTGGTATAGGTGTTAGGTCAGCAGCCTGAGTTTCTTTTGTCAGTTTAGATAAAGGGACAGAGCGCTGTATGCTGCTATTTTAGGGACAGCTCAGCCAGATTAGTCTTTCTTCATCATCATCATCATCATCATCATTAGCTGTTACTATCAGGTCCACAAAAGAGCTGTTCCAGCTAATCGTTCCAGCCTACTCTTTTTTGCCAATTTGTATAGGGACAGGCAGGAAGCAGTGTGTCAGGCAGTGAGGATAATTTTAAAGACTTGCTGTTACTATTAGTTCCACAAAGGTTCTTTTCAGGACTGGTATCAGTGGTACGGTAATAGGCTTGTACACGTATAATATTCTTTCTTCCAAATATAGAAAGAATATTATACTTGACTGCTGCCCTTCTGCTGCAGTCTGCTAATCATTCACAACTCACTTGTTCCACAAAGCTCTTTATCAGGACTGGTAACTTGGTCTGTCTAGGGTGCTACGGTACATAGGCTTGGGTGCGGTACAGTCTGCTGTTCTGTAAGGACCGCTATCGGTCCACAATACATAGGGTTGCCGTGCACTACTGCTGACCGCTGCCCTATACTGCAGCAGTCCTTCATTGGTATAGGGACTGACGTACAGTCTGCTAATCACTAACACACAACCTGCTTGGTCCACAAAAGTTCTTATAAGGACTGGTAACTTGGTATAGGGTGCTACGGTACATAGGCCTGAGTGCGTTACAGTCTGCTGTTCTGTAAGGACCGCTATCGGTCCACAATACATAGGGTTGCCGTGCACTACTGCTGACCGCTGCCCTATACTGCAGCAGTCCTTCAGCGGTATAGGGACTGACGCACAGTCTGCTAAACACTAACACACAACCTGCTTGGTCCACAAAAGTTTTTATAAGGACTGGTAACTTGGTATAGGGTGCTACGGTACATAGGCCTGAGTGCAGTACAGTCTGCTGTTCTGTAAGGACCGCTATCGGTCCACAATACATAGGGTTGCCGTGCACTACTGCTGACCGCTGCCCTATACTGCAGCAGTCCTTCATTGGTATAGGGACTGACGTACAGTCTGCTAATCACTAACACACAACCTGCTTGGTCCACAAAAGTTCTTATAAGGACTGGTAACTTGGTATAGGGTGCTACGGTACATAGGCCTGAGTGCGTTACAGTCTGCTGTTCTGTAAGGACCGCTATCGGTCCACAATACATAGGGTTGACGTGCACCACTGCTGACCGCTGCCCTATACTGCAGCAGTCCTTCAGCGGTATAGGGACTGACGTACAGTCTGCTAAACACTAATACACAACCTGCTTGGTCCACAAAAGTTCTTATAAGGACTGGTAACTTGGTATAGGGTGCTACGGTACATAGGCTTGAGTGCGGTACAGTCTGCTGTTCTGTAAGGACCGCTATCGGTCCACAATAGATAGGGTTGACGTGCACCACTGCTGACCGCTGCCCTATACTGCAGCAGTCCTTCAGCGGTATAGGGACTGACGCACAGTCTGCTAAACACTAACACACAACCTGCTTGGTCCACAAAAGTTTTTATAAGGACTGGTAACTTGGTATAGGGTGCTACGGTACATAGGCCTGAGTGCGTTACAGTCTGCTGTTCTGTAAGGACCGCTATCGGTCCACAATACATAGGGTTGCCGTGCACTACTGCTGACCGCTGCCCTATACTGCAGCAGTCCTTCATTGGTATAGGGACTGACGTACAGTCTGCTAATCACTAACACACAACCTGCTTGGTCCACAAAAGTTCTTATAAGGACTGGTAACTTGGTATAGGGTGCTACGGTACATAGGCCTGAGTGCGTTACAGTCTGCTGTTCTGTAAGGACCGCTATCGGTCCACAATACATAGGGTTGACGTGCACCACTGCTGACCGCTGCCCTATACTGCAGCAGTCCTTCAGCGGTATAGGGACTGACGTACAGTCTGCTAAACACTAATACACAACCTGCTTGGTCCACAAAAGTTCTTATAAGGACTGGTAACTTGGTATAGGGTGCTACGGTACATAGGCTTGAGTGCGGTACAGTCTGCTGTTCTGTAAGGACCGCTATCGGTCCACAATAGATAGGGTTGACGTGCACCACTGCTGACCGCTGCCCTATACTGCAGCAGTCCTTCAGCGGTATAGGGACTGACGTACAGTCTGCTAAACACTAATACACAACCTGCTTGGTCCACAAAAGTTCTTATAAGGACTGGTAACTTGGTATAGGGTGCTACGGTACATAGGCTTGAGTGCGGTACAGTCTGCTGTTCTGTAAGGACCGCTATCGGTCCACAATAGATAGGGTTGACGTGCACCACTGCTGACCGCTGCCCTATACTGCAGCAGTCCTTCAGCGGTATAGGGACTGACGCACAGTCTGCTAAACACTAACACACAACCTGCTTGGTCCACAAAAGTTTTTATAAGGACTGGTAACTTGGTATAGGGTGCTACGGTACATAGGCCTGAGTGCGTTACAGTCTGCTGTTCTGTAAGGACCGCTATCGGTCCACAATACATAGGGTTGACGTGCACCACTGCTGACCGCTGCCCTATACTGCAGCAGTCCTTCAGCGGTATAGGGACTGACGTACAGTCTGCTAAACACTAATACACAACCTGCTTGGTCCACAAAAGTTCTTATAAGGACTGGTAACTTGGTATAGGGTGCTACGGTACATAGGCTTGAGTGCGGTACAGTCTGCTGTTCTGTAAGGACCGCTATCGGTCCACAATACATAGGGTTGCCGTGCACTACTGCTGACCGCTGCCCTATACTGCAGCAGTCCTTCATTGGTATAGGGACTGACGTACAGTCTGCTAATCACTAACACACAACCTGCTTGTTCCACAAAAGTTCTTATAAGGACTGGTAACTTGGTATAGGGTGCTACGGTACATAGGCTTGAGTGCGGTACAGTCTGCTGTTCTGTAAGGACCGCTATCGGTCCACAATAGATAGGGTTGACGTGCACCACTGCTGACCGCTGCCCTATACTGCAGCAGTCCTTCAGCGGTATAGGGACTGACGTACAGTCTGCTAAACACTAATACACAACCTGCTTGGTCCACAAAAGTTCTTATAAGGACTGGTAACTTGGTATAGGGTGCTACGGTACATAGGCTTGAGTGCGGTACAGTCTGCTGTTCTGTAAGGACCGCTATCGGTCCACAATAGATAGGGTTGACGTGCACCACTGCTGACCGCTGCCCTATACTGCAGCAGTCCTTCAGCGGTATAGGGACTGACGTACAGTCTGCTAAACACTAATACACAACCTGCTTGGTCCACAAAAGTTCTTATAAGGACTGGTAACTTGGTATAGGGTGCTACGGTACATAGGCTTGAGTGCGGTACAGTCTGCTGTTCTGTAAGGACCGCTATCGGTCCACAATAGATAGGGTTGACGTGCACCACTGCTGACCGCTGCCCTATACTGCAGCAGTCCTTCAGCGGTATAGGGACTGACGCACAGTCTGCTAAACACTAACACACAACCTGCTTGGTCCACAAAAGTTTTTATAAGGACTGGTAACTTGGTATAGGGTGCTACGGTACATAGGCCTGAGTGCGTTACAGTCTGCTGTTCTGTAAGGACCGCTATCGGTCCACAATACATAGGGTTGCCGTGCACTACTGCTGACCGCTGCCCTATACTGCAGCAGTCCTTCATTGGTATAGGGACTGACGTACAGTCTGCTAATCACTAACACACAACCTGCTTGGTCCACAAAAGTTCTTATAAGGACTGGTAACTTGGTATAGGGTGCTACGGTACATAGGCCTGAGTGCGTTACAGTCTGCTGTTCTGTAAGGACCGCTATCGGTCCACAATACATAGGGTTGACGTGCACCACTGCTGACCGCTGCCCTATACTGCAGCAGTCCTTCAGCGGTATAGGGACTGACGTACAGTCTGCTAAACACTAATACACAACCTGCTTGGTCCACAAAAGTTCTTATAAGGACTGGTAACTTGGTATAGGGTGCTACGGTACATAGGCTTGAGTGCGGTACAGTCTGCTGTTCTGTAAGGACCGCTATCGGTCCACAATAGATAGGGTTGACGTGCACCACTGCTGACCGCTGCCCTATACTGCAGCAGTCCTTCAGCGGTATAGGGACTGACGTACAGTCTGCTAAACACTAATACACAACCTGCTTGGTCCACAAAAGTTCTTATAAGGACTGGTAACTTGGTATAGGGTGCTACGGTACATAGGCTTGAGTGCGGTACAGTCTGCTGTTCTGTAAGGACCGCTATCGGTCCACAATAGATAGGGTTGACGTGCACCACTGCTGACCGCTGCCCTATACTGCAGCAGTCCTTCAGCGGTATAGGGACTGACGCACAGTCTGCTAAACACTAACACACAACCTGCTTGGTCCACAAAAGTTTTTATAAGGACTGGTAACTTGGTATAGGGTGCTACGGTACATAGGCCTGAGTGCGTTACAGTCTGCTGTTCTGTAAGGACCGCTATCGGTCCACAATACATAGGGTTGACGTGCACCACTGCTGACCGCTGCCCTATACTGCAGCAGTCCTTCAGCGGTATAGGGACTGACGTACAGTCTGCTAAACACTAATACACAACCTGCTTGGTCCACAAAAGTTCTTATAAGGACTGGTAACTTGGTATAGGGTGCTACGGTACATAGGCTTGAGTGCGGTACAGTCTGCTGTTCTGTAAGGACCGCTATCGGTCCACAATACATAGGGTTGCCGTGCACTACTGCTGACCGCTGCCCTATACTGCAGCAGTCCTTCATTGGTATAGGGACTGACGTACAGTCTGCTAATCACTAACACACAACCTGCTTGTTCCACAAAAGTTCTTATAAGGACTGGTAACTTGGTATAGGGTGCTACGGTACATAGGCTTGAGTGCGGTACAGTCTGCTGTTCTGTAAGGACCGCTATCGGTCCACAATAGATAGGGTTGACGTGCACCACTGCTGACCGCTGCCCTATACTGCAGCAGTCCTTCAGCGGTATAGGGACTGACGTACAGTCTGCTAAACACTAATACACAACCTGCTTGGTCCACAAAAGTTCTTATAAGGACTGGTAACTTGGTATAGGGTGCTACGGTACATAGGCTTGAGTGCGGTACAGTCTGCTGTTCTGTAAGGACCGCTATCGGTCCACAATAGATAGGGTTGACGTGCACCACTGCTGACCGCTGCCCTATACTGCAGCAGTCCTTCAGCGGTATAGGGACTGACGTACAGTCTGCTAAACACTAATACACAACCTGCTTGGTCCACAAAAGTTCTTATAAGGACTGGTAACTTGGTATAGGGTGCTACGGTACATAGGCTTGAGTGCGGTACAGTCTGCTGTTCTGTAAGGACCGCTATCGGTCCACAATACATAGGGTTGCCGTGCACTACTGCTGACCGCTGCCCTATACTGCAGCAGTCCTTCATTGGTATAGGGACTGACGTACAGTCTGCTAATCACTAACACACAACCTGCTTGTTCCACAAAAGTTCTTATAAGGACTGGTAACTTGGTATAGGGTGCTACGGTACATAGGCTTGAGTGCGGTACAGTCTGCTGTTCTGTAAGGACCGCTATCGGTCCACAATAGATAGGGTTGACGTGCACCACTGCTGACCGCTGCCCTATACTGCAGCAGTCCTTCAGCGGTATAGGGACTGACGTACAGTCTGCTAAACACTAATACACAACCTGCTTGGTCCACAAAAGTTCTTATAAGGACTGGTAACTTGGTATAGGGTGCTACGGTACATAGGCTTGAGTGCGGTACAGTCTGCTGTTCTGTAAGGACCGCTATCGGTCCACAATAGATAGGGTTGACGTGCACCACTGCTGACCGCTGCCCTATACTGCAGCAGTCCTTCAGCGGTATAGGGACTGACGTACAGTCTGCTAAACACTAATACACAACCTGCTTGGTCCACAAAAGTTCTTATAAGGACTGGTAACTTGGTATAGGGTGCTACGGTACATAGGCTTGAGTGCGGTACAGTCTGCTGTTCTGTAAGGACCGCTATAGGTCCACAATAGATAGGGTTGACGTGCACCACTGCTGACCGCTCACCTATACTGCAGCAGTCCTTCAGCGGTATAGGGACTAAGAGTTTTGTCACAGGGTCATTTAAAAAATGACATGCAGAGGAAGAGGCAGGCCCTTCCGCAGGGGTGGTAGGGGTAGGGCAGGAGCAACAGGCTTGAGCCAAAGTGGGAAGTTGCAGAAGGTGCGTTCAATTACTTTAAAGGATGCACCAGACTTGGTTGAGTGGCTCGCTCAGCCTTACTCTTCTGCACCCTCCTCATCCTCTCGATCTGCACCCTCTTCTTCACTCTCTGCTATGTGCACCCCCAAAGACACTACCACCAACAACACGACCACCACCACCACCACCACATACCTTCCGCTTGAGTCACTGGAATTATTTTCCGATCCATATCAAGAGGACATTTCTGATGCGCAGCCACTCTTGGTATTGGATCAGGAAGAGGAGGTAGCAACAAGCGCTACTCAGCAGTCTGACGCCAGTACCCAGATCAGCCCAAGGAGGAGGTTGGTCCCCGGTGTTGCTGCCTACTCTACTTATAGCGGTGGGGAAGGTGACGTTGATGATGACGTGTCTAGTGATGTCACGTGGGTGCCCACAAGAGAGGAAGAGGAGGGGAGTTCAGAGGGAGATATGGACCAGCAGATAGGGAGGAGAAGCAGCAATGACTTACATTGCACAGCAGGGACAAAGCAGACTGCAAATGTATCAGGAGCGAGTCATCGACCATGTACGGTCACATCTGGCGCTCCCAGGACACCGGCACATGGCTCCGCAGTGTGGGCTTTTTTTAACGTGTCCGCTGCTGACAATAGCGTTGCCATCTGCAATCTTTGCAGTCAACGCGTTAGTCGCGGTAAGCCCAATACTCACCTAGGGACGACCGCCTTAAGAAGGCACATGAGCAGCCATCACCGAGCCCAGTGGGAGCAACGGAACACACAAAGCCACACTGCAGGCTCTCACCGTCCAGCCTCGTCTTCTACTTCTCCTTCTCCTCTCTCCTCACAATTGTCCTCCACTCCACCTTCCATCACGCCAAGCTCACATTTTTCTGCAAAAAGGCAGGCTTCCGTGGGCCTAATGTTTGAGCGTAAAAAAATGATGACGCCGGATAACCCTCTTGCCCAACGGTTGGCGGCTGGCTTGTCAGAACTCATAGCCCGCCAACTACTGCCATATAAACTGGTGGACTCGGAGGCCTTTCGCAAATTTGTGGCCATTGGAACACCACAATGGAAGGTCCCAGGAAGGAAGTATTTCTCAGAGAAGGGCATCCCAGAGCTATATGGCCATGTTCAGCGGCAAGTGAATGTATCTCTGGCACACAGTGTCGGTGCCAAGATACATCTGACCACAGACACGTGGTCTAGCAAACACGGGCAGGGAAGGTATATCAGTTTTACTGCCCACTGGGTGAACCTTCTGACGGCCGTCAAGCATGTAACCCGTGGCACCCGTGTAGATTTGGTTTTACCGCCACGGATTGCATGCAGGCCTGACTCTTCTTCTCCTCCTCCTACTCCATCCTCCTCCCTCTCCTCCTCAGCTGCCTCCTCCTTTTCCGCTGCTAGCGTCTCTTCCACTGCACCGCCCAAGCTCCCCAGAACCTATTCCACATGCCAGGTGAGACGTTGCCATGCCGTGCTGCGTCTGTTGTGCCTGGAAGCAAAGAGCCACACTGGCCCGGCACTCCTTTCAGCTTTGCGTTCACAGGCAGATGAGTGGCTAACACCGCTCAATTTGACAGTTGGTAAAGTGGTGTGTGACAACGGTGCCAATCTGCTTAGCGCATTGAAACAGGGCAAAATCACGCACGTGCCGTGCATGGCACACGTCTTAAACTTGGTCGTGCAGCGATTCCTTGTCAAATACCCTGGGGTCCAGGACATCTTGCGGCAGGCAAGGAAAATCTCGGCCCATTTCAGAAGATCTTACACGGCCATGGCTCGCCTTGCTGACATTCAGCGGCGACACCATCTGCCGGTCAGACGTCTTATTTGCGATTGCCCGACGCGATGGAACTCAACCTTCTATATGCTTGATAGGCTGCTCCAGCAGAAACGTGCAGTTAACGTCTACCTGTATGAACTCTGCGAAAGAAACGGTTCTGGGGAGCTGGGTTTTTTTTCACCGCGCCAGTGGCTGCTCATGCGCGACACATGCAGACTTCTGCGGCCATTTGAGGAGATCACCAAACTGGTCAGTCGCAGCCATGGCGCCATCAGTGACATGGTACCTTATGCCTTCTTTCTGGAGCGTGCATTGCGTCGTGTCATTGATCAGGCTGTGGAGGAGCAGGAGCGGGAAGATGAGGAAGTCGCAATGCTGGATGAATTCCCAGGGGGGGCTACTCTATCTGAGACAAGTCAACAACAGGAGTCTGATGAGGAGTCAGAGGAGGATGGTGCCGGGGCGGATGAGCAGGAGCAAGAAGAGCATGCTTTAAACCTTTCTGGGATCCCTGTTGTGCGAGGATGGGGAGAGGAGAATGAAGAGGACGACATTATCCTGGATGATGAGCAGGAGCCAGGCCACCACACCGCTTCCACTTTAGTGCAAATGGGGGCCTTCATGCTCCAGTGTTTTAATAGGGACCCCCGTATAAAAAGCATGAGGGTCAAGGACCAGTACTGGGTGGCAACGTACTTAGACCCCCGGTACAAACACAAAATGGCGGAAATGTTACCGCCGTCGCAGAGGGCTGTCAGAATGCAGCACTTCCAGGCCTTGCTTCGAGAAATGCTGCATTCTGCTTTTGCGTGCGCTGGCAGAGGAGCAATTCCCACTCCCAGAGAAGGATTTGCGGGTACCAATCCAACAGCGCCTGCAAGAAGAGGCCGGTTTGAAGATGTGTTGGTGACTTCGGATATGAGGTCATTCTTTCAGCCGACCCATCGACAGGTGTCATCCGGATCCAGCATCAGGGAACGCCTAGACCGTCAGGTGTCCGACTACATTGGGTTAACGGCCGATGTGGACGCTCTGAGGAGTGATGAACCCCTAGACTACTGGGTGGGCAGGCTTGACCTCTGGCCAGAGCTTGCCCAATTTGCAATCGAACTGTTGGCTTGCCCCTCATCCAGTGTCCTGTCCGAAAGGACGTTCAGCGCAGCAGGGGGGATTGTGACCGATAAGCGTACTCGCCTAGCTCACCACAGTGTTAACTACCTCACATTTCTAAAAATGAATGAGGCATGGATCTCGGAGGAATTCAACACATGTGATCAGTAGACCATGTATATGTCTATAAACAATTTTTGGAATCAAGCACACAGACCTTCTTAATTCATTTGGCTCACTTCCCTGACCCAAAAAAGCACACCGTACTATATGCCCCTACCCTCCTCTTTGAAGAGGTTGAGCGGTGTCATATTTCTACTGGGGCTGCTTATTATGAGGGGTTCCCACCATCCCTGTGCTGTGCTGACTTCCTCCTGGGTGTTCTTATTATGAGGGGCTCCCACCATCCCTGTGCTGTGCTGACTTCCTCCTGGGGGTTCTTATTATGAGGGGATCACACCATCCCTGTGCTGTGCTGACTTCCTCCTGGGGCTGCTTACGGTGCTGCTGTCAGCGCTGTATGTCACGGAGCTGCTGTCAGCGCTGTATGTCACGGAGCTGCTGTCAGCGCTGTATGTCACGGAGCTGCTGTCAGCGCTGTATGTCACGGAGCTGCTGTCAGCGCTGTATGTCACGGAGCTGCTGTCAGCGCTGTATGTCACGGAGCTGCTGTCAGCGCTGTATGTCACGGAGCTGCTGTCAGCGCTGTATGTCACGGAGCTGCTGTCAGCGCTGTATGTCACGGAGCTGCTGTCAGCGCTGTATGTCACGGAGCTGCTGTCAGTGCTGTATGTCACGGAGCTGCTGTCAGCGCTGTATGTCACGGAGCTGCTGTCAGCGCTGTATGTCACGGAGCTGCTGTCAGCGCTGTATGTCACGGTGCTGCTGTCAGCGCTGTATGTCACGGAGCTGCTGTCAGCGCTGTATGTCACGGAGCTGCTGTCAGCGCTGTATGTCACGGAGCTGCTGTCAGCGCTGTATGTCACGGAGCTGCTGTCAGCGCTGTATGTCACGGAGCTGCTGTCAGCGCTGTATGTCACGGTGCTGATGTCAGTGCTCTGTATTACGGTGCTGCTGTCAGTGCTCTGTATCTCCTGCACCCTCTTGTTTGCCTACCCTGGTCCCTGACCTTCCCTCTCCTCCATTGCCTTCATTAGCTCCATAGTCCTGAATTGTCAGAACAATTTCCCAAATAAAAAAAAAATGCTTGTAGTTATCGATCCCAAATTCACCTCATACATGTATTATGCTATTGTCCAGGTGGTGGGACTACGTGCTACCCCCTAATAATTACCCCGTGGCCGCAAATTCGACCTAAAGGTTTGCGAAATTCGCCTCCCATTGAAGTCAATGGAGCCCGCGGCGAACGGTCGTTTTCGCGAACGTTTGTGTCCGTTCGCGTTTCGCGTTCGCGAAACGTCCCGTCGGAAGTTCGTCCATCACTAATGGTAATCTGTGGGGGAAGGAGGATTCTTCCTGCCTGCTCGCCACAAGAACTTTGCTACAGGATGGTTGATGCCTGGCTGGTGGACACGCTTACACCATTTCCTCACCCTACCCTGTGAGTACCCCACAGAGGAATATCCTCACTGATGCCAGTTGCAGAAACCAGTTGTAGGGGAACCATGGCAAAAGCTCAGGCAAACATTCTGTCTACCAAAGGTCTATAAAACGCCCAAACTGCTCAGTGATGCATTCCTTGCACCGGAGCAGGACCCTATTTTAACACCAGTCTGCATGCATTTCTAGCTCTCATAACAAGCAGCCGCCTACCTGAGTAAAGCAGGCTTTTCTTCCACCATGTTGCAATTTCTCACAAATGCCTTTGATTTAACCATCACTGTCTAGGATTCACAAGCAGCAGGAGCGGGTACCTTTCAAAATCGGGTACCCACTCCCCCACCAAAAAAAGTTCCAAATGTAAAAAGGGGGTGGGAGGGAGGGGCCAATTTTTCTGGTGAAGTGACACTTTTAGGTCTGAGATTCTCCATAAGCTCTGCCTCATGGCAATCTCCTTTTTTGAGGTGTTTGCCCAATTTCTTTAAAGGCTCTCTCTGCTTCAATCCAGCAAAGCAAAAAGCTCCCTAGCCTAGTGGATTTCCAACCCAGTCTTGGCATCCAAACAGATGCTGACCTCTTGGGGTTGGGGATGTGTGTTCTAATCACACTTCTCAAGGAACATGGTCACCCAAGGGAGTCCCCAGTTTCAACAAGACATTCTCAGACTAAAAAAAACATTGGCCATTTCCAAATATACCAGACCAGTTCAGGGCCCCCGTTCCATACTGCTGCTAGTCTCTGGCTTTTAACCTTATGGCTGTTGAATCCCAGGTCTTGAGGGTTTCTGATTCCGTCATTCCCATCCTTCCAAAAGCAAGAAAAGCCACTTTCAAGCTGGGTTTACGCTTGTGTGATCAGACATCACATATGATTTCACACCGCATTGCGGTGCAGATCACATTCGATGTCTGTAATGTAAATTCAGCCATTCAAACTAGCTGAAATCACATCACATCGCATTCGCCTCAACACTGAACCGAGCGATGGAACACCACGATCACTCTGTTCTGCCTCTACGCTCACTGGAGCGCTGAGCTGTGGAGGGGCAGGGAGCGGCCAGCTCAGACTCTCAGCGGCTTGCTGAGAGGCTTAGTGGGGTGTCAGTCCAGGCACCTGGTGGATCCAGACTCCCAGTGTTGGGATGACTCTGTGCCTGGACTGACGTTTGTGATGTCAGCAGAGAGCTGACTTCAACACGCTCTCTGCTGAAAATGGGCCACAGGAGTGCAAAATGAATTGCACTCTTGTGATCTATAGAAGTACATCAAAACAAGCTTTGGCTATACGTTTCTCCTTTATTAAGGCTATCGCTTCTGTCAGGAAAGAGGCATTCTGATTTGTCTTTCCTCAGGACCTCGCAAGAGACAACCTGCTTTAAGATCCACCATTGATAGATGGTGATAGTTGTGACAAATTATCTTGACTGATTACATGCTAAGGCTGGCTTCACACCTATGCCAATTGGATGCGTGTTTCCCTGCATCCAATTTGCATAGCAGAAGATTGTGACTGGCTCTCTATATGAAGCCGGTTCACACATCTCCACAGCGGCTCCGGTGTGAATTACACAGGAGCCCTATGCATCTCTTGGTCCATTTCAGGTCCTAATTCAGACCAAAATTCGGGCTGAAATTGGACCTGAAACGGTGAGCCACTGTATGTTCTAGTGTGAACCTAGCATAAAGCACCTCCACATGCTCACTCCACTAAGGGCGGTATGGTTTTGTTCGGTTGACATTAAAGCGGAGGTCCACCCTAAAGTGGACCTTCCGCTCATCGGAACCCTCCCCCCCCCTCCGGCGCCACAATTGGCACCTTTCAGGGGGGAGGGGGGTGCAGATACCTGTACAGTACAGGTATCTGCACCCACTTCCGGGATAGCTCTCTGCGGAAAGGGGCGTAGATTACGCCCCTTTCCGAAAGTCCCCCGCTGCCTGCTGGGAAGCACACAGATCCCAGAGGCAGCGGGTCCATCCTTATTGTGCAGCACGACTCGCGCATGCGCAGTAGGGAACTGGGAAATGAAGCCGAAAGGCTCCACTTCCTGATTCCCATACCCAAGATGGCGGCGGCAGCACCCGAGAGACGATCGAGAGATCGGCTTTGGGTGCCGACATCGCAGGCGCGCTGTACAGGTAAGTGTCACTATTTTAAAAGTCAGCAGCTGCAGTATTTGTAGCTGCTGGCTTTAAAAAAAAAAAAAAAACGTGGGGTCCCGGCGGACTCCCGCTTTAGTGGTTGTAAACCCTTACAAACCACTTTGACCTACAGGTAAGCCTAGATTAAGGCTTACCTGTAGGTCCAAGAAATATCTCCTAAACCTACACGGTTTAGGAGATATTTGCTGAAAGACAGGCACCGCTATCTACAGCGCATGTGCAGTAGACAGCGTCGCGCATGTGCACCGAGTGCGCCACTGTCAACGGCGATATTCCGCGAGTGGCGGCTCCCGTGCGCATGCACGGAAGTGACATCGCGGCTTCGACGAATGACAGCGGTGGAGCAGCGATGCATAGTAGTCCATTATGCTTTACCTTTGCAGGGAATCAAAGAGGAAGTAAACCCATTAGGGTTTACTTCCTCTTTAAGCCTCTGTTGCCTAACTTTGTAAGGCTGCCACCTAGTTTTGTGCTCATACTTTTCCAAGCTCTACCAGGTGTATGTTCAGACCTTTTGCGGATGCACCTTTTGGTGGCAAGGTTTTTGCCGTAGTATCCGAAGTTGTGTTTTTCGGCACTGTTCTTTGTTGCCCCTCAATTGTTTGGGGATATCACAGGGCCTAGAAATATATATAAAACCTATGTCCTGCACTGTATGACTATGATACAAGGGTAAAATTGAGGGATCTATTGTCACATCCCATACGGTTCAAGAGAAACTATTTTACTGCATTTTCCCTGATCATGGTTTGGATTATCCCCTCTCTCAAATCTTGAGGCATAGTTGCAGGGGGAAAACAAAATGGTCATAGGCTACCCACCCTTCTACAACACGGGTGAAGATTGGGCATCAGTAAATGGAAAGTGGAAGACTTGGGGGGCCTTTTTCATGCCAGGGAGCACCCAAAATGTAAATATACAATTTTGTTGTGTAAGGGTGGGCTGCCTATGACCAATATCATTCTGGTGCTTTTTTTTTTTTTTCTTCTTCTTGCCATTCACCCTTCACCTACTGCTGCCCGCAGTGCTTCTAGTATGCCTAAAAAATGTTTTTTTTCTTTAGGTTGTAAGCCAAGTTGTATGGCCATCCCTGCTCATGTTTCTTTAGAAAAGTGAGTCTGTACATCCTGTGTATATTTACCGACGGTAGATATGTTGTACACAAATTTCCTGCAAAAGTATACATTGACCAGCTCTAAACAAAGGGCATTAACTTGTGGTGTGAAATCCTGCAGCTATAGGCTGTCAGCCCCTCTCAAAAAAATGTTGGTTTTTGGTCACACATATCGAAGAGGTGGTATACAACCTACAAAGTAACTTCTGGCATGATGTTTTTTTTTTCTTTTTATCCTTTCAATGGTGAATGGCATAGGAGTAAAGCCTAGTACACGCGGGCCAAATATCGGGCAGTTCTGTTGAAGGCTCATGACTGAAAAAGGTCTGTCGATCACTGCTCTAAGCCAAGAAAAACTAGTAGTGTGTATGAGGCTTACGTGAACTGGCCAACTAATTGTGGATTTTTTTTTTTGTTTGTTTTTGTTCTTTTTAAATCCTCAAAAGCAGCCACTTGCCTACACGTGCTGCTAATGTGCCCTTTTCAGCACATGGGTCATACAATGCCATCAGGCGATTAAACGCGTGCAAAAAAAAAAACTCCATATAATGCCTCCCATTCCCAGCTAGCTTAACTCATCTCCTGCTCTACTGATATTGGAGGCTTCTGAACTCTTATATCAAGGTTAGGGATGTCAAAGATACTTGTATCAGGATTCCTGACTGCACAATAGTCATTGTCTAACCCTTCCTGAAGTGATCTTTGTGTTCCTCTGTCTGATATATACTGGGGCATGTTGACCAGAGGTTCCGCTGTACTGAATGGCAGTTGGCAGTTAACCACTCTTGCTCTGCAGTGATTTGTGAGTGCCTTTGTAGTCAAATTTAACCTATCTACTGTTGTACAATGGCCTGTGGGGACTTTGACACTAAAGGCCACTGTCTCCTTTTGCTCTGCAGCAGAGTTTGTGACTATGCCTTGTTGGTAATAGGCCACTTTACAAACTGTATAGTGAGATAAGATGACCTACTAGTGCATGGCCATTAATCCCTACTGCTTTGCAGTAGGTCTGAGTAAGCATTTGTAGTATTTCACTGTAAAATCAGCCATAATTGTATGGCCTGGGTGCATGTGCGTTGCTTACCTGAGGAAGAGATGGCTCCAGGACTTAATATGAGAAGAATGCAAGCTGAAAGACAGTGTGATACTTTGGACAATGTTTGCTGGGAAACCTTCCTCCTGCCTGTTCGTGTGGATGTTACTTAACCTGTACCCACCTACCTGAACATGGTTGATGACCAAATTCAGCCCTTCATGGAAACCGTATTTCCTGAGGGCAGTGGCCTCTTTCAGCAGGATGATTCAACCTACCACACTCCACAAATGGTTTGAGGAACACAGCTTGTTGACTTTGCCTCCAGATTGCAATCAATCGAGCATCTGTGGGATGTGCTGGATAAAGAAGTCCGATCCATGGAGGTCCAACCTCACAACTTACAGGACTTAAAAGATCTGCTACTGAGGGCTTGGTGCCTGATACCACAGTACACCGTTTGATGTAGTGGCATCCATGCCTCAATGGGTCAGGGTTGTTTTGGCAGTAAAAGGGGACCTACTCCATATTAGGTGGGTGGTCATAAAGTTATTGCTGATTGGCGTGTTTGCATGTACAGTGGGAAAATTGATCCCCTGCAGATTTTGTAAGTTTGCCCGCTTAGAAAAAATTTAAGTTGTGTATTTTTTTTTTTTTTTTTATCATAGTTGTATATTGAACATGACTTGGTGGGGAAACCCTTGTTAGCAAGCACAGGTAACATTTTTTTTCTTTTAGTTGGTGACCAGGTTTAAACACATCTCGGGAGAGAATTTGATCCACTGTTCTTTACAGATCTTCTCTACACCTTTAAAGTTTCTTGGCTGTCGCTTGGCAACTCGAAGCTTCAGCTCCCTCCCACCTATACATTTTCTGTAGGATTAAGATCTGTAGCCTGACTAGGCCACTCCATGATCTTAATGTGCTTCTTGAGCCACTCCGTTTCCTTGGCGGTATGTTTTGAGTCATTGTTATGCTGGAAGACCCATCTATGATCCTATCTTCTGTGTTCTGGCTTGGAAGTTTCTCATCCAAGATATTACAGTACATGGCCCCATCCATTGGCCCTCAATGCGGCAAAGTTGTCCGGTACCTTTAGCTGAGAAACAGCCCCAAAGCATCAAATTTAAACTCTGTGCCTGCCTGTAAGGATTGTGTTCTTGGGGTCATAGTCAGCATTTTGAGTCGTGTTAATGCCAAAGAGCTCAATTTTGGGCTCATGTGACTACAGCACTTTCCCCCAATCCTTCTCTGAATCATTTAGATATTCATTGGCATTACTGAACATGTGCCGCCTTGAGGAGGAGGAGTAGGAGGAGGTCTCAACGTGTTTGGGGAGGAAAAATGCTGACTATGACCCTAAGAACACCAGCCCTTCAGTTAAGCAAGGAGGTGGAAACATGCTTTGGGACTGTGTCTCTGCTAAAGGTACAGACAGAATTTGCCGCATTGAGGTGCAAATGGATGGCTAATGTCATGGAGTGACCTAACCAGTCTCCACACTTTAATCCTATAGAAAATGTATGGAAGGAGCTGAAACTTTGAGTTGCTAAGGCACAGCCAAGAAACCTTAAGGATTTAGAGAAGATCTGTAAAGCGTGGACCAAAATCTATAGCGTTAGAAATGGCGCCTGCAATCTGCCCTAAAAAAGCTGCACCATTGTTTGTAGTGTGAATGCCCAAGGGCTTTCACACTACAGCGGTGCGGCGGCAGGACGTCAGGGAAAATTCCTGCCAGCAGCTTCTTTGGAGCGGTGTATTTACCGCTCCTCCACCGCTGCTCCCCATTGAAATCAATGGGACAGCGCTGTAATACCGCTGGCAAAACGCCGCTATTGCGGCATATTGCCGGCGGTTTTAACCCTTTCTCGGCCACTAGCGGGGGTAAAAGCGCCCCGCTAGCGGCCGAAATGCGCCGCAAATGTGGCGGTAAAACACAGTTAAAAATAGCGCGTTTTACTGCCCACGCTATGGGCGGTGTGGTGAGGAAGGGGTCTAACAAATGTCTTACCTCTGTGCTTGTTTGTTTCTCCACTAAGTACTAAGTCATGTTTTGCTTGGGGATCAAATACTTATTTTACTCACTGAACTGCAACTCTAACTTTTTGTATTTTTTTTTTTTTGGTTGATGATATGGCTCTATCATTTAAAATACGCCTATGATAAAAATTATAGTCATTTCCCCACTGTGTGTATGTGCGCACGCGTATGTATGTGTATAATCTCTGAATGAGTTAGTATGGTGGTAACATTAGCCGGATACTACATTTGCTTGGGAGAAGGACAAGTGTAGCAGCTGCCAACTTGTGTCTTTGTGAATGTCCTTCACAAAACAGCTACTAATTGTCATTTTCTCTGAATCTGGCACCTGGGGGAGGATGTTTTCTCTTTCTGGCAATGCCTTCATGTAGCTGTGGAATTTCAGTGGCTTCAAATATGCTTATACAGAGAAGATCCTGAAAGAGTATGGTGCTGATATTCTGGGTTGCCAGTGTTGTGCTGCATAAGAGAGGCTGGTATTATATCCTAAACCAGACTGATCAGCATGAAAAGATGGGTGGGAAAGGATAAAAGCTTCTCTTAAAGGCTAATGCCACATTTCTTACCATGCTACAGGTTTTACATTTATATTTAGGGTTTAACAAGCCTCCGCAACCCCATTTCTCCTCTGGCTGGCTCTTCTTTCTGGTGGCTTTAGGCACTGGCCTAAGCAACTGTGAAAAGGTTGCACGTAACTGTGAAAAAGTTGCATGTAACATCATTTATAAACAGAGGAAAGTCTGAAGACCCCTATATTAATATTGCCATGCTGGAAGTTGACAGGAAGAGGAATGAGGCATCCTCTATGTATATTTAGCAGTTGAGGCCTAGCTGCATAATTTGTGCAGCACCTTTATAATGTCGGAGCAATTTTGAAATCATTGCAGATCCTGGACTGGTTAATTTTTATGAAAGCGAGCCAGTCTGCAGTGTTGGGAGATTGGCGGATTTGGGTCTCTGCAACAAAACTGCTAAAGGCCCTTTTGGACAGCCATAGAGCAAGCCAGGAACTTCAGCATGTAATGTACTGTACAAGCTCCATCCTGTGATCCAGCCTGAATGCCCAATATTCCATGGGGTCATGGACTTTTTAACAAGTATCTATGCATGCCCTATGCTCAATATAGTCTGTTTTTGGTGCAGTTTCTGACTGCTGCCTACAGTGAGGCCTGTCTGCTGTGGATGGAAAAATTACTATTTGCTGCTGTTCCTTCTTTCAGCAGTTTATGTATCAGTAGTAAACCGATCATGAGAACGGATTCTGCCACTCACTGGAAATTCCACCTAGAGGTTCTTCTGCAGCATATCTTCTATAAGTGGTGCATTTTTTTCATTTGCAGATGCAGAACATGCTTGCCACCTACTACTCATGTGTAGAACTCTTGCTTCTCTCCCTGTAGGCCTGTCTGCCTTTATGATAACTATGTTATCGGCTTTGACAGTAGTGGCGATGAGTAGGGATGAGCTCTGTGTTTGAGAGGAACACCGGCTGTTCGCCTGTTCGGCGAATCCAGAACTTTGTGGGCCGTTCGCGCCATATTCGTGTGGCGCTCACGGCCCACAATGCACTGTGCCATCGCAGTGCATTGCTGGCTCATGATTGGCCAAGCATGCAGTGTGACCCCCCACATGCTTGGCCAATCACAGCGCTGGCAGCGAGGAGAGCCAAAATTGGCCACAGGCAGGATGACTGTGGCCAATTATAGCTCGGGGGGGTTTAGTACACACCACACACTATATAAGGCCGCCAGCGTGCCGGCCTTGTGTAGTGTTGCGGCGGTCAGGGAAAGAGCACGATAGGCAGGGACAGTGTCTTTGTTGCTTGAGAACCTAGCGCTTGTTCAGTGGATGTTGTGTGCCTCCTGCGCAGTATACACCTGAAGCTACCTCTTATTGCTGGTGTTGTTCTATTTCTGTAACACAGGCATCTGCAGCATTTACAGTGGTTGTTGTGCGCCTCCTGCACAGTATACACCTGAAGATACCCCTTATTGCTGGTGTTCTGTTTCTGTAACACAAGCAGGCAGCTGCAGTAATTACAGTCGGTGTATTGTCATCTGCTCAGTGTGCACCTAATGCTACCCCAATTGGTGGTTTTCCCATCTCCCTGCAGGCCATTACTAGATCTGGAAGGCCAACAAGGAGAGGCAGACAGGCACGAGCCTATAAAAGAGGGCAAGCAGGCTCTGTGTCTAGAGACAACAGTGCTGGTCGTGGACGCGGTGCATCGTCATCAGCACGTGGCCATGGGACACGCTTGTCCTTATTTTAGGCAGCTGGACGTGTTGAGCCGCATCATGCCGAAGACTTGGTAAAGTGGACGACCAAGCCCTCCTCATCCTTTCTCACCCAGACTCGGGGTACTAGAAAAGCAGCTGCCAATGCTTCCTCTTCCCTTGTCTCAATGTCATCAGTCACTCCTTCCCTAGACCCACCATGTCCTCCTGAGGAGTCCCCCGAACTGTTTGAGCACAATGTTGGGTACATGCTCCAGGAGGATGCCCAGCGTTTTGAAGGCTCTGATGATGATGCCCAGCTAGAGGAAGGCAGTAGCGTGAGCGCAGAGAGGCGATGCTCAAGGAGAGCAATCTGGCAGTCATGTTCCATCAGCTGCAGCATACTGCCAGGTTTGCTCCAGTGATGAAGAGGGAGGGGATGATGAGGTCACTGACTCCACGGAGGAGGAGCCTGGCACTCAGCATAAGCAGTCTTTTAGGGATGATTTACAGTCCCAAGAAACCGTGGACTTGTACGTGGCTGGGAGGTGGTGGCTGCGGATCATGTTGTCCTTAGTGACCCAGAGGACTCCGGACTGAATGCCTCAGTTAACCTACGCTGCATGGCCTCCCTGATCCTGCAAAGCCTGCGGAAGGATCCTTGTATTCTTCGGATCAAGGAGAAGGACCATTACTGGCTGGCCACTCTCCTTGATCCACGGTAAAAGGGTAAGGTTGCGGACCTTATCTTGCCATCGCAGAGGATGGACATCTCCGGGAGGCCTTGCAGAAAGGTCTGTGCAACGCGTTCCCAGAGACTGGGAGGTTACAAACTGGTCCTGGACAACGTGTTGCTGAGGCTTCGGTCAGTCACAGAAGGAGCAGTGGAGAAGGTGGCCGTCTGATGCGTTCAGACAATTTTTTTAGTCCCCAGCCCCAAGGTATGATCGGTTCCAGCAACCATCGCCAGCTTCTGATTTACATGGTGCAGCAATACCTAAGGGCAAGGTCAGACTTGGACACCTTTCCCACCAAAAATCCTCTGGCTTACTGGGTCTTGAGGATGGATCACTGGCCAGAGCTGACACAGTATGCAATTGAGCTACTGGCCTGTCCTGCATCCAGCGTTCTTTCGGAACGCACCTTCAGTGCTGCTGGAGGCTTTGTAACCGATCACAGGGTGCGCCTGTCCACCGACTCGGTTGATCGACTGACATTCATAAAGATGAATCAGTCTTGGATCACCACCAGCTACCAAGCTCCTGAAGCTGATGTAAGAATTGTTTTTTTTTTTTTTTAAATGTCACATCCCTTCACGACTGCCTATGCTGATGCTGAGTGACTGTCCTGTTATGTTGACTGACTATCCTCTTCCTCAATGATCCTGCTAATGGCTTGGAAGAACATTTTTGGTTCTGGGTGATGCCACCAGTGGCTAAGGCCCAATTTTTGAGCCCCTGTTTAACAGGGGCATGTAATTACAATTTTTGATGCAATGCTTTGTAGCAGGGCTCATTCCTGCGCCCACCGAGAGTAACTGTGAGGACTTAGTGTTGTGGCACCAGCAACACCACCACAACCACCAAAGGCCAAATTTTTCTGCCACTGTTCAACAATGGCATGTAATTACAATTCTTGATATAATCGTTCACAGCAGGGTGCTCTAGTGCCCACCAAGAGTCACTTTGTGGGTTTACAGTGTTGTGGCAACACCAACACCTTAGGCCCACATTTCTGCAGAGCATATAGGGCAGGCCCCTACTTTCAAACATCCAACTTACAAAGTTCTCCTACTTGCAAACGGAAGGAGACAACAGGAAGGGAGATGAAAAAAGACAGACGGCAAAAAAAAAATAAAAAATATACAGGGGTGATAACCCTTCCCCATGTTTTCCAAAAAGCTTAAAAATAGATTTTTTTGACTGGAGCTACACTTTAAAAATGTACCAGTTCAAAATTACAAACAGATTCTACTTGACACAACAAACCTACACAGTCCCTGTCTTGTTTGCACCGCATGTATACTGCTGTTCTGAGTATATAGTGCCTGGGGGCCCCACTCCTTTACTTTTTTTTTTTAAATTTGGGAACAGGGTTCCTCTTAATATCTGTACAAGACCCAAAGGGGCTGGTAATGGGGGGGGGGGGGGGCTACCCATGCCATTTTTCTTATTTTGTGCAGGGACTGTTCTAAACACGAGAAACATGTGCCACTTCACAGGAATACTATAGACACCCCCAGGCACGATATTTAAAGTAATATTTCACTTTTTTTTTTCACTTTAATCGTCATTAAAATCGGTGCTCCTGAAAAAAATGGGGCAGGAGCCGGGTCCCCAAACCCTTTTTAGGACAATATCTTGCATATTAGCCTTTAAAATTAGCACTTTTGATTTTGAACATTCGAGTCCCATGGACTTTAATGGGGGTTCTAAAGTTTGTACGAATTTTAGGTCCCTTAAAAGGTTCTGGTGCAAACCGAATCGGGGGGTGTTCGGCTCATCCCTAGTGATGAGGAATGATGCTGTGTATAATTGGTAGCTGGGCTGCACAGTGTCATTGGGTGCTAGGACACGTGTCTGGGCTGTACAACTTCATTGGTTGTTATGGTGCAGGTACTCACCTGCACCATGACAACCACTGATGCTGCAGCCAACAGTGTCCTATTCAAACAGGTAAGAATAGTTCTATATCCAGGCATGCTGCCAATGAAAGAAAGTGAGTCGATTTGGTGTGGAGGGGGTAGGGGGGTCACTCCATCCTCCTAAGGCTGCCCTTTTGTATACAAAGCAACGTTTCTTAGCGGCAGTGAGGATGGAAAATGGAGTGCCCCTCCCAAACCGCATTGCTTCAGAATATTTTGTCTAATGCTATAATACTATCGGAAAGTAATTTTAATAAAGGCTTGGTAATAACTTTTTCAAATGGTAAAAATTCTATTGTGTATGCTGTGGACTGATTAATGATTTATCAAGGTGCTCATGCGTTACTAACTTTTCCAAGTACAAATAATCCATCCATTTCTGGTAATTCACGAACCATTTTGGCAGCTTGTTCTTATCTTAATGAAAAGTAATGGCATTTTATGCATCTTCTACATGTCATTAACTTTTATGCCTGCATTTATATGTATGTGTTTTGTTGTATAAAATGTATTAGGAATGTAAGGCTACATACTGACTTGCATAGTATTAGTTGGATAAGTGCTTTTTCCAGTGCATACGTGGTTAATGAAGAAAGCACTCACAAAATCTTTATGCATTTTGGCCTACAATTTGGCTATCGTTGTGAATCACTGATTACACAGCAAAGCTCAGGGGGAAAATAAAATAGTCTCTGGACGTCTTTACAGTCATTACATTTTTTTTTTTTTTTGGTACACCCAATCGCTATAATGTGCTTGTGCTGAAACGTGTTAGCAGTTACTTTAACCTGGTTATGCTGAAATAAAGATCACAGCTGGAATTTCCAGAAGTGCCAATTATTTTTTTGTTTTAACAATCGCTACATAATACAACAAAGTGGAATGTAACTTAAAGTATAAAAACTCAGTAAAATCTCATTTAACCCTAACGTAATATAATTTAATGTAATTTTAGCTATTAGGCCCATTTCACACTGCTTTGCAATTCCCCCAAAGCAGAGTGCAGTGTAGCTGTGCTATTTGTGCGGATTACCTGTGCTTTTTCATAGACTTCTGTTATACTGGATGGCTTTGGTGGTTATTCTGAAAGCACACCAAACTAATAGAAGTCTATGGGAAAGTGTGAGTTAACTGCATGAAAACCACTGGTGCTGTGGCCAAACCGCAGCAGATCAGTGTGAAACCAGCCTAAATCTAAAAACCTTTGTTAAAATAAAATATAGTGATCCTTTCATGAATATCCTCGTTCAGGCACTTCCTATTCTAGGATGACAACGCACTGTCCCTCAATTCTGCACCTGCATTGTCACATGGGCTCCTGATACAGACAAGTGGCCTTTTCAACACACATTATTCATGCATAGTCCATTTTATTAAAAACAAAAGAGCAATTGCTTATGATGCACAGTGAACTAAATGTCATTCATTTAGATATACATCTGTCTTATTGATTTTGTAACATCATGATTCACATGTGGCCTAATCTTGAACCATTATCAAGGCTTTTTTTTATTTTTCCACACATTTAAATCTGCAATATTTTTTCTTTACCAGAAATTACTGTAAATCTCTCAAAGTATATATTTGCTGAAATCGGAGACCCTGGAGAATAAAATGATGGTACTTCCAATATTTTATCTTGCATGATATTTGTGCTACCAAATGCATATTCCAGGAAAAAATACCCTAAAATGAATTTTAGTGCAAATAAGCACTTTACTCCCATTTTTTTGGTGAAATATAAAAATCGGGGTTGCATTGTGTATTCAGAACTGTTTCTGTATAATATATAATTTGAGGGAATAAATTGATGTTATTTAGAACTGTTTCAGTTGCCTATAGCAATCAACGAAAGCTAGGTTCTGATTGTTATGGGCAATGGGAACAGTTTTTTGTTTTAAATATTTTTAGTAAGTCCCCCTCAATGGTTTTTTTTTTTTCAATGGGCAGCAAACTATTCTATAGCTTATGTTTGCTTTGTTGAATTATTACTTTCTCTTGAGTGTGAGTACAGTGACCAAACTGACTAGGGAAACTTGTCTTGCGCGTTGGGAGTCATATGTTGAGCCTACAAAGGAGCTGTGGAAAATTAGAAAAGTGTGCAGTTCCCCAACTGCACTGGAGCTCTGGACAGCAGACTTGCTAGGGAAAAGATGCCATCTCAGTCTTAAACTATTTCAACTACAAGAAATACTTCTCTGTTGTCCTCCCTGCTTTGGTGGATGCAAAACTTTTATATTGCCATCTATGTTGGAGCCTATAGCAGTTCTGGGGATTCCTGTATATTCAAGGAATCCCCAAAGGCTTTGAGGGACCATGGCATATACCTCCAAGGAGGCCTCTTCCTGGTATGTTGCATCCAAGTTTGTGATATGTGGTTGTGGCAGATAAGGCATTTGGACTGGTAGAGAACCTAATGTACCAAAAAAGTGGGCATGACAAAGGATACATAATCTATAACTACCCTCTCAGATGTGCCTATCGGATAGTGTCCACAGTTGGAGTGTACAAAGCTAAATGGCATTTTCTTCTGTCTGAAATTCAGCTGAACATGGAGAACACAATTTAAATGGTTCTAGCTTCTGTATTCTCCACAATTTTGGGATGGAAACTAGAGAGAGCATCAGATCCTGAGATGTGCGGTTTATGGACTTTCAGCCTCCCTCAGGAATATACTGATCATTAGAAATGCTTTTGTGCATTCTTCATGTGTCCAGGGGGGATGAGCTTCTTGGTAGAATGACTATACCTAGATTACTTTTGTGTCTCACTAAACCTGTCATTTAAAACCTTAAAGTGGCTTTTAAAGGCTCAGGATTTTTTACCTTTGTGCATTCTATGCATATGGAGGTGATGTGTAAAAGGAAGGCGTTCAGCAAAATCTGCTCAACGCTCCACCAGAAACACATGCTTGATTTTGGCATAGTTTGCCACTAACCGCTTCTTGACACAAAAAGACTAAACACACCTATTAGGACCCAGAAAAGGCTGAAGTGTTCCTAGATCAGTGATGGCAAACCTTGGCACCCCAGATGTTTTGGAACTACATTTCCCATGATGGTCATCTACACTGCAGAGTACATGGGAAATGTAGTTCCAAAACATCTGGGGTGCCAAGGTTCGCCATCACTGTCCTAGATCATATGTAGAATCAAATCCTCCTCCTTCTCGTCTCAACTGCAGCTCACTCCTTGTCAAAGCAACAAGCAACATATGAGTCCATCCTCACCATCTCAGTGCAACGGACCTCACCAGTCTGCTCCTACCATCCTTTCCGCCTTGCTGAATAAGTATACTTATTCTATCCTAATATTTTGTCGCTTCCTGAAATTGCATCCTATATAATTGCCAATTAGTGGTGTCACAGCCATTAAGCCATCTTGAGGCATATGCAATATAGGTCCACCCTTGTTCTTTTCATAAGGTTATGCATTGCACTGCAAGTGGGCCTCATTTGCTGGTACATTGGAGAGTTTTGAAGTCATATTTTTAAGGTTCTTATTCTACAACTGTGCAGGATACCTATATGTGGTTTCTGAATTATGTTTTGTTCTCGTGCCTCTCCTCCAGATGCTTGATATTTGCTTCGTGGCACACCTCCCAGAGTACCTTGCACATCTAAAAAAAAAAAAAAATCACTTTACTGATCCTGCCTATACTACCTCACCCGTCCCCATATTGGGGCATACATCCCTTTATGGGTCACCACTGTGCCTAAGCGGTGCAGCACTAGGGCTGCTAGGTTGAATCGCAACCACTGCACTACCTGCAAGGAATTTGCATGTTCTCCCTGTGCTTGCGTGGCTTTCCTCTGGGTACATTTTTTATTTTTTTTCCCTCCCCTGCTGTTGGCTGCCAGTTGAATGATGCCCAAGGGGTTTTTTATGAAAGGCAAATCCACATTGCACTACAAGTGCACTTGAAAGTGCAGTCACTATAGATCTAAAATCAGGGGAAGTTCTGCTGATTTTATCATCCAATCATGTGCAAGCTAAAATGCAGTTTTTTTTAATTTTCCTTGCATGTTCCCCTCAGATCTACAGCGACTGCACTTCTAAGTGCACTTGTATTGCAAAGTGGATTTGCCTTTAGTAAATAACCCCACAGTGTCATTCAACTCACTTCCTCTTTTCTCAGGACATCGTTACAAACAGTAGTTACAAGACACTTGTCCATCTAGTTCAATCAAAAAGAAAAATATATTGAAAACTCCCATATACATAATCCTATTGATTTTTGTGCGCTGCTGAGCACCAAGAGCAGTTTGTCTACCATTTAGTTAATGCTATACCCCCGGTTGATCCAGAGAGAGGCAAAATGAAGCCCCAATAAAGGACAATCCAATTCGCTTCAGTGGAGAAAAATTCCTTACTGATCTCCCAGGAATCAATAGATATTCCCTGAATCCGCTTACCCCTGCTGTTACTACTTCAAAATATTAATATCCAGTTATATTATGGGTGTTTAGGAATGCATCCAGGCTTTGTTTAAATGTATGTGGAGGTTAGAATAACTCTCTACACCAAATTTATTATATGGATCACGTATTTATTTGTACATGTTGATTATATCCGCCTTAAAGTGGTTGTAAACCCTCATGGTTTTTCACCTTAATGCATTCTATACATTAAGGTGAAAAACCTTTCTTAGTGCTGCAGCCCCCTAGCCCCCCCATTTTACTTACGTGGACACTGTCATCCTCCGTCCGTGAACGATAGCTTGATAGCAGTGCAGCCATTGGCTTACGCTGCTGTCAATCAAATCCAATGAAGCAGCGCTAGGGGGCGAGGCTGAGTCATGCATTCTGTGTGAATGGAGACAGATGCGGGACTTGGGAGTGCACCTGCATGGATTTCCACCAAGGAGAACACTTCTCTAACGTGGACACGCAATGTGGGGAGGAGCCACCAGTGCCACCATAGGATCCCAGAAGAGGTGGTTGGGGGCCACTCTGTGCAAAACTAACTGCACAGTTGTGGTGTGTGACATGTTTGTTAATTTTAAAAAAGACAAGGGTTTACATGCCTTTTAATCTCCTCTTCTCAAGAGTGAGTCAATTCAGTTCCTCTAATCCAGGGATCTGCAATTAGCGGACCTCCAGCTGTTGCAAAACTACAAGTCCCATCATGCCTCTGCCTCTGGGTGTCATGGTTGTGGCTGTCAGAGTCTTGCTATGCATCATGGGACTTGTAGTTCTGCAACAGCTGGAGGTCCACTAATTGCATATCCCTGCTCTAATCTTTCCTCATAGCTGAGCTCCTCTATGCCTCTTATCCTCCAGTTCCCTGATATCCTTTTTGAGAACTGGTGCCCAAAACTGAACTGCATATTCTAGATGAGGTCTTACTAATGATTTGTACAGGGGCAAAATGATAGCTCTCTCTCGAGTCCATGGGGGTTATTTACGAAAGGCAAATCCACTTTGCACTACAAGTGCAATCGCTGTAAATTGGAGGGGAAGCTCTGCTGATTTTATTATCTAATCATGTGTAAGCTAAAATTAGTTTTTTTATTTTCCTTGCATGTCCCCCTCAGATCTACAGAGACTGCAATTTCAAGTACACTTTGCACTTGTAGTGCATAAACCCCCATATCTCTTTTAATACAAGAAAGGACTTTGTTCGCTTTAGAAACCACAGCTTGGCATTGCATGTTATTATTGAGCTTATGTTCAACCAAAACCTCCAGATCCTTCTTTGCCATTGACTCCCCCAGCTGTTCTCCTTCTAGCATGTACAGACACCTGGGGGGTGCATCTTCACACAGCCTGGACTCAAATACGAATGCTGCGGAGGAAAGATTTAGAATTTTTTTATGAGGATGAAATACAGGTAGGTTAATAAAGTTCAAATGAAGATAATAAGCTAGCAAGGTGAAAATATAATATATTCTGGCAAATAATGTCAACTTCTAGTTTTTAAAAAAAAAAAAAAAGCATATTTGGTATTTATTATCTTTATGAAAAAAGCACATCTGCCCCTTCAGAAAATAGTCTTAGTCATTTAGATCTCTGTGTGTCTTTTTTTTTTTTTTTTTTTTTTTTTTTAAAGTTGTTGGTACATTTAACAATGTTTGACAAGATATTGCACAATGCAAGCACAAATGACAGCTTTAGAGGAGATAAGTTCACACAAGGTTTAATTACATTACCTGCTGCCCAGGCTGTGTTTTCCATATCCTTTTATTGAATGTTTCAGTGCGACTTAAATATATAGACAAGGTTATAACTGATTATATCAAAGGCTTTCTTCCCCAAATATCATTCACCGCCACACCACAGGAAGTATGGACGGTTTAAAGGTACGAGGTTCAGATGTCATACTTGTTTTCACTAACCACACTACATAACAATTTGGATGAGAAGACTTTTCTCTGTTTACTTGTATGGTTCAGTTTAATTTTTAGGCCTTTTTAGGCTTCAGCTTGCTGCATAACTGCAGCGTACACAGAATGCTTTTGCAAAGCATTTGGCAAGCCTTGAGCAGCTTTGTTGAAATTTTTTTTAAAGCACCATTTGGCTCCATATTGCGAAGATTAAACAGATATCATAATGCGAGTACTGTCTATCACTTTTAACAAGCTGCTAACAGGGTTCAGCATTCCTAGTGGTGAGTGACTTTAAAGTCTGTAAACTGGTGTAACTGCAATACAATACACCCCCCTCTATATATATATATATATATATATATATAAAAATAATTATACAATACACCCCCCTCCATATATATGTATATCATACAATACACCCCATATATATATATATATATATATATATATATATATATATATATATATATATATATATATAAAATCACAATTGCAGAGGTAAGGTGCACTGAACGATCCTTGAAGTGCATGCAATCTAGTCCTTCCCACGGACAGATATGTAGAAACAACGACGCGGATTGCTGCACAAAATTATTTCATTTCCAAAAAGGATTACATCAGATGGAAATATCAAAAAAAGTACCAGGTACAACTGGCAGTTGACGTTTCGGGCTATGAAGCTAGCGCCCTTTCTCACAATCTCATGTCTGCAACTGGTAACACACTTCACATAGCATTTATCATAATCACAGACTCCTTAATCACAATAATAGATTCAGCTGGAATCAGTTAACCAATTGCTTACTGGGCACTTAAACCCCCCTCCTGCCCAGACCAATTTTCAGCTTTCAGCGCTGATGCACTTTGAATGACAATTGCGCGGTCATACAACACTGTACCCAATTGAAATTATCATTTTTTTTTTCCCACAAATAGAGCTTTCTTTTGGTGGTATTTAATTACAGCTGAGAGTTTTATTATTTGCTAATAGTGATGGCCGAACGGTTCGCCCGGCGGTCGTTTCGCGGCGAATTTCCGACTTTCGCCGTCCGCGGGTTCGAACGCCTTTTTCCGTCGTTCGCCCCGGCGGACTTACGTGTTTAATGTATACAAGAACTTTAACCTTTCGTGACACGTTTATCATGTGTTACAGGACAACCAATTGAGACATGACAGCTCATGGACACTTGGACATTCCCCCTAACCTATAAATACACCCGATCCGGTGGCCATTTTACATTCTTTCTTCTGTCACTGTAGGGAAAGGATCCTGTGTGGAGTAGGGACAGAGAAAACGCTAGCTATTTGGTACACAAAAGTTCTTTTCAGGACTGGTATAGGTGTTAGGTCAGCAGCCTGAGTTTCTTTTGTCAGTTTAGATAAAGGGACAGAGCGCTGTATGCTGCTATTTTAGGGACAGCTCAGCCAGATTAGTCTTTCTTCATCATCATCATCATCATCATCATTAGCTGTTACTATCAGGTCCACAAAAGAGCTGTTCCAGCTAATCGTTCCAGCCTACTCTTTTTTGCCAATTTGTATAGGGACAGGCAGGAAGCAGTGTGTCAGGCAGTGAGGATAATTTTAAAGACTTGCTGTTACTATTAGTTCCACAAAGGTTCTTTTCAGGACTGGTATCAGTGGTACGGTAATAGGCTTGTACACGTATAATATTCTTTCTTCCAAATATAGAAAGAATATTATACTTGACTGCTGCCCTTCTGCTGCAGTCTGCTAATCATTCACAACTCACTTGTTCCACAAAGCTCTTTATCAGGACTGGTAACTTGGTCTGTCTAGGGTGCTACGGTACATAGGCTTGGGTGCGGTACAGTCTGCTGTTCTGTAAGGACCGCTATCGGTCCACAATACATAGGGTTGCCGTGCACTACTGCTGACCGCTGCCCTATACTGCAGCAGTCCTTCATTGGTATAGGGACTGACGTACAGTCTGCTAATCACTAACACACAACCTGCTTGGTCCACAAAAGTTCTTATAAGGACTGGTAACTTGGTATAGGGTGCTACGGTACATAGGCCTGAGTGCGTTACAGTCTGCTGTTCTGTAAGGACCGCTATCGGTCCACAATACATAGGGTTGCCGTGCACTACTGCTGACCGCTGCCCTATACTGCAGCAGTCCTTCAGCGGTATAGGGACTGACGCACAGTCTGCTAAACACTAACACACAACCTGCTTGGTCCACAAAAGTTTTTATAAGGACTGGTAACTTGGTATAGGGTGCTACGGTACATAGGCCTGAGTGCAGTACAGTCTGCTGTTCTGTAAGGACCGCTATCGGTCCACAATACATAGGGTTGCCGTGCACTACTGCTGACCGCTGCCCTATACTGCAGCAGTCCTTCATTGGTATAGGGACTGACGTACAGTCTGCTAATCACTAACACACAACCTGCTTGGTCCACAAAAGTTCTTATAAGGACTGGTAACTTGGTATAGGGTGCTACGGTACATAGGCCTGAGTGCGTTACAGTCTGCTGTTCTGTAAGGACCGCTATCGGTCCACAATACATAGGGTTGACGTGCACCACTGCTGACCGCTGCCCTATACTGCAGCAGTCCTTCAGCGGTATAGGGACTGACGTACAGTCTGCTAAACACTAATACACAACCTGCTTGGTCCACAAAAGTTCTTATAAGGACTGGTAACTTGGTATAGGGTGCTACGGTACATAGGCTTGAGTGCGGTACAGTCTGCTGTTCTGTAAGGACCGCTATCGGTCCACAATAGATAGGGTTGACGTGCACCACTGCTGACCGCTGCCCTATACTGCAGCAGTCCTTCAGCGGTATAGGGACTGACGCACAGTCTGCTAAACACTAACACACAACCTGCTTGGTCCACAAAAGTTTTTATAAGGACTGGTAACTTGGTATAGGGTGCTACGGTACATAGGCCTGAGTGCGTTACAGTCTGCTGTTCTGTAAGGACCGCTATCGGTCCACAATACATAGGGTTGCCGTGCACTACTGCTGACCGCTGCCCTATACTGCAGCAGTCCTTCATTGGTATAGGGACTGACGTACAGTCTGCTAATCACTAACACACAACCTGCTTGGTCCACAAAAGTTCTTATAAGGACTGGTAACTTGGTATAGGGTGCTACGGTACATAGGCCTGAGTGCGTTACAGTCTGCTGTTCTGTAAGGACCGCTATCGGTCCACAATACATAGGGTTGACGTGCACCACTGCTGACCGCTGCCCTATACTGCAGCAGTCCTTCAGCGGTATAGGGACTGACGTACAGTCTGCTAAACACTAATACACAACCTGCTTGGTCCACAAAAGTTCTTATAAGGACTGGTAACTTGGTATAGGGTGCTACGGTACATAGGCTTGAGTGCGGTACAGTCTGCTGTTCTGTAAGGACCGCTATCGGTCCACAATAGATAGGGTTGACGTGCACCACTGCTGACCGCTGCCCTATACTGCAGCAGTCCTTCAGCGGTATAGGGACTGACGCACAGTCTGCTAAACACTAACACACAACCTGCTTGGTCCACAAAAGTTTTTATAAGGACTGGTAACTTGGTATAGGGTGCTACGGTACATAGGCCTGAGTGCGTTACAGTCTGCTGTTCTGTAAGGACCGCTATCGGTCCACAATACATAGGGTTGCCGTGCACTACTGCTGACCGCTGCCCTATACTGCAGCAGTCCTTCATTGGTATAGGGACTGACGTACAGTCTGCTAATCACTAACACACAACCTGCTTGGTCCACAAAAGTTCTTATAAGGACTGGTAACTTGGTATAGGGTGCTACGGTACATAGGCCTGAGTGCGTTACAGTCTGCTGTTCTGTAAGGACCGCTATCGGTCCACAATACATAGGGTTGACGTGCACCACTGCTGACCGCTGCCCTATACTGCAGCAGTCCTTCAGCGGTATAGGGACTGACGTACAGTCTGCTAAACACTAATACACAACCTGCTTGGTCCACAAAAGTTCTTATAAGGACTGGTAACTTGGTATAGGGTGCTACGGTACATAGGCTTGAGTGCGGTACAGTCTGCTGTTCTGTAAGGACCGCTATCGGTCCACAATACATAGGGTTGCCGTGCACTACTGCTGACCGCTGCCCTATACTGCAGCAGTCCTTCATTGGTATAGGGACTGACGTACAGTCTGCTAATCACTAACACACAACCTGCTTGTTCCACAAAAGTTCTTATAAGGACTGGTAACTTGGTATAGGGTGCTACGGTACATAGGCTTGAGTGCGGTACAGTCTGCTGTTCTGTAAGGACCGCTATCGGTCCACAATAGATAGGGTTGACGTGCACCACTGCTGACCGCTGCCCTATACTGCAGCAGTCCTTCAGCGGTATAGGGACTGACGTACAGTCTGCTAAACACTAATACACAACCTGCTTGGTCCACAAAAGTTCTTATAAGGACTGGTAACTTGGTATAGGGTGCTACGGTACATAGGCTTGAGTGCGGTACAGTCTGCTGTTCTGTAAGGACCGCTATCGGTCCACAATAGATAGGGTTGACGTGCACCACTGCTGACCGCTGCCCTATACTGCAGCAGTCCTTCAGCGGTATAGGGACTGACGTACAGTCTGCTAAACACTAATACACAACCTGCTTGGTCCACAAAAGTTCTTATAAGGACTGGTAACTTGGTATAGGGTGCTACGGTACATAGGCTTGAGTGCGGTACAGTCTGCTGTTCTGTAAGGACCGCTATAGGTCCACAATAGATAGGGTTGACGTGCACCACTGCTGACCGCTCACCTATACTGCAGCAGTCCTTCAGCGGTATAGGGACTAAGAGTTTTGTCACAGGGTCATTTAAAAAATGACATGCAGAGGAAGAGGCAGGCCCTTCCGCAGGGGTGGTAGGGGTAGGGCAGGAGCAACAGGCTTGAGCCAAAGTGGGAAGTTGCAGAAGGTGCGTTCAATTACTTTAAAGGATGCACCAGACTTGGTTGAGTGGCTCGCTCAGCCTTACTCTTCTGCACCCTCCTCATCCTCTCGATCTGCACCCTCTTCTTCACTCTCTGCTATGTGCACCCCCAAAGACACTACCACCAACAACACGACCACCACCACCACCACCACATACCTTCCGCTTGAGTCACTGGAATTATTTTCCGATCCATATCAAGAGGACATTTCTGATGCGCAGCCACTCTTGGTATTGGATCAGGAAGAGGAGGTAGCAACAAGCGCTACTCAGCAGTCTGACGCCAGTACCCAGATCAGCCCAAGGAGGAGGTTGGTCCCCGGTGTTGCTGCCTACTCTACTTATAGCGGTGGGGAAGGTGACGTTGATGATGACGTGTCTAGTGATGTCACGTGGGTGCCCACAAGAGAGGAAGAGGAGGGGAGTTCAGAGGGAGATATGGACCAGCAGATAGGGAGGAGAAGCAGCAATGACTTACATTGCACAGCAGGGACAAAGCAGACTGCAAATGTATCAGGAGCGAGTCATCGACCATGTACGGTCACATCTGGCGCTCCCAGGACACCGGCACATGGCTCCGCAGTGTGGGCTTTTTTTAACGTGTCCGCTGCTGACAATAGCGTTGCCATCTGCAATCTTTGCAGTCAACGCGTTAGTCGCGGTAAGCCCAATACTCACCTAGGGACGACCGCCTTAAGAAGGCACATGAGCAGCCATCACCGAGCCCAGTGGGAGCAACGGAACACACAAAGCCACACTGCAGGCTCTCACCGTCCAGCCTCGTCTTCTACTTCTCCTTCTCCTCTCTCCTCACAATTGTCCTCCACTCCACCTTCCATCACGCCAAGCTCACATTTTTCTGCAAAAAGGCAGGCTTCCGTGGGCCTAATGTTTGAGCGTAAAAAAATGATGACGCCGGATAACCCTCTTGCCCAACGGTTGGCGGCTGGCTTGTCAGAACTCATAGCCCGCCAACTACTGCCATATAAACTGGTGGACTCGGAGGCCTTTCGCAAATTTGTGGCCATTGGAACACCACAATGGAAGGTCCCAGGAAGGAAGTATTTCTCAGAGAAGGGCATCCCAGAGCTATATGGCCATGTTCAGCGGCAAGTGAATGTATCTCTGGCACACAGTGTCGGTGCCAAGATACATCTGACCACAGACACGTGGTCTAGCAAACACGGGCAGGGAAGGTATATCAGTTTTACTGCCCACTGGGTGAACCTTCTGACGGCCGTCAAGCATGTAACCCGTGGCACCCGTGTAGATTTGGTTTTACCGCCACGGATTGCATGCAGGCCTGACTCTTCTTCTCCTCCTCCTACTCCATCCTCCTCCCTCTCCTCCTCAGCTGCCTCCTCCTTTTCCGCTGCTAGCGTCTCTTCCACTGCACCGCCCAAGCTCCCCAGAACCTATTCCACATGCCAGGTGAGACGTTGCCATGCCGTGCTGCGTCTGTTGTGCCTGGAAGCAAAGAGCCACACTGGCCCGGCACTCCTTTCAGCTTTGCGTTCACAGGCAGATGAGTGGCTAACACCGCTCAATTTGACAGTTGGTAAAGTGGTGTGTGACAACGGTGCCAATCTGCTTAGCGCATTGAAACAGGGCAAAATCACGCACGTGCCGTGCATGGCACACGTCTTAAACTTGGTCGTGCAGCGATTCCTTGTCAAATACCCTGGGGTCCAGGACATCTTGCGGCAGGCAAGGAAAATCTCGGCCCATTTCAGAAGATCTTACACGGCCATGGCTCGCCTTGCTGACATTCAGCGGCGACACCATCTGCCGGTCAGACGTCTTATTTGCGATTGCCCGACGCGATGGAACTCAACCTTCTATATGCTTGATAGGCTGCTCCAGCAGAAACGTGCAGTTAACGTCTACCTGTATGAACTCTGCGAAAGAAACGGTTCTGGGGAGCTGGGTTTTTTTTCACCGCGCCAGTGGCTGCTCATGCGCGACACATGCAGACTTCTGCGGCCATTTGAGGAGATCACCAAACTGGTCAGTCGCAGCCATGGCGCCATCAGTGACATGGTACCTTATGCCTTCTTTCTGGAGCGTGCATTGCGTCGTGTCATTGATCAGGCTGTGGAGGAGCAGGAGCGGGAAGATGAGGAAGTCGCAATGCTGGATGAATTCCCAGGGGGGGCTACTCTATCTGAGACAAGTCAACAACAGGAGTCTGATGAGGAGTCAGAGGAGGATGGTGCCGGGGCGGATGAGCAGGAGCAAGAAGAGCATGCTTTAAACCTTTCTGGGATCCCTGTTGTGCGAGGATGGGGAGAGGAGAATGAAGAGGACGACATTATCCTGGATGATGAGCAGGAGCCAGGCCACCACACCGCTTCCACTTTAGTGCAAATGGGGGCCTTCATGCTCCAGTGTTTTAATAGGGACCCCCGTATAAAAAGCATGAGGGTCAAGGACCAGTACTGGGTGGCAACGTACTTAGACCCCCGGTACAAACACAAAATGGCGGAAATGTTACCGCCGTCGCAGAGGGCTGTCAGAATGCAGCACTTCCAGGCCTTGCTTCGAGAAATGCTGCATTCTGCTTTTGCGTGCGCTGGCAGAGGAGCAATTCCCACTCCCAGAGAAGGATTTGCGGGTACCAATCCAACAGCGCCTGCAAGAAGAGGCCGGTTTGAAGATGTGTTGGTGACTTCGGATATGAGGTCATTCTTTCAGCCGACCCATCGACAGGTGTCATCCGGATCCAGCATCAGGGAACGCCTAGACCGTCAGGTGTCCGACTACATTGGGTTAACGGCCGATGTGGACGCTCTGAGGAGTGATGAACCCCTAGACTACTGGGTGGGCAGGCTTGACCTCTGGCCAGAGCTTGCCCAATTTGCAATCGAACTGTTGGCTTGCCCCTCATCCAGTGTCCTGTCCGAAAGGACGTTCAGCGCAGCAGGGGGGATTGTGACCGATAAGCGTACTCGCCTAGCTCACCACAGTGTTAACTACCTCACATTTCTAAAAATGAATGAGGCATGGATCTCGGAGGAATTCAACACATGTGATCAGTAGACCATGTATATGTCTATAAACAATTTTTGGAATCAAGCACACAGACCTTCTTAATTCATTTGGCTCACTTCCCTGACCCAAAAAAGCACACCGTACTATATGCCCCTACCCTCCTCTTTGAAGAGGTTGAGCGGTGTCATATTTCTACTGGGGCTGCTTATTATGAGGGGTTCCCACCATCCCTGTGCTGTGCTGACTTCCTCCTGGGTGTTCTTATTATGAGGGGCTCCCACCATCCCTGTGCTGTGCTGACTTCCTCCTGGGGGTTCTTATTATGAGGGGATCACACCATCCCTGTGCTGTGCTGACTTCCTCCTGGGGCTGCTTACGGTGCTGCTGTCAGCGCTGTATGTCACGGAGCTGCTGTCAGCGCTGTATGTCACGGAGCTGCTGTCAGCGCTGTATGTCACGGAGCTGCTGTCAGCGCTGTATGTCACGGAGCTGCTGTCAGCGCTGTATGTCACGGAGCTGCTGTCAGCGCTGTATGTCACGGAGCTGCTGTCAGCGCTGTATGTCACGGAGCTGCTGTCAGCGCTGTATGTCACGGAGCTGCTGTCAGCGCTGTATGTCACGGAGCTGCTGTCAGCGCTGTATGTCACGGAGCTGCTGTCAGCGCTGTATGTCACGGAGCTGCTGTCAGCGCTGTATGTCACGGAGCTGCTGTCAGCGCTGTATGTCACGGAGCTGCTGTCAGCGCTGTATGTCACGGTGCTGCTGTCAGCGCTGTATGTCACGGAGCTGCTGTCAGCGCTGTATGTCACGGAGCTGCTGTCAGCGCTGTATGTCACGGTGCTGCTGTCAGCGCTGTATGTCACGGAGCTGCTGTCAGCGCTGTATGTCACGGAGCTGCTGTCAGCGCTGTATGTCACGGAGCTGCTGTCAGCGCTGTATGTCACGGAGCTGCTGTCAGCGCTGTATGTCACGGAGCTGCTGTCAGCGCTGTATGTCACGGAGCTGCTGTCAGCGCTGTATGTCACGGAGCTGCTGTCAGCGCTGTATGTCACGGTGCTGCTGTCAGCGCTGTATGTCACGGAGCTGCTGTCAGCGCTGTATGTCACGGAGCTGCTGTCAGTGCTGTATGTCACGGAGCTGCTGTCAGCGCTGTATGTCACGGAGCTGCTGTCAGCGCTGTATGTCACGGAGCTGCTGTCAGCGCTGTATGTCACGGTGCTGCTGTCAGCGCTGTATGTCACGGAGCTGCTGTCAGCGCTGTATGTCACGGAGCTGCTGTCAGCGCTGTATGTCACGGAGCTGCTGTCAGCGCTGTATGTCACGGAGCTGCTGTCAGCGCTGTATGTCACGGTGCTGCTGTCAGCGCTGTATGTCACGGAGCTGCTGTCAGCGCTGTATGTCACGGAGCTGCTGTCAGTGCTGTATGTCACGGAGCTGCTGTCAGCGCTGTATGTCACGGAGCTGCTGTCAGCGCTGTATGTCACGGAGCTGCTGTCAGCGCTGTATGTCACGGTGCTGCTGTCAGCGCTGTATGTCACGGAGCTGCTGTCAGCGCTGTATGTCACGGAGCTGCTGTCAGCGCTGTATGTCACGGAGCTGCTGTCAGCGCTGTATGTCACGGAGCTGCTGTCAGCGCTGTATGTCACGGAGCTGCTGTCAGCGCTGTATGTCACGGTGCTGATGTCAGTGCTCTGTATTACGGTGCTGCTGTCAGTGCTCTGTATCTCCTGCACCCTCTTGTTTGCCTACCCTGGTCCCTGACCTTCCCTCTCCTCCATTGCCTTCATTAGCTCCATAGTCCTGAATTGTCAGAACAATTTCCCAAATAAAAAAAAAATGCTTGTAGTTATCGATCCCAAATTCACCTCATACATGTATTATGCTATTGTCCAGGTGGTGGGACTACGTGCTACCCCCTAATAATTACCCCGTGGCCGCAAATTCGACCTAAAGGTTTGCGAAATTCGCCTCCCATTGAAGTCAATGGAGCCCGCGGCGAACGGTCGTTTTCGCGAACGTTTGTGTCCGTTCGCGTTTCGCGTTCGCGAAACGTCCCGTCGGAAGTTCGTCCATCACTATTTGCTAAACAAACAAAAAAAGATGCAAAATAAAAAAAATAAATAAATCATGTTTAATAGTTTGTTATAAAATTTTACAAACAGGTAATTTTTCTCCTTCATTGAAATGCGCTGATGAGGCGGCACTGATAGGCACAGTTAAGGCGACACTAATAGGCACAGATAAGGTGGCACCGATGGGCACAGATAAGGCAGTACTGATGGGCACAGATAAGGCGGCACTGATGGGCAAAGATGGGCACAGATAAGATGCAACTAATAGGTGGCACGGATGGGTGGCACTAAGGGGCACTGATAGGTACCACTGATAGATGGGACTGATGGCCACTGATAGGTGGCACTGCTGGGCGGCACTGATGGGCACGGATATGTGGCACTGAGGTGCAGCACTGTTGTTGAGGCAGATTGTGGGCACTGATAGGTGGCACTGTGGGCACTGCTGGGTGGCACTTTTATTAATAACTGGCTGGTACTGGCAGGGGGCCGGTGGGCACTGATAAGCTGGCCGTGATCGGGACTGATGTCCCGATCACGGCCACCGGTGATCAGCTTTTTTTTTTTCTCTCCTCATCGCGAGGAGGAAAAATAGCCGATTACCGGCTCTGTTTTTTTTTTCACATGATCAGCTGTCATTGGCTGACAGCTGATCACGTGGTAAGGGGTCGGGATCGACCCCTTGCTCGGATCCGTGATCAGGCGAGTCTCATAGACTTGCCGATCACAGAGCGCGCCGCACGCGCCCCTCAGGGGGCACGCAGGCCGCTCGTGCACGGGACGACGTCAATAGACGTCGTCCCATCAAAGCAGGTCCGCGCTGTAGCCGTCATTCGGCTATAGCGCGGATCTCTAGTGGTTAAACCACATTTAACTCTATATTACTTAATCCTACTATCAATCACTTTCAAGTAGTATCGGAGTGATTTTGTAGGTCATGGGTACATCTGATTTCACACTAGATAAAAAAGAATACATTATTGATCGATCGAATGCTCAATCACAATCATAAGTCAGCAAAATAAGAAATCAATTAACCACCATAGATATCGGCACCATCTTAACATATACTAACTATTCATTTTGATATGCACTCATTAACCAGTTCCCGACCAGCGCATGCTGATGTACATCGGCAGAATGGCATACAGGTACGTCCAATCTTTAATGCCGCCCGTGCTCGCGTGCTGGTCGGGACCCCCGTGAGTCCAGTCGCGGGTTCTGCTGACTCGATCGCCGTGGGCATACCCGCGATCGTCTCATGGGGCGGCTGAACGGAGAGATGCCGTTGTAAACAGCGTCTCCCCATTCTGCCTAGCAACAAGTGACGCTGATCTCTGCTCCATGATTGAAGTAGAGATCAGTGTTCACTAAATGAAAGCCCAGCCCCCAACAGTTAGTAACACACCCCTAGGAACACTTAACCCCTACACTGCCACACACTGGTTAACCCCTTCACTGCCAGTGTCATTTACTAGTAAAAAAAAATATTTTTTATAAAAATGCCATAAAAATATCCCCTATTTTGTAAACGCTATAACGTTTGCGCAAACCAATCAATAATCGCTTATTGCGTTTTTTTCCCCCTAAAAATATGTAGGAGAATACGTATTGGCCTAAACTGAGGGAAAAAAAAGTTTTTTTTATATATTTTTGGGGGATATTTATTATAACAAAAAGTAAAAAATGTGTTTTTTTTCAAAATTGTCACTCTATTTTTGTTTATAGCGCAAAAAATAAAAACCACAGAGGTGATAAAATACCACCAAAAGAAAGCTCTATTTGTGGGAAAAAAAGGATGTCAATTTTGTTCGGGAGCCACGTTGCAGGGCCACGCAATTGTTAGTTAAAGCGACGCAGTGCCGAATCGCAAAAAGTGGTCTGGTCTTAAGCCAGCAAAATGGTCCGGGGCTGAAGTGGTTAAAGAAACAGGTACAGGTCAAGATACATTATTAATCAATCGAATGCTCCATCACAATCATAATTCAGTAAAATAAGCAATCAATTAATCACCATAGATATCAGCACCATCTTAACATATGCTAACTATTCATGTTGACACGCACTCATTAAAGAGGAAGTAAACCCTGATGAGTTTACTTCCTCTTTCATTCCCTGCAAAGGTAAAGCATAATGGACTACTATGCATCGCATAGTAGTCCATTATGTGTCACTTACCTGACACAGGAGCCAGCGATGTCACCGTTGTCCCCTGTAGTCCGGCACATCCATCTTCTCATTCGGCAAAGCCGCGATGACGTCACTCCCGCGCATGGGAGCCGCCACGCGCGGCATATTCGCCATTGACGGTGCCGCGTTCAGTGCGCCTGCGCGCCGCTGTCTACGGCGCATGAGCCGTAGACAGCGATGCCTGTCTTTCGGCAAATATCTCCTAAACCGTGTAGGTTTAGGAGATATTTCTTGGACTTAGGTCAAAGTGTGTTGTAAGGGTTTACAACCACTTTAAAGAAACAGGTACAGGTCAAAATCAGTGTTTAACCCTTTTGACTGAAGCGTGTCCAATCGATCGATCCAATAAACTTCTCGTTTTTTTATAATCAATTCCCTGTCTCCTCCTCGCCTATTTACAGATACTCCATCAATAACCATATATCTTAATTGAGATACAGTGTGTTTTTTCTCCAAAAATGCCTCGATAATGGTAATTTCTCTAATTTATCATGAATAGAGTACTTGTGTCTTGCAATCCTGTCTTTTACTTTTTGAGTTGTTTCCCCCACATAAATCAATCCACATGGACATTATATAACGTAGGATGACTGGCAGGTAAAATGGTCTTTAATATTGATGTTGTATCCTTTATGTGGATGGCAAAAACTGTTTCCCTTAATCATACTCGTACACTGAGTACAAGAAAAAAGTAAAATCAGATCAATATAGGACTTCTGCTCTCCGTGTAACATTTTTAGGTCCTCCTAATTTTGGATCTTTCCTTTGTCTTTCTTGTACTCAGTGTACGAGTATGATTAAGGGAAAACGTTTTTGCCATCCACATAAGGCCCTTTTCACACGGGACAGATCAGTAATGATCCGCCCCGTGATGATCTGCTTGCTCAGCGGGGATCGCTCCGTTGTCCCCGCTGAGCCGGCGGCGGACAGGGATGTCCCAGCACACTGTGCAGGGACCGCCCTGTCAGCTCTCTGCTCTCCTCTATGGGGATTGGATGAGCACGGACTGTCTGTCCATGTTCATCCGATCCGCTCTGCAGACGGATAGAAAAATAGGATTTTCCTCCATCTGCAGAATCGGACAATTGCAGAGGCGGACAATAGCAGGTGTCTGCGGATGTTCATCCGCAGACACGCGCTATCCCATAGGGATGCATGTATGTCCGTATTTCATCCGCAAACGAATGGATGAAATACGGACATACAGTCCGCATGTGTGAAAGGGGCCTAAAGGATACAACATCAATATTAAAGACCATTTTACCTGTCAGTCATCCTATGTTATATATATATATATCATTAAATGTCCATGTGGATTGATTTATGTGGGGGAAACAACTCAAAAAGTAAAAGACAGGATTGCAAGACACAAGTACTCCATTCGTGATAAATTAGAGAAATTACCATTATCGAGGCATTTTTTGGGGAAAAAACACACTGTATCTCAATTAAGATATATGGTTATTGATGGAGTATCCGTAAATAGGCGAGGAGGAGACAGGGAATTGATTTAAAAAAAAACGAGAAGTTTATTGGATCGATCGATTAGATACGCTTCAACCAAAAGGGTTAAACACTGATTTTGACCTGTACCTGTTTCTTTAATGAGTGCGTGTCAAAATGCATAGTTAGCATATGTTAAGATGGTGCTGATATCTATGGTGGTTAATTGATTGCTTATTTTACTGATTTATGATTGTGATCGAGCATTCGATCAATTTAATAATGTATTCTTTTTTTATCTAGTGTGAAATCAGATGTACCCATGACCTACAAAATCGCTCCGATACCACTTGAAAGTGATTGATAGTAGGATTAAGAAATATAGAGTTAAATGTGGTTTGAATGATTCCAGCTGAATCTATTATTGTGATTAAGCAGTCTGTGATTCTGAAAAATGCTATGTGAAGTGTGTTACCAGTTTCAGACATGAGATTGTGAGAAAGGGCACTAGCTCCATAGCCTGAAACGTCGACTGCAGGTTTCCGTTACATCAGAGGGGGACGGGGTCACCCATACGTAATTAGGGAAGCCAGGCCTCCCCCTTGCGTCACAGGGGGCGGGGTGACTGGTGGCCCCGCCCTCCTCATATAAGAAACGTCAGGCCGCCAGGATCCCGCAGTGTCTCCGACAGTGGAGACAGAGGAAGGATGGATGGACTGCGCTGCACTGGACTGGAGGGAGAGATCACCCATCGCTGTATCAGATCAGCCACCGCTGGACCCCCGGAGAGATGATCATCCGTCGCTGGATAGCAAGAGTGGATTACCACCGCTGGAATCTTTTTTTTTTTTTTTTTTTTTTTTTTTTTTTTTAAATAAAGGACTTTTTCAAAAGTGTGTTTGTCTTATTTAACTATTTTTTTACACTTTCTTTGTGAAATGGTAGGGGTACTTTTGTACCCCCTTACCCTTTCAAACGGGGGGGGGGGGGCGGGATCTGGGGGTCCCCTTGTTAGATTCTGATAAGCCCCCGCCCGCAAACCCCCACAACCACTGGCCAGGGTTGGGGGGATGAGGCCCTTGGCATGTGGCCTGGTACGGTTCAGGAGAGGGGGGGCACTCTCTCGTCCCCCCCCTCTTTTCCTGTGGCCTGCCAGGTTGCGTGCTCGGATAAAGGGATTTGTAGAGGGAACCCCACGTCTATTTGATACAGGGTTCCCCTTAATATCCATACCAGACCTGAAGGGCCTGGTAATTGAATTTGGGGGAACCCCACGCTTTGTTTTATTTTTATTTTTTTATCAATGAGTGTTCTCTGTATTACGGGAGCCGACAATTCATTATAGCCGTGAGTGATTTTAAATTACTTTTTTTCCTGCAGAAATTACACTTTATGCAGAGACAGTTCTAAGCACGGGGAAACATGTGCCCCTTTACAGGCATACTATAGACACCCCCCAGGTATGAAATTTAAAGCAATATTACACTTTTATTGTTTCACTTTAATCATTATTAAAATCACTGCTCCTGAAAAAACTGCCATTTTTAAAACTTTTTTTTTTTGCATTGATGCATGTCCCCTGGGGCAGGACCTGGGTCCCCAAGCACTTTTTAGGACAATAACTTGTATATTAGCCTTTAAAATTATCACTTTAGATTTGAACGTTCGAGTCCCATAGACTTTAATAGGGTTCTAAAGTTCACACGAAGTTTAGGTCTGCTCACAGGTTCTGGTGCGAACGGAACCGGGGGGTGTTTGGCTCATCCTTAGATGGGACACCCTTAGGCTGACTAGATTCCTATAATTGATTTGCATTTTGAAAAAGGATGACTCTAGGTGCAAAGGAGTTACATTTTGGAGAGCCCGCTACCCGCCTCTTCACTATGTAACTCTCACAGTCATCCTCATCCATTTTCACAATGCAACTCAATCATCTTTATCCCCACCCAGCATCTACTCCATTCCTCCAGTCTCCACAACGCATGCATCCTCGCCGCGCACCATCCATCTCTCCAGTCTCCACAACGCTTGCATCCCCACCCACACGAGCAACATCCATCCCTCCAGTCTCCACAACGCTTGCATCCCCACCCACACGAGCAACATCCATCCCTCCAGTCTCCACAACGTACGCATCCCCGCCGTGCACCATCCATCCCTCCTGTCTCCACAACGCACGCATCCCCACCGACGCCGAGCACCATCCATCCCTCCAGTCTTCACAACACATGCATCTGGTCCTAGTCATTCCTTTCCCCACACAGTTAGAACACACATTTAACCCCTTGATCCCCCCCAAGTGTTAACCCCTTCCCTGCCAGTGACATTTACACAGTAATCAGTGCATTTATATAGCACTGACAGCTGTGTAATTGTGAATGGTCCCAAAAAAGTGTAAAGTGTCCGATCTGTCCGTCGCAATGTTGCAGTACTGCTAAAAATCGCAGATCACCGCCAATACTATTAAAAAAAACAACAAATACAAAACGTCATAAATCTTTCCCATAGTTTGTAGACGCTATAACTTTTGCACAAACCAATCAATATATGCTTATTGCGATTTTTTTACCAAAAATATGTAGAAGAATACTGATGAAGACATTTTTTTTTTTTAATTTGGGTGATATTTATTATAGCAAAAAGTAAAAAATACTTATTTTTTAAATTGTCGCCCTTTTTTCGTTTATAGCGCAAAAAATAAAAACCGCAGAGGTGATCAAATACCACCAAAAGAAATCTCAATTTTGTTTGAGTACAGCATCGCACGACTGCGCAATTGTCAGTTAAAGCAACCCTAGATGGAGAGGAGCAAATTTGGTATGGGAAATATCTACACGCGAATCGCAGTGGATTTTCCTGACTAACACACTCAGTCCTAATTTTTTAAACATAGACCTTGATTTGAATTGCTTTATAAGCAACTATTAGATCTATGTGAACCATCTGGATGTGTATAGTGTCCTCTTATGAGGGGCATCGTGTCTGCAAAGGGATTTCATTATGTGCCTATTTTATATTGCTGTATTTATTATCATTAGCTATGGAGTATGAGTAATTAATGCTGTAGGTAACACATGCAAGGGACGCTGATTGCAGTTGGAGTTCCCCTTTAACTGCCTAATATTTACATTTTTTAAAAATATATCTTATGATGTATTTTTAATAATCTCTTCTTACGTATCATATGTTTTTTAATTAAAATACGTCTTAAAAGAATTAAAAAAACAACAACTTTAGATGTAATGAACAGGAAGTGAATATTGTTTTAGTATACTGACAACAATATAGTTGCCATTTATATTTAATTTAATTTATTTTATATCGTGTATTGTGATGTTTTTATCCAGTTACTATTTGAGGTTACTATTTTTGTTTACATCCATATATTAGTAATATGTGTGGAGATGGTCTCTGACATGCCCCTTGAGTAAGGTCTATGTTAGGATGATGTGTATTACTGTATAGAGAGAGCGTTGTTTAAGTTAAACGGACACTTCAGCGAGTTAGCATCCTAATCGCAATGCTCTCTCTAGCTGCAGCCGTGGCGACATGGTTTCGATTGAAAGAGATGCATTGGGATGGATGAGATGCTGAGCGCAACTCCGTATGATAAATGGAGGTGGGCGGGACTATCATTGATGAAGCCCGTGATGATGCTAGGTTAATAGCCCGCCCCCTTTGTTATTTAAGAGTACAGTCGTGTTGTGTGGCCACGCCTTTGAAGACGGTATTACGAAACGCGCCAGGGTGTGTCCATGAGACGTACTAAGCTTCACCCAGCCAGTTTCATCCCAGGACTCATCACAGCGATTAGGACACTGGGAACGCTGATCGGTGGTGAGATTGATGCTGAGCGGTGTTTGGCTGACATGCTGTTATTATATTGTGTTTCTTGTAAGTGCAATTTGTATTAGGGGGTGTGATTTTTACAATAAAGGATATAACACTATGCACAGTCTTCGCTTGTATCCTTGCATGTAAATATCCACTCCTGTGAACCGGATCCATCCTAGAGGACTGTAGTGTCTGTTTAAGCAAACAGTTTTGATTTTACGGGCCATATTAAGAACTCTCCTCTGGTAAGCAGTTAACCACAGGGGTGTGCGCGAGGTGGATGGTGAAGGTGTAGGAATAAAGCTTGCACATATTACAAGTGTTGGTGAATAGGAAGTCTTTCCATCTTCTCTGCTTCTGAAGACTAATCAGCAATCAACTGTCAGCTGCAGCAGAGGATTCCGTTTGTTATTGGACATCCAATTCATGAGTGATTTCAAGGACAGTCCTATTGATATTAGTTGCTATTTTTATTTTTATTTTTAACTGTTGCATACTGACAATAGCAGGACTTTTTAAGCTTCTGACTTTTGCAAGATACATTAGGCTACAGATACAGAGGCTCTTGTTACTTGCGCTGGCAGGATATGAAAGTTTCTGACCTCTGCACTACATGAAATAGTATATTGGTGGATAATATTTGTTTATTCATTTTAAGCTCTGTTAATGTCTGGTATTTATTAGGCATATTCGTTTTTGTTAAAGTTAAAGCAACACAGTGTCAAATTGCAAAAAGTGCTCTGGTCAGGAAGGGGTTAAAATCTTCCGAGGCTGAAGTGGTTAATGGGCAGGCTGAATGTATCAAGTTGATAGATCGATCAACTTGGGTACAACCAGCCTGCTGGATTCGCTTGCAACTATCGTGGGCAGGCGGGCCCTGGGGAATGTTGGGGGTCGGGCCCCGGGGGCCAAGGCCTAAAGCTGTGTAAGGGGCCCCAAAATTTCTGATGGCTGCCCTGATGAGGGGTGTACTGTGTGATGGATTGGGGGGAGGGGACACACACGGTCTCACCTGACTGACTTTATGGAATTGTTTCCTCAGTCCGGCCACCGACATTCTGTCCTCGGTGTGTGATGGGGGAGGGGAGCCCGGTGTCCGGCGATCTGGCAGAACACTAAGGAGCAGGAGATGTCTGGAGAGGCACAAGTCCCACCCACTTTGTGTGATTGGAGAAGTAATAAACCCCTCCCCCGAAGTCTAATCACAGCAAGCTCTCCTCCAGGCTACAAGCAGTGATTGGCTGGTGCCCGGGGGGCGGCGGGAGGCCTAGCTGGATCTCAAGGAGGACATTAAACTGATTAACCCCATAAGTAGCACAGATGATGTAATTTCCATGGGGGGGGGAGAACCAAACAAGTATTTTACACTAAATAGTCTGGGGGATCAGCATGGGGTAGATGGAAGTGAGAGTGTCGATACGGGGTAGATGGGAGTGTGGGTACGGGGTAGATGGGAGTGGGAGTGTGGGTACGGGGTAGATGGGGGTGGGAGAGTCGTTACGGGGTAGATGGGGGTGGGAGCGTCAGTACGGGGTAGATGGAGGTGGGAGTGTCGGTATAGAGTAGATGGGGGTCAGTCTGGAATAAATGGGGTAGATGGGGGGTTACAGTCTGCTGGGAGTGATACTGGGGTAGATTGAGGTGGGGGTTTTAGTCTGAGATAGATGGGGGTGAAGGGCTCAACCTATAGTGTCAGTATTTGGGTGGGTCAGTCTTGGGAGGATGAGGGTTGGTGGCTATCAGTCTGGGGTAGATGAGAGGTATCAGTCTGGGGGTGAGTCACACTGGGGTGTGGGGGTCAGCCTGGAGTGATAGTACTTAGTGTTTTATGTAGTTCACACTGGGGTGGTGGTATCAATGTGGGGTCAGTCTGTGGTATCTGGCTGTGATGGATGGAGCAGGGGGTTCGATTTGGGGTGTCCGTATCTGGGTCAGTGAGATGGAGATGAAGGGCTCAGTCTGGGGTAGATGAGGTTTGGCGGGTATCTGTCTGTGGTAGATTAGGGGTGGGGGGCAGTTTTGAGTAGATGGGGGGGTGTCTGTGCATGAGAGTCATCTCACAGACAGATTCTGGGATATTTCATCACACACCATGGGAGGCAGGTTATGAGACACACCAAGCTTGGTCTTCTCCAGAGTACTGATAAACAAACAAAAACACCCTCCCCCTGGTCGGCACAGCAATGAAACACATGTGGTGGGGCGGTGGTATCCTCTCCAGGAGTGTGGGCAGCGGCTGCTCTGGTGTGCGCTCCTCCAGCTTCCTCAGCCTTCTGTCTCCTCTTCAGCCAAAATGCTAAGCATCCAATAGGATCGCCTATCGCTTTGGCCAATCAGGAATCAGGCTAAAATTGGACCTGAAATGGTGAATAGAGAGGCACTGCTGTGAACTGTTCCGTGCTGTGGTGTGAACCCAGTCATAGGCCTGGCTCATACCTATGCAGTTTGCTTTTGGTTTCTGCAGTGCTTTTTGCGGTACAGATTGCATTTTTGCACACGCTTTTTTTATGATGCATCTTGTGCTTTTTATGCTTTTATTTTGGCCAATTTGTTGTTGGGCAGATTTAAATAAAAAGCAAAACGTATCAAAAATGCGTAAATAATTCACTACATGCTTCTCTGCAGCATCTCCATTGAAGTCTATTTAACCAAAAATGTACGGTTTGTGTTTAAAAAAAAAAGTTCCTGAGGCTCGGTACACACTGGTGACATGCGGATTTCCACATTGCACTTGAATTGCAGACAGTTCACTCTGCCCCATTGCAAACCGCTGAAAACGTCAATACAAAGTTAATGACCCCCCAGATCGGATTGCAAATCGCAGTGCGAACTGTGAATTCAGACAGGAATCAGATCGCATGGGTGTGAACACCCATGCAATCCGATTCTAGTGCGGACAAAAAAAAAAAAGGTCCTGCACGACTTTGGTGTGAATGCGATGCAAATTCAGCCATACAGTTTTTATGGCTCAATTTGCATGGCACAGACATCACATGTTATCTGCCCAGCAATGCGGTACAAATCACATGCCATGTCTAGCATTGCAGCAGTGTGTACCTGAGCCTTTCCAAAAAACACAACGGCTGAAAAAATTATAGATGTGAATGTGTCCCATGGGAAACCATGTTAAATGGACTGTAATGCGTTTCTGCAAAAAGCACTAAAAAACACATAAGTGGGAACCAGGCCTAAGTATATCAACCCTAATGCAATTGTACAATGGTATGGAATATGTCAGAGATCTATAAGGCTCCATTCACACCAATGCATTTTTTCTTGTTCAATATTTTTATTGAAATTTTTTCATCAATATAACAAAACAATGGAGAAATAAATATCCCAAACCGGGAGCCAACATAGCCCTTCAGTAGGGTTTATCAAAAACAAAATTTAGGAAGATAACAGCGATGTTAATGTAACAACATATTTATAACATAACAATGCTAATTAATGCCCTGAAGGGTTGTGATAAACCATTGATCAGAGCAAATTAGTGACAATAAATTCTTTATTTGCTATAGAATAATAAGATTGAGCAGGGGTCAGCAGAGTATCAAAATCTGATTTTGTTCCAGAGGGAACAAGGGAGACACGCAAGCCACCCCAACTGGGATCTAGCTGTGAACTGTACGTGTCCCCCTGATCCCCCCTGAAATTTCTGTTCTGCCCTCCGCCCCCTCCCAATTAATTAAATAAATGTAATAACTGCCTAGGTGCATTACTCCAAGTGATGTAGTTAATAATAGATGACTATTGATCAAATGGCATTCAAAATAATGTTTTTATGATAAGTAAAAAGAGAAGAGAGTAATAGGAAAGGAAAGAAAAAAGAGAGAGAATAAGTGCATCTGTGATGTGATTATCAAAAAGGAGTGGAGGAGGAAACCAATTATTTGAATCAATCGTTGAGAGAAATTAAGGTAAGGCCCGGATATAGGGGAACCTTGACATAGCGAGCCCAAGGATCCCAAGTAGCTTCAAACTTGGGCACCCTGTCTAATAATTTTGCAGTGATTTGTTCTTGGGTCATAATCCAAGTGATTTTCCGCTTGGTGACTGTCAAAGAAACCTTGTTTGTTTTCCACGCTCTTGCAATAGTAAGTTTTGCTCCTAGGAGCATAAAAAAAATAAGATTATTGGTGTGTTTGGGAGCACCTTCTATTCCGAGGTTCAGTAGTCCAATAGTAGGAGTTTGTGGAATTCCAATGCCTGTAACTTTCCGTGCCATGTGGAAAAATCTATTCCAGAAGCCTCTTATACGTGGACAAGTCCACCAAATATGGTGCATAGTACCCACCTGCTTACAATCCCGAAAACATAGAGGTGAGGCATCAGGAAAAATCTTAGCAAGCCTGGAGGGGACATAATACCAATGTGTGAAAACTTTAATATTTGCCTCTATTAGGTTTATGTTGAGTATTCCCTTATAAGATTTCTGGAAGAGATTGTTCCATTTATTCAGCTCCCAAGACAAACTCAGATCAGTCTCCCATGCCTGAGCATATGGAGGCAAGCTATGTTTACTCGCCAATAAGGCGTAGATCAGCGAACCAATGCATTTTTTCATGCTTTTTTGCATAAACGCATGACATTTTTTTTTTTAACAATGGTTCCTATGGAACATGTTCACATCAATTCATTTTTGTGCCTCTGCGTTTTTGGAAAGATTCAGGAACTTTTTATGCCTATGCATTTTGCTTTTGAGCGTTCCTGCAGTGCTTTTTGCGGTGCTTGCCCCGTTTTTGGAGACGCAAATAGTGGCAAAATCGCAGTAAAAACGAATTTTTTTCCCCTGTATATAGCTGGCTGCTAAGGAGGGAGCCGGGAAGCCGGCCGCCGCGTCTTTAACAACCAATGAGTCATCAGCTGTCAGCAAGCTTTATGTTAAAAAAAAAATAAAAATTGTCGGCTACAAAAAAAGGAGAAAAAAAAAACAGCGTGGGGTCCCCTCCAAAATCCATAGCAGACCTTTATCCGAGCATGCAGCCCGGCAGGTCGGGAAAGGAAGGGGACGAGCAAGAAAAAACCGTGTACTGTATTTTTTAACACTACACTACTTTTTTATTTTTTGGGTGAATGGGTAGGGGTACAACCCCTGCCCCAAAGCACCCATCTCCTCACATTGATGGGGACAAAGACAAGGGGACAAGGGCCTCTTCCCGACAACCCTTGCCCCCCTGGTATGGTTTGTGGTGGGGCGCTCGCTAATACTCTCCCTTTCCTGACGGGCTGCATGCTCGGATAAAGGTCTGGTGTGGATTTTGGGGGTGACCCCACACCATTTCTTTTTTGAATTTTGGCATGGGGGGTGCCCTCTGAATCCATACTAGACCCAAGGGCCTGGTATGGACCTGGGGGGGGGGGGATCCCAGTGTAAATAAAAATGCAAATGGTGGCTAAATCTTGTCAAAATGGTGGTAAAAACACGGTACTTGCGTTTTGGATGCGGGTCCATTGAAGTTTCTTACATGCAAAATGCTGCATTTTGCAGGAAAAAAGTCTAAAAACGCAGAGGCACAAAAATGTACTGATGTGAACATGTGCCATAGGAACCCATGTTAAAAAATGTCCCTGCATTTCTGTAAAATATACTAAAAAACGCATTAGTGTGAATAGAGCCTAAGGCCAGATTCACACCTATGAAGATTGCAGTTTGCGTATTCCAGGTGCATTTTGCAATACACATTTTTGTTCCATTGAAGTCTATGGAACCAAAAAACCCCCAAAAAATCCCTGACCCTTTCAATAGAATGCACAGATGTGAACTACATTCATAGGAAACCATGTTAAAAGGGTTTTACTTCCTCTTTTGCTCACTGGAAACTCTGCAAATTAAAAGCATAATAGGCTAATATGCATCGCATACTAGCCCATGATGTGACACTTACCTGCAAACAAATCCGGCACCGTCCCCTGTGCAGGCTGCAGCCATCTTCCTTCCGGGGGTGTGGACTCCGGGTCTGTGATTGGCTGGAGCCACGTGACAACACTCATGCACATGCTCCCTGCATGTGACTTCGGCACATGCAGATACAGCTGGATATGTCCTAAACCGTGCAGGTTTAGGAGATATATATATGGCATTGTGTCTTAGGGCTCATTTGATCACTGAAAACAATCTCGGACACCTGTGATAATTAGATTGCCAGATGAGCCCAATTAAAGGAAAAACTACTAAAGGAGGATGCTCCACATTATTAAGCAGAGCACCATTTTCAAGCAATATGAGGAAGAAAAAGGATCTCTCTGCTGCCATGCCAGGTATGAAAACATTAGCAGAAACGGCTGCATTGGGCATAAAAATACATGAAGACTAATTTTCAAACAGTCCTGTTCACTGATGAGTGCCGTGCAACCCTGGATGGTCCAGATGGATGGAGTAGTGGATGGCTGGTGGATGCCCACCCTGTTCCAACAAGGCTTCGACGTCAGCAAGGCGGTGGTGGAATCATGTTTTGGGCCAGAATCATGGGAAGAGAGCTGGTCGGCCCCTTTTAGAATCCCCAAAGGGGTAAAGATGATCTATGCAAAGTATGTGGAGTTCCTGAGTGACCACTTCCTTCCCTGGTACAGAACTATACTTTCCGTAATAAAATCATCTTCATGCTTGACAATGCACCATCTCATGCTGCAAAGAATACCTCTACATCAGTGGCTGCTATGGGGATAAAAGGAGAGAAAGTCATGGCCTCCCTCCTCCCCTGACCTCAATCCTATGGCGAACCTTTGAAGCATCCTCAAACAAAAGATTTATGAGGGTGAGAGGCAGTTTACATCCAAACAGCAGCTCTGGGAGGCTATTCTGACATCTTACAAACAAATTCAAGCAGAAACTGTCAAAAAACTCACAAGTTCAATAAATGCAAGACTTGTGAAGCTGCTATCAAATAAGGGGTCCTATGTTAAAATGTAATGTCACCTGTTAAAATGTTTAAAATTTTTTAAAAATGTTATTCAAAAGTTTGATTTATATAACTTTTGATTTCAGTAAATATGCTGCAAACACAACAAATTACAATTTTAAGTTCTTTACAACCTATAAAGTGTTTTGAAACTTTCTGTGCGTAATAATTTGTAAGTTTTTTATTATGAAAAATAAAAACTGTAGTCATTAGGAGGTTTGTTCAATAAAATTTGAATTGTACTCTTAATAGTTGATAACATGAGAATTATGCTGACTGTTGTTTACATCAATTATTTAGGTAAATGAGAAAAATATCATTGGCATAATAATTTGGAACAGGGTGTATATAAATACATATACATACATATACATACACACACATGCCAAAAATGTAAGGCAATCATGGTTACATACATGGTAGAATATAGAATATATAGCTCATCATCAATCTATTAAACAATGAGACAATCTGGAATCAATTGATTAGTAGATCATTATGTGAAATTCTTTTTAAATACATAGCACAATTCAATCTTGGAAATGATCAACAGGTATATCAATTTTCCAACATCACTAAGAAATTGTTAACCTGTAAGAAAAAGTTAACATCTGAATTTAAACCCTTGGGTTTCAGATTTTGACTTGTATTTATGTCTCTAAATTAGTATACTCTTTTACAGGTGTAGGATTACATGTTACGCAGATATCCATTAGATGTATATGTACATCATCATCATATACGTTTTTTGTGGATCATTAATTTTGATCATTATTTTAGTTTTTATTTTGCAGATTTTTTTTCATTATTTCTTTATTTCTCTACGTAGTTTAGGGTTAAACCTCTTTTCTTCTCCTTTTTCGTGAAAAAGTTTAATCCCTATTGTGGGGTCACCAGTACGGTATTTGTATATTGAAATCATATCCCCTCTCAAGCGTCTCTTCTCCAGAAAGAATAAGTTCAGTGCTCGCAACCTTTCTTCATAACTAATATACTCCAGACCCTTTATTAGCTTTGTTGCCCTTCTTTGTACTCACTCCATTTCCAGTACATCCTTCCTCAGGACTGGTGCCCAGAACTGGACAGTATACTCTAGGTGCGGCCAGACCAGAGTCTTGTAGAGCGGAAGAATTATCGTTTTATCTCTGGAGTTAATCCCCTTTTTAATGCATGCCAATATTCTGTTTGCTTTGTTACCAGCAGTTTGGCATTGCATGCCATTGCTGAGCCTATCATCTACTAGGACTCCCAGGTCCATCCTAGATTCCCCCAGAGGTTCTCCCCCCGTGTATAGATTGCATTCATATTTTTGCCACCCAAATGCATTGTTTAACATTTTTCTACATTAAACCTTATTTGCCATGTAGTTACCCACCTCATTCATTTTTTCAGATCTTTTTGCAAGATTTTCACATCCTTCGGAGAAGTTATTGCCCTGCTTAGCATTGTATCGTCCGCAAATACGGGATTGAACTGTTTAGCCCATCCTCCAGATCGTTTATGAACAAATTAAATAGGATTGGTCCCAGCACAGAACCCTGGGGGACCCCACTACCCACCACTGACCATTCCGAGTACTCCCTATTTATCACCACCCTTTGAACTCATCCTTGTAGCCAGTTTTCAATCCATGTACTCACCCTATGGTCCATGCCAACGGACCTTATTTTGTAGAGTAAACATTTATGGGGAACTGTGTCAAATGCTTTTGCTAAATCTTTTGTTATCAAAATCTATCAAAAGTTATCAAAATCTTGTATATAGTCCCTTATCCCCTCCAAGAGCTTGCATACTTTTGATGTTAGGCTAACTGGTCTGTAATTCCCAGGGATGCATTTTGGGCCATTTTTAAATATTGCTGCTACATTGGTTTTTCTCTAATTTGCTGGTACCATTCCAGTCAGTAGACTGTCAGTAAAAATTAGAAACAATGGTCTGGCAATTATTCCCCAAGTACCCTCGGGTGCAAGCCATCTGGTCCTGGACCTTTATTAATGCTAAGTTTCCCAAGTCTAAGCCCACGTATACACGGTCGGAGATTTTGCCAACCAAATCCTTCGGATTTTGTCCGTCGGATTTAGTCTGACGGATTGTGTCTGAAACTGTTGCATACACACAGTCGGGCCAAGTTGTCTGATTTAGCAGTTGCCAAGAACGCGGTGACGTAAGCTGTGTACGGCGGGACTAGAAAAAGGAAGTTCAGCACCACGTCCGGCACCCTTTGGGCTCCTTCTGCTGATCTCGTGTTTTAGTAGAAGTTTGGTGAGAGACGATTCGCGCTTTTCAGATTAGTGATTCAGATCGCTACCGCTCTTCAGTTTGTGCTTGTCTTTGCGTTTCTGATAATCAGTGCGTGCAGTCATTAAGTATTTGCTTCTCATTGTGGACTATATCTTGGTATAGTATGCTTTGAAAGGCATATTTTATTGTCTGCTTGCTTCTGCTATTCAGGTCGTCCTTTCAGGCCTTGCTGTTTATCGGTGCTTTCTGGTGTCCGTTCTGACCAGCCGACCGTTTTACAAACATGTTTCGTCTACGTACTCATCGTACACTTTGTGCTGTGCAGGGGCTTCGTGTTGGGGTTCTTACTTTGACTTTGACACAAGCCTGGTCCATGAACAGGGAGGGGAGGCGTTTGTGGACCAAGAATTGGTTGCGCCAGCGTCACCAGTTCTCCCACATGCCTTTGCTCTGTGAGATCCGCGAGAATAATCCTGATCATTTCTGGATTATTCTCAGGATGACGGACCCCGTTTTTCACCGTCTGCTGGCTTTGCTGACCCCTTATATCACCAGGCAGGATACCTGCATGCGGCAAGCCATCACTCCGGAGCAGAGGCTCATCGCCACGTTGCGCTACTTGGCGACAGGGAGAAGCCTTCAGGACCTCAAGTTCTCTACAGGCATCTACCCCAGGCTCTGGGGATCATTATTCCAGAGACCTGTTCTGCCATCATTCAGCTCCTGCAGAAGGACTATATATAAGTTTTATCCTTAAACATCACATTCTATGTATTTCATGATTGCTAATGTCTTGCATTTCTTTCCTCATTCCCTAATTACCATCATTGCAATATGCTCTAATTCATATGCTCTGCCCCTTTGTCCTCATGCAGATTTGCCTCACTAACTTCCCCACCATGCTCTTCTTGGCCCCTAAAACTATAGTCTAGTCACTTAACAATGTCTTTTGGCAGCTCCATAGTATTGCTTTCCCCTAAACACCCCCTAAAATCTCGACAAATGTGATGTGTGTGCTTCAATTCATGCAAAGTGACCTTTTTTTGTTTTTTGGAGTTGTGCCAAACTCATTAGGAACCCCCCTCTCCCCAACTGCTACCTCAGCTGATAGCAATCTTCTATCTCATGACTTGACCCAACCCAATACACACTATACCTACCTTTTTCATGATCACATTTATGGACGAATTCACCAAAGCATGTAGTGTAAGGGCCTGCCTCAATACTTTCAAATGCTATTTTTATTTTTTTAACACATTATTTTCTTGCTATGTAATAGCAGAATGTCAAAATGTCCTTCAATTTTGTTATTATGACACTTCTTACCTGTCCGGTGGGCTGCCAATAGTGTAACTAAGGAGGGGCTTCCCAAAGTATCACACATTATTTAGCCATTCAGCTCTCAATCAAGTGGAGAGGGTTACCTGTCCTAAACATCCCCCCTCATTTTTTAGCAAGAGCCCATTAGATAAGGGGGGATATGACTCTCATAAGGGGTCTTATACTTTAGGCTTTAAATACTCATTTAAAAAAATGTTATACTAATTTAGCCAAAAAATGTGGGTGTCTAATAGTGATGGACGAACGTTTCGCCCGGCGGTCGTTTCGCGGCGAATTTCCGACATTCGCGGTCCGCACGTTCGAACGCCTTTTTCCGTCGTTCGCCGCGGCGGACTTACGTGTTTAATGTATACAAGAACTTTAACCTTTGGTGACACGTTTATCATGTGATACAGGACAGCCAATTGAGACATGACAGCACATGGACACTTGGACATTCCCCCTAACCTATAAATACACCCGATCCGGTGGCCATTTTACATTCTTTCTTCTGTTACGATAGGGACAGGTTCCTGTGTGGAGTAGGGAGAGATAAACCACTAGCTATTTGGTACACAAAAGTTCTTTTCAGGACTGGTATAGGTGTTAGGTGTTGATAGGTTTGCTGTGCTGCTGATTCTTGCAGCAGCCTGAGTGTCTTTTGTTAGTTTAGAGAAAGGGAAAGGACGGTGTATGCTACAGGGACAGCCAGATTAGTCTTTCATCATCATCATCATCATCATCATCATTAGCTGTTACTATCAAGGTCCACAAAAGAGCTGTTCCAGTAACCACTAATCGTTCTCTTTTTTTGCCAATTTGTATAGGGACAGGAAGGAAGCAGTGTTGTCAGGCAGTGAGGGTAATTTTAAAGACTTGCTGTTATTATTAGTTCCACAAAGGTTCTTTTCAGGACTGGTATCAGTGGTACAGTAATAGGCTTGTACATGTATAATATTCTTTCTTCCAAATATAGAAAGGATATTATACTTGACTGCTGCCCTTCTGCTGCAGTCTGCTAAACATTCACAACTCACTTGTTCCACAAAAGTTCTTATAAGGACTGGTAACTTGGTATAGGGTGCTACGGTACATAGGCTTGAGTGCGGTACAGTCTGCTGTTCTGTAAGGACCGCTATCGGTCCACAATAGATAGGGTTGACGTGCACCACTGCTGACCGCTGCCCTATACTGCAGCAGTCCTTCAGCGGTATAGGGACTGACGTACAGTCTGCTAATCACTAACACACAACCTGCTTGTTCCACAAAAGTTCTTATAAGGACTGGTAACTTGGTATAGGGTGCTACGGTACATAGGCTTGAGTGCGGTACAGTCTGCTGTTCTGTAAGGACCGCTATCGGTCCACAATAGATAGGGTTGACGTGCACCACTGCTGACCGCTGCCCTATACTGCAGCAGTCCTTCAGCGGTATAGGGACTGACGTACAGTCTGCTAAACACTAATACACAACCTGCTTGGTCCACAAAAGTTCTTATAAGGACTGGTAACTTGGTATAGGGTGCTACGGTACATAGGCTTGAGTGCGGTACAGTCTGCTGTTCTGTAAGGACCGCTATCGGTCCACAATAGATAGGGTTGACGTGCACCACTGCTGACCGCTGCCCTATACTGCAGCAGTCCTTCAGCGGTATAGGGACTGACGTACAGTCTGCTAAACACTAATACACAACCTGCTTGGTCCACAAAAGTTCTTATAAGGACTGGTAACTTGGTATAGGGTGCTACGGTACATAGGCTTGAGTGCGGTACAGTCTGCTGTTCTGTAAGGACCGCTATCGGTCCACAATAGATAGGGTTGACGTGCACCACTGCTGACCGCTGCCCTATACTGCAGCAGTCCTTCAGCGGTATAGGGACTGACGTACAGTCTGCTAAACACTAATACACAACCTGCTTGGTCCACAAAAGTTCTTATAAGGACTGGTAACTTGGTATAGGGTGCTACGGTACATAGGCTTGAGTGCGGTACAGTCTGCTGTTCTGTAAGGACCGCTATCGGTCCACAATAGATAGGGTTGACGTGCACCACTGCTGACCGCTGCCCTATACTGCAGCAGTCCTTCAGCGGTATAGGGACTGACGTACAGTCTGCTAAACACTAATACACAACCTGCTTGGTCCACAAAAGTTCTTATAAGGACTGGTAACTTGGTATAGGGTGCTACGGTACATAGGCTTGAGTGCGGTACAGTCTGCTGTTCTGTAAGGACCGCTATAGGTCCACAATAGATAGGGTTGACGTGCACCACTGCTGACCGCTGCCCTATACTGCAGCAGTCCTTCAGCGGTATAGGGACTGACGTACAGTCTGCTCACTTCCTTGACCCAAAAAAGCACACCGTACTATATGCCCCTACCCTCCTCTTTGAAGAGGTTGAGCGGTGTCATATTTCTACTGGGGCTGCTTATGATATCCCTGTGCTGTGCTGACTTCCTCCTGGGGGTTCTTATTATGAAGGGATCACACTATCCCTGTGCTGTGCTGACTTCCTCCTGGGGGTTCTTATTATGAGGGGATCACACCATCCCTGTGCTGTGCTGACTTCCTCCTGGGGCTGCTTACGGTGCTGCTGTCAGTGCTGTATGTCACGGTGCTGCTGTCAGCGCTGTATGTCACGGTGCTGCTGTCAGCGCTGTATGTCACGGTGCTGCTGTCAGCGCTGTATGTCACGGTGCTGCTGTCAGCGCTGTATGTCACGGTGCTGCTGTCAGCGCTGTATGTCACGGTGCTGCTGTCAGCGCTGTATGTCACGGTGCTGCTGTCAGTGCTCTGTATTACGGTGCTGCTGTCAGATGCCTCTATCACGGTGCATGTGTCATTCCGGTATGTCACGCTGCTGGTGATCATCTCCTGCACCCTCTTCTTTGCCTACCCTGGTCCCTGACCTTCCCTCTCCTCCATTGCCTTCATTAGCTCCATAGTCCTGAATTGTTAGAACAATTTCCCAAATAAAATAAAAATGCTTGTAGTTATCGATCCCAAATTCACCTCATACATGTATTATGTCATTGTCCAGATGGTGGGACTACGTTTTACCCCCTAATAATTACCACGTGGCCGCAAATTCGACATGAAGGTTTGCAAAGTTCGCCTCCCATTGAAGTCAATGGGGCCCGCGGCGAACGTTCGGTTTCGCGAACGTTTGGGTCCGTTCGCATTTCGCTTTCGCGAAACGTCCCGTCGGAAGTTCGTCCATCACTAGTGTCTAATCTGCATGCAATGTTGATTTGTCAAATTGCTAGTTTTTGTTCTTGTTTCACTACACAGTGTCCTTCAACGCCACAGGAATAGCAGACTGTGGCGTCCCACTTTGCCATTTTTATTAAAGTTGTGCCTTTTTCACCAACAGTGCAAACCCAAGTTCAGAGCGAGATGAGGGGACAGTCTCTTCTTCAGATAATGTTATTATGTTGTGGGTCTGCTACACACACACCTTGTTTTTGTAATTAATAGATGTAGTGAATTACTGACCAAAATCGTGCTCATTTTCAGCACCATGGCAGGAAAATGGCATGATTGTCCAAATTTACACATCACTGTGGGTGCTTTTTACTAAAGGCACATCCACTATGCACTACAAGTGCACTGCAAAAGTACACCTGAAACTGCACTTGGAGTGCAAAGTGGAGTTGCCTTTATAAAATCGCACTCCTTCTCAGCACAAACTCAAATTTGACTACAAATACATTTTAAGCCCAATGAAAAAGGAAGCCACACATTGTTGAGAATTCAACTTTTTAATACAAGCACATTCATATGTGCGTTTATTAAAGGTTTTTACAACAAACCAAGAGATTTTGGGTATCCAAAACAGAGTTTAATCAGATTTTTTTTTTACTTGTTTTTTTTGTGTAAACAGGCATGTATCAAACCGTAAAATACAGAACACAGGAACTTACAAAGTTCAACTTGGAAAAGTGAAGACAATATCAGACCTGAGTATGTACAAACTGGGCTGATATTGCCTTCAACACATGGGGTGTGACCCCTGAAAAATCCAAATTTGAAAGATGCACACAGTGTGTCAACATGTGCTATCTCCCATCATGGGGGATCAATGTACATGCTTTGGGGCTGCAACCCCTTCATCTCAGACACTTTCCACAAAACATGTACATTGATCCCCCATGATGGGAGATAGCGCATGTTTACACACTCTGTGCATCTTCCAAATTTTTAATTTTGCAAAATACAACATTTTTTTGTTAAAAAGCAAAAATAAAACCCTATCTAGTTTTTTAGTTTTCACACTCTCCCCAAAACATCAATGATGTTCTTCATTTTATTTTTAACATCATTGATGTTTTGTTGTACAATTTCCAAATCCCTATTGCACCCCATTAGCTCCCCGATCAAGATCTGGGCACTTTCACTGGTAAAACGGGAATCTTCCTCCACATCACCTAGAAAGCAAACAAACACACCATGTAATCCAAATATGGTGATATACATTAATGAGCTTACCGGAAGCTGTGTTCTCCGACACTCATCTGTTGTGGTGACAATTTGTCCAACCTCCACGATCTCTCCTTCCTCCTCCTCCTCCTGCTCCTCTGTTTCTGCTTTTGGAAGTTGCCCTTATTTGGGAGGGGTGTGGTCCCTGGTGTCCTCATGGTCCCTGGTGTCCTCATACTTGCCGAGTCTTCTCTCCCCTATGAGAATGTAAACAAAGATTAATTAGCACACAGAGGGTAGAAATAGGAATCTGAAACATTGCTTGGAAGTGTTGTACAATTGTGTTTTTGGGCCGAGTTACAAGGTGAGAACATTATTGGGGACACTGTTAAGCTGGAATACTTCCCTGCAGAATGATGTTTCATACGAACAAACGAAACCATGACCTTGAAAGTGGCCATTTTTAAATGCACAACATGAAATCAAAGCACATGGAGCAGTATGCAAGCAAGAATAATTATATAAACACACGACAACTACTTACTTTTTTTAAGAACACGCTTGATCCTTATGTACTGCTCGTGCTCCCTCAGTTTCAGGTCTGACCAGCGTTTTCTCAGTTGATCCTTGGATCGGCGTACCCCAAAATTCTTCAGAAGACTCTTCACAACTTTATTCATGATCTTGGACTTTCTGATATTTGGGTTTGGGTAAGGTCCATACTTCCCATCATAGTCGGTCCTGTTCAATATGTCAACCATCCCCAACATCTCTCCAAAAGACATATTTGAGGCCTTAAATCTTGTCTTCCTGGATCGGGACGTTTCAGGCTCCAGTCTTTCCTCACCCTCCTCCTCGTTAGTGGAACTATTAGTGTGCACCTGCGTTCTCTCCGCCATGTGCTCTCCCCACTGCGCGGGAAGCGAAGGGGCGGGGAATAGTCTGGAAAGAACATCAGGGGCGGGCGAAGTTTCACGCATGCGCACTGTATATAAAACGCAACACATGTGTATCGTCCGTACGATCTGGGAGGAGAGTGTGAGTCACGGACGCGGCGAACGTGGAAACGAAGGTAACATTTTTAACTTGGTGCTTCACTAGACTAGACTGCTTGTATCTAGGCCGATGTTGGGACAAGATTAGGAGGGATTTTAATTGCATTATTAGTATTTGAGGGTTTGTCTTGTGTTGTGTCTTGCAGACAAAATGGATCCATTCAACAATGCCAACTTTATGGGGCTATTCATAGAACTGTACATGGAGATGCCCTGCCTGTGGCAGTTCCACAACAAGTTTTATAATGGCAGATCAAAGAGGAACGCAGCACTGGAGAAACTGCTTGCTTTGTTGCGGATCATGGTCCTCACGGCAGACATGACCTTTCTGAATCGCAAAATTGTGGCCATGAAGCTTACATATTTCAGGGAGAGAACGAAGCACCTGGAGTCCTTGAGAGCAGGGGATGCAGATGCTGTTTATTACCCCAGGATGGTGCACTTTGACAGGCTGCATTTTCTAGTAGACCAAGGGGTACCCAGGCCACCACTCAGGCCACCACTCTCCAGGCTTCCTCCAATGCATCCTTCACCCCCAGCTGAGGCTTCTGATGTCCAACCTGGGCCTTCCAGGCAGCACCATGTGGTGGGGCCCAGCTTGAGACAGGTATTGCATTGTTGAACATATTTCTTGTGTTACATTTAATGATGTTAACTAGATGTTCTTATTGATCAGTAAGTTGAGATTTCTCCAAGTGGTTTACATCTCAAGAGACAGTAGTGACCAAAAATGTTTGGGACGGGAAAGAAAAATGCTGGTGTCAGAATGATAGTCTGTTCTATTTGGTAACATTCAATTAGCAAAAGCCAGCAGCACAAAATGGTGTGATTGATGATCAAAAAACTAAAACTATGTCCCCTTTTCATACACAGGATGACCTCAGTCGGGGGGAGGCTGTGGCAAGTGGCAGCCAGGAGGTCCACCAACGCCCTCCTCCTCCTGCCCCAGCTAAAGGAGCCTAGCCACAGCCTAGGAGGATGCCTGGTGGGAAGTCCCAAAGGAAGACCAGAGAGTGATGGCCTGGGTTGAGTCTGGTGTGCCAGAAGATGCAGCCTCTTGAAGATCCACATCCTGGGGACAGAAATGGCATCTGAATTTCCTGCTCTCTAGGACTTCTCTAGGAGCAGACTTCTCTCCCTGAGATATCTACTCCTCAGGCCACCAATTTTTTAATATCTCATTTAGTCATGTCTGCCCTGGGGGCCAAAGGCTGCACCAAAGTTAAGAAGTTTCTCCAGTGCTGCGTTCCTGGTTTTATTTTCTAGCAAACAAAATACATTTTTATTTTCTTTGATGAAATACTTGTGTAATGTGTTTTCCTTCAAAAAGTACAGTTTATTTGTGAGCAGGCAGGTACATTTCAAAAATACAAAGTGAACTAAATAACAAGGGGTAACAACACTAAACAACCTCCTGTCGATTAAAAAATACAATAATGTTGTTGTTGTAAGTTTACACACAAAAAAAAAAAAAAAAAAATGAGGAGAAATGAGCAGTGTCTTTAAAGGAGATTTTTAGGGAATCCCCCCCACCCAAAAACATCCAAAAAATCAAAAACCAAATCAAAAAGTGTGTAGATGTGACGCAAACTAAAATTGTATTGCTGAAATGGTTAAAAAAGAGTAATGAAATCCGTTCGGGAGAAGTGTGTGTGACTATGAGCATCAAAAGAAGTTCGTTCTTGCAGCTTTGTTAAAGAACAAGAGAATGCGCTTGATAAATGATTTTTTAACATTGCAGTGTGACAAATGTGCTATATCGCTTACGAGCAGTAGTTTTACCTGAACGAGCGCTTCCGTGTCGGAATTTGAATGTGAGCATGCGTGGCACTTGGTCCGATCAAAATGCTCTACACATGATCGGATTAGGTCCGACCGGCCCAGTTGGTTGGGAAATTTTCCAACATGTTGGAAAATTGGGTCCGACGGAGATTCGGACAGAATCAGTCCGATGCATACCACACACAGTCGGATTATCCGACGACACGGTCCGATAAGACGCATTCCGACGAATTCTCCGACCGTGTGTACAAGGCATAATTCTAATTCTGTCCTCTGTTAGCCATGAGGGTGCTTCCTGTGATATGTCATGAGGATAAACATTGCAGTTTTGGTTAATGAAGCCCACCCGATTCCCTCGTGAAGACTGAGAAAAATAAATTCAATACCATCGCAATCTCCCCAACCTTTATACATAAAGAATTTCTTGGGATTTTTTATTTTTTATCTTGTCGGTGGAAAACAGCATATTTAACTTCCCTTGGTTTTCTGAAGCAGTTTTTCACAGAAGATCTGTACAGATCAATTGTAGACCAAAGCAATTTATATGCCAAGCAATTTATTGCCACAAACCCAAATTCAAGCTTTGCCAGGCAATTCACATGGAAAAATATCACGGTTTCTGAGTGTAAAACTTTTTTGGGCCCAACCTTCATTACTAAAATGAATGATTCGCAATCATATTGGTGCACAGACCGATTCATCATATGCCCCTGTTCTCTGCTGAAATGGCCAGGGGTAGATATGAGAATAGAATGCAATTTATAAACTTTAATGACAATAAACTCTGTCGTCCTCGGGGTGACCCTGGATATGATTGGCTCCAAAAACATTCAGCCCCTTGTAAATCACTTTAACCAAAAATTTGCAGATTTGTAAGATGTCTGCATAGCGGAGTTCCTCATAACTTTTTCTGTCCATCTTGCTTTCAAACTGTTTCTCTCTAATCAAGCGTGCCAGATCTAGGGTCAAAATGTATAAGCTCTGTGAGAGAGCAACAGACTATGCATGTAATTTCCGCATTTACGAGGGAAAAGATAGTCACTTGGAGCACCGCGACTGCCTAGACTAGACTAGGCAACTGCCTAGACTACATTGAGAGCAATGGAAAAATTGTTTGGTACTTGGTGTCTTCCTTGTTCTGTAAAGAGTACCATTTGTACATGGACAACTTTTATACAAGCATATCCCTTTTTTTTTACATCTTTTTAAATTAGAAATTTGCTCCTGTGGCACGATGCGACCTAATCGCTGGGGCTTCCCCTATAGGACTTTTAAATACCCAACTTAGACAAGGGAAGATTGTGGTTGTGTCGTAGCTCTATGGAAAAGTAGTTGCTACACACATCCTTGACTTAGATACAAAATAGAACAGTTTCTTCTATGGGATTTTGGGAGGCAGGAACTCCTTGACAATCAAAATGTATTGAAAATGTATTTTTTATTATACAAGTGAAAAATTGATAATATAACTTTGATAAAAAGTCAAAATTGGATGCATATATATTACACAGGTAAGATTTAAAAAAAAAAAAAAAACATATTTACAAACAAGCAACCACTTGACTCTGTCCAGTAAACAAACTAGAACAGAAAATGTCCGCCACGTTTCAAGGTTAGTAGTGATGAAACCTCTTCTTCAGGACCTAATGGTTTAGTTAATGATTGTCATATGTTTCTTGAGCATCACCAATATTGCATCCATTTAAGAAGAAAAATAGTGAGAAGGTCCCTGAAGAAGCCAACCTTGAAACGTGGACATTTTCTGTTCTAGTTTGTTTACTGGACAGAGTCAAGTGGTTGCTTGTTTATATATATGTTTTTTTGATATCTCGCCTGTGTAATATATATGCATCCCATTTTGACTTTTTATCAAAGCTATATTATAAATGTTTAACTTTTCTAATAAAAAATACATTTTCAATACATTTTGATATGAGTTCCTGCCTCCCAAAGTCCCATAGAGGAAACTGTTCTATTTTGTAGACAAGGGGAGGGAGCCTGCTTGAGAAACAATGAATTGCTTGCAGTGAAGTTGAAGGACAAACAAGATTTTTTCGTCCTGTGTTCCATTCACACAGATACGGCAATCCAAATTACAACGGCCTCTGGTGTTGTTGAGGAGCCCCTCTGTGTCAATGAACACAACCTTAACATGGGTGTGGTGGACTTGAACAAACAGATGATGGCGCTGTACTTCATTTCCCATAAAGCCAGACACTGGTACAATAAAGTGTCTGTATATTTATTCCAATTGGCTCGGTTCACTGCTTATGTACTATAAAAAGTGTCAGGAAGGAGAGAATCCTTCCTAAAACTTCAGGAAGAGATCATCACAGCCCTTTTGTATCCAGAAGGTGCTGTGGCCCAATTTCCCAATCTAGATGCAGTGAGGTGGCTGCATGAGAGGCATTTTCTGGGCGATCTTGGTACCCCGAGCCAAAAAAGATGCCATGTTTGTAGCAGACACGAAATAAGAAGACACACCCGCTTTTTCTGTCCCTCCTGGTCTCTGCCTCAAGGACTGCTTCCATCGCTACCACACACTAGTGAAGTATTAGTATAGGGTAAAGCATGGCATTGTCTAGGGCACACATTCACACAGGTTTTTCAAAAGATGTTGGATAGTCAGAAAAATCCCATTTTGAGAGAACCTAGTCTGGAAAGCTTACAAGTTACAAAAATAAATAAAAATAATAAAAAAATATATCACAAAAATAGTTGTCATTTAATTGAGATAATGTTCTTCTGATCTTACTGTGTTTTATTGTTCACTAGAGTTGGGCGATGAGCATGCCTTTCGCCCATTTGACGAACACCCGAATTATCAGTTTCTCTCTCAGCAAGTGTGACAGATCTGTTTGTTCGGCCCACCGAACGACCACAATGCACTGTGTCGCCACACAGTACATTGGAAGACCCTTTTGGCTAAAGCAATTAAAACTTTTCCCAATGGCCACACAGCACTGTGAGAGCCATGATAAAAACTGTCACAATGACTCTATCCAATCATGGCTCATTGCTTTTAGGCCCACCCCACACTATCAAAATATTCTCCCCATTTGCAGTGTGATATTGGTGTGGAGAGAGATAGAACATGGTTCTGTTTAGCGCTACTAGCGAGTTATTGTGCTATAGTGGGCTATTTAGACTCTATTGTCAGTGTAGAATATCAGTTTAGTGTGATTATCTAGTGATATTACAGTGTGAAAGTAGTGTGACCATTCATTTTTGCTTTAGTGTCAGTTTATTTTGTCAGGACAGGATTACTGCAGTATTTTATTTCAGTGCTATAGTGCATGTTTAACACAGTATATTTCATAAGCACTCACTGATGAGCACCATAGTGGCACCATAACCAGTACTGGCACTGCAGCAAGAAATGAATCCAACTTGCGCTGCTGCATGGATCTCTCTCCCCTCTGGGTCCCGGAGAACCAAGCTATCACAGAATTGTCCGGTTGCGTACCCCAGGGAGCGCACGAGAATCGTGAGCATGGGAGGCAGTCATGTGACAGCCTCCCAGAACTAGCTGACCGGGCTGTAGCCATCATTCGGTTACAACGCGGTTGGTTAAAGTGGTTCTAAAAGCAGGTGGTTTTTCTTACCAATGTATTAAGGTAAAAATGTCTTCTACATGCAGCTCCCCCCAGTTCCCCTTATACTTACCTGAGCCCGATTTCATAACAGCGACGTACACGACAGCAGAAGCTCTCTCCCTCTTCATTGGCTCAGAGACACAAGTCAGAGCCATTGTCTCCAGCTGCTGTCAATCACAGCCAGTCAGGAGGACATGGGTTGGGCTGAATCACTCTCTGTGTGTCAATCAACATACAAAGCAGGGCTCAGGAGCGAGCGAGCATGCACAAGTGCCCAAATAGCAAGCAGCTTGCTGCAGGGGGGGGGGGGGGGGGGGCTGGGTGATCCAGGAGATGCAGTGTGGGACCTGAGGAGAGGTGGATCAGGGCTGCTTGGTGAAAAAACCATTGCAAAGAGCAGGCAAGTATAACATGTTCATTATTTTAATAAAAAAAAACACAACATTCACAGTAACATTATGTGGCCAAAATGTACTTGTCCACCAGCACCTGGTATGCTTGTATCCTACATAGTACAGTGGTGATCTTCCTTGTTGCGTTGCTGCCTGTCATAAGAAAAGCATGAATCAGAAATCTATGACAAACGCAGAAAAAAAGTAGGACTATCAGAGAGCATGGCTTATTTTTGCAGCATCATCCATAGTGATGTTTCTGCCCCAAAACAGCACCATTTCCAGGAGCTGGGCTATGGTAGCTTCCAGCTCTAGTTGGGAACTTGACTGTATGAAATAATATCGTCAAGTCAGATGGTCTTTGATGATCTCACAAGATGAGCCATTTGCACAAGTTATATAAATTCACTTTTTGGAAAACATAAATAAATGCACATTTTTTTTTTTTTGCAGGTAAAAAAAATTGCATTTATTCTTTTTTGGAGTCTGTAAAGCATTGCACCAGCAATCAGCAGATGATTGGTGCCACGCAAGTCTGCAGCAGATCTACCAGTGTATCTGCTTGCCTGTACAGGTAAGCAGATACAATCCACAGATGTATCAGGTAGGTTCTCCTTGAAGACGTTCCTCTCGATGTGTTACCAATTTCACAGTTCTTCTGAGTCCACTTTTATCCATTCAGACAGCTTTCCTACAATAAGCATATTTCAATCTCATCCAGAAAGTAGGCTTTCAAAGTAAGTCTGGGGACCACATAGAGACTTGGCAGGTTCTCTGTAAAATTCTCTTTTACATTGTGGATGGAAGATTGGCATACACAGAAAATCAAACCCTTGTTTGGCTCCCAATGTGTCTGGCGCCTCCAGGACACAGCTTAGATCCTGTCTGCTGGACAAGCGCCTGATAGATCTGACTGGAGGAAAAGCATGCCAAGAGGGTCCCTAGTGGACAGAGATCGCAGGAGGACTGGGAAAATCCATGAAATAGGCTGAGATACAAGACTCTCACCTTCTAAATGTTGAGCACAGAGCCGATAAGGTGATATTAATGACAAAAGACAAGAATTAATAGGGTGAGAGGCTTGTGAACACAGTGGTGATAAAGAGAATCATTTCAAGATATAAAGGAAATACTATAAGCACAAGAGGGGATGGGAACAGAAAGAGCACATCTAATTGATTTCATACATATGGGACTTATTACTATGCCTTTTTGATACTCGGTAAAGAATTTGTAGTGAATATGAATGGTTTTTGTATTTAAGGATAACAGCCTTATTACATTTATTAGGAGAATATCCTATAGCATTGATGGTGAACTATGGCACCCCATGATGTTTTGGAACTACATTTCCCATGATGCTCATGCACTCTGCAGTGTAGTGGAGCATCATGGGAAATGTAGTTCCAAAACATCTGGGGTGCCAAGGTTCGCCATCACTGTCCTATAGCTTGCATCACAGAATTTATCCGCTTGCCGACCAGCCTCTGCAGTTATACTGAGGCAACATAGCTCGGCTGCGCAATTCACCGTCATGGTATGTCGGTGATGCTCGCTCATGGCTCTCCCTGCTTGCCTATAGAGCCAATGGGAGCGCTCGGCAGTCGCGATCATCGCCAGGGCTCCCACGATCGCTTGGTGCACACCAAGAACCGGCATCTGTGTATGTAACCACACAGTTTCTGGTTCTTTTTAAGGGAGAACAGACAGATCGCCTGTTCATACAAAGTATGAACAGACAATCTGTCATATCCCCTGCACAGTCCCACCCTCCTTCAGTTAGAACACATACCAGGACACACTTAACCCTTTCACTGCCCCCTAGTGGTTAACCCCTTTACTGCCAGTGACCTTTTCACAGCAATTTTATAGCATTGATTGCTGTAAAAAAAAAAAGCCAGTGGTCCCAAAAATGTGTCAAAATTGTCTGACATGTCCGCCATAATAATAATTTGTCCTGATAAAAATCGCAGATCGCCACCATTACTATTAAAAAAAAGAATAACAAAAAAGCCCTAAAACTATCCCCTATTTTGTAGACGCTATAATTTTTGCGCAACCCAATCAATATACGCTTATTGCGATTTTTTTTTAACCAAAACAATGTAGAAGAATACGTATCGGCCTAAACTGAGGAAAAAAAAAATTTTTGTATATTTTTGGGGATATTTATTATAGCAAAAAGTAAAAAATATTTCAAAGATTTTTCAAAATTGTCACTTTGTTTTGTTTATAGCGCAAAAAATAAAAACCGCAGAGGCGATCAAATACCACCAAATGAAAGCTCTATTTGTGGGGAAAAAAATACATCAATTTTGTTTGGAAACAACGTCACACGACCGCGCAATTGTCAGTTAAAACGATGCACTGCCGAATCGCAAAAAGTGCTCTGGTCTTTGGCCAGCCAAATGGTCCGGGGCTTAAGTGGTTAAGTTGCACAGCTTAAAAGCATACTTGTGCTGTATTTATAGTTTAATGCACATGGATCGCATATTTATTATTTTACAACCGGGATTGCAATTGGAAAAAACAGCGCAGCACCAATCACTAAGGCCGCGTACACACGCGGGGACTGTTCGGCCAACTTTGTCCGCTGAACAGTGTTTCGGCGGACAGTCCGCCCAAGTGTGGGCTTTCAGCGGACAGTTTCAGCGAACAGTCCGCTGAACAAGGTTTTTCGGAAATTCCGAAAAACTGTCCGCTGAAACTTTGTTTCAGCGAACAGTCCCCTCGTGTGTAGGCTTGTTCGTCAAACTAAGTTCCGCGCATGCTCAGAAAGGATTTACACGCCGAAAGTTATAATTCAGTGTATAGGACGTCGTATTTTTCGTCCCGTCGTACGTGCCGTTCACGTCATCGCGCACGGTTTCAGCAAACTGTTCGTTCGTCGTGTGTGGCCATGTCCGTCCATGCTAATTTTGAGCGGACTGTTTGCTGAAACTGTTTGACGGACAAAGTTGGGCGAACAGTCCCCGCGTGTGTACGCGGCCTAACACTTAATATACCACACAGGTGTGGGAACACCATTAGGTAACTGTGGCAGTTTGTTATTTATGTCATTTATATATTTAAAAAGTGAAAGCGAGTGATTAACAGTTATTTAAATAAGGCGCATTTCATTTCTTTTTTTGTCTACCTTAAAAACACACGGATACTAGGAAAAAAAAAAGAAAAAAGTAAAGTCTTTTTTTGATCTAGTCATTTTATCTTTATTTTATTATTTTTACAACTTTTTTCTTTTTTAAAACTGGAGGTCCGCACACCGCTGCAAAAATTAAAAGCCAGCAGCAACACATGAAAGGAATAAATGATCCCCCGCGCTACCAGGTAATAGGTAAGTGACTAAATAAAATGAATGAAATGAAAATGCTAAAGTGTTCACAATATACATAAGCAAAATAAATCAATAAAGTGATATTGCACAGTTTCTCAGTTGTCACCTAATGTACTGTATAAACTCAAACAGAATGGTTATAAATAAATCAAATAATAAGTCCGATAATAGTGTCCAAGTATCAATAGATGCATATAATTAATGGAATTCCGTGTGAGTTGAACTTCCACCAAATAAAATTTCCTGTGCCTTCACACAACTGCTCAGTGCTCACAGAACTCTCACCTCGTTATAGAGAATAGTAAGCCTTATGGACACATATATGTGCTGACAGAATCTAACCTTCAAGCTCCAGATTACAAGCTCTAGTAGTATCTCTAGCAGCGCCACACCACATGTAGAAATTAAATAGATGAAGAGCCACCCATAGTGTAAATCGTATAAAGAATCGAAGATTAAAAGACCAAATGAATGTTTACAGCAAGGCAGGTTAAAATGCGCAGTAAAGATAAAAACAACGGCGTTTGATCGCTCGATCTGTCACTTCCGGTGCTACTCAGTCTGGCCACACCCTACACGTTATGTCACGCATTACAGGGTGCTGGATTGGATGTCTGATGACTATATTTATATGCTGACAGGAAGTTGATCAGCGGCTATTTTATTGAAGTTCATGTATAACAAACATTGCGGCCATTTTCTAAATGATCGGCTGGTTCATTTACAAAGCTAGATATATTATTCATCGAATCTTATTTACCTCTTGGAAAATGTCAGTTGGACTCTATATGCACTACAATAAAATGGCCACATTGTTTTTCCCATGGCCCTCTAACTTTTTAAAGTGGTTGTAAACTCACCCCCACAACTTTGTCCCATGTAAATCAGCATAAAAAACCCAAATGAACACTGCTTGTAGATATCTCCTTACTTGCTTAGTATTGTTGTAATCCTTTTTGTTGCAATCCTTTTTGATGCCCATATCTCACCTGATTTACGGCACACTCTCTATGTGCTTATCTATCTGTTATCAGGACTTCCTACGGCACACAACACTGAACTCCCAGGAGGCTGCATAATCACTCAGAGCTTCCTCCTACTCCCCATGTGACCATGTGACATCACATGTAGTGTAAGGCAGAGCATGGGACAGCATTACTGCAGTCTTATCAGCTGAAGCTGATAGGACTTACACAGGCAAACACTAGATAATCAGCACAAGTAAATACTATGAAATAAAACAAGTCAGCTATGAACAGGGAAGCAGGGTTGCCATATAAATGTTGGATTGAGAAGGAGGCTTGGTTAACAGTGCAAGAACTGCTCAACGTAAGGGTAGAAATACACTCCACTGTGCACTCAGAAAACAATACTTAAGATGGCGCATTGCCTTAACCCTGGAAACAAGTTTTTTAAAGTTTCTTTAAATAGTAAGTAATATGCTATTTGGGCTGGATTACAGTGGCTATAGTTTGATAATTACTTATTATAATGGACTAAATGAAAAGAAGCATCAGAGTGGGAGAGTTTACTTCCTCTTTAAATGAACCATCCATTTATATGGAGTGAGTAGTGGACCGAAAGTGACGTGAGGGTTCTTTGCCATGAGGTGCCATGTTGAACTCCCACTGACCAGTATGAGAGAGTGAGAGCGATAACACCAAATTGAACACACCTGCTCCCTATTCACACCTGAGACCTTGTGACACTAACAATTCACATGATATGGAGGGAAAATGGCCAACTGGGCCCAATTTGGAAATGTTCACATATGGGATGTGCTCACTTTTGTTGCCAATGGTTTAGACATTAATTGATGGGTGTTGAGTTATTTTGAGAGGGCAGCAAATTTACACTGTTATACAAGCCACTTTACATGAGTAAGCACACCGTGATGGAAATCACTAATGTGAGAGTGATAACACCCATTATAGATACATGTGCAAAAGTGTTGACATTAAACAAATCACAAATAATAGTGAATGCACTAAAATGCATACAAGGAAAAAGTTCTCTGTGAAACAACAAAAAAGCACATATTGTGCATGTCCAAAAATATAAACACAAAAGTCCAAAAAGTGCCAACAGTGAAAGATCCTCTTCCGAAGGTGATGGCTGAGATTTCAAATGGAATAACTCGGATACATGTGGAAACTTCAAAACGGTTATCAAATGGAAATGATGAAATACTCTTACCAGATGTGGTGGACACACATACCATACGGCAGTGAGTCTAATGGGCTCTGAGCGCTGATTCCTAATGCTCTAGTGTGGTAGAGATGGAGAGGCTGGACACGACCAAATGATGGATCCCTGGACTCCAAACTATACCAGGTACCGCCGATGAGCCAGCCGGTGGGTCAATCCAGTGGATAGCCATCGGGGTGGACATTCTCAACAGGAGCTGGATGTGCAGAAAAAATATAAAAAGTGAGTGTCTCCCAATGGTGCAGGTCAATCAATGAGATTTATTAAGATCATACATCGAAAAACAGATGCAGAGATGATAAAAATTGTGATCACAAAAGATGATCGTAAAAAAGCATAGGATAAGCAAGCCCGATGCGTTTTGACACCATAGTACATCAACTGGGGCATATCTCTTGCCTCCCCACATTGCTATGGAAAGGTTTCTTCACAGTAAAAGCTGTGAAAATGTGGAATAAACTCCCTCCAGAGGTGGTTCTGGCTAGCTCAGTAGATTGCTTTAAGAAAGGCCTGGATACTTTCCTAAATGTATGTAATATAACTGGGTACTGACATTTATAGGTAAAGTTGATCCAAGGAAAATCCGATTGCCTCTTGGGGGATCAGGAGGGAAATTTTTCCCCTGCTGTAGCAAATTGGAGCATGCTCTGCTGTTTTTTTTTTTGCCTTCCTCTGGATCAACTGCGGGTATAGAATTGGGTATATTGGATTGTACAATATTTTTATTTTATTTTTTGGTTGAACTGGATGGACTTGTGTCTTTTTTCAACCTGACTAACTATGTAACTATGATCTCTCTCTCAATGAAAAAGGTAAGGCTATTCGAGGCCTGGATTGATTGATGTCCTACCTGGACGTCCCGCTCAAAGATAAGTTGAGTCCTCAGCTGATCTCTCTGATGTGCCCTCCACAGCTGCCGTGATGTGAGTCACAGCAGCTGGGTGGTCCGGCTTCCTATTTATACATGGTTCCAACCGGAAGTAAAACAAGAGGGTCAGCTTGCTGACATCGCTTCTGGTGCAGATGTCCCCTGAACCGCGCATGCACAGTAGCCTCTGGAGCGGCGAAATAAGGAGACAAAAACTGCTAGCGCCATCCAGCTGCCAAAAAGAAAAAGAGGGGGAGACAAAGCCTCCTCCTTGGCAGGGGACGTCTGCACATCCAGCAATATAACCAACATGCGAATGACACCAACACTTCCATCAACACAGCATATACATAGATAACAATGGCAAGATATTTAAAAAAAACTTATACAAAAATATCCATCATATAACGATTATTAAACATTTTTAAATTTAAAAAAAACAATAGAAAAATAATAATAATTATAATAGACAGTAGTATGAAAGTATCAGTGAGAATAATTAACCGGCTATATGGCATATCTATAGCCACTTCAGCGCCAGAGGATTTTACCACCTTCCTGATCAGAGCACATTTTGCGATTCGGCACTGCATTGCTTTAACTGACAATTGCGCGGTCGTGTAACGTTCTACCCAAACAAAATTGATGTCCTTTTTTCCCCACAAATAGAGCTTTTTTTTGGTGGTATTTGATCTCAATATTTTTTAACTTTTTGCTATAATAAATATCCCCAAAAATATATATAAAAAAATTTTCTTCAGTTTATTGTACATATTTTTGGTATAAAAAAAAAAATCGCAATAAGCATATATTGATTGGTTCGCACAAAAGTTATAGCGTTTACAAAATATGGGATAGTTTTATGGCTTTTTTATTATAATTTGTTTTTCTACTAGTAATGGCGGCGATCTGCGATTTTTATCGGGACTGTGACACATCGGACCATTTTGACACATTTTTTGGGACCAGTGGCATTTTTACAGTAATCAGTGATATAAAATTGCATTGATTACTGTAAAAATGTCACTGGCAGTGAAGTGGTTAACCACTAGGGGGCAGAGAAGGGGTTAAATGTGTCCTAGTGTGTGTTCTAAACAGTGTTAATTTAGTCGACTAAAGCGACTAAAACATTTTAGTCGACTAAATGAATATTATTTTAGTTGACTAAAATACAACTAAAACTAAAACAACTGAGATGACTAAAATACCACTAAAACTAAAATGGCATTTTAGTCAAAAGACTAAAATGGAACTAAAACTAAAATGGCATTTTAGTCAAAAGACTAAGGCCGCGTACACACGCGCGGACTGTTGGCCCAACCTTGTCCGCTGAACAGTGTTTGGGCGGACAGTCCGCTCGTGTGTGGGCTTTCAGCGGACAGTTTCAGCGGACAGTTGGACGGACAAGGTTTTACGGAAATTCCGAAAAACTGTCCGCTGAAACCTTGTTTCAACGAACAGTCCGCCCGTGTGTAGGCTTGTTCGTCAAACAAAGTTCCGCGCATGCTCAGAAAGGATTTTCAAGCCGAAAGTTATAATGCAGTGTATAGGACGTCGTATTTTGCGTCCCGTCGTACGTGCCGTTCACGTCATCGCGCACGGTTTCAGCAAACTGTTCGTTCGTCGTGTGTGGCCATGTCCGTCCATGCTAAGTTTGAGCGGACTGTTCGCTCAAACTGTTGGACGGACAAAGTTGGGCCAACAGTCCGCGCGTGTGTACGCGGCCTAAGACTAAAACTAAATTGAAATTTGATTTCAAAATTAACACTGGTCTGTAGTGCATCTTCATATCTCAATACCATAATAAATAACATATTAGATTTTTCACTCCAGCAGTATATAATGAGTTAGGAAATTGTAGAGAAATGTTAAAGAATGCATTACAATTTAATTACACTCATTAGATTTTAGATGATTAAAATGAGTTTTAGTCTACTAAAAAGTAGTGGAGATTTAGTCGACTAAATATGACTAAAACTAAAACAATTGCAGAAGACTAAAATGGGACTAAAACTAAAATGCCATTTTAGTCCTAAAACAAAATCGAAATTTGCTGCCAAAATTAACACTGGTTCTAACTGAAGGGGGGATGGGACTGTGCAGGGGAGATGACAGATTTCTGTATTACAAATGAATGTTGTAATAAATTAATTTTTCTAAATATCTTCTATGGTTGTACTTGCCTCATGGCAGACATATGCATCCTTAAAAATCCTAACTACTTTTAAGGGACAGGTTTCTATCTGCTTCCTTTAAATTTCTTGTATGTTCCTATGTATAACTACAATATTCCACCCATAATCCCCATGTAGAAAAAAATAATGATATGCATATTCTTAGCAGAAATTGGTTTAATATGTTCCTATGTATGTTTAGCTACAATATTCCACCCATAATCCCCATGTAGAAAAATAATTATATGCACATTCTTATCAGAAATGGGATGAATATGTTTCTATGCATGTTTAGATACAACATTCCACCCATAATCCCCTTGTAGAAAAATAATTATATGCATATGCTTATCAGAAATGGGTTAAATATGTTCCTATATATGGTTAACTGTAATATTCCACCCATAATTCCCATATAGAAAAATAATGATATGCATATTATTATGATTAATGGGTTAAATATGTTCATTGTCAGGCATTAACATGATATTCCTCCCATAAACCATATAAAATAATAATTCTACTCATATTCCCATCAAAACAGGTCAAATGTAATTTTTTCATTAGCAAGTGAACATTTAAACATTAGCAACTGCTTCTTGCAACATTGTATCAAGCACTGCAGGAAAGCATAACATATTTTGAGAAACAACAGAGTCATTACCATATATATGTGTATAAAATACACTGATATCTAGTGGGGGTTCTCAGCATTACAGCCAATAATCCAATCATCCCATCATCCCAATATGCAGTTTAGTATGTCCCAAATAAAGTGTTAGCTGGAGTTTGGCTTCAAATTATTTAATGTAGCTAAATTAGCTAGTACATCTAGCACTAACCCCCTCCCTAGACAGAAAGTGCTGCTGTCCAAAGATGTCTATGTTGTTCCCCTAGTCTAGTGTAGGCACTCTAAGCCCTTGTACACACGGTCGGACATTCCGACAACAAAATCCATAGGATTTTGTCCGAAACTTGTGTTGAATACACACGGTCGGACAAGTTGTCGGAAAATCCGATCGTTCAGAAAGTGATGACGTTATTTCGTTACGACGGGACTACATTCAGGCTAGTAGCCAATAGCTTTGGTCTAGGAATTTGATCTGAGCATGCGTGGCATTTTGTCCGATTGGAATTCTCTACAAACGATAGGACAAAGTCCCATCGGATCATGTTGTCGGAAAATTTTATAGCCCAGCTCTAAAACGTTGTCGGTCGGATATTCCCGATGGAAAAAGTCTGATGGAGCCCACACACGGGCGGATTATCCAATAACACGGTCTGATCGGACATTTTCCGTTGGAATGTCCGACCGTGTGTACAAGGGCTAATACATACGGGGTGTTACTGGCCACATTACCAGGTGAAAACAAATGCAGCCACCACATCTAATAATTGGTAACCTGCAAAGTGTAACACATTTTTTTTTTGGAGGTTTTTTTTATGCATCAGTAGCCAGCCAGCAAGACATAGTAACACCAGCAGACATAAACACACCCACCTAGAATTAATGACCAATCCAGTATCACCACTCGTGTGAAATTAGCTAGGCTGGTAAACCATCATATGCATAGACTTAGCATCGCTGTGATTTATATTATAAAAATATTAAGCATATACATGGTAGAAATGTACAAAATACTTATCCACATCTTTAATTTATAATTATCTCGTGTCATATTATTCCCCCTTGAACCCCCCCCCCCCCCCCCCCTCATCCCTGGATCTATTTTCCTTGTTACCCTTCTAATTTAGCCTATGTCTCACATTCCTTGCGCGTATATTTCAGATGTTTTGAATACATTCCATTTCATCCAGGTAGCTTTATAGGCTTCAATCCGTCCCTGGTCAGCTCCGCAAAGGTACTCCATATTGCTTATATATTCCACTCTCTGTAACCATTCTTTTATGGCTGGTTTCCTAGTACACAGCCATTTTTTAGGAATAAGCCCCTTTGCGGCGTTGAGCAAGAACGGGACCAACGTTTTCCTATATTGTATCACAGTTTTAGCTGTTCCATGAAACAAGCAAGTCCATGGGTGTTGCGGAATCTTTTCCCCTGTTATCTTCTCTATATATACTAGTATTTCCTGCCAGTATGCTCTTATGCATGGACATTCTCACCATATATGCATTGTTGTTCCTATTTCGTTACAATTCCTCCAACACTGGGGAGGGTTATTTGGATGAATTTTATTAATTCTAGCTGGGGTCAAGTGCCAGCGCACCATGCATTTGTAATTTGCCTCTATCGAGGTTATGTCCGTTGCATAATTGTGTACTGCACCTATCATTTTTATTTAGTCTAATTTTGTACCCATATCGTGTTCCCATTTATTTATGAAAGGTAAGGTCCCATGACTTTCTAGATCTGTTAACATTGCATATATTTGGGATATTCTATGTCTTATTGGTATTTTTCTGTTACAGAGCTTTTCGATTGGGGTTAATCCTTTCCTCATCTCTACTTGGTTGGAGGATTGTGCTTACAAAGTGCTTTATTTGTAAATATTCCCAGTCCTTTAAATAGTGCCACCCCTGGATCCTAATTAAATCTTGCCTATCTATAATTTTCCTGTGGGTTGTAATATCTTTTAATTGTGCACCCTCCATTTGTTTTCCCATCTGTGTCCCATTTCCAGTTATAAAAAAATTGGTGCCCGATAGTGGGAATTAAAGGGGAATTATATTTCCATTTTTCTTTTCGGTGTAGTGTGTCCCATATTTTAAGTACTATTTTGGTTAGCTCATGCATGTTTATACTATGTGTTCTAAATTTCGGTGGAATCCATATAATTTTTTTGAAGTTGTGTCACGTAGAGTGTTTCTTCCATTTTTACCCATCTCTTTTTAGTATTTAGTTTTGCCCACTCCACCAATCTTGTCAAGATAATTGCCATTTAATACCTTTTTACACCTGGGCATGCCATCCCTTCTTTTTTTTTTTCCTGGATAACAAATTATTGTTTACCCTGGCTTTTTTATTCTGCCATACATATTTCAGGATTATTGTTTTCATTACTTTAAAGAAGGTTGATGGTATTTCTATCGGGAGCATCTGAAATGTATATGTTATCTTCGGTAAGATCACCATTTTTAATATGTTTATTCTACCCAACCATGAGATTGGTCTTTTCTCTATTTTTTTTAACTCTTTTCATTTTGTTGAGTAGTGGAATGTAGTTGGCTTGATATAACTTATCTATTGTGGGGGTTAATTTGACTCCCAGATATGTCATCTCTTTTCTCTCCCAAGTAAAGGGGAATTCTTGTTGCAGTAAGCTTACTTCTTTTTTATCTAAGTCCATATTCAAAATTACCGTTTTTATAGGGTTAATCTGGAAATTTGAGAGCGCACGATATTGTTTAAGTTCTTTTATTAAATTGGGTAGTGACAGCCTTGGTTTGGTCATGTATAGGAGTATGTCGTCTGCATATGCCGCAAGCTTATGCTCTTCCTCTCCAATTTTAACTCCGCCTATATCAAGGTTATTCCGTATTTTAGTTAATAATGGTTCTAATGCGATTTCATACAAAAGTGGCGAGAGCGGGCATCCTTGCCTTGTGCCGTTAGACATTTCAAAAGCAGACAACATACTCTCATTGACTCCCCTACCCTGGCTGTAGGCTGTTTACATAGGTTGCTAATCCATCTCGTGATTCTTGGTCCCAGTCCTATGCTCCAGAGTGTTTCAAACCTAAATATACAGTCAACACGATCAAATGCCTTTTCGGCATCAATCAAAATTAAAATCATTGGGGGCCTTCTTTCTTTTTCTTTATTCATTAATAATAGCGTTCTTATGCTATTATGTTTCCCCTTCCTACCTGGTACAAAACCTGTTTGATCAATATTTATCAGGTCTGGCATAAGATTTTTTAATCTTGATGCCAGCACTTTCGCATGTAATTTTGTATCTGCATTTAATAATGCAGTAGGACGATAATTTGAGCAAATATTTCTATCCTTTCCTTCTTTTTGTATAACTGATATATTTGCTAGGAGAGATTTCTTTCTTAGTTCTTCGTTTTTCCCTATACTGTTAAAATATTTACATAATTCTGGGAATAGCTGTTCCTTAAATCTTTTATAATATTTAATTGAGAACCCGTCTGGGCCTGGACATTTTCCCCCTGGGGTTTCTTTTAGAGCCTTATGAATTTGCTCCTGGGTGATGGGGTCATCCAATAATTCAGAGCTTTCTGTTGTTATTTTTAATAAATTGACTTCTGCTAAGTACTCCTGTATTTTTGTTTTTCTACACTCTTGACGTGTCTCTCTAGTTCTTATTGCGTAAAGAGCACTATAATATGTTTTAAACACATTCGCAATATCTGTTATTATTAGTATACCAGTAATGGCGCAAATTCTGAATCTGAGCACGTAGGAGTGCTCCGGGTCCTGCTTCCGGCTCTATGATTGAATTTAGACACCGCGTCTGATTCCTCGCCCTGGCGCCCTCCCCCTCGTATTGAGCTGCTGATTTTGCTGTCTACCATGGGCTGATGGCTCTTTTGGAACCCAAGTTGGTTATAAAGTGGAGAGTCGAGGGTTTAAGCCATCGGTCGTAGCCATAGATTGTTCGGAGCCTGCACCTGGTCTGTTGCCTCTGCCACCCCTGCCGGAGTGAGTAGGAGAGAAGATCGGGAGGATACCGGTAATATATTGATTGCAGTAGCCTTTCTTGGCCGGTCTCCAGTGTTCTCCCCTCCCCCGCTAGCTGCTCTGATACCTGGAACAAGCTCTCTATTTCCTTACCTTCTTGTCGGCAATCTCTCCACTCTCTCGTATACTGCCCAGCGAACAGAGGAGGGGAGGAGAAGGGCCCTCCAAGGTACAGCACTGGACGGATGGGATGTTGGAGCTGAGAGGAACCCCTGCTGGATAATTTTGGAAGTTCTCCCTACAGATAAGTAGTAGATTGAACAGGGAGATCGAGGTTTGCAAGGATCTTTTCTTTCATTCCCTCACTCCCTTATCTCCCTCACCTCCCCCTCCTCCCTGATTCCCTGACTCCCACCTACCTTCTCTCGGTGTTCCCTCTCTTCCCTAGACCGGAGAAGCAAGGACCAAAGCAGTAAAGAAATACTTAAACATAAAAGAGGTGGAGAGTACAGTGAATACAGCACACAGTGAACATGGTATTTAAAGCAAATATATAGCAAATAGTATATTTCGCAAATGTATGCCGCAAAAATTATATGTCACTAGAAATCTTTAACTAAACAGGGCAAATATGAAAAAACTTTCGCCATATCAATACTGCCACTACCATCATACTGTTATACTGTTACTACTAAACTTTTTATAGCTCAAACAAAGATCTAAGATATTGCATATTATTATAAATAAGTATACCTAGGAATGTACTTAAGAACGTATGGACAGACATGAGAAATAAACTGCTTTAAACAGGACAGGAGAGAGGGTGAGAGAGGGGAAGGGAAAGGGAAAGAAAAAGAGGGAGGAAAAAGAGAAAAAGCAGAAAAACGCATGCCAACTATCCATATAACTATTCAACGATCCATATGAAATCTTATAGACAAATAAAGAGAGTGGGAGGTGGTCTAGGGAGTGAGGTGACAACAACAGGAGAAGGAAGAGGGTGGATGGAAATACCCACCATCCCTTCACCAGCGTTTTAATAGTAGCACGAGGGAAGAGTGTGTTCCTGGGATTATATAGAAATTACCGTTCCCTATTAAAAGGGGTCCCTGTGAAGAATGAGGGGTAAGGCGCCTAGAGGGGGATCGATATATTATCAGAATCAAATATAGATCAAGAGTCACCCTTAGAGGCGGAGATAAGAGATGAAGAAGTCCAGCATGAAAAATCCTCCTTACCAACTAGAAATGAAATCGAGACTATGTTTGCGGCCTTGGAAAAATCACTTAAAACAGAAATGGAAAGAATTCAAAGAAATCTTGGGCATATTCTTGAACGAGTTGAAGATGTGGAAAAAAAACCACAAACTAATAGTATCAATATGGGGAAATTAGAAGCAGAAACTAAATCCTTGAAAAAAGCGCAAGCTCGAGAACCAGGACAATAGGGACCAAAGAAAAAATATAAGGATACGAGGTGTCCCAGAGACCTCCCAACAAGAAGACTTAATAGAAATTACAAAGAAGATCTGCAATCCTCTGATGGCCAAGGAAATAATGGACCCAATAAAAATTGAGAGAGTCCACTGGATAAGAAGGGCAAAAGAATTTATACATGATAATCCTCGAGATATTATGTGCGATTTGAACACTGGGAAGATAAAAATTTCCTCTGGCAAAGCCTGAGGGGAAAGCCGCCATTAAAGTATGAAGGGAGCCCTATTCAACTGTATCAGCATCTGTCAAAAGAAACTTTGAAAAGAAGAAGAGATCTAAAACCTCTATTGGTGACATTAGTTGAAAATAATGTTCAATGTAATTGGGGCTTTCCCTCATGCCTAATTGGCAAGAAAAACAGACGCACAGCTAGATTGAGATTTACTGACGATATTACGGAATTTTGTAGGAAATTGGATATCCCCATAATGGAAGTTTGTCCAGAAGAAAGGCCAGGATAACAACTCTCCAGAAAAGGGTGCAACAATTAGCATTAGATCTCAAAAAGAACATAATTCTTTTCTCCCTCCTCTTCCCTTTTTTTTTTCTTCTTCTCCCTCTCCCTCACTAGAGAGATTGAGGGGAATATTGGAGGGGGGGGGGGGGGGTAGAGTTTGGCGGGTGAGAGCAGGGGAAGTAGGAATAGACAGATATCAAAAAGAGCTGGAAGACAGGAACTGGACTCTTGGCATGTTCAGAAACCACCTCAATTGTAAATAGGGGGTGAGTTTAGACGGAGCCATACAGAACTCCACCTCAAGCCAAAGAGAGCAGGGGGACAAGGCGGTCCCTTAGATTAGGCTACAGACCATGGGGTCAAGGTTCCAACTGAAGTGGGGGGAGGGGTTTAAGGTTGGGAGGGGGGAGGGAGGGGTCATTGGGGAGGGGGGTGTGGGATGGGGGGGTAGGATCTGTATGTCTTTGTTTTCTCTCAACAAGTAAGAAAGTTAACAAAGCCAAATTATGACAGGCGTTAAGTTTATCACATACAATATAAGAGGGCTGACTTCCCCCGAAAAAAAAAAATGCTTAAAGAGCTAGAAAGATACAGGGGAGACATAATATTCCTACAAAAGATGCATATTGCATTGGATTCAAACATTAAATTGTATTCAGGTGTATTTCCAACATGATATTACGCAGATTCCCCTACTAGGAGAGCAAAGGGGGTTGCTATTGGGATAGCCAGAAATATTAATTTCACCTTGGAAGATAGGAAAGTAGACCCAGACGGTCGCTTTTTGTTCCTGAGGGGAACTCTTCAGGGTGAAAGGTATACCCTAGCAAACGTATTTTGCCCTAACAAACGGCCAAAAAAATATTTAAATAAAATTTTTAATACCCTAATAGACTTTAAACAGGGTCACTTGATCTTGGCAGGAGACTTTAACTTCTATCTAGATCAAGATTTGGATAGTACGTCTCGTGCATCGAATAGAGAAAATAAACAACTAAAATTGTTAATAAACTGCAGTTGGTGGATGCATGGAGAACACTATACCCAATGAAAAAGGATTATACATTTTACACGACTCGTACTCCAGATTGGACTATATTTTATTAGATCTTGACTTGCTGGAACAGGTTACGGGGGAGGGCGTTCAAAATCATCTCTGCGTCTGACCATGCCCCGACGAAGGTAAAGATAAGATTCAAAGAACCGGGTCAGAGAGGGTGCTCCTGGAGACTGAATGAAGACCTAATAGATGATGAAGAAATAGGAAAAATAATACAGATTGAGATTTAACAATACTTTAATATATAAATGTTACACCAGATGTCTTAAGGGCTACACTCTGGGAGGCTCATAAAGCCTATATTAGGGGTAAATTGATTTCCTTAGGTGCATGGAGAAAGAAGGAAAGAGAAATAAAAATGAAAAATGTAGTAAAGGAATTGCAAGAGTTGGAATTAAAACACAAAATACAACTAGATAGAGAAATACAACAGAAAATTATTATAAAAAAAGGCCAATTAAATGACATTATGGATCAAGAGACTAGAAAAATATTTAAAAATATGAAAAAAAATCCATTACTTCCCCAATGACAGGCCAGAACTCTGCCTTGTTTACATAGGAGGAGCTCTGTCCTGTGTATCTTCTGGATGATCGGCCGGTGCCGGCAGTCATCCATTGGCCCTGCACCTGTTGATCTGCATCTGCTGTGTTTGATCACAGCACAGCCAGGCGTGCACTCCCCCTACATGGAAGTGCTGGATGAAGGGGAGTAAATCTTCTGCAGGTCAAGTGGGTAAAGGAGAAGGGGACTATACACACAAAATGGTAATACTCTTTGGGTTTATTTACTAAAGGCAAATCCACTCAGCACTACAAGGGCACTTGGAAGTGCAATCACTGTAGATCTAAGGGGAAGATCTGAAATGAGGGGAAGCTCTGCTGATTTTATCATCCAATCATGTGCAAACAAAAATGCTGCTTTTTCTTTTTCTTGCATGTCCCCCTCAGATCTACAGTGACTGCACTTGGAAGTGAACAGTGGATTTGCCTTTAGTAAATAACCCCCTTTATAATTTATGGAGAGCATGATGGCCCTTTCTATGACCTCCATAGAGGTCACTTACTCTACAATATTTAAATATCCGGGAAGTTTTTTGAGGGCAAAGGTGTGTCCTCCAATTAACAGTTTACATAAACTTGGTCAATCCTATTTGTAAGCGAAATATGTGTTTTATAGTAACATGGCGACACCTGAGCATTGCTTGTTCTGTTAATCATAACATGGTAACCATAAGAAAGCTAAAGCTCTTAACAAAACATGGACGTTCTCCTCCATTATCAAGAAACATGGTCACTTGGGTGGATCACAAGTTCACAGTGCTTTTTTTGAGGTTGATTTACTAAAAGCAAATCCACTGTTCACTTTGCAAGTGAGGCTGCACTCTTTTGCAAATTTTCCCCAGAGCTTAGTGGATGTGGTGAAACCCAATCGGGTGCAAGAACATGTTTTTTTTAAATAACTGCATTTTTTTCTTGCCTGTAATTGGATGACGGAAGTGAGCAGAGCCGCAACTCCTTCACCAATCTCAGAATACAACCGCAAATGCAAAGTGAACAGTCTATCATGGGCTGCACAGTGGTGTAGTGGGCAGCACTCCCACCTAGCAGTAAAAAGGGTCAGTGGTTCAAATCCCAACAACAACACTACCTACCTGGAGTTTGCATGTTCTCCCTGTGCCTGCATGGGTTTCCTCCGGGTACTCTGGTTTCCTCACACACTCCAATGACGTGTTAATTAGCTTCGGTTCAAAAAAAGAAAACTTGGCCCTAGTATATGAATGTGAGTTGGGGACCTTGGATTGTGGACTCCCTTCTGGGTAAGGACTGATGATACTCAGGTTGGACCGGTGTCTTTATTCAACCTTACTAACAGTCTGTTTGTATTCAGTAATCACAGAAAAGAGAGGGAGAAGATAGAGATGGCATAAGTGGTTGGTTGAAGTCTGGTAAGATGCAGGAGCTTCATAAAATGTATCATAGACTCAAAAATAGTTTTCTCTTTCCATTCTTATATTCCTGACCCCTGCACTATATACACTACAGGCAGTCCCTGAGTTACGAACGACTCCTACTTACGAACGGCCTCAAATGCCAGCCACTTGTGCTCCACACTGGTCCTCGATACCTCTGAGGAGTAATAGAAAAACTAGGCCTACTATAATTGCGTGTGAATTGTACCTCAAATGCCAGCCACTTGTGCTCCACACTGGTCCTCAATACCTCTGAGCACCTCTGGACACATCCCACACTGCAGTACTACATGTTTTGCATGGCCAGAAGAGCCCCAGATTAAGTAGTCTTACGCCCTGTACACACGGTTGGACATTCAAACTACAAAATCCATCAGATTTTTTCCGACGGATTTTGACCCAAACTTGTCTCGCATACACACAGTCGCACAAAGTTGTCAGAAAATCCGATCGTTCAAAATGAGGTGCCGTAGAACGCGTACGACGGGACTATAAATAGGGCAGTAGCCAATATCTTTTGTCTTGTAATTTATTCTGAGCATGCTTCGCACATTGTCCGTCAGAATTGTCTACACATGATTGGAATTTGTTGTTGGAAAATTTTAGATCCTGCTGTAAATTCCTACGGAAAAAGTCTGATGGAGCTCACACACGATCGGATTTTCCGACAACAAGATCTGATCGCACATTTTCCTTCGGAAATTCCGACCGTGTGTACAGGGCATTAGAGGTGAAGTCAGATAGCAGATGCCTGTATGTATCAGAAATGGAATAGGTCATATTAAGCAATTGATCAGGGACAGGCGAAACCTTTTAGAAGCACCAGGACAACAGGATTTGACATGAGTAACTGTCTGATGATAATAAAAAAGTTGCTGTGCAAGAAGTTGGAACTAGAAATGTAGGAGGTTAATTTAAGCTTTTTCCGAATATCCTGCCATGCAATCATAGTGATTTGGAACAAAACATTGTGTTGAAGAGTCCTTAGGAGGGATTATACCCAAAAGATCATAGGGAAAAGTGATTTGAGATCCCAAGGCATAATTTACATAAACAGAGGTTTGTGAAGTAGGGAAGGTATCGATCCTATGTTCCTGCAAAGCAGGAACATATATCAATGCCTTCCTATAGTAAAAACACCTCCCCCACAGTGAGAAAGCACAGGCTAGGCACGCAGTTAACCCTTTGATCACCCCTGATGTTAATCCCTTCCCAGCCAGTGTCATTAGTACAGTGACAGTGCATGTTTTTAGCACTGATCACTGTATTAGTGTCACTGGTTCCTAAAAGATGTCAGAAGTGTTAATGTTCAATTTGTCCGCCGCAATATCGCAGCCCCGCTATAAGTCACTGATCGCCACCATTACTAGCAAAAAAAAATTGAAAAAATCCCATAGTTTGTAGACGCTATAACTTTTGCGCAAACCAATCAAAATACGCTTATTCAGATTTTTTTTTTTTTTTTTACCAAAAGATTACATATTGGCCTAAATTGATGAGGAAATTATATTAAAAAAAAAATAAAAAATTATTGGATATGTTTTATAGCAGAAAGTAAAATATGTATTTAAATTTTTTCTAAATTGTGTTTGTTTATAGCACAATAAAAAAAAAAAAGAGGTGACCAAGTACCACCAGTAGAGAGCTCAATTTGTGGGGAAAAGCGACATAAATTTTATTTGGGTACAACATCACACGAATGCGCCGAATTGCTAGCCCTTGTACACGCGGTCGGACATTCCAATGGAATATGTCCGATCGGACCATGTTGTCGGATAATCCGACCGTGTGTGTCCGACCAACAAAGTTTGAATTTTCCGACAACATGATCCAATCGGACTTTGTCCGATCTTTTGTAGAGAATTCCGATCGGACAAAGTGCCACGCATGCTCAGGTCAAATTACGAGACCAAAGCTATTGGCTACTAGCCGCAACGTAGTCCCGTCGTAACGAACGAACGTCATCACGTTCTGAGCGATCGGATTTTCCAACAACTTTGTCCGACCGTGTGTATGCAACACCAGTTTCCGACAAAATCCGACGGAAAAAAATCAGACGGTTTTTGTTGTCGGAATGGCCGACCGTGTGTACAAGGGCTTAAAGTAACACAGTGCCATATCGCAAAAAATGGCCTGCTCATGAAGGCGGTAAATGTTCCGGAGATCAAATGGTTTATATACGCCACACATCGGGATGGATACCACCATATAAAAAGGAAAAACTCTAATAGTAGAAAACCTTTTTTAATTAAAATCTATCCACTAAAAACAACAAATTTGCCGCATACATCATATTGTGCAATGCATGACCTTGCACCAGGATTACATCGCTTAAACATGTAAAGCACCGGCTCTGCCATTACAGCTCTCCTAACAGCCCAAGCGCTTCTTCCTCCTGGAATTTCTGGGTGTACCTCACACTTCCAGGTGTACGTAGGAGGATGATGTCACTTCCTGCATGCCCGCACTAAATATATTTGCAGTGTAATTGATGTTTATCACTGTATTATCTGCAGGAGCTGTTTGGTTACTGCACCTTATGTGCTATATGGACTGAAATTTGTAGCCAGCTAAACAAATGCATCAATAATGTTACTAATGAACTATATCTTCTTGGTGTGTTTTTATCCTTATTCAGACATCCCAACCTGCAAGAACTCATTTCAGGGAGGTGGCGCTCCGCACAACCCACACCCACAACCCCCCCTCTCCACTGTGAAATGTGGGCATGGCTTAAATTGCACTACATATTGGATGTGACTTAAAGGGCTTAAAAGTCTGAAATGACTTGCATAGTGCAGAATTCAATAATGTTAACTAGGGAATGTACAGTTCGGAGTGTCCAGCGGTGGGTAGTATGTACAGGAGAGGAGTGTGGTGTGTATGGAGGTGGGTAGTATGTGCATGATGGTGTCAAGAGGGCAGTGGATGGTGTCAGTAGTGATTTTTTTTTTTTTTACAATTACATTTTTTTGTATTTTTTTTTTTCCAAAATGCTTTTTGGGGGCCAGTGGATGGTGTCATTAGGGCAATGGACAGTGTCATCTTCACTCTTTATTTCTGTATTTTTTGATTTTGCAATGAATGGGGTGGGGGAGGGGGGTAGTGGACAGTGTCAGGAGAGTAGTGGACGGTGTCTGTGTTTTTTTTGTTTTTTTTAAATCATTTTTTAAATATTTTTTTTCACAGTGCTTCTGGGGAAGGGGGTATGTGGCAGTGGACGGTATCAGTAGGGCAGTGGATGGTGTCAGTAGTTTTTTACTTTTAGGTATTGATTTTTTTACAATTTAATTTGTTTTTAATATTTTTCACAATGCTTTTTGGGGGAAGGGGTTGAGGCAGTGGACAGTTTTGGTAGGACAGAGGGGAGTGGTGTCAGTAATGTTTTATCTTATATATATTTTTTTTACAATTGAATTTTTTATATTTTTTTTACAATTACATTTTTTTAAGCAGACCCCTGATATCTCCCCTTTAAGACAGAGAAAGAGACTGAGGACACAGATTCCCCAAGCCCTTTCTCTGCATTGAAGATGAATGGAGAGGAGACACAGTGTAGTAATCACAGTGGAGTGTAGCAATCACAGTTTACTCTGCTCAGTTTTCACAGGACACAGTTGCGATCTCGCTCACTGCGTCCAATACATAACAGGAAGGGGTCCGTTGGTAAATGACAATATTACCGTCCCCTTCCTCTGCTCTCCATCCTAACACCCTAACGCAGAGGGACACAGGGTTGGAGGAAAATGGAGGGGAGGGCAGAGGAGGAGGACAGCGGGCCAGAGCAGAACGGAGGGGGACACATGGAAGACATGCCACTGCCGTCCAGGATCAGCCCTGCAGCCAGGAGATCGCAGGGTATTCGCGTGTGTCTGGGAGCCTGCTACCAAATACGGGAGACTTGGGATGTCTGCTTATTGTAATATGCCTTAATGCACAGTATATACAGTCATTTAAAATTAAAGTGTCATTAAACCCAGACAATGAAAAACTCTCATTACATGCTATATAACAGAGTGTTCATACTCACAAAGCCAATAAAGCATTAATTTTGTGTAGAGTGATACATACCTGGTTGATCCTGCCTTCAGCTGTCCCTCCTTTCTTCTCTGTGTCCCCACTGCAGGCTAAGATTGTGTAGACCACCTGGTGTCCACTACTGAGCATGCTCATAATTCAGTTCCCTTCTAAGCTTGTCATTTCCTCCTTTTTCTTATCTGTGAAGCCCACATGAGTATAGGGTTACACATGAGTGGTAAATTACACTCTTACCCTTCCCTATTTTCTCCTCCATGTCCTCCCACTGCTCAACACTATGGGGGCCGGATATAGTATGGTGATTGATTTTATTTACTAAGAAACTCACAAAAATGCTTAGTTCTAATATAAAACAGTATTAAATATAAGTGCTTATACATGCAAGGTAAAAAAAGAGCCTTGGATGCAGATGCCATCTGAACAAAATGAAAGCTAGTGCCAATCATCTCTACCTAAACCATATTAATGCACAAAAAATACACATCTGATGTTCAATAAAGATTTATAGGGAGCTATAAAACAGTTTTTTGATATGTCTGATGGTATTTGAATTGCTTTTCTGAAACGTTTTATTTTAGTCATGTGACCGATACAGCACCAATCAGGGCTGGCTAGATACAGATTCACACTCTATAGAGAGCAGTGGCGGTGCGTCCATAAGGGCACATGGGTGCCTCCCCCTCTCTCCAGACACCCTCTGACGCCAGAATTACAGTGGCGGGGGGGGGGGGTTGTTTTTGAAGCACCTAATTAGAGCCATAGGCTCTAATATGCATCAAAAAATGTGACCTGCGAGCGCCATGCTTGGCGCTCGCAGTTTACCCAGATGTGTTAGAACAGCAAATGAATATTCGCTGTCCTAACACTGAACCGCCTCTCCGCCAATCAGGTGCTCGGGTCTGTTACCAGTCACCTGATTGGCTGAAATTACAGGCGCTGTGATTGGACCCCTAATGGGAGAGGACAGGAGGAAACTAATGGAGAACACCACTTGGAGGACATCGCTTACCGCCGTCACCCATTGTCCCATTGAAACAGGTTAAGTGCCGGGCAGACGTCGAGCGGGTGGGGGGGGGGGGGGGTCACAGTAGCGCCATTGGATGGCACAGTGGCAGTGTGTGATGGGCACAGTGGCAGCATTTGATGGCACAGTGGCGGCTGTGCACATTGACTTTTCTGTTATTTTGTCCTATTTGTTGTGTACTTCACAATAAAAAAAAAATATATATTTAAAGTCGTGCTTTTCTGCATGTTCTGTAAATTAAATGATGCAAATTCTCAAACAATCCATGTTAATTACAGGTTGTGAGGCAACAAAACATGAAAAATGCCAAGGGGGTGCATACTTTTGCAAGGCACTGTACTTTCTCACACTTTCTAGACTTTGGAACGAGTCATTCTATACTATTTTTACAGCCAATTACAGCTGATTACTCTGAAATTGTCTTATCTTGTAAAGTTTATAAGCATATTGACCTAGAGAGATATTTCTAATAAAGTTTAGTGTGTTAAAGGAAACCCTACAAAACATGGAAGCTGCTGAGCTTTACTGATAATGCTGGCTGCAGTCCTGATCCTCTTGACGTCATACACCAGTGGTTCTCAACCTTAGTCCTCAAGTAGCCCCAACAGGCCATGTTTTCAGGTTTTCCTTTATCTTGCACAGGTGATTTAAAACCGAGTCAATAGCTTGGTAATTTGGACAGCTATTTTATCTAATGCCGCATACACACGATCGGACTATCCGGCGGACTTAGTCCAGTGGACAAACTGCCGGACTTTGCAGCGGAGGTCCGCTAGACTTTCTGAACGAGCGGACCTGCCCACACACGACCGGACTTTTCTGGTGGACAACCCGCCGGACTATGGCGGGAATCCACCGGACTTTTGAAATGAACGGACTTGCCCACACACGGAGAAAAGTCCATTTATTTTGAACGTGGCTCCAGGTAGACGGGACTAGTGAAGGAAGTCAATGTCGCCACCTCCATCGGCGAGATTGACACGTCGCTAGCCCCGTCACCTGGTATGGACTTAAAGGGGAAACCCTACGCCAAAAAAACGGCGTGGAGGTCCCCCCAATGTCCATATCAGACCCTTATCCAAGCACGCAGCCCGGCTGGTCCGGAAAGGGGGTGGGGACGAGCAAGCACCCCACCTCCTGAGCTGTACCAGGCAGCATGCCCTCAACATGGGGGGTGCTTTGGGAAAGGGTGGGCCCTGTGGTCCCCCCACCCCAAAGCTGATGCTGTATAAAAGTGTAGCGCTTCTCAGAAAAAAAATGTAAACACCAAACATAATTATGCCTTCCTTATAAGTGCAAAATTATACAAATGTGTTCAGTGAAAAAATCTCACTGTGGAATGGTGCACATAACACATAAATTCTTACATAAATATAAACATGTATTTGTGAGTCAAAAATGAAAGAAAAGACTTTTCCAAAAAAATTCTAGGAAAGGAAAAAAAGAAGAAAAAAGGGGAAAACAAAGTCCCAATAACACAGTACAGAGTCCTTTGTGTATAGTATCCTTCTATAATCCACAAGTGTGCAGGAAATATGTTACACCTCCTTTCAGAAAAACTTGTGCAATAACCATGTGAAGATTCCCGTCACCAGGCAAATTGAACGCTTACCGGAATAATTGGATCCTCACAAATTTACATTTGGGGGATCATACAGACTTTTGCAACCATATGCAGATTCTCACAGCAACCAGTTATCCAGGAGGGCCTCGAATATAAACAATCCCTTCATATGTTGAGAGGTAATTTTAACTCCAGCCAGATATATCCATAGGCATGTTTAAATACATACGAACAGAAAACAGGGACCAAAAATAGTGTAATTCCGTTTTTATAGAAAAATAAAAGATAAAAGTACAAAACTCACATGTGTACAGTAGTTTAAGCGCTTAGCAAGATAAAACACGATTCCAGTAGAGTCCCAACGCGTTTCGTCGTAGAAGACGTCATCTGGGGACTCTGTACTGTGTTATTGGGACTTTGTTTTCTCCTTTTTTCTTCTTTTTTTCGTTTCCTAGAATTTTTTTGGAAAAGTCTTTTCTTTCATTTTTGAGTCACAAATACATGTTTATATTTACGGTATGTAAGAATTTATGTGTTATGTGCACCATTCCACAGTGAGATTTTTTCACTGAACACATTTGTATAATTTTGCACTTATAAGGAAGACATAATTATGTTTGGTGTTTAAAAAAAATTTCTGAGAGCGCTACACTTTTATATAGCATTTGTTTACCTTACACTCGATACCCCAGTGATGTGTTAGCAGCTCTCTTGTGTGTTTCATATATTTTATATATTTTTATATATCTTTTTATTTTTTAATAAGAATAGCGCAGTGTTTTGTTACAAAAATACCCCCACCCCAAAGCACCTTGTCGCCATGTTGACGAGGACAAGGGCCTCCTCCCGACAACCCTGGCTGTTGGTTGTTGGGGTCACCTGGTGAAAAAAAGTGTAAATAAAAAAACACAACACATTTTTAAATTAATTTATTGGACAGCTCCAGTGGTCTTCTCTTCTTCCGTCTTGGGAGGTCTTCTCACCGGACTCCTCCGCTATCTTCTGCTAGCTCTTTTACTAGGAGGCTGGCTTTCTTTGTCATTGCCGCCATAGGGGGTCTTCCAACTTCTGGGTCTTGTCCCGCTCTTCGGAATCCGGGAGCCCCCTTTAATCAGTGGGCCCCCGGATTCCGATAAGCCCCCCCACCCACAGGCCTCAACAACCAACGGCCAGGGTTGTCGGGAAGAGGCCCTTGTCCTCATCAACATGGGGACAAGGTGCTTTGGGGTGGGGGGCTGCCGGGCTCGCTCGTCCCCACCCCCTTTCCTGACCTGCTGGGCTGCGTGCTCGGAAAAGGGTCTGATATGGACTTTGGGAGGACCCCCACGCCGTTTTTTTGGTGTAGGGCTTCCCCTTTAAGTCCATACCAGCTGACGGGGCTAGCGAAGCGTCAATCTCGCCGATGGAGGCGGCGACATTGATTTCCTTCGCTAGTCCCCTCTAGCGGGGGATCTTTAAATTTAAAGAGCCCAGCATAGCCGCATCATCCATTTACAGTGTACTGTGAATGGGGAAAACTACAGGTCCAGACAGCCTTTGCAGCTGCTGGTTTGTACTTCTCAATGAACTACCAGGGTGCTCTTGATTACGAACTGAGTTTCCTGTCAGAGTGCAACTGCCCATGCTTGCCCCTATAGAAAGTACGGCAGACAGCTACACAAACAGTCTGTAAGAGCTGGTATTACACCCACAATCTGATGATCGTGGGTTGGTGCAATGCTTTACAGGTCCCTAAAAAATAAATAAATGCGTATTTTTTCACCTGTGTAGCAAGGTCCCGGGCCTCCTTTGGTCTAATGAAACCTCCAGGGACAGAGATAGCTGACTTACTTCTGTATATGATGGGTTATGAGGCATGGTGGGTGCAAAGCAGTTAGATTCATTGGACACTTCTTGAATGCAAAAGAGATTTTGTTTCTTTTACAGAGCTTTGGGAGAGAGGGTTAGGGCCAAGACACCCTTAGGTAGTTGCAAGATTAATTGTCAGACTCAGAGACTTCAATAGGAGGACAGCCCTGCAGGGAAAGGCATCCAGCGAGACACCATATCTGCATGTGTAGAAATGCTGTCTCCTATGGCAACAGTCTTTAACAGTTTTTAGCAGAAAGTGTAACAGTACCTTCACATCCACTATAATCATTTCTTGTAGTTCTTCAGCCCACTGAGCTCCTGGTCTCTCACTAAATGATTCACTGCCACTAAATCCCTTTAGCTCCTCCAATCTTCACAGTAGTCTCTTCCTCAAGCATCACCCCTGCCTCTCTGCTGGGTCCCTAGCTTGGCACGCTAGATACTTCTCAAGCTTCACCCCACTGGCCTGCTCGGTCCCTGGCTTGACACACAAGGCTGTTCTGCAAGTGTCAACTCCGCTGGCTGGGTCCCTGGCTTGATACCCACTAAAGTTTCTAGATTCTTCACTGTCCCCCCGCTGGTGAGAATATTGATCCGGTACTTGCTTCAGCTAATTACTGTAGTCCCTGGTAATAAGGTGGATGGTCCCTTAGTGGTGACAGCTTTCCCTCTACCTCCAACCATGACAGGTTCTCTGGCCGGCAGAACCGGCACTTCTGGTTGGACTGCAAGGAGCAGTCCCAACCCTGCACTGCTCTATTGCTTCTGGATAGGCCTTCAGACAGACTAGCAGCCAAATGTGCCTGGGATAGGTCCAACCTCAGGCCTAGCAGCCCAGGCAGTACCACGCATGTCCAACCAGACAGTTGTCTAGGTGGCACAGAACACCAATCACCTGACTGGAGCCACATATATAGGTTCTCCCAGCAAGCAAAGGGATTCTAGAAAACCTCTGCCTTTTGGCTGAGCCATCCCATATACCCATAACCCTTGCATTGCCTTGCCCTTCTTGTATCTAAAGTCACCAGGTACCTGACCACCTAGTGGCAGAAGAGAAAAGTGCAGCAATGCCAGACTTAGGGAGATATCAATTGATCCCTAACAATTAGCCAAGGTAGTTACTTCTGGCAGGCAAATTTAGGGGCAACCCTGCCTAAATTCCAGGGTCTACACCTGCAAAAAAATGTGCATTTGTTATTTTTTTTGGTAAAACTGAACTTATCTTTTAATGGATGAATCCCTGAAGGTCATTGGCCCGATAAACACATTTCCCACCTGGGCTATTCATGAGGACACATCTATTGGTATCTCTATCTGTTTTTGCCAAATTCATAGATCAAAAGCCACAAGCCAGGTGTGAAGGGCACAGAGGAGCTTTGCATACCCTGCTGGACAAATCATTTGTAATTTGTGCAAGCATGAATGCAATTTGCAGGGACTCGCCTGAAGAGAGTGTTCCAAGATTAAACAGAGGCTCTGGTGTGTGTGTGTAGGTGAGAATGATTGTCTGACAGGACAGGGGTCTTGTCTATGCTATCTCTCCACCGCCTACCCTTATGCCCTATCATTTGTTTTTAATAAACAGAATCTGTGCATATCAATTTGTAAGTTACCTCAAAGCTCTTATTTTGAAATCCATTTCTCCTTTATTAGAATCGAGGCACCCCAGACAGAGTACATTCTTAGGGCATTTTCATACTTGCTGCACAATTTCTGTAGGAAAACTGAAATTTTTCCACTTTATAGACACCGATAAGATGCCGGAGAATTACTGTGGCAAAGTGTATGCTTGCTCTGCTTTTATATATTTGAAATTCCACATTTAGTACTAAAGAATCATTTTACAATCCGACATCCCATTTAATAATTAGCGGTAGACGATGAGTAGTTTCCGTTGAATTAAAGCATTCAGTGGTAATGAAAGCCCTTGGGACCAGATCTGTCAGGATTAATGTGGAAGAATTAGTTAAATCCCAGGAAAACAGCATGGGTTCATGGCCCTCCAGGCGTCAGGTCTGCCTTTACGTGTGTTCAGACTAACTAATCGTCCAGCTGTGACACCTGCTTGTAAATGATACAGTGGGTTTGGCTCCCGCAGCAAAGAGGTTTATCTAGGTTATTTCAAGCTGAATGTTCATGGGAACTGCACGTGATGTTCCTACTGAGCGAGCCAGATTGAGGCCTGCTCTGCTTAGTACATATTATTAGAGGTTCTGGCCCTTAAAGAAGAAACTAAAAGCTGTACAGATATAAACACTTGTAACTGAGCAACATGTTAATTCTATACTAAATAGATGTAGATTTTAACAGAGCAGGGTCACAAGTTACTTTATAAAAAAAATGCGTGTGTGTGTGTGATGGGGTGAGACCGTCCAAAATGACCCATTTGTTAAATGGAACGTACTATATAGTGATTTTGTACATGTTGTTTCATCATTTATTTACTATGTTCAGGACTAAAAATACAGTTTCTGACATCAGATTTATTGGATGCAGCGCAGACTGACCATATTATGTACGTAATTGTGTGGCTGTTGTAGGTAGGGTTGCCACCTCATCCCTTTAAACCAAAACACATATTAACCACTTACAGACCGGACCATTTTGCTGGTCAAAGACCAGACCCCTTTTTGCGATTCGGCACTGCGTCGCTTTAACTGACAATTGCGTGGTCGTGCGACGTGGCTCCCAAACAAAATGGACGTCCTTTTTTCCCCAAAAATAGAGCTTTCTTTTGGTGGTATTTGATCACCTCTGTGGTTTTTATTTTTTGCGCTATAAACAAAAATAGGGCGACAATTTTGAAAAAAACGCATTATTTTTTACTTTTTGTTATAATAAATATCCCCCAAAAATATATAAAAAACATTTTTTTCCCTCAGTTTAGGCCGATACGTATTCTTCTACATATTTTTGGTAAAAAAAATTGCAATAATCGATTATTGATTGGTTTGCGCAAAAGTTATAGCGTTTACAAAATAGGGATAGTTTTATGGCATTTTTATTAATAATTTTTTATAATTTTTTTTTTTACTAGTAATGGCGGTGATCAGCGATTTTTATCAGTTTAGGGATAGTTTACAAAATAGGGATAGTTTTATTGCATTTTTATTAATAATTTTATATTATTTATTTTTTTACTAGTAATGGCGGTGATCAGCGATTTTTATTGTGACTGCGACATTGTGGCGGACACATCGGACATTTTTGACACATTTTTGGGACCATTGTCATTTCTACAGTAATCACTGATATATAAATGCAGTGATTCCTGTGTAAATGACACTGGCAGGGAAGGGGTTAACCAGTGGGTGGCAGTGTAGGGGTTAAGTGTGTCCTAGGGGTGTGTTGCTAACTGTGGGGGGGTTGGGCTTTCATTTAGTGAACACTGATCTCTGCTCCAATCACATGGAGCAGAGATCAGCGTCACTAGTTGCTAGGCAGAATGGAGAAATGCTGTTTACACGGCATTTCCTCCATTCAGCCGTCCCGTGAGACGATCGCGGGTATGCCCGCGGCGATCGAGTCCGCGGGCATACCCGCGACCAGACTCATGGGGGTCCCGACCGGCACGAGAAAGCGCCGCCGGTGGCGCCCTCGCGATGGCAGGGCGGAATTGAAGATTGGACGTACCTGTACGCCAATATGCCTGTCCGTGCCATTCTGCCGACGTACATCGGCGTGCGCTGGTCGGGAACCGGTTAATTACACAGGTTCTGCAGCTAGTTAAGGTGGTAATTAAACTTGCTTGGTGCCTTATCTGCATTAAATTAACCTCAGAACCTATGTTGATGATGATTTTGGGTTTAAGGCCTCATTCACACCTATGCAAGTTGCAGGTGCATTTTGCTTTTTCCAATACACACTTTTGATCCATTGAAGTCTATGGCACCATAAAACCAGAAAAAGTCCCTGGCCCTTTCCATAAAATGCATAGATATTATTTAAGGTACTTATATAGAGCCATCAATTTACGCAGCACTTTACATATACATTGCACATTCACATCAGTCCCTACCCTCAAGGAGCATACAATCTACGGTCCCCAATTCACATTCATATACTAGGGCCAAATTAGACAGAGGCCAATTAACCTACCAGCATGCCTTTGGAGTGTGGGAGGAAATCAGAGTACCCTGAGAAAACCCACACAGGCACAGGGAGAACATGCAAACTCCAGGCAGGTAGTGTCATGGTTGGGATTCGGACCAGCAACCCTTTTTACTGCTAGGCGAGAGTGCTACCCACTACACCGCTGTGCAGCCCATAGGAAACCAAGTTAAATGGAGTGTAGTGTGCTACTGAAAATGCACAAAAGAAATGCATAGGTGTGAACCAGGCCAAAAGGGATGAGGTGGCAACCCTAGTTGTAGGTAGAGTGTAAGTTTCTTGGGGGGGGGGGGGGGGTCGATGTGAAAGGTGATGCGATGTTTAGTTGGCAAAATAATTTTTTTGAGAAACCACCTGACCTCAAGCATGCACAGACCTTAACAAACAGATTTCTGTTGAAAGGCTGTGCTATTATTTTTCTGCTTTAAATCAACCAACAGGCCCAACAGGACACAGGCTGGTCCTAGTAACATTAGCTGACATTATTAGCACAACAAGATCTCATTTACACTTGCATTGCCCTCTGGAGATCCATCCACGCTGGATTGCTCTTCACATATAAATTTGATGGGCGGCAAGGAGGCAATACATCACCTCCTTACAGTCTGTTTGAACACCTTAAACCCCACACAACCACATGCATTGCACATATTTGCAGGGAGGTTGTGCGGTGCCCTTATTTAGTTTAATGGGTCACGTTTTGGCAGGCTGAATGTGACAGCAGGGACAATATTTCCTGATGCAATATGTACCCCCCCCTCCATTGCCTTTGCAGCTTAAAGGGGAATGCTCAACCACACTCCCCCCCCCCCCCCAACCACAGTATAAGTGAGGTTATAGACCAGGGATCCTCAAACTACGGCCCTTCAGCTGTTGCGAAACTACACATCCCATGAGGCATTGCAAAACTCTGACGTTCACAGACATGATGGGAATTGTAGTTCCTGAACAACTGGAGGGCCATAGTTTGAAGACCCATGCTTTAGACCAGCCTTTAAAAGTTTTGCTTATTTTTTCTTTGCTTTCCTCTTCTGGGGTGCCCTCATTCCCTTGAGGGGTTCCATGGAGCTATGATGAGCACTCCCATGAGAAAGACAAGGCAGGGTTGTATGCTGCCTATGCAAGGACTAATATGGGGTACCCATATGCAGTAGCACAAGGAATCATGGTACATGTAGTCCTGAGAGGGAAATTACCTGAATTTATTGGGAAGTGGTACAGCGTAAGCCAGAGGCAGCTCTAATAAAGCTATTCTGCACTTTTTTTTAAAAAGTTAACATGCACTTGCCTCTGATCTGCTGACCTATCTATACCTAATTGTTAGAAAACATGAGAGGCTTCAGTATTACTTTAAGCACAGGTTCACACTGAGCTGCTGGAACTTGCACGATTTCACTCCCGCATATCAGTCCTGATTTTGGCCACAATTTCAGAGACAAATCGCAACCTGAAATCGAAAAAAGTAGTACAGAAACTACTTTTAGAAATCGGTGCAGCTCCGCAAATGCATCGTTGCACCGATTAGGACGGTGTCATTGCCGGCAATTGCCGCTGATTTGAAATGTGATTTGACATGTCAGATCAGACCAATGTAAACCAGGGCTTACTCTCAAAGGTTTGTAAATGTCACACCACTTGGTAATGTAGCGTTACCCCCACAAGTGCCACTGGTTAGACTGGGTCCTCTTTTTAGCCTTGACCTGATTTAGAGCCTCTGATACTCCAGGTTAAGGGAATGTCAGAAAACACAATGGAACACAGCAAATTAGTCCTATCACGCATTACCCAAATGAGTTATCTTAAGAAACCAGACACCAAGAAATTGATAGGGGTAAACTTAAGCCGGGTACGCACGATCAGATTATCGGAAAAATTTTCGTCAGTTTTTTGTTGCATGCTAGTTTTTATATCGAAAGTGAAGAGGTTACTCAACATACGAAAATTCTCGTATGACCAAATTCAACTTCAGAAGTGATGTAATGTGTTAAATTGTTTTGTATGTGTTTTTTCATTTCTGAGCATTCATTCTTACGTTTTTGTTTTTGGACGTTGTGCTGACATACGAAAAAATCTTTATAGCCTGCACATCCAGTGTTTGCTGTCCAAAAATTCTGAATTTTTTGTCGAAAGCATCGTATTAACGATCGGAAAATCTGCAGATTGTTCATCTGACTAAATTTTACTTCTGATTTTCTGATAGTGTGTAGGGGCCTTAAGTCTAATATTCTTTTAGAGAGTTGACCCCTCAAGTGCAAGCAAAATAGTTATTGAGGTAGCACAGTCCAGCACACTGAATGGCAGGGCCAGATTAACATAGGGGCTATTGGAGCTGCAGCTCCAGGTCCCTACCTTTAAAATAGGCCCAGCCCCCCAAAAATAACAAGCCATGCATGGAAAGCAATGGGCATATGGGGAGGGATCTCCTCTGACTGGCCCTGCATTTCCCACGGCCCGCCAACTGAGGTCAGTAGGGAGCCCCATGAGAAGCTCAGTCCATCCTAAAAGGTGCCTACAGCTTCATTACTAGGGAAGATGAGGCTCAAGGTGAGAGGAGGCAGTGAACCATGACATTCCTGCCAACTGCTGATACAGCACTGGGAGAGGGCTCAGAGGATTTGTGCTGGCCAGAATGTGAGGGATGGTGGAGTCATGAGGATGCGGGCAAGTGGTATGGTTACTTCTCCTCCTGAGAAGGCCTCAGAAATTATGTGTATTTTGTGACTTTCAGGGTCACAGCTATCATTCCTTGGCTACTGCAGGGGAGACATTGGGGTTCTAATAGTATCTGTCAGTTGCCTGTGCTATCACTTATGGATAACTTGATAAAGTTTTAAAAAGTCCACCAAAGTCCCAAGCACCAGGCCCTTGATGCTCTTAATCTGGGCCTGCTGAATGGTTAACAAAAATAAATAAATAGGTATAAGAGCTGTAAGTCAACATCCACAAGAACATTAGGACAGGCTGAATTCAAACAGTGTGGACATCTGCTCACACCATGGACCTTGGGCCTAGTCTGTAACTGCTAATGTAATACTGTGCTTGAGTACTGAGATTGAGTATGGCAATCTCCGGTCACAACTGTCACGTCTACCTCAATGCAGGTGGTCAGACACTATAGCTAGCTACTGTGTGCTTCACCTATAGCAGCCCCCTTTCCCCTAACACGAGCAGGCCTACTGGTACTTGGTTGCCCCCAGGACTTATACACAATGCTATTGTGCCTGGTCACCACACTAAGGCAGACGCGAGCAGAGCAAACAGACTACTTGCAGTTTAGCAGACAGATTGCGTGGTTCTAAGGCGGTCCAACTAATAAGGCAGGCTGAGTTCAGGGAATAATCCAACATCCAATCCAATGACAGTCTAGGTAATAAGGCAGGCTGAGTTCAGGGAATAGTCCGATATCCTATCCAGGTCATACACAGGGAGATCAAACAGCAAGCAAGGTAGACAAATGGGAGGCTTGATCAAGAACAATGCAGATAACTGTGTCTATATCACAAGCAAGGGATAGAGGTCACTGAAGAGATCAATCACCTAACAGGTAAACACAGACAGGGAGAATGCAACAGCTTCTGGCTCCAAAAATATGGCCGTTGCCACTGCCCTGAGATCTTTTTCCGGGTAGCAGGTTCTTTCTCCTTGTGTTCAGTGGAGAGGGAAGGGGCCTCCGATCCATGCCGCCAATCGGCTTCTCTCTTTAGTGTACAAGTAGACAATTCTCTTCTACACTGAAGCCGGTTAGCTGCATGGATTGAAGGCCCCTCCCCTCTCCACTGAACACATGGAAAAGAGACCTGCAAAGACACATGGAGCTGCCGCCAACCCTCCACCCTGTGGCCTGCTGCCGGTCTGAGAGGCAGAGCCAAGGGACTCTACTGCACTGGGGTCACCTGAGATGTATGGAGGCACTCCACTGGGAACACCTGATCTAAGGAGGCGCTCTACTGGGGACACCTGATGTAAGGAGACGCTCCGCTGGGGACACCTGAAGAGCCTGGTAATGGACTGGGGGGGACCCCCGCCGTGTTTTTCAATGATTTTTATCTATATTGCCTAGATCCGGCAATAAATTAGAGCTGCGAGCAGTTTTAAATAGCATTTTTTCCTTTTGAAATATCATTTTGCTGCGACATAGTAAAACACATCACAAAGATGTGTTACTTTACAGGCAGATTATGGAGACCCCCCAGGCATAATATTTAAGGGAATATTTCATTTTTATTGTTTCATATGCATTATTAAAGTCACTTCTTCTGAAAAAACAGCCATTTTTTAAACTTTTTTTTTTGCATTGATACATGACCCCTGGGCAGGACCCGGGTCCCCAAACACTTTTTATGGCAATAACTTGCATATAAACCCTTAAAATTAGCACTTTTGATTTTTCGCGTTTGTGTCCAATAGACTTTAATGGTGTTTGCGCCAAATTTTGTGCCTGTTTGCATATTCTGCTGCGAACCAACCCCGGGGTGTTCTCATCCCTAATTGGCAGCATCTATGTGAGCAGAGCTGTAAAGATGCCAGAGAGTCTGCACCATTCTCCTCCTGAGGTCAGTACACTTTGTGGCATTTGATCACCACTGAGTTTTTTATTTTTTATTATATAAATGAAAAGAAGACAGAACATTTTGAAAAAAAATGTTTTTTACTTTCTGCTATAAATCTATATCCAATAAAAAAAAATTCAAATTTCTTCATACATTTTGGCCAAAATGTATTCACGCTACATGTCTTTGGTATACAAAATAAGTGTACATTGATCGGTTTGTGTGAAATTTATAGTGTCTTCAAACAATATTTTAAATACTGGAACGTTTATTTATATTTATGCTATTGATGGCGGTAATCAGCAACTTATAGTGGGACTGTGATAGTGCGGTGGCAAACTGACACTGATTAACTACCACTGACATCACCACTGACACTAATACAGTGATCAATGATAATACTATACACTGTCACTATACTGACGACACAGGCTGGGAAGGGGTTAACATCTCAGGTAATCAAGGAGTTAAATGTGTGCAAGTGTTAATGTGTATAATGTGTGCTGCTTTTTACTAAATTTCTCTTTGTTTCAAACAGAGAGATTGCTCCCTCTGTACAGAGCTCTGCATTGATTGTTAACACAGGGCTCCAGACTATAATTGGACATAGCCATGAATCATTGGCCAGAACCTGCTGACAAACTCCCGGAGTCAACGGGCAGGGGCCCACACACGTTCTGTACCTGAAAAAGGCCAACAATGTACAGGTACATATAGTACATGTGTTGGGATGCCCTGAAGTGCAAGTGTGCTACAACAACACACATATACAACACATTTTAGTGCATTAGTGTGCATAGAAATATATGACTCCGGGCTAAGTGCTCTTTTTGATGGGCGGTAAAACCAGGTAGCGGAGCTGCAGTTTTACTGCCCCTTTGCTGCTCACTCAAACTGTCCTAATACAGCCGGACAGGGCTGAACAGATGCCATTGGTTCAATGCTTTGCTTCACAGCCACAGCATTTTTACGTCAGGGTGCATAGTTTGACAGATGGTACAACCTGTCCAACTCAGCCATTCAGTTAATAGAAAAATGCACACAAATGTGACATGGTAGTGCAGCATTACAGGGTTAAATCAGGCGGTGATTTAATGTCTTTCACTGCCTGTCAACTGCCCTCTGAACAGTGATCTGAACGGAGGGCACAGCAGAGCACAGCAAATCAGAACAAGCTGTAAATGTTGTCCTATTTGCAAACACAACTTAACCCCATCTTTGCTGTCAATTCCTACCACTGCTAATCTGGTATGTGTTAGGCTAAAAATTAAAGCTATTTTATTGATATACAGTTGCAAAACAAAGTATGTGAACCCTTTTGTTATGATATGAATTTCTGCACAAATTGGTCATAAAATGTGATCTGATCTTCATCTAAGTCACAATAAAAGACAATCACAGTCTACTTAAACTAATAACACACAAAGAATTAAATGTTGCCATGATTGAACACACCATGTAAATATTCACAGTGCACATGGAAAAAGTATGTGAAGCCCAAGACTAATGAGATCTCCAAGAGCTAGTTGGAGTGAGGTGTCAGCCAACTGGAGTCCAATCAATGAGATGAGATTGGAGGTGTTGGCTACAGCTGCCCTGCCCTATAAAAAGCACACACCAGTTCTGGGTTAGCTTTTCACAAGAAGCATTGCCTGATGTGAATGATGCCTCGCACAAAAGAGCTCTCAGAAGACCTACGATTAAGAATTGTTGACTTGCATAAAGCTGGAAAGTGTTATAAAAGTATCTCCAAAAGCCTTGCTGTTCATCAGTCCATGGTAAGACAAATTGTCTTAAAATGGAGAAAGTTCAGCACTGCTGCTACTCTTCTTAGGAATGGGCGTCCTGTAAAGATGACTGCAAGAGCACAGCGCAGACTGGTCAATGAGATGAAGAAGAATCCTAGAGTGTCAGCTAAAGACTTACAAAAGTCTCTGGCATATGCTAACATCCCTGTTAGCAAATCTACGATACGTAAAACATTAAACAAGAATGGATTTCATGAGAGGATACCACAGAGAAAGCCACTGCTGTCCAAAAAAAAAACATTGCTGCACGTTACAGTTTGCACAAGAGCACCTGGATGTTCCACAGCAGTACTGGCAAAATATTCTGTGGACAGATGAAACCAAAGTTGAGTTGTTTGGAAGAAACGCACAACACTGTGTGGAGAAAAAGAGGCACAGCCCAACAACATCAAAACCTCATCCCAACTGTGAAGTATGGTGGTGGGGGCATCATGGTTTGGGGCTGCTTTGCTGCGTCAGGGCCTGGACAGATTGCTATAATCAAAGGAAAAATTAATTCCCAAGTTTATCAAGACATTTTGCAGGAGAACTTAAGGCCATCTGTCCACCAGCTGAAGCTCAACAGAAGATGGGTGTTGCAACGGGACAACGACCCAAAGCATAGAAGTAAATCAACCCATAAAATTTACTTATTCCCACTACATGGTGATCTCCTTATCTTTCCCTATTCCCTAGCAGTTTCTTTCCCTCTTCTGAAGAGAGGAACACATTCCATCCCGCCCATATCCTGGCATATTGCTCGCTTCTGTCTTGGGCCGAGTATATTAAATCTTCCACAGCCCCTACCTTCCTCACTTTATTTAACCACATTGTTATTGTTGGTGGTTTAGAGTCTTTCCAGGAACGAGCAATGCAACCCTTAGCCTCATTAACCATGTGACACAATACCGAGCCCTTATATTTTCTTATTGGGATATGTGAGAGGTGCAACAAGAAAAAAGCCGGGTCCTCCGTTATTGGATATTCTGTAAATTTTTGCATAATTTTTTGCACGTCTTTCCAATACTGTTTGATCCTGGGACATGTCCAGAAAATATGTAGTAAAGTCCCCTGTCCCCCGTTGCACCTCCAACATTGATCTGATGCTCCAGGGGAAAACCTCTGGAGCTTCGATGGGGTATAATACCACCTCGTCAACAGTTTGTAATTCAATTCCTGAATTCCAGTACAGATTGATGTGTTTAACGAGAGGTATATCATCCTCTGACGTTGATCTAATGAGAATGTCCTATCCAAGTCCCTTTCCCACTTTACAAAGCATGGCATCTCATAATTATCTGGGGGGGCTATAAGCAATGTATAGATCTTTGATATCGTTCGAGACAGAGGTTCCTTCTCTTCACAGTAAATTTCAAATCTAGTTAGATCTTGTTTATAGTTTATTGCTGGACCTAATGACTCAAAAAAGTGCCGGAGCTGCATTGCCTGCCACACCTTCACTTCAAATTGGCCCCCTTGTTGAGTCAGAGTAGTCACTGTTGGCCAGACATTAGATTGTAAAAAATGTGATACCTGCATATACCCCTTTTCCCGCAGGCTCTTAAAGTCTCTCCTCTCCATTCCTGGTTTAAAACTGGGGTTACCTAGCACCGGAACTAATGGGGAATGCGCTGACGAGAATTTAGGGTTCTGACTAATTCTAAATCCTATTTGTAATGTTGGGCCTATAAGCGGATGCTTTTTCATAGAATCTGGTAGATTAGTATAGCACCAGATCGCTCTTCGGAGAGGTACTATACACATTTCTTGTTCTAGTTCTATCCAAATCTTAAATTCTGTATGTCGGCACCAGTCGATAATCCTCCCAATATGCACTGCCTTATAGTATTTAAGTAAATCTGGTACTGCTAAGCCTCCATCTCTTTTTAGCATAGTCATCCGGCTTCTACTGATCCTCGGTCGTTTACCTGCCCAAATAAATTTCGTAAACACTGTGTCTATTTCACGAAAAAAAGCAGATGGAAGTTCTATTGGTAGGGCCTGTAGTAGATATAAAAATTTTGGCAGAATACTCATTTTAATGGAGTTGCAGCGGCCAAACCATGAATGACGTCCCTGTTGCCATTTCTCTAACAATATTTTAACTGCCTTAAGAAGCGGGGGGAAATTCAACTTAAATGTCTCTTCTATTTTTACTGGGATCTGTGTGCCCAGGTATTTCAGGGCTGTCCCTACCCATTTAAATTTAAAGTTGGGTTGTAACATTTGTTGTTTTTCCCAGGGGAGGGCTACCCCCATTGCCTCTGACTTTGAATAATTGATTTTAAAATTTGCCAATGCACCATACTCATCTATTTCCTTCATTAAATTTGGCAGTGAGATATGTGGACTAACCAGAGAGAACAGCAGATCATCTGCATAAGCAGAGATTTTATAGCTCCTATCTCCAATTTGTAGACCTTTAATATCTGCGTTTAGCCTAATTTTATTCAATAACGGTTCTATCGAGAGAGCGAACAGCATAGGGGAAAGTGGACACCCCTGCCGTGTCCCATTTGAGATTTTAATCGGTTCTGAGAGTACCCCATTGACTTTAACCACGGCCTGCGGAGAGGAGTATATTCCAGATATCCACCTTATCATATGCTCACCTAGTCCCATATGCCTCAATACTTCGAACATAAACCTCCAGTTCACCCTATCAAATGCTTTTTCAGCGTCTGTACTTAAAAAAATAGAGGGCGTTCTAGTTTGATTGGCATAGTGGACCAGGTTGAGTACCTTAACAGTGTTGTCTCTCGCCTCCCTAGTAGGGATAAACCCTACTTGGTCTCGATGTACCAGTTGATTTAATAATGGTTGGAGGCGAGAAGACAACAGTTTGGTGAAAAGCTTCAGATCACAGTTTAACAATGAGATAGGTCGGTAACTCCCACAGTCCGCAGGGTCCTTCCCTTCCTTTGGGATTACCGAGATATGTGCTCTAAGTGCGTCCTGTGGGAGGGCCACAGCTTGGCCAATTGCATTAAAGGCCTTTAGCATATGCGGACCTAAGATTGGGAGGAAACTCTTGTAGTACTGGATTGAAAATCCATCGGGCCCCGGTGCTTTCCCTTGTTTAACTGTTTTCATTACTGCATTTAACTCCTCTGTCGTTATAGGGGCTTCCAGTCTACTACGTTCCATGGAAGAGAGCCTACATAGGCCTGCTGCTGATAGATACTCCTCCATTTTAGCCAGGGGTACTCGGGGTAGTGATAAATTGTATAGCCCAGAGTAGTATTCTCCAAATCTTTCAGCTATCTCACTGGGTCGGGAGATCAGACGTCCATTTTCCCCTTTAATGTGAGGGACATAAACCATCTTCCCCTTTTCTTTAAGTTTCCCTGCTAATGCTTTGCTGCACTTATCCCCTAGTTCATACGTAATTTTCCTACCAAACTGTATTGCCGCCTTCGCTTTACATCGGAGGAGATCGGTCAACTGTCTCCTCAGATGTGCCAACTCATTTCCTATAGATGTAATTTGTATATTCTTGTGGAGAGTCTCCAACTTCTGAATTTCATCTGCTAATTTTACCATCTGTTCTTCTCTTATTTTCTTTAATCGGGAGCCATGTTTAATCAGCACTCCTCTCATTACCGCCTTATGTGCCTCCCATATCATGCCCGGATCACTCCCCTGGGCGTCATTTATCTGGAAGTACATTTCCATTTCTTTCCCTACATCTTCCCGTATTTCGGGAATCTGCAACAGACTTTCGTTTAGCCGCCATTGGCGCCCCTTGGATAGGGCCGGGCATGACATGGATATCTGTAGTGTCACTGGTGCGTGATCTGACCATGTTATATTTCCTATCTCTACTTTCTGTACTGCTGGCAGTAAATAATGGGGTATCAGAAAGAGATCGATGCGGGAGTAGAGTTGGTGTGGATTTGAAAAAAATGTATAATCTCTCTCTCCTTCGTGTAACAGCCTCCATACATCCACTAGATGCATCTCTTGCAACTTCCGCATTATCTTCCCCCTGACCCCCTTAGGGACTGATGAGACTCCCGTTGATGTATCTTCCCTAGGGTTTAATGGTATATTCAAATCTCCACCTAAGATCACTTTTCCTTCTGCAAATTCCATTAATTTTGTCAGAGTTTTATTTATAAAATTATCCTGATGTACATTTGGCACATATATAGTAGCTAACGTTACTTTTACCCCCCCTATTTGTCCCTTTATAAAAAGGAAGCGTCCATCTACATCTTTCCGCATATCCAGGAGAGCCCAGGGTATTCGGTTCGAAATTAAGATGGACACTCCCTTCGACTTCGATACTTGATTATGTACATGGTATACACATGGAAAAAATCTATTCTGGAGATACGGAAGGTCACTCCTTTTAAAGTGTGTTTCTTGTATGAACGCCACGTCCGTATTGGATCGTTTTAGTTCGTTAAGGAGTATCTTTCGTTTCTCCGGTACATTTAATCCTTTTGCATTTATGGAAGTTACCCTTATCTCCTCCATCTTTCAAAAGGATATAAGATAGCAGTAGTGGGCAAAAAAAGAAGAGAAAAAAAAAAAAAAAAAAAAAACCCCGTTCTTTTCTAAACTGAATCTAACCCCCCTCCTTTCCTATCAACCCCTAGGGGAGGCACCCCCGTTCTGAACCTCCAATTATACGGTTCGCGTGGGTGCAGACCTATTTGGGGGGTTGACTTGAATCGGCCAGAGCGCTCTGCTCCTATACCCTCCCTCCCGTCCCCCTCTTTCTCAACCCCTTAACTTTCTTCAGCTACACAGCACTTTTTATTTCCATATTAGGAGGCATTCCCGTCCTTTACTATCGTAGTCCCCTATTCTCTCATCCCCATCCTTCCTCCTCCTCTCTCTTCTATTCCTCTAGTCCCCTTCCCCCCTTTTCTTTCTCCTTCCTTCCTCTTCTCTTCTTCCCCTCCTCCTCTTCCCATCTTTCCCCTTTCCTCTTCTCGTTTCCTGACCTCCCTTTCCTCTCTCTCCACCGCCCCTCCCCTCCCCCCCCCCAAACCCCCCCTCCAACCTTCCCTTCTCTTCCCTCTCCCTTCCCCTTCCCTCTCCTAAGTAAATTTTATGGGCTGGAAGCAGAAGGGGTGTTCTTTTTTTTTTTTTTTTTTTTTTTTTTTCCGGAGGGTGGGAGGGAAGGAGGGGAAAAGAAAAAAACTAAAATAAAAGGAGGGAAAGTGGAAGACGTAAAAACAGTAGAGATAAATAAGAAATGGGCTCTCAGTTATGCAAACCAGGGAAATGGTATTTTTGGTAGAGATTAAAAGGGACTGAGCACCGACGAATGTTTGTATGTATTTATGAAAATGTATGTAACTGGACTATGTAACCTCCTTGAAGTTTAAATAAAGAATATTTAAAAAAAAAGAAGTAAATCAACAACAGAATAGCTTAAACAGAAGAAAATACGCCTTCTGGAGTGGCCCAGTCAGAGTCCTGACCTCAACCTGATTGAGATGCTGTGGCATGACCACAAGAAAACGATTCACACCAGACGTCCCAAGAACATTACTGAACTGAAACAGTTCTGTAAATAGGAATGGTCAAGAATTACTCCTGACTGTTGTGCACGTCTGATCTGCAACTACAGGAAATGTTTGGTTGAAGTTATTGATGCCAAAGGAGGTTCAACCAGTTATTAAATCCAAGGGTTCACATACTTTTTCGACTTGCACTGTGAATGTTTACATGGCGTGTTGAATAAAAACATGTAATTATGAAAAAAGAGGCTTGTTTACACATGTGAAAAATATATACCATATATAAGTGATTGCTCTCCAACCCCTGAAAATGCAGTAGAAAACAAAAGAAGTTTCAAACAGATGGGGACAGAAAAAAGTGGGGCTTATTGAAAAGCAATCCACATGGCGAATCTCCAATTATCACAAAAATATAAATAGATTTATTAATCGGTATATACAAAACATGTATCAAAAAATTAGATAGAAACCAAGTTGCAGACTAGACCTGATATATATTGCCGACTAGTCCACATGGGTAGTGCTAGACAACCACAGACAGAAAGGGGGGGGGGGAAATCAACATGTAACATAAATAACATAAATAACACAAACATGTCCGGACGCCAAAAGAAATTGGTGTCAGCCTGACCCACCGTTAACCAAATATGCAGCAATTGCTGAGTATGGCAAGGCTGGCTGTCACCAATTCCCCCTGGGGGCTCGAGCTGGTGAGGGGAAGGAAAACCTAAACCAAAAATCAGAATGGAACACTAGACACGTTGTTTGTCAAAATAGACTATAATAAGGACTAAGCCTGTATGGTATGCACATCTAATATAAGAAGCAGAGAGACCAAATACCCTATAGAGCGTGAACAAATGGCATCATCCATAAGTATGAATACATAACACCATTGCTGAGACTGTGAAAAAGCTGGAAATAAATCCAGAATTCTCTTTGCAAAGGGTATCAACCTAGTAATGCAATAGAGCAACTGTATCCAGCTGGCAAGGAGCAAGATCATGCAGTCTCCTGACGTATTACAGTCATATCAGATGAACGCCACAGATTACCGTTCCGAAAGACAGGTGAATACCAGTTAGTGCTATAATCAGCACATGTATCTGTTCCGGTGTATACTTATCACTCAATCCTTAGAACATCCATCCATGGTGTAGTTGAAAGCAATCCAGCGGGTATTAGGTCATCTCAAATTGCTGTGTCTGAAGGCTTCCATCACTAAGTGTAAGCAGCAGTGTCTATAGACTGTCTATAGACGTGCACGTCTAGTCTGTTCCTTCCTGTTTTGATGATCATGTGATCAGGCTCTTCCTCTCAGTGAACGGACTCGCCTGCTCCGATGGGGGATTGCGTCATCACGTAGCTTCTGGATGGAACTGACGTTGACGCGTTTCACAAAGGGGAGTGTGTAGCTTCATCTGGACGTATTGGCAGCGTGCGATGGCTCCTTCTTAAAGATGCCCATTCCTCTGACACGCCTACCGGTTAAGCATTTCTTAAAGGAAGCAATCCCTAGTCTGTGCAATAACCAAATTCTTACAGTTTGTTAGTAGTGAACCGCCTGGATGGCAGTGTATAGTCCTTATTCCGATATTTTACAAACGCCCAAGTACAAGTGATCTCTGATTGTATCCTTGATACAAGTACATCTAGGAGACCAAATAATATACCACAAACAGGAGAAGCATAATTGTCCAAGGTCCATATAGTGTTGAAAAAGAATGCATACCATTATCAATTATCAATTAGGTACTGTGAACGGATTATAATTGATTTGTCCTCACAATAGGGATTCTAATAATGTTAATGGAGTCCCAGGGGGCAAAAAGAATGGATAAGGAACAGGACACGAAAGAATGACATATAATTGCACAAATGACAAAAGACCAAAAGACCAAGAATACACACACAGCGGGCAACTGGAAGGCAGGGAGCCTGTCACTAAAGAGTATACATGACATGCATATTATAGTTATAATGTCTACCTACTAATATGCCCATAGAAGAGGGGCAGGGGAGATAGGTAATGGGGGGGGGGGGAGGATTTGGGGGTTTGGGAATGTGGGGTAAGGTGGAGGGGGAAGAAAGGGGAAAGAAAAAGTGCATATATGTAACTGTATTTCTAATCTGAGTCATCTGACAAACAGATAATCCTTATCCACATTGGATTAATAGTCTCCACCCACAAATAGTGATTGGAGAGACATCCATATATGACCAAAAGGAGACAGGACATCTATGACCAACTCATAGTATTCATATTCACTTATTAGCTAACGCTCCTACTGTCATGTAAATCTCACACCTGTCTTCTACTGTCTTTAAAGTGCCCATTTTTCACCACAGGTAAATAATCACCCTGAAGAGTATATCCTAAGTGACCAAGAATGGCTGTAGATTTAATTCTGTATTAAGGCCTATCGGAATGAGAGAGCCCAGGCGAAATATCCATAGTTTTTCCCTCTGTTGTAGGATCTGGTCAAAGTCACCTCTCCTAGAAGATAGGTTAAGGACATAAATGCCCTTAACCTGCATCCCGGCTAGTTTGCCCTGATGAAACCTTGCAAAATGTCTGGCCACTGGTTTCTCAGGGTTTTTCTCCACTATTTCTCTCATGTGTTCTCCTATGCATATTCTGAGTTGGCGTTTAGTCTTGCCTATGCACATTTTGTTACACGGACATGTTATCATGTAGACAACCTTTGTCGTGGCACAATTTACCAGGTCCTCAATTTGAAAAATTTGTTCTATTTTGAGAGTCACTAAAAGTGGCTGTCCTGTGTACATATGGGCACATCTGGCAATGTCCACTTGGATACATGCCTTTGGTTCTAGGGAATTGGGACAGCCAGGATGTGTCCACACTCCTGATATACTCTGATTGAATAGGGCTATCACCTAAATTTGGTGCTCTCCTCGCTACCATTTTGGGCAAAGAGCCCACTATCTGAGCTATTCCAGGGGTATTAGTGAGAATCCCCCAGTGTTTTTGAAGTATGGCTCTCACTGTGTCCCATTGTGTGCCAAATTGGGTGATAATTCTCATTGGGCCTGGATCTGTTGAGAGGGGTACAATAGAGGAAACTTTCTTTTCCAGAAGAGAAGGTTGATCCCGACCTGCTGCCTTCCGTTTCGCCCTCCTGAGCTGTTTATGGGAATATCCCCGTTCTCTGAACCTTTTATATAGCTCATCACTTTCTCGCCTAAAGTCCTCTCCACTAGAACAATTGCGTCTAATGCAGAGGAATTGGCCTACTGAAATACTGTCCTTCTGTCATCGTGGGTGATGGCTATCCACACGGATTAGCGTATTGGCTGACGTTTCTTTTCAGTGTGTGTGAGTCACAAGGGTTGAGTCTTTAATACCAATAGAGAGGTCCAAAAATGAAATTTCTTCATGGCTATAGACAAAGGTTAACTTGATATTGCAGTCATTGTGATTCAGGACCTCAATAAATTCTTTGAGTGACTCCTCATCACCTTTCCAGATGACCAACACCTCATTGATCTACCTGAGCCAGGTATGCAAGTGGCTCAAGTACATCAGCTAGGTGTAGACCAAATCTTCCTCCCATATCCCCAGATGCAGGCACGCATATGCTGGGGCCCATGGGGCCCCTATCAAAGTAACATTGATTTGTTGGTAATAGTTTGACAAAAATTGAAAACAATTATTATTGAGGGCAAAGGTAAGGAGGTCCACCAGAAACTCATTCTGCGGTCCACACCTGGGAAAGTGTTTTGGAAGAGGGTTTGGTCTAGACCTCGCCGATATACCAGAGCCAGGTGCACACCTGGCTCAGGTACATCAATGATGTGTTGGTCATCTGGAAAGGTGATGAGGAGTCACTCAAAGAATTTATTGCGGTCCTGAATCACAATGACTGCAATATCAAGTTAACCTTTGTCTATAGCCATAAGGAAATTTCCATTGTTGTGACTTAGATGAAGATCAGATCACATTTTATGACCAATTTGCAACTGTATGTCAAGAATTACCGGTACAACAATTACGCTTCAGATTGTTCATTTTATCTGTTGCTTTTTACTTGACTTTAGCAGAAGTGCTTGTCCTAATTAAACAAAAGATATATTCATAAAACATGCAGTAAAGATGCCTAGTGAAGGAAACTGTGTACTAAGAATGGTGCTAACGGTCAGCATTACAACCTCTTCTGATCACCTTAAACTTGTACATGCTGTCAGCACTTTTACTTGGTTTTAAAAGATTCCAGAGCAGGTCAAAGTCTGTGTAGTAAACCGCATAACAAATGCTGCTACAGGTTGGAGAGAGCATGGTGTGACTTTGCTCATTGATTTATATAGAGTTGTGAACAGTATCAATAGTCATTTTGTAAAATTTCCATGGGTCTGTAAATTTTAATTTGCAACACATTTACAATTAAACTAGTATGACCTTTATTTTTTATGTTTTATGATCCCTAAAATAAAGAAAATGAGTATGCAATAAAAGTTAGCAAGCTTCTGGCAATGATGGGGAAGTATCACATGTTTGTGTTTTGGCCCTAGTGTGATTAAACTTCACCATCATTTAGGCAAGTAGTGGTTACTGCTGCCCCAGTGCAAAGTTAGGGGTTAACTATAGTTCCTGGGAATTTTCTTGGCAGGTTTTGCAGAGCCCGGCCCCCCGTCCTGAGTGATATAAAAGGGATGGAGGTCTGGACCCAAAGAGAGAGAGATGCGGCGTGGAAAAAGGAAAAGAGGGAAAGGAAAGAGAAAAAGAATATGGATATAGTTACATAGTAGGTGAGGTTGAAAAAAGACACAAGTCCATCAAGTCCAACCTTTGTGTGTGATTACATGTCAGTACTACATTGTATATCCCTGTATGTTGTGGTCGTTCAGGTGCTTATCTAATAGTCTCTTGAAACTATCGATGCTCCCCACTGAGACCACTGTTTGTGGAAGGGAATTCCACATCCTTGCCTCTCTTACAGTAAAGAACCCTCTACGTAGTTTAAGGATAAACCTCTTTTTTTCTAATTTTAATCAGTGGCCACAAGTCTTGTTAAATTCCCTTCCACAAAAAAGTTTTATCCCTATTGTGGGGTCATCACCAGTATGGTATTTGTGAATTTAAATCATATCCCCTCTCAAGCGTCTCTTCTCTAGAGAGAATAAGTTCAGTGATCACAACCTTTCCTCATAACTAATATCCTCCAGACCTTTTATTAGCTGTGTTGCCCTTCTTTGTACTCACTCCATTTCCAGTAATCCTTCCTGAAGACTGGTGCCCAGAACTGGACAGCATACTCTAGGTGCTGCCAGACAAGAGTCTTGTAGAGCAGGAGAATTATCATTTTATCTCTGGAATTAATCCCTTTTTCAATGCATGCCAATATTCTGTTTGCTTTGTTAGCAGCAGCTTGGCATTGCATGCCATGGCTGAGCCTATCATCTATTAGGACCCCCAGGTCCTTTTCCATCCTAGAGTCACCCAGAGGTTTTTTCCCCCAGTGTATAGATTGCATTCATATTTTTGCCACTCATATGCATTATTTTACATTTTTCTACATTGAACCTCATTTGCCATGTAGTTGCCCACTCCATTAATTTGTTCAGATCTTTTTGCAAGGTTTCCACATCCTGTGGAGAAGTTATTGCCCTGCTTAGCTTAGCATCATCCGCAAATACAGAGATTGAACTGTTTACCCGATCCTCCAGGTCGTTTATAAACAAATTAAACAGGCTTGGTTCCAGCACAGAACCCTGGGGCACCCCACTACCCACCCCTGACCTTATTTTATACAGTAAACATTTATGGGGGACTGTGTCAAATGCTTTTGCAAAATCCAGATACACCACATCTACGGGCCTTCCTTTATCTAGATGAAAGCTCACCTCCTCATAGAAGGTTAATAGATTGGTTTGGCAAAAATAATTCTTCATGAACCCATGCTGATTACTGCTAATGATACCGTTCTCATTACTAAAATCTTGTATTTAGTCTCTTGTCATTCCCTCCAAGAGTTTACATACTATTGATGTTGGGCCCTTTTTAAATATTGGTGCTACATTGGCTTTTCTCCAATCAGCTGGTACCATTCCAGTCAGTAGACTGTCAGTAAATTTAGAAACAATGGTCTGGCAATTACTTGACTGAGTTCCCTACGTACTCTCGGGTGCAAGCCATCTGGTCCCGGTGATTTATTAATGTTAAGTTTCCCAAGTCTAGTTTTAATTCTGTCCTCTGTTAACCATGGAGGTGCTTCCTGTGATGTGTCATGAGGATAGACACTGCAGTTTTGGTTACTGAAGCCCCCCTATTCCCTCATGAAGACTGAGGAGAAGAATAAATTCAATACCTTCACCATCTCCCCATCCTTTGTAACCAGATGTCCTTCCTCATCCTTTATGGGGCCAATATGGTCTGTCCTCCCTTTTTCACTGTTAACGTACTTAAAGAATTTCTTGGGATTTTTTTTTTTGCTCTCTTCAGCTATGTGTCTTTAATGTTCTATCTTAGCTGCCCTTATTACACCCCTTACATTTTTTGTTGCATTCTTTATAAGAATGCTGAGGATGGTCCCTCAATCTTGTATTTTTTGAAGGCCTTCTCCTTAGCTTTTTTATGAATTTTTACATTGGCATTAAGCCATCCAGGACTTTTGTTCTCTCTTTTAACTGTATTACTCAATGGGATGCATTGGCTAATGCCCTTATTTAATATGCTCTTAAAGCAAACCAATCGTTCCTTCGTGTTCTTTGTTCCTAAGATTTTATCCCAATTTATGCCTTCTATCAAGGTTCTTAGTTTAGGAAAGTTGGCTCTTTTGAAATTCAGTGTCTTTGTATTCCCCTTATGTTTCCATTTTGTGTGATTTATACTGAAGCCAATTGACCTGTGATTGCTGTTACCTAAATTGCCCCGTATATTCACATCCTTGATCAGGTCTGTATTGTTGGTAATCAGTAGATCCAGTAACGCTTTATTTCTAGTTGGTGCATCTACCATCTGACCCATAAAATTGTCCTGCAAGACATTTAGGAACTGGCAAGCCTTAGATGAATACGTTTAAAGTATATATAAAAATATATAGTGAATATATACACACACACACACACACACACACACACACTACAAGAACATTGCTGCTAGCTGCAATTAAATCAACAAAAACAATCAAAATAGCTAAAATTAAAATATTGTTTTGTGTGTATAATATATATATATATATATATATATATATATATATATATAGCACTGACCCCTGAAGGAGCTGCTAATTTGAATTGGGCCTGCACTCTCCTGAGAAACCCCCACTTCTGTGTATCTCGGTCCCCTTGGCACAGCTGTGGTGCAATAATAACACAGTACAATATAAACAGTATAAGGTACCTGTACCGATCCCTCAGAATCCTCTGGCTCCACCTGGTGAGGAAAAACAGTAAACTACACACATGTACTCTTAACCAGAAATACTTTTTACTGAAAGTATAATAAATAGGCGATTACAGGTATTGCACTGTCATCCCAACGTAGAACGTCAGTACAGCATGAATCAACAGTCAGATACAATAAGCAATATGCAAGTACATTATTATCTAGACCTGGGAGCTCCCCTTACTTAAAGTCTACGTGAGGCATCACTTAAAGTATTCCCCTCCTTTATCTTCTTTCTTTGCTAGCTTAAATGGTTCCTACGGTAATTGTAATCCAAAAGGGTAAGTGGAGAAAGTTAACTCATAATACTCCAGGTATAACTCCAAGAACTTGTAATCGCACTTGGGCGCTAAAGAGAACCAGGCCTCAAGCCTACTAAATGTCAGTTGCTCAGTTTCACTTCCGTGGAACAACAGGTTCCAGCGAGGCCTGTGAGTAAGTCTAACTGTGTGCAATAGTATTAAATGATGGGCCGTAACCCGCTCACCAACTGGATCAGAGTTCGGGGTGATGGCTTTGGTCAGACAACTGCAGCTTGCTCCCGCTCAGGCTGGGCCAGATGCTCTGTGTCGCTCCACCGACTGGATCCGTTCCTCCGCTACTCCAACAAGTGTCTCCAAATCTCATCAATCCGATCACCGGCTCTCAGGCCCTGTCAAGTCACCTCTCAAACAGTCCGGTTTGCACTCCGCAGTGACTGTGTGGCAATGTGTCCAAGGACCTTCAACACAGTTCTGCACAGACAAGGAGCGTGGTCCCAAGAGGCCAAATATGGCCGCTGCAGCTCCTTTTATCCCCTACCCAACATGCACTGTGTATCAGAGTGTTCATGGGTAGGTCACACGGATTCCTGGGTAACAAAGGTTGATCCTCTTATCAAAACAAACATCACTTCCTGTCAAAGTCTTTAGTGTTTTAGAATCACCATATCTGTACATTACCAGATTGTATCAGTAGATGGCTCTATCTGTTCAGATTCATCACCCCCACTGATGGCCCATTGTAAAAATTTTAGGGGGAGAGGAGATGTTTTGAACAAGTAACCCTCTCCACTTCATTGAGAGCTGAATGCATAAATAATGTGTGTTACTTTGGCCAGCTCCTCCTTACTTAAACTATAGGCAGCCAACTGGACAGGTAAGAAGTTTCATAATCCAAAAATATGAATACACACTGAAGCACATTTTTACAATCTGCTTTCACCTATCAAGATATTAGGAGAACAAAACTTTAAACTGTGCCATTTGAAAGTATTCAGGCAGGCCCTTGAACAACATGCTTTGGTGAATTCATCCATAAATATGAACACAAAAGAGGTAGGTATAGTGTGTATGGGTTTGGCAAAGTCAACAGATAAAGTAGCATTTTACACAACTTTTTACGCAAAAATGTAGCCAACTCTGTGGCCTCGGTTACCGGATCACACTCTGACGGCACTTGAAGCTGGCCATCCTGGCTTGCCCCCCCCCCAAAGGGCCCACGAAGTACAGCAAAGCTATCTGGAGTACTTTGCGGGTAGGGGGGCCATTGATATATCAGATAATGTATAACATCTTTTAAATTTTGTTGTTAAAAACTGAACTCATATTTCATGTGATTTACTGCTTGTGTTTCTTTTAGCTGTCTCCTAGGTTCTCCAATGGCCTTTTATAACTATTATGTTGTGCTGTTGGTCTGCTACACACACCATGGGGGTTATTTACTAAAGGCAAATCCACTTTTCACCACAAGTGCACTTGGAAGTGCAGTTGCTATAGATCTGAGGGGAACATGCAAGGAAAATAAAAAATAGCATTTTAGATTGCACATGACTGGATGATGAAGTCAGCATTTCATTTCAGTCATTTCAGTCATTTCAGTCATTTCAGATCTACCCCTCAGATCTACAGTGACTGCACTTCCAAGTGCACTTTCAGTGCACCTGTAGTGCAGAGTGGATTTGCCTTTAGTAAATAACCCCCATTGTTTTTGTTGTTAATGTATTGTAATGTAATGCATTAATGATAAAATTAATCATCCTTTTCAACTCCATGAATTAATTGCTTGCAGTCCCCAAAATGGCTTGATTTTGGCAACTTTTAGAGCACTGTGGGGGTTATTCACTAAAGGCAAATCCACTTTGCACTTGAAAGTGCACTTGGAGTGCAAAGTGGATTTGCCTTTAGTAAATACCCCCCATTGTCACTGTAACTACACCAACTTACTCCAAAAACTGGTATTGAGCATTAAAAGAAGCACATTCACATGTGCGTTATAAAAGGGTTTTTTACCAAACCAACATCTTTGGTGCATAACATGTATGTGTGACAGTGTATAGCCTTTTTTTTGTGGCTAAACAGGCATGTTTAAAACCATAACTTCCACAAGTAGGGAACTTACAAAATTCAACTTTGATAAAGTAAAGGTCATATGAGACATTAGAATGTCAAAACTGTGTTGATTTTGCCTTCATCAGATGGGGTGATGTCACCCCTGTAAAAGCCAAATTTTGAAGACGCACACAAATTGGGTCTCAAAAATGTGGATTTCCATCATGATCCCATGCCTAAAATGTGTGTCTTTTCCCTACGTCTATTTTGATAGATGTAGAGAAAAGACACACAGTGTGTCAACATGTGCTATCTGCCATCATGGGATATCAATGTATGTTTTTTGTGGGTGAAACCACTTCCTCGCAACTAAAGCAGATGAGAGGAAGGGGTTGTACCCACAAAACGCGTACATTGATATCCCATGATGGCTGATAGCAGATGTTGACACACTGTGTGCATCTTCAAGATTTGGCTTTCAAATTACTTAAAAATTTAAATAAAAAATAAAAAAATAACGACAACATTGAATTTTTTATTTTTTTGGTTAGATTTTGGCTAAAACATCAATGATGTTGGTGAGTCTTTTTTCAATATCACTGATGTTTTCCTTGACCTTCTCTAATTTACGATTGCACACCAATATTTCGCTGATCAGGATCTGTGCACTTGCACTCACTGTTGACAGAGTTTCTTCTTCCACAACATCCACATCACCTAAAAAAATAACACACCATGTATTATAAATATGCAGGCATACATCTGTTACCTGAAGCTGTGGTCTCAAACACTGACGTGTTGTGGTCACTATTTCGCCCACTTCCTGAACCTCGGAATCCACATCTTCAGAGTGTGTAGGGATTTCCCCTTCCTCACGGGGGTGTGGGGTTTGTGATGTCCTCAGATGTTCAGATTCTTTTCTCCCCTATGTGAATACAAAAAAGTATACTTAGCACACAGATATTTGAGGCAAGAAATAGTAATATGAAACATTGCTTGGAAATGTTGTCCAATTGTCTATTTTGGCAGAGTTCCAAAATGAAGACATGATTTTTTTCCCTTTCCAAAGCTGGAATACTTACCTGTTTTGTTAAAGTTTCACACACGGAGAGACCCCTAGTATCCACTGGAGCACCTGCGTGGGACACCATAAAAAGATTGTTCTGGTGTCCTACACTATTGGTCCTGTGTCAGATGTGTAAGCAGCTGCTGAGTGTCCTCTTCTTAAGCCGCGTACACACGGGCGGACTGTCTGGCCAACTAAGTCCGTCAGACAATCCGACAGACAGTCCGTCCTACTTTCGAATGAACGGACTTGACCACACACGATGAACAAACAGTCCGCTGAAAGCTTGCGCGATGACGTGTACAGCACGTACGACGGGACTAGAAATACGACGTCCAATACACTGCAATGCAACCTTTCGCCGTGTAAATCCTTTCTGAGCATGCGCCATACTTAGTCCGTCCAACTTGCCTACTCACGAGCGGACTGTCCGCTGAAACCAAAGTTGGATGGACTGTATTACGGAAATTCCGAAAGACTTAGTCCGCTGAAGCCCATACACGAGCGGACTGTCCGCTGAAATGTGTTTCAGCGGACTAAGTTGGACAGACAGTCCGCCCGTGTGTACGCGGCTTTACACTAAATCTAGTTTTCATTTCATTATAGTTACACATCTAGACAACAATGAACTTCTTTTCATACAAATAGGTATGAAGAATTGTAGTTAACCTGCATCTGCCAAAAACGTTGTATTAGTGATCGAACGAACAATGTTTAATATGAACGATTACTGTGCCCATGAACCTCAAACTTGCCATTTAAAATTGTACAACAGTAAATAAATTTACATGGAGCAGCACTAAAGTAGTAATAATAATAATAATAATAATAATAATAATAATAATAATAATAATAATAGGAACACACAACAAATACTTACTTTTTAGAAGCAGTTTTCTGATCCTTCTGTACTGATCGTGCTCCCTCAATTTCAGGTCTTTCTTAATTGCTCCTTGGTTCATCGTACCCCAAAATTCCTGTGCAAACTTATGACAACTTTAGTCATGATCTTGGCCTTTCTCACATTTGGGTTTGGGTAAGGTCTATACTTCGCATCATAGTCGGCCCTCTTCAAGATGTCCACCATCTCCACCATCTCTATAAAGGACATATTTGAGGCCTTATATCTCCTCCTGGATGTGGAACTGCCTTGCTCCAGGCTTTTAGTCATTGCTGCATTCTCCATGTACCTGCTCTGTCTCCGCCATGTGCTCTCCCACTGCACCGAAAGAGAACGGGCGGGGAATACACCAGAAAGAAGGTCAGGAGCGGAATTTCACGCATGCGCAGTGTATATAAATTATAATGCACGTGCGTCGTATGTATGATCTGTGAGCAGAGGATGGAGTATCGTAAGCGCCAATCGTGCAAATGAAGGTACAATTTTAACTTGGGTCATCAGTAATTAGTGGCCTATACTAGTTATAGATTGAGGCCTATATTGGGACAAGATTAGAAGAGTTTAGCCTGATATTAGGGTTTGTCTTGTGTTGTGTCTTGCAGAGAAAATGGATACATTTACAGACCCAGACTTCCTGCTAAGGATGAGCTGAACACCCCCAGGTTCGGTTCGCACCAGAACCTGCGAACAGACCTAAGCTTCTTGTGAACTTTAGAACCCTATTAAAGTCTATGGGACTCGAAGGTTCAAAATCTAAAGTGCTCATTTTAAAGGCTAATATGCAAGTTACTGTCCTAAAAAGTGTTTGGGGACCAGGGTCCTGCCCAAGAGGACATGTATCAATGCAAAAAAAAGTTTTAAAACTGCAGTTTTTTCAGGAGCAGTGATTTTAATAACGATTAAAGTGAAACAATAAAAGTATAATATTCCTTTAAATTTTGTACCTGGGGGGTGTCTATAGTATGCCTGGGAAGGGGCGCATGTTTCCCGTGCTTAGAACTTTCCCTGCTCATTTCTGCAGGAAAAAAAGTAATTTAAAATCACTCGCGGCTATAATGAATTGTCAGCTCCCGTAATACAGAGAACACTCATTGAAAGTCATTGATAAAAAAAAAATCGTGGGATTCCCCCAAATTCAATTATCAGGCCCTTCAGGTCTGGTATGGATATTAAGGGGAACCCCACGTCAAATAAAAAAAAAAAATTGATGTGGGGTTCCCCCTAAATATCCATACCAGACCTTTTATCCGAGCACACAACCTGGCAGAGTGACGAAACGCGTAGGACGTGGCCACGTTGCGTGCACCCATCTGAACGGACAGAGACGAATGGCAGAGTTTTATCACATGCATATGCTTTTAATACTAAATCTGAATAGTTTTTAATACAAATAAACGAACGATTTTGATTTTGAACGTATTACACTATGGGTATGTCTTTCCTCATTTATAACTAACGTTGGAGACTATACGGACGGAATAGAGAAACCTCACCCAGTGCACCAGCAGCAGCCAGAGAGCGACACAGTGGCTTACATTGTGAAGGTCCATCCAGCCCCATAAGGGGCGTTAATTCTGGTGAGAGCATTTACATATCACAGCACTGAGTGACGCAGGGGTTGAAGGTTTCTAACTGAAGTCCCAGCACTATTTGAGCATCAGTGAATGAAACGTTCCCTATTGATTTCACGTACCAATTACAGCATTAGTCTGCGGTGGTAGCATTCTCAGCCAAATATTAACATTGGACAAATATTGGACATACATGGGTTTTTATGCGACTATTGGCTGAACTTGGTTTTGGATCCCTAGTCTTTTTGCACTTCTTTGCACTCATTTGCACAGTTATTTATTCTGAATAAGAGCACTGAAGGATACTAGTAGTATTTCTTAGGCTGTTTGAAAAAAAAATTTTCATTATTTTATTTTATATACCTGCAATGACCTAAGTGAATGTTTACAACATTTTCGGGTTCACTCATAATATGTTGACATGTATATGATAATTTAAGATTGGTTTTGGATTCAATTATGATAGGATACATATATTGATTTGATATTGATTATATTTTTTAAGAAGCATCTGCACCTTAATTGCACACAGCACTTTTCCAATAATATTAATTTGTGGCGATAGGTCAATTTAACACACTATTAATTGGGTTTAGCGCCACAACCTTTCTGTTTAATACTCTTACAATTTCCCTTCCTTCCCGACTAAGGAAGTAAGGGCTTCAGGTATAGGCAGCTCTAACCCTGTAAATTTTCTTTCACATTTTTTTTCACATCTTTTTTTCACATTTTTTCACATTCCTTCCCACTACAATTTTTTACCACATTGGAATTTTTATTAGGTTGTTTTTTTCCATAGCGCGACTTTACTTACCTATTTATATTACACTTTTATTGTTTCACTTTAATCATTATGAAAATCACTGCTCCCAAAAAAACTTCAGTTTTTAAAACTTTTTTTTGCATTGATCCATGTCCCCTGGGGCAGGACCCAGGCCCCCAAACACTTTTTAGGACAGTAAAGCCGCGTACACACGGGCGGACTGTCTGGCCAACTTAGTCCGTCAGACAATCCGACGGACAGTCCATCCTACTTTCGAATGAACGGACTTGACCACACACGGATGCAAAACAGTCCGTCGAAAGTTTGCGCGATGACGTGTACAGCACGTACGACGGGACTAGAAATAGGAAGTCCAATACACAGCAATGCAACCTTTCGCCGTGTAAATCCTTTCTGAGCATGTGCCATACTTAGTCCGTCGAACTAGCCTACTCACGAGCGGATTGTCCGCTGAAACCAAAGTCTGACGGACAATATTACGGAAATTCCGAAATACTTAGTCCGCCAGACTGCACGCTGAAAAAGTCTGCTGAAGCCCACACACGAGTGGACTGTCCGCTGAAATGTGTTTCGACGGACTAAGTTGGCCATACAGTCCACCCGTGTGTACGCGGCTTAACTTGCATATTAGCCTTTAAAATTAGCACTTTAGATTTCTCCCATAGACTTGTACAGGGTGTTCCGTGGCTTTTCAAATTTGCCGCAAACACCCCAAATTGTTCACTGTTCGCCAAATAGGCGAACAGGCAATGTTCTAGCCCAACAAGAGTTAGGCCGCGTACACACGCGGGGACTGTCTGCCGAAACTAAGTTCGTCAAACAGTCCGCTCAAACTTTTGAATGAACGAACACGCCCACACACGGCACTTTTTGAGCGGACAAATACGGCAAACTTTGTTCGTCGTACTAAGTCCGCGCAACTTTTGAAATGAACAGACTCGCCCACACACGAGGCAACAGTCCGCTCATTTCGAGTGCGTGTGCAGGTAGGCGGGGCCCGCGAAGGAGACGTCGCGGGCCCCACCGCCTGGTATGGACTTAAAGGGGAACCCCAACGCCGAAAAAAATCGGCGTGGGGGTCCCCCCAAAGTCCACAACAGACCCTTGTCCGAGCACGCTACCCGGCCGGCCAGGAAAGGGGGGCGAGCGAGCGCGCCCCCCCCTCCCGAGCCGTACCAGGCCGCGTGCCCTCAACATGGGGGGTGCCTTGGGGAAGGGGGGGCCGCGCGGCCCCCCCACCCCAAAGCACCTTGTCCCCATGTTGATGAGGACAAGGGCCTCTTCCCGACAACCCTGGCCGTTGGTTGTCGGGGTCTGCGGGTGGGGGGCTTATCGGAATCCGGGAGCCCCCTTTAATAAGGGGGCCCCCGGATACCGGCCCCCACCCTATGTGAATGAGTATGGGGTACAATGTACCCCTACCCATTCACCTGTAAAATAAAAGTACCCAAAAAAAAACACAACACACGAGATAAAATATTTTATTGCACAGCTCCGGGGGTCTTCTGTCTTCGGGGGTCTTCTCGCCGGACTCCTCCGCTATCTTCTTGTAGCTCTTTTGCTAGCGGATGAGTCCGGCTTTCTTCCTCCCCGCCGCCGGCCTCTTCTCCCGACTTCGGGGGTCTTGTCCCCCTCTTCGGTTCTTCTGCCGGGCCACCGCGCCTTCTTATAGCTCTTTTGCAGGCGGTGGCCCGGTCTTCTGTCGCCGCTGTCGTCGCCGCCGCCTTCCGTTCTTCTTCTTCTTCATCTTCTTCTTCTTCTTCTTCTTCTCCAGGAGATGTTGACACGTCGCTCTCTCCAGCCGGAATGGCAGAGCCGCGCTGTGCGGCCACTTATATAGTGACAATGGGGCGGTGTCACATGGTATATGTCACATGGGTACTCCTTCGCGGGCCCCGCCTACCTGGAGGCGCGCTCGAAATGAGCAGACTTTCCTCCGAACGGGCGGACTGTCCGCTCAAACCAAGTTTCAGCGGACAGTTTTTCGGAATTTCCGAAAAACTTTGTTCGTCAAACTGTCCGCTGAAACTGTCTGCTGAAGCCCCACACACGAGCGGACTGTCCGCTGAAACTGTTCAGCGGACAAAGTTGAGTGAACAGTCCGCCCGTGTGTACGCGGCCTTAGACTCAAATTCGAAGCTCATCCCTACATCCTGCCAAACTTTATAGACAGGTACAGAGAGCTACCATGTCTCTGACAATAGCGCAAGGAGGTCCAGGATTCCATGAGATCAGGAGCAGCAGCAGATGATGTAAATGCCCCCAGGCTGGTGTAATACGACAGACTGCATTTTTTGTCAGATCAGAGTGAACCCAGGCCATCGCTATCTACACTTCCTTCCACACTTCCTTCCATATCAGATGAGGCTCCTGAAGCCCAGCCTGGGCCTTGGACCCAGGAAGATGTGGAGGAGCCCAGATTGAGCCAGGTATAGCATTTTTCAACATATATCTTGTCAAAAATGTAATTATGTTAACTAGATGCTATTATTGACCACTAATTTCTAATTTCTTTCAATAGTTTTTTATTAAATTTTAAGAAAGTTTACATGAAACATGCATATAACAAATGCTTTTCAGCGAATATTAGTACAGCCGACTTATAGACAGTAATCAGAACATATAAAACCTGAGGTTACACATAAGAACTTCTGTAAGACAGTAATAGTAACATTAACGGAGGAGAATCTTCATAAGATAGTGCTGGGCTAAGCTCGAGGCGTCCACGCACACCCCGAGCTACGCCTCTGTTAATCGTAGGCCTTATGGGTCCCCTGCCCCCGACCGCCCCAAAAGGGATCACACTGCAGCCGGAGGCCGAGGACCCGCCCTATAACTCCTCACAAAATGCAAATAAATGATGAAACATTTGACAGCAGCAGCAGATTTAATCTCTAACTTGCTTCAACCTATACCCAAACTAGCTCTTAGAGAATACTCAAACATCCCAGTCGGATCTGTAATCATGAATGTGCATCAGTATCAATGTGCGAAATAACAAAGAAAAGAGAAGGAAAACAAGTAAGAAAGAATAGAGATGAAGAGAAAAAGAGGATAAAAGAGATCAAAGAGGTGTAGGTACCCAGGTCCATTTGCCATTTCCATTTACACGGTATTGCGCCTATTACCGTATTGTTTATACCATTCCACCCAAGGCCGCCAGATTTGAATTCTAGATTGGAGACTGTTCTGGGAAGCCAGAAACATAGTTTCATACGTAACATGTAAGTTAATTGTCTCGATTACTTTCGCTACAATAGGAGGGTCTGGGTTTGCCCATTTCCTCGTTATCTCTAATCGTGCCCCTAGTATAATTTGAGACAGGACGTGTCTATGTGAGTGGGGGAATGAATCTATACCTAAGGATAGGAGTGCAAGACCTGGATCGCCCCTCCTCTTGTGCGTACTTAAGACGCCACTTATAATTTCAAAAACATCCCTCCAGAATTTTGTTAGTTTTGGGCAGGCCCATAGAATATGTTGTAGGGATCCCCTCTGCCAGCACTGTCGCCAACAAAGAGGCGACCTGCTCGGGTCGAACCCAGCCAATCTTGTGGGCGTTAGATACCAACGCAACAAGATTTTCTGGTACAATTCCCATAGATTTACGCTTTTAGTGGCTCTATAAACAGACGCTATAGCGGTCTGCCATTGTTCGATGGTCCAATGCTCTTGTAAGTCTAATTCCCAAGTTCTCATGGAGGGGGATTTAAGAAAGACCTTCTTCTGGTGTAGGGAACCATAGAATAGAGAGATACCTCGGATGGAGGTTTTTGAATTATGGAGGTAAGCATAAACTTGCTGAGGGATAGCAGTAGACATGTCCCCAATGTTCTGCAATAAGTGCGCGATTTGGGCATATGCATAGTGATCCCTTGGCTGCAAAGCGTATTCAATCTGGAGAGTGCGAAAAGTTTTAAGGGCAGGCCCAACTTTCAAATCATCCACCAAGGCGATTCCCCTGGGCACCCAATGGGCAATGTGTAAATTTGGGATCAATACTTGTAAGCTCGTAATGGAATGCCGTACGACTCTGACCGGGGTTGTGGTTGAGGAATCCTTAAGAAAGAGATTCCACGTCTGTAATGTTGCCTTGACAGTGGGTGGCAAGTGTGACGGGAAGCGTTGCATGAATCTGCTAGACATAAGTAAGTCGCACAGCCTTCCATTAGGAGATTGGTATGATTCCATGTCCCTCCAACGGGGGACATGGTCCTCCAGAAACCAGCATTTCAATTGAGCTAGAACTGCCGCGACGTAATAATCCTGGATAAGCACATGTCCCACTCCCCCAGCCAGCCTGGCTTTAAGCAGTTTGTGGAAAGCACATCTCGCCCTTTTCCCCTGCCATAGGAAAGCATTCAATTTAGCTTGTGCTGTGCGGAAAAAGGCACTTGGCACTGGGATGGGCAGAGCCCTAAACAAATAAATGAACTGGGGGAGTACCATCATTTTGAAGGCCGCTAATCGGCCGGACCATGTCATTTCCAACTTGCTGATTGTCTGGAGCTTCAGGGGAAGTTCATTCAAAAATGGCGTGTAATTAGCTTCGACCAGCTGTTCCGAATTATCAGTCAAAGTGACTCCAAGATATTTAATTCCCCTGGCGCTCCAGACGTAAGGAAATTGAGCCCTGAGCTTGCTTCTAGTATAATTATCAATACCCAATCCTAGGATATAAGACTTATTAGTGTTCACCTTTATAGTAGGACACTTGTCCGAACAATTTCAAAGTAGCATGCGCTGCCGCCAGGGAGGGGCCCACCTCTGTCATGATTACAACTACATCATCCGCAAACAAGCTAATAGAGTGCGTCTGGTTACCAAGAGGGAAGCCCTTAATAGTCGGATGGGTTCTAATAGCAATGGCTAAGGGTTCCATGAATAGATTAAATATTAGAGGTGACAGAGGGCACCCCTGCCTGGTACCATTCGATATTTTAAATGGGGTCGAGAGGATGCCTGATGTGTAAACCCTGGCTGAGGGTTCCGAATATAGGGCCAGAATCGTGGATAAAGCTAAATCAGAGAAACCAAAGGACTCCAGCACCTTGGTCATATAGAGCCAGTGCACCCTATCGAAGGCCTTCTCCGCGTCCAGAGACAGGAGCAGAGAAGGCCTTCGCTGCGTCCGCGCAAGGTGGATAACATTTATCATGCGGCGCGTGGCATCTGAGGTTTGTCTGTGCTTGGTAAATCCGGCTTGATCCGGGTGTATAATCGTGGGTAGTATGTCAATCAATCGTAAAGCTATCATTTTAGCATAAAGCTTAATGTCAGTATTCAATAATGATATTGGTCTAAAGTTTGCCGGAGAGGTGGGCTCCTTCCCCGGTTTTGGCAGCGCGACAATCAAGGCCTCCAACATTTCCCGAGGAAAGGAGGACGAGGCAGCAGCGGATTGGAAAACCTGGAGCAATAGAGGTGACAGTGTAGCTGTAAATGCTTTATAATATTCCCCACTAAAGCCGTCTGGGCCCGGTGACTTATTGATCGGAAGCAACTCAATAGCCTTTTGCACTTCTGCTAAAGTGAACGGGGCATTTAAGTATTGAAACTGGTCCGCTGTCAATTTGGGTATCGGTAAACCTGACAGAAATTGTTTGATAGTCTCCGATATAGGTTGAGTAGTCAGTGGGTCGTCCTTCAAGTTGTACAAGCTACTGTAGTAACAGCTAAAGGCGTCAGCTATCTGTTGTGGGTGATAAAGTTTCTGATTAGTAGTGGGGTGTAGAATGAATTGAATTCTATGTTTGTATCTATGCCCTCGGATAGTGTGCGCTAGCAACTTCCCCGCCTTATTGCCTGTGGAATAATAAGTCATTTTGAGTCGTTTAGATGCTTTTTCAAAGTTTTCCAGTAAGTGTATTCTAAGGTCAGACCTGAGTATAGACAACTTTTGGGAGTTAGAGGGGGAAAATTGAGTTTTATTTTGCGTTTCCAGGTCCGTTATCTCTTTGAGTAACGCGTTAAGTCTCTGCTGCCTCCTCCTCCGGACCCCCGCTCCCAGCTGAATAAATATACCCCTCATATATGCTTTTTGAGCATTCCATAAAACACCTGGATCAGTCACTGACCCTACATTATCGCTTAGAAAATTCAGTAAGTGTGTGCTTAATTTTTCCTTCAATTCTGGTTGTTGCAATAGAAAGGTGTTCAATCGCCAAACCGGTGCTGTACCCGGGTTATACGAGTCTGCCACGGACAGGGTGATCGACGCATGATCCGACCACGTTATCGAGTTCACACCAGCCGAAGCTGTCTGTAAGAGTAGCTGTTGATCCACCAAAAAAAAATCTATTCTTGTGTAAACTCCATGTGGTGGGGAAAAAAAAGTATAATCCTTTTCATTGGCGTGTAAACAACGCCAGGCGTCATATAACCCCTGCCCGTGGACAGACTGTGACAAGGAAGGTTGGGTTCTAGAAACATTGGAAGTGGAGTCCATCTGAGGATCTAGAGTGATATTAAAATCGCCACATATAAGCAACCGACCCTGCTTGCAAGAGTTAACCCGTTTCATCAACCTGTTAAAAAAATGCACCTGTCTACTGTTGGGGGGAATAGACATTCACTAGAGTGTATACAGTAGAATTAAATTCACAAATCAGTATTAAGTATCTACCCAATGAGTCTGATATCTGCTCAATTAGTTTAAAGGCCACCGTATCTCTGATAGCCACTAAAACACCCTTGGTCTTTGTGTCCGCATTTGCAGTGAATATAAAGGGAAACCGTTTGTGCGTGCATTTGGGTGGTGCCTGCTTACAGAAATGAGTTTCCTGCGCACACACAATGTCACTATTATACATGGATGCCTCTCTCCACAGAGATTTACGCTTCACAGGGTGATTCAGACCCTTGGTGTTAAGTGAGAGGATGTTAAGTGGCATACTTGGTTGGGAAATATGATGATTTGATCCTGCCGGGTCTCGGTGTCATAGCGTCAATACTCACAAAATAGGGCACCCAGGGAAACGCAGGAAGCGTCGACACATCAAACAAGTCCTTCATGTATCGAAGAGGAAGGCAGGTCCGTGGATCGAGGGAGTTCAAAAGTCGGGACCGAATCGCATCAGTCAGGTACCTCAGAGGAAGAATAGGAAAATAGGAAGAAAATGAAAGAAGAAAAAAAAAGTTGAACAAAAAAAAGGGAGAGCATAAATGCAGCAGGTGGGAAAGTCCCCGGATGGTACGAGGCGTTTCCAAGTCACTGCGGTCCATCCTTGGGGAAGGTGATGAACCTTTTAGCAGCACGAGGCCGAACTCGTGCTGGGGGGGTGAGTTCAGTTCTGGTGTAAAAGCAGTCCTGGACCGGGACTGATGGTAAAAGTGATGAAGCTGTTTGGCCCGCTTCAGTTGTGTGAAGTAGCATTTTTAGCGGTGACTCGTCTCCATTCCTGTGGGAGGCCATGTGGAGTGCTAGTGGTGGAGCCCTTCTCATCTTCCTCCGACAAAATGCCCCATTCTCTAAGCAAATCGATCCCTTTTTCCAGGGATGTGATGGTAAAGGATTGATTATCTTTGGTGATAGAGAGCTTAGTAGGATAACCCCACCTGTACAAGATCTTGTGGTTGCGCAGAATCTTTGTCACTGTGTTGAGGTTTTTCCTCTTTTGCAGAGTATATTGCGACAAGTCACTGAAAAATTGCAATCGGTGATATTGTGGAGGGAGCGACTCTTGTTTCCTCATAAATATCATCAGCCGCTCCTTTACGTGGAAAAAGTGCAATCTCATAAGAACATCCCTAGGCACTTGTTCCGATAGGTGGGATGGTTTTGGTAGGCGATGGATCCTATCAATAGTAACGTCCAAGTCGCTGAGATCAGGGAGCAAGGCTTTGAACATATTGGCGACATAGAGGGTGAGGTCCGACTGTTGTACTGATTCAAGGATGCCCCTTATTTTAAGGTTGTTCCTCCTGGATCTGTCCTCCATGTCCTCCATCTTTGCTTTAACCCATTCCATGTCAGTTTCCCGCTCATCATGAGCATCTACCAAATCGTTGATAGTGCCTGCAAATTCCTCCATTTTTGCTTCCACATGATCCACCCTGTTTCCCAATGCTAGTATATCCGTGTGGAATCTGTGCATGTGCTTAGCCATATCAGATTGCAATGTGCTACGCAAGGATAGTAACATATCCTTTAAAACTGTGTCCAACACAGGCTGGTTTTGTGTAGGAAATGTCTCAATAGGTTCAGGTAAATCTCTAGTGTCCTCCCCTGAATCCGAGGCCTGGCTCGCCGCCGGACTCAATCCATCCTCATCTAGTCTGGGTTTAGCTTTAACCGGGCTGCGGGAGGATGGGGTGGAGGGGGAGGGGGATTTCTCCTCATCTAAGTCTGTATTTAAGAGAGATGTACCTTTCGCCGTCGGTTTGTGTTTAGGTGCCGGTCTCCTCACTGTGTAGGCCTCGGCGCCATCTTGCTCCACCTCTCTCCCGCTGAGCGGATAGAAATCGGTCAAGCGTTGCGGTTTGCGGTGCTGGCGACGTCTCCCCGACATGGTGGACAGTGCTGTGGTGAGTCCCGCTGCTATAACGAGGCAGGGGGCCGTTGAGCTGAGTCGCTATAAGCCGCTGTAGTCCCGGTTCGCTCGGAGCTCTGGGCTCACACGTCCATGCAGCTCCGCAGTCAGGCCACGCCCCCCACTAATTTCTAATTTAACAAAGTGGTTTACATATCAATAGACAATAGTAGCCACAAATGATTGGGACAAGAATGAAAAATGCTGGGGTCAGAATGATAGTCTTTTCTATTTGATAACATTCAATTTGCAACAGTCATGAGCTCAAAATTGTGTGTGATTGATGATCAAAAAACTAAAACTATGTACCATTTTCATACACAGGAAAGTCTCAGCAAGGAGGAGGCCGTGGAAAGTCTCAGCCTGGAGGTGGCCGTGGAAAGCAGCCTAACTAAATCCCAGGTTCCTCCCCTCCGCCTTCCAACAAAAAGGACCAGGAAGGTGAGGAACCTGGAGGAGTCAGTGACTACTTTAATTAACCAGGCTACTGCAGTCCTCACAACCAGCCCTGTTGGTCCCGAGTCAAATGGCTGTCTTACAGCCAGTAAACTGGAACAAATAGAGGAGGGCCAACGCCTCATCTGTGAGGAGATAATACTTCAGGACCTAAAAAAGGAGATGAGGGGCCAACTCACAACTAAAAGCCACCTGTGTGAGTTGGACAATACTCCTCCGCCACCTCCAGAAACACCTCCACCTCCTCCAGCAACACCGCCACCACCTCCAGCAACACCGCCAACAACACAGCCACCCAACCCACCACAGCAGCATGGAAGTGAGCATGGAAGGATGTGTTGAGAGTGATGGCCTGGGTTTGGTGTGGTCTGGCAAAAGACGCAGGCTGTTGTAAGACCACAGCCTCGGGACATATATGCCATCTGCTGCTGCTTCTAATCTCTCAGAGTCCTGGACTGTATTGTGCTCCCTATTAAATGGACTCCTCAGGTTACCAATTTGGCCTGTCAAATAATTGATATCTGCCCTGGGGTACAAAGGCTTCACCAATGCCAACTGTTTCTCCAGCATTGCATTGCCTGATGGAACATGACTGCCAGATTGCTCTCCTCCTTGAGCATCCCCTCTCTCTGCGCTCACGCCACTACCTTCCTCTAGCTATGTATCATCATCAGAGCCTTCAAAACGCTGGTCATCCTCCTTGAGCATGTACCCATCACTGCTCAAACAGTTCAGGGAACTCCGCAGGAGGACATGGTGGGTCTAGGGTAGTAGTGACTGATGACATTGAGATGAGGGAAGAGGACGCGTTGGCAGCTGCTTTGCTAGTACCCTGAGCCTGGGTGAGAGAGGATGAGGAGGGCTTGGTCATCCACTCTACCAAGTCTTCAGCATGATGCGGCTCAACACGTCCAGCTGCTGAAAATAAGGACAAGCGTGTCCCATAGCCACACGCTGATGATGATGCACCTCGTCCATGACCAGCACTGTTGTCTCTAGACACAGAGCCTGATTGCCCTCTTTTATTGGCTCATGACTGTCTGCCTTTCCTTGTTGGCCTTCCAGACATAGTAATGGCCTGCAGGGAGATGGGAAAACCAGCAATTGAGGTATCTTTAGGTGCACACTGAGCAAATGGCACAGTACACCGACTGTAACTACTGCAGCTGCCTGCCTCTGTTACAGAAACAGAACAACACCAGCAATAAGGGGTAGCTTCAGGTGTATACTGTGCAGGAGGCACACAACACCCACTGTAAATGCTGCAAATGTCTGTATTACAGAAAAAGAACAACACCAGCAATAAGGGGTAGCTTCAGATGTATACTGTGCAGGAGGCACACAATGCCCACTTTAACTGGTGCAGATGCCTGTATTACAGAAACAGAACACCAGTAATAAAGGGTAGCTTCAGGTGTATACTGTGCAGGAGGCACACAACACCCACTTTAACTGGTGCATATTCCTATATTACAGAAACAGAACACCAGCAATAACGGGTATCTTCAGGTGTATACTGTGCAGGAAGCACACAACACCCACTAAACAAGTGCTAGGTTCCCAAGCCATAAATACACTGTCCCTGCCTATCGTGCTTTTTCCCTGACCGCCGCAACACACTACACAAGGCCGCCGCGCTGGCGGCCTTATATAGTGTGGGGCTTGTACTAAACCCCCCTGAGCTATAATTGGCCACAGGCCAATTATGGCTTTCCTCGCTGCTGTCGCTGTGATTGGCCAAGCATGCGGGGTCACAGTACATGCTTGGCCATTCATGATCAATATGGCGCGAACGGCCCACAGAGTTCTGGCTTCACCGAACGGGCGAACAGCCAGTGTTCGAGCCGAACATCGAGCTCATCCCTAATTAGGGATCCTGGTTAGGGATGAGCCAAACACCCCCCAATTTGGTTCACTGCAGAACATGCGAACAGACCAAAAATTTGTGTGAACACACGAACCCCATTAAAGTCTATGAGACTTGAACGTGAAAGATAAAAAGTGCTCATTTTAAAGGCTGATATGCAAGTTATTGTCATGTTTGAGCGTACCTGGGGTGTGTATATAGTATGTCTGTAAAGTGGCACATTTTTACAGTTTTTAGAACAATCCCTGCACAAAATTACATTTCTAAAGGAATAAAAGTAATTTAAAACTGCTTGTGGCTGTAATGTAATGTTGCCCCCCCCAGCCCATTACCAGGCCCTTTGGGTCTGGTATGGATATTAAGGTGAATCCCGCACCCAAATAAAAAAAAAGGCGTGGGGCCCCCAGGCCCTATATACTCTGAACAGCAGCAGTATACAGGTAGTCTCCGGGTTACAAACAAGCCAGGGACTGTAGGTTTGTTCTTAAGTTTAATCTGTTTGTAATTTGAAACAGGTAAATTTTGTAAGTGTAGCTCCAGCTGAAAAAAATCTATTTTTAAGCTTTTTGGATAACATGGGAAGGGTTATCATCACCCCTGTAACATTGGTAAGGATTGGTGATAAAGCATCAGTGGAGACACCTTTTTTCCATATTAACTCTTACAAGAGAGAATTTCCCTTCCTTGGGGTAGATTTCCTCTCGCCTTCTGTTGTCTCCCTCCGTTTGTAAGTAGGAGTCGTTTGTAAGTTGGAAATTTGAAAATAGGGGACTGCCTGTATATACTATACGGCCTGCCCTAAAGGTGTTAGTGGTACAGAATACTGTAAGCCTTCACAGTTACTCTTGGTGAAACGGGCCCTGCTGTGAAATATTATATCAAGAATTGTAATTACGCGCTCCTGTTAAACAGGGGCATAAAAACTGGGCCTTAGACAGTGGTGGTGGTCGCACAACACTGTAAAGCCTCACAGATACGTTTGTTGAGCGCAGGAACAGGCCTGCTGTGAAATATTAGATCAAAATTTTTAATTATGCACCCCCGTTAAACAAGGACATAAAAATTCGACCTTAGGTGGTGGTGGTACAACACTGTAAAGCCTCACAGATACTTTTTTTAAGCGCTGAGGACTGAAGAATTGTCTGAAGGCATCGGTCAGCCGGCTACCTTCTCCACTGCTCTTTCTGTGACTGCACGAAGCCTCAGCAACACGTTGTCCAGCACCAGGAAATTGTAACCTCCCAGGCTGTGGAAACGCATTGCACAAACCTTTCTGCAAGGCCTCCTGAAGATGTTTCATCCTCTGCTGCCTCTGCAAAGGCTGAATAACTTCTGCAACCTTACCCTTGTAACATGGATCAAGAAGGGTTGCTAGCCAGTAATCATCCCTCTCCTTGATACCATGAATCCCAGGGTCCTTTCATAGGCTTTACAGGATCAGGCAGGTCATGCATCAGAGGCATTCGATCCTGAGTCCTCTCGGTCAATAAGGATCACATGATCCTCAACCACCTCCTCCCAGCCACGTACAACTCCATGGGTTTGTGGGGACTGAAAACAATCCCTTGAAGACTGCTGCTGATGCTCAGTGTTATCCTCCACATCCATGCTGATACAATCCTCCTCCTCTTCTTCCTGTGTGATTGGCGGGCCTGCAGGAATACTGGTATCTGGATAAAGGGGGCCTTGAGAGGTAAGGAAGTTCTCTTCCTCCCGCTGTTCTGCCTCAAGTGCCCTGTCCATTATACCACAAAGTGTGTGCTCCAACAGGAAGACAAGAGGGACAGTATCACTGATGCATGCACTATCACTGCTCACCATCCTCGTGGCCTCCTCAAATGGTGACAAGACAGTGTATGCATCCTTGATCAGTAACCACTGGCATGGTGAAAAAAAACAAGCTCCCCTGACCATGTCCTGGTGCCATACTCACACAGGTACTCACTGATGGCCCTCTGCTGCGTGTGAAGCCCCTGCAGCATTGCCAATGTTGAGTTCCACCTGGTGGGAATATCACAAATGAATTCATTCTTGGGCAGCTGGCATTCTCTTTGAATGTCAGCCAGCCGAGCACTGGCATTTTATGACCGGCAGAAATGACCACAGACTTTCCTGGCCTGCCTCAGGAGATCCTGTAAGCCTGGGTACCTGCTCAAGAACCACTGCACCACCAAATTCAGGACGTGAGACAAAGAGGGAACTTGGGTCAAGTGTCTCTGTTGGAGGGCGGAGAGGAGGTTGGTACAATTCCTGGCTGAAGCTGGAGTGGCGTCAACCACCTCTGAGCCTGCCCCTACAGAGCTGACAGAATCTCTGCCCCAGTTTGGCTCCTGTCCCCTAAGCAGACCAACTCAAGCACCGCATAGCATCTTTTTTGCCTGAGTGTTTGCGTAGCCCCTTGAATGCCTATGGAGCACCATTGGTGGACAAATCTGCAGAGGAAGAGGTCATAGAGGAAGAAGAAGAGGAGGAGGTGGAGGAGAGAGCTGTGGCAGAATCACCACTACTAGCATTTTGGAGGCATGATGGCAGAACAAGCTCCAACAATACTGAACCCTGTCCTGCATCCTTCCCAGCTGCCAGCAGAGTTACCCAGTGCACCGTGAAAGAAAGGTGATGTCCCTGTCCATGCCTGCTGGACCATAAGTCAGCAGTAATATGCACCTTACTGCTTACTGCCCTGTCCAACGAGGCCAAGACATTGTCTTCCATATGCTGGTAGAGAGCCGGAATGGCCTTCCGTGAAAAGAAATGGCGTTTGGGAATCTGCCACTGAGGTACCGCACATTCAACAAATTCACGAAAGGGAGCAGAGTCTACCAGCTGAAAAGGCAGCAGTTGCACTGCTAGCAATTTGGCCAAGCTAGCATTCAGACATTGAGCATGTGGATGGCTGGGACTGAATTTTCTTTTGACGGTTTAGCAACTGGGGTAGGGAAATTTGCCTGCTAAAATCCGATGCTGGCGTATCGCTAGCAGATTGTCCGCAAGTACTTGGGACACCTATTGTTATACTTTCATTCCTCTCAGTGCAGGTTTCTGAGAGGACTGGAGGTATAGTGGGGTTGGAGATCCCAGCTGATGAGGAGCAAGGAAAGGTCCGCCTTGTTCTTTGATGGGGGTCTTTTAAGTGCTGTTGGCAACAGACTGCATGGGAGGTCATCATATGTCTGGTCAAACATGTGGTGACCAAGCGGCTGCTGTTTTGGCCACGCTTAATACACTTCAGACATATGTTGCAAACAGCAATGGTGCAATCAAAAAAGGCCCATACCAAAGAACATTTTAAAATATGTGGGAAGTCAGCAGCACCCTGCACCTGCTTGCTCTGCTGTGTGATGCAATAGGGTGGCTGCCCTTAAGCCGCCCCCTGGAGGGCATCCTGCCTCATTCGAGATGTGCCTCCTCCTCCTCCTCTCTTCTATCAGGCACCCAAGTAGTGTCAGTGACCTCATCATCCTTTCCCTCCTCGTCACTGGAACAAACTTTGCAGTATGCTGCAGCTCAGGGAACATGACGGTCAGTTTCTTGACCTTCTTGGGCACCCCCTCTCTCTAGGCTCACGTTACTTCCTTCCTCAACCTGAGTACCATCATCGGAGGCTTCAAATCACTGTGCATCCTCCTGCAGCTTGTACCTGACACTGTGGTCGAATAGTTCGGGGAACTCCTCCGTGCATGATGGTGGTGCTAATGAAGGAGTGACTGTCGACATGGAGCCTTTGGAATAGGCCGCTTTGGCAGCTGCATTTGCAGACAAACTACTCTGAGCCTGGGTGACAGAGGATGAGGGGGCCTTTGTTATCCATTCCACCAACTCTTTTTGCATGTTGTGACTCAATAACAGAAGTTTAATAACAACTATGGGTGCACTGTATCGTTCAGGCGGCCTTATATAGTGTGGCGCGTGGGCTTAGTTACCCTGAGCCATGATTGGTGAAAGGCCCCCTGCCTTTGGCCAATTATGGCTCTCTTAGCTGAGGGCGCTTTGATTGGCCAAAGCATGCAGGTCATGGTACATGCTCTGGCCAACCATCATACAGCAATGCACTGCGCTCCCGCAGTGCATTACGGGCCGTTACGCACCGCTCGGATTTGGCGCAAACGGCCCATAATGTTCGGTTTTCAACAAAAGGATGAGCAGCCAATGTTCGAGTCAAACTCATGTTCAAGTCAAACTCTTTTTTGACCCGAACAGAAAGCTTATCCCTAATCCTGATTCTTTCTCTCCAAGCAGGTTTAAATTATGTGTCTTATAAACAATAATGAACACCCGAAAGAATATTAAAAAAATAGACAGTTTATATTACAGATTATTTAGGACCTCAACTTAATTAAATGTTGTATTTACAGTATCTTACAAAAGTGAGTACACCCCTCATATTTTTGTAAATATTTTATTATATCTTTTCATGTGACAACACTAAATAAATGACACTTTGCTACAATGTAAAGTAGTGAGTGTACAGCTTGTATAACAGTGTAAATTTGCTTTACCCTCAAAATAAGTTGCAGCTATTAAAGTCTAAACTGCTGGCAACAAAAGTGAGTACACCCCTAAAGCTGGCCATACACCAGATTATCTGCAGATTTTCTATGGTTAGATGAAAAAAGTGCAACAGATTTCTCCATGTTCGCTAAACTGTGTGGATGGAGGAATCTCCCACTTTTCACATCTAATCATAGAAAATCTGCAGATAATTTATGGCTGTATGGCCATCTTAAGTGAAAATGTCCAAATTGGGTCCAGTTAACCCTTTTCCTTTCCTGGTGTCACGTAACTCGTTAGTGTTACAGGTGTGAATGGGAAGCAGGTGTGCTAAATCTGGTGTTATCGCTCTCACTCTCTCATACTGGTCAGTGGAGGTTCATCATGGCACCTCATGGCAAAGAACTCTCGGAGGATCTGAAAAAAAGAATTGTTGCTATACATAAAGATGGCCTAGGCTATAAGAAGTTTGCTAAGACCCTGAAACTGAGCTGCAGCATGGTGGCCAAGACCATACAGCGGTTTAGGTTTAACAGGACAGGTTCCACTCAGAACAGGCCTCACCATAGTCAACCAAAGAAGTTGAGTGTCATTTCCAGAGCTTGTCTTTGGGAAATAGACGTATGAGTGCTGCCAGCATTATTACAGAGGTTGAAGGGGTGGGGGATCAGCCTGTCAGTGCTCAGACTATATGCGGCACACTGCATCAAGTTGGTCTGTATGGCTGTCATTTCCAAAGCTTGTCTTTGGGAAATAGACGTATGAGTGCTGGCAGCATTATTACAGAGGTTGAAGGGGTGGGGGATAAGCCTGTCAGTGCTCGACTATATACTGCACACTGCATCAAATTTGTCTGTGTGGCTGTCATCCCAGAAGGAAGCCTCCTCTAAAGATGATGCACAAGAAAACCAGCAAACAGTTTGCTGCAGACAAGCAGATTAAGGACATGGATTACTGGAACCATGTCTTGTGGTCTGATGAGACCAAGATAAACTTATTTGGTTCAGATGGTGTCAAGCGTGTGTGGCGGCAACCAGGTGAGGAGTACAAAGACAAGTGTGTCTTGCCTACAGTCTAGCATGGTGATGGGAGTGTCATGGTCTGGGGCTACATGAGAGCTGCCGGCACTGGGGAGCTACAGTTCATTGAGGGAATTATGAATGCCAAAATGTACTGTGACATACTGAAGCAGAGCATGATCCCCTCTCTTCAGGGACTGGACCACAGGGCAGTATTCCAATATGATAATGACCCCAAACACACCTCCAAGACATCCACAGCCTTGCTAAAGTGTAAAGGTGATGGACTGGCCAAACATGGCAGTGCTGGAAAACAATGGTGGCCACACAAAATATTGACACTTTGGGCCCAATTTGGACTTTGCACTCACTACTTTATATTGTAGCAAAGTGTAATTTCTTCAGTGTTGGCAAGATAAAATAAAAAGATGTAATAAAATATTTACAAAAATGTGAGGGGTGTACTTTTGTTAGCTACTGTATATCCATTATATGAGGAGTTATGACCCTTCATGGCTAAATACTTATGACACATCCATGGATGTCTGTTTCTGAAAATGGAAAAAAGAAAACATGATTCATCATCATTATGTTTGTGATTTTGCATTAATCAGTTTCTAAGACTAATTAATGAGCTACAAAGCCATAAACTAAATCCTGGCATTATAGTGCTAATATGTTCTATAGCTACATGCAATTGGATTTGAAAAAAAAAGTTCATCCAAAAGTGACATTTGAATTGAAGGCAGTACCTAGTGAGCTGAATCAGTCTGGTACCTGTTGTAGGTCTTGCATACTCAAACAGTGAGAATTCTCTGCCAAATTCCTGACTCTTTCTGTCCATCTGGGAGCTTGGGTGTTTCCACCCAACTTTGCTTGTTCTGGCATCTTCGGTTGCATTTTCTCCATAATATAAAATAAATACAAGGATATTGAAAAACCCTCATAATGGTTAAGGTCAGTGTGGAGATCCAAAAACTCAAGTTTAGATGGATAGATAGATAGATAGATAGATAGATAGATAGATAGATAGATAGATAGATAGATAGATAGATAGATAGATATCAATGTCAGACCGTGCCACAATCACTAACAGATACTGTTTTTCTAGATCAGATTTTAGATGGCATGGCATAATATACATCTGTGAGTTTACCTTGCCATTTATAGTATACTGTAACTCTAATGTGTTAAAGTTGTATAATTAGGGAGGGGGTGGATTAGTAGATCATGTGATCAGATACTTGCTATGTCTTTCCTGATTGATTGCATTGATCCTGCAGGCATATATCTGTAGCAAGGTCCCAGGCCTCCTTTGGTCTAATCAGGGCCGCTGATAGGGCAGTACAACCAGCCCTGTTGTACCGGGCCCGGCCAGCAGGGGGGGCCCGAGCAGCTTTTAACTTCTAGCTAAAAAAAAAAAAAAAAAACGAAATAACTATATTAACCTGCACCCACTTGATTACTAACATATATAAGGAATATATATTCATTTCCTGGGCCCCATCAGGTTACCAGAGGGGCCCAGGAGGTGAAAGCAGAAGAGGGACTTTTTTTCTATTTTCGGGTGCAGGGATACAATGCTGTGCCGCATGCTGTTCTCAGTATACCTGCACAAACTAAAGTTCTTTCTGCTCACTGTATGCCTCTCCGGCGGATGGATATTACTGTTATACGGCTCCCTTCATCCAGTAAGTGCTGCAGCTTGAGGGACTTATCACTGGAACGGCTGAGACAGACAGAGCAGCAGGAGTAATCTGGCCAATGGCAGTGGTGCACAGGCAAGCAGTCCCCTGCACACACACACACATACTGACAGGTCACACTATTGTAGCATGTGCAGTCCCTAGACTCTGTGTGCTCATGGTTATTATCATTATGATGATCAGGGCACAGTAGGTGCTGTATGGCTCTGTCAGTGTAACATGACTGTGTGGTGCTGACTTTCCTGATATATGACTGTACTGTGTGTTACAGACTATAACTCAGCACAGCCATAACAAAGTCAGCATCACACAGTCATGTTACACTGACAGAGCCACACAGCACCTGCTGTGCTCTGATCATCATAATGATAATGACCATGAGCACATAGTGAGATGCTACTTTTACACATGTGATGGGGGAAGGGACAGTAAAAATACATAGCCAAGCTGCATTTTTACCACCCCCAAACCACTCTCCTTTCATAACCTTTCACCCAAGCTTTGCAATTAGGTCCTTTTTCATGCAGACCTGATTGAAAGCTCCGTATGAAGACACAAACTGAATGGGCACAGATGTCAAAACACTGACATCTCTCCCATTCAGATGCAGTTATGATTGGTGGGGCGCTGTAAATGTTAAATGTTCCAGCTCCTGCCTCCTGCCCTGACAGCGTGGAGGCAGGGGTGGGGTTATGGGCGGAGCCAGGATGGGTTGTGGGCGGGGTCAATGGGGCCCCGTCAGGTAGGCTGTATGGGGCCCCATGATTTCTAACAGCGGCCCTGGGTCTAATGAGAACTTCCAGTGCCAGAGACAGCTGACATTCGTCTGTATATGATGGATTGTGAGGCATGGTAGTTAAAGTTATTGGTCGCCAGACACTTCTTGAATGCAAAAGAGAGTTTACTTCTCTTAACAAACTTTTGGGGGAGAGAGGATTAGGGCCAGGACACCCTAAGGTAGTTGCAACTTCAACTGGCAGACTCTGAGAATTCAACAGGAGGACAGCCATGCAGGGAAAGGCATTCAATGAGATGTCTCCCATGGCAACAGTCTTTAACAGTTCCTAACACGAAGCATAACAGTTCTTTACTTCCACTACAATCACTCCTTGTAGTTCTTCAGCCCACTGAGCTCCCAGTCACTCACTAGACTAAATGATTTACTTCCACTGAATCCCTTGAGTTCCTCCAAACTTCACGATGGTATCTTCCTCAGCGTCACCCCCGCCTCTCTGCTGGCTCCCTAGCTTGGCACTCAAGATACCTCTCAAGCGTCACCTCACTGGCCTGCTCAGTCCTTAGCTTGACACACAAGTCTGCTCTGCAAGCGTCACCTCCGCTGGCTGGGTCCCTGGCTTGATACCCACTGAAGTTTCCAGATTCTTCACCGTTCCCGGTTAGTGAGAATGCTGCTCTGGTACTTGCTTTAGTTACGCACTGTGGTCCCTGGTAAGGTGGTTATTCCCTTAGTGGTGAAAACTTCCTTTCTACCTCTGACCACGACAGGTTCTCCAGCCAGCAGAACCATCACTTTTGGTTGAACTGCAAGCGGCAGTCTCAACTGTGCGCTGCTCTCTCCTGCTTCTGGATAGGCCCTCAGACAGCCTAGCAACCAGATGTGCCCAGGATAGGCCCAATCTATGGCCTAGCAGCCCGGGCAGTACAACACACGTCCACCCAGACAGCCGTCCAGGTGGCACAGAACACTTGATCACCTGACTCTCTTACTGAATATATAGGTTCACCCAGCAGGCCAAGGGATTCAAGAAAACCCCTGCCCATTGGCTGAGATACCCCATATACCCATAATCTGACCTTGCAATGCCATACAGGTACCTGGCCACCTAGTGGTAGAAGAGAAAATTGCAACAAGGTCAAACTTAGGGATAAATCAATTGATCCCTAACAATTAGCCAAGATGCCAATTCCTGCCAAGTAAATTTTTGAGGGGCAACCCTGCCTAAACTCCAGAGTGCTACATATCTTTGCCGTTGTCAAGTAAATACTGCCTACCTTGGGGTTTTTGCTGCTTTGAATTGTGTGCACCTCAAGTCAATGGAATAAATATGATCAAGCTGCTGCAGAACACTCCTCCTAAGTTGGCACCCTTTCCCTGAGACTCACCAAGGAGAAATACAAGGAGACTACACAAAAGCTGGAAAAATATGCCTGCATGCCAACCAAAGACACCTCAATCAAACTGGGCATACAGCAGCTAGGTCTCATGATATCTGACTAAGTAACAACTGACACATGGGCTATGGATTAGAAAAGTGGGACAAGGACTGTAACCTGGAATACGGTGAGTAAAGTAGGCCCTGATTCTGGGGTTACATGCATGCAAATAGATGATGGTGGCGAAGCAAAACCTACCCTGAGAAATATTTTTACACAGGTTTGAAAATGTCACACCTCCTTGTCTGATCTTGCATATCAATTAAAGGGTATTGGGGGGGGGGATTTCCTAAGTTAGAAATGATATGCAAAAGTTTAGAGAGTGAACCATGGTGCTGGATAGCCACATTAATGTTATAAAGGATGATTTTGCACCCCTTAAACGTCTTGTACACTATGCCCAGTCTGTCACATCTAGTCTTTACAGACTAGATTTGAAAAATGTCCAGGAGTAATATGCAAATTATTGGTATGAACAGAAGGCAAAAATCTGATGGATTTTATTGAAATCTGACTGATCACTACTTTTGGCAAAGACTGTTTTACACCCTTATTTACTGCTGACCATGCACATAGTGTTCTAGCCCATCCAGAACCACAGGAAATACACCAAGACCCTTTCTCTTACTTATTACTCATCTATAAAGGCAGATATATTGTGTTGAGCAGGGACAGAGTTATAGGAGACAAATTATTGACTTTATATTAGCTCTTTTTCTGCACCTCCAGGCTGAACTGCAATGTCAGAAAGCAAAATACATGAGGTCAAAAATGACTTAAACTCCTCAATTTACTGAGTGCAATTCTGCATCCTGCTAAATGAAGGACGGCGGCTAAAGCAGAACTGCATTTTTTTAAATACCCAACAGCAGCACTGAACTGGCTGGACTGCAGTGAACTCCAACTAATAACCTGCGTCAGAAACCATGAAACAGACTGAGACAAGTACAATCAAATCACACTTGTTTATTAATAAAAATAAAAAGGTGAATAGAAAAAAGCATAGCCAGAATCCAGTAGCCAGATCGGGTAGTCAGCCAGTCCAAAGTTCATTAACCAGATCGGGTAATCAGCCAGGCCAGAAGTCAGGGATCCAAGGAGAACAACTGCAAGCAGAATAAGAAGCCAGGAGGGTTGTCAGCAAGCCAGTCTTGAAACAAACAGCAGGAGATGGTTCCTTGTGATGTGACCAACGCGAAGGCAAAGGAAAAAGTGAGCTGGAAGGCTTTAAATAGGCAGGTGAGACGAGCCTCATCAGGAACAGCTGGTAACTGTGGAAAGAGAAGAGAGCTGGCAATTAGCCGACAGCTGAGTGGCCAGCCCAGAGGAGGAAGGGCTAAGCCAGCCCTGACAACCTGCTATTTAAGGTTGCAGAAATCATTACTGCCTCACGCTTCTGGAAAAGATGGTAATAGCATTATATGACTTAGGAAACCTGTGACAAACCCTAACTGCAGCCTTCCCCTACCCCTGCAATAACTTTGGTAGCTTTATGTGCTGATCATGTTTGGATACAGTGTTTTGTAATATGCTTCAATCACATCAAACAAGCGCAATGTCATGGAACAAGCTCAGTCTGATCTAATCTGAACAAATTTTTTCATCATAGACATCGCCTGGGCCCTACACTCTGTACATAGCAATCTCCTGAACCTTGCACTCTGCACGTAGCATACTCCCGAGCCCTGCGCTCTGCATGTAACATCCTCCTGAGCCCTGCACTCTGTACATAGTATCCTCCTGAATCCTGCACCCTGCACGTATCATTCTCCTGAACCCTGCATTCTGTACGTAGCATCCTCCTGAATCCTGCACCCTGTACATAGCATCCTCCTGAGCCCTATACGCTGCATGTAGCCTTCTCCTGAGCCCTGCACTCTGCACGTAGCATCCTCCTGACCTCTGCAGAATGTACATAGCATCTTTCTGAGCCCTGCTCTCTGTAAGTAGCATCCTCCTGAGCCCTGCACCCTCCTGCACCCTGCACGTAACATCCTCCTGCACCCTGCACATAGCACCTGCATACAGGGTGTACACTGACCACCAGAATACAGGGGGTACACTGACCACCAGCCTACAGGGGGTACACTGACCACCAATATGCAGGGCCAGTGGTTACCAGTGTAAATAGGAAATAACAAATCAAGTAAAATAACTACCATACAACAAAAAAATCTCCAAAGCAATAAGAGAATCGTGTTTGCTGGTTCCCTCATCTAGTGCAAATCAATAAAAAGCAAAAAATGCCGCGCTGCTCTACACTTCATCTATAAAATTGTACAAATGGTCTTATAAGTGCAATGGTAAAACCTATAAATGAATATCCAGTGCAAATCAACCAATGTATTGCAATATAGTAATGATGGTATTACCCCCTCTGCAAAAATATTTTTAGAAATTGCAGAGCTTCAATGTGCAAATAATGGTGAAACCCCCTATATATTATAATAATAAAAAAAGTCAAATATGTCCATCAATTGTACATTTTATTATGATTATATATCACTGATACCCTTGTCTTCTGATGTGCATTAGCATTAATTATAATGAAAGTCTATGGACGGTTCTATAGCTTAGTGTTTGGCGCCATCTAGCGGCCAAATACTGAAAGTGAACTTAAATGACATTTGGTCTTCAAGCATTGAACTATTTACAGGAAGTGACTGTTATTTACATTGGAGAGTTGACCCCTTTACCCAGGATGCTGAGTGACCTACCCATGAACACCCTCTATTGCATTGCATGTTGGGTAGGAGATAAAAGGACCCTGAGCAGCCATTTTAGGTCTCTTGGGAACGCATGGCCTTCCTGTAAGGACTTGTGCAGAGGCCTCCCGGAGGAAGCGACTTATTGCTTGTTTGGAGCGCAACCCTGCTCGTTGTGTGAGTGACCTGAAGTGCCAGCGACTCAGAGATCGGATTGAGAGGATCCAGAGACACTCGTTTGAGCATCGGAAGACCAGGTCCACCTGTTGTAACGGGACGGAGTGACGGAGCCGGCTGACGCAGTAGCAAGCTGCAACTACCGGGCCAAAGTTACCATACCAAGGTTCCGATCCAGTTGGTGAGTGGGTTGCTACCCACTGTTTTTTAAACCATTGCACCTAGTCAGACTTATATACAGGCCTCGCTGGGATACTTAGTCCCACAGAGGAGGAGTATAGCAACTGACGCTAGGCAGGCATAAGGCCTACTTACTATCACACTTCAAGCACTGTAATATATTTGTGGAATCAAGACAAGGATCATTCTTAATTCAACTTTAACTGCTTTAACCTTGGATTACAAATTTATATGGAGTCACCCTCGCTAGCAAAGATCCGAAGATAAAGACTGAGCACTTTAAGTGAGATCTCACGTATGGCTATAACAGTAGGGGGAGCTCCTTTATATATATATATATGTATATATATATATATATATATATATATATATATATATATATATACATAGTTTATATATAGTAAAATATACTTTGGTTAAGTGCCTTGTTGTGTGGAATATTGTTTTCTCCCAGCAGGTGGCGCCAGTAGATCCTGAGAGGACAATACAGGTATATTGTGATATATTGTATTATATTGTATTGCACCACAGCTGTGTCAAGGGGACTGAGCCAAGTTAATGGGGTGTTGTTACTAGAGTGCAGGCCCAAATCAAACCAGCTGCTCCTTCGAGAGTCAGTGCTACAATTATATATAGAGGGTTTCACCACTGTTTGCACATTGCAGCTCTGCAATATTTCTTACCTTTTTTCAGAGGGGGTGACACCATCACTATTATGTTCTAATACACTGGTTGATTTGCATATCTTATTATTATTATTATATATAGGGGGTTTCACCATTATTTGCACATTGAAGTTCTCAAAATATTTTTGCAGAGGGGGTGTTACCATCACTTACTGTATTGCAATACATTAGTTGATTTGCACTGTATATTCATTTATACATTTTACCATTGCACTTATAAGTCCATTTGTAGAATTGTATAAAAAAAGCGTAGGGTTGTGCTGCATTTTTTTGGCTTTTTATTGGTACACAGAGGCCAGGACATAGTGATACCATGGTATGCAGAAACCGCCACTTGCTGGCCACTCCCACAAGTGTGCGGTACCGCGCCGCATTAGCACACTCACCTTTACTTCAAGCACCTTATCTCAGACAAAATTCACCTGCAGCCAATTAGAAATAGATGCTAATGGTAAAAATGTGTTTTTACTGGGCAAAACTTTGCAATTTTCACTGTATAGTAGCCAATATCTAGATTTAATCACCCTAGTAATCTGAGGCACTGAAAGACCCTCAAAGTTAATGCAGCCTATGCAGATACCCCAGTGCTGGATATATAAATAACCACTGAAATGTTACCATGGACAGATAATATACTATGCTAGTTTTTACAGATCATGTTGCAACACCCATCTTTAGGTACACATGTGACCTGGGGCTACAAGATGCGTAAAGAGAATAACAGCCTACCATTAGCAAGTATCTTGCTTCCCCAGAGCCCATTACTCTCGCTTGTGCATTGGTCTGGCCTTGGTAAACGATAACATGCTCCCTATTGTTTTATCATCCCAATAGGCCCCTAAAGGTCTGTCAGGCCCCTCTCTTAATTACATGGGGTATTCAGAACTCACAGTGTCATAAAGTCTGATGGATAAACCTTTTCTGTCTGGAATTATTTCCAGATCCAGCGAGCTTTTGAGATAAATAACAACTCCTCTAAACATGGGGTCTGGGGCACATTCAAAGTATATCTGAGGGGTAGCCTTATAAAACAAATTGCAAAACTTCAACAGAACTCATGTTAGAAAGCTCTGATGCAAAAGGTTCAAATCTCTAAAGGAGCTCTGCATAAATACCGTTAGTCCTGATACTCAAAAGAGATGGCAGGGTATACCAAAATGTACAAGCAGAAAATAAACAATTCTATTCTCAACAGTAGTTTTTTAGGAAGGGAGAAAACGGGGGTCATCAACTTGGTATGGTGGTAAAGTCACAACTAAATACCTGCTTTATATGTACTCTAGCCACTAAACATGGCACAATTTTCTGTGCACACTCTGAAATATTACATACATTTAAAGAGTATTACGCAGATCTGTAATTTTCAAAGATAGGTTATTACCTGAAAGCCCTATCTTACTTTTTGTTGAAATGTACATTTCCAACTTGGAACAGTAACAACAGGGATCTACATAACCATTGCACTGGAGGAGTTTACTTGGTTCCTAATAATAAAGCACCAAGTATAGATGTTTGTCTTTCTGCAAGTTTGTGGCCTGTGCTACACCACAGTGGCAGGTAGCCAGCCACCATTATTTTGCCCAGGGCCATCTCTTCTCCACCAGGATGTGGAATGAAATGTGTCTGTGTCACTAGGCCATGCAGTTAGCAGCCATGTACATTTGACAATGAACATGTAGTCCAGTAGGCATCGTCATGGATTCTACATGTTCACCGATTACTAGGTCAATTCTCTAATGGCTAAGAAGGATGCCTGATGGGGTACAATACAGGAAATGGTGGTGCTGTCATATGTCTTGTACAGTGGTGACAACACAGCCACCTCCTCCTCACTGGCCTCCTTGTCTCCTTCTAGTCCACCTTAAAGCATATGCAACATTCCAGGGTACACGCTGCCATGCTGTGTTGCAGCTTGTGTGCCTGGGGGATAGAAGGGCACATAGCACAAAGGAAACTATTGTGAAATAGAGGCAAAACCACCTGTCCTCTGACAGTGTGGACTCACCCACTTTCATTAAAGTTATATGGATTTCCAATGAATGTAATTCCAGCTGCTGATGCTACAGACTAAACTTTTAAGTGTCATCCAGCTCAGTTACCACCATTACCAGCACCTGACCCATTCAGGAGCTGCTGCACTGTAATAGTCCATTCACACAGGGGCAACATGACTTCGAGCGAGACTTTGGGAGGCAACTTGGACACGACTTGAGTATGAATCACAGCACGACTTGAGGCAACTTATAAGGCAACTTGAAGTTGCTTCCAGGACAGGGGACTTTGCCAGTGGTCAATCACATAATAATCAGCTCTGTGGGAGGGAGGGGTTTGCCTATTTTTACTTCCTGGAAAGTTGCTTCAGTTAAGACAGGAGATCAGACTTGGAGGCAACTTCTATTGAAATCAATGGGTACAAGTTGCCTAGAAGTCGGATTGAAGTAGTACAGGAACCTTTTCTGAAGTCGGAGCGACTTCAGTAGTGTACATTAAGACGGCTCTCATTCACTTACATTGATTTTATCATGTTGTGCGACTTGAGGCAACTTGGGACGACTTCAAGTCGGATCCAAAGTTGCTCCTGTGTGAATGGACTCTAAAGGTGCTACACAATGTTTCTGCAGCTTCACCTCACCTGCCAAATGTCTAATGTTTGTTGATGAGAAAAACATGCATTGGCCGATCTTTACAAAATTGAGGGCTTTAGTTTTATTTTTTTAAGACTAAATTTAACCACTTGCTTACTGGGCACTTAAACCCCCCTCAGTCCCAGACCAATTTTCAGCTTTCAGCGCTGATGCATTTTGAGTGACAATTGCGCGGGCATACAACACTGTACCCAAATGAAATTTTTATCATTTTTTTCCCACAAATAGAGCTTTCTTTTGGTGGTATTTAGTTACAGCTCGGAGTTTTATTTTTTGCTAAACAAACAAAAAAAGATGCAAAAAAAAAAAAAAAAAAAATCATGTTTTAATAGTTTGTTATAAAATTTTGCAAACGGGTCATATTTCTCCTTCATTGAAGTGCGCTGATTAGGCGGCACTGATAGGCTGCATTGGTGGGCACTGATGGGCTGCATTGGTGGGCACTGATGGGCTGCATTGGTGGGCACTGATGGGCTGCACTGGTGGGCACTGATAGGCATAGTTAAGGCGGCACTAATAGGCACAGATAAGGCGGCACCGATGGGCACAGATAAGGCGGCACTGATGGGCAAAGATGGGCACAGATAAGATGGCACGGATGGGTGGCACGGATAAGTGGCACGGATGGGTGGCACGGATGGGCACTGATAGGTACCACAGATAGATGGGACTGATGGGCACTGATAGGTGGCACTGATAGGTGGCTCTGATAGGTGGCACTGCTGGGCACTGATGGGCGGCACTGCTGGGCACTGATGGGCGGCACTGCTGGGCACTGATGGGCGGCACTGGGGTGCAGCACCTTTGAGGCAGATTGGGTGGCACTGTGGGTGGCACTGTGGGGTGGCACTGTGGGTGGCACTGTGGGTGGCACTGTGGGTGGCACTGTGGGCACTATGGGCACTGAAGGGGGCACTGACGGGGGGCACTTACTTTTTCTTTTATTTTACTTCAGGATGGCACTGCGGGAGGCAGGTGGGCACAGGCAGGTGGCAGGTGGTCCCTTGTATTGCTGGCCGTGATCGGGACTGATGTCCCGATCACGGCCGCCGGTGATCGGCTTTTTTTTTCTCTCCTCGCGCTGTCAGCGCGAGGAGGAATAATAGCCGATTACCGGCTCCGTTCTATCACATGATCAGCTGTCATTGGCTGACAGCTGATCACGTGATAAGGGGTCGGGATCGACCCCTTACACGGATCGGTGATCAGGCGAGTCTCACGGACTCGCCGATCACAGAGCGCGCCGCGCGCGCCCCTCAGGGGGCGCGCAGGCCGCTCGTAACCAGGACGACGTCAATAGACGTAGTCCTGGAAATGTAGGTCCGCGCTAATGCCGTCATTTGGCAATAGCGCGGATCTGAAGTGGTTAAAGACCTGTTTTAACTGCTACTTCAATTTTTTCAATTGAAGCCTATTACTACTGGATAAAACAATTGTCTATCACAGCCAAAACGAAAAATACTTTTTTTTCAAGTTGAAAAGCATCAGATTGGGGTGCTGCATCTGTTTTTAAAGTGTTGTTAACCCCTTCATGCCGACCGTACGCAAATATGCAGTCTGCAGTGGCAGAAAAATGAAATTGCACAGGTTGTCTCAAAAGAATGTGGTTGTGCAAAATTCCAAGCCCTATTAAGGTGCATGTGAATTGTGCGAAATGCGTCTACCCTGCATTCTGATTCCTGTATTTTTTGGTATGGGTAAATAAAAAAGGATTTTGATCTACAGTGGTGTGCGGCCATTTCTTCTAATTCTATTAAGTCGGCTATAGCAGAAAGTATGCTGCAAATATCTACGCCACAGGCAACACCCATAACGATAGAGCATAAATCGCTCGTTGATGGAGGATGGTCTTTTCCCATAAGTATAGAGGGTAAATCGCTCATTGATGAAGGATGACAGAGACCTCATCAGAAGACCAATTTACAGTAAGAGGTTCTCTAATTTTTATCCATATAAGATGGCTGATGTATGTTTATGCACTGCACTTCCAGGGGTGGATGCTGCCTTCTAATGTCTGGTGCAGCAAGTGTCTTTGCCTCTTTATTACTCGAATAGTAGAGAGGCCGAGTAATCCTTAGATCCATTGGGGAGAGAGATCAACCAGATTATTATTATTTTGATGTTGGGAGCATCCATCTCTCAATATGTCTGTTCTTTGAGGAGTAAATATGAAATATATGGTTGAAATGATAAGGTTATAGGATATAAATGTTTTTTATATATCTGTTTGTCTCTAATGTTGTGTATGATATTTAAATGTTTTTATACTTTAGCTTGCTTATTTTATGTATAGGGTCCTGGTTTTTATTGTGGTGTATTATTTTTGTACAAATGAATAAATAGAATTTAAACAAAAAAAAAAAAAAGATCGATGAAATGAAACAATATTGCAATACAATAATAACATATCAAAAGTATCAAATTATGTGAATAAATAAATAACTAAAAAAACAATTAAAGAAACACTCATAATAAATAGTCAATGTTCATAAAAAGTCCATCAATGTGCCAAGCAAAGTGCTCTGTGCTCAAAAAACCTTTTACATTTTGAGCACAGAGCACTTTCCCTGGCACATTGATGGACTTTTTATGATCATTGACTATTTATTATGAGTTTCATTAATTGTTTTTTTAGTTATTTATTTATACACATAATTGTATCCTTTCATATGTTATTATTGTACGGCAATATTATTTAATTTAATTGATTCATTAATTTTACTTAAATTGCATAGCTTTGACATGTTTATTATGATTTTTTTTTTTTTTTTTTTTTTTTTACATGCACATGCATGGGAGTTCACTATATATTTTTTGGGGTATTTAAGGAGACACTGCACCTTTTTTTAGATATCAATTGGGACCTGATATTCAGGTTTATGAAAGAGGAACTGATGTCTGCTCACATAATTTGTAATAAAAACATCTTTGTCATTCTGAAGCTTCCCTCCAACCACTTTGCATATTATTTTATATATACTGTGATTCTGTACTTGCCAAATATGCTCCCTCCATTGAGTTTGGCTACAATCATTTTAACTGTGGGCAGGTGAAGCAGCTCTCTGGCAAACTCTCACTAGAGTGAGAGAGAGCTGTGCATGATGTCATAAGCCTAGGCTTTTTACCAAATGAGAAACAGGAAGTGGGCTGTATAAGGTATTTACTGGCAGAAAACAAAGTTACTATCCAAAGTTAGGGTAGAAGATTTAATAAATGGAAAGCTGAAAAATGACTGAAGTTTTGCTTTAAGGTGCAAAATCCCCAATATCCTTATAACCAACCGTGAGGTTTCTTTTTAATGCTTCACTATCTGTTAGGGATGAGCCTACGGTCAAACTTATGTTTGATTTGAACATCGGGTGTTCATTTGTTCTAAAATGAACCAAACATATATGTGTGTGTGTGTATATATATATATATATATATATATATATGTATATACATACATATACTCTGCATTCAGTATAGCCCCTATCTACTGTGCTTTTCATGGTGTACTGTTTCTAATATACTTCAGGCGGTGTACACAGTATCTAATACAGTGTGTACAGTTTCTACTATACTTCTGGTGGTGTACAAAGTATACAATACAGTGCAGCCATTGTACAGTTGCTAATACTGTGCAGGCGGTGTACACAGTATCTAATACAGTGTGTACAGTTTCTACTATACTTCTGATGGTGTAGACAGTATACAACACAGTGCAGCCATTGTACACTTTCTAATACACTTCAGGCAGTGTACACTATATACACTATAATACACTATAATACTATCTAATACAGTGTAGTGTGGTGTTGCAAAACAAAAAATACATCCATGTCTGGAAGGCCACTAAGGAGAGACAGACGCTCACAGGCTACTAAAAGAGGGCAAGCAGCCACTATGTCTACAGTCAACAGTGGTGGTCGTGGACACGGTGCATTCTCTGCAGGTGGCCATGGGGCACACTTGTCCTTTTTTGCTGTTGGCCATGTTATTGAGCCACAACATGGTTGAGGAAGGGAGTAACATGAGCCTAGAGAGAGGGGGTGCCACAGAAGGATGAGAAACTGACAGTCATGCTTCACAGCAGGGCCCGTTCCTGCACTCAACAAAAGTATCTGTGAGGGGCTACAGTGTTGTGGCACCACCACCACCAAAACCAAAGGCCCATTTGTTCTGCTCCTGTTTAACAGGGGCATGTAATTACAATTCTTGACATAATATTTCACAGCAGGGCCCATTCCTGTGCCCACCAAGAGTAACTGTGAGGGCTTACAGTGTTCTGGTACCACCAACACTTAAGGCCCAATTTTCTGCAGAGTATATACGGTAGGCCGTATAGTGTATATATACTGCCGTTCTGAGTATATAGTGCCTGGGGGCCCCCCATGCCATTTAAAAAAAAGGTGCAGGGTTCCCCTTAATTTCCATACCAGACCTGCAGGGTCTGGCATGGATTTTTTTTTTTTTTGGGGGGGGCTCACGCCTTTTCTTGTTTTGTTTATTGGTATTTTTATCTATATTGCCAGGATTCGACAATACAGTACAGCCGCAAGCAGTTTTAAATTACTTTTTTTCTTTAGAAATGTAATTTTGCTGTGGTATTGTTCTAAACACGGAAAAAAAATTGCTACTTTACAGGCATACTAATGAGACCCCCCCCCCCCCCGGCATGATATTTAAAGCAATATATAATTTTTATTGTATACACATACATTTTGTATTTATCTCATCTAGAGTGATGTGATGTGGATACCTCTGGAGTAAAGGAGAATACATCATCCACTATAGGATGCATCTCCTAATCAGCCACCCCTCTCCATGTATATCTACCACATCCTACAGACTTTCTTTCACGTTCCAAGGCTCTGATGAAGTGGGAACACTTGAACTGCATTAGGCTACCTTGATCATTTGCCCTTATATGGGCATTACTAATTTTTAATGAATATATTGTAACCTAGTTTGTATGAATTTGTAGTAATTTGTACTCATCTATTTTTTTATGAATAAACTATATCACTTTGATTCATGCATTAGATGACGCACCTTCCATCCCCTCATTTCCACTCAGTGGTGTTTGGCTCATCCATACTATCTGTTAGCGCATACAGCTGCTAATGTCCTTACTCCCCTTCCAAATATACAAAAATGTACCTTTGGTAATAATTAACAAGTAGGATTAATTTAATTTTCCAGCTGGCACTGAGTTTTTATCCTAATGTCTGGCAAGCAGTGCAGTTATTCCTCTAGTTTTCATTTATAGCTTGGTAATTGGTGTAAGCTCTGAGCATATGGTGATGCTACCTTCAAGTCAGAATGTTGAGCATACAATTAGAAAATGGTTTTAGCAAACAAGGTACTAAAAAGGTTGCCATATACAGGTTTTCATGGCTGCTGATTAGAAAAGAATTTGAAAATTACATTAATGATGTCTTGAATAGCACTGTCCTAGTATCTAGTTTGCCTTTGTGGCAGATAAAGCCCTAATATCGGGAAGCTTCATTATTACAGTATAATGATATTCATTTTTTTATGGCACTATTTATATCACATTACCAGCTTTGCTTCTCGCAAGTCCTAATTGTTGACTGAGAAACGTGACACTAAGTTCATTTCAGTTTTGGCACACTTTGGAACATGCAGCTTGCCAGAGGTGAAGCTTACTGCTGGTCTACTGCACCTTTACATCATTTTCCACATAATTCCCACATTAATTCATAATTCGCTGCGTCTGTATAGCTGTTCATGCTTAGTCTGCATTCATCTGTCACCTGATATTCATTACAAAATCTTCACATGTTCAATATAACATCATGCTATTTGCCCATGTCTTAGTTACCTGTGCGTTTTTCTGGTATGTCCACAAATCTTATGTTCCACTGTGATCTATATACAGACCACCAAGCTTTTTGTAGTGTTCTCAATAAAATTCAAAATGCTTCACCACAATATAACATGCGAGTTCTGATGGAATTCCCAGCAATACATTTATCAACACAAATTTGGCCATTAAAAGGGAAGCAAATTGTCATTTGCAACTAATCAGGTGTGCTTATGATCTATTTTCTATCACTTATCACTACATATTTGGCACCATCAGTGGAGAGTAATGCCTTGTACACATGGTTGGACATTCCGACCACAAAATCCGTCTGATTTTTTCCGACGGATTTTGGCCGAAACTTGTGTTGCATACAGACGGTCAAAGCTGTCGGACAAAGTTGTTCCTTGCGTACGACGGGAATATGTAGAGGCTAGTAGCCAATAGCCTTGGTCTCATAATTTGATCTGAGCATGCGTGGCACTTTGTCTGTCGGAATTCTCTACAAACGATCGGAAAAAGTCAGATCGGATTTTGCTGTCGTAAAATTTTAGATCCAGCTCTCAAACCTTTTCCTTTGGGATTTCCGATGGAAAAAGTCCGATAGAGCCCACACACGATCGGATTTTCCAACAGCATAATCTGATCGGGCCTTTTCCGTCGGAAAGTCCGACCGTGTGTACTGGGCATTAGGCAGGACCCCATGTAATATTAGTCAAATTTTAAATATTTTACATAACATATTTTCTTATATCGTTTGGCTACAATATAGATTTTTTTATACTTAAAATTAGTATTCTAAATCTATTTTTTAATATGAATGTGCTCTGTTCTACAGCTGACAAAACACATGTAGTACTTTGTCCCATCTTCCTAGGTGCTGTTTAACTGTATACTATATATATATATATATATATATATATATATATATATATATATATAATATCGTATAGATATGCATATATCAATTTAAATGCCTTATTTCTCATTTTCTGTAATTGCTCAAATGATCTGTTTTTAGTTGCATTAAGGGGCATAGAGAGGTGGAGATGGAGAATCCTTCTGACAATGGGGGTGTGGGACAACAGCAACTTGAAAGGTGCACATACACATTCCTGTGTGGGGTGTGTCAGCAGGAGGCAGAGGAACAGCATTACACTGATCTTTTCAGCAAAGAGATGGGTTGGGGTATGTCAGCAGAGAAACAGCAGTACACTGATTTCACTTTCCAGTGAAAAGCTATTTAGTGGGTGTGTTAGAAGAAGTCTGACCACTGGTGTACAGGCCAGAAGCAAACTGACCATGCTGGGATGGATGTGCTTCTATGCCCTGGCGTGGTTAGTTTGAAAATGAAAAGCGGGGTCGCTGGCAGGATCACTGGCTATTTGACACAAAAGATGCAATGCAAAGAGAAAAGGATCATTTTAATACAGGTACAGCACATGGTAACACATACCAGAAATATGAAATGTTGGGGTAACATACACTTTAAGGCTAGCTGCGAGGTCGGACAAAGCACACCTTCCCCATGGGCATTAAATATTAAGCTCAATTAAAACGAACACACCAGGATAAGTATCCTTATGTAATTCAAATGTAAAAAAGCAATAGTTATTATTTATTTTCAGTTGAGTTAAATAATATAATTAAATATATGACCCTGCATAGTATTTGTGACTAAAAGTTTCTAAAGACTATGGGGATCTATTTAGCAAACATTTGCTGTGTGAATGCCTCAAGCATTTGCACAGCCATCATAAAAAAATCACTATAATTTCATTTGTGTAATATGCTTACTTCCTATGATTGTCAGCTGCATCTAGTGGCCATAATGTAATATTTTCCTGAAATACTAGATGGTGCTGACAATCAAAGGAAGTAAACATAGTATACAAACATTTCAGGGATTATTTGATATGGCTATGTGAATGCTTGAAACATTCATACAGCATTGTTTTAATGAAACGATCCCTAGGTGTCAGCAGGACTTCTCAAAATATTCCACAATAAAAAATTTATAACATAAAGAATGACTATCTCTCATTGTGAATCTATACCTTGCTCACAATAAGCAAAATCACATGTTCACTTTACAGCAAGGACCATAAGGTTCATATAGAGTAGGGTATAGAGAGGGAAACAAGCAAGAAGAGGTGTAGGACTAATGGAACTATCCCCATGCCTTTGTCTTGGGATTAAGGATGAGCCGAACACCCCCGGTTCGGTTCACACCAGAACCTGCGAACAGACCTAAACTTCATGTGAACTTTAGAACCCTATTAAAGTCTATGGGACTCGAACGTTCAAAATATAAAGTGCTAATTTTAAAGGCTAATATGCAAGTCATTGTCCTAAAAAGTGTTTGGGGACCTGGGTCCTGCCCCAGGGGACATGTATCAATGCAAAAAAAAAGTTTTCAAAAATGGCAGTTTTTTCGGGAGCAGTGATTTTAATAATGCTTAAAGTGAAACAATAAAAGTGTAATATTCCTTTAAATATTGTACCTGGGGGGTGTCTATAGTATGCCTGTAAAGGGGAGCATGTTTCCCGTGCTTAGAACTGTCCCTGCACAAAGTGTAATTTCTGCAGGAAAAAAAGTCATTTAAAATCAGTCATGGCTATAATGAATTGTTGGCTCCCTGTAATACAGAGAACAGTCATTGAAAGTCATTCTGGTCTGGTATGGATATTAAGGGGAACCCTGCATCAAATTAAAATTAAAAAATGACGCTGGGTTCCCCCTAAATATAAGGGTCTAGTATGGATTTTAAGGGGAACTCCACGCCAAATTTTAAAAAAAAATGGTGTGGAGTTCCCCCTAAAAAATCCATACCAGACCCTTTATCCGAGCACGCAACCTGGCAGGCTGCAGGAAAAGAGGGGGGGATGAGAGAGCGCCCCCTCCTCCTGAACCATACCAGGCCACATACCCTCAACATTGGGAGGATGCTTTGGGGGTCTGTGACCCCTCAAAGCACCTTGTCCCCATGTTGATGAGGACAAGGGCCTCCCCCCCATTTGAAATGGTAAGGGGATACAAAAGTACCCCTACCATTTCACAAAGAAAGTGTAAAAGAATGTTAAAAAAGACACATACACCGTTGAAAAAGTCCTTTATTAAAATAAATAAAATTCAAAAAAAGATTCCAGCGATGGTAATCCACTCTTGCTATCCAGCGATGGATGATCATCTCTCCGGGGTCCAGCGATGGCTGATCTGATCCAGTGACAGGTGATCTCTCCCTCCAGTGCACCGCAGTCCATCCATCCTGTCTCCACTGGTGGAGACACTGCGGGGATCCCGGCAGCCTGACATTTGTTATATGAGGAGGGCGGGGTCAGGTGACGGATGGCCCCTCTGATGCAAGTGGGGAAGCCTGGCTTCCCCAGTGACATGTGGGTGACCCCGCCCCCTCTGATATAATGGATTTTTAGGGAGAACTCCACGCCATTTTTTTTTAATTTGGCGTGGAGTTCCCCTTAAAATCCATACCAGACCCCACATCATTTTTTTTTTTTATTTGACGCAGGGTTCCCCTTAATATCCATACCAGACCTGAAGGGCCTGGAAATTGAATTCGGGGAACCCTTTTTTTTTTATCAATGACTTTCAATGACTGTTCTCTGTATTACTGGGAGCCAACAATTCATTATAGCCGCGACTGATTTTAAATGACTTTTTTTCCTGCAGAAATTATACTTTGTGCAGGGACAGTTCTAAGCACGGGAAACATGAGCCCCTTCACAGGCATACTATAGACACCCCCCAGGTACGAAATTTAAATGAATATTACACTTTTTCTGTTTCCCTTTAAGCATTATTAAAATCACTACTCCCGAAAAAACTGCAGTTTTTAAAACTTTTTTTCATGCATTGATACATGTTCCCTGGGGCAGGACTCAGGTGCCCAAACACTTTTTCTCGTTCAAAATTTTTTATTTTATGTTAAAATAAATTACATGTACAGAATATAAGACAAATTATGTGATACCAGAAATAAAAAGTAGACATATTGAAGTACGGATGATACAAAGCAAAGAAGAATTTCAAGATATTCTCGTGGGAATGACAATAAATGGCCTTATATATTTTAGAATTTGAAAACATTCTTTTAGCTATGTTTTAAACATTTTAATCCCAAGAAAATATAAATATGTCTAAAAGAAAATATATGATTTTAAAGTTTTGACCATAACTTCTAAAGTATGTTTATAGTAAGTATTATATACTAAGGGAAGAACATAAAAGGTATATAGGAGGGGAAGGGGAGGGAATAATTCTCCGGAGGAGGTTTTATATATCATCTAATGTTGTAATTCTATAAAAAATCTTAATCACCATAACAATAAAACTCGGTTGTCAATATTATCTGACGTATAATATTTAATCCAGGGTTTCCATATGATATCAAACTTTGTCATCTGGTTTTTATCTATAGCGTCCATTTTAGCATGGATGAAAGATTGATTCATTCTATGTTTGGTTTCTGCAATATTCACCACATCTGTTTTCCACGCATTGGCTATAGTCTGCTTTGCGGCTATCAGGAGTGTAAGAACTAATTTGAATTGTTTCTGATTCAGAAAGGCTGGTTTTAAATTAAGGAGAGCTATAATTGGGTCTGGAAAAATTGGACGATCAAAAATTTTTGTAATTATCAGAAAGATCTTTTTCCAAAATGATTGTACAATTGAGCAATGCCAACAGGTATGTATATAGGTACCTTTTTCTGGACAGCCACGAAAGCAGAGGCCAGTGTTGTCTGTTGAGAATTTGGCAATTCTCGCAGGAACCAAATACCAGCATGTGAGAACTTTATATGATGATTCAGACGCCAATATATTTATAGAGGAAGATTTTGTGAAAGACCATATGTTGGACCAAGACCTAGAATCGAACCTACAATCCAAATCTTTTTCCCACTTGGCCACATATTTAGGTATAACAGTATTAGAATTAGATATCAGTTGTGTATACAATGATGTAATACGACCTTTAGCATGTGGTTCCTTGAGACAAAATCTTTCAAATTGAGAAATATTATGTAAGTTTACATTTAAATTGAGAAGAGGAGTATAAAAATCTTTGATTTGGAGATATCTGAATATTTCTGATTGTGGAAGCTTATATAATTCACATAGATCTGTAAAAGATTTTATTGATGTAGTTGAAGTTAAATTATATAGACAAGTGATACCAGCCTTAAACCAAGCTTTAAAGGTTTTGGGATATTTCCAGGCTGGGTAAAAAGTCGGATTCTTGTGGAAAGATAATAGCGGATTTTGTGGAGATTGCAGACCATGTGAATCACAGTCTACAGCTTCAATGAGGACCCATAAAGGAATCTCTGTAGAAGAGTGATATTTTGTTAATTGAGATAATTGAGCTGCCTTATAATATATGTTAAAGTCTGGGAATCCCAAACCACCCAAAGCTTTGGGGAGAACAAGTGTTTTTTTGTGAAGTCTGGGTTTTATTTTCCCCCAAGTAAATTTTGTTACTTTTTGTTGAATTTTGTTGAAGAAAATATGCAGGAATATGAATCGGGAGAGTTCTGAATAAATATAAAAATTTTGGAAGAACAGACATTTTTATGATATTGATTTTCCCAAACCATGATATCGGCATTGATGACCAATTAGATAACGACCTTGTAATATTTTTTAATAGAGCTGGGTAATTAGCTGCAAATAAATCGGAGGGATTAAGAGTAAACTGCACACCCAGATATGGGAGGCTATGATTTACCCATTTAAAGGGTAGTGAATTTTGTAAAGATTGTTTATCTTTTTCGACAAGTGAAATGTTTAATGCTGAAGATTTTTGAATATTGACCTTAAGGCCCGAAATAAATGAGAATTCTTGTAGTACAACCATAAGATTTGGGGCCGAAACATGTGGAGAAGATAGAAAAAGGAGAATATAGTCTGCGAATAAACAGAGCTTATGATGAAAGCCACCCATTTCAATACCTGTTATAGTGGGTTCCATCCTAATTCTTTGTGCTAAAGATTCAATGAGTAAAGCAAATAATAATGGCGAAAGTGGACATCCTTGACGAGTCCCCCTCAGTATATTAAACTCGTCCGATTTGTACCCTGCATATCTGATATAAGCTTTGGGATCTTGATACAAACTAGAGATCCATCGTAAAAAATGAGGGCCGAATCCCCATTTGGAAAGGGTATAGTTCATATATGACCAAGATACTGTGTCAAAAGCTTTCATAATATCTAAAGAAAGAAAACAAGTGGGAATACGTCTTTTTTTTACGGCATTTGACAGGAGTGTTGCACGTCTAATATTATCTCCTGCTTGACGTAATGGAATGAAGCCCACTTGATCACGATGTATTAGATTGCCTATAATAGTATTTAATCTGTTAGCTAGAATTTTGGCTAACATTTTTATGTCCAAATTTAATAACGAAATAGGACGATAATTAGACCATATTGAATCGTCTGTGTGAGGTTTAGGGAGCATACAGATAATTGCAGTTAGGGTTTCTCTTCTAAAAGAATGACCTTCCAAAAGGGAATTAAAAGTGTTTTAGATAGTGTCGGTAGAGATATATGAGAGAAAAAATCATTTGCTCTAGAAGGGTCCAACTCATTATTAGAAGAGTATAAATTTTTTAATTGCGTTTTGAATTTTTGTAATATTTTTAAAGGATTATTTGTGTATACCCCCCTAGAGATTTTCAGACGTATCGGTTTCGTTGGGTTCTGGCAGGATTTTAATGCCCTGGCTAATAGTGTGTGAGGTTTATTCGCATTGATATAGAAATTGTGTTGTGATCTCTTGATGGTTTTATCCGCTGCTTCAGTAAGGAATAGATCAAATTCCAATTTAGCTTTGTCAAGATTTATTTTAGATAAAGAAGAAGGGTTATTTTGGAATGCTGTGTGACATTTATTGAAATTTGTTTCTAAAGTCTGACAAAGGATTTTCCGCTCTCTGTTGAATATGTTTGCTTGCTGTAGACATATGCCACGGAGAACAGGTTTGTGTGCTTCCCATAATGTAGTCGGAGAGACGTCAGGTGTGGAGTTATATTTTATATAATCTTTGAGCGCAATTTCAATATTATTTTTATGAGCTGGATTTTTGAGTAGGAAATCTCTTAATATCCATGTTGGATCTTTTTTTTTGGGAATTATAGAGGCAACAGTAATTTAGCCTGCACTATGATCGGACCATGGGATGGGAATAATTTTTGTAGATATTATTTCTGGAATTAGCCCTATGGACATAAATATATGGTCTATCCTAGAGAATGAGCGATGAGGGAACGAGTAATGTGTGTATTGTCTCTTGGTTGGATTCAATTCTCTCCAAGTATCTACTAGGTTATGTTTTGTAATTAGTTTTGATAAGAGTTGTTTGTCTGCTGTATGTGACTGTGGGATTGGTGATTTATCCAAAAATGGGAATATGGTCTGATTAGAATCTCCACATAGAATTGTAGTACCTATTTTGTGGTGTTCTATAGTTTGAAATAAATGAGAAAGAAAAGAAATAGGATTTTTGTTAGGAGCGTAGTATGATGTAATGGTGATAGCGGTATCAAGTAGGTGTCCTTTAAGAATCAAGTAACGACCTTCTGGTCCTTGATTTCCTTCATTAGTGAAAATGGTGTATTGCGATGGAAAGCTATAAGCACGCCTCGTTTTTTAGAGGAGGCCGAAGCTGTGTATACTTGGGGGTAGTCTTTACTAAAAAATTTGGGAGTGGATTGTGACGCAAAATGAGTCTCTTGGAGGCAAACTATATGTGCTTTCTTGGATGAAAATGTGTGGAAGGCTTAAGTGCGTTTGTGTAGAACATTTAGTCCCTGAGTATTTAATGATATGATGTTTAATGGGGCATGGAGTTGTGAAAAGTAAATATGTGTTGGTGTTTATGTTAGAACGTGTGCCATATAAGAAATTATTTGTCTCCAGGGTATAGGGGTGGAGGGAAAGGAGATAATGACTGAAAAAGAAAATACAATTAATATACAATATTGAAATATATCTTAACATATCTATGTTCTTAATGTGTCCGTTGGGAGGAGAAAATCTCTCCCTCCAAGGGTACATGAGCCACTGTCAACTGCCCGGTGTACACCGAGCTGCTGAGGGTAGCAAGAGAGGGTGCAAGGAACTTCCCTGCAGGACACCAAGAGCCAATCATATAATTTCATTTTCAAGCAAAAAATAAAAATGTAAGATAAAGGCAACCTCAGAGACAAAGAAGAGAAGAGAGAGAAAAAAAAGTTATAATAAGGTGCCTAAATTATTAGGAACATTTCTTAAATAAGATTATGATAAAAATATTGATTGGAAGTCAGAGAAACTCGGCAGTAGCCATTCTGTTGAAAAGGCAAGATAGTAGCCTCAGTACAAGTGTTTATCAGTCCATAGTGTCAGCCAGATCTGGAGGTGGAGATTGTATGCGACTTCTTTTCTGTGGATTGTAGTCTTCTTCTCTTCTGGAAGCAGAGGAGGGATTATCAGCAAATGAGGATGATTTTTGGCGAGTGTCCGCAGCATCTCTTGATGTGTTTATCATCCCTAGTTTCTGTAAAGTAGTTTGCAGGTCCTTAGCTGTTCGGCACATATATTTGCGACTTTGGAAAGTAAAACGCACTGAGAAAGGAAAGCCCCATTGGTAGATTATGTCATTTCGCTGTAATATTTGCAGTAGTGGTTTCAGGGTTCTTCTTTTGTTGACTGTAATCTGTGAGAGGTCTGTGAATAATTGATATTTATGACCCTGGAAAATTAGGGGATCTTTATTTCTAGCTGTATTTAGCAGTAGTTCCTTAGTGCGGTAGAAATGCAATTTTGCGATAATGTCACGGGGAGGACCATCTATTTTCTTTGGTGCTAGGGCTCTATGAACCCGGTCCATTTCAAGACACTCTAGTGGGATAGCTGGTTGTAATTCTTGAAAAAGTGCAGTAATAGCACCGTTTAAATCAGTCACAGATTCGGGTATTCCTCTAATACGTATATTGGAGCGTCTTGCACGATTTTCGAAATCCTCCAATTTGGATTGTAATATGTCATTTTCCTCTTTAAGAAAATCAATTTCTGAGGCAATGTTAGATGTATAATTTTCCAAATCGTCTGCTCTAATTTCCAGTGCTGATGTACGCTGACCAAGTACTCTAATTTCTTTGGTAAGGTTTGTGGTGATGATATCTGCAGTGGTTTTTAGTGATTTTTGAAGCAGATTTTCTATTTGTTTCAGCGTTACAGGAGGGGATAAGTCTTTTTGTGTGGAAAGTTCTAAATTCTCCAGAACTGACATATTTTTCTCAGGTATTTGGTTAGAGAGACTATGTGCTTTTAATGAGAGAACATCTTTATGTAAAGCAGCAGAAGGGGCTGTCTGTTTGTTCTCCTCACTGTCAAGTTACCTCCGCCGTTATATGGCTCCGTTGTCCTGCTGAGAATGGAGCTCTAAGCCAGCATTACCTCTTGGCTAGGCTCCGCCTTCTCCCTCCGCCCAAACACTTTTTAGGACAATAACTTGCATATTAGCCTTTAAAATTAGCACTTTAGATTTTGAACGTTTGAGTCCCATAGACTTTAATAGGGTTCTAAAGTTCACACAAAGTTTAGCCTTTAAAATTAGCACTTTAGATTTCTCCCATAGACTTGTACAGGGTGTTCCACGGCTTTTCGAATTTGCCGCCAACTCCCCAAATTGTTCACTGTTCGCCGAACAGGCAATGTTTGAGTCGAACATGAGTTTGACTCGAACTCGAAGCTCATCCCTACTTGGGATATAAGACTCTGGCACAACTCTTAATATTGGCTGTACTTCCACTTGCTCATCTTTGCTTATAACTGTTTGCAACTGAAGGAATGTGTGGTCACTGTTGGAATGACTGGAGAGCATAAATATGTAAACCAGCTGTAAATTTAGTAAAAAGTTAAAAGGCTAAAAGGCTGTGATTGTGTGGACTCTTCTTTCTCCTTACATCCAGCTGAGAAGATCTTTTGGAAACAAAACTTGTGCTGGGTGTCATGTGCTTGGGATTGAAACTGGGTCCTGCTCTCCTTGGGCTGTGGGCTCTGTTCCTTCTGCCACTGGGGGACCCTAGTTGTGCAGTATGCCCCTTCCATAGTACCTCTGCTCCTACTTCCTGCGGACTATGCCCATTTGTTGAATCTGTTTCCCTGGGTATGTGACATACTGCTGAGTTACTGAACTTCTAGATATTGACCTTTGCCTATTTCCTGGATTACTCTCCTGAATTCTCCGTTACTCTGCTAGCCTGTGTCTGACCCTGTCTGTCCCTGACCGCACTTCTGTATTCTGACTCTGTACCTTGCTGCCAAGACTTTTTGCTGACCTGACTACACTAATGCCTCAACCCCCAGCCAAAACTCCAGGTACCTTACATAAAAAAAATAGGCTACAATGCCAGTGGACCCAGCTGATGTGGTTAAGGGTATTACGTGTAGCACTGTCTAGTGTGCTAGAAGAGTAAAGTGTTTCTTTTTAGAATAGGTAAAATTTCCAGGCTTGGCTGGCAGCCAAGCCTGGGGGTGTCTTGATGATCTGAGTTGGGAGTGACTTAGAGTAGTGCTGTGTGACTCACAGATGGTGTCACTAGGACCTCCCACTTCTTTGCAGAAGGTTCTGGTACTTTCTGGAAAGAGAGGTGGGAGGGGAAGTGGAGCCACCTGGGGGTATTCTAGGGAGCCCTGACCATCCCCAACTTGGATTGGCAGGGGACAGGCCTCCTTAAATACTCAGGGTCAGCCCAGCTGGGGAGGAGTTGATTGGGTGTAAGAGTGGAGATAGATTGTTAGGCTGTTGGGAACTTAGAGGGCCCCGTCCGCACTTGAGTGGGGAGCTCCCTCAAAGAAAATGTGGAGATGTCCTGGACAGGAGGCACAGAAGGAGCAAGAGAGGACAGCAGGAAAACACTGCCGGGCAAGTCTCCAGGAGTTCCACAGAGACAGCCAAGAGGGCTGGTGAGTGTTCACAAAGTCGGAAGGACTGGGATGGAGCAGTCTGTGATGGGTGTAGAGCCAGTCTGGGGAATTGTGGTGGCAAGGGCAGTGGAAAGGGGGGCCAGGAGGGCTGGTAGTGCCTGAAGAGGTGGTGCTGTAACAGGGACAGCTAGCACTGGGACTTTTGTGCACTATAAGGGCCCACGGTTGTTAAATTATCATTTTTATGGTATTAATATTGATATTTCAATAATTCATATTGATGAGGAAAGTTCCAAGAAACTCTGTTCAGTTATCATGTAAAAACTCAAAAATGTATTTAATAATTCATGACTAAAATTCATTACTTACCAATTTAGACAGATTTCCTTCATGTAACGCACATTCCCTCTCTTGATGGGAAACACATCATCAAGAAACAGAGTTTTCTTGCACATGCACAAACGTCTCACCAATTCTATTCCAAGTTCATTCAATGATGCCAAAAGTTAATTTACTGTTTCTATTTCTCCTGGAAGCTTGACTGCATAATCAGTGCTTGTGTTTTATTCCCTCTCGGCAAGCGGAAGGAGAAATAATTCAAAAATGTTAGATTTTCTGACAAAATGAAGATGGCTAACGCCGCATACAGAAGATCGGAAATTTCGGACAACAAATGTTCGATGTAAGCTTGTTGTCAGAAATTCCAACCATCATTTTTTGTCTGAATTTTTTTTTTCATAGTGCTCTTCATAATATTTTTTTTTTCGTTTTGTGTGTCAAGTTACCACAACACCATTATTATCTTGTATTTTTTAACCTCAACGGGATTGGTTGGTGTTGGTGTCCCTTGTTAATTTGACATTGTCTTTTTGAAATGTACCTGCCTACTCATAAACAAACTGGCCTTTTTGAACTAAAACACATAGCCAAGTATTTGTGAAACTAAAACAGACATTTACTAGGGGTCATAACAAAATAAATAGGAAGGCAACGCTGGATAAACTGGTGAAATTGGCGAAGCCTTTGTAACCCAGGGCAGACTTCAATTATTTGACAGGCAGAATTGATAGCCTGAGGAGTCCATTTAATAGGGAACACAATATGGTCCAGGACTCGAGAAAATGGGGAGCAGCAGCAGATGACATGTACGTCCTGAGGCTGTGGTCTTACAACAGCCTGCATCTTTTGTCAGACCAGACTGAACCCAGGCCATCAATCTCTTGTCTTCCTTCCACGCTTGCTTTCGGGCTGTGGCTCTGGTGTTGGAGTTGTGGCAGAAGGTGGAGGAGGATGGTCCAACTCACACAGGTGGGTTTTGCTTGTGAGTTTGCCCCTCAACCCCTTGTTTAGAGCCAGATAGAGCACTTCCTCACAAAAGAGGCATTGGCCCACCCCCATTTCGTGCATTTTGCTGGTTACCATGCAGGCATAGGTCTCTCAAATATTGGGGGTGGTTCTGAGGGACACTGTAGCCCCCCAATCAAAGAAAGTGCTGACTCCTGCACATTCCTCCCCTTCCTGGTACTTTTTGTTGGAAGGCGGAAGGGAGGAACTTGGGATTCGGTCAGGCTACTGGGCCCAGCCACCTCCTGGCTGCCACTTTCCCCTGCTACCTCCTGGCTGCCACTTTCTACAGCTGGCTTCTGGCTGAGGCTTTCATGTGTATGAAAATGGGACATAGTTTTAGTTTCTTGTTCATCAATCAAACACAATTTACTATTATTATTATTATACCTGACTCATGCTGGGCTCCTCCACATCTTCTTCCTGGGTGGATGCCCAGGTTGGAAGTCGGAAGCCTCAGCTGGGATGGAAGGAAGTGTGGAAGGAAGGGTTGAGAGGGATGGCCTGATTTCACTCTGGTCTAACAGAAATCGCAGTCTGTTGTAGTACCACAGCCTGGGTACATAAATGTCATCTGCTGCTGCTCCGGATCTCATGGAATCCTGGACCTTCTTGCGCTTCCTATTATATGTGCTCCTCAGGCCACCAATTTTGGTCTTTAAATAGTTCATTTTGCTGTGGAGATCTGTGGCTTCACCAATTCCAGTGATCCAGCACTGCCTGCCTCTTTATTTTATTAGTATAAAAGGGATGTTTTACCTGCCACAGACAGGGCAGCTTTCTGTACATATCAATGAATTGGGGGAGGAAGTCGTGATCATTGAATGGATCCATTTTATCTGCAAGACACAACACAAGACAAACCCTAATGTCAGGCTAAACTCTCATAATCTTGTCCCAATATAGGCCTCAATCTATAAGCTGTATAGACCACTGATGTCTCAAGTTAAAATTGTTCCTTTGTTATCACGATTGCCGCTTACGCTACTCCGTCCTCAGCTCACAGATCATACATACAATGCACGCGTGTTTACACTTTTTATACACTGCGGATGCGTCAAAACTCCACCCGCCCCTGACCTTCTTTCTAGTATATTCCCCGCCCCTTCTCTTTCGGTGCAGTGGGTGAGCACATGGCAAAGAAAGAGCAAGTGCAGGCAGAGGAGAGCAGCAACAAGGAGGACGACGATAGCCCGGAGCCACAAATGTCCCAATCCAGGAGATTTAAGGCCTCAAATATGTGGAGATGGTGGAGATGGTGAACATCTTGAAAAGGGCCGACTATGATGGGAAGCATGGACCTTACCCAAACCCAAATGCGAGAAAGGCCAAGATCATGGCTAAAGTTGTGAAAAGTCTGCAGAAGAAGAATTTTGGGGTGTGGTGATCCAAGGATAAACTGAGGAAATGATGATCAGACCTAAAATTGAGGGAGCAGGATGAGTACAGAAGAATCAAGAGAGTGCTGCAAAAAAGTATTTTGTTGTGTGTTCCTATTATTATTATTACGTTCGTACTGCTCCATGTGCTTTTTTTTTTTACTGTTGTACAGTTTAAAATGACATGTAAACATGTTTACATGTTTTTGGCAGATGCAGGTTAACTTCATTTGTTTATGCCTATTTGTATTATAAGGAGTTTAGTACATTGTTGTCTAGATGGATTTGTAAATAGAATGAAATGCAAACTTGATTTGGTGTAAGGAGAGGACACTTAGCAGCTGTTTACACATCTGGATGCAGGAGCACTAGTGTGGGATACCAGAACAAAATTTTCAGGGTGTCCCACACAGGTGCTCCAGTTGATACTAGGAGTCTCTACATGCAAAAAACAGGTAATTATTCCAGCTTTAGAAAGGCAAAAAAATCATGTATTCAGTTTGTAACTCTGCCAAAACAGATAATTGTACATCACTTCCAAGCAATGTTTCATATTCCTATTTCTGGCCTCAAATATCTGTGTGCTAAGTATACCTTTTTTGAATTCACATAGGGGAGAAAAGACTCGGGACATCAGAGGACACCAGGGACCCCCAACATCATAAAGAAGGGGAAGTCACAACACCACAACCTCAGGACTTGGAAGAAGGAGAGGTTTATGAAGTGGGCGAAATAGTGACCACAACAGGTGAGTGTCTGAGACCACAGCTTCAGGTAATAGATGTATGCCTGTATATTTATAATACATGGTGTTTTTTTTAATTTTAGGTGATGTGGATGTTGTGGAAGAAGAATCTCATTTCACAAGTGCAAGTGCACAGATCCTCATTGGGGAGATAATGGTGTGCAATTGTGATTTACAGAAGATCAAAGGGACATCAATAATGTGGAAAAAAGACTTAAAAACATCATTGATGTTTTAGGCAGAATCTAAAACACCCCAAAATGATTCAAGTTTGCTTGTATTTTTCTGATTTTCACAATTTTTTATAAAGCTAAATTTTAAAGATGCATGCAGTGGGGGTTATTTACAAAAGGAAAATCCACTTTTCACTGCAAGTGCACTTGAAAATAAAGTCACTGTAGATCTGAGGGATAAAATCAGCAGAGCTTCCACTCATTTCAGATCTACCGCTTAGATTTAGAGAGACTGCATTTCCAAGTGCACTTGTAGTGCAAAGTGGATTTGCCTTTTGTAAATAACCCCCAGTGTGTCAACATGTGCTATCTGCTATCACGAGATATCAAGGTACGTTTTTTGTGGGTGCAACCCCTTCCTTGCAACTAAAGTAGATGAGAGGAAGGGGTTGCACCCTCAAAACACATCCATTGATCCCCCATGATGGGAAATGGCAAATGTTGACATTAGGCATGGGATCAGGAGTAAAAATCACTCTTTTGACTCCCAATTTGTGTGCATCTTCAAAATTTGGCTTTCACAGGGGTGACATCACCCCATCTGATGAACAACTCAGGAACTTACAAAGTTCAAATTTGACAACGTGAAGGCAATATCATACATTAGTATGTCCAAACTGTGTTCATATTGCCTTCACGTTGTCAAAGTTGAACTTTGTAAGTTCCTGAGTTGTGTATGTTTATGGTTTTAAACATGCCTGTTTAAACCAAAAAAGGCTATTTGCACTGTCAAACCTAAAAATGTTATACAACAAATACGTTGGTTTGTTCAAAAACCCTTTTCTAATGCACATGTGAATGTGCTTTGAGCAAACTGTTTTCCACTCAACAAAGTGTGGCTTCTTATTTCAATACTCAATACCAGTTTTTGAGTAATTTGGTGTTTACAGTGGCAATGGGGGTTATTTACTAAAGGCAACTCCACTTTGCACTACAAGTGCAAAGTGGATTTGCACTTGTGCAAAGAGCACTTTCAGTGCTGTTTCAGTGCACTTTAAAGTGCACTTGCAGTGCAAAGTGGATTTGCCTTTAGTAAATAACCCCCACGGTGCTCTAAAATTTGACCCAATCAGGCCATTTTCAGGACTCAAAACAATTAATTAATGGTTCTGATGTGTTTTTTATTATTAATGCATTACATACATTAACAGCAAAAACAAGGTGTGTGTAGCAAACCCACAACATAATAGATAGCTGAAGAAGAGATTGTCATCTTATATATCAACTAAATTATGTTTGCACTATTTAAGAAAATGGCCAACAAGAAAACCCCATTGGAGAACCTAGGAAACATTTAAAATAAGCACAAACATGAAATCAAATGAAATATTATTTCATTTTAACAAAAAAATGTATTTTAAATTTTTTTAACAAACATTTGCTGGCATATCAATGGCCCCCCTACCTGCAAAGTATTTCATATATTTTTGACGGACCTCACTCGCCCTTTGGGGGGGGGGGGGGGGGCAAGCCAGGATGGCCAGCTTCAAGCGCCGTCAGGGTTGTTGTTTGTTCTGGAAATCCGGCCTCAGGCCCAACTGGGGCCACATGGTTTGTAGCATTTCTCCTTGAGAGAGTTGTGTAGAATGCATCATGCAAGTATTATATGGTTTTGTTTATATTCTGCTATGTTGATTGGCGTCAGGAATAGGTGGAACCCGGCTGGCCATTATCCCAAAAGCATTTTTCACCACTCTTCTGGCTCTGCCCAGCCAGTAGTTAAAAACCCTCTGGTCCGGGGTAATGGGCCTCATCGGGAATGGCCGCATTAGCTGATCACCCAGTCCAAATGCTTCATCATTGACAAAGACGAACGGTAGACCAGCCACGTTGTCTTCCAGAGGTGGTAAGCCCAAGCCACCACTCTGGAGCCATCTGTAGAACTCGGCCTGTGCGATGACTCCACCATCCAACATCCAGCCATTCTTCCCCACGTCCACATAGAGAAACTGGTATGTCGCCGACACCACCGCCAACATCACAATACTGTTAAACCCCTTATAGTTGTAATAGTATGACCCCGAGTTGGGGGGTGGCACCATGTGGATATGTTTCCCATCAATTGCACCTCCGCAGCTGGGAAAGTCCTACTGCTGGGCAAATTCGAAAGCCAATTCTGTCATTTCTGTGGCGTTGAAGGAAACTGTGGCGTGAAACAAGAAGATAACATTGCAAGCAGATTAGACAAACATTCTTGGCCAACATAAGTATAAAACATTTATTTTAAAGGAGTATTTAAAGATAAAAATATAAGGTCCACTTATCAGATTCCTCACCCCCTCTGTTGGCCCACTTTAAAAATTTTAGGGTGGGGGAGATATTTTGGAAAGGTAACCCTCTCTACTTCATTGAGAGCTGAATGCATAAAAATGTGTTACTTTGGCCAGCCCCTTCTTACTTACGCTATTGGCAGCCCACTGGACAGGTAAGAAATGTCATAATAAAAAATATGAATACACACTCTACAAATTGAAGCACATTTTTACATTCTGCAATTACCTATCAAGATAATAGGAGACCAAAACTTTAAACAGTACCATTTGAGGCCTTTTCACTACGTGCTTTGGTGAATTCATCCATAAATATGAACACAAAAGAGGTAGGTATAGTGTGTATGGTTTTGGCAAAGTCAGCAGATAGAGTATTGGTTTCGGTTGACTTAGAGGTTGGGGGGGTGGGAGGGTCCCAATGAGTTTTGGCCCCCCCAAAAAAAGCCTCTTGCACTCTGCCTGAATTTAAAGATAAAAATAAAGTTTGTACACATTTTGGAGGGTGTTTAGGGTAAAGCACTACAATGGAGCTGACAAACTACATTAAGTGACTAGGCTAGGTGTATATGGGCCCAGGATAGCATGTTGGTAAGGTTAGTGAGTGCAAATATGCATGAAGGACAGAAAAGAAGCATTAAAAAAATTCAAGCATGCATGAGGATAAATGGAACATTGACAGCATATTACAATCATGGTAATTATGAAATGATGAAAGAAATACAATACATTAGCATACATTAAATACATAGAATGTGATGTTAAAGGAGAAGACTTACCCTAATATTGTCCTTCTGCAGGACCTGAATGATGTCAGAACAGGTCTCTGGAATAATGATTCCCAGAGCCTGGGGGGAGATGCCTGTTGAGAACTTGATGTCCTGCAGACTTCTCCCCGACGCCAAGTACCGAAAGGTGGCGACGAGCCTCTGCTCCGGAGTGATGGCTTGCCACATGCAGGTGTCTTTCTTCATAATATAAGGTATCAGCAAAGCCAACAAATGGTGAAAAACGGGGTCTGTCATTCGGAGATAATTCCTGAAATCATAAGGATTATTCTCCTGGATCTCCCGCAACAAAGGCATGTGAGAGAATTGGTCACGCTGGAGCCCTGTTCATGGACGGGATTTGGGTCAAAGTAAGAACCCCAACACCAAGCCCCCGCATAGCAAGAACGCTATGACGAGTACCTAACCGCAACATGGCTTTAAAATGGTCGGCTGGTCAGAACGAACTAACAGAACGCTGGAAAATCAGAAAGAACCTGAGAAGAAGGAGCTGAAAATCAAAAATGAGCGGAAAAGAATGCACTGAAAATCAAATACATACTAGAAATTGCACGCACTGAAAACCAGATACGAACTGACTACACGCACTGAAAACCAGATACAAACCCACAAGCACAAACTGAAGAGCAGTAACGATCAGAACAAAGTGCAAATTGTCTCTTACCAAACTTCTGCTAACACGAGATTAGCAGAAGGAGCCCAAAGGGTGGTACACTGGCTATTGAACTTCCATTTTCTAGTCCCGTTGTACGTGTTGTACATCAGTGCGTTCTTGCCGATCGGAATTTCCGAAAACATTTGTGCGACTGTGTGTATGCAAGACAAGTTTCAACCAACATCCGTTGGAAATAAATTCACGGTTTGGTTGTTGGTAATTCCGATCGTCTGTACGTGGCATAAGGCTCGCCACTGTGAAATTATTGTTTTTATGGTATTAATATCGATATTTCAATAAATAGTTTCTCAAAGTTCCAAGAAAGTCTGTTCAGTTCTTCTGTAAAAACTCAAAAATGTATTTAATAATAAAAATAGCAAAATATTTCAAGAACAATATCAAAATATTGTATGTAAAAAAATCATTAATAATGTATTATATTCTGAAGATGAAGATTGAATCAGATGTGTGTGTGTGTAAATGTGGCAGCTTTCTTCAATGTCTCGTGGTGTCTGCAGCCGATCTGCCTTTCTGTCTTCTGTTACTAGCATTTTACTCTTAAAATCTGACCCCCACTTTATCTTTAAAAGGGCTGGTTTAACCACTTGCCTACCGGGCACTTACACCCCCTTCCAGCCCAAGCCATTTTTTAGCTTTCAGCATTGTCGCAATTTAAATTAAAATTGCGCGGTCATGCTACACTGTACCCAAAAAATGTTTTGATCATTTTCTTCACACAAATAGAGATTTCTTTTGGTGGTATTTAATCACTGCTGGGTTTTTTATTTTTTACAAAAAATAAATAAAACATTTGAAAAAAAAAATGTTTTTCACTTTTTTTCTGTCAGTAAATTTTGGAACTAAGTAATTTTTTGCCTGATGTGCGCTAATGCGGAGGCACTGGTGGGCACTGATAGGATGAACTGGTGGGCATTGATAAGATGACACTTATGGGCACTGATGAGGTGGCACTTATGGGCACTGATTAGGTGGCACTGATGAGGAGGCACTAATATGCCACACTTATGGGCACTGATAGGTGGCACTGATGGGCACAATTAGGCGGCACTAGGCACTGTTAGGAGGCACTGGTGGGCACTGATAGGCAGCACTAGTGGGCACTGATAGGCGGCACTGGTGGGCACTGATAGGCAGCATGGATAGGCGGTACTGATGGGCACTGATGAGCATTAATGGGTGGCACTGATGGGTGACACTGATGAGCATTACTGATGGCATTGATTGACAGCAGTTATGGGCATTGATGTTCAGCATTGATAGGCGGCACTGTTTGCCATCACTTGCTAATGAGCACTGATTGGTGGCACTTGTGGGCAGTGGTGGGCATTGATTGCTGCCACTGGTGTGCACTGATAGCTGCTATTAGTGGGCATTTGTGTGCACTGATTTGTGACACTGTTTTTCAATATTGATCATCAGTGCCCTGATTACATTCCTAAATGTCCCCCTGCTTGGAGAAGTCGCTGATCGGCCCTCCTCGCCACACACTCTGTCAGTGTGAGGCGAGGAGCGCCGATTACTGGCACTTCCTTGTTTACATGTGACTGACTGTGATTGGACACAGTCAATCACATGGTTAAAGAGTCGCAGACGCATCTCTTTACACAGATTGGTGTCACGCTGTGTTCTAGCAATACGGCGCGCCCGCTAACGCTGCGCTGATCGCCAGAACAGCCGTTCTGGGGCGCCATCATATGACATTGTCCCTGAATGAGAGCCACACCTCCCCGCTGTTATTTGACGGTGGGTGGGCAGCAACCAGTTAAAGTACCTCTGAGCTTTCTTGTTCTACAGAAAACTGTGGGCTTTAATGTAATTAGACATAGCTTCCCTCACACCTCACACAAGGATGGGGGGGTTTTCAGTCTCTACGATTTAACATTCCGAAGGAGTGGGCAAGTACATTGTGTGATACAATACAAGTCTCTTTTAACATCTAACTTAAATATATATATGTATATGTAATATTATTCATTAAAAACACAATGTTCTTTTTAACCACTTGCTTACTGGGCACTTAAACACCCTTCCTGCCCAGACCAATTTTCAGCTTTCGGTGCTCTCACACTTTGAATGACAATTACTCAGTCATGCAACACTGTACCCAAATGAATTTTGTGTCCTTTTTTTCCCACAAATAGAGCTTTCTTTTGGTGGTATTTGATCACCTCTGGGGTTTTTATTTTTTGCGCTATAAATGAAAAAAGACCGAAAATTTTGAAAAAAAACGCATATTTCTTTGTTTCTGTGACAGAATTATGCAAATTATTAATTTTTCTTCATAAATTTTGGCCACAATTTATACTGCTACATATCTTTGGTAAAAATAACCCAAATTAGTGGATATTATTTGGTCTTTGTGAAAGTTAGAGAGTCTACAAGCTGTGGTGCGAATCGCACAAAATTGATCACATCTGATGTACTGGTGGCCTATCTCGCTTCTTGTGACCCAAACAAGTCAGGAAAGTACAAATACCCCCCAAATGACCCCTTTTTGGAAAGTAGACATTCCAAGGTATTTAGTAAGAGGCATGGTGAGCTTTTTGATGTTGTCATTTTTTTCCCACAATTCTTTGCAAAATGAAGATTTTTCATTTTCTTTATTTTTCTCCACAAAATTGTCATTGTAATAGGTTATTTCTCTCACGTGGCATGTGTATACCACAAATGACACCCCCCAAAAAATTCTGCTACTCCTCCTGAGTATTACAATACCACATGTGTGGGACTTTTTCGCAGCCTGGCCACATAGAGAGGCCCAACATGCAGGGAGCGCCATCACGTGTTCTAGGAGCATAAATTACACATCTAACTTGTTGACTACTTATTACACTTTTGAAATACCAGGACAATGACACGTGACACTGATGACAGATGGCACTGATACGTGGCAATGATGACACTTATACGTGGCACTGATGACACGTGGCACTGATGACAGATGACACTAATATGTGGCACTGATGACACGTGGCACTAATACGTGGCACTGATGACACGTGGCACTAATACGTGGCACTGATGACACGTGGCACTAATATGTGGCACTGATGACACGTGGCACTAATACGTGGCACTGATGACATGTGGCACTAATACGTGGCACTAATACGTGCCACCGGTGACAGATGGCACTAATACGTGGCACCAATGACACGTGACACTGATGACAGATGGCACTGATAAGTGGCATTGATGACACGTGACACTGACAACAGATGGCACGTGACACTGACAGGTGGCACTGATGACAAATGGCACTGATACGTGGCACTGATGACAGATGGCACTAATACGTGGCACTGATGACAGATGGCACTATGTGGCACTAATAACACGTGGCACTGATGACAGATGCCACTTATACGTGGCACTGATGACAGATGGCACTGGGGACAAATGGCACTGACAACAGGTGGCACTGGGGACAGATAGCACTGCGGGCAGGTGGCACTGGGGTGGGGTGGATTGCACTGGGGTGGATGGCACTGGGGCGGATGGCACTGGGGCGGATGGCACTGGGGCAGGATGGCACTGGGGCGGATGGCACTGGGGCGGATGGCACTGGGGCAGGATGGCACTGGGGCAGGATGGCACTGGGGCAGGATGGCACTGGGGGGGGGGCATGGCACTGGGGGGGGGGTGGCACTGGGGGAGGATGGCTCTGGGGGAGGATGGCACTTTTTATTAAACTTTTTTTTTACTTTTTTTTTTTTTTTTTTTCTTTTTTACACTGACGGCTGCTGCAGCCGTTCTTCTCTCCCCTCTCACACGCTGTCTGTGTGAGGAGGGAGAGCGGCGCTGAGAGATGATCTCATATGTTTACATATGAGATCATCTCCCATTGGACACGCCGATCACGCTGTAAACGGCCGCTGTGATTGGCCGTTTACAGCGATCTGTGTTTGCCTGTCCCCGGGGGACACGGCAAACACAGAACTTCCGCGATGCGCGCCCGCGGCGGCGCGCATTGCGGAAGTAAACACCAGGCCGTCCAGGGACGGCCAGGCACGGGAAGCCGCCCGCCCTAAGGCCGGCATTCGGCTATAGGGCGGGCAGGAAGCGGTTAATATCCTAATCAATAAATATTGTAGTATATAGAACTTATATTCTTAACTAAAACATGAACTTATACATCTTAATAAATGTATAAAATAAATCAAACAGCGCAAATAAAAACCTAATACAGCAGCTGAAATACTGAGGGTCAAAATATCAAATCCCCACACAAGTCAATGAAAAAAGCAGTACAGCGCTAAACATAAAACAACACAATCTAAATAGGACAAATCGCTAAAATATATATATATATATATATATATAACAGAAAGTACATGCTCTTTATATAGAATTACCCTGAAAGTCCACACAGCCCAGCAAGTATCCAGTGAAAGTGATGATAAATGACTACAGATGGTGACTTATGTGACAATCCTCCACCACCGAGAATATTAGCCACTCACCTCAGGTAATGGACCCCTGAGTAAATATCTCAGGTCAAACCAGCAATTTCCCTTTAAGGGGTAAGATCAACACAATTACACACAAATAATGGTGATCTCATCAAATAGCCGCAGAAGTCTGCATGCGTCGCGCATGAGCAGCCACTGGCGCTGTGAAAAAAACCCCAGCTCTCCAGAACCTGTTTTTGCCGCAGAGTTCGTACAGGTAGACGTTAACTGCACGTTTCTGCTGGAGCAGCCTATCAAGCATATAGAAGGTTGAGTTCCATCGCGTCGGGCAATCGCAAATAAGACGTCTGACCGGCAGATTGTGTCACCGCTGAATGTAAGCATAGCGAGCCATGGTCGTGTAAGATCTTCTGAAATGGGCCAAGATTTTCCTTGCCTGCCGCAAGATGTCCTGGACCCCAGAGTATTTGACAACAAATCGCTGCACGACCAAGTTTAACCACTTAAGGACCAGGCCTCTTTTTCAGATTTGGTGTTTACATGTTTAAAACATTTTTTTTTGCTAGAAAATTACTTAGAACCCCCAAACATTTTATATTGTTTTTTTTCTAACACCCTATAGAATAAAATGGCGGTCATTGAAATACTTTTTTTCACACCATATTTGCGCAGCGGTCTTACAAGCGCACTTTTTTAGGAAAAAATTAAATTTTTTGAATAAAAAAAATAAGACAACAGTAAAATTAGCCCAATTTTTTTTATATTGTGAAAGATAATGGTACACCGAGTAAATTGATATGCTTCAAAATTGCGCCCGCTCGTGGAATGGCGTCAAACTTTTAGCCTCAAAAATCTCCATAAGCGACATTTAAAAAATTCTACAGGTTGCATTTTTTGCGTTACAGAGGAGGTCTAGGACTAGAATTAATTATTGCTCTCGCTCTACCGATCGTGGCGATATCTCACATGTGTGGTTTGACCACCGTTTTCATATGCGGGCACTACTCACGTATGCGCTCGCTTCTGTGCGCAAGCTCATCGTGACGGGGTGTTTTTAAAAAACTTTTTTTTTCTTATTTATTTTAATTGATTTTATTTATTTTTACATTGTTTTAAAAAAAAATGGATCACTTTTATTCCTATTACAAGAAATGTAAACATCCCTTGTAATAGAAAAAAGCATGACAGGTCCTCTTAAATATGAGATCTGGGGTCAAAAAGTCCTCAGATCTCATATTTGGACTAAAATGCAACAAAAAAAAATAAAAAAATAAAAGAAAAAATGACATTTAAAAAAAATATACCTTTAAGTTTTGACGTCGCTTCCGCCCTCCTATGGTATAGAGACGAGTGGGGGCCATCTTAGCCTCACTCGTCTCCATACCTAGCTAGCAAAAGGACCCGATCGCCTCCGCCACTACCGACGGCTCCGGTAAGCGGCGGAAGGTGCGGGAGGGCGGCGGGAGGGGGTGGCTCCTCTCCCGCCGCCGATGGCGGTGATCTCACGGCGAAACCGCCGCGGAGACCACCGTTATTGTACAGACGACCGGCGCCTGAAGAGATGGATATCTCGGTTGTGGAAGCAGCTGCTTTAGTTACCGAGATATCCCTCTTCAAAAATAGGACGTACATAGTCGTTCGCTGGTCGTTAAGTGGTCGTTAAGTGGTTAAGAAGTGTGCCATGCATGGCACATGGGTAATATTGCCCTGTTTCAATGCACTAAGCAGATTGGCACCGTTGTCAAACACCACTTTACCGGCTGTCAAATTGAGCCACTGATCTGCCTGTGAACGGAAAGCTGAAAGGAGTGTAGGACCAGTGTGGCTCTTGGCTTCCAGGCACAACAGATGCAGCACAGCATGGCAACGTCTCACCTGGCATGTCGAATATGTGCCGGGAGCTTGGGCGGCGCAGCGGAAGAGACGCTAGCAGTGGAAAAGGAGGAGTCAGCTGAGAAGGAGAGGGAGGAGGGTGGAGTAGGAGGAGGAGAAGAAGAGGCAGGCTATCTATAGCGGTAAAACCAAATCTACACGGTTGCCACGGGTTACATGCTTGACGGCCGTCAGAAGGCAGTAAAAGTGATATACCTTTCCTGCCCGTGTTTGCGACACTGTGTGCCAGAGATACATTCACTTGCCGCTGAACATGGCCATATAGCTCTGGGATGCCCTTCTGTGAGAAATACTTCCTTCCTGGGACCTTCCATTGTGCTTTTCCAATGGCCACAAATTTTCGAAAGGCCTCCGAGTCCACCAGTTTATATGACAGTAGTTGGTGGGCTATCAGTTCTGACAAGCCAGCCGTCAACCGTTGGGCAAGAGGGTTATCCGGCATTTTTTTACGCTCAAACATTTGGCCCACGGAAGCCTGCCTTTTTGCAGAAAAACGTGAGGATGGTGTGATGGAAGGTGGAGTGGAGGACAATTGTGAGGAGAGAGGAGAAGCAGAAGTAGAAGACGAGGCTGGACGGTGAGAGCCTGGAGTGTGGCTTTGTGCGTTCCATTGCTCCCACTGGGCTCGGTGATGGCAGCTCATGTGCCTTCTTACGGTGGTCATCCCTAGGTGAGTGTTGAGCTTACTACGACTTATGTGTTGACTGCAAAGATTGCAGATGGCAACACTATTGTCAGCAGCAGACATGTTAAAAAGAGCCCACACTGCGGAGCCATGTGCCGGCGTCCTGGGAGCGCCAGATGTGACCATACATGGTTGATGCCTCGCTCCTGATACATTTGCAGTCTGCTTTGTTCCTCCTGTGCAAGTTCTTCCTGCTTCTCCTCCCTATCTGCTGGTCCATATCTCCCTCTGAACTCCCCTCCTCTTCCTCTCTTGTGGGCAGCCACGTGACATCACTAGACACGTCATCATTGACGTCACCTTCCCCACCGCTATAATTAGAGATCTCGGAGTAGGCAGCAACAGCGGGGACCAACCTCCTCCTTGGGCTGATCTGGGTACTGTCGTCAGACTCCTGAGTGGCAGTTGTTGCTACCTCCTCTTCCTGATCCAAAGCCAAGAGTGGCTTCGCATCTGAAATGTCTTGATATGGATTGGAAAATAATTCCTGTGACTCAAGCGGAAGGTATATGGTGGTGGTGTTGTTGGTGGTAGTGTCTTTGGGGGTGAACATAGCAGAGAGTGAAGAAGAGGGTGCAGATCGAGAGGATGAAGAGGGTGCAGAAGAGTAAGGCTAAGTGAGCCACTCAACCAAGTCTGGTGCGTCCTTTGACGTAATCGCATGCACCTTCTGCAATTTGCCACTTTGGCTCAAGCCTGTTGCTCCTGCCCTACCCCTACCACCCCTGCGGAAGGGCCTGCCTCTTCCTCTGCCTGTCATTTTTAAATGACCCTGTGACAAAAGTCTCTAGAGAAGTGCAGTATGTATGTGGAAGAAGGTATATAACACCGCGCTTCAATCTGTCGTTTTTGGGGGCCACTGGTCTATTACACCAGTTATAATACTTTTTTTTTTATTGCGTTTCTCACTCTTTGTAGTATCCTGCAGAACCGCTCAGCAGTCACAATGCTGCACAGTGGAAATGCACTATACTATGCTTTCTATATGTGCAAGTATTTTATACGTGTATTACACACCTATATACTGCACACCAAATAGTACACCTATACCAGTCCTTAAAAGGACCTAGTAGCTAGTGATTTGCAGACTGTCTCTTAGTTCCTACACTGATAAAAGACTGCTACAGAATAGGGCAGCAGTCAGCAGCAGTGCACCACAACCCTATATATTGTACACCTATACCAGTCCTTACAAGGACTTTTGTGAACCTAGTAGCTAGTGATTTGCAGACTGTCCCTCAGTCCCTACACTGATAAAAGACTGCTGCAAAATAGGACAGTAATCTGCAGCACCGCCCTGCACCAGCACCCTATATATTGTACACCTATACCAGTCATAACAAGGACCTTTGTGGACCTAGTAGCTAGTTATTTGCAGGCTGTCCCTCAGTCCCTGCACTGATAAAAGACTGCTGCAGAATAGGGCAGCAGTCAACAGCAGTGTACCACAACCCTATATATTGTACACCTATACCAGTCCTTATAAGGACCTTTGTGGACCTAATAGTAATAGCTAGTGATTAAACTGACTGTCCCTGCTCCACACAGCGTCCTGTCCCTACACTGACAAAAGACAGCTGCAGAATCAGGCAGCAGTGCACTCAGCAATCACCAGCACAGCAGTGCGCCAGAACCCTATATACTGTACACCTATACCAGTCCTTAAAAGGACCTTTGTGGACCTAATAGTAATAGCTAGCTAGTGATTAAACTGACTGTCCCTGCTGCACACAGCGTCCTGTCCCTACACTGACAAAACACAGGCTGCTGCAATCACCAGCACAGCAGTGCACTGAACCCAATATACTGTACTACACCTATACCAGTCCTTAAATGGACTTTTGTGGACCTAATAGCTAGCGATTTGTGTCACTACAGTCTCTCCCTGCTCCACACAGGGTCCTGTCCCTAAACTGACATAAGACAGAATGTAAAATAGCCGCCAGATCAGGTCTATTTATAAGGTAGGGGGAATGTCCAATTGTCCATGTGCTGAAATGTCTCAATTGGCTGTCCTGTACCCCATGATGGATGTGTCATCATGGGTCAAAGTTCTTTCACACCGTAAACACATATGTCTGCCGGGTGAACAGCGGCAATAGTCCGCCGATCGGGCGAATCACGAACACGCAAAATTCGCCGTGAACCGACCGCCGGGCGAACAGTTCGGCCATCCCTAACCTGGAGGGGGTTTTCTTGTTTGTCTATTTTCCGGATTGTATGTCTCTACATACCTGCTTGGTGTTTCTGAGCTAATCACTTGATTCACATGGTTTATCCAGCATCTGTTCCCCTGCAGGTTTATACTATGGAAGAACCTAATCCAGGCCCTACAGTACCCTATGGATATTGGTTTCAGCAGAACCCTTACAGCACCTTCTGATAACCCTCTTCGATTGGACAAGTAGACACACAGGCTACAATCGTCAGATGACAATAATATATCTTTGCAGCGATCCTTGGAAAGTGGAGAACCTCATGGTTAGAGTGATAAGAGCCTTCTGAAATATTAAAACACTCACAGAATACCTCACATTGGAACATATACTTCGGGGATTGAGGACTAAAAAGTTCCGGACATTTGATCTGTTTGATGATAGTTTGAAAAAGGAGTGGACAGACATATTATCTGTCTGCTCCTTCAAATTAATACAAATTTATCATTAGCTCAAAAACCAAAGATCTAGAGTGGCTACAGAATTAAATATCTGCCATTCAAAAGGATTTAATGAAACTACAAAGCCACAATAAATTTTCTGAGTTTGAAGGAAGATTTAGCAAGAAACTTGATAAATTGGAAAGAAATGTTATTGCAGGTAAAAAGGATAAAATTAAGAGACCGGGTCGATTATGAGAAAAACACTGTATACACTTGGAAATACATTTTTTTGGCTGTCCTCCTGCTAAAAAGTGGGTTAGTTTCTTGGATCAGGAGACCGAATCAGCTGATGATATAATGGCAGTTACTAACTCAGATTCTTTACCTGAGATCACAGGCTAGGAAGGTGTCAGTAATTGTACTCCCAACTCATAGTCTTTAAACCGAGGAGCCCGTGGCTTCAGCAAGAAGAAAAAGAAGGTTATAAAAAGACAAGGAGAGGATGGAAACAGATATCATCTTCAGAATCGTCCGTAATGATGCCTGTCAATGTTCTCAACCTGTCTCAATGGGCTATGAGTGATGCTGATATATCTTTAGTTTCCACAGGACTTATTTTTTGTCCCACTAGACAATTTAACCTTTTTGGTACCATCGGTCAGGAAGGGCTAGCCAATGTCCAAGATGGCGGCCGAAGAAAACGAACACCTCTGGTGCATCTGCGTGCACCTGAGTGCACACGCGCATATGCGTGCACACATGCACATGAGAATCCAAGACCTGTCAGATTGCGCACCTGGTAACAGCTTTGGCGCTCTACTAAGCTCTACTCATTTCTGGTCACGACCTGGCAGAAAACAAAGCCTATACCTTGGGAGATGTCTCAGTGGTCCTCAAGGCTAAAGACCCTAGGCTCAACCGGAAGTTGTCTGTCCCAGAGTTTGCCCTAGCCTTCAGCATGCTGAGGGATGTTACATGCTCAGCTTCCCCTGGCAGAAGGGAAGAGCTGGACTTATATCATCACACCGTGGTGGACCTGGGCTACAAATACGGAGGGTTTTTTATTCTACAATTACCATCGTTCCTTCTCCGTCAAGGCAGCTGCCAGGCTGGCACAGTCTCAGACAGCCACGGATTGGAGCCTCATGGACACTGAGTTGTTCTGCCGGCATTTTTCCAGCTTGCGCTCGCCACTGTGCGTGATCTGCCAGTCTTCCACCCACACCGCCTCCTGGTGCGCCAACGCAGCAGTCAGTCACCCCTTTGAGTTCCTTTCTGCCTCTGGTACAGTCCAAGGCCCATCAGCCCCGGTACAGAAACCCCAGGTAGACAAGTTCGGATGCTCTGTTCTACCATAGGAGGAGAAGCTATCTGCAACAATTACAACTATGGCTCGTGTAATTTTAGGAAAATGCTGCCTGCTTCACGTCTGTGTCATATGCCACAGGGCGCACCCGAGAATTCTATGTGAGGTCAAACAAAAGGGATCATGACTAAGCCGTATAGATGTCCTGTGGCTGGGATTCCTTCTCACCTTACACCCCACTCCCTCACTAGCCACCTTCCTCATCCGAGGATTTACAGCAGGCTTTCACACTGGCCTCATCTCCCTGCCCCACACAACCTATGAGTGTAGGAATCTTCGCTCAGCTGCCACCGACGAGCAAGCCATAGACCAGTTGCTGCAAACTGAGTTAGAGCGAGGCTTTGTCATAGGTCCCTTCACGCAGCCCCCTTTCAACACTTGGAGAGTTAGCCCTATTGGGCTTGTCAAGGGCAAGTTCTCAAATAAAGTCCGTTTGTTGTACGACCTGTCTGCGCCTCATTCTTCCCACATTCCTAGCCTGAATTCCCTGATCCCCTCCGAAGAGTTCTCCTTAAAGTATGCCTCAGTTGACATGGCAATCCAGGCCATCCTTAAGGCAGGCACAGGTGCCTGGCTATCCAAGGCTGATATCTCAGATTCTTTTAAGCTTTTGCCTATCCACCCATCCCTCTGGTGCTGGCACCGTATTAAATGGAGAGACGTGTACTATTTCGCTACTAAGCTGACATTTGGCTCTAAGAGCAGCCCCTGGCTTTTCAACACATTTGCACAATCTCTCACCTGGATTTTATTACACAAAGCTCAGTGTCAGGAAGTTAACCATTACCTGGACGACTTCTTGTTAATAGAGCAGCCTGGTGTGCCACCAGGAGACCTCGACAAGTTGAGAGTCGTCTTTGGCAATCTCAATGTCCCCATTGCTGAACACAAGGTCGATGGACCTACACACTCCATCACCTTTCTCGGAGTCAATCTGGACACTTGCTTCATGCAGGCCAGCCTTACCCCCGACAAACTGACCCGCATTAGGTCAGTTCTCTGTGAATTCACCCGTACGAGAGGGTGTACCATAAAACAGCTCCGGCCGCTATTGGGCATGCTTAATTTTGCCATGTGGATCATTCCCCAGGGTCGGTCCTTCGTCTCACGCCTGTTGGTCTATCTCTCACAGGCACAAGACCCCGATCAGGTCCTCAGCCTGGACACCGCAGCCATAGCAGACTTATCAATGTGGGAGGAGTTCCTTTCCACCTGGAATGGCATATCTATGTTCATACCTTCTATCTCTCCCCACATTGGTTTGCTGGACTCTGGCCTTCACAGATACTTTTAATCCCCGGGTTTAGCCGGACTTCTTCCTTCTTCGAGCTCTGCCCCATCGTAGCAGCCACCCAGCTCTGGGGTCATACCTGGACAGGACAAACAGTAGGCTTCACCACCGACAATCAGGCCACGGCTGATATTATTAACAAAGGCAGGTCCAAGTCGCTCACGGTGATGTCCTTCTTACACAGGCAGGTATAGCTGTCTCTGCAGCATCAATTTAATGTTCACTGTGCATTCATTCCAGTTAAATACAACCTTGCAGCAGACACACTGTCATCTCCTTCTTCCCGCAGGTTCCCGAAGCCAATCCAGTGTCAGCCCCTATTCCAGTTTGGTCTCAGCTGACCCTGGACTAAGCATCAGCATTTGCATGGAGCCACTCAGCTCATCAACCAGTCTCTGTCACATAACACACTAAAAGCCTACCGTATAGCTTGGGACGCATTTAACAAGTTCCTAGCTACCTGCTCAGCGCGTACACCAACAGACGCTAGGCACATACTGGCCTTTGCCTCATATTGCCATAGTCAGTTGGCCCTATCCTACAACACTATCCGGCTATACTTAGCTGCCATACAGCACTTTATGGCACTTCGAGATCCTGCAAACCATCCGTGTTCGCATCCCATGCGATCTGAGTCATCCTGCGCGGCATCCAGAAGCGGCAGCCGGTAGTTAAAGCCAAACATCTTCCTGTTACCAGTACCATCTTTAGAGATATGTCTACTATGCTTGTCAGTTCCCCATTTGGTGTTCTCCCTAGCCTGGTCGTACAATCGGCCATTTATCTGGCCTACTACGGGTTCTTGCGGCCTAGCGAGTTCACCTGTAACAACTCAGCTAGTCACCATTTCGTTCTTCACCTCACGGTATTCAAAACCCAGCAGGCAGGCTCCAGGGTACACATCATCTACTCTTACTCCTGCCCGAATAGCTGGACTCTAGTCCCCTTCTGCCCTTCAAACCTTTGAGTACCTGCCAGTTCATGAAACATGTGAGGATTCTCCTTCGTAACTTACTTCTCAACCCCGGTGAGCACTCCGGCCACTCTTCCCGTATCGGAGCAGCCTCGACCCCATCCCGGCATGGGGTCCCAGACCACATTATTAAAAGACTAGGCAGGTGGAAGTCGGCCTGCTTCACCTGGTATATCCCTAATCCTCAGGTGGAGATGTCTCGGGCATTCACCCAACTTGCTCAATGAATAAGACTAGAAATGAATAAAGAACTTTGACCCCTACCTAACTGTTTTTGCCCCCTTATTTTGGTATACCGTCCATTAGACCAGGGCACACTTTAGGTCCATTTCACATGGTAAATCTTATGGTAAGTTTGTCTTGTTCAGATACGTATCGGCCATAGGGCTTCGACCATAAGTAGGAAGGCCAGTATGGTGGCCTGAATTTATGGGAGGAGCCCAGGGGGTATTTAACCAGCCCACTTGCCTGTGGTCTTTGTCGGTTTCCTGTGCACGATACCCACCCTCCCATCCCCTTTTTAGGGCATTTCTCAAATAATTTCTCTTAAAAGAATATTCATTTCCAATCTTGGGTATGCCCCCTTATTTTGGTATACCGTCCATTAGACCAGGGCACGCTTCAGGTCCATTTCACATGGTAAATCTTATGGTAAGTTTGTCTTGTTTGGATACGTATTGGCCATAGGGCTTTGATCATAATATATATATATATATATATATATATATATATATATATATATATATATATATATATATATATATTGTCCCAGAATATCATTTTCAAGATCTGGTCACCTTACCTAAGGGGGCCAACCTATTCTGACAAAGAATGGATTCAAGTGTACAGGTGTTGCTGTGCCTGTGGAGAACATGCTTCTCAGCACATGGCTATGCCACAACACAACAGAAATAGATTTTTCATTCACTTTTATATTTTTAAAGTTTCACTGGACAAATGTTATTGCAAAATATACATCTGCAGGTTTTGACTCAATGTGTGTGGTCATTGATGTTCTCTAAAATTTCTAATTGTACGTGTTTGCTAAATCATAGAAAGCAGGAATTTTAAATTGCAGGACAAATCATGGGGAGTTAAGACATTTTGTTGGCAATAAGGAGCCTTCTAATGGAACAGCTGGGACATCAAGCCACATATTAGGGTTGAGGTTAAACTAAATGATATCTGTACCTCCTGTTGAACACACCAGTCTAGCACAAGATCTGTTATATTAAGGTCTATAGAGGGTTTGCTGTTCTGTCTTCTTGCACTGGTGAGCTATAGAGCTGCGTACTCCCAGACTTAAGTAGCTTTGGATAAAAGCCCAGAATAAATTAGTTCTCCAGCTGCTTTTTAGACCAAGCTAGGAAAAGCTATAGCTGAGTCAAGCTGAATTTCTTAATTATTAAAGAATTCTTGAGTATTGTAACAGAAGTGTTTGAAACGATAACAAAATGCTCTTTTTTTTTACTGTGGAAAATATACTGTATATAATTATTTGTGTAATTGAGTAAAATTTTATTTAATTTATTTTGTTCATTGACTACAACCTTTCTTTCTGCTTATGAAGTCATTGTGTTTAACTGGCTGCAAAGGCATACATGTATAATTATTCCTAAACAGAAATATTCACTTATACCAGCCAGCTATAGTTACATAATTGTCCACAAATCCTCCTACATAGAGAGAACCAGGGAAAAGACAGGAGAGCCAATGTAAGTAGAACAATATAAAGGGGACATCTATGTGTATACACTCTATACTCACACTTAAAGGGATTGTAAAGTTAAATTATGTTTTTCTTTAAAATAACAAACATGTTATACTTACCTCCACTGTGCAGCTCGTTTTGCACAGAGTGGCCCTGAACCTGCTCTTCTGGGGTCCCTCGGCGGCTGTCTCTGCTTCTTCCCGCAGGTACTTCTTACGTTCATGCGAGCTCCCTCGCATGGTGAGAAGCATCTTCGGGCGCGCTCCCGTGATACAGCCGGCGTCTATAGCCGCTCACTGTATCACACGACCCCGCCCCCCGGCGCTCCGCGTCAGTGTATGTGATTGACAGCAGAGCGAGCCAATGGCTGCGCTGCTTTCCATCCATCCACTCCATCCAATCAGTGGCCAGGACGGCGGGGACGAGCGCGGGATTTTCGAAGGGTGAAGTAAGTAAAACGGGGGGGGGGGGGGGGGCTAGGGGCACAGGTAGTGTCAGATGTTTTTTCACCTTAATGCATAGAATGCATTAAGGTGAAAAAACATTTACCTTTACAACCCCTTTAAGGCGGTATTAAACCCAAAAAGTAAAAATATATTATGTTACCAGTTCTAAGATGTGGTGACTGCATTAGGGTTCTTTTACACAGTGCAGATTCCCTGCCGAAATGGAGGCGGGCAGGAAAGATGTCAGTTTTTTTACATCCATGCCCATTCAGTTTGTGCCCAGCAGCCATGGGCGGACCCATGTTAGCTCTATGGGCAGCCAGATGTAAATTAACTCCGGTGTCCATTTACTTCAGGAAACCTCCAATCTGTTACATTTAGGTCCAGAAAAATGGAAAAGGATGCAGTCCTTTGCCATGTTTTTTTATGGACCTGTACAGACTTGTTAGTCTGTTTACATCCACCTGTTCATAGAACTGCATGAAGCTTCTGATCAAGTCCACCAAAAAAAAATCAGATCAGAAATTGATCAGAATTCCCTTGTGAAAGGGCTCTTTGTTTACCTTTTTTTAGGCCTTTTTCCCTTATCTTCACCCGTTGATCCTGCCACTTAGCCCCTCTACACACGGTTGGAGATTTCCACAACCAAATCCGTCAGATTTTGCCCGTCGGATTTTGTCCGTCGGATCTTGTCCGAAACTGTTGCATACACACGGTCGGACAAAGTTGGCGAAAAATCCAATCTTTCAGAACGTGATGGCGTAATTTCGTTACGATGGGACTACATTCAGGCTAGTAACCGATAGCTTTGATGTAGGAATTTGATCTGAGCATGCGTAGCACTTGGTCCGATCAAAATTCTCTACACATGATCGGAGTATGTCCGATCGGCCGAGTTGGTTGGGAAATATTTCCAACATGTTGGAAAATTGGGTCCGACCAGGGGCGGACTGACCATTCGGGCATTCGGACGCCGTCCGAGGGCCCGCGGCCAGTAGGGAGCCCGTGAGAAGCTCCTATGCTGCTGGCAGTGCTGCGGTGGAGCCGTTCTGCCGCTGCGGGGGGGGGGGGGCAAGACACAGCATCTCCCCTGCACCTCTAGCTTTCAGTTCAGTAGGGGCCCGGGAGATGGGAGGCGGCGATCGAATATGTCGTTACAGCGGCATCTCCCTCGGGCTTGTGTTTCTCCATTACAGTGTATAGAGTGGAGAGGGGAGGGGCCTCTGACCCGGGCAGCTATAAGTTTGACTCTTCTGTGAGTTGCTCAGCTTGTACACTGTTGCCGACTGCTGCCCGGGTCAGAGGCTCCTCCCCTCTCCACTCTATACACTGTGAAGGAGAAATACAAACCCCAGGGAGATCCCGCGGTCCACAGGCACCATAGAGCTGACGATCGCCCCTCCCACCCCCCCGTGCTGGGGTTTGGAGGTGCACAGCCAGGTACAGGGAAACCTGGGGGGGGGGTGTTTAAGTCTGGGGACCCTGCTGCATGGAGGGGGCTCTCTGGGGACCCTGCTGCTGCATGGAGGGGGCTCTCTGGGGACCCTGCTGCTGCATGGAGGGGGCTCTCTGGGGACCCTGCTGCATGGAGGGGGCTCTCTGGGGACCCTGCTGCATGGAGGGGGCTCTCTGGGGACCCTGCTGCATGGAGGGGGCTCTCTGGGGACCCTGCTGCATGAAGGGGGCTCTCTGGGGACCCTGCTGCATGAAGGGGGCTCTCTGGGGACCCTGCTGCATGAAGGGGGCTCTCTGGGGACCCTGCTGCATGGAGGGGGCTCTCTAGGGACCCTGCTGCATGGAGGGGGGCTCTCTGGGGACCCTGCTGCTGCATGGAGGGGGCTCTCTGGGGACCCTGCTGCTGCATGGAGGGGGGCTTTCTGGGGACCCTGCTGCTGCATGGAGGGGGCTCTCTGGGGACCCTGCTGCTGCATGGAGGGGGCTCTCTGGGGACCCTGCTGCTGCATGGAGGGGGCTCTCTGGGGACCCTGCTGCTGCATGGAGGGGGCTCTCTGGGGACCCTGCTGCTGCATGGAGGGGGCTCTCTGGGGACCCTGCTGCTGCATGGAGGGGGCTCTCTGGGGACCCTGAAGTATGGAGGGGGCTCTCTGGGGACCCTGCTGCGTGGAGGGGGCTCTCTAGGGACCCTGCTGAATGGAGGGGGCTCTCTGGGGACCCTGCTGCTGCATGGAGGGGGCTCTCTGGGGACCCTGCTGCTGCATGGAGGGGGCTCTCTGGGGACCCTGCTGCTGCATGGAGGGGGCTCTCTGGGGACCCTGCTGCTGCATGGAGGGGGCTCTCTGGGGACCCTGAAGTATGGAGGGGGGCTCTCTGGGGACCCTGCTGCATGGAGGGGGGCTCTCTGGGGACCCTGCTGCATGGAGGGGGCTCTCTGGGGACCCTGCTGCATGGAGGGGGCTCTCTGGGGACCCTGCTGCATGGAGGGGGCTCTCTGGGGACCCTGCTGCATGGAGGGGACTCTCTGGGGACCCTGCTGCATGGAGGGGGCTCTCTGGGGACCCTGCTGCATGGAGGGGGCTCTCTGGGGACCCTGCTGCTGCATGGAGGGGGCTCTCTGGGGACCCTGCTGCTGCATGGAGGGGGCTCTCTGGGGACCCTGCTGCTGCATGGAGGGGGCTCTCTGGGGACCCTGCTGCATGGAGGGGGCTCTCTGGGGACCCTGCTGCATGGAGGGGGCTCTGCTGCATGGAGGGGGCTCTCTGGGGACCCTGCTGCTGCATGGAGGGGGCTCTCTGGGGACCCTGCTGCTGCATGGAGGGGGCTCTCTGGGGACCCTGCTGCTGCATGGAGGGGGCTCTCTGGGGACCCTGCTGCATGGAGGGGGCTCTCTGGGGACCCTGCTGCATGGAGGGGGCTCTCTGGGGACCCTGCTGCATGAAGGGGGCTCTCTGGGGACCCTGCTGCATGAAGGGGGCTCTCTGGGGACCCTTCTGCATGAAGGGGGCTCTCTGGGGACCCTGCTGCATGGAGGGGGCTCTCTAGGGACCCTGCTGAATGGAGGGGGCTCTCTGGGGACCCTGCTGCTGCATGGAGGGGGCTCTCTGGGGACCCTATTGGAGGGGGGCTCTCTGGGGACCCTGATGTATGGAGGGGGCTCTCTGGGGACCCTGATGTATGGAGGGGGCTCTCTGGGGACCCTGCTGTATGGAGGGGGGCTCTCTGGGGACCCTGATGTATGGGGGGAGGGGCTCTCTGGGGACCCTGATGTATGGGGGGGGGGGGTTCTCTGGGGACTCGAGTACCTGTATGTGATTCTGCTCACAGGAGACGCAGCCCCGCAGTAAATGTACGTGGTTAATGTGAGTTTATTTTTCTTTATTTTCCTAACTCTTTAAACCTTTATTTTGAACATACAGTAGAGAAATTCTGTCACCAATGCATATGATGCACCAGTGCCATATATACGTGGTGCTTTGTGAGGGTGTGGCTTGTGTTTGGGTGGGGACAAGGGGGGCCCCATGATCCCCTACTGCCCGGGGGCCCCATGAGTTGTCAGTCCGCCACTGGGTGGAGCCGTTCTGCCGCTGCGGGGGGGGGGGGGGGCAAGACACAGCATCTCCCCTGCACCTCTAGCTTTCAGTTCAGTAGGGGCCCGGGAGATGGGAGGCGGCGATCGAATATGTAGTTACAGCGGCATCTCCCTCGGGCTTGTGTTTCTCCATTACAGTGTATAGAGTGGAGAGGGGAGGGGCCTCTGACCCGGGCAGCTATAAGTTTGACTCTTCTGTGAGTTGCTCAGCTTGTACACTGTTGCCGACTGCTGCCCGGGTCAGAGGCTCCTCCCCTCTCCACTCTATACACTGTGAAGGAGAAATACAAACCTCAGGGAGATCCCGCGGTCCACAGGCACCATAGAGCTGACGATCGCCCCTCCCACCTCCCCGTGCTGGGGGTTGGAGGTGCACAGCCAGGTACAGGGAAACCTGGGGGGGGGGGGTGTTTAAGTCTGGGGACCCTGCTGCATGGAGGGGGCTCTCTAGGGACCCTGCTGCATGGAGGGGGCTCTCTGGGGACCCTGCTGCTGCATGGAGGGGGCTCTCTGGGGACCCTGCTGCTGCATGGAGGGGGCTCTCTGGGGACCCTGCTGCTGCATGGAGGGGGCTCTCTGGGGACCCTGCTGCATGGAGGGGGCTCTCTGGGGACCCTGCTGCATGGAGGGGGCTCTCTGGGGACCCTGCTGCATGGAGGGGGCTCTCTGGGGACCCTGCTGCATGAAGGGGGCTCTCTGGGGACCCTGCTGCATGAAGGGGGCTCTCTGGGGACCCTGCTGCATGAAGGGGGCTCTCTGGGGACCCCGCTGCATGGAGGGGGCTCTCTAGGGACCCTGCTGCATGGAGGGGGGCTCTCTGGGGACCCTGCTGCTGCATGGAGGGGGCTCTCTGGGGACCCTGCTGCTGCATGGAGGGGGGCTCTCTGGGGACCCTGCTGCTGCATGGAGGGGGCTCTCTGGGAACCCTGCTGCTGCATGGAGGGGGCTCTCTGGGGACCCTGCTGCTGCATGGAGGGGGCTCTCTGGGGACCCTGCTGCTGCATGGAGGGGGCTCTCTGGGGACCCTGCTGCATGAAGGGGGCTCTCTGGGGACCCTGCTGCATGGAGGGGGCTCTCCGGGGACCCTGAAGTGTGGAGGGGGCTCTCCGGGGACCCTGAAGTGTGGAGGGGGCTCTCTGGGGACCCTGAAGTATAGAGGGGGCTCTCTGGGGACCCTGAAGTATGGAGGGGGCTCTCTGGGGACCCTGAAGTATGGAGGGGGCTCTCTGGGGACCCTATTGGAGGGGGGCTCTCTGGGGAGCCTGATGTATGGAGGGGGCTCTCTGGGGACCCTGATGTATGGAGGGGGCTCTCTGGGGACCCTGATGTATGGAGGGGGCTCTCTGGGGACCCTGCTGTATGGAGGGGGGCTCTCTGGGGACCCTGATGTATGGGGGGAGGGGCTCTCTGGGGACCCTGATGTATGGGGGGGGGGTTCTCTGGGGACTCGAGTACCTGTATGTGATTCTACTCACAGGAGACGCAGCCCCGCAGTAAATGTACGTGGTTAATGTGAGTTTATTTTTCTTTATTTTCCTAACTCTTTAAACCTTTATTTTGAACATACAGTAGAGAAATTCTGTCACCAATGCATATGATGCGAACGAAAAAAGGGAAAAAACTGCGCTACGGAATACAAATGGTATTGAACGGAAGCTGCAATTCAAATGTATACCAAGAATACACCAAACAGAAATAGAAAAAAGAAAGAACTGCGCTAACCACGAATACCCAAAGTGAGTAGGGTATATATATGTGCCAGACCCACAATATGGGTCTTAATATCTTAATGTCTCTAAGACCACCTCCAAACTATAGTGCAGACCATATGCAAATGAGTGCAATTTAGATACAAAAACAAACCATAAATGCGTGTCAATGATGTAAATTCCCCAAACACAATATGAGTATATCAAACTCAGTGCATATACCCCTAAAAAATAAATAAATAATAAAAAATAGAATATGAAAAAATGTTTGCAATTTTTTTCCTTTACATAAATAAACTATCGAAAAAAAGTTGTATTTAGAGACACTCTACATAATGTCCATATAATCATATATCAAAAAAATAATAGTAGAATGTCCATATAGTGGGGCGTGGCCAAGATGGCAACCAGCTAGGACGTGTTTGCAGAGAGCTCCGCACCTGGCAGGCTATTTATCCGGTATTTAGGGACATATATCTCTCCCCGTGGGCCGGTGAAGCGGTGGTGAGGCTCGGGGATGCGCAGGGGTAGCTCCGGTTCCCATAGGAAGAAGCACACGGTCCCGGGAACCCCGCCGGGAACTCCGCTACAGACCCGCGCGGCACGCGGGCAGGCCTACACCAACATGGCGTCTCAAACGGACCACGCTGACACGCCACCGATGGGTGATGATCAATTCCAAGCTCTTATGCAAGCGATCACTGGTTGCCAGACTACCCTAACCACTAAGATAGAGCAGATACAGCTCGACATGGGGCTTATCCGGCGAGATATGGATAAACACCGGGAGCGGCTTGCCGAGGTGGAGCGGAGGGTTGGAGACGTGGACGATGTTACCCGCGACCATGATGCCTCCCTCCGTACCCTGCAGGTGCGGGTGAAGGCGCTGGAATCCAGGGCCGAGGACCACGAGAACAGGAATAGGAGGAACAACCTGAGGTTGGTGGGCCTCCCGGAAGGGTCGGAGGGTCGTGACACCGAAGCCTTTACCGAACGTTTGTTACGTACACTCCTCCCGCTCGCTGAGTTCTCCCCTCATTTTGTCGTGGAACGAGCGCACAGAATGCCGTCGGTTCGTGGCCCACCGGGCGCCCCGCCACGCACGTTTATTTTCCGCCTTTTGAATTTTAGAGACAGAGATTTGGTTCTTCGGGAGGCGAGGAAGGTGGGAGACCTGCGCTTTGAAAATGCTAAATGAATGCTCTTTCCTGATTATTCTGTGGAGACGCAGAGGCAACGCAGGACATTCGACCAAGTCAAGGCCCAGCTGCGCACCAAAGGTCTCAAGTACAACATGATGTTCCCCGCGAAACTCAGAGTGATTGACGGAGAATCCGTTCGTTTCTTTACCGCCCCGAGTGAGGCCTCCAGATGGATTGATTCCCTTCCCCAGCAGAGATAATTTTTTGATGGTGACTACCCGACTGGGGTCCACAAGCATCACAAGCTATGCCCAGTGTTAAGCGGATCGAACTTCCCCCCCCCCCCCCCAGCTCTGTCCCTCCATTTCGGAACTTGGAGGGCAGGTCGGAGTGCCCCTCTCCTTTTCATTACTGGTGTTGGGCAGGGGGCGAGGAGCCGACCTGATATTCTGATGCCCTTTAGGGGGGGTCTACGGGTTCATGTCCTCATATTTCTGTCTAACGGGCCTTAGGGCCCTACCTTTTCTCTAGTTTATACCCGGGGGGGTTTGCGTGACTACTTCTGGATGTGAATATACTGTACTGATGATGCTGGACCCCGCTACTCCGATGTTGTCGTCCTGTTGGATGAGTGGTTACTAAGAATGAGCCCTTGGAACATTCCAAGAGAATCTTGCACTTCAATTGGAGGCGCTACATACACTACGATTTGTTCCCTTTTGTTTTGTTTTTTCTTTTCCTTTGCCTCCAGGAAGCGGCTGCGCTGGAGTTTGTCTACTCTGCGCAGGAGACTCTGTCCTAGGTGTGCTGGTTGATACGCACCGCCCCCACGGGAGATTTCTCCTTTAAATGGGTTTGATTATGTTTGGTTTGGGTTCTCAAACACCCTGGGGCTGTTCTTCTGGGGTGTGGGGTGGGAAGGGAGGGGAGTTCTGGTTTTTTTTCTGTTTTTTTTGTTGTCTTTTTGTTACATGCTTTCATGTTTTCTGGTATAGACAGCGCTACTATAATGAATGTACAAGGTATATCATTGCATTACTTAAGATGAGATATTTATGCCCCGACCCTGGTCGGGTGGTCGTATCCGATGGTCCCCCCTGCCCTTCCAGATTATGGCTCCGTTGAAGATCCTCTCCTGGAACGTTAGGGGGCTTAACCAGAAGATTAAACGCTCTCTTGTTTTTGACTACATGAAAAAATATGTCCCGCATATCTGTATTCTTCAGGAGACGCACCTAGTGGGGGGAAGGATTATGGGATTGAAGAGGCCCTGGGTGGGACACCACTACCATGCCACATACTCCGGCTATGCCCGGGGGGTTAGCGTCCTTATCCACAGGTCCCTTAATTTTGAGCCTCTTGATATTGTCACAGATAAGGACGGGAGATACGTACTGGTCCATGCCACAATAGACATGATAGAAATGGTGCTGGTGGGTCTTTATATGCCTCCTCCTGCGGATCTGTCTCTACTACATAAACTGACTGCCCTGATAGCCCAATTCCAGACTGACAATGTGGTTATAGCAGGGGACTTTAATATTCCTCCTAACCCTTCTCTGGATAGGTTGACGCCTGACCGGGCCACAGACTCTCCAGTTTCTCGCTGGGCACAGGTGTTTGGGCTGGAGGATGTCTGGAGGTGGAAACACCCATCAGATCGCCAGTTTACGTGCCACTCCTCCTCCCACAACACACTCTCCCGTATTGACCTAGTCTATGCTGGTGCCCCCATGCTTCCCAGGGTCCTTGGAATAGAGTTGCTTCCTCGGGGCATCTCTGACCACTCCCCACTGCTGTGTACATTGCAAACCTCTACCCCTCAGAGGGATAGACTATGGCGTTTGTCTAGGTACTGGATTGAGCATCCCACCATTGCCTTTGAGATGGGCGGTGAAATCCGGGGATTTTGGGCCTCAAATGTTGGCACGGCTTCTGGGGGGATGGTCTGGGATGCCTTCAAGGCCTATATGAGGGGGTGCTACCTCTCCTCCATTGGTCGGGAGCGCAGGAATGATAAGACCACGGTAGAGGAGGCAGAGGCCAGGGCCCAGGAACTGGAGACCCGGTTCACCCTCACGGGTAACCCGCTCACGGCTCAGGATATGAAAGTAGCGTATAGAGAGGTGGTGCTCCTTAGGGTGGCTAAAACAAGCAAACGTCAACTGGCTCAGACGCAGAGGATTTTTGAACAGGGCGAAAAGACGGGGAGATTGTTGGCCTGGATCTCGAGGGAGCAGGCCCCAATCTCCACTATCCCTCGAATACAGAATAGTGCTGGGACACTGGTGACGGATCCCCTTGCCATTAACGCTTGCTTTGCAGAGTTCTACTCCGCCCTTTATTCATCTAGGGTGCAATACTCAGCACAGGAGTTAAGTGCCTTTTTGGAGGGGGTGACACTCCCTGCCCTTACTCCTGAGGCCAGGGACGGTCTGGACTCCCCGATCACTCTGGCGGAAGTCCGGGTGGCGATGGGGTCCATGCAGCCGGGGAAGACCCCTGGGGAGGATGGGATACCCCCGGAATTTTATAAGTATTATCTAGAGGAGATGTCAGTTAGAATGCATGATATGCTCACCGGGTCCCTTCGGGAGGAGGGACTCCCTCCATCTATGGCACAAGCCATCATAGTGGTGATCCCTAAACCTGGGAAGGACCCCCAGCTGTGCTCGTCATACCGACCCATTTCCCTACTCAACGCGGACGCGAAAGTGCTGACCAAAATCCTTGCCAGGCGACTGAACGAGGTTATACTTACCTTGATCCATGAGGATCAGTCTGGCTTTATGCCAGGGAAGGGGACAGATATTAATATTCGCAGGCTCTTTACTGTTATGGCCTCGGGGGATGCAGAATGTGGGGAGGAGGTTGTGGTCTCCCTAGACGCGGAGAAGGCCTTTGATTCTGTGGAGTGGGACTATTTGTGGGCAGTCCTCCATAGATTTGGATTCGGCCCAGCCTTTATCTCCTGGGTCAGGGCGGTGTACAGAGCTCCCACGGCCAGAGTGCGTACGGGTGCGGTCCTCTCCCCGCTCTTTCCCCTCCATAGGGGAACCAGGCAGGGGTGCCCACTGTCCCCGGGGCTTTTTGCACTGGCAATTGAACCTATGGCGGCTATTCTCCGCTCCTCTCCTGAGGTTCGGGGTATTGTCCGGGGTCCTTTGCAGGAAAAAGTTTCGTTATACGCTGATGATACCCTGTTGTATCTCAAGGACGACGGAGCCTCCCTACAGGCGGCACTGTCGCATATAGACCGGTTTGGACAGTTCTCGGGTATACGTATAAACTGGGCGAAGTCAATTCTGTTCCCACTACATGATGGTGAGGGTGGTTCCCGAGTAGATGGGCAACTGCAGAGGGTTTCTCAATTTAAATATCTAGGGGTGGAAATACACAGAGACCTGAAACAATTTATTACCCTTAACCTGAGTCCGGTGGTTGCCCAGTTGACCCAGAGGTGTACTGGGTGGAGGTCCTTGCCGCTTTCGCCAGTGGGACGGGTCAATTTAATCAAAATGTCGGTCCTTCCTCGGTTTACCTATCTCTTCCGTCAGACCCCAGTCCACATCCCGCTTAGATTTTTTAAGAAATTAGATGGCATTGTTTCGTCCTTCGTCTGGAATGGGAGGCCCCCTAGAATAGCTAAAACAACCCTCCAGCGGCCCCTTGTGAGGGGCGGTCTGGCACTGCCCTGTTTTCTGAAATATTACTGGGCGGCAGTCCTAGTGACTGTCCGGTGGTGGCTCTCCGAGGGCCCGATCAACCCTGCGTCCTCGTTGGAGGCGGCGTTATTGGGCTCTTATGCGGAACTTAGGAACCTGATCTATAGGGGACCACGATCTAACCCTGGGATAACCCTCCCGATGCGTACGACGCTTAAAATATGGGATCAGGTGAACAAAAGGTTGGTGGGCGCAGGGGTGTGGGCCCCGGGGACTCCCCTTTGGGGGAACCCCCGCTTGCCCCACTTTCAATCCATCCCGGACCCGATTGTTTGGGCCAGGCATGGAGTTACAACACTGGGGGACATAGTGTCCCAGGGGCAGCTACTCTCCTTTGATGCTATTAAACAGGCCAGGGACCTCCCGAACCATATGTTTTTCAGATTCCTGCAGTTGCGACACGCCTTCCGTTCTCAATTCCCATCTAGAGCGACTCTTGGGGTGTCGGCGGTGGAGGAGGCGCTGGGTCCTGAGGGGGGAGGGACGCGCACGCTGTCCGTGGTGTATGCCGCGCTGACCGTATCGGAGGAGACTAGGATCTCCCATTTGTTTGAGCTCTGGCAAGGCGACATTCCGGAGCTTACTGAGGAGGACTGGGAGGAGGGTTTACAGCAATACCTGACCCTTGCGATTTCTGCAAGGGACAGGTTTATACAATTGAAGTTCCTCCACCGGGTATATTTTTCACCGGCACGCCTGGCAAGGATTTACCCTGACCGATTGACTACCTGCCCCAGATGCAAAGAAGATGATGCTGACTTTTTTCACATGGTCTGGTCCTGCCCTGGGGTAGTGGGATTTTGGAGAGGGGTCCTGGCCGATATTAATGCAGTGGGGGAGCTTACGATTCCACTTAGCCCGATACCTCTCCTGCTGGGTATCTGTGATTTTCTAGATATCTCCTGGGGGAAGAAACTGTTTATTTTTTACACTACACTCTATGCGAGGAAAGCCATACTACTGCAATGGAATCAACCTCTCCCTCCTACTAAACAACTGTGGCAGTCCCTGGTGAACGCGGCTTTGCCGCTCTACAAACTTACATATCTGGGCAGGAACTGCCCTGGGAAATTTGGGAAGATTTGGGCGGCATGGGTTGAGGCGAAGCATTTGACCATTACTTAGGCTAGGGGGAGAGGAGGGTGGGGGGAGGGGGGGGGGGTTTCCCTTTTTTTTTAGTAATCTCTGTGGTTTTCTTTTTTGTGTGGTGGGGGGAGGTCTCGGGGGGGCTTTATATTTTATGCTGCAATGATTAGTGACTCTACACATTGCTAAGAAATATCTGTGTTTATATGTGATACACTTGATTACCGTATATACTCGAGTATAAGCCGAGATTTTCAGCCTCTTTTTTGAGGCTGAAAGTGCCCCCCTCGGCTTATACTCGAGTCATCGCTGTCTGCCCGCTCGATCAGCGTGTCGAGCAGACAGACAGCGGCCATTCTAGAATTCAAAAGCCGCGCCTCCGGCTCCGCCTTCGCCTGTGATAGGCGGAACACTGAATTTCCCAGCAGCCTGTGTTCCGCCTATCACGGGCATCGTCTCATCCTCGTACTACGGACGAGGATGAGACGATGCCCGTGATAGGCGGAACACAGGCTGCTGGGAAATTGAGTGTTCCGCCTATCACGGACATCCGATAGGCGGAACAGCAGTCAGTGGGAAATTGAGTGTTCCGCCTATCACCGACGGAGGCGCGGCTTTTGAATCCTAGAATGGCCGCCGACGAAGAGCTGAAGGACGGAGGCTCGGCTCGGGACGGGACGGGCCGGGCCGGGCCGGGACGGGCCGGGCCGGGCCGGGACGGGACGCAGGCTGGACGGGACGCAGGCTGGACGGGACGCAGGCTGGACGGACACAGGCAGGCTGGACACAGGTAGGCTGCACGGACACACACACACACACACACACACACACACACACACACGGATGCATGGACACACACACACACACGGATGCATGGACACACACACACACACACACGGATGCATGGACACACACACAGGGATGGATGGACCCACAGGGATGGACGGACACACAGGGATGGACAGGCATGTCTCACCCTCGGCTTATACACGAGTCAATAATTTTTTCCAGTTTTTTGGGGGTAAATTGGGGGCCTCGGCTTATATTCGGGTCGGCCTATACTCGAGTATATACGGTATCTGTCTACTCATAATATGTATGTACTTGGCTGACGCATGTCTGTTTTCTGTTTTTTTATTTCTTTATTTTTTTGTGTTTGAAACATAAATAAAAATTCTTTGTTAAAAAAAAAAAAAAGAATGTCCATATAGTAAACGAACACCAGTGAAATAAAACTTCAAGTGAAGTACAGCAGTGAGGAACAAACTTCAAACTTCAAACAGCTGAGTTGTAAGTACACAAATTAAAACTCTTCTCCAGAGATATAATGTGCTTTTCCCATCACCGAATGAGTGAATTGGCTCCTTACCAGATCCAAGCGACCCCCCGTTACAGAGGGTCACCACAGGCGACAGTAGTCAAAGGATATCCGGATAGCGATTCCTCCTCAGGCGATCCCGAATCTTTCACGCGATAGGGTTATGGCTGTTATTCCACATATCACTCCCAACTCAACGTGGTATCACATAGGGAAAAACACAGGCTCCAGATAGTGTAAAACCAAAAGACTTTAATTTGCAAAAACGAACGTATACACTTACATAAAAGACTTTAAAAGCAGGTTCAAAACAGAAGCGTGCACCGGCCGGATGCACGCCAACGCAGAGACCGACCCGTCCTTCCTGGTCCAAAAAGAACGAACACGACTGGGGTGACGTCGACACGTTCGCACCGCCCTACGCGTTTCGTAATAATTTACGTCGTCCAGGGGCACGGGCGGCGTGCGACGTCACCCCTTTTATAACCATCAACTTAGCCAAGCCTCGCTTTGGGTCAGCGGCCATCTTAGATGTCACTTAAGCATTAGGAATCACTGACCATAGGCCAAGCCTCACTATCAATCACGGACGTCAGACGTGCGCATCCGCAACGAACGTCCTATGATTGTTGACCATACCTCGTTTCCATACGAACGTCGTATGGTCACAAACCAAGCCTCACTTCCAGGTAATGACCCTATTGGGAGAAAGACGTGGCAAATGCCCTCATTTTAAAATACCCTTCCTATGTCCAAAAACAGGGCATAGTGTAGGTCAAAAAGGAGGGTAAACTAAAATGAAAAATCAATAAAAAGAGTAATAATAGATTATAATAAAATAAAACAAAAATAAAATGAAATAAAATATCACAAATTGGTATGGAGATACACCAAAAATTATATGTTTCTTGATGTATTTATATGTCCAAAAAATTCAATAAAAAACTGGGGCTATTGTAAACATATATTTCAAATATCTTACTGACTCGCGTATTCCCCAGGGCATCCCAAACAAATGTCAAGGAATGCACTTAAGCATGAATCCCCAAATCTAGAGGGCCGCCAAACCCAAAACCAGACCTGCCATCCAAAAGGGGCCAAAAAAGGAGAAAAACAAGGATATGTTCTACAATAATATGTACCAAAAAAAAAAAACAGCAAGAAAAAGTACAGTAAAATGGCATTTCACAGTAACTGATACAAGAACCGTGGTGAGAAGCATTACATTAAACAGATCACCTCAAGAGTTATTGATAAAGGCATTTATCAATAATTTTTAAAGGGGCCTCGTCGCTGGGAAACAAGATTGCCCCCAGTGTACAAGACCCGCCTAGGGCCAATAGATGTTTCTTTCAAAATTTAACTGGTTACTACAAATGTAAGAACTGTCAGGTCTGTACCCTGAATTCACATAGGGGCTCTAAGATCTCTAGCATTGTATCCTCAAGCACTTCTAGAACATACGAAATAGAGTCTTTCATTACTTGCTCCTCGGAGGCTGTGGTTTACCTTTTACAGTGCCCTTGTGGCCTCCAGTATATAGGGCGGACCAAGAGGGCACTCCGCGTCAGGCTGAACGAACATATAGGTAACATCAGACGTGGGTTTGACAAACACCCTGTGTCCAGACACTATGACCAGACACACAAGAGAGACCCATCAGGCACCCTATTTGTCGGTTTAGACAAATATAGGCCCCACTGGAGGGGAGGGTCCTTGGTTAGGGAAATATCCAAGCTCGAAATGGCCTGGATCCATAAATTAAAAACATATTTTCCTTTTGGCCTTAATGTGGACACCGATGTAAATGCCTTTATCAATAACTCTTGAGGTGATCTGTTTAATGTAATGCTTCTCACCATGGTTCTTGTATCAGTTACTGTGAAATGCCATTTTACTGTACTTTTTCTTGCTGTTTTTTTTTTTTTGGTACATATTATTGTAGAACATATCCTTGTTTTTCTCCTTTTTTGGCCCCTTTTGGATGGCAGGTCTGGTTTTGGGTTTGGCGGCCCTCTAGATTTGGGGATTCATGCTTAAGTGCATTCCTTGACATTTGTTTGGGATGCCCTGGGGAATACGCGAGTCAGTAAGATATTTGAAATATATGTTTACAATAGCCCCAGTTTTTTATTGAATTTTTTTGACATATAAATACATCAAGAAACGTATAATTTTTGGTGTATCTCCATACCAATTTGTGATATTTTATTTCATTTTATTTTTGTTTTATTTTATTATAATCTATTATTACTCTTTTTATTGATTTTTCATTTTAGTTTACCCTCCTTTTTGACCTACACTATGCCCTGTTTTTGGACATAGGAAGGGTATTTTAAAATGAGGGCATTTGCCACGTCTTTCTCCCAATAGGGTCATTACCTGGAAGTGAGGCTTGGTTTGTGACCATACGACGTTCGTATGGAAACGAGGTATGGTCAACAATCATAGGACGTTCGTTGCGGATGCGCACGTCTGACGTCCGTGATTGATAGTGCGGCTTGGCCTATGGTCAGTGATTCCTAATGCTTAAGTGACATCTAAGATGGCCGCTGACCCAAAGCGAGGCTTGGCTAAGTTGATGGTTATAAAAGGGGTGACGTCGCACGCCGCCCGTGCCCCTGGACGACGTAAATTATTACGAAACGCGTAGGGCGGTGCGAACGTGTCGACGTCACCCCAGTCGTGTTCGTTCTTTTTGGACCAGGAAGGACGGGTCGGTCTCTGCGTTGGCGTGCATCCGGCCGGTGCACGCTTCTGTTTTGAACCTGCTTTTAAAGTCTTTTATGTAAGTGTATACGTTCGTTTTTGCAAATTAAAGTCTTTTGGTTTTACACTATCTGGAGCCTGTGTTTTTCCCTATGTGATACCACGTTGAGTTGGGAGTGATATGTGGAATAACAGCCATAACCCTATCGCGTGAAAGATTCGGGATCGCCTGAGGAGGAGTCGCTATCCGGATATCCTTTGACTACTGTCGCCTGTGGTGACCCTCTGTAACGGGGGGTCGCTTGGATCTGGTAAGGAGCCAATTCACTCATTCGGTGATGGGAAAAGCACATTATATCTCTGGAGAAGAGTTTTAATTTGTGTACTTACAACTCAGCTGTTTGAAGTTTGAAGTTTGTTCCTCACTGCTGTACTTCACTTGAAGTTTTATTTCACTGGTGTTCGTTTACTATATGGACATTCTACTATTATTTTTTTGATATATGATTATATGGACATTATGTAGAGTGTCTCTAAATACAACTTTTTTTCGATAGTTTATTTATGTAAAGGAAAAAAATTGCAAACATTTTTTCATATTCTATTTTTTATTATTTATTTATTTTTTAGGGGTATATGCACTGAGTTTGATATACTCATATTGTGTTTGGGGAATTTACATCATTGACACGCATTTATGGTTTGTTTTTGTATCTAAATTGCACTCATTTGCATATGGTCTGCACTATAGTTTGGAGGTGGTCTTAGAGACATTAAGATATTAAGACCCATATTGTGGGTCTGGCACATATATATACCCTACTCACTTTGGGTATTCGTGGTTAGCGCAGTTCTTTCTTTTTTCTATCTCTTTTTTTCTAATGCATATGATGCACCAGTGCAATATATACGTGGTGCTTTGTGAGGGTGTGGCTTGTGTTTGGGTGGGGACAAGGGGGGCCCCATGATCCCCTACTGCCCGGGGGCCCCATGAGTTGTCAGTCCGCCCCTGAGTCCGACAGATATTCAGACGGAATCAGTCCGATGCATACCACACACAGTCGGATTATCCGACGACACAGTCCGATAGGACACATTCCGACGGATTCTCCGACCGTGTGTACAAGGGCTAAGTCTGTTATTTGTTTGTCCTTCAACAATCCAAGCTTTCCAGAAAAAGTGGTCATTTAGGGGGTTGAGACAAACAGGCATGCTTTAAGGGCCGGTTCACACAGCGAGGCGCGGCGAGGCGTCTCCGACTTGCCTCGCCGCGACCTGCGGGGATCTCAGCGGCGACTTGCAGAGGACTTCTGTATAGAAGTCAATGCAAGTCGCCCCCGAAGTCGCCCAGAAGTAGTACAGGAACCTTTTTTCTGAGTCGGAGCGACTCGAGTCGCTCCTCTCAGAACGGTTCCATAGTACTGAACGGGGGCGACTTGCGGGAGCGAGGCGAGGCGAGCCGTGTCGCCTCGCATCGCATCGCTGTGTGAACCGGCCCTTAATGGTTATGTTTTATTTATTTATTTATGCAAACCCTTATCTCCAAAGGAAAACAAAACTGTTGCTGTATCTGCTTAACAATTTGACAACTGGGCACTTAAACCCCCCTCGTGACCAGACCAATTTTCAGCTTTCAGTGCTCTCACAATTTGAATGACAATTACTCAGTCATGTAATACTGTACCCACATGATTTTTTTGTCCCTTTTTCATACAAATAGAGCTTTCTTTTGGTTTTATTTGATGACCTCTGGGTTTTTTATTTTTTTGCGCTATAAATGAAATATAAAGCATTTTTCTTTGTTTCTGTGATACAATTTTGCAAATTATTAATTTTGTTTCATACATTTTGGCCACAATTTATACTGCTACATATCTTTGTTAAAATAACTCAAATTAATGGATATTATTTGGTCTTTGTGAAAGTTAGAGAGTTTACAAACTGTGGTGCAAATCATAAAAAATTGATCACACCCAATGTACTGGTGGCCTATCTCCTTTCTTGCGACCCAAGCAAGCCAGGAAAGTACAAATACCCCCCAAATTACCCTTTTTTTGAAAGTAGACATTCCAAGGTATTTAGTAAGATGCCTGGTGAGGTTTTTGATGTTGTCATTTTTTCCCACAATTCTTTGCAAAATTAAGATTTTTTTCCCCACAAAATTGTCATTGTAATAGGTTATTTCTCTCACATGGCATGTGTATACCACAAATGACACCCCAAAATACATTCTGCTACTCCTCCTGAGCCTAGCCACTTAGAGAGGCCCAACATGCAGGCAGCACCATCAGCTGTTCTAGGAGCATAAATTACACATCTATCTTTTTGACTACCTATTACACTTTTGAAGGCTCTGGAGCACCAGGACAATGACAAGTGACATTGACATGGCACTTATACGTGGCACTGATGATACGTGACACTGATGTGGCACTGATGACAGAAATCACTAATACGTGACACTGATGACAAATGACACTGATGACAGATGGCACTAATACGTGGCACTGATGACAGATGACACTAATACGTGGCACTGATGAAAGATGGCCCTAATGTGTGGCACCGATGACACGTGACACTGACACTTGGCACTGATACGTGGCACTGATGACATGTGGCACTGATGACATGTGGCACTGATAACAGATGGCACTGATGACAGATGGCACTGATACGTGGCACTGATGGCATGTGACACTGATGACAGATGGCACTAATATGTGGCACTGATGACAGATGGCACTAATACGTGGCACTGACAGATGGCACTAATAGGTGGCACTGATGACACTTTGCACTGATGACAGATGGCAATTATACATGGCACTGAAAACAATATCCTCTTTATAGGTTGACGGTGCTGCTCTTCAAAGGTGTCTCTGTTTTTCCTCCATCCAGAGTGAAGACACCCTAATGATGCGTACACACAATCAAACTATCCAGCGGAAAAGTCTGCCCGTGTGTGGGCTCCGACTGACTTTTTTTACCCAAAAATCCGGCGGACTTAGAAAGTAGTTTTGACTCAAAATTTGTCCGGCAGACAATATGGCCGTGTGTGTGCTAGTCCGCCGGACTTTAATAAGGGGGCCCCCGGATACCGGCCCCCCACCCTATGTGAATGAGTATGAGGTACAAAGTACCCCTACCCCCAGTGCTGTGCAATAAACAATTTTAACCCTTGTGTGTTGTGTTTTTTTAACTTTTTTTTTTACAGGTGAATGGGTAGGGGTACACTGTACCCCATACTCATTCACATAGGGTGGGGGGCCGGTATCCGGGGGTCCCCTTATTAAAGGGGGCTCACGGATTGCGATAAGCCCCCCGCCCGCAGACCCCGACAACCAACGGCCAGGGTTGTCGGGAAGAGGCCCTTGTCCTCATCAACATGGGGACAAGGTGCTTTGGGGTGAGGCGGCCGCACAGCCCCTCTTCCCCAAGGCACCCCCATGTTGAGGGCACATGGCCTGGCACAGCTCAGGAGGGGGGGGGGCGCTCGCTCGTCCCCACCCCCTTTCCTGGCAGGCCGGGTAGCGTGCTCGGAAAAAGGTCTGATGTGGACCTAGGGGGGACCCCATGCCGATTTTTCGGCGTAGGGGTTCCCCTTTAAGTCCATACCAGGTGACGGAGCCAGTGACGTCTCCTTTGCTGGCCCAGACTACCTGGAGAAGTGCTCAAAAGGAGCGGACTTTCCTCCACGTGTGTGGGCGAGTCCGTTCATTTCAAAAGTATGGCGGATAGTCCGGCGGAATTAGTACGCAGTATTAGTCCGTTGAAAGAGTGCCGTGTGTGGGCAAGTAGCTCGTTTGGAAAGTCCGGCGGACAGTCCGGCGGGAAGTCCGTCAGACTAAGTCCGCCGGATAGTTGGCTACGTGTGTACGCGGCATAAAACAGAAAACAAATGCAGCCAACACATTTAGGGATTTGTAAGCTACAATATATTACATTTTTGTTTTTGGGTTTAATACTGCTTTATTACAGAGGCATCCAAAAAAAGCCCCTTAAGCCTTGTTTAATTTAATCGGGGGGGGGGGGGGGGTAGTTCGCCTCATAATTTTTTTTTTGTAAAGGTGAACTAACAAAAAAGAAAATAAAGAAAGTATTGCTATTGCTAGGTGATTGCTATTGTTGACACTTTTATTTCCTACTATTTTGATTGTTAAAAAAGTTAATTTCTTTTGCTACATATTTAGGGCTAGCGTATGTAGACATGTGAGATTATTTATTTTATTCCTAACTCTTTTTGCAACTGGCGTTCTCTGACTCATCCTGCATGGGGCCCCCTGAATCCTCATGTACATTGCAGAACCACTGGTGAAGGGACCGCCCCCCCTCCCCCCCAATGACACACAAACAGAGGCAAAAACATGACAGGGGTTTAGCCATTCCCTACTCTCTTCAAAATTAAAAAAATGTCTTAAGAGATAGGATTATATGTTACTTTTTCATTACTTGATACACTTTAATGTTAATGCATGGCCAATGTGTCTAAAATGCTCAAACATCTTAAACGTCTTAGTTATGTGTGATTTTTTCCAAAGAACATAGGAAGTAAATCTAATTTTATATTTTAATTATATGTTGCTGTTAATGACTGTAAAAAATTTGAAGGACTGCAATCATCTACTTGAAGTTGTGACCTTGAGTCCCAATATCCAATGTCTATCGATCTTATAAAGCTGAACTTGAGGCAGATATAAAATACCTATGTAGGGAAGTGTTCTTTTGTATACTGTCTGTGAGGTTGTTTAGACTCATGCCTGGTACCTACCATAGAGTTCTTATTACAAACAGATTCTTCCTGTTTTTCCTGCCCCTGCTATATACTGGCTGTCTTACAGGAAGTGAAGGAAGAGAGTGGCCAGCCAAATGCTCTGCAAGCCAGGAGGTGTTGCAGGCTGATTTTGCGCTGTATCCATCCTTCCAGGCTGAAAAAAGGCACAATAGGCAAGTGTTACTGCACTGTGTAGCCCACTGTTTGTTACATTACTGGCACTCCTGTGTGGGAATCAGAGATATTTGTTATAGGCTTCTCTGATTCAATGAAACTTTCTGTTTGCATATTGCAGCATACTTAAGCTATTCTCAAGTGTATGAGAGCATAGCTTGTTTGATTATAGCAACAGTGTCCTTTTTTGATCTGCGGGGTTCCTAGCTAGTATTAGCCTAGGGAACGGTAAACAGGATAGGCTTCCCATGGCCATTTAGATAGGTAGCAGTCCAGTAGCATTGATAGCCTATAGTCAGGTTAGGGACCAAGAGATAGGCTAGATAGGTCGAATTTGCCTGTTCCAGACTTCTTCGCCATATGTGTGTTAGTCTGTACCAGTGTCCCCAGGAAGCCACAGCTCCACAGATGCATCATCGTTCATCCTCTCAAGCTGGATTGTGTTACTCCTTGCAAGCCAGCTCATCAAGGGCCCCTGCAAATGAACTGTGCCACAGGACCTAATTGGAGGTATTGATGTTAAAGGCCTTTAGTTATATCTCTGGATATATATAGATACATATATACACTGTTCTTTTCAGACATATGTACTGTATATTCTTCTTGTTATTGCTTTGGTTGTATGTAATGCCATCACTATATCATATATAAAGTTACACTAATCACCTGCTGGTATGTTTGCATATCTTTACTCTTAGAAATCTATGCTGGGTCTATTAGTATTACTGCTGTCAGTTATTTTGGGTGAGTTACTAGTTATTGTCCTAGAAAGGGATCATCTCTATATATGTTGAAGCCCTGTTTTAGGTGGAGGCACTGCCAATTATATAGTCATAGTCCACTCTTCCTTTAGCGAAGGCTCTGGCTCATTTGGTTCCCTGCAGGTTAGCACCATAGCCTGTGTGGAGAAGGTGACTTCATATGACCCCCCCCCCCCCCCTCATAACAGGGCTACACATACATGAATGCAGCTCTGTAATCAGTAATAGAGGCAGGTCAACATTGCCCCTCCATAGATACTATATGATTTGAGAGAGTTATCACCAATTGACATGTAGTGTGTTGCAGGAAAAGATCAGCTAGTGAAAATAAAGCAAAAAAAAAAAAGAAAGCTTAGAAGAGAAAATGAATGCAGCCACCACAACTAAGGACTAATAAGCTGCAATAAATTAAATTTTTGTTCTTGGGTTTTAGAAGCCCAACTCCAAACCAAACTTTTTTTTTCCTCCCGGGGTAGGAAAGGAATAGTAACCCAAGCTTTTATTAGTGGTCAATGCCCCTAGTAGAGAGACTTCCCTTTAACTCCTGTATATAAAACTTTTCTAGAGATGGGAGCACAATTTTGTGCATGAATAAGGATTCCCACCATTGAAAAGAAGAATGAGAAAAAGCATGCAGTCCTGGAGTTTGGCATCAGATTTCTGTTCATTTTTATTTTATAAATTGTATGGTTGCTGAGATAGTTTGTTATATAATGTTTAGCCTTTAAAACATATAGTCCATTTATCATTCACTATATCTTCAATTAAAGTGGGACTTAAAGTGTATGTAAACTCGAAAACAAAAATGTAATATAGAGCAGCTCATCAATCCCTAGGTGTGGTAGCTACATTTGTTTTCTTTTTTTTTTCCCCATCAATGATTCTTCCAGTAACACACTTTTTGTCCTAGGGTGACAATGCTCATTCACTCTACTATAACAAGATAGGACTATAGACCCTCCCCTAATTTTATAACATAGTTGGGCATGGTTCTTTAGTCCTAACTAGGGACAATATAACTAAAAAGAATGCAGCCCAAGCAAAGAGCACAAGAAGTTGCCAACAAGATTTTTGGCAAGATCAACAGGTATAGGTGCTAGAGTTGAGATTTTTTTCAGTGCAGATACATTTGCGCAAGACCTAGCTGAAAGCTGGGCCTGTTTGTTTTGATCTGGGGGGCGGGGAGTGGGCTAAAGTAGGCTGGTGGCTCACAGTTAGCTTCAAGTGTAAGGCAAACATGTCATACTTACCTCCACTGCTCAGTTTGTTTTGCACAGAGTGGCCCCGATCCTTGATTTTTGGGGTCCCCCGGCAGTGCTGGTAGCTCCTCCCAGCCTCGTATAACCTCCTAAGAGAAGTGCTCACCCGGGGGGGTTACCTTGAGGGTGCACTCCCAAGTGCAGCATTTGCGTCTATAGACGCAGAATGCCGGACTCGGCCCCGTCCCCCGGGGCCCATGTCATTGGATTTGATTGACAGCAGCGGGAGACAATGGCTGAGAAAATGGGCAGAGGGGAAGAGCATGTTTCCGGCGTGTGAATTACAGGTCTCAGGTGTCCAAAACGGGGGGCCTGGAGGGCAGGTTAGTGACAGAAGTTTTTCCACCTTAATGCATAGGATGCATTAAGGTGAAAAATCATGAGGGTTTACAACACCTTTCAGATTTCGGTTACTTCCCTTCTGCTTCTGGAGGCTTCTAGAAGGAAGGAGTGGAAGAAAGGTGGAGCTGTCTGGGGTGTTCTAAGGAGCCCTGACCAATACCTAACCTGGATTGGCAGGGGGTAGGCCTCCTTAAATACTTGGAGTCAGCCCAGCTGGGAGGAGTTGTTTGAGTGGAAGAACTGGAGATGGAGTACTAGCCTGTTGGGGCCTTGGAGGAAGCCCCTTGGGTGGGGGGGGGGGGCTCTGAGCAGGAACCCCACACAACCCAAGGGGTGTCCTGAACAGGAGCAGGAGAGTACAGCGGGGAATACTGCCAGGCAGGTCTCCAGGGGGGATCCATCAGGTGTTGGTGAGTGGCAGGCACAGTCGGGAGAGCTGGAAGTGACATGCCGGAGAGGACTGTGCAGTCAGAGATGGATGTAGAGCCAGCTGCAGAGACTGTGATGTTACTGGCAGTGCATTTGGGCTTCTGAAGCCAGGAGGGCTGGTAGGGTCTGCAAAGGGCTGACTGGGATCAGTAGTCCACCAAAGAGGGCAGCTAGTACAGGAACTTTATTTGCTACACCATAGGGGCCCGCAGTCCTTGCATGTAATAAGGTACTCTCTGCTAAGGCTTTGCTGGAAGCAGAGTTAGGCCTAGCTATGTGCTAGCTGTGCCTGAAGAATTGTGCTGAAGGAAGAAGGAGAGATAGTCTGCAGCAAATGTTGTGCAGAAGGAGACTATGTCCAAAACTACGCAAGAATCATTTTCAGGGCATCCCATGCATTTCTTAACCCCATCCAAGTTCTAATCCCTCAATAAAAATACAAAAACAAAGCTGATGGACTTGTTCATTGTCTTATGCCCTGTACACACGGTTGGACTTTCCGACAGAAAATGTGTGATCGGACTGTGTGTGTTGGAAATTCCGACGGAAAAAGTCTGATGGAGGCCACACACGATCGGAATTTCCGACAACAAAGTTTAAGATCTTGTTCTAAAATTTTCTGACAACAAAATTCGATTGTTTAAGTTCCAATCGTGTGTGGACAATTCCGACACACAAAGTGCCACACATGCTCAGAATAAATATAATCCCGTCATATGTGTTGTGCATCACCTCGCTCTGAACGATCGGATTTTCCGACAACTTTGTGCAACCATGTGTATGCAAGACAAGTTTGGGCCAAAATCCGTCGGAAAAAATCTGATGGATTTTGTCGTCGGAATGTCCGACCGTGTGTACAGGGCATTAGAGTGTCTGGAAGTGACGGCTGGGCAGGGTGGCAGATGGGCCACATTACTTAGCAGCCCCTACGGGGGTACCGCTACACACGTATCATACAGACATATCAAATGCCTTTAATAGTATATTTATCAGAACAAAAGACAGAGAAAAAGAAGTTCATTGTTAGGGTGTTACAAACTCCTTGGTCCTCCTTTCACATTTGCACTCAATTAGTATATTTTTGACCCGTGCATCCGGATCAAAAATTACTCTTTCACTATGTATAAACTATTGCTCTTAAGCAATGTAGCATTTGTATGTTTCACTGTTGGTATTCAGTTATGTTTTGGCATCACATCACTAATTTAGATTAATTAAACACAAAAGTAGACTGGATGTGGATTTTAATAAGAAGCTTAAAATAGTTTTTTTTATTGCATTCTTCAGTAAAAATGCAGCACGTCATACAAACAACCTTGCTCTATTTTTAGCTATGTTTCGGACCACTACAGATCATTACTCAAGCTCAGGGTATTCAAATACAACAAGCAGTTTCCCCTTAAATAGCACACAAAATTTAAAACTTGCTAGTCAACAAAGACTTCAGTGTTACGTGACTCCCAGTCCCAAGGGAGAACACAGCAGTGGACCTGATAGGGAACGTAACATGTGACTATATATCCTTACCCTTAAAAGGAACATTAGAAGGCATTGGTGTTCATTCCACTGGGATAAATGAAGTATATTCAACATCTGATTTTCTGACTGGTTGGTAGAATATAAAGGAAGAAGAGGCGAGCCCATCGGTCTGGCCCCCCTATGGCTAGTGAGAGCAGATATAACAAGCGTAGAAGTCATATCACTGGATTCAATTGTGCAAGAAGAAATGGTGAAATCCTCATGAAACATATTCTGGTTTTAAAAAATCTAAGTTAACAAAGGTTTGTTACCATTTCAAGACTCCATCTCTTTTCATTATTTCTACTTATCTGGGGATGCCTATGTTTCTACTTTTTGTTCTCTGGGTCCTGATGTAGTTTACTAGCATAGTGTGAGAGATGGCCAATTGAACTTTCAGTTTAAATCAGCTACATACTTTTCAGATGCATCAAAACAAAATGTGTGCAAAGTCTTACAATTTGTTTTTTTCTTAGAAAGCAGCCTGTCCCCTGCCAGCATTCTGCAGAGAAGGACCATTGTTATCTGTGGGGAAGCAGTGGGTTCTCTGCAGAGGTCTGATAAGATCCCTGCTGAGTCAGACCTATAGCATAGCAATAAACAAAGTGCACGCTCCCTGCTGTTTTGTAGAGTTTAAGTTCTGACTCAGTATAGGAAGTGGCAGACCTCTACAGAGAGTCCACTGCTTCAACCCAGAGAGCAAGGGTCCATTTCTATAGCATGCTGGCTGTCAGAGATCAGGCTTTTCTACTAAGGCTGTGGCTGCTTTCTAAAGGAAATTCATGTTGCTCCCCCCCCCTCTTTATTTATGTATCTGGAACATATTTAAACAAAAAGTTAAGTATAAAGCCCCATACACACTATTAGATTTTCTGCAGTCTTTTGTCTTCAGATTTACCAAAAACATATAATATGAGGTCAAACCTTAAGAGTTTCAATTTGTATGCAATCAGGCAGGCACTTGCACTACATGGTCTTGGTAAATTTGAAGACAAAAATCTGCAGAAAAACGAATAGTGTGTATGGGGCTTTAAGTAGCTATATAATGATGTTCCAGTCAAACAGAGAATTTGCAATCTTTTTGGAAATTGCCTTAACATTTTGAAGGGAACAGTGCGGTTAAAATACCAAAAAAGGAATATTTAACAAGAATTATTGTCATGGTAGTTATATTTGCATGCCTAATTATTTTGTGAAAGTATATAAAGAAATGTTTCTTGGTTAAGTCTCATTGGAATGCAAGGCTTTTCTCGATTAGGATTCAGTGAACGTTTAGAAAATATTTTAGTATCCAATCTGGTTTGCTGTATTTTCTGAACAATCATAATTATTTACTTGAGATACAGGACAATTCCTAATTTCAATGATTGATGAAAAGTTTTTTTTTTTTAATAGTAGTTTTCTTTATTTAGCTGTTTCAATACACTAGAATTTTTTTATATGTTGTTTGTATTTACCATTTTATATTAAATGTATTTCAGTGGGCTGAATTCAAATAGAGTTGAGCAGATCTGCATTAGTGGGTTGCACCAGACAGTAAAGCCAGCTATAGATGAATAGAATCTTGGCCCGTTCAGGAGGAATGGGTTGAAATTCGAATAATGTATGGGCAGGCTGAATGTATCCAAGTTGATGGATTGATCAACTTGGGTACAATCAGTCTGCCTGATTTTACACGATTATTGCCAGTGTCCTCCAGGTGAGGATGGCTCATCCCGCCCCCCCCCCCCCCCAGCCAGGAGAACACAATGGCTCAATAGGAGGAATTTCACTGGCAACGCTATCTTTGTTGATGTCGATATTGAGCAAATTTCTTTGGTTGTACGAAAGAAATTTTGTTCTGGCTTAACAGTTTAACTCCATTCTTTCTTGCAATCTGCATAATAGCATTCCCCATACCCCATGATGCCTCATGCTGCAATTTGTTAATAAATATCCTTGCATTGAGAGGCACCAACCAAGACTTTCTGTGGCTGGTGGCTCTCAATCCCAGATGGCACTGACCAATTAGAATGGTTATCATTCATGTGATCACTATCGCTTTTAATAACACCAAAAACCACCTTAGTCTTGCTTCTCCCACTGACCAATGCATTTTGCCAATTATATTAATGGAGTAACAGTGCTGTGAGAAAAGAAAATGTGTTTTTCTTTTGTTTGTAATTACTATGCAACTCTTAGCCCTTGTACACACGGTCGGACACTCCGACAACCAAATCCGTCGGATTTTGTCCGACGGATTTTGTCCGAAACTGTTGCATACACACAGTCGGACAAAGTTGTCAGAAAATCCGGTCGTACTTAACGTGGTGACGTTATTTCATTAGGACGGAACTACGTTAAGGCTAGTAGCCAATAGCTTTGGTCTAGGAATTTTATCTGAGCATGCGTGGCACTTTGTCCGATCGGATCATGTTGTCGGAAAATTTTATAGCCCAGCTGGAAAACTTGGTCCGTCGGATACTCCGGCGGAAACAGTCCGATGGAGCCCACACACTGTCGGATTATCCAACAACACGGTCCTATCGGACATTGTCCATCGGAATGTCCGATCGTGTGTACAAGGGCTTAAAGTGTTATTATTTACATTCTCCCAGTGTTCTTACCATATGTACCTGAATGTATTAACACTGTTGCAATTTTAATATATGACTAAATTCCAATCTAAATAAACTAAAAAAACATAGTCCATATATTATATTGCTCTCTTCTACAAATAAAGTGCCACAGTGCTAATGCAAAAAAACTCCTTATCAATCATCCAATGATATTGAGACCAAAAGTTGTAGATAAAGAAAAAATATATAGATAAAGAAAAATGTTGTGCAATAATAGTATGCTCCTGTGCAAACAAAAGAAACAAATGTTCTGTGATATCTTCAAAATAAAGCAATTTATATGCAAGAAAGTCTCAAATTAATGTCCAAAGTAACCATGATCCACGGTGTTATCTTTTTTTCAATTTCTTTATTTTTCTCTTTCTTTTTAAGCAAGGACAAAAAAATAAATAAAATTAACAATCTTTCCATTGTTCAACATTCCATTCATATGTATATACAACACAAGATAAATCAATACAGTGATTCCCTCTATATCTAATCTTCCCTAGGGTGGTATCCAGTGGGGCTAGAAAAAGCTACTGAGTTAACAAGTAAAGATAAGAATCTAAGAGGGCGAGAACTAGGAGAAATTTCCACTCTAAATTCCACCCCCCTACTGTTATTCTGTGTCTGATCCTGGGGTGATGCTATCCCAGGACCTGACCAAGATATCACTACTACAACTGCTACCTTCTAGTATTCCACCTACTGCTCCTTTTTGTAGTCCATTTTCATTCTCCTCCTTGCCTCCCCCTAAAAAAAAAAAAAAAAAAACTACTAAAAAAGACCCCACGCCAAATTCCCATCCTCATTCCCCCCCCCCCCCCCCCCATCCTCTCTCTAATTTGCTATTTTCCTTAATCTGAAGAGATATAGCAGTTCCATGTTGTTCAGATTTCTAAATAGATTCTTCTTTTTTTCTGGCTGTCCATACTAGGTCTTCCATCCTGATCACTTCCTCTTTCTGAAGCCACATGCTCCCAGTAGGCGGTTGTGTCTGTTTCCACTTAAGTGATATGCATTCCTTAGGTGCATTCACTAAGTGACACAGGATAGGGTTCCTATATGTTTTCCTTGGGATCTCTGACAGATGCAAAAGGAATAACGCTGGGTCTTCACATTTTTTTACCTCACTAAATTTTTGAATGATCTCTCGTACCCCCTTCCAATATTTCTCAACTCTCAGGCATGACCAAAATACATGTAAAAGGCTTCCCTGTTCCCTCTGACATCTCCAACATTTACTTGATATATTCGGAAAGCATTTTTGAAGTTTTTCTGGGGTTCTATACCATTGTGAGATAATCTTGTAATTTGTTTCCTGTAGTTTTGTACATGTCTCTGTTTTAAATATGGATTGTATCATATTCATTTTCTGATCCTCTGAGAAAGTCTTCCCCAGATCTATCTCCAATTTTCGGAGGAAAGGCAACTGAAAATTTTCTGGTGGTTTAATCAATAACGCATACATTTTAGATACTACGTGTATGATTGGCTCCTTTTCCATCCAAAATTTCTCAAATGGCATAAAACTAAGGTCCAAAAGGCCTGGCGATATCTCATTACTTAAAAATTTCCTAATTGTGCTGCTTGCCAAAAATCGAATTGAAAAGGGCCTTTTCTGTCCATCAATTCCTACAATGTTGGCCATTTTTGGCCATTTACTTGATCTCATAAAATGTGAAACTTGATATATTCCTCGCTTAATCAGTACCTCGAAAGGTCCTTTCTGTATGCCTGGTATGAATTGTGGGTTACCTAATATAGGTACCAAAGGTGAATTCTGTGTGGATAGCATTTCCTTGGCTAAAAGATTGTAGCATACATGTAGCGTAGGTCCTATTGTTGGATGCAACTTGGTGCTAGATGCCAGATTTCTATAGCACCAAGGTGCTCTGTGTAGCAACACCCTACACTGTGCTTGCTCTAGATTGGGCATGATTTTCAAATCTCCATGTCGGCACCAATCCAACAGTCGGCCAAGGTGTACTGCCTGATAGTATTTATACATGTCAGGTACCGCCAACCCCCCATATTGTTTAGGTAATGACAATAATGTACTCCTGATCCTTGGCTGTCTATGCACCCAGATACATTTTGTGAATAGTGTTTGGATATTTCTAAAAAATGTCCCCTGTATTGAAATTGGGACTGCCTGAAGGAGGTATAAGAGTTTTGGTAAAATAGTAATTTTAATTTTAATAATATTTTAATAGTAATTTTAATTATATTACTTCTTCCAAACCAGGAATGTATTCCCTTATGCCATCTCTCCAGTAGTCCAAGTACCTTAATTAGTACTTACTTAGTACTGGCAAAAAATGTAGTTCATATATTTTATTGAAATCCACTGCAATGCAGGTCCCTAGGTACTTCAAACACGTCCGCCCATTTAAATTTATAGTTTAATTTTATTGACTTTGTCATTTCCCTCGTGACTGCTACCATCAAAGCCTCTGACTTAGAAAAATGCATTTTGCCAATTTACATTTTTGTGAAACATAGACTGTTAACTTTGCTAAGCTCTAAATGCAATTCACACATTCATTTAATACAGAATGCAAAGCAGGTTATACTTAACATTAACAATATAAGTATAAAGATTTACATTCACAGATTTCAAGGGAAAATAATTTTTAGGAAATAAATTATGGTAGAATTTATCCTTATGTTTACAGATAATGTGCCAGGTTTTACATCAGTACTATAGTTACATAGTTACATAGTTACATAGTTAGTCAGGTTGAAAAAAGACACAAGTCCATCCAGTTCAACCACAAAAAAAAAAAAAAAAAAAAAAAAATATATATATATATATATATATATATATATATATATATATATATATATATATATATATAATAAATATCATACCAGCCCATATACCCAATTCTATACCCACAGTTGATCCAGAGGAAGGCAAAAAACCCCAGCAGAGCATGATCCAATTTGCTAAAGCTGGGGAAAAAATTCCTTCCTGATCCCCCGAGAGGCAATCGGATTTTCCCCAGGTCAACCTTACCTATAAATGTTAGTACCCAGTTATATTATGTACACTTAGGAAATAATCCAGGCCTTTCTTAAAGCAATCCACTGAGCTGGCCATAACCACCTCTGCAGGGAATCTATTCCACATTTTCACAGCTCTTACTGTGAAGAAACCTTTCCGTATTTGGAGATGAAATCTCTTTTCCTCTAGACGTAAAGAGTGCCCCTTTGTCCTCTTTGTTGACTGTAAAGTGAATAACTCAACACCAAGTTCCCTATATGGTCCCCTTATATATTTGTACATGTTGATCATATCCCCCCTTAATCTCCTCTTATCAAGAGTGAATAAATTCAGTTCCTCTAATCTTTCCTCATAGCTGAGTTCCTCCATGCCTCTTATCAGTTTGGCTGCCCTTCTCTGCACTTTCTCCAGTTCACCGATATCCTTTTTGAGAACTGGTGCCCAAAACCGAACGGCATATTCCAGATGAGGTCTTACTAATGATTTGAACAGAGGCAAAATGATATCTCTCTCTCTGGAGTACATACCCCTCTTAATACAGGAAAGGACTTTGCTCGCTTTGGAAACCGCAGCTTGGCATTGCATGCTATTATTGAGCTTATGATCTACCAAAACCCCCAGATCCTTCTCCACTATGGATTCCCCCAGTTGTACTCCCCCTAGCATGTATGATGCATGCATATTCTTAGCCCCCAAGTCCATAACTTTACATTTCTCAACATTAAACCTCATCTGCCACATAGTCGCCCAATTAGACAGAGCATTGAGGTCGGCTTGTAAATTGGCCAGTGCACTCTAAGCTTGACAGTTATCCTTTAGTAAATGAAATGCTTTATTCTTGAAATCATCCTAGTTCAGTAGCCTAGATTTGTCTCTTATACTGTTCACAAGAGCAAACAATCACTGTACAACAATCAAATTTACATTTATTAAATACCTTGTTTTTGTAAAAACGGAATCAACTAAAGTATGAATCTCCTGTCTGTAAAAGGTAAAAAAATTAAAATAAATTTCCAAAATACATTATAGTAATGTTTCCCTCATATTTATACATTTCTATTTAGTTTTTTACATATAACATATTATACAATTATAAATGTATTTTTTTTTTAACAGCTGTTACCATCTTTGAAGTAATTTCTGCATTTGAAGACAAAGTCTATAGTTAAAGAGCATTGTCCAACAAAGCAGGGATAACTTATTGTACATGTACTGCTGTTGTATAGCACTGAAAATTGTCAGTTTGGCATATTCCTTTTAAATCGTATCCTAATCTTGCCTACCTTTTTAGTCTTTGGATGATGTCTGTCTTGTCCTGTCTGGTTAAGTATGTTAAAGCATAATTCCACCCAGCAATAAAAATAATAAAATCAATATCTGATTAAAAGATTTAAAGAAATAAACTTTTGCTGCAATATTTACCTTACATTGAGAATTATTTCCCGCAGTCATATTTTCCGCCAACAGTTACCCTCATTTTTGATAGTCAGCATCATTCATACCAATTCATTTTTGCCCAGATTATCATGGACTCCTGCCTGTGACTGAACAGTTATGCCTCATACACAAAGGCCGAATATCGGGCGGTTAGCCGGTTCCATAGAAACTGGCCAACATTTGGCCCATGTGTATGGCAGCCAGTCCAAACGTCCATCATCTTTCTAAGGGACGTGACTGGAAAAGGTCTGCCGATCTGCATTTGATCTGTGCACGCAGCTAATTGCTGAAAGCACTGACCAGTGTGTTCTGGTGGGGGGGGGGGGGGGGGGGGGCATCCCCCTGCCAGAACAATAGCTCAGCAGGGGGGGATTGCTGTACTGACATCGAATAGTTAGTACAGTGGCTTCTCCCATGCTCGCCAGTTTTTTTCCCAGTTTTTAGCCCACTGGGTTAACCACTTGAGATCCGCGCTATTGCCAAATGACGGCATTAGCGCGGACCTACATTTCCGGGACTACGTCTATTGACGTCGTCCCGGTTACGAGCGGCCTGCGCGCCCCCTGAGGGGCGCGCGCGGCGCGCTCTGTGATCGGCGAGTCCATGAGACTCGCCTGATCACCGATCCGTGCAAGGGGTCGATCCCGACCCCTTATCACGTGATCAGCTGTCAGCCAATGACAGCTGATCATGTGATAGAACGGAGCCGGTAATCGGCTATTATTCCTCCTCGCGCTGACAGTGCGAGGAGAAAAAAAAAAGCCGATCACCGGCGGCCGTGATCGGGACATTAGTCCCGATCATGGCCATCAATACAAGGGACCACCTGCCACCTGCCAGTGCCCACCTGCCTCCCGCAGTGCCATCCTGAAGTAAAATAAAAAGCAAAAGTAAGTGCCCCCCGTCAGTGCCCCCGTCAGTGCCCATAGTGCCCACAGTGCCACCCACAGTGCCACCCACAGTGCCACCCACAGTGCCACCCCACAGTGCCACCCAATCTGCCTCAAAGGTGCTGCACCCCAGTGCCGGCCCATCAGTGCCCAGCAGTGCCGCCCATCAGTGCCCAGCAGTGCCGCCCATCAGTGCCCAGCAGTGCCACCTATCAGAGCCACCTATCAGTGCCACCTATCAGTGCCCATCAGTCCCATCTATCTGTGGTACCTATCAGTGCCCATCCGTGCCACCCATCCGTGCCACTTATCCGTGCCACCCATCCGTGCCATCTTATCTGTGCCCATCTTTGCCCATCAGTGCCGCCTTATCTGTGCCCATCGGTGCCGCCTTATCTGTGCCTATTAGTGCCGCCTTAACTATGCCTATCAGTGCCCACCAGTGCAGCCTATCAGTGCCCACCAATGCAGCCCATCAGTGCCCACCAATGCAGCCCATCAGTGCCCACCAATGCAGCCTATCAGTGCCGCCTAATCAGCGCACTTCAATGAAGGAGAAAAATGACCCGTTTGCAAAATTTTATAACAAACTATTAAAACATGATTTTTTTTTTTTTTTTTTTTGCATCTTTTTTTGTTTGTTTAGCAAAAAATAAAACTCCGAGCTGTAACTAAATACCACCAATTTGTGGGAAAAAAATGATAAAAATTTCATTTGGGTACAGAGTTGTATGCCCGCGCAATTGTCATTCAAAGTGCATCAGCGCTGAAAGCTGAAAATTGGTCTGGGACTGAGGGGGGTTTAAGTGCCCAGTAAGCAAGTGGTTAAACAAAAAAACAAAAAACAAAACTGCTAGTGTGTACCAGGCTTAAAGGAGAAGCATCACATGTGCTCATCTCTCTGTTAGTCTGTCTTTTCCTTCTATCAACAATTCAACATGCAATTTGTTAGTACATAAACTGATTGGCTCCTTGTGTTACTTATAGGAGGATGACAAAGTATCACAGGGCTATTACTTTTTATGATTTTTGTCTTTATTATTATTGGACCTTGTTTTTATGGCCCCGCAAGTTTTTGGTTGGGAGTGATTGACATATATTCCCTAATCACCCAACCTGTTTTGATATATTTATGGAGTTTTGCGTCCCCATTCTAAGAGTATTGGATAACACATACCATTTATTCAAATCCTAATAAACGGTAGGTCATTCACCCCTTTCGTGACTTTGGTGCGTGGGTATGCCCCCCCCCCCCCGTTTTTGTTTAAGTATATGTGCATGCCACATTAAAGGACATTTCAATCCACAAGACAAAATAGGCAATAGTTTAAATAGCCGTTTATATGCGGTACCTCTCAAAGTGAGTACACTCCTCACATTTTTGTAAATATTTTAATATATCTTTTCATGTGACAACACTGAAGAAATTACACTTTGCTACAATGTAAAGTAGTGAGTGCACAGCTTGTATAACAGTGTAAATCTGCTGTCCCCTCAAAATAACTCAACACACAGCCATTAATGCCTAAACCGCTGGCAATAAAAGTGAGTACATCCCTAAGTGAAAATGCCCTGATTGGGCCCAAAATGTCAATATTTTGTGTGGCCACCATTATTTTCCAGTACTGCCTTAACCCTCTTGGGCTTCACATGTTGCCACTGGAGTCCTAATTTCTCATTTCTGCTTCTTGTCGCTGCCTGAAAACCCCAAGGGGAATTCTTCTTTTTTTTCTCTTGCCACTGGAGTCCTTTTCCCCTCCTCCATGATGACATTACGGAGCCAGTGGATGTTAGAGACCTTGTGCTCACCCCCCTTCTGTTTGAGGATGCCCCACAGATGCTCAATAGGGTTTAGGTCTGGAGACATACTTGGCCAGTCCATCACCTTTACCCTAAGCTTCTTTAGCAAGACAGTGGTTGTCTTGGAGGTGTGTTTGGGGTCGTTATCATGTTGGAATACTGTCCTGCGGACCAGTCTCCGAAAGGAGGGGATCATGCTATGCTTCAGTATGTCACAGTACATATTGCCATTCATAGTTCCCTCAATGAACTGTAGCTCCCCAGTGCTGACAGCACTAATGCAGCCCCAGACCATGACACTCCCACCACCATGCTTGACTGTAAGCAAGACACACTTGTCTTTGTACTCCTCACCTGGTTGCCGCGACACACTCTTGACCAAATAAGTTTATCTTGGTCTCATCAGACCACAGGACATGGTTCCAGTAATCCATGTCCTTAGTCTGCTTGTCTTCAGCAAACTGTTTGCAGGCTTTCTTGTGCATCATCTTTCGAAGAAGCTTCCTTCTGGGATGACGGCCATGCAGACCAATTTGAGGCAGTGTGCAACGTATAGTCTGAACACTGACAGGCTGACCTCCCACCCCTTCAACCTCTGCAGCAATGCTGGCAGCACTCATACTTCCATTTCCCAAAGACAACTTCTGGATATGACACTGAGCACGTGCACTCATCTTCTTTGGTCGACCATGGTGAGGCCTGTTCTGAGTGGAACCTGTTCTGTTAAGCCACTGTATGGTCTTGGTCACCGTGCTGCAGCTCAGTTTCAGGGTCTTGGTAACTGGTAGTTGACTTTGAAAGAAGTCTTGACTCAAAATTGTCCACCAGACAATCCGCTCGTCTGTGTGCTAGTCCAAATGAAAGGACTAGCTCACACATGGACTAAAGTCCATTAATTTTTAACGTGACTTCAGGTACGATGGGACTAGCAAAGGAAGTCAATTTCATTGCTTTCATCAGCGAGATTGACACCTCGCGAGCCCCGTCGCCTGTTATGGGTTTTAAGGATAACCCCTACGCCGAAAAACGCAGCGGGGGGTCCCCCAAAGTCCATACCAGACCCTTATCCAAGCACGCAGCCCAGCCGGTCAGGAAAGGGAGTGGGGATGAGCGATCGCCCCTTCCTCCTGAACCATACCAGGCTCCATGCCTTCAACATGGGGGTGGGTGCTTTGGGGAGCACCCCCACCTCAAAGCACCTTGTCCCCATGTTGATGAGGACAAGGGCCTCTTCCCGACAGCCCTGGCCATTGGTTGTCGGGGTCTGCGGACAGGGGGCTTATCGGGATCCGAGGAGCCCGCTTTAATAAGTGGGCCCCCAGATACGGGCCCCCCACCCTATGTGAATAAGTATGGGGTACTCCCCCGCCCCTTATGATGTCACAGTCCCAGCATCCTCGTTAATAAGGGGGCCCCCAAGATACCGGCCTCACACCCTATGTGAATGAGTATGGGGCACATCGTACCCCTACCCATTCACCTGGGGAAAAAGTGGCAATAAAAAAACACACTACACAGGTTTTTAAAGTAGTTTATTAGGCAGCTCCGGAGGTCTTCTTCCGACTTCGGGGGTCTTCTTGCCGGGCTCCTCCGCTATCTTCTGCTCTTTTGCCGCTCTTTTGTTAGTGGAGGAGCCCGGCTTTCTCTTTCGTTGCCGCCGTCCGGGGGTCTTCTTCCGACTTCGGGGGTCTTCTTCCAACTTCTCATTCACATAGGGTGGAGGGCCAGGATCTGGAGCCCCCTTATTAAAGGGGGCTCCCAGATTCCAATAAGCCCCCCCGCCCGCAGACCCCGACAATCAATGGCCAGGGTTGTTGGGAAGAGGCCCTTGTCCTCATCAACATGGGGACAAAGCACCTACCCCCCATGTTGATGAGGACAAGGGCCTGCAAATACAGAGATTGAACTGTTTACCCCATCCTCCAGGTCGTTTATGAACAAAATAAATTAGATTTTAGCACAGAACCTTGGGGGACCAGATTACCCACCTATGACCATTCCGAATACTCCCCATTTATCACCAACCTCTGAACTCGCCCCTGTAGCCAGTTTTCAATCCATGTACTCACCCTATGGTCCATGCCAACAGACCTTATTTTGTACAGTAAACATTTATGGGGAACTGTGCCAAATGCTTTTGCAAAATCCAGATACACTACATCTATGGGCCTTCGTTTATTTATATGGCAACTCACCTCCCCATAGAAGGTTAATAAATTGGTTTGACAAGAATGATTCTTCATGAATCCATGCTGATTAGTGCTAATGATACCACTCTAGTTACTAAAATCTTGTATATAGTCCCTTATCAACCCCTCCAAGAGCTTGCATACAATTGATGTTAGACTAACTGGTCTGTAATTCCCAGGGATGTATTTTGGGCCCTTTTTAAATATTGGTGCTATATTGTCTTTTCTCCAATCACCTGGTACAATTCCAGTCCGTAGACTGTCAGTAAAAATTAGGAACAATGGTCTGGCACTTAGTTCCCAAAGTACCCTCAGATGCAAGCCATCTGGTTCCCAGTGATTTATTAAAGTATCCCAAGTCTAATTCGAATTCTGTCCTCTGTTAGACATGGAGGTGCTTCCTGTGATGTGTCATAAGGATAACTGCAGTTTTGGTTACCGAAGTGCCCCAATTCCCTCGTGAAGACTGAGCAGAAAAATAAATTCAATATCATTGTAATCTCCCCATCCTTTTTAACCAGATGTCCTTCCTCATTCTTTATGGGTCCTGCCTTTTTTACTGTTTACATATTTTCTTGGGATTTTTTGCTCTCCTGCGTGTTTTTTGCTCTCCTATGTGTCTTTCGTGTTCTATCTTAGCCGCCCTAATTGCACCCTTTCATTTCTTGTTGCATTCCTTATAAAGTCTGAATGCTGATGATGATCCCTCAACCTTGTATTTTTGAAGGCCTTTCTCCTTTGCTTTTATATGCATTTTTACATTGGAGCTAAACCATCCAGGACTTTTGTATGCTCTTTTAAATTTATTTCCCAATGGGATGCATTGGCTAATGCCCTTATCTAATATGCTCTTAAAGCAAACCCATCTCTCCTCTGTGTTCTTTGTTCCTAATATTTTATCCCAATTCATGCCTTCTAACAGGGGTTTGTAGTTTAGGGAAGTTGGCTCTTTTGAAATTCAGTGTCTTTGTATTCCCCTTATGTTTCCTATTTGTGTGATTTATATTGAAGCCAATTGACCTGTGATTGCTGTTTCCTAAATTCCCCCATATTTCCACATCCGTGATCAGGTCTATATTGTTGGTAATCAGTAGATCCAGTAACGCTTTATTTCTAGTTTGTGCGTCTACCATCTGAACCATGAAATTGTCCTGCAAGACATTTTGGAACTGAGCCTTAGACAAATGCGTGGTTCCCTCCACCCAGTCTACTGTATGTCTGGATAATTAAAATCCCCATTATGATAACACTTCCCATCTTTGCTGCTAATCCAACTTGTGATAGGAGATCTGTCTCCCCCTCCTCTCTCAGGTTAGTGGGCCTATAGCATACTCCCAGTAATATTTTCCCATTAGCTTCATCCCTTTGGAGCTCTACCCATAAGGATTCCACCTCCTCCCTAGCTCCCTTAGTGATGTCATTTCTCACATTCACTTGTACATTATTCTTGATATATAGGCATACCAATCCCCCTATTTTACCTTCTCTATCCCTGCAATAAAGGGTGTACCCTTGAATGGCTACCAGCCAATCACGAGAGCTGTTGAACCAGGTTTCTGAAATTCCCGGGAAGGGGTCAGGGTTGTCGGGAAGAGGCCCTTGTCCTCATCAACAAGACAACACACAGGTACTCAACAAGACAATACACAGGTACTCGCAGACCAATGTGCACTCGCTGACCAACTGTCAGGTCACCTTGAGGCGAGGTGACAGGTGCACACCGTAGGGATCAGGAGTGCACCGCAAGGTTGTGGACCCTACGGCAGACTGCTGCAGATGGGGGACAGCTCCCACTGGGGTTAGAGCGTAAGATTCCCTGGGGTGCGGAGTCTAAGAGCCAGCAGGTGTTCACCAGCGCCTCTAGTGGTGAGGATGGACCTGGCTGCAACTGGCTCCAGGTCGCGACCCCCAGGGTCCCCCAGCTCACACCCACAGTAGGCAACAGGAGGATAGGGATGGTGAGGGACAAAGCCAAGGTCGGGGCCACAAGCAGACAAGAATAGTCGGGTACACACCAAAAGGTCAGGATCACAGGCAAACAGGGATAGTCAAGACATGCCAAAGTCGGTAACGGAAAACAGTAGCAGAGCACACGGCAGGAAACAGGAAGCTAACACACAAAGGTTGATCAGCCCTGATGGCCTGCAGTGCACAGGTTAATATAGGGCTCCCTGAGAGGGCCTGGGGTGGAGCCATACTTATAGGAGAGGTTATAAAAAACCACCAGGTGGAAGTGGCTGGCCTCTAGTCTGAACACATGAGGGGAGGTAAGCAAACACAGGATGATCACTGCATAACCATGACACCAACGTGCACACACACACAATACACAAGTACTAACGATCCACACACACTACTCAGACAACACTCAGGTTGTTACGTACCTGTCGGATGAGCCTGATGTGCAGTGGGAAGGCTGTCTCGTACAACCCCGGCTTGGTCCAATCACAGAAGAAAATACATTTGTAGTAAATGACACAAGCTTACTTACTGTAGCTTAAGACCTCTTTCACACCGAGGGCGTTTTGTAGGCACTATAGCGTTAGAAATAGCGTCTGCAATCCGCCCTTAAACTGCTGCTCCGTTGTCTCCAGTGTGAAAGCCCAAGGGGTTTCACACTGGAGCGGTGCGCTGGCAGGACGTCAGGAAAAGTCCTGCCAGCAGCTTCCTTGGAGCGGTGTGTTTACCGCTGCTCCTCATTGAAATCAATGGGGAACTACTCCAAGAGCGAAATACTCCCCTTGGGATCCCTTTCACCTCCGACATGGGCAAACCACTCCATTTTCAAAGTAGCTAGAACCCATATCACATACTTGGGCATTAAGATAGGGAGGCTCCCCTCATCTCTCTATCACCTGAACTACCCCCCCCCTCTTTACCAAACTTATACAGGAATTAGACAACTGGATGGATCTGCCTCTTTCGCTCTTGGGAAGGTGCCACCTGGTAAAAATGGTCAGCTTTGCACGCCTCCTGTATCCCCTTCAGACGATACCCTTACTCCTTAGACATAAGGATACAAAACTTTTAAACTCAGCAATCTCTAAATTCCTGTGGCGAGGCAAGAGACCCCGCATAGCCTTCTCTAAACTTCACCTTCCCAGGAGCGAAGGGGGTATTAACCTTCCCAATCTCAGAATGTATAACTTAGCATGTCTTTTGAGGGTAGGTCTAGACTGGATATCCCAAAAATCTCGCTGCTCTAATTACCCACTGGAAGCTGCAATGACCCATCCTTACTCCCTAGCTGCTCTTCTCCACTGCAAATGGAAACAATTAGATCCGTCATTGCAACACAACCTTTTACTGAGAGACACGGCTATTGCCTGGAGAGAAACACGGAAGAGCCTTAAGCTGTCTCCCTTCATTTCTAGACATCTCCCGATACAAGGCAACCCGAACTTTACCCCGGGGCTGGACCGCCAACCCTATGAAACATGGCGTCAACAGGGCCTCGACACCTTCTTCTCCTTATGTGACCCGGACTCTGGTCGAGCACTTCCCTTCCGCCGGCTAGCTGTCAAGTTCTCCTTGCCGGATTCATCCGCCTTCCACCATGGTCAATGCCTCAGCTTCTTGCAGAAAACTTGCAGAGCGGAACATGCAAGATTCCAATCCTCTTTCATCGAAGTACTTCTCCACAAAGACTCTTATGGCATCTCTGATATTTACAAACCTCTACTACTGAATACTACACCCTCTCTGGAATCTTCCTCGGTCTCTAACTGGGCCAAAGATTTCCCAAGTACCGATATTGTGGATAAGATCCTACACGGACTCAAATCAGTCTACAATTTGGTCCCAAATGAAACTTGGAGGGAAACCCAACTAAAAATTGTACATCGAGCGCACATACCTTTTCTACATTCCTCACCTTCGTGTCAATCCGCTGCTTCTCTGTGCCCTTTATGCCAGCATCCGAGACCCTCCCTTACTCACCGCTATTGGTCTTGCCTGGTCATCTCCTCATTCTGGGATGGAATTTTGGCATTTATCTTCAAGATAACACTCCTGAAACTCCCCAAGGACCCGCTACTCCTTATCTTTGGGTATTGGGACCCCAAACTGCTCCCCTGGTCGGCTACCCCCACACCTCTGGGCAAGGAGTGGGCCTTGCTCTGCTTGTTACTCGCTAGGAGAACCATCCTAGCCAACTGGACAACCACGACTAAACCCTCTGTTCCACAAGTAGACAGAGAACTTTGCATCTCCTCTTTCGGGACAAATTAAATACTAGCTTTCTTCACGCCAAAGCCAAACTACGTTTTCACAACAGATGGGGCTTATATATGGCATCTAGACTCACCCCACAGGAACGAGCCCACCTTGAGGACCACTCCTTCATCCATAAGGGACACGCGCCAACGGCGATAATCGCTGCAACCTGAAACCGTACCAAGCGGGTCTCTGTGCTCCTGACTCTCTCCCCCCCACACGGGGACTCACCACCTTTCATGGACAGCCGGGATCTGTGCAGCACCTCTCCCCCCCCCCCACTATGCAATGAACTGCACCTACTACTGACCATTCCCCCCTCCCCCCCCTCCCGCTCCCCCCCCCACACAGTTATTTTATTTCATATTTATTTTATTTCATATTCATTATATACCTTATTTTACCCTGTAGTTTGCTTTTATAAAACATACCAGGTTACCTTCTGACCTCCAGATCCATCCAGTTGAAGCTTCCCCTTCTCCCTTCTTTGGGGAGAATGGTAAGTCTTCCCTTAAGCTATGTGCACAATGTTTAGTTACTACCAAACCCTAAGCTGAATGATTGTTTTCACTCGATCTTTCTATTTCAATGAGAAAAATTTTCGTCTTTGTCTTTTGTACAATTTGTTCTATGCCTTTTTCAATAAAATTTTATAAAAAAAAAAAAAAAAAAAAAAAAGAAATCAATGGGGCAGCCCTGCAATACCACCAGCAAAACAATGCTATTTCGGCATATTGCAGGCAGTTTTAATCCTTCCTCGGACGCTAGCGGGGGATAAAAGGGCCCTGCTAGCAGCCGAAATGTGCTGCAAATCCAGCTTGGTGTGGGCGGCTTGGTGTGAAAAGCCGTCTAAGATGGAATACGTGATTTAAAAAAAAAGCCAAGCTCACTTCCTATGCTTCTAAGTTAAACTAAACTCAAACTTTAATAAACTCAATTTTAGTCATACATTTAAGCCAAAATGTATTCAGCCAAAAAATGTCAATAAGCGCATATATATTGGTTTGCGCAAAAGGTATAGCACCTACAAACAAGGGTACATTTTCTGGAATTTACGCAGCTTTTAGTTTATTACTAGTTTATGACACCTCATTTACTGAGGTGCTAAAATGGCTGGGCAGTACAACCCTGTTGGATTGAATTCATATAATACTTCTGGTATTTGTTCATGATTGAAATAGTCACTTAGCCTCAGTTGAATGAAGCACATGAAAGCTTTGTAATCAGAAGAACAGTAGCTTGGCTCAGACCCACCTGCTGTGATAGGTGTGATTGCAGGCTTCAAAGGGAATAAGATCTAACTAGACGGCTCATCATAATAGAGACACTGATCATAGTGGACAATACAGCATGCTTCCTGAAGAATGGGCATACATGTGAAGGAATACCTCTTGGCGAAATCTATTGGATGGAAGGCAAATGGGGGTGGCTACGAGTGGGCGTGTATGTTTAAATGAAAAGGCTCTCACACAGACAAGGCTGTCTCTCTGTTTGCTGAAAGAGCCTGACATGTGCTTCTGCTGACCTGATGAGTCGGCCTACTCTGGGTGATGGCTCCGGCCTAAACCTCACGGTAAAGGCCCTCTCCTGGTCTGAGCCTAGCCGATGCAGCAAAGCCTCACGGAGGACCGTGTGATAAGTATCTTTCATATTCTTGTATTATATGTTCAGATTGTGAGCTTTGTGATATTGTAATGTCTTTTTAATACTTTATGTTAGCTTTCCTAATTTCTTGGGAAATAAATAAGATAGTGTTTTACTAGCAGCAATGTGCGTGTTTTCATAAGTAACTTTATATCAGTGTGCCTAGTAGGGTTGCATAAACTAGATAACTATGGGAAGAGACAAGTTAATAATAGTTTGTAGAGTACACAATGTCCTTCAAACCCCATGTGTAAATGACCCCAGTTTGGAAAGTAGACACCCCAAGGAAATTGCTGAGAGGCATGTTGAGCACATTGAATATTTAATTTTTTTGTCACAAGTGATTGAAAAATTACAAAAAAAATAAATAAAAATTACACAAAGTTGTCACTAAATGATATATTGCCATGGTTATATGTGAAATTACACGCCACAATACATTCTGCTGCTTCTCGTGAGTACAGGGGTACCTCATGTGTGAGACCTTTTGGGAGCCTAGCTGCATACAAGACACCGAAAATCATCGCCTTCAGGATTTCCAAGGGTGTAAATTTTTGATTTCACTCCTCACTACCTATCAAAGTTTTGAAGGCCATACAATTCCAAGATAGCACAAACCCCCCAAATGACCCCATTTTTGAAAGTTGACACCCCAAGCTATTTGCTGATAGGCATGTTCAGTCCATGGAATCTTTATATTTTTCCACGAGTTTCAGGAAAATTACATTTTTTTTGGTTTATTTTGGGGGACAAAGTTGTTACTAAATGGTATATTGCTCAAACATGGCATGTTACATGCAAAATTACACCCCAAAATACATTCTGCTACTTCTCCTGAATAGCCACGTAGTCTAGCCACGTACAGGACCCCAAAAACCAATCACCGCCTTCAGGCTTTCTAATGCCGCGTACACACGTAGCAGATTATCCGGCGGACTTAGTCTAGCGGACTTTCCGCCGGACTTTCCGAATGAGCTACCTGCCCACACATGGTACTTTTGAGGCGGACTAATACGGCGTACTAAGTCCGCCAGACTATCCGCCATACTTTTGAAATGAACGGACTCGCCCACACACGCGGAGGAAAGTCCACTCATTTTGAGCACGTCTCCAGGTAGCCGGGACCAGCGAAGGAGGCGTTGCTTGCCCCGTCACCTGGTATGGACATAAAGGGGAATCTCTACGCCAAAAAATTGGCATGGGGGTCCCCCCAGGTCAAAATCAGACCCTTATCCGAGCACGGTACCCGGCCGGCCAGGAAAGGGGGTGGGGACGAGCAAGCGCCCCCCTCCTGAGCCATACCAGGCCCTCAACATGGGGGTGCCTTGGGGAAGGGGGGCCGGGCGGCCCCCCCACCCCAAAGCACCTTGTCCCCATGTTGATGAGGACAAGGGCCTTTTCCCCAAAACCCTGGGCGTTGGTTGTTGGGGTCTGCGGGCGGGGGGGCTTATCGGAATCCGTGAGCCCCCTTTAATAAGGGGGCCCCCGGATCCCGGTCCCCCACCCTATGTGAATGAGTATGGGATACAATGTACCCCTACCCATTCACCTGTGAAAAAAAGTAAAAAAAAAACACAACACACGAGGGTTAAAATAGTTTATTTCACAGCTCTGGGGGTCTTCTTCCATCTTCGGGGGTCTTCTTGTCGGACTCCTCCGCTATCTTCTGCTCTTTTGCTAGCTCTTTCACCAGCGGAGGAGCCCGGCTTTCTTCTTCACCGCCGCCCTCTTCTTCCGACTTCCGGGGTCTTGTCCCCCTCTTCGGGGGTCTTGTCCCCCTCTGTCCTGCGGGCAGATTGGAGTGCAAAAATACTTTCTTAGTCCGCTGGACTTTTGGGTAAAAAAAGTCCGCCAGAGCCTACACATGGGCGGACTTTTCCACCGGATTGTTTGATCGTGTGTATGAAGCATTAGGGTGTAATAAATAAATTTTTATTTTCTTTCTTCATTTTCAAAAATAAATGAGATCTGCGAAATACTCACCATGCCTCTTATCAAATACCTTGGGGTGTCTACGTTCCAAAATGGGGTCATGGGGGGGATTGTGCTAGCTGGACATTTCAGGGCCTCCATAACTGTGTAGTGAGGAGTAAAATCACAATTTTACTACTTTAGAAAGCCTGAAGGTGGTGCTTGGTTTTTAGGGTCCTGTACACGGCTGGGCTCCCATAAAGTCTCACACATGTGGTATCCCCATACTCAAGAGAAGCAGCAGAATGTATTTTGGGGTGTAATTCCACATATAACCATGCCATGTTTGAACAATATATCATTTAGTGACAACTTTGTGTAAAAAAAAAATGCTTTCAATTTTCCAGACACTTGTGGCAAAATATCAAATATTCCATGGACACAACATGCCTCTAAGCATGTGGTTTGGAGTGTCTTCGTTCCAAAATGGGGTCATGGGGGGGGGGGGGTTGTGCTATCTTGACATTTTATGGCCTCCGAAACTGTGATAGGTAGTGAGAAAGTGAAATTACCATTTTACCCCCTTAGAAAGCCTGAAGGCGGTGATTTGTTTCAGTGTCCTGTACACGGCTAGACTCCAAAAAAGTCTCACACATGTGATATCCCTGTACTCAGGAGAAGCAGCAGAATGTATTTTGGGGTGTATCTTCACATATGTCTATGGCATGTTTGAGTAATAGATCATTTAGTGACAACTTTGTGCAAATGCATCCTCCGGGACTGTAACATCATAAGGGGGCAGAGTCACCATGTGACATCACCCCGTGACCCCGCCCCTTGTCCCTAAATAAGTCGCCGCACAACGCGCCCCTGTCATTGTGGCCAGAGAGAGCGTAGAGTCAACATCTCAAGGAAGGAGAAGAAGAGAAGAAGAAAAAGCGGCAGCGACAGAAGACCGGGTCACCGCTAGTAAAAGAGCTGGAAGAAGAAAGCGGAGGCCCAGCAAGAAGAACCGAAGGGGGGACAAGACCCCTGAAGAGCGGGACAAGACCTCAGAAGTCAAAAGAAGATGGGGGCGGTGACAACAAAGAAGAAATCCAGGCTCCTTCACTAGTAAAAGAGCTAGAAGAAGATAGCGGAGGAAGACCCCCCCCAAGACGGAGGACCACCGGAGCTGTCCAATAAATTATTTTAAAAACATGTGTTGTGTTTTTTTCTTTACACTTTTTTTCCACCAGGTGAATGGGTAGGGGTACATGGTACCCCAATACTCATTCACATAGGGTGGGGGGCCGGTATCTGGGGGCCCCCTTATTAAAGGGGGCTCCCGGATTCCGATGAGCCCCCCACCCGCAGACACTGACAACCAACAGCCAGTGTTGTCGGGAAGAGGTCCTTGTCCTCATCAACATGGGGACAAGGTGCTTTGGGGTGAGGGGGCCCCAAAGCACCCCCCATGTTGAGGGCACGTGGCCTGGTACGGCTCAGGAGGGTGGGCTCTCTCGTCCCCACCCCCTTTCCTGACCGACCGGGCTGTGTGCTCGGATAAGGGTCTGATATGGACTTTGGGGGGGGGGCCCGACGCCGCTTTTCCGGTGTAGGGCTTCCCCTTTAAGTCCATACCAGGTGACGGGGCCAGCGACGTGTCAATCTCGCCGAAGGAGGGTGTCGACATTGACCTCTTGCGCTAGTCCCGTGTACCTGGAGCTGCATTCAAAATGAACTGACTTTTCTCTGTGTGGGCAAGTCCATTCATTTCAAAAGTCCGGTGGACTAGCACACAGACGGGCGGATTGTCTGCCAGACTGCCGAGTCTGCCGGACAATTTTGAGTCAAAACTTCTTTCTAAGTCCGCCGGACTTTTGGAAAGAAAAAGTCCACCGGAGCCCACACACGGGCGAACTGTCCATGTCTGCCGGATAGTTTGATCGCGTGTACGCGGCATTAGAAATCCTAAAGGCAGTAATTGGTTTTCGGGGTCCTGTACACGGCTGGGCTCCCAAAAAGTCTCACACACGAGGTATCCCCGTACTCAGGAGAAGCAGCAGGATGTATTTTGGGGTGTATTTCCACATATAACCATGCCATGTTTGAACAATATATAATTTAGTGAAAACTTTGCTCATAGCTTAAAGGAGGATCTGTGAAGGCTGTTTGGATGCCAAGGTGACAATTTTGCCTGTTTTAAACACTCTGATGTAAGTGTAATTATGTTAAACCTTTTAATAAATATCTCAGTATTACACTATATGTCCCCTTTCCTTCATTTGTCCAAACTTTGCTATCACACTCGCCCTCTGACTGGGTAAATTGTGTAGGACTTGGACCATGTGGTGGAGGATAGGAGATCACATTCCCTAAGGCACAACAAACCAATCTACTTGTTGAATGGGAGGCACCATCTTGATATATAATACAGGCGTATTTGTCATCTTCATCCGGTGAGTGGGGACCCAGAAGGGGAGCACAGGAAGTCACCTAGATTATACCAACATGTCACCAAACCTGTACCTCACATTTGATGAACTTTATTGATTGCACTTCATTTTGCACTGAGCACTTTGTTATACATGTTGTTATTATGTCACACATTCTGATGTTTGTATATGTATGTTATTAGTTCATAGGTGTAGCGCTAAGTATACATTTTTTTGTCACTTTTTGGGGTACTTTGCACTACAGCTACAGCCCTATATACATTTTAGTTCAACAGCGCCGGTTTAATTTTTAGTTTTCGTCTATCAATTAGTGACACTGGTGACAGGGGGTGAAGGGTTAACCGGGGGGTTAAAACCTTTATTAGGTAGTATATATGGGGGTACCTGAGGCTATAAAAACCTGACAGTGAAACTAATCACTTAACTGGCTAACTAGCGTCACCAGTGACACAAATACGGTGATTGATTTGTGACACTGGCAACAGGGGGGAAAAGGGTTAACTGGGGGGCGATTAAGGGATTAAACCTTAATTAGGGGGGTTTAGGGGGTAACCTAGATTTAACGGGGGCTACTACTAACTGCCCTAACACTTATTGAAGTCACAAATGACACCAATGCAGTTTTCAGTGAAAAATCTGAAAACTGCAATTTGTGACACAGTGACAGGGAGTGAAAGGGTTAACTGGGGGTGGGGAGGGGGGGGCGATCTGGGGGTGATCAGGGGGTGGAAAGTGTACCTATGTGTGCTGATGTTAGTGTGTTGTTGGTGTAACTCACGGTTAGATGTCTCCTCTCTCTCTCACTGGAATCGAAAAGACGCCACGAGGAGAGGTGACATCACTTCCTCCTGCCTGTGTTAACACTTACACAGGCAGGGGAAGGTTTTCATTCATTGGGAGCGATCACCAGGGCCAGACCATAAATCATTGGTCTCGCCCTGGAGATAGATATCGCTCCTCTAACGAACCCGGGCGGACACGGGGGGAGGGTACGCCCATTTGCCCACCCATGCCATTCTGCCGACGTACATCGGCGAGTGGCGGTCGGGAAGTGGTTAATAAAGCACACCTTTATTGGAACTTGTGCAATGAGTGATTATATTCCTCTCTCCATATATGCCTGGCTGGTGTATGGTGCCTGATATTTGACTGGCTATATACCCTGGAAATCCTTCTGATGATCCATCTGACATGTGGATTCTGTGAAGAGAGTCACATCTCTATGCCCACAGTGGGGGCTGAGCTCACTGATGTGTGGCTAGACCTTGTAACAGAGGTCTTTGCATATGGTATGCGTCCATCTTTCGTATGGTGGTACAGCACTGTTTATTGATCACTTGGAGCACCTTTGAGGATAATACATGTGCAGCACCATCACAGGCATTGGAAATGAGACTATTTCTTATTCTAGTTTTTGCTATTAATTATATCCTATTACACCATACATGTGGATTTTGGCATCTGAATGAACTCTTTTGGATAATGTTAATGATTTGCCACTTTATTTGTATATAATTAATTACAATTGCATATGTTTACATATATGTACAATATCTCACAAAAATTAGTACACCCCTCACATTTTTGTAAATATTTTATTATATCTTTGCTACAATGTAAAGTAGTGAGTGTACAGCTTGTATATTCACTGTCCCCTCAAAATAACTCAACACACAGCCATTAATGTCTAAACAAAAGTGAGTACACCCCTAAGTAAAAATGTCCAAATTGGGTCCAAAGTGTCAATATTTTGTGTGGCCAGCATTATTTTCCAGCACTGCCTTAACCCTTTTGGGCATGGAGTTCACCAGAGCTACACAGGTTGCCACTGGAGTCCTCTTCCACTCCTTCCTTGACAACATCACAGAGCTGGTGGATGTTAGAGACCTTGCGCTCCTCCACCTTCCATTTGAGGATGCCCCACAGATGCTCAATAGGGATTATGTCTGGAGACATGCTTAGCCAGTTCATCACCTTAACTTTCAGATTCTTTAGCAAGGCAGTGGTCGTCTTAGCCCTTGTACACACGGTTGGACATTCCGATGGACAATGTCCGATAGGACCGTGTTGTCGGATAATCTGACAGTGTGTGAGCTCCATTGTTTCCGTCAGAGTATCCGACGGACCAAGTTTTCCAGCTGGGCTATAAAATTTTCCGACTACATGATCCGATCGGACTTTGTCCGATCATGTGTAGAGAATTCCGATTGGACAAATTGCCACGCATGCTCAGATCAAATTCCTAGACCAAAGCTATTGGCTACTAGCCTGAACGTAGTCCTGTCCTAACGAAATAACGTCATCACGTTAAGTACGATCAGATTTTCTGACAACTTTGTTCGACTGTGTGTATGCAACAGTTTTCGGACAAAATCCGTCAGACAAAATCCGACGGATTTGGTTGTCGGAATGTCCGACCGTGGGTACAAGGGTTAAGAGGTGTGTATGGGGTCATTATCATATTGGAATACTGCCCTGCGACCTAGTCTCCGAAGGGAGGGGATCATGCTCTGCTTCAGTATGTCACAGTACATGTTGACATTCATGGTTCCCTCAATGAACTGTAGCTCCCCAGTGCCGGTAGCACTAATGCAGCCCCAGACCATGATCTGATTGATGCTACAAACACAGTTTTTTCTTCAGCACTGGAAACTGCATTTTCTCTAGCCTTTTTAGTGTCTTATACATCTTGGAACTAGTTTCTCATTTGTGTAAATGAGATACAGGTTTGTTGCTGGAGGTTTGTTGCTGGATAACGTGAGGGTAAGACGTAACACTATTAATATATTTTGTGAAACTACTACTAAGTACAGATCAGTTGGGTAAAGGTAATTGGTTAACATGGTAGTTTTTTTATCCCTTTGCATTGGTATCTCAGTGGTTTGCAGCAAAGTTTCTCTCTATCTTATTTCTAGCAAATGCAGATAGTACTCCTTGATAAAAAAATTTATTGAATGTGGTATCAAGGATGAGCCGAACACCCCCCTGTTCGGTTGGCACCAGAACCTGCGAACAGACCTAAACTTCGTGTGAACTTTAGAACCCTATTAAAGTCTATGGGACTCGAACGTTCAAAATCTAAAGTGCTAATTTTAAAGGCTAATATGCAAGTTACTGTCCTAAAAAGTGTTTGGAGACCAGGGTCCTGCCCCAGAGGACATGGATCAATGCAAAAAAAAGTTTTAAAAACAGCCCTTTTTTTCGGGAGCAGTGATTTTAATAATGATTAAAGTGAAACAATAAAAGTGTAATATTCCTTTAAATTTCATACCTGGGGGGTGTCTATAGTATGCCTGTAAAGGGGCGCATGTTTCCCGTACAACTGAACTGTCCCCGCACAAAGTGTCATTTCTGCAGAAACAAAATTCATTTAAAATCACTCGTGGCTATAATAAATTGTTGGCTCCCTTAATACAGAGAAAACTCAATGAGTGTTCTCTGTATTACGGGAGCCAACAATTCATTCATTGATAAAAAAAAAAAAAGTGTGGGGTTCCCCTAAATTCAATTACCAGGCCATTCAGGTCTGGTATGGATATTAAGGGGGACCCCGCGTCAAATTTAAAAAAAAATTGACGTGTTGGTCCCCCTAAAAATCCATACCAGACCCTTTATCCGAGCACGCAACCTGGCAGGCTGCAGGAAAAGAGGGGGGGACGAGAGAGCCCCCCCTCCTGAACCGTAGCAGGCCACATGCCCTCAACATTGGGAGGATGCTTTGGGGGTCTGTGACCCCTCAAAGCACCATGTCCCCATGTCGATGGGGACAAGGGCCTCATCCCCACAACCCTGGCCGGTGGTTGTGGGGGTCTGCGGGTGGGGGGTTTATCAGAATCTGGAATCCCCCTTTAACAAGGGAACCCCCAGATCCTGGCCCCCCCTGTTTGAAATGGTAAGGGGGTACAAAAGACCCCCTACCATTTCACAAAGAAAGTGTAAAAAATGGTTAAATAAGACAAACACACTTTTGAAAACACTCTTGCTATCCAGCGACGGATGATCATCTCTCCGGGGTCCAGCGATGGCTGATCTGATCCAGCGACGGGTGATTTTCAATCCAGCGCAGTCCATCCATGCATCCATCTTCTGTCTCCACTGAGGAGACACTGCGGGGATCCCAGCGCCTGACGTTTCTTATATTAGGAGGGTGGGGCCACCCGTCACCTGACCTCGCACCCTCTGACGCTAGTGAGGGAAGCCAGGGGTTCCCCAATGATGTATGGGTGACCCAGCCCCCCTCTGATGTAACAAATTTTTCAAAAGTGTGTTTGTCTTTTTTAACAATTTTTTACACTTTCTTTGTGAAATGGTAGGGGTACTTTTGTACCCCCTTACCATTTCAAACAGGGGGGGCAGGATCTGGGGTCCCCTTGTTAAAAGGGGCTTCCAGATTCTGATAAGCCCCCTGCCCGCAGACCCCCACAACCACCGGCCAGGGTTGTGGGGATGAGGCCCTTGTCCCCATCAACATGGGGATATGGTGCTTTGAGGGTTTACAGACCCCCAAAGCATCCTCCCAATGTTGAGGGCATGTGGCCTGGTACTGTTCAGGAGGGGGGAGCAATCTCTCGTCCCCCCTCTTTTCCTGCGGCCCGCCAGGTTGCGTGCTCGGATAAAGGGTCTGGTATGGATTTTTAGGGGGACCCCACATCAATTTTTTTTTTAATTTGACGCGGGGTTCCCCTTAATATCCATATCAGACCTGAATGGCCTGGTAATTGAATTTAGGGGAACCCCATGCTTTTTTTTTTTATCAATGAATAAATTGTTGCCTCCCGTAATACAGAGAACACTCATTTCACTTTAATCATTATTAAAATCACTGCTCCTGAAAAAACAGCCGTTTTTAAAACTTTTTTTTGCATTGATCCATGTCCCCTGGGGCAGGACCCAGGTCCCCAAACACTTTTTAGGACAGTAACTTGCATATTAGCCTTTAAAATTAGCACTTTAGATTTCTCCCATAGACTTGTACAGGGTGTTCCGGCTTTTCGAATTTGCCGCGAACAGCCCAAATTGTTCACTGTTCGCTGAACAGGCGAACAGGCAATGATCGAGTCGAACATGAGTATGACTCGAACTCGAAGCTCATCCCTATGTGGTATTAAAAAAATGCAAATGGTCTCATTGACAAGCATATATCCACCTATTCCTTTATAATTCCTTTATAATTATATTATATATTATAATTTTCCTTTATAATTGCAGCAGATACTGAAGCGGCTATGCTAGGCTTTAGCTAAGACTGCATCAAGATGATTGGCAGATGGGAGTCTAGTAGATATTAATTGTACATTCTCCCTGATTTAAATATTTATTGAGTATTTTTCTTTAATTTAGATTCCCCAAGGGGGGCTTGAATTAAAATTACTCATCTGTCAACTGGGCCAATAGAAGGGCTTTAGCAAAAACTTAAACTGAGTACCTGTACTGAGATGGGATACCTTAATTCATCATTGGTTTAATCTGTTGAAAGTTTGGCCCATGTCACACATCATGTAGGCAAAGACCCCTGAATTTGCTGCAAAAAATTGTGCCGAGTTCTAGCTACAATTCTTTCTCATTTGCCAGATACTAAGTTAGTTCCTTTCCATGATGTGGGCTCCCATTTGTAGAATTCAGCACAAAGACAAGTTTAGAAAAATGGTTAACAGACTGATGTGTGAATTCATGCAATGGAGGGTTCTTGCAGCCATTCTGAGTTGGAAGGGTTTATTCCTGGATTATTTTACAATGATTGTATTCATTTGTCTATAACACTGGTTGTGATATTTTTTATGCTGGACTGCAGTCCATGCTTGAGTTGGCTGCAGAGGTTAAGAATTTCCCATACTTCAGTTTTCTGATTTTCTTTATCCTCTTGATAAGATGGTTATGGTGTGGTTTGAACTGGGGTGGTTGTTTGTGGGGTTTTACAATCACACACAAAGTGTGTGTGTGTGTGTGTGGGGGGGGGGGGGGGGGGGGCTAGTGTGGACTAGCTTAGGAGGATGGATTTAGGGAAAATCAGTTAGCTGTCCTTTTAGGTTACTATTCACACACTATTTCTAAAAGGCTCTGAAACAGGTCATTAGAAATACCACGAACTACGCCAAGGGTAGTATTTTTCCTAAGCTATGTTTTTCTTATCCTTCTCAAAATACCCTCCTTATTTTGAGATCAATGAATAAAATGTGAGATGAAGCCAAAAAAACATTCTTTAACCAGATCACCTTGTTAAAATGCTTTCCATTTGCAAGTAAACATCCAGTGTGGTTGCTTGCCAAAGAGACTGTTTTAGCTTTACATCAAGACAATTCCTATTATGACATACCCCAAAATGATCTATCCTCTGTCCAAATCAAGCTGCACCAGAGCATTGAACATTTTGTGAAACATGGGATTGATTTAACAACTTTGGGGCACAGCAAGGTAGTGAAAAACAGGAGCAGAACAACATATAAACAATTTCTATAAGATTGCAACTTGTTTTGGTAATTCCGTATCTGCTAATTAAAAGTAGAAAAACACCACTACAAATGATGACCCTGACCATTTGGTGGCTGCCATTGCTGTCCTCTTCTGGAAATACACAAAAACACACAAGAACAAAAAAAACCCACACCTTGACGTGGGAGATGACAAAAAGAAATGCACACAAACACACATGTTGACACAACTCACAAATAACAGCTACTCTTTATAGTCAGCTCATTACTCTCCAGCTGATAACAGGTCAACATACAAGGATTTACAAAACACATACACACTGCTTTCTTGAGGCAGGTAAAAGATTAGCTAAATCAGCTACCTTACTTAAAGTCCAACTCCAGGCAAAGATGACATTTAAATAGTGTATTGTACACGAGCAGCCCCCCCCTCCTGAGCCATACCAGGCCGCATTACCTCAACATGGGGGGTGCTTTGGGAAGGGAAGCCCTGAGAGCCCCCACCCCAAAGCACCTTGTCCCCATGTTGAAGAGGACAAGGGCCTCTTCCTGACAACCCTGGCCGTTGGTTGTCGAGATCTGTGGGCGGGGGGCTTATCAGAATCTGGGAGCCCCCTTTAATAAGGGGGCCCCCAGATTCCGGCCCCCCACCCTATGTGAATGAGTATGGGGTACAATGTACCCCTACCCATTCACCTAGGGGAAAAAGTGTACATAAAAAAACACAACACAGGTTTTTAAAGTACTTTATTAGGTCTTCTTCTGTCTTCGGGGGTCTTCTCGCTGGAATCCTCCGCTATCTTCTGCTCTTTTGCCAGCTCTTTTACTAGCGGAGGAGCCCGGCTTTCTCCTTCCTCGCCGCCACCGTCATCCGGGGGTTTTCACCCGACTTTGGGGGTCTTCTTCTGACTTCAGGGGTCTTGTCCTGCTCTTTGCTTCTTCTTCTTTTTCTTCCTTCTTCTGTTGCCGCCGCCTTCTTCTTCTTCCTGCTTCTTCTTCCTTCTTCTTCTTCTCTTCTTCCGATGTTGATACAACGCTCTCTCTGGCCGTGATGGCAGGGGTGCGTTGTGCGGCGACTTATATAGGGATAATGGGTGGGGTCACGGGTGATGTCACATGGTGACCCCGCCCCTTATGATGTCACAGTCCCGGTCGTGTGTGGGCAGATCCGCTCGTTCGGAAAGTCCGATCCGGTGGACCTCCGGTTGTCTGATCATGTGTACGCGGCATAAGAAATGTCTGGATCACAGCAATTGTTTATTTTCGGACCTCAGCAATATACTGTTTGAATTCCTAGTACAGTTACCACCAGATGGTACAATGGGATGTATGAGCTTGGCTGGCAACTAGTAGGTTTCAATTTGGCCACCCTCATGACTGCACAAGGCTATGAGTGAAAAAAAATCTGTAATTATGATTTATGATTTTGCCACACTTTTTTTTTACCCTAGAGACCAAATATGAAAAGTGAAACAACAACACATTAAAATTACCACAAAGAGACAAAAATGGATAAAATATCTCACATATTCTAAGATGTAACCAAACTACTTGTACTCTTTGAATCTCTACATACAATCATACTTTTGTGTAGCATCCTATAACCCTGTACTGCAAGGTGTGGTAGTTATGAGTTATTAAACATTCCAGAACTGGAATTTGGGATTGTGATAAATCAATAAATAAATAGCCCAACGGCTATTCATCCAGTGCTATTCATAAACACCACTGGGTAAATAATGGGCCACTGATCCCCATTAAAAAAGTATATTGGGGCATGGCTAAGCTATGGCAGAGGATGACAGATGAACTCAGAGTCCACTCCAAGAAGGGACTGGCAAAAACCAAGTAGAAAGAGGATGAGTTTTCGCCACCACCTGGGTCTAGCAAGTGCCAAGAGATTTTTTTTTGTACTTTTCAAATGTAGCCATGCAGGCACCTTGTTTACTTCATGGGCTGACAACCATGGCCCTACTTCTTATTTGAACTGCAGGTTATTGGTAATCTTAAATTATGCCTTTTTTTAATACCATTGCTTTTGCTCATAGTGATATATTCTTTTTTATTGTTCTTCTTGAACTGGTGAAGCATTGAATGCGATATAAAATGTCATTAATGTTTGGTTGATGTTCATTTTGCCAATATTTTTCTTTTCTGCTAGTGGCGGATGGCTCCAAATAGAGTTGCCGGCTTGGACATGGCTTACATGCTATAGGTTTATCCCATTGGAGCTATTCCCGGGGTATTTACCCTACAGGGTTGTGGACTTCATGTATCTGATCTCCAGAGCTCTAGTCTTTGGGAGCTCTGAAGTACGACGCCTACGCTTAGAGTTTGGCGTGAGGTCCATGCTCTCAAGCCTCAGGTTTTTATGCTACAAGAAACCCATTTCCAGTCCAGTTCAATCCCCAAATTACAATTATATCTCTTGGACCGTGGTTTCAGAGCATGTCCCCCATTAAATGGGCCAAGGGTGTAGCTATAGCTTTTCATAAGACTTGCCTCCCGGAAGCACATTTAGCCGACCCTGAGGGTATTTATGTTATTGTTCAAAGGCACCCTAGATTGGAATCCTATCACATTTGTTTCCAGTTATGCCCTGAACTCTGGCCAGGTTACTTTTTTAGATAAAGTTCTCAATGCCCTACATGATTTCTCCTCTGGTATGGTGATATTGGGAGGGGGTGTTAACGTCTGTCTAGATCCTCGATTAGACACTTTCTGAGGCAAATCCACTATATCCTTGTCAGCTAAAGCAAAGCTCTGCTAATTTCCATCATCCAATCATGTGCAAGCACAAATGCATTTTTTTAAAATTTTCCTTGCATGTGATTGGGTATTCTTTGCAAAGTGAAGCATCACCTCATTTACGAGGCTCTGGAGCAACTGCACTTGCAGACTGCAATTGCACTTCTAAAGCACGGGGGGGGGGGGGGTATTTACTAAAGGCAAATCCACTTTGCCCTACAAGTGCACCTGGAAGTGCAGTCACTGTAGATCTGAGGGGGACATGCAAGGAAAATAAAAAACAGCAACCCTCATTTCAGATCTTCCTCCCCAGATCTACAGTGACTGCACTTCTAAGTGCAATTGCAGTGAACTTGTAGTGCAAAGTGGAGTTGCCTTTAGTAAATCAAACCATGTGGGTTTGTTTGCCTTTAGTAAATCCACTATTTTGAGTCACTTATCTGGAAGTACCGTATACAGATAAGCACTTTTGAGTTTTCTATAGCTTTCCTGATCCTTGTTGTAGGTTGGTTATTTGGGAAGCACCAAAGCCACAAGGTCTGCATAGCAGTCATCTATCATTTCCAGAAGATCGTGATATAGGAAAAACATCCACCTGCCTGTGGATCCTTACAAAAGTTTTCATACATTGGATTATATGCCTTTTTAATCAATAAACTTTTTTATTGATATTTTATATAGTGCCATCATATTATGCAGCACTTTAAATATATATCGCACATTCTCTTCAGTCCCTGCCCTCAAGGAGCTTACAATATAAGGTCCCTAACTCACATTCATACATACACATGCTATGGCAAATTTAGACAGGAGCCAATTAACCTACCAGTATGTCTTTGGAGTGTGGGTGGAAAAAAGAGTACCCAGAGGAAACCCATAGAGACACCGGGAGAACATGCAGTTAGTTCCCACAGAGAACTAACTGGGAGTTAGTGTAATGGATAGGATTCATACCAGTGACCACAGTGCCGACCACAGTGCTGCCAGGCAGAATTGCTAACCACTACGCTACACCACTGTGCTGCCTGTATGACTTTGCATTGTATGGGTGAACAATAGCTACCGGTATTACTGAGCATCCTGGCAGCTTGAGTTGGACCAGAAGGTAGATCAAGGTGTTTGTATTTTCTTTTTATGATCATTTTTTTTTTAAGAACTTTTATTTTCCGGTCAGCAAAAATAAGAAATTCCCAATAGATGGCACTATAGACATCTTCAACTCATGCAACAGAAGCCCAATTAGGTCTAAGCCCTTGTATACACGGTCGGACATTCCGACGGAAAATGTCCGATCAGACCGTGTTGTCGGATAATCCGACCGTGTGTGGGCTTCATCTGACTTTTTCCGTCGGAATGACCGACCAACAAAGTTTGAGAGCTGGATATAAAAAATTTCCGACAACATGATCCGATCGGACTTTGTCCGATCGTTTGTAGAGAATTCTGATCAGACAAAGTGCCACGCATGCTCAGATCAAATTCCTAGTCCAAAGCTATTGGCTGCTAGCCTGAATGTAGTCCCGTCGTAACTAAATAACGTCATCATGTTACGAACGATTGGATTTTTCGACAACTTTGTCCGACTGTGTGTATGCAACACCAGTTTTGGACAAAATCCATCGGAAAAAATGAGACGGATTTTGTTGTCGGAATGTCCAACCGTGTGTACAAGGGCTTAGAGATGTGAATCTCTATAATGCAAAACTGGAACGTGCATTGCTCACCCCTCACCCACATTCTACTCCCTATTATGATATAGACTTTCCACCTTCCAAACTACAAAGTAGTTGACTGATGTTCCAGACCTCTGATGGCTGGCAACAGGTTTGCAACTCCTTCTTTGACACTGTCATATCTGCCAGAGACTAAGTCATTCAACTGAGGTTTATTCACAGAGTTTACTATACCCCTAACTCCCTAAGCGACTATTTTTCTTTTGCACAAATGAGAGAGTTCTTTGTGCAAAAATGTGGAGTTGAACAAGGTGACTTTATCCACATGATTTGGGCCTGCACCAAGATCAGGCCTTTCTGGTCTGAGATTACTGAGTTTATCGCCTCTAATTTTGAACTTCCTAATGTATGTAACACAAAATAATGTCTATTAGGAGTATTTGTGGATGCAGATCTACTGACTAGAACCAAAGGTTTTCTTAGACCATTATATGCTATATACTATTTTATGCTAGGAAAACAATTGCTCTACATTGGACAAAGGTAGATGGTCCCCACTTGGGTCTATGTAAAAGAAAAAAACTTTTAGGAGGGAAGTTTTAGGAAAAAAAACTTACATTTAAATGCCCATCAATGCAGCATTGTCAGTGTCATTTGCAGCCTTCCATTGTAGCCTTGTCAGTCATTTGCAGCCTTCACATTTAGCCTTGTCAATCATTTGCAGCCTTGTCAGTCATTTGCAGTCTTGTCAGTGTGTTTGCCATTTAAAAATGGTGCTGCCGAGATACAGAGCGGATATCCTGTGTATCTTGGCGGCGCTCGGTAGTTCTCGGCCGTTCTCGGCAGCTTTCGGGTATTTTCAGCTGCACTCGGCCCTTCTTGGCTATTTTTGGCCACACTCGGCCATTCTCGGTGGCTTTTGGCTTTCCGAAAGCCGCCGAAAATGGCTGAGTCTGGCCGAAAATAGCCGAGAATGGCCCAAAATAGCCGAGAATGGCCGAAGATAGCCGAGAACAGCTGAGTATGGCCGAAAATACCCGGAATCCACAGAGAACGGCAGAAAGGGTTAGAAACAGCCGGGGATCGGCATATAACACACACCCCCAATTTCCCCCTGATTTTAGGGGGAAAAAAGTGCGTGTTATACGCCGATAAATACGGTATTTCCATGTTTATTGTATACTTGGTATACAGGCTCTCCTCACTTAACGACCAGGTTCCGTTCCAATGACCAGGTCATTAAATGAGGAGCCACAAGCAATCAATATTTTAAGCATTCTGAACTACTGCACTGTACTGTATTGTGAAAAAAAGGTCTAACACGCAACTCAAGCTCGATAACGTTGTTTTAACCCTTTCATGACTAAGCCAATTTTTGGAATTTGATGTTTACAGGTTAAATCCATATTTTTTGCTAGAAAATTACTTGGAACCCCCAAATATTATATATATATTTGTTTAGCAGAGACTCTAGAGAATAAAACGGCGATTGTTGCAATATTTTATGTCACACGGTATTTGCGCAGCAGTGTTTTAAACGCAACTTTTTGGGAAAAGGGACACTTTCATGAAATAAAAAAAAATGAAACAGTAAAATTAGCCCAATTTTTTTGCATAATGTGAAAGATAATGTTACGCTGAGTAAATAGATACCAAACATGTCACACTTTATAGTTGCACACACTCGTGGATTGACGACAAAGTACGGTACCTAAAAATCTCAATAGGCGACACTTTAATTTTTTTTTTACGGTTACCAGGTTACCATTACAGAGGAGCTCTAGTGCTATAATAATTGCTCTCGCTCTGACAATCGCGGCGATACCTCACATGTGTGATTTGAACACTGTTTACATATGCGGGCGCGACTTACGTATGCATTTTCTTTGCTTTGCGAGCTCGCGGGGACGGCGGGCGCTTTAAAATTATTATTTTTTTTTTATTTTTTTTATTTGAAAATGTATAAATTGTTTTTAAAAAAAAATAAAAAATGTGATCACTTTTATTGCTGTCACAAGGAATGTAAACATCCCTTGTGACAGTAATAGGCGGTGACAGGTACTCTTTATGGAGGGATGGGGGGTCTAAAAGACCCCCATCCCTCCTTTACACTTCAATGTAATCAGATCGCCAAAACCGTTGATTCTGAATACCGTATATATTTTTTAAACCGGCGCCATTGGCAGCCGAGTAAACGGGAAGTGACATCATGACGTCACTTCCGTGTTTACGATTAGGATACTGGAACGAAGCCGATTACGGCTTCGTTACAGTTCCTCCCCGGCAGCTGGAGGTGTCGGATCTTGAATCGGTGCTCCCGATCGAGCGGGAGCACCGGTAACAGCGGCGGGACGTCCCCTCCCGCTCCTCCGGCATAACAGCCGAGCGGCTTTTAGCCACTTCGGTTGTTATGGCTGGATAGCCAATCGCCCGCTGAATAAAACGGTACCGGGATGATGCCTGCAGGTGCGGGCATCATCCCGGTATACCCCCCGGAAGCCAAGTACGCACATCTGCGTACGCTCGGCAGGAAGGGATTAATTAGCATAATACGTACAAAACATAAACCAAAATGATGTACTGTACTGTACAATACAATATTGTATAACGAGTCCTTAGGGTGGGGGGAGCTGGTCGTAAGTCCGAGTGGTCATTAAACAGGTAAGTCGTTAAACGAGTAGTATCTGTACACGATTTTTTGAAAAGTTTGAAAAAAAAAGCAGTTACAGAAAATGCAAGACAGAGCCACAAGTAGTATAGAATTCAAGACCAAACATATCAATACTAGGGATAAGCAAAAAACACCCCGTTTCAGTTCGCACCAGAACATGCGAATAGGCAAAAAATTTGTACGAACAAGCGAACGCCATTAAAGTCTATGGGACACAAATATGAAACAAATCAAAAGTGCTCATTTTAAAGGCTTGTATGCAAGTTATTGCCATAAAAAGTGTTTGAGGACCTGGGTCCTGTCCCAGGGGACATTTATCAATGTAAAAAAAATTGGCGCCGGTATCTAACCCGATCCACGCTGAGGGAGCTGACATTTTCCCTCTGCGTGTCTTCCGGCTATCACGACTCTGGCAATATGAGTGGCTGCACTGGCTGGAGCCGCAATGTCATCACTCCCGCGAATGCATGCGGGAGACTTCTTTTCGGCAAGATCCGGCGTCTGCCGGACTTTCAGCCGAGAATCCCCAGAGCACATGCGTCGCTGAAGCCAGCGCCTCATTGCAAGGGGAATATGTCCTAAACCGTACAGGTTTAGGAGATATTATTTTTACCTACAGGTAAGTCTCATTTTAAGCTTACCTGGTGGTAAAAGTTAAAAAATTACTATAAGACCCCTTTCACACTGGGGTGTTTTTCTGGCGTTTTTCATGCGCTTTAGCGTTAAAAAAAAGCGCCTGAAAGAAGCCGCAACTGCAATCCCAATGTAAAAGCCCGAGTGCTTTCACACCGAGATCCCTTTCATACTGGGGCGTTTTTCAGGCGCTTCAGCGTTAAAAAAAGCGCCTAAAAGAAGCTGCAACTGCAATCCCAATGTAAAAGCCCGAGTGCTTTCACACCAAGGCGCTGCGCTAGCAGGGCGTCAAAAAAAGTCCTGCAAGCAGCTTCTTTGCAGCGCTTTTGGAGCGGCGAATACAACGCTCCTAAAGTGCCCCTTCCCATTGAAATCAGTGGGAAGCGCCTGTAAAACGCCAGAAAAACGCCTGAAAAACGCTATTGGCAGCAGCGTTTTGTGGGCGCTTTTAACTCTTTATTTGGCCACTAGCAGGGGTTAAAAGCGTCCCAATAACGCTCAAAAAACGCTGGTAAAGCGCTGCTAGTTTAAGCGGCGCTTTACGAGCGTTTTTCAGGCGCTGACATTGTGAAAGGGCTCTTAAAGCACTTGGGCTTTCACATTGGGCCTGCAGATGAGGCTTCTTTCAAGCGCTTTACAGGCGCTTTTTTAATGCTAAAGCGCCTGAAAAACGCCCCAGTGTGAAAGGGGTCTAATACCGCTTTAATAATGCTTAAAGTGAAACAATAAAAATGAAATATTCATTTAAATATTGTGTCTGGGGGTTCCCCTTAGTATATCTGTAAAGTAGTGCATTTTTCCCGTGTTTAGAACAACACCACAGCAAAATTACAATTCTAAAGGAAAAAAAGTATATTTAAAACTGATTGCGACTGTAATGTGTTGTTGGATCCCGGCAATATTGAAAAAAACGGGCAAGGCCCCCCCCCCCATCCATTACAAGGCCCTTTGGGTCTGGTATAAATATTAAAGGCAACCCCACAACAAATTTTTTTTTTTAAATGTGTGGGGGTCACCCCAAAATCCATACTGGGCCCTTCAGGTCTGGTATGGCTATTAAGGGGAACCCTGTGCCAATATTTTTTTTAAATGGCATAGGGTTCCCCCAAAATCCATACCACACCCGTCAGGTCTGGTATGGATTTTAAGGGGAACCCTGCACCAAAATTAAAAAAAAACGGCAAAGGGGGTCCCCCCAAAATATATAACAGACCCTTATCTGAGCATGCAACCTGGCAGACTGCAGGAAAAAAGGGGGGACAAGAGAGAGCGCTGCCCCCCCTCCTGAATCATACCAGGCCACATTCCCTCAACATGGGGAGGATGTTTTGGGTTCCCCCAAAGTTTTGGGGGGGAACCTGGGGGGGCTCTTCCACTCCTCTATGACAACATCACGGAGCTGGTGGATGTTAGAGACCTTGCGCTCCTCCACCTCCTGTTCTCCTGTTTGAGGATTCCCCACAGATTCTCAATATGGTTTAGGTCTGGAGATATGCTTGGCCAGTCCATCACCTTTACCCTCAGCTTCTTTAGCAAGGCAGTGGTTGTCTTGGAGGTATGTTTGGGGTCATTATCATGTTGGAATACTGCAGTGTGGCCTAGTCTCTGAAGGGAGGGGTTCATACTCTGCTTTAGTATGTCACAGTATATGTTGGCATTAATGGTTCCCTCAATGAACTGTAGCTCCCAAGTGCTGGCAGCACTTATGCAGCCCTAGATCATGACACTCCCACCACCATGCTTGACTGTAGGCAAGACACACTTGTCCTTGTACTCACCTGGTTGCTGCCACACAGGCTTGACACCATCTGAACCAAATAAGTTAATCTTGGTCTCATCAGACCACAGGATATGGTTCCAGTAATCCATGTCCTTAGTCTGCTTGTCCTCGGCAAACTGTTTGTGGGCATTCTTGTGCATTATCTTTAGAAGAGACTACATTCTAGGACAACAGTCATGCAGACCATTTTGATACAGTGTGTGGCGTATGGTCTGAACACTGACAGGCTGACCCCCCACCCCTTCAACCTCTACAGCAATACTGGCAGCACTCATAAGTCTATTTCCCAAAGACAACCTCTGGATGTCAGGCTGAGCAAGTGCACTCAACTTCTTTGGTTGACCATGGAATTTTGTTTTGAGTGGAACTTGTCCTGTTAAACCACTGTATGGTCTTGGCCATCGTGCGGCAGCTCAGTTTCAGGGTCTTGGCAATCTTCTTATAGCTTAGGCCATCTTTATGTAAAGCAACAATTCTTTTTTTTCAGATCTTCAGAGAGTTCTTTGCCATGAGGTGCCATGTTATACTTCCCATGACCAGTATGAGGGAGTGAGAATGATAAAACCAAATTTAACACACCTGCTCTCCATTCACACCTGAGACCTTTTGACACTAATGAGTTACATGACACCATGGAGGGAAAATGGCTACCTGGGCCCAATTTGGACATTTTCACTTAGGGGTGTACTCACTTTTGTTGCCAGCGGTTTAGACATTAATGGCTGTGTGTTGAGTTATTTAGAGGGGACAGCAAATTTACACTATTATAAAAGCTGTGCACTCACTACTTTACATTGTAGCAAAGTATAATTTCTTCAGTGTTGTCACATGAAAAGATATGATAAAATATTTTTTAAAAATGTGAGGGGTGTACTCACTTTTGTGAGATACTGTACATATCTTTATCAAGCAGGAAATGTAAAAAACTTTGTATAGCAGAAAAGAAACCAGAAAAAAATAAAAATAGAACAGCTACCTTTACTTAGTAAAACTGTGAACCATGTGAGTGCGTTATATGAACCATACACCTCATATGGGATTCTCGGATGTTCCCAGTGCCCTCCCTACAGTCCATTCCAACCTCTAACAATCAACTCTCAGAAACCTCCTCTAAGGTATTATGGGAATCTTCTCATCAGAACCAGTCTTTAGTAACTTTTTTGGGGCACCTCTAGGCCTCATATGTCATTCTATAAAGCGTAAGGTCTGCATTAACCATTTGTTTCCACATAGCAAAAGTTAGAGTATCTGTATATATCCATCTCCTAGCGATAAGCTTGCAAACATAATAAAAGAGAAGTCTAATTTTGTAGCATTACTCATTTCCTCATACTCTGATGAAACCAAGCAAACATAAAACATATGTTTGGGAAGCCAAAATTGAGAACATAGAGGCACTCACAAGTCATGTGTAAAAAGTTGTCCTCAAATAACTGACACTTCTGACATAAAGTGGATTCCCTTTTCCTCATTCAAAACAATCATAAAGGTGTGTAGTAAGTTTGATGTAAATAACTTAACTGTATCATCCTGTCAATAGATGCAATTACCATAGTATGATAAGTGTGGAGCACCTCACTACACTGCTCCTCTGACCAGAGGCGTAACTAGCATCTTCAGGGCCCCGGTGCAAGAACCCATGAAGGGCCCCCACCAAGGTTGTTGCTAGGTCTACAAAAGATCTCGGGCTAGAGCCCATAGCAGCGAAGAAAAGAAAGTCATACACTTGGGCGGGCATACACATGTAAATTATATATATATATATATATATATATATATATATATATATATCTATGCCATTACATATCTGAGTACGGGTCCCCCACTTACATCAGGGTCCCCAGAGATCCTCCACTTACATCAGGTACCCCAGAGAACTTTCCTACTTACATCAGGGACCCCAGAGAACCTCCTTACTTACATTAGGGTCCCCAGAGAGCCTCCCCTTACATCAGTGTCCCCATAGACCCCCTCCTTACATCAGGATCCCCAGAGAGCCTCCCCTTACATCAGAATCCCCAGAGAGCCCGCTTTACATCAGTGTCCCCAGAGAGCCCCCCTTACATCAGTGTCCCCAGAGAGCCCCTCCTTACATCAGGGTCCCCAGAGAGCCTCCCCCTACATTAGGCTCCCCAGAGAGCCTCCCTCTACATTAGGTTCCCCAGAGAGCCTCCCCCAACATTAGGGTCCCCAGAAAGCCTCCCCTTACATCAGGGTCCCCAGAGAGCCTCCCCTTACATCAGGGTCCCCAGAGAATCTCCCCCTACATCAAGGTCCCCAGAGAGCCTACCCTACATTAGGGTCCCAAAAGAGCCTCCCCTTCCATAAGGGGTCCCCAGAGAGCCTCCCCTTCCATAAGGGGTCCCCAGAGAGCCTCCCCTTCCATAAGAGTCCTCAGAGAGCCCCCTTACATCAGAGTCCCCATAGACCCCCTCCTTACATCGAGGTCCCCAGAGAGCCTCCCCCTACATCAGGGTCCCCAGAGAGCCTCCCCCTACATCAGGGTCCCCAGAGAGCCTCCCCCTACATCAGGGTCCTCAGTGAGCCTCCCCCTACATCAGGGTGCCCAGAGAGCCTCCCCCACCATCAGAGTCTCCAGAGAGCCCCCTCCTTACATCAGGGTCCCCAGAGAGCCCCCTCCTTACATCGGGGTCCCCAGAGAGCCCCCTCCTTACATCAGGGTCCCCAGAGAGCCCCCTCCTTACATCGGGGCCCCCAGAGAGCCCCCTCCTTACATCGGGTCCCCAGAGAGCCCCCTCCTTACATAAGGGTCCCCAGAGAGCCCCCTCATTACATAAGGGTCCCCAGAGAGCTCCCTCATTACATAAGGGTGCCCAGAGAGCCCCCTCCTTACATAAGGGTCCCCAGAGAGCAACCCCTCTTACATTAGTCTCCCCAGAGGGCCCCTTCCTTACATTAGTGTCCCCAGAGGGCCCCCCTTTACATCAGGGTACCCAGACAGCTGACCCCCCCTTTCAGAGGTTTCCCTGTACCTGGCTGGTGGAGGTGGGAGGCGGCGATTGGCAACTCTATGGTGTCCACAGGCAGGAGGATCTCCCTGGGGCTTGTAGTTCTTCTCTACCGAGTGTATACAGTGGAGAAGAGAGGGGCCTCTGACCAGGGCATGTATCAGAAACAGTGTACAAGCAGAGCGACTCACTGAAAGTGAAACTGATACCTGCCAGGGTCAGAGGCCCCTCCCCTTTCCTCTCCACTGTATACACTGACAATCGGGAAGAGAGAACTACAAGCCCCAGGCAGATCCCGCCGCTCACAGGCACCATAGAGCTCGATTGCCGCTTTCCACCTCCCCCCAGTGCTTTCTAAAGTGCCAGCCAGAGGTGCAGGGGAGATGCCAGGTCTTGGGCACCCCCACAGCGGCAGAACGGCAGGGCCCAGTCGCAAGTGTGACTGCAGCGACCCCTATAGTTCCGCCGCTGCCTCTGACAACTTCAGTACAACGGTGGACCAACAGTTTTTGGGTCTCTCCACTAATTCATTAGTACAAGGAGCTAAGTTCACATAATATCTAGAAACTAGTTTAATATGAACGGGATCTAAAAGAAATTACTCCAGCTTAGTATTTGTCAAGGATACCTCCCCATCCCCAAATTGAGCCCTCGCCACATATTTCAACTGATAATACTGATAAAATATATTTATGACCCTACAAAAGACCTCAAAAGATCAAATATGACCCTCAGAGTATAAATCATGTGCATATTTTATCCCATATTGAGCCCAAGAAGAGCCATTTAGAGATGGCCTTTGCGGTTCGTCCAGCGGTCGGTTCGCCAAACCGGCGGACTTCTGCCGCTGTTTGCGGCTGCCATATTCGTTTACATTGTGAAAAACTTTGACCCATGACACATCCATCATGGGGTACAGGACAGCCAATTGAGACATTTCTGCACATGGACATACCCCCTACCTTATAAATAGACCTGAGCTGGCGGCCATTTTACATTCTGTCTTTTGTCAGTGTAGGGAAAGGGCGCTGTGTGGAGCAGGGACAGTCAGTCTAATCACTAGCTAGCTATTACTATTAGGTCCACAAAAGTCCTTTTAAGGACTGGTATAGGTGTACAGTATATAGGGTTGTAATACACTTATGATATAATTTCTTTCAAATATAGAAAGTATATTATGGTGCACTGCTGTGCTGCTGAGTGCTGACCGATTCTGCAGCTGTCTTTTATCAGTGTAGGGAGGGACAGTTTGGTGTTTGGAGCAAGGACAGTCTGCAATTCACTAGCTACTAGGTCCACAAAGGTTCTTTTAAGGACTGGTATAGGTGTACAGTATATAGGGTTGTAATACACATATAATATACTTTCTTTCAAATATAGAAAGCATATTATACGCAAATGCTGTGCTGCTGACTGATTCTGCAGCTGTCGTTTCTCATTGTAGGGAGGGACAGTTTGGTGTTTGGAGCAGGGGCAGTCCCCAATTCACTAGCTACTAGCTAGCTACTACTAGGTCCACAAAGGTCCTTTTAAGGACTAGTATAGGTGTACAGTATATAGGGTTGTAATACACGTATAATATACTTTCTTTCAAATATAGAAAGCATATTATACTGGACTGCATGCAGTGCTGCTGACCGATTCTGCAGCTGTCGTTTCTCAGTGTAGGGAGAGACAGTTTGGTGGTTGGAGCAGGGACAGTCTGCAATTCACTCGCTACTAGCTAGCTACTATTAGGTCCACAAAGGTCCTTTTAAGGACTGGTATAGATGTACTATTTGGTGTGCAGTATATAGGGGTGTAATACACGTATAAAATCATTTCAAATATAGAAAGCATAGTATAGTGCATTTCCACTATGCAGCATTGTGACTGCTGAGCGGTTCTGCAGCGATACTACAAAGAGTGAAAAGCGCAATTAGAAAAAAGTATTATATAGTTGTCCCTGTCGGAGGGTGGAGAGGAGGTTGGTGCCATTGTCGCAAACCACCATTCCTGGCAGAGGGCCATCAATGAGTACCTGTGCGACTACGGCACCAGGACAGGGTCAGGGGAGCTTGGTTTTTTCTCACCACGCCAGTGGGGCATGATCAGGGATGCATGCACTGTCCTGTCATCGTTTGAGGAGGCCACAAGGATGGTGAGCAGTGACAGTGCATGCATCAGTGACACTGTACCTCTTGTCCACCTCTTGGAGCATACGCTGCGTGGAATAATGGACAGGGCACTTGAGGCAGAACAGAGGCAGGAAGAGGAGGACTTACTTGCCTCTCAAGGCCCCCTTTATCCTGACAGTGTTCCTGCTGTGCCACCCATCACACAGGAAGAGGATGAGGAGGAGGAGGAGGAGGAGGAGGAGGATGATTGTGTCAGCATGGAGGTGGAGGCTGGCACTCAGCATCAGCAGCCACAGCAGTCTTGTAGGGATGATTTACAGTCTCAAGAAACCCGTGGACTTGTACGTG